>NC_080855.1:23332245-24653155 GCF_030435755.1 Ochotona princeps | reverse complement strand
TGTGTCACTCTGCCTTTCAAATAAATAAGTAGGAAAGTAAATAAATATAGAAATACATTTTTTTTTAAAGAAGGAGGATAGTGATGCAGCCCCGGCCCCGAGCCTCACCGGTCATTGTCCTCATCCAGTGAGACCCTCTCGAAGTGCAGGTGCAGCCGGCGCCCCTCAGCTGCTTCGATAACCCAGCGGCAGGTGAGGTTGGGGCCGGCCGCTCCCCCGGGCTCGGGCGACACGATGCGGCCCAGAGTGGCATTGTGGATAGTGCCTCCACAGGACGCTGTGGGCACAGGAGGGTCAGGTCAGGGCCAGCCTGGGGGTGGCCTGTCCTTCTCCTGGGTGGGAGGGCACAGGCAAAGGGATCGGATAGAGACCCTCAGTGTGGTGAGCTCTGGGACAAAGGATGGTCCTGGTGAGAAACCCCTGCAGAATGGGCTTTTCCCCAAAGATGGGGACCCCACCCAGGGCAGGTCCCTCCCAACACGGGAGCCCAGGACAGACAGGAGACTCACCTATGCAGCTGGGGGGTGCCCCACTCCAGGCGGGCCGCGTGCCATTGAGGCAGATGAGGGTCTCCTCGCCCTGCAACTGGTACCCTGAGTCGCAATGGAAGGTGGCAGTGCCCCCGGGGTGCAGGTCAGTGACGCTCACGTCCCCGTGCGCCGGCCGCAGAGGGAAGCCACAGCTCAGCAGGTAGGCTGCGCCATGGAACACACATGGGATGTCACCTTGCCACCTCCCTCCACCAAGCTCACCAGCCTCACACCAAGCCCCCAGGACGTCCTCTTCCCAAACCCTGCAGTGTAAATTGGCTCTCCTCAGAAGTCCACGGCTCACACTAAAAGTTCCTTGCCCCGGGCTCGGCAGCGTAGCCTAGTGGCTAAGGTCCTCGCCTTGATCCCATATGGCCGCTGGTTCTAATCCCGGCAGCTCCACTTCCTCTCTATCTCTCCTCCTCTCAGTATATCTGACTTTGTAATAAAAATAAAATAAATCTTTAAAAAAAGTTCCTTGCCCCAACACCTTGTTCTGTGAGGAGGTCATTTCACGATGGTGAAATGGTACCCCTAATCTTGGCAATCCTCCTACTCCCCACCTCCCTACTTCATGAGGGAGTTGAAGCTCCAAGAAGCTATTCTGGCCTCAGATGAATCAGCTGACTACTCGGAACTCTGGCCAGCTCTAACAAGAACAGACAGTGTCCACAGAACAAATTCTGCTTCCCAAGTGAATTCGTTCTGTGGGTGTGATAAAGGCAAAGGCTGAGCAACCTATTTCCCAGAGGCAGACATTGAGCTCCAAGTTTTGCAGTGCCGTATAATAGTTGCTTCCCTACACGCTCACACATATACACACTAACACACTCACATTCACACACTCACAATACTCACACTCAAACACATACAACCCCTCCACACACACACACACAAGGATTTTCCACACAAGCGTCTTGGGGTGGCATACCCTCCACATGCCATCCAGATGAACCATAAGACCCTTTCTTTTAGCAATGTTGACTCTCAGTAAAGGCTGGGATGATTAGCACCCGGCCCCTAACCTAGTGAACCTGCCCATTCCCCAGTGCAGGGGAAGTGCTCAGCAGGGCTCACTCTCCTTGAACAAGTGGCTTGTTCTCTTTCTTGCCATGAGAGACTTTCTTTTTTGCACTGGCAGCCAGGAGGCTTGGAAAGAGATTAAGGTGGGGCCCCAGCCTTGCTGATCCTTTTGACACTAGTAAGAACTAGCTGGTGCTGTTTTTTCTTACTTGGTCTGTATAACGGTATTGCTTGCACTGTTTCTGAAAGCCTCCTGAAATTCCCACGCAAGCATATGGGATAAAAGAACCGCACAGGGCGCAGCACAGTGGCTCAACTGCTTAACCTTCCACATGAAAGTGCCAACATCCCATATGGCACCAGTTGTTATTCCAGCTGCTCCACTTCCCATCCAGCTCCCTGTCTGTGGCCTGGGAAAGCAGTTGAGGATGGTCCAAAGCCTTGGGACTCTGTACCTACATGAGAGACCCAGAGGAGCCTCCTGGCTCCTGGCTACTGGCTTTAAAGTTTCGGCCATTGTGGTCATTTGGCGAGTGAACCAGTGGATGGCAGGTGTTTCTCTGTCTCTTATTCTCTACCTATAAATCTGCCTTTCAAAAAAAAAAAAAAAGACAGGGGCCCAGCACAGTAGCCTAGCAGCTAAACCTTGCCTTGCACGCACTGATCCTATATAGGTGCCGGTAGTTGAGGATGGCCCAAGCTTTGGGTCCCTGCACCCACATGGGAGACCAGGAAGAAGCTCCTGGCTCCTGGCTTTGGATTGGCTCAACTCTGGCCATCGTGGCCACTGGGGAGTAAATCAATGGATGGGATATCTCTCTGTCTCTCCTTCTTTCTGTAAACCTGGCTCTCCAATAAAAATAAATAAATTTTTTTAAAAAAAGAAGAAGAAATGAATTGCAAGCTGCTTGTTAATCAACATTGAGCTCTGACCTTGATCCCAACAGAATTCTGTGTGTCTACGCTTCAGAACCAGGTGTAACTTGACATCCAGAAGGGCTTCCTGAAGGAAGCACAGCAAAGCTGCATCTTGTAGGAGGGGCAGGTTCTGGGCAGCAGAGAGCTTGGGTGACTCCTAGCTTGCTTTGTCCTTGACTCTTTCCAAAATGCAACAAGCATTCCCTTTGGGGGACGGAGAGATGCCCAAGACCCTGGCTTTGCCCGCTGAGTCTCTCCAGTCTGCTGAGGTGCAAGGATCTCAGAATGACTCGGGCCTCGATGGTCTGGGTCACACTTAGCCCCTGGGGTCTACAGAAACAGTCACATGTTTCATTCTAAACTTTAAACCATTGCACAGCTGGGTCCAGTCCAGCATGACTGGCTATGGTATTCAGCACCTGAATCATAGCCCTCCGACATAACACAGCTTGGGGACTCCTTATAACCCCACCTCTGTACCTTGGCTCATGTCCTCGCCCTAGATTGTGAAGGCCCTCCCTGCACACTTCTTCCTCTTTCAAGGAGTAACCCTACCACCACCCCTTTCAGGAAGCCTCCATCTTCTCTCTGCAACAGTGTTACTTCTTGCCTCTGTCCAGTGCCACTATGAGATAAAACTAACTCCAATTTCATTTCTCTCCTAATAGCCTAGCCAAGTGGATGTGTTTGGAAGTAGGCAGAGCTGAGGTCCAGTCCTGGGAGCCCCAGCTTCTGGGCTCCGTCACTGTCAGCAACAGCTTTCGCCTCTGCAGCCCCGATGCCTCTGGATGGCAGGAACTCTCCTCCCCACTCAGTGAGCATGGGTTTGAAAGTTACAAGAAACATACAGAGCTCAGAGGATGCAGAGGGCTCAAGATCTGCCCCTCCTACTTCACTCAAGAGCCATGGGGAGTCAGGGTGTGTGAGGGTGCGCTTGGCTTACAGGTGCTTGAGAATCTGCATAATCTTCAGGGCTGTTATCACAGCTGGGGGCTCGGGGACTGTTGCAGGGACTGTTACAGGAGAAAGGGCTCTGCACTTGGGGTGACAGGTGGTGGCATTTTGGACCTCTCAGAGGAGTGAATGAGGCCACCCTGAGCCCAGTCCCCTCTGCCCCCTCCAACCTTGGGAAGTGAGGTGCGGCTTAAGTAGGCCTGGGTCTCCGAGGTGCTGGTAGAGCCACAGAGTGAGGAAGACTAAGGCGGGAACCAAGGCCAGTTTATGCAACAGCCCTGCTTTCACCTACGTTCCAGTTAGCCTACGGAGTCCTATTTTGGATGCCCCGGGGGAGTGGCGGCAGCGAGGAGTCAAGGGAGCCATCCAATAGTATCTCAAGCCCAATCCAAGGCCCCAGGACAGGGGTGGGGGTGGCCTCCAAGGCCCACTCTTGCTGCTAACATGCAGGCGTCCCTGCCAAGGACATGGCCCCAGCTCACTCCCTGGGCTCTGGGTACACCCCGCTGTGCACCCAGGAGCCCCTGGAGCGGGGTGGGAGAAGCTGGTGCATCCAAAGGAGGATTTACAGGCTGTGTTCTGAGCAGAACATAGAAAACACCAGCAGGGCTCACAGTGGCCGGTGTCCATCCACGAAGCCAGGCCAGGCCTGCGGTGACATGACCCCCACACTGGCCTAATACTTCCTGTCATCACAGAACACAGGATAGAGTCAATGCTGTCACACATCAGGCTAATCCTCTACCTGCCACACATTTGGGCACAAATTGTAGACCTAGCGGTTCCACTTCCAATCCAGTTCCCTGCCTATGATCTGGGCAGGCAATGGAGGACGGCCCAAGGCTTGGGACTCCTGCACCCTTGTGGGAGACCCAGAAGAAACTTCTGACTCCTGGCTTTGCCTGATCCAGTCCCAGCTATTGCAGCCATTTTGGGAATGAACCAGCAGTTGGATGATCCATGCCCCCTCTCCCCTCCAATCATTGTCCCTGTAACTCTGCCTTCCAATTACATAAATAAATAAATAAATAAATCTTTTTCTTTAAGCACATAGGAAGGGGCCTGGAGAAGATGGCAGTGTCTCGGCCGGGGGGTGGGGGTTCACCTCGTGTCCACGTGTGCACAGGGGGAAGGTATCCGTACACAGATGAGCACAGGTGTACACACACGTGCAAGTTGGCTGCAGGTGCACATTGTGAATGCAGCCATGCACAGGCACAACCCCTGGCATCCTAAGAATCCAAGACACAGAGGTGAGGCTAGGATGCTGCAGGTCTCCTTCACACTTGCTGGGGAAGGCACCTGAACCTCTTCCTAAAGCCAACGTGTCTGCTCCAGATCTGACTCCTCCAGGCTGCACAGCCCTGGCTTTGGCAGGGAGGGGCCACCTGCTCATCCCCTCTGCGCTCTCACTGTACTGGCACTGACCGAGGCCTCAGCTCTCCCCATGTGCTGAATGCTGTCTGAAGCCCGTACACGTGTGTGTACTCACCTGGCCGTCCTAAGGAGCGCTCCTCCCTACTTTTCAGACAAGACCACAAGGCACAGAAAGGTCAAGGCATTGTCCCAGGTCCCTCAGCTAGGACCCTCCTGTCTTCTAGGCCAGCACGTCACAGGCTCTGTCCTCTCTGGGTCTGGGATGTGCTTCCTCATCTACTTGGACAACTGCCTCCCTCTTCCTCTCTCTCTCTCTCTTCTTCGGCCATCACCTTTTCCAGGCACATGTGCCCATATGCCTAATTACGGTCCCGTAATGTACGCTTGGCTTGTTCACTCCCTTCCTGGCATGAAGCAGGCACTCAGAACACACTGGTGGAGTTGAATAGGTAAACTGCCATGTGGAGGTGTGTGAGGAGGAACCAGGGTCTCCTTGGAGAGGCGGGCTCCCCCTCAGTGCCTTGCCTCTGGGAGTTGTGCTTCTGGTGCCCAGGATGACCCCTGCCCTTCCTCCAGCAACCCACCCACCCTAACCCCAATGACTCACCCTGATAGTGAATCCTGAAGCCGCCGCCCCTGGGCGTTCGTGGGCTCTGGAAGTGCAGCAGCAGCCGGTTTGTGGGACTCCGAAGCACCTGTCCTTCTCCCAGCATGGAGGAGTTGGCCAGAAGTCGGGGGGCCAGGCCAGGAGACCCCCCTCCAGCCAGCACCAGAAGCTCCTCCTCCTGTGAGAGGTTCAGGGTCTGCACCTAGAAGGGAGTCAGACATACACACACATTCACTGGAGGGTAGGCGGGGGGAATCCTGACACCCTCTCTTTCCACTTCCAAGGGTCGGGTAGCCCAGAGACCAGCACAGGGTCTCTGCGAGAGCTCGGGGCAGGTGGGAGGCCCTGTGTGCGCTCACTCGTGGACAGGGGTGTGGACAGCAGCGGGCTTCAGTTACCTGGATCTCGATGCCGTAGCCGGGGTAGACGTGGATGCTGTAAGTGCAGTCCAGCAGTCCCAGGCTGCGGCCGGCAGCGCTCCCAGGATCTGGGGACTCCACAAACCCTTCGCCCTCCGAGATGTTGTTATTGCACAGAACTGAAGAGACCAAAGTGGCTGCAGAGGTTCTTTCCGCCACCTCCCACGCCTCACCATCTTACCCCCCACCCTCAGGCTTGCTCTCCCACCTGTAGCCAGGCGCATCAAGGATAACACACCTGGCGAGCCACACTCCCGCTTGCCCTTTGAAGTGGTTAAGCAGAAATAGCCACCATGCCTCACTCACAGTTTCCCTGCAACCTCTCCGGCTCGTTTCACCCCGTCCTCTCCAAGGGCCTCACCTGGACTGGTCACTGTGGTGGTGACAGTGGTGGTGGTGATGATGGTGGTCGTGGTCTCCTCTTCACTTCCCTCAGGTCCCAGAGGGGGGACCGGGGAGGCGGGGCCTGGAGGGGGCGGGGCCGTGGTTCCTGGGGGCGGGGTCAGCAGCTCGGGGGCGGTGGGCCCTGCCCCTCGCACCCCCTGAGGGGTGACCGCGGTAGTCAGAGGCCCTGTGGCTGGCTCGGTGGCCCGTGGCAGGTAGGGTGCTGCAGGAGTCTGGCCGGCTGGAGGGGTTGCTAGGGTGGTGTCTGGGTCAGATTCTGGGGCAGGGCAAAAGGGGTTAGGGTACAGAAGCACCAAATGACAGGGCCGGGGTGGGGGAAGTTGAGAGCACAGGGGAAGAGGAGGTTCCTTCCTGAACTCTAGGACCCCTCAGAAGGCACAGGTCCCCTCACTTCTCCCTTCCCCACTGGAGTTCTTCACCTTCCCCCAAGGCCTCCACAGCCTGACACCCCTCTTCCCACTCTCAGGAGCCTCCATCAGGATCATGGTCCCCCCATCCGTCTCCTCATCCAGATCTGCTCTCTCTCCTGGTACCCCTTTCTCCCCAGCTCTCTCTCCCAGTAGCCCTTCTCTTCCCTGTCTCGCTCTCTCTGGAATTCTCCATTTCTCTATTTTGCATCCTCACTGCTCTCTGAGGTTCAATTCTAGCTCTCCCAGCTTTTGTGTTTTGCTCTCACTCCCTCTGCTTTTCTTCTGCTGTTTCTGACTCTGGTTCTCCACATCCCCTGCTTTCTCTGTGTCTGGCTGGCTTTCTCTGCATCTGTCCATGCCCACTTCTGACACCTTCCCAACTTTGCCCATCTCCCTTGTGCACCACCTGCCTGATGGTTCTCCACCCAGAGCCAACGTCTCCTCTGTGCCACTCCCTATACTGGGTGGAGTGGGGGGCTCACCCGGCAGGAAGCCCATCTCCGGACCTCTCCTCAGCAGGGCCCCATGCAGCAGCTCAGCCAGTGCCTCGGTGGCCACGGTGGGGGTCTCACTTGCAGGCTCTGGCAAGACCTCATCTTCCTGAAGGGGCAAGCCTAAGGGGTGAAGTTGAGTGAGCCCCTCCACCCCCTCCTCCCATCCCTCCCTTTTCCAGAGTTCTTCCTCCCTCCTCCATCCGCTGGGCCTGAGGGATCTTAGAGGGTCCCAGGCTGGGCTGAGAGCCAAGACTGGAGAAGTAAGCTGCTAGACACCAATCACCCTGCCACCGCCTCCCCTGCTGCGGCCATGTGGGCCTCCGGTAGGCACCATGGAGCATTCACGAGTGCTGGACAGCGCCAACGGGGCAGCTTGGAGCACTGAAACCACCGCCCCTCCAGCTCTATGGTGCTGTGCCCCCAGCCCTGAGGCACTGGGAGGGTCTGGCTGCTCCCGAGGCCTTGCTGCCCCGCAAGGAGTGCTGAGCTTTCTCTCTGGGTCTCTGTCTGCAGTGTAGCTGGCGCTCTCTCTCTCTCATCGCCTGCAGTCCCTGCCTCCTCTGGAGTCTGGCTGCGGGACCGAGGCTTGGATCTCTGCTCCCTGCCTCTGTTCCTTTCTCTTTGTCCAGATGTCCAAGAGCAGTGGCGTGTATAGCGCCTGGCGTCTCCTCTCGCACCTCCATCTCCCACCCGGGTGCCCCGCTTGCTCCTCCTGCCCACCGCCTCTGCAAACACCCCCTGCTTCCCCAGCTCTCCTTCCTGGATTTAACCCTTGAGAGGCTGCTAAAAACAATCCCTTTCTGGCCCATTGCTCAAGGTTGGGCATAACGGGGTTTCACACACAAGCCAGAAAGCCTAGGCTTGCCCCTTCTCATCAGTGGTGCCCCTCCCCTCCCCCACAAGCTCCAAAGTCCCAGGATGCTTGGAGAAAGGAGGGCGGAGGACCTGCTGGGGGCCTTCCTGTCCCCCCCCCACACACACACTCTCATGTCCTTACCCTGGATCCAGGGACAGCTCAGCAGAATCAGGAACAGCAGCTGGGGAGGCGATGGGTGGTGGGGCCCGGGAGTCCCCATGGCGACTCACCCAGGCTTCTCTCCCAAGGAATCTGGCTGCCACCTTTTCTCTTTCCCTTTAGTACTCTTTTTTCTTTTTCCTGCTAAGGGTCAGCAAAGGAATACAATTTTTCCCTTGAACTGGAGGGACAGGACAGGGTTGGGGGTGGCTGGAGCCCACCCACCCCCTCTTCGCTCAATCTTTTCTGTCCTCTGTGCGGTAGAGGGGGGCGCGGCTCCGGCTGCAGGAGGTGGGGCTGGCAGGGCTGAAGGGGCCGGGTCGCCTGGGTTACCCTCTCATCTGCAGCCTGGGTTCACCCGGTTGGATCCCAAGCTGGGGTATGGGGGTGTGGGGGGATGGGGAGGAGGAAGGCAGCTTGTGGGGGGACCTGGGGTGGGGTTAAGGAGGGTTGGGAGGGTCTCTACTGGGCTCTAGGGGGTTGCAGGGGCGGGGAGGGGGTTGCGAAACCCGGAGAGCAGAGGTTCTGGGCACTGGAGCTGCGGGAGGCAGAGGCTGGGAGAGGTGTCGAGCCCACGTCAGATCCTGGGGACGGGCGGAGGGAGGGGCCTGGGTTTATTTGTGGGGGAGGGCGGAGGAGGAAGTGCAGATGGAGGGAGGTGGGATCTTGTGAGCCAGGACCATAATCCGCACTCCCGCGGCCCCTAGGGGGTGCAGAGGAAACGCTCCGGTCCCAGCAGTCATTAGACCCATCCCCCACGCCATTCCAGCACATCTGGAATCGAAATCTCCTTTTCCCCGGGTGCAGATGGGCTGCAGAGCCTGGGCCGCCGCTGCTCCACTTCCCTATGGCCCTCTTTCCACATCCGGAACCCCCATGGGATTGCCTCGGGCCTTTCGCAGGAGCTCCGGTGGAACGGAGGGCTTCTTTCCTCTCCGGGATAACGGGGGAGAATTCCTAGGGTGGCGGGCAGGAGTCCTGACCGGGGGGAACTCTCCTAACCCCAGCGCCGGGCTCCGGCCTGCCCGGGCGCCCTGTTTCAGAACCACAGGGCGCGGACAGCGCCCAGCGCCCCGCCCCCGCGCCGACGGCGATTGGTGGAAGTTGCTTTCACTCATCAGCCCCCTCCCGGGGCCGGCTCTCAGAAATGCCAAGGGGCTGGGAAGTGTGAGGGGTCCACAAGCCGACTGCCCCCCACCCCCTACCCCCGGGATCCGCTGACCCTCGCACAGCCCGGGGCGACCCCATCCGCAGTCCCGGGGCTGCTCCGCCACGTCAGTCCACACGCTCCCCGGGCTGGTCCCGCCCCCTTAATGTCCCGCCTCTTCTTTTCGCATTGCGGGACGGCAGGAGGTTGGTACGGGGTCCCCCATACAGGGCACCCCACGTGCCGTCCGGTCGGGGCCGGTATGGGGCGGAGCGGGACCGGGAGGGAATCCAGAGGAACACCTGCCTCCTCCCGCCCGCAGGGCTGAGTTGCGGCTGCCCCTGGGAGGGGTCCAGGAAGGAGTGACGTCAGGGTGAGTGGGAGCCAAGGAAGGCGCGAGGAGAGGCAGGGCCTGCAAGTGGGATCGAGCGAGGAGCGAGGGCAAGACGCAGACAGGAGGCAGGACAGAGAGAAGCTGCATCGAGGAAGGCGGGCTGCGGGGTCCCTGGGGGTGCGGGGCCAGGTGGGGTAGGAGCTACAGTCCGGGAAAGTGAACAGGAAGTGGCGGGGGGAGAGGAAGCCAGAGAGCTGAAAGAGGGGGCAGGGGTGGAAGGAGGAGACAGGAGGCTGCCGGGAGCAGAAAAGGAAGAGGAGGAGGGGAGGGTTGATGGAGAAGGCAGGGGTGGAAGGGGTGAGAAGCAAGAGGTAGGAGGAGCCAGCCGGCAAGCAGGGTTCTCTGACAGACCCAAAGTGAAGAGCAGACCTCAGGAGACCACAAGGGCCGTCAGGGGGGTCATCGGGGAGAATCAGGAGGCTGCCATGGAAGGCACAGGTGGCGAGCTGGGGGCACTCGGAGCCTGGGGCCTGGAGGACACCCCGGGGCTCTTGGCCAGGGCCGTCCTGCCGGGCCTGCTGCCCTGGCCACTGCCCCTGGCATCCTCAGCTTTCACCTTGCTCTTGGGCGCCCTCACTTCCCTCTTCCTCTGGTACTGCTACCGGCTGGGTTCCCAAGACCTGCAGGCCCTGGGAGCTGGTGGCCAGGCTGGGGCTGTGAGCGTGGGATGCCCCGAGGCTGGCAGGCCAGGCCCCAGGAGCTCTGTGGAGGCCAGGGAAGGGAGCAGGGCTGAGGGCCTGGTGAGCCGTCGGTTGCGGGCCTATGCCCAGCGCTACTCCTGGGCAGGTATGGGGAGAGTGAGACGGGCAGCACAGGGTGGCCCAGGCCCCGGGGGAGGGCCGTGCATCCTGGGCATTCAGCGCCCAGGCCTATTCTTCCTGCCAGACCTGCCTTCGATGCCCTTTGTGCCGCGGGATGCTCAGCGGCACGACGTGGAGCTCTTGGAAAACAGCTTCCCTGCCATCCTGCGTGACTTTGGGGCTGTGAGCTGGGACTTCTCAGGGACTAGTCCCCTGCCTCGGGGCTGGTCCCCAGCACTGGGGCCTGGCTGCTACCAGCTCCTGCTCTACCAAGCAGGCCGCTGCCAACCCAGCAACTGCCGCCGATGCCCGGGTGCCTACCGGGCCCTGCGGGGCCTGCGAAGCTTCATGAGTGCCAACACCTTTGGCAATGCTGGCTTCTCCGTCCTCCTGCCCGGAGCTCGGCTCGAGGGTCGCTGCGGGCCCACCAATGCTCGCGTCCGCTGCCACCTGGGTGAGTAGATGCAGTCGGCCAGCAGACCTCCTCCATGGCTCTGTGAGATCCCTGAGCAGAGGTTCTCTGCTGCCTGAGCGTTCTCTCCAGGGCTGTGAGCACAGTTCCTGGGCGCCCACAGCAGGGACCTGCAGGCGGGTTTAGTTAGCCTTTCTGTGGGCCTTTTCTACCTGCCCACTGGCCTCAGAAGGACCCCCGGCCCCACACCTTCTTTTACTTATTAGGGATCTTTATGGAACTCTAAGTGCCCACCACTATGACTTGCCCCAAAGGGAAGCTACTCGTAAAAACAGGTTCTCAGAAAGAAATTTGTAAACATTCCAGCTAAATACTCTGTTCTCCCTCAGCCTGAAATCTACATGTTCTTCTCTGAAAAGGGAGCAGTCACTGGAGTGTTTGAGGCAGTAACACCCCAAGAGGGTTTTTGGTTTTTCTTTTGATGCTTTAAAGTTTATAAGGAAATGACCATGGCGCAAAATCATCGCTCGTGCTGCCAGTTGGCTGTGTCCTGCCCTTAGGGACATGCTGGCCTCAGGATGCAGTCTAGAACCTTCTTGCCCTCCCATCATGCCCACAGCACGGAGGCCATGGGGCTGATCCTTCCCATCTTTCCTCCCTGTTGGCCTTCTGGGAAACTCCTGTCCAAGTGGCAGTGGCCACGCCTTCTCTGATTGGGCTGCTGCCTTTGTGTCCCATGCTCAGCCACGTGATCTGAGCGCCAGGCTGGAGCTGCCAGTCCTACACTGTCTTGCACCTGGTTAGTTAGGTGCTTGACTCCGACCATCAGAAAGCCTGCAGTGCCATTTCTTGCAGGCAGCCTCTGTCGGCCATAGACTGCACTTTGGGCATCTCTGAGCACTTACTTCAGCAGTGTGTTTAATTATGTCTGCATTGGCCAGGAGGGTTGGATGCTGGACTCTCTCCCCCACAGGCCTGAAGATCCCCTCTGGCTGTGAGCTGGTGGTCGGGGGTGAGCCCCAGTGTTGGGCTGAGGGGCACTGTCTACTGGTGGATGACTCCTTCCTGCACACAGTAGCCCACAATGGTAAGGGCTGCGAGTGGCGGGGGAGGTGGGAGAAAGGGGAAGGAGAGTGGGCAGAGGGTGGGAGAATCAGGTCTGACTGATTCCTGTTCCAACAGCAAGCTGCAGGACCTTGGGCCATCTCCATGGGGTGACTGCCTTCCCTGGTGGCCGCAAGGGTGAATGTAGGCACAGAGCCCGGTGGCTGTGGGGGAGGGGACCTGGATGGCTGGGGCTCCTGCCCTGCCCTGTGCTTGGGCAGGTGACTAAGCGGCTGTGCTTGGGCTGTGCCACTGTGTCAGTTACTTTCACTATGAGTGTTGGTACAGGCCTGGAGTTAGAACGAGGCTGGGCACCTCCTGAACATGTGCTTGCCGTCACGAGGGCTTGGTGAGCGCTGTTCTTCCCACCTTCCATGTCCCAGGCAACCCAGAAGACGGGCCGCGAGTGGTGTTCATCGTGGACCTTTGGCACCCCAACGTAGCTGGGGCCGAGCGTCAGGCCCTGGACTACGTCTTTGCACCAGACCCTTGACACCTGAGCTGGAGAGATGATGCACTCAGGGTTGGCGTCGGCGGTGGCCAGGGCCTCCAAACTGTGAGGGTCTTGGGGAGGCAGGCGGCTGGTGGTGTGGCCACGAAATAGAATTTGTGAATCATCTCCTGAGTCCTGACTACTTCCTTCTCTGCTACCAGGCTCTGGGCAGGGGCTCATGACCACTCCCACAAAATGAGTCAGGCGTCTGCTTAGCACAGGTGGTCCTCAGAGCCTCTGCTGGGACAGCTGGCATCACATCTTCTACTCCACTTTATTCCAATAATTTAATAGAAAATTTAAATAATAAATAATATGAAACAGATCAAGAAGATGGCTGAACTGGGCCAGGTCCAGGACAGCCTCGTACAAAGTCATGGGCGCAGGGAGAATGGCAGGACGAAGAGGGGGGTAAGCTACCCTGCATGGGGCAGGCGGGAGTGGGGTGGCTCCAAAGTGGTGGGTGTCATCCTTGACACTTGAGCGTGGGCAACACACTAAAAAAAGGCAGAGGGAATTCTGAATCATTCCAACCCAGCTGCTGAGGGAAGGAGGGTGGGGCAGGGATGGGAACGCAGGGAGGTGTGAGGGTGCCCCCTGTTGTTAGCAGCGAGTGAGGATGACTTGAGAAGGGCCACGGTGGAGGTGGACTGTCCCATGCAGTGATGCAACCGCAGGGAAGGTAGGGCAGATAGGGAGGGGCCGCGACTTGACCAGCAAAGTCGAGGCAGGGAGGGGGCGGTGCCCAGAGGTAGGAGGCTGGGCACGGGTCAGAGGTCAGTCCTTGAAAACAATCTGCTGGCCATGAGGACGCTCATCGTGGGTGATGTGGCGCCGAACGTGGATTCTGCGGACACGGTGCTCTCGCGTCTCCTCATCCTCCCCGCGGCCTGCCCTACCTCCTCCAGCTGCGCCTCCTGTGGCCTCCAGGAGTGCTGGGTCTGGGCCTCTGGGGGTCTCGTAGATCAGAATGTTCAGGGTCTCTTCAAAGATCCGGGCCTCTGGGAATTCCACCTGCCAAAGACCAGTGACCCCTCAGCTGCTACCCTGCGCTCAGTGGTGCCGACCCAGCCTCTCTCCGCACTCTGATGCTCAACAATGGCCCTTCTCTGCAACTACTTCCTCTTTAAAGATGCATTTATTTATTTGAAAGAGTTAGAGAGAAGGAGAAATATCTTCCATCCTCTAGCTCACTCCCCAAATGCTGCAAGGCCAGAGCTGGGCCAGCCTGAAGCCAGGAGCTTCATCTGCATCTCCTATGTGGGTGGTAGGGCCCAAGTATCTGGGTCCTCTTTCGTTGCTTTTCCCAAGCACATGAGCAGGGAGCTGGATCCAAAGTGGAGCAGCCCAGACATGAACCCATAAGGAATGCCAGTTTCGCAGCTGGCAGCTTTCCTACTGTACCACAAGGCCCGCCCCTGTTAGCCCTTTACTCAGTGAAGTCACACTTGCAGGCCCAGCAGGAAGAATGCCTTGCTTCTGCTCCCTCCGCCTAGAGTCTTCGTAGACTCTCACCGTCTGGCGAATCCTTACCCGCCGGCTGCACCTTCCCCGGGGTTGTGCTGCATCCTGGGAGTACAGCAATGAGTCAAGCACAGCCCCGGTCCCCAGGGAGCTCAGGCTCCAGGGTGGGGAGCTGCAGACATTCAAGGGGTCCTCACAAAATCCATGGAAAACAGATACCACGAGAAAAGCTGTGTGCATGCATTTCAAAATGTTTTTGCATCAAAATATTTTGTACATTGTCTCCACAAGCTCTGTCAAGTGCCCTGCAGAGACACTTAAGAAGATGTAAAACTAAGTCAGGTGATGACAAATGCTGAGAGACAGCCAGTTAGAATGGCTTGTATTGCCAGGCTGGCAAAGCGGGAATGTTGGGATCATCTCGCCGAGGCGATATTGGGCCTTGTGGATGGCCTGGGGAGAGCGCTCTAGGAAGAGGTGAAGGGAGAGCTCTGGGTCAGGGGTGTGCCTGGTGTCATTCTGGCACACCTCCCATCCAGTTTCTGGCTGCTGTGCCTGGAAGGCAGCAGCAAGATGTCCCAAATGTGTGGGCTCCTGCCGCCCCCTGAGAGACCCGGATGGAGTTCCTGGCTTCTGGTTTGGGCCTGGCCTGGCCTGGCAGACTCCTGCTGCCCTCTGAGGAATAAATCAGTAGATGGAAGATCTCTGTCTCTCCGTCTTTTGTTCTGCCTTTCCAATTAATCAATCTTTCCAAAAAGACAAAAACATAACAGGGGCCATTTCAGTGGTACAGCAAGCTAATCCTTGTGGTGCCAGCATCCCATATGAATGCCAGTTCGGTGTCCTGGCTGCTCCACTTCCGATCCAACTCCCTGTTTATGGCCTGAAAAAGCAGAAGATGACCCAAGTTCTTGAGTCCCTGTACCCACATGTAAAACCCAGAAGCCATTCCTGGCTCCTGGCTTCTGATTAGCTTAGCTTTGGCCATAGTAGCCACTTGGAGAATGAACCAGTGGGTAAAAAATCTCTCTCTCTCCTTTCTGTGAAATCTCCCTTTCAAATGAACATAAAATCTTTTTGAAAAAACAAATCAGACTCACAGAAGTAACCTGTGCTAGGTTACACCCAGAACTCCAGCTACCCAGCTCCCAAAGCACAGGGAGGTGCTCGGCTCCTGTTGGGCATGTTCAACTGCCTTTGTCCCAGTTCCCTCACATCCCCCACCCCTAAAGCCTCCTGACCTTGGTCTGCTTTTTCTCCGTGGCATACACGATGGACGTGCAGCAGACCTCGGCAATCTTGCGGCCCTGCCCATAGAAGGACCAGCAGCAGATCTCATCGCCCAGCACGTCCTTGAGGAAGAGCAACCGTCCGTGGAAGCGCAGGGCCAGCTTGTCAAACAGCTCAATGTTCTTAAGCAGGTTGTCATCAGAGGTACTGAGGACAGGGAGGGATGTCCAGGACCTCAGCTTCCCTGGATGAGTCCCCCACCCCACCCAGGGTAGAGTCCGCAGTTACCTGCACTTAGCTCCTGCCCTCTGGGGCCAGGCTAAGTGGGCCTCAGAAAGGAAGCATTAAGTCCCAGCACGGGGCAGCTCCCTGACAAGGCTGCACGCACTGGGCTCCTGCCACTCCACCCTGACCCCTAAGCAGGGTGACACCAGGCAACTTCTTGGGGCCTCAGAACACCCATCCACAAAACAGGGATTCACAAGAACTTTCCCTGGAGCCCCATGCCCTTGGAACCCAATCTGGAACTCTGAGGGGGAAATGAGCTACCTGAATACCCTGGGGTGAGTGGCAGGGCGTCCATGGCAGCAACTGCAGTGGTTTGTCTGCAGGGTGCTGGCACTCCTGCCACCCTGCTGTGGGTCAGGAGCAGGGCCATGCCCCCCAGGCTCCACTCATGCCCCCCACAGGTTGCATCACCTGGTGTAGGAGTACTTGTTGTTACTGCGGTTGTGCAGCAGCTTCACCACCGGCTGTTGGGGGGAGAGAGGATGCGGAAGGCTTGGGGTGAGGCTGTGGAGAGGCCCACCTCCCCCCTGCAGGGCTGTCTGCGGCTGGGAGGGTGCCTCACCTTGGAGGTGCTGGCCAGGAGCTGCTGCTCCTCCCGGGGAGATGTCAGGGTTGGGATGAGGCACAGTGGCGACAGGTTCTCCTTTTTTTGCTGGGGAAGAAGTGGAAAGTGGTTCAGGGCTTACCAGAAGGAGGTCTTGCATGCTCCCACTTAGAGCGTCGGTGGGGGTGGGTGGCCAGAGAATGCAGACTCCTCAGTGGTCTCCCCTGGCCAGCTAGGCTCCAGCCGCCTGCCCCTTGGCCCACCCAGCCTGTGGGCTACCTTTGTCTGCCCTGTTGGGCTGTCAGCTCCCACCCCTGCAGAAGCCAGGCCCCTCCCTGCAGGGTGACCCCACCCCCTTCCCAGCTCCTTTCCCCCTCAGCACTCAGTGCCCAGCAGACAGACATCAGATACTCAGCAAGTGTCTGTTAAGTGGCAAACCTGGCTGGGTGGCAAGAGGCTGGAGAAAAGGGTAGAACAAGCCAGACGAGTTTCTCCTCTGCTTTCTCAAATCATCCTGCTCAATCTGCGCTCACCTCTCCCAACCCTGACAACTAGAAGGCGCATCTCTATAATTTTAGCACACAGTACTTCTGGAAGCTTTAGAAATTTTTACTAAAATTAATACGGAAGGATGGTAGCCACAGTCACAGGTCAATCTGCACAGAGAAGCCAAGAAGAGACAGATCCTGCTGGACAGAGGGAGGCACGACAAAGCCATGGTAATGACAGGGTGGTTCCTGGTGCAAACAGAAGAAAACTCAATGGAACATAGTCAGGACCAGGATACAGACTGGGGCGTGCACAAAAATAGCCATTTCAAAAAAAAAAAAAGAGAGAGACACCTCTGGGCCAGCACTGTGGCACAGCACGTTAAGCCACCACCTGCAACACAGGCATCCCATGGGAGGGCTCATTCGAGTTCCGGCTGCTCCATTTCCCATCCAGCTCATACACCTGTGAAAGCAGCAGCTGATGGCTCACAGTGATTGAGTTCCAGACCCCTACCTCCAGCTGGGCCTGTTCCTGGCTGCTGGAGCCATTTGGGGAGCGACCCAGTGGGTGAAAACCTCTTTCTGTCTCTCTGTTACTCTTCCAAATAAATAAATATTCAAGGATAAGCTAATCTGAAGATGTAGGAAACAGGTATGTATGGGTTATCTATTGCTATTGAACAAATCCTCCCCAACTTAGCAACTCTAGGGGGCAATAAGCAGAGTGGTCAGTTCAGGCGTGGCTCAGCCAGGTGGTCCTGGCCTGGTAGTAATGAGGGTGTTAGCTGGGGCCGAAGGCAACGAAGGCATTGCTGCCTCCACGGTCCTGGGAGAAAGCTCAGTCAGCCAGCCAGCCAGAGCCAGGAAATAGCCCACCCTGCCAACACGGGGCCTTTCCTCTGGGCTGCAACCGCCCTTCCAACAGACATCTCCAGGGCATCTACCTGTGCCAAGTAGAGTCTTGATGTCTGATGACCCAGCTTTGTCAGCCCTCTTCGGTACAGCCATACAGGAATGAAGGAAGCCAGGGTCAGTGGGATGCTTGGGCAGTCCTGGCTCCCACAGCCTACACTCTGACCCCCATGGAGACCCATCTCTCCCACATGCCAAATGCATACTTGGCTTCGGTGTCCCCAAGTGTCATCTCGTTATGTAGCAGTGCTCAAAGAGAGTCTCAAATGAGGTCCTAGTGGAAATGAGGTTCCTCTGGTGGGTGTTGTTTCCTAATTACAGCTTTCTAGGTAAACTTCCCCTCTACACCCCAGTGAGCCACATAGACCAGCTAGGGCCTCCACGTGCCCATGATGCAGCAGTGGACTAGCCAGAGTCACCACCAGGGGCACTCTTGTTCCCAGGGGTGAAGCCTAGAAGGGATGCCTGGCGGAGCTGTGGACCGGGTTGCAGGCAGCCTGCTAAGGATGCAGACTTTGGCTCTGAGTGCTTTGCCATGGCCCCTGCCACAGCACTCCCTGCTTGTCCATGAAGGCTGTGTGCGGCGGCCGTCTCCTCAGCCTGCATTTTGCCTGTTTATAGTTCAGGGATCCAACGACCCCTTCTTTGGCTCTGTCCCTTTCAGTCTACATTCGACAGGGTTTCTGCCCATAGAATTCTCTCAAAAACTGTCCTGGGTGGGCCTGGCAGCATGGCCTAGCGGCTGAAGTCCCCGCCTTGAACGCACCCCGGGATCCCATTCGGACGCTGGTTCTAATGCCCTGGCAGCTCCACTTCCCATCCAGCTCCCTGCTTGTGGCCTGGGAAAGCAGTCGAGGACAGCCCAAAGCTTTGGGACTCTGCACCCGTGTGGGAGACCTGGAAGAAGTTCCTGGATCCTGGCTCCGGATCGGCACAGCACCGGCCGTTGCGCTCACTTGGGGAGTGAATCATCGGACGGAAGATCTTTCTCACTGTCTCATCCTCTCTGTATATCTGACTTTCCAATAAAAATAAATAAACCTTTAAAAAGAAAAAACTGTCCTGGGTACCTTGAAAGTCTTGGAACTCAGTTCTTTAGGAGACAGTTGTCCTGACAGACCTCTGCGAAGCCAGATCTGCTCCTGCTGGGGCTTCTGCCAGCACTGAGGTTTGCAGGCTTCTTAGGAGCACTATTACACAGAATTGAAAAAGCTCCTGACTCCTGGCTATGGATCAGCTCAGCTCTGGCTTTTGCAGCCACTTGGGGACTGAACCAGCACACAGATCTTTCTGTATCCCTTTCTCTCTGTATATCTGCCTTTCCAATAAAAATAAATAAATCTGGAAAAAAATTGTTTTTATTTGAAAAGCAGAGTTAATCAGAGAGAAAGAGAGACAGAGAGATCTTCCATCCATTGGTTCACTCCCCAAATGGCCACAACAGCTGGAGCTGCTTCCAGGTCTCCTACATGGGTGCAGGGTCCCAATGCTTTAAGTCATCATCCCCAGCTGCTTTCCCAGGCCACAAGCAGGGAGCTGGCTGGGAAGTGGAACAGCCGGGATACAAACTGGTGCCCAAATGGATGCTGGCACCACAGGTGGAGGTTTAGCATGCTCTACTGTGGTGCTGGCTCAGATAGTCTGTACTTTTCTACAGCACTGCAGGAGACAGAGTTGCTGAACTTCCTGCTGGTAGGCAAGGATCCCCTTTCTGTTTCCAATTACATCCTCCTGACTGTTGCTCAAGCCCTCACTGCAGCTGACTTTCTTGCATTGCCCGCTGACACTTTTACTAACCCTCTCCCCAAAGGGCTTCCGGTTCTGCCCACTTCTTAGTTCCAAAGTTACTGCCTGGGCAGCCACTGGACAAATCCCTCAGTCCCTAGCTGGGACATCCACATTCCATCTTGGCATGCCTAAACTCAAGTCCTGGCTTGCAGGCACTGGGTCCCTGCTGTCCCTGGGGGAGACCTGGATTGAGTCCACAGCCCCTGTGAGCACTGATGGGACTGGGAGAACCGAGGACTCCACCAGTAGGAGGCAGCTCGGCCTGCCTCTCTGCCTAGCATAGATGAAAAGTGCAAGTACTTCCACACTTGCAGTTTTTGTTATGACAGCCACCCCATTCCGGAACTCAAGCTCTGTTAGCTACTCACTGCTGGACAATAAATTGCTACAGATTTAACACCACAGTAAACACCCACTGTCCCACACTGGCCCTCTGGGCACAGAGCCAGTGTGGTACTGGCCCAGGGTCTCTCGGTAAGCTGCAGTCTGGATGTTGGCCAGGGCTGTGGTCATCTGATGACGTGGCTGGGCCCGGAAGATTTGCTTCTGAAAGGCTCCTGCCCTGGCTGCGAGTCTGTGCTGGCTGCTGGCAGGAGGCAGTCATCTCCCCATCAAGTGGCCCTTGTATGGCAGCAGCTGCTTCCCCCAGAGGGAATGACCCAACAGACACACAGAGCCTTCCATGCCTTTTGTACCATTTACACTGAAAGTCACACACTTGGGCTCAGCTGCTCTGCTTCCCATCCAGCTTCCTGCTTGTGGCCTGGGAAAGCAGTGGAGGATGGGCCAAGTTTTTGGGATTCTGCACCTGTGTGGGAGGTCCTTCTTCTGAAGCTGCTGTTTCCTCGCTTCAGAACTTGACCATGTTGAAATCAGCCATTTGATCCAACAGTTAAGACTGGGATGCCCAAGTCCCATATCAGAACACTACGGCTCGAGTCCCAGCTCTGCGCCTGACTCTAGCTTCTCACTAACACGCACCTGAGGGAGCAGCTGGAACAGAGATCTGGCGTTGAGATCCTGGCTGCTGGCTGCAGTGTGCCCCGCCTCTGCTCGTTCCATGCATTTGGTGTTGACAGCTGATCAGTCACTTGTGCACCTACATTATTACCTAGAATACTCTATGGTTCGGAACAAGGAAGTGCACCAACAGTGGAGGGATTAAACTGCCATCACCTAAACACAGGGGCCAATTCTGAGCAATATTGACTAACAGTAAGAT
Organism: Ochotona princeps; assembly: GCF_030435755.1. Classification (NCBI taxonomy): domain Eukaryota; kingdom Metazoa; phylum Chordata; class Mammalia; order Lagomorpha; family Ochotonidae; genus Ochotona; species Ochotona princeps. The sequence goes on along the minus strand of NC_080855.1, from coordinate 24,632,714 downwards.
CAGCAATATTATGGGTATCTTGGGGTAACCCAAAAAAGAATTATATCACATTACCTAGAATGTATTCTTACCAAACTGTTTGCTATCATGCCTCCAAATCTATGGTCTAGTTTACAGGAAATTCCAGTTAGGGTAAGGTAACAAACCTACTGATAGCACACGTAAACAGCCAGGCAGATTTAGAAAATGGGTCATTCTCTAGGACGACTGGCAGGCTCTCTAACAAGTCAGCATGAGGAGGCAACAGGACTGGTGTGGACTGGCATAGAAGTGCAGACATGACAAGCAGACGGAATTTGAGGATCTAGACTGGATCCTGCATTGGATGACTCAGCTACAAAAACACATTTCTGGAACAACTGGAGAAACTAGAGGTTGCCCTGGATGCTAGATAAACATTACGTTGATACAGGAGGATGTCAATTTTCAACAATACCAAAACAAGCAGATAACAAAATGGTAGACATAACATGATTGTATTCTGGCAAAAATATACACACAAACATATCTGCAAAGTACATGTTTGGTGTCTTCATTTTATGATTACCTGTGTTCCTTCAACCTTTACAGTTCATAAATACTGCTGCAGAAATAATAAATGGTTTGTTGCATTTTAAAATACTAAGGTCTTGGGGTATGCATTTGATAGAGTGATTACAGATGCCGCTCAGGGTGCCTGCATCTCACATGGGAGGGCCTGAGCTGGGAGTCCTGGCCTCCCGCTCGGCCACCCTGGGAGGCAGCAGGGGATGGCTCAGGAACTTGGGTCCCTTCCTCCCACACGGGAGATCAAGATGGAGTTCCAGGACTGGCCCAGTCCTGGCTGTCACAGGCATTTGGGGCAACAGCCAGTAGATAGCAGATCTCTCTCCCCTTTATCTCTCTCCCTTTCAAAACAAAATGAAAACAAATAAACTTTAAAAAAATTAGTTATCAATTTACTAATTACTAAACTTACTAAATACCAGATGCCATGGATAGGTAACCATACCTAAAACTGATTAGAAGTTGGCAATATCTAAAACTGACTACAAGTTATTACGTGTAACAGATCTTCTCATTGGGGTTTCTCATCTGAATCTCAAAATCTAGCAAATACTTACAGAATTTTCTGAACTCTCCCAAGGCTGGTAGGTAAATAGCACCATGCCCGATTATGTATAACCCAAGCCTCACAACGTGTATGACACATGGCCTTATGTAAGATGGCTTAGTTCTTTCTGCAAACTAAATTGAAATATGCTCTGCTTTCTTGCCAAGCCCTAGCAGAAAGATAGGCAGCTCAGTAGGAAAGCTGGTAAGGAATATGAATAAGCAAGTCACAGACGGAGATGGTGAAGAAACCAGTGAATATGTATATGAGAAGATGCTCAATCTCATTTAGTACTCAGCAGTGTGCAAATTAAAACGAGATCACCTGTCAGACTGGCAGAGCGAGAAGCTGTAGGACACCCCGTGGGGCTGGGTGTGTGCAGGAGCTCACAGTTAGAGGTGAGGACCAAGGACTGCAGCCATGCAGGACAGCATCCCACTGAAACTGTCACACCATGTGCAGGTCTCCTGTGATCCAGCCATTCTACTGCCAGCTATAACCACAAGCAGCCCTGGCACAGGCCATGGGGCAGGTATGCACGGCTGCTCACAGTGGGCACTGCTTATGGGGGGCAGGAAGCAGGAGGCAGTCTTGATCTTCAATCCAGAGGGAACAAACACATAAGACAGCAGGGAATGCCCCACACTGGAGGAGATGGGCACCCAACAGTATAGCTAGATCCTGAAGAAAGTTCCAAACTCAGAAACCATGAACTGTGACCCACAGCTCAGCGCCGTTCATGAAGATGTATATAAAACGACACTTGTGGGCTACAAATATAATCCAAGCCTTTGTATCAAACATAAAACTAGCATGGGTGTCCCTGGGGAAAAAGGAAGTGGGCAGGGGCTGGGAATGAAGGGAGAAAGATAAAAAACAACCAGGAATAGATGGGCGTAGGCTGAGGTGAAGAGGAGTATAGGGAGGAGTGTGCTGAGTGGGGGCGGGGCGGGGGAGGGTACAGAGGCGGGGAGGGTGGGAACAATCTCAGGGAACCTGGACTGCAGGCACTGGAGACTGAGCTTGGGAGAAAACCCCTGCTTGGTGGTCAGGTGACCTGGGGCCATGCCCGAGCTCTGCGGTGTGCTGCTGCCTTGACCATGGATGTACCTTCCTACTCCTCTGGCAGTCTAGGGTCCAAGAGGGAGACTGGGTGGAAGGCAGCTCATGGATACACGATGGGTGTGCAATCACATCAGCTCCCTAGAAAACTATAAAGTAGAAATGTGCTTCCCAGATATAATGCATTGTATTTCAAAACCCAATGGGTAACCCATGAGTGGGTCAGGAACTAAGCTTAATGAGTCCCAAACAGCACTGAAAAGAAAGAGCACCTCGCACAATGGCTCAGTGACTAAATCCTCACCTAGCATGCACCTATCCATAAGGGCACTGGGTCATGTCCCAGCTGCTCCATTTCCCATCCAGTTCCCTGCTTCTGGCCTGGGAAGGCAGCAGAGGATGACCCAAAGCCTTGAACCCTGCACCCACATGGGAGACCTGGAAGAAGCTCCTGGCTTCAGATCGGCTCAGCGCCGGCCACTGCAGCCATTTGGGGAGTGAACCAGCAGATATAATCTTTCTCACTGTCTCTTCTCTGCAAATATGCCTTTCCAAGAAAAATAAGCAAATCTTTAGAAAGAAAGAATGAATGAACGAACAAACGAACGGAGTGTCCAACACATATCGTTTTAGAAAATTCTTTTTCGGTTATATGCACATGAGTATAAAATGCATGCCTACCCCCCACCCCTGGCCCGCCACAAAAGCTACAATCTGAGAGTATGAAAAACATGGTATTTGTCCACAACAATTCGATGTCTGTGGAGTTGAAGAGCCTATAAATGCTTGTGGGGATGACAGAGAGCTGGTCAGGGCTGCCACTTTCTAAGCTATAAAAACACATCAAAAGAAACGCCCATATTCTCCTACTATGATTGTATCCTAAAAGAAAGAGCATTCTACCATTGTAGAAGCAGAACGGACTGAAGAGCTGTCTGGGAACCTCAGGACACTGCCCTTATTTTTCTTGGTTCTGATCTTTCAGAGCAGGAGGACAGAACGTGAGAAGGAGGGAGTGTGAGGGAGGGACTGGCTCAAGGGCATTCAGTCAGCTCTGTGGGGCAGCCCGCCTTCAAGCCCTGCGGCTCCTGCAGCCCCTGCTCCAAGCCCTGCGGCTCCTGCTCCAAGCCCCGCAGCCCCTGCTCCAAGCTCTGTGTCTCCCTGTGCTTTCTCAGCCCAGCTCCTTAGAACCCTCAGGGTCCAAGAAGCCCCCCAGCCAGCCAGTGGGGGGGGTGTGCTATGGAAACCCTGGTGTTGCTTGTCTAGGAATGGCTCTGCTTCCTGGTGCTTTCATGTGAGCCAAGAATTTGGAAGCTAAATGAAACAGACCATCCCAAGCGAGAAAGACTCTTAGTGTGATGGAAATGTTACCCTGGGGATTGGGGCGCCACCTAGCATGTACACCCCAATTTAAACATAGGTGCTGACCCCTCTACTGGCACTGGGACCTGTCCAGGGTTTCTAAGCAGGGGACAGAACAGACTGGGGGTGCGTTGAAGGATAATGGCCGGGTTGGGTGGGAAGGAACGGCAGGAAGCAGACAGCAGTTTCTTATGCCTGAGGCTGCAGGGCTGCGGGAGAGCCTGAGGGACTCAGGCCAGGGACAGCCCTGCTCTCCAGGCAGTACCTACACACACACACACACACACACACACACACACACACATACTCTCTCGCTCTCTTTCTTGCTCTCCAGTATCTAACCACTTGGACAGCTCCCCCAGGGACACGGGAGGAGGGTCCCTCACCTGCAGGGCCAGCTGGCAGTCCTCGATCAGGCCCTGAACCAGGTAGTAGCGTGCTTCGCCCAGCAGCTCCCCAAGTTCTCTGGCACTCTCGGGCAGTGGCACCGATCCGTCCCGCAGGTAGTTGAGGATGGTACCAAAGTGGCGGCCACTGCGGTCAATGAGCACCCATCCTAGCGGGAGAGGCAGGAGCGGAGCAATCATTTGGGTACTGGAAGGCCTGCACTTCACTTCTCTCAGTTTCCTGTTCTTTCAGCCCTGGTAACCTCTTTTGAAACACTAGCCCATCTGAAGCCGACTGGAGTGCAACCCACCAGGACGTGGGTAAGGGTCACCTGCCACGAGAACACCAAACGGCCGCCCCATCCACAGTCTGCATTTCCAGACAGTGTGCAGGGATTGACGTGAGTGGAGTGAGCGACCGCTCAGGCTCAGCAGCGGTCCAGGTGGCCGTGCAGGTGCAGGGTTTGGAGGCAGAGAGAAGGGAAGACGCGGCCGGGCGGGGTGTGGCTGGTGGCAGGGCTGGCTCTCAAGTCTCCTGAGGTGAGGAGTGAAGGATACAAGAACTGGCAAGGGGAATGACGGAGAGACTTAGCGCTGCGCAATAGTGCCTGGCGGAGTGAGGAGCTCTGTGCAAACACAGGCAAAGAACGTTATCACCAGAGTGAGAAAGGCGTTAATGGGATGGAGGCTGCAGGGAGGTGAGAGTGGGAGCCAGGGAAGAGGGGTACAAGAAGGCTGCGCCACTCGAGCCTGGAGACTTGGGGTCGCAGCTCGCCACTTGGGAAGGCGTGCGTGGCTTACCTCCGGCGTCCGTGAGCACCTCCACGCGGCCGCTGAACATGGCCTTGAGCATCGTGTCCTGCCCCGTGAGGGTACGCAGCGTGGTGTAGTGCAGCGAACCGCCCACGTTCAACTTCACATACTTGCTGTTCGGGGTCAGCGGCTTCAGACTGCACGCGGCGGCCGAGCCAGGCTCCAGTGCCGAGGGCTTAGGGACTTCCAGGGACGCGGCCGCGGCTGCCGCCGGGTCCGAAGCCTCGGCCGACATGCCGGGTGACAACGGCAGGCGGCCACCCCAGGTTCCTTCCGTGCTCTCAGGCTAGTTCCCACAGATCCCGGGACGCTGGCCAGCCCGCCACACCGTCCGCCGTACACGCCCACTCGCTGCCGCTACTCCGCCACTCTGGCCCTCCTCCCCCCCGCAGCGCTCGCCTCACCCGGAAGCCGGCGCCGGGCAGCTGCGCAGGCGCGCCTAGTCCCCGCCCCCATGTTGACCTTGGGGCGTGGCCGCGCGTGCGGCGCATGCCCAGTGGTCTCGGAAGCGGGTACAGTTGCTGTGTGGACCGCGGTTAGGCCGGCGTTTCAGGGTGCATCGACCCTGAGGAGGTTCCCAGCCCCCTGCCGAGCGAGGAAAGCAAAACTCCTGGACCTGATGGGGGCCTCCGCTGTCAGAACTTGGTGGGCATGGAGGGAAACCTGGCTCGAAGAGACCAGGGTGTTGGGCAGCGTCCACCTCCCAAAGCCCCACTCGCTGATGGACCGTGCCGAGGTTGCGAACTGAGCAACCTGAATGGAAGGGGGCCTCTCTGGGAGGCCACGGGGAGAGCAGGCGCAGGGTCTGGGGAGGCCACGGGGAGAGCAGGCGCAGGGAAGAGCAGGTGCCAAGACCTCGCGCAGCAACGGGCTTGGCGTCTGGAACCGAGAGAATTTTCGGGGTGGCGGGAACAGTTGAACAAAGATAACAGATTCTCAGAATAATACTTAGCCCCCAGCTGACCAGAAAGAAGAAATAGAGAACCCCGTGTTCTCTGAGCAGGCATTCACCCGGGGTTTGCAGCTGGGGAAATGGGCAACCGAATGGTGTCCCTTCATGCAGGAAGGTCAGCTGGAAGAAAACCAAACACGGGGCCAGAGCTCTGGGGCTTCAGCCTTGCCACCCGTTCACTGGTGGGGGGATCCCAAACGAGTCATTTGTCTCTCATGGGAAATAGGACGTGGGTAATTCCATCTGGAAAAATCCACCATTTTAGCTTTTGGGCTTCGATTTCCCTGCATGCTGCCAGTAACCACAGATGTCAACTGCCCACCACAAAACTTCCCCAATGGATAGCTCACACACCTGTTCACTCCTTCTATAAAAACCCATAGCCTGCAAGAGAGGGGACTCCTTTAAGTTTGCTCAAGTAAACCTGTCTTGGCTGTTAAGCTGGCCTCCTTAGCATTCTTGATTTCCTAACAAATTCCAACATTCTCTGGGCTTGATTGGTTTCTTTTCTGCATAAAAGAGGTGCAAATATGGGCCTGGCGCGATAGCATAGTGGTTAAGGTCTTCACCTTGCACTCTCGGGATCCCATATGGTTGCTGGTTCTAATCCCGGCAGCCCTGCTTCCCATCCAGCTCCCTTCTTCTGGCCTGGGAAAGAAGTCGAGGATGGCCCAAAGCTTTGGGACCCTGCACCCGCGTGGGAGACCTAGAAGCTCTGGGCTCCTGGCTTCAGATTGACTTAGCTTGGGGAGTGAATCACGGGATGGAAGATCTTCCTCTCTGTGACTCTGCCTTTCCTATAGTGGACTGATGGCTGCTTCTTCACCAAGCACAGTTTAGCCAGCAGTCATTCCTGTCTTTGATAACAATTATTAAGATAATTGAAACAAATAATCCTGTCAGCCTCTAACCTAGAGCCAGGTCCCCTTCCTGGAACTCCCTCAGAAATCAAACCGCAAGCCCAAATTGTATACTAAGTTCTTGCCTCCCTGGCCCAGAGCCTTGGGACTCTGCACCCACATGGAAGACCTGTAAGAGCTACTGGCTCCTGGCTTCAGATCACCTAAATCTGGCCATTGCAGCCACTTGGGGAGTAAATCAACGGATGGAAGATCTTTCTCTCTGTTTCTCTTGCTCTCTGTTTATCTTACTTTCCAATAAAAATAAAATAAATCTTTTTTTTTTTAAAGGCGAGGCACAGCCTTGGCCAGAGATGCCAAGATAGCAAAGTGCAGAAGTGCCATCCTGCAGCATCCTTGCCTCAGCTAACTAGCCTGAAGAGCGGCTCCTTTTGTGTTTCCTCACAGCTGGGCCAACTTGGGCCCTCACCTCTCTGATGCAGAAGCTTTTGTTTATTTGTTTATTTTAAAGATTAATTTACTTGACAGAGAGAGGAGGAGAAAGAAAGAGATCTTTCATCCACAGGCTCATTCCTCAAATAGCGACAGCCAAGGGTTAGGCCAGACTGAAGCCAGGAGCCTGAAATTCATCTGGGTCTCCCTCGTGGGCAGCAGAGGCCTGAGCATCTGGGTCATCTTCCTCCTCGTCCTCCCCAGGAGCATTAGCAGAGAGCAGAATGGGAAGTGGAGCAGCAGCTACTCAGACCATTGGACAGCACTCAGCAGGGTCTGAACCTACAGTGTCACAACGCAGCCCCCAGCGGATGTGTTTCTGCTGAGTACAGTTGGGAATAACAGTGGCCATTTCAGGGAATTTCTGTTGAGAAAAGATTGTTCAGTTGGGAGGTACTTAAGAATAAACTGCAGGGAAACCCTTATGAGGAAGTTGGTAACCCTGTTTGACAAAACCAAATTATTTTGCCTGACAAAGATCTGTATTTTGAAGATTAATTTGTTTAAAAAAGATTAATTTGTCGGTCTTGGCATCGTCACCTAGTGACTTAAGTTGTCACCTTGCGACGAGGATCCCATATGGGCATTGGTTTGTATCTTGGCTCCTCCACTTTCCATCCAGCTCCCTGCTTGTGGCCTGGGAAAGCAGTTGAGGACAGCCCAAAGCCTTGGGACCCTGCACCTGCATGGGAGACCCTGAAGAAGCTCCTGGCTCCTAGCTTTGGATTGGCTCAGTTGCGGTTGTTGCAGACACTTGGGGAGTGAACCAGTGGGTGTGGATGGAAGATCTTTTTCTCTGTAGATCTTTATTTTTTAAAAAAAATTTATTTATTTAATTGAAAGTCTGAGTTACACAGAGAAAGGCAGAGAGGGAGAGACAAGAGAGACAAATGGTCACAACAGCCAGGGCTAGATCAGACCAAAACCAGGACTCAGGACCTTCTTCTGAGTCTCCCACTTGGTGCAGGGGTCCAAGCATGTGGGTCATCTTCTACTGCCTTGCCCAGGCCAGTAGTGGGAACTTGGCTTGGAAGTAGAACAGTTAGGTCTTGAACCGGCACCCATATGGAATGCTGGGATGGCAGATGGCAGTTTAATTCCCTATGCCGAAGTACCAGCTCCTAAGTTGACTTTTAGATGATATCGCTTCATTATGTTGCCAAACGCCTACATGATTGCTTACTTACTTTTACTATTTACTTCTTTATTTGAGAAGCAGAATGACAGAGAGAGAGAGAGAAGAGAGAAATCTTCTGTTGATCGACTTTCCACATGGTTGCAGTGGTTGCAGCTGGGCCAGGCTAAAGCCAGGAGCCAGGAATTCCTTCCTGGTCTCACACATGGGTGGCGGGTGCCCAAGTTAAGTCAGTCATCATCCACTGCTTCCTTCCCAGACCCAGGGAGCAGGATCGGCCATGGAGGAGCTGGGGACGCCAGCTAGCGTGTGACATAGGATGCTTAGTTCACAACCATGATGGCAGCCTCTCAAGCTGGCTGTTCAATCACACCGCTCTGTTGCACTGCCAAGTGCCTAAGGTATTTTTTTTTTAATCAACTGAAATGTCACTGTGCGTGTATGTGAGAGAGAAATAGTTTAAGCCATCTTCCCTCTCCATGCAGAAGGGACATAATTTTAGGCTTTCCAAATGATAATTTCATATTCATCTGAAGTAGCTCCTTTTTTTTTCTTGGAAATCTTTAAAGATTATCTAATCAGAAAGTTGTCCTGTTTTATGTGTACACTCTAGGGAAATCTCATCCAGTTAAACAGTCAGAAGTGTCTAGGAGAAATAAAAAGTGAATATAATGTGATTCCTTTGTGGGCACCAAAAAGGGTCTTTATGTCAAGTCTTTGTTATTCTAGGAGCAAGATAAGGCCTTAGAACTAAGACATAAGAAACCCTTTTGGCATGATCTAGTTCTCTAACATTTTGTTCCAGTTTTGTTTTATGTATTTGAAAGACAGAGTGGCATACAGAGGGAGCAATAGAGAGAAATTTTCTATTTTATGTTTTTAAAAGGTTTATCTATTTAAAAGGCAGAGTTACAGAGAGAGAAGAAGATGTAAGGTGAGAAAAAGATCTTCCATCCACTGGCTCACTCTGCAAATGGCTGCAACAGCTAGAACTGGGCCAATCCAAAGCCAGACCCAAGAATTCTGTCACATGGTCGAAGGAGCCTAAGAATTTGAGCCATATTCCACCGCTTTCTCAAGCCATGAATGGGGAGCTGGATCAGAAATCAAACAGCTGGGACTCAAACTGGCATCCAAATGGTTGCTGGTGCTGCAGACAGAGGCCTAGCTGCTACACTATGGTGCTGACCCCAAGAGAGAGTTTTCTGTCTGTCTGTTCACTTACCAACTGGTTGCAATGGCATGGGTTGGACCAGGCTAAAGCCAGAATCCAGGACCTCCATCTGGGCCTCTCACATGGATGACAGGATCCAAATACCTGAGCCAGCCTCTGCTGCTTTCCCAGGCTCATTAGCAGGGAGTTGGATAAGAAGTAGTAAGGTGGGTGTCTCTCCCTCTCTCCTTTGGAGAGGCACCCCACCGCCCAGCTTTCTCTTGGGAGGTCTATTTCCCTCCCCTCTTCTTTCCCTGCTTCCCTGGTCCCTTTGTAAATAAACTTTTCTGTCTGGAAAATTAAAAAAAAAAAAAAAAAAAAGTAGTATGGTGGGCCCAGAGTACTAGCCTAGTGGCTAAAGTCCTCACCTTGCACACACGAGAATCCCATGTGGGCACCAGTTTGTGTCCCAGAAGTCCTGCTTCCCATCCAGCTCCCTGCTTGTGGCCTGAGAAAGCAGCAGAAGATGACCCAAAGCCTTGGGCCCTGTACCCACGTGGGAGGCCCAGAAGAAGCTCCGGGCTCCTGGCTTCGGATAGGCTCAGCTCTTGTCCTTGCAGCTACTTGGGGAGTAAATCAGCAGATGGAAGACCTTCCTTTTTGTCTCTCCTGCCCTCTGTATATCTGACTTTCCAATTTAAAAAAATAATAAAACTTGAAAAAAAAAGTAGTAAGATAATGCAGTCAGGACGGGAAACTGAGCTCCAGGCATGGGATGCCAGCGTCACTGCTGGTGGCTCAACCCACTACCAGCACCCAGCTCTTTAACTTTTTACTTTGCATTTAACAGTAATTGCTTGAACAATACTTCGATTTTTATAAGATCAGGGATAATTTTCTCATGATTTAATCATTTTCAGTTTTTTATATTGATTTTATGAATTAGATAAATTATTCATTGTTTAAAGGATTAATTTATTTCTTGAAAGGGCAGAGTTACAGAGAAAGAGAAGGAGAGACAAAGAGAGATCTTCCATCTGCTGTTGGTTCATTCCCCGAATGGCCACAAGGCCAAGACTGAGGATGAAGCCAGGAGCCTGGAACTTCATCCAGATCTCCCCTATGGGTGGCAGGAGCCCAGCCACTTGGGCTGTCTGGAGCTAGGTAAATTGTTTTTGTTTTTGTTTTTTTGGAAAGGCAGATATACAGATAGGAGGAGAGACAGAGAGGAAGATCTTCCGTCTGGTGGTTCACTCCCCAAGTGACTACAATGGCTGGAGCTGAGCCAATCCAAAGCCAGGAGCCCGGAGCGTCTTCCAGGTCTCCCATGCAGGTGCAGGATCTCAAGGCTTTGGGCTGTCCTCAACTGCTTTCCCAAGCCACAAATAGGGAGCTGGATGGGAAACAGGGCCGCCGGGATTAGATCCGGTGACCATACGGGATCCCAGCGTGTGCAAGGCGAGGACAACTTAAATGTAAGAAATAAATATAAAACATTGGTCACTAAACTCACCTTGTTTTCCTAGAATGAGAATAAAATGCAAAAAAAATGTGAATGCTTTTGATGGCTTTTTAAAAAAATTATTTATTTTTATTGAAAAAGCAGATCAAATTTAGAGAGAGTGAGAGTCAGAGAAAAAGATCTTCCATCTGCTGGTTCACTCCCCAAATGGCCACAATGACCTGAGCTGAGCTGATTCAAAGCCAGGAGCCAGGAATTTCTTCCAAATCTCCCAAGTGGGTGCAGGATTTTAAGGCCATCCTCTGCTATTTTCCCAGGCCACAAACAAGGAGTTGAATGAAAAGTGGAGCAGCTAGGTTATGAAGTGACACCCATGTGGAATCTTGGCGCTTGCAAGGTGAGAATTTAAACAACTACCATTGTGTCAGGTCCCCTTTGATGACTTTTATAAATATCCTTTGCCATGATAAATTGATTGAAATGGCTTTAAATTAATAATCACAGAAAAAGTTTCCCAAATAATTTTTTATCTTGTGGCTACTGGTTTTCTGTTCTATTGTGTCTGGAGAAAAGGTTAGTTACTTTTCCTTTCTCTCTTTCTCTCTTTCTTTCTTCTTTTCCTTTTTTTTTTTTTCTGTGTGAAAGAGAGATAGAGAGGGGACTGAAAGAGGGAGAAAAGGGAGGGAGAAATCTATTCTACGCTTCACTCCCCAAATGCCTGTAATAGCAGGGGCTGGACCAGGCCAGGAACCGGGAGCCCCATCCTCAATGTAGGCCTCTTGTGGGTGGTGGGAATCAAATCCTCGATCCATCACTGGTGTCTCCCAGGGTCTACACTGGCAGGAATGTGTGGTGAAGAGGCAAAGTTGATTGTCCAATACAGGATGAGGAAGTCTTCTGCTGCTTTCCCTGAATCAGAAAAGAAACATCCAGGATCGGAACCTACGCTTGTATGTGACGCCGGCATAGCAGTTGTTGGCTTAGCTTGCTGTGACAAAACTCAAACCCCTAAAATTTTTGAAAATGAGAAAAGAGCTTGGACAGACATTTCTTCAAAGGAAGAATACAAATGGCCAGCAGTCACATGAACGATGAAAGATGATCAGTGTCACTGAGCATTAGGGAGATACCATCTTCTACCCAGAAGGAAGGTGTTAAACAAAACAAAGACTTAGGCAAATAACAAGTAATAAAAGGATGCAGTGAGGCTGAAAGCTCTGTGCCCTGCTGAGGGGAATAGAAAACAGTGCAGCTGCTGTTGGAAGCAGTGTGGCACTTCCTAAAAGAAAGAAAAGGAGAATTGCCGTATAACCTGGCAGTTCTACTTTTAATGTGTATCTAAAGCAATTGGAAATGGGGGCCTGAAGAGCTTTGTGTGTACCCATACTCACAGTGCGTTGTTTGTAGGAGCTGAAAGACAGAAGCAACTTGAACACACCTAGGAACAGTGTTCAGATTCAAAAGGAGGTGGAGCTGGTGCTGGTTGGCATAGTAGGCTAAGCTTGTGATGCCACCTGTTGGAGCACTGGTTCATGTCCCAGCTGCTCCATTTTCAATTCAGTTCCCTGTTAATGACGTGGGGAAGCAGCGGAGGAAGACCCAATCTTCAGGCCCCTTCATCCCCATGGGAGACCCAGAAAAAGCTCCTGGCTCTTGGCTTCGAACTCCCCACCTCCAGCTGTTGTGGCCATTTAGGATATGAACCAGCAAAAAAAAGATCTCTCTCTCTCTCTTCCTAATTCTACCTCCCAGATAAATAAATAAATAAAATGGCTACAATCAGGTTGGCCTTGCAGCACAGTGGGTAAAGTGCTTCAACACTGGCATCTCATTTACAAAGGCTGGTTTGAGTTCTGGCTGCTACATTTCTTTTTTAAAAAATTCATATTTTTAATTCAAAATGCAGAGTTCCATAGGGAGGAGAGACAGAAAGAGACCGTTCATCAACTGGTTAACTTTTCAAATGACTGCAATGACCAGAGCTGGGCCAGTCCAAAGCTAGGGACCAGGAACCAAGAGCTTCCTCTGGATCTTCCATGTGGGTTCAAGGGATGCAATGCCAGCATCTTGTATTGGAGCGTGGATTCAAATCCTGGCTGCTCCACTTGTATCCAGCTCCCTGCTAATGTGCCCTGAAAAGCAGAGGAGGACAGCCTGGGTAGTTGGGCTCCTGTTCCCACATGGCAGACCCCAATGCAGTTTCAGTTGCCTGGCTTTGGACTGGCTTAGCCTTTGAGGCCATTTTAATAGTGAATCAGCAGATGAAAGATCTTTGTTTCTCTCTCTCTCTCTCTCTTTCTCTCTCTCTCTCTCTCTCTCTTCTTTTAGATTCATTTAACAAAAGGAAGCAAACCGTGTTATCAAAAAATTGGATTTAATCTAATAAGCTTCTCTTAGACATTAAGTCATCTTGGATAACAAATTGATTACCCCCATTCAGTCATACAAAGTGACATTCATCCTGATGGTAGATACAGATTTTGGGGTTTAGGTTAATCCATGACTACAAAATGTTCTAAAAACAGAGATTCCCTGACATCTGTAGGAAACCCTATAAGATGGGCAGCAAATAAAAACGCTTTTGAGGCTGTGGCGTATTCAGCTTCCACCTGTGGCACTAGATCCCATATGGGCACTAGTTCAAGTACCGGCTGTTCCACTTCTCAATCAGTTCCCCACATCAGTGAAGGATGGCCAAAGTCCTTGGGACCCTGCACCCACATGGGATACCCAGAGAAGGCTCCTGACTCCTGGCTTCAGATTGGCTCAGCTGAGGCTGTGGCAGCCTCTTAAGGAGTGAACTGAACATGAGTATGGAAGAGGTTGAAAAGCAGATGCAGAACAGAGAATTCCCAGCCAAATCGCATTTATTATCAAAGAGGAAAAGAAATCCACAGAGGGTGGCCGCCTGTCATGTGTAGATGCAGTGACCACATGTCGGAGGCCCGGTCGTTCAGCAGACTGGCTTTTTTATAATTCCCAGTCTTGGGGTAAAGAAAATCCCAAGAAAATGGAGGAGAAGGTGGGAGCCATACCAGTTTTCATAAACATTTCAACCTTTGTAAGCCTTGTTCCCTGGAGGCAAGGAAATGCAGGCACCAAGGTAGGGCAGGTTGGACTCGTCCTTGGAAATGGAGAATCCTAGTTGGAGATTCTCTATACCATCCCTGGGAAGCAAGGGAAGGGCGGATGTAAGGTGTAAACTTGTGTTCTTGTTCCCTTCAAAAGTTCTCTCTCTCTTTCTCTCCATTTCTCTGTAAATCTGACTTGCCAATAAAATAAATAAATAAATGTATATATATATTTAAAGATTTATTTATTTTTATTGGAAAGGTGGGTATACATAAAGGAGGAGAGACAGAGAGGAAGATCTTCCATCCGATGATTCACTCCCCAAGTGAGTGCAATGGCCGGTACTGCGCTGATCCGAAGCCAGGAACCTGGAACCTCCTCCAGGTCTCCCACACGGGTGCAGGAACCCAAGGCTTTGGGCCCTCCTCAACTGCTTTCCCAGGCCACAAGCAGGGAGCTGGATGGGAAGTGGAACTGCCGGGATTAGAACCGGCGCCCATATGGGATCCTGGTGCTTTCAAGGTGAGGACTTTAGCCGCTAGGCCACGCCGCCGGGCCCCATAAATATATATATATATATTTTTAAATAAACTTAAATAAATCTTAAAAAAAAATTTTAATGCTTTGCTATTATTGTAGGAAGAGACATAGTCACATGTGGTCTGACACAGACCCTTCTGGGTATCGCCCACTACAGCAGGGAACAAATAGGAAGAGTATTGAACCGATGTGGGTAGAGGTGATTTTAAGGGTATTTTTGAGAATGCTTCCAGTATGTGTCCTACTTGCCAATGATATCATCCTGGCACAGCTATAGATGTAGGACAAAAGCCAGGAACCATAGCCTTTGGACATTTTCAGCAGAGCTGTGAGTAGTCTATGGAGAGAAGCTTTCTCTTGAGAATTATGGCTGTCATGGTGGAGATTAAAAAAAAAAAAACTGCTTAACTTTTAAACTTTATAACATGGATTGGGGCTACAATCTGTCTTTCCAGTGACAGATATAGATTTTCCTGATGGCTTGTTTATTTTTAAAAGCCTCTGTTTATTCATTAAAATTTTTGTTTGTTTGTTTTTTGAAAAGCAGAGAGAGCTCTCCCATCCACTGGTTCACCCCCCAGATGACACTCAGGACAGGAGCTTCTCCAGAGCTGCCAAGCCAGGGGCTGGGGTTTCCAGCCAGGGCCCTCACCTGGATGACAGGCATGCAACTGCTACCTCCCAGAATATGCACTCACAAGAGACTGGAAGTGGGGGTAGGCCTCCAACCCAGGCACCCTGACATGGGTGCGGTTGTCCTGGGTGGCTCTCGACCGCACTACCCAACACCCACCCCGTCTTTGAGAAACACACTGTCCATATTTTCTACAGGTCTCAGGAAAAATACCGAGAACTAAAGAAACAGGAAAATGCATCATTATGAAAGCTCTCAGAAACCCAGCATTTTGCCACCAGCACAAGAAATAATCCCCTCCAGTCCCTGGGAGGGAGAAAATAACAGACTGCCCTGTGCAGTAGGAATTCCTTCCAGTTCCAAACCTTCCAGTTCTAACCTCAGGGGACTCATTCCTGCAGGGCATTCACATGAAGCCCCTGGATTTTTCACCAACAAGGACAAACTGCATTTCCACAACACTCACCTGAGGAGTCAATTCCATGTGATCCAAACCCTGCAAAAATATCAGGGGAAAAAATGCTCTTGATCCGCCAGGTGACACATACAAGAACTCTCCAAATTGTTGAACCTTGGGTTCGTGTTTCCCAAACTCAAACATCGTCCTCACCCTCTCCGCTTGAAGACAATGCAACTAGATGGGTTGTGTGCCTCTTTGTTCTCTTACAGCTAAATTGTTCATTACTGCCTTTTATACCGTCTTTAACCAAAGTTTTCTTTTTGTTTTAAATTTATATTTTGTTTGAATGACAGAGCGACAGGGAGAGACAGAGAGTGATCATCCACCTGCTGGTTTTCTCCCCCAAAAAGACCACAACAGCTCAGGCCCAGCCATGTGGCAGCCAAGAGCCTGAAACTCCATCCACGCTCTACCCGGAGCCTGTTCCATAGCAAACCTCAGGCTTGCATGCTGCATGCCAGTTTACCCCGTTCACTTAGAGCAGCTGCTGGATCTTTTCATAGATATCAGGTGATGATGTTTGCCTGAAACTGAGGCCCAGAAACCTCCAGAATGAGGCCAAGACTGGCTCCTTGGGGAGCCTACCAGGAGCACACTCTGGAAGTGGCCCTTCCCAGGACAGGATGCAATGGCTGGAAAGGGAATCCACAACGTGTCTCTAAAAGCCATCATCATCAGCAACATCCCTTCTACTCAAGAGCCTTATGGCCAATTGAAGCTTAAAATCATAAATCCAGAGGGCTGGCGCCATGGTATAGCAAGCAAAGCCTCCATCTGTGGCACAAGCATCCCATATGGTCACCACTTCAAGTCACAGCTGCTCCACTTCCCATCCAGCTCCCTGCTATGGCCTGGGAAAGCAGAGGAAGTTGCTTCAAGATCCTAGGTCCCTGCATGCCTGTGGGAGACCCAGAGGAAGCTCCTGGCTCCAGGCTTTCAATCGGCTCAGTTTTGCCTATTGCGGACATTTGGGGAACAAACCAGTAGATGGAAGATATCTTTCTCTGTCTGTCTCTCCTTCTCTCTGTGTGTGTGCCTTTAAAATGAAAATAAAATAAATCTTAAATAAAAATATATATAAACTCAGGAAATATTATTTATAGAAAACACTGCACTACATCTATATAAATATAAACATTTTGGATTTCTTTTTAAAATTTTTTTAAGATTTATTTATTTTTATTACAAAGTCAGATACACAGAGAGGAAGAGAAACAGAGAAGAAAATCTTCTGTCCGTTGATTCACTCCCCAAGTGACTGCAATGGCAGGTGCTGCGCCGATCCGAAGCTGGGAACCAGGAACCTCTTCAGAGTCTCCCACACAGGTGCAGGGTCCCAAAGCTTTGGGCCATCCTCGACTGCTTTCCCAGGCCACAAGCAGGGAGCTGGATGGAAAGTGGAGGAGCCAGGACTAGAACCGGCGTCCATTTGGGATCCCGGGCGCATTCAAGGCAAGGACTTTAGCTGCTAGGCCACGCCACCGGGCCTGGACTTTTTTTTTTTTTTTAAAGATTTATTTATTTATTTATTTTATTGGAAGCTTTCTCTCTGGTTCTTATCTAGTTCCAGCCTTGACTCCCAGCCCTCTCTTACACCTACCATCAGGGTTGCTTGTGAGCCCCAAAATTAGTTCAGATACAGAGACTAACAAAGGTCAGCTAGTTGATAATCACTCAGCTTGTACCTTACTGCTCTGGCTTCCCATTTGGCTTTCCAGATAGACAGAGAGAGACACTGGTACAGAAAGTCTGGAACAGTCAGGGAAAAGGCCAACTAGCCTATAATTACTCAGCCTGTACTTACTGGTCAGACTCCCTATTTGCTTCTCCTGGACTTCAGTAGGTAGAATGTAGGGTTAAATTCTTCCTCATTCACTAGGTTGTTGGGGATTTCCCTGCTCATCTGCCTAAAACTTTTCTATTCTTCAGTTGTTAAAATACAAAGTTCTGTAAAACCGTGCTTAAATCACTATATACTGCAAAACTTAAATTGTGGCTTAAGATTCTCCCCCCAAACCTTTATCAATTTATTACTGTTAATGTTAAGATGTAACTGCATAGAAACTTTGATGTTACGTTTGTAAAATAAAATAAAATAAAATGTCAGAAAACAAACAAACAAAAGATTTATTTATTTATTTATTTATTTATTTATTTATTTATTTATTTATTTATTTATTCTTTCTATTGGAAAGTCAGATTTACAGAGAGGAGGAGAGATGGAGAGGAAGAGCTTTCATCCACCTGTTCACTCCGCAAGTGGCCGCAACAGCCGGAGCTGAGCTGATCTAAAACCAGGAACCTGGAGCTTCTTGCAGGGCTCCCACATGGGTGCAAGGTTCCAAGACTTGGGGCTGTCTTTGACTTCTTTCCCAGGCCACAAGCAGGAAGATGGATGGGAAACAGGGTAGCCCATATGGGATCCTGGTGTGTACAAGGCAAGGACTTTAGCCACTGGGTTATCACACAAGTTATTTTTTATTTTTTTAAGATTTGTTTGTTTGAGGGCCCGGCGGCGTGGCCTAGTGGCTAAAGTCCTCGCCTTGAAAGCCCCGGGATCCCATATGGGCGCCGGTTCTAATCCCAGCAGCTCCACTTCCCATTCAGCTCCCTGCCTGTGGCCTGGGAAAGCAGTCGAGGACGGCCCAATGCTTTGGGACCCTGCACCCGCGTGGGAGACCCAGAAGAGGTTCCAGGTTCCTGGCTTCGGATCGGCGCGCACCGGCCGTTGCGGCTCACTTGGGGAGTGAATCATCGGATAGAAGATCTTCCTCTCTGTCTCTCCTCCTCTCTGTATATCTGGCTGTAATAAAATGAATAAATCTTTAAAAAAAAAAAAAAAGATTTGTTTGTTTGGGGCCCAGTGCAGTAGCCTAGCAGCTAAAGCTCTGGCCGTTGCAGCCACTTGGGGAGCGAATCATCAGACGGAAGGTCTTTCTCTCTATCTCTCCTTCTCTCTGTATATTTGACTATCCAATAAAAACAAATAAATCTTTCTTTTAAAAGTATATAAAAAAGATTTGTTTATTTGACAGAGAGATGGGACTTTTGGATGGAAGATTGAGCTCTCCCCCTCTTTCTCTCCCTGTATCTCTACCTTTCAAAAATATGTACATATATATATATATACATATATTTATAGGAATCATTTTTTTAATCTCTGAAATAGACAAGCTCGAGGCAAGGGGAATTAACCTAGCAGTTGAGACACATGCTAATGGAATGCATGGGTTTCATCCTTGATAAGGCCCCTGACTCTCTTCCTCCAGGGCAGACCCTGGAGGCAATGGTGAGAGCTTAAGGTCCTGCCACCCACAGAGAGACTGCAATTCCAGTTCTTGGATTTGGCCTGGCCCATAAAGAAGGAGCTTGGGAGCCAGCACTGCTGCTTGGTGGGGCAATTTTACCACCTAGGTTGCCAGCATCCCACATGGGTAGCGGTTTAAGTCCCAACTGCTCTACTGCCGACGTATCTGATGTCCCTGGGAGAAGCAGCAAAGGATGGTCCAAGTGTTTGGACCCCAAAATCCACATGTAAGACACAGAAGAAGCTCCTGGCTTCAGCCTAGTCCAACATGGCCCAACCCTGACTAATGCCACATATGGGGAGTAAACCAGTAGACAGAATATCTCTTCCTCTTTCTCTTTTCTCTAACTACCTTTCAAATAAATCCTTATGAAGAAGAAGGGGCTGGTGTTGTTTCATGGCAAGAGGGTGCTTGTTCAGGTCCCAGCTCCAATCTAGCGCCCCACTAATAAAAATCCTTGAGCTCCCACCACACACTCATGTGGGAGATCTGGCGGAAGCTCCTGGCTCCTGGCTTCAGGCCAGCCCTGCCCTGGCCATTGAAGCCAACGGCGGTGTGATTCAGCAGATAGATTTCTTGCTTACTCTTTCTAATTCTGACTTTCAGACAACCAAATAATATTTTAAATTAGAAGATAAGTTGAACTTTGAAGCATATTTTCATGGTCTGGGTTTAATAATCTAGCTCCCCTATCTTTGAGCCTATTAAAGGGATTAATAACCATCTTTGTTTCTGGACATTTCTTTTTAAAAATTTTATTATAATTTTTTTAGGTGGAAAGGCAGATTTACAAAGAGAAGGAGAAACACAGAGAAAGATCTTCTATCCACTAGTTCAGTCCCCACGTGGCCACAAGAGCCGGAGCTTATCTGAAGCCAGAAGTCAGAAACCAGGAGCTTCTTCCAGGTCTCCCACGTGGGTGCAGGGTTCCAAAGCTTTGAGCCATCCTCTGCTCCTTTCCCAGGCCACAGGCAGGGAGCTGGATGGGAAGTGGAGCAGCCAGGACATGAACCCAGCACCCATATGGGATCCTGGCACTTACAAAGGGAGGATTATCCAAATGAGCCATCGTGCTGGGCCCTGGACATTTCCTACGCTGCGTTACTGTGAAGTATTCCAGAGTCTGAAAAGCTACTGTGTGACCATTGTCACATCAGAGAATCTTTCAACAAAAGGAGAGAGAGAGAGAACAGCCTTCATCCAGCTCAAGACAGTCACCTGGTGAGCAAAACTCCAGCAACGCAAAGGCTATAACAGGCTATAACGCAAAGGTATAACAGGCTGCAGCCCTGAGGCCTGTCACCATCTACCTTGGCCACCAACGGAGACTGAGCAAAAGGAAGTTGGCTCTGACACTGTACGGGTAGCCTGGCATGGCCATCTTGGGCTTCATGCTTGACAGGAGTCAGAGTGACACAGCTTGGCGCCTGTTTTCTCTTGACAAACAAGTTTATAGAACAGCGAGTTCACCAAGACAAGGTCACTCGGGGCTGTGTGAGATCAGTCTGTACTCACGTCTGAATGCAGACATTTAGAACATTATCCAGGGGCTGTCGCTGTGGCACAGCATGTTAGGGTGCAGCCTGTCATGCCAACTAAGTGCTGGTTCGCATCCCCCTGCTATACTTCCCATCCAGCCCCTGCTCACGGGCCTGGAAAGCAGTGAAAGATGGCCCAAGTGCTTGGGGCCCTGCACTCATGTGCGAGATCCTGATAGAGTTCCAGGCTCCTTGCCCCATCCCAGCCTTTGTGGCCATCGAGGGAGGGAATTAGCAGACAGAAGAGCTCTCTGTCTCTCCCTCGCTCTCTGTAATTCTTTCAAATAAAGTGATCAAATATCTCTCTCTTTTAAAAAATTTTCTCTTTTCTTTTCTTTTTAAGAACATTATCCAAACTATTTAATCTTGCTCCTTTCCTCTTACCTCTTTTTAAAAAGATTTATTATTTTATTGGAAAGTCAGTTATACAGAGATAAGGGAAGACAGACAGAAAGATCTTCCATCCATTGATTAACCCTCAAGTGGCCGCAAGGGTTGGAGCTGAACTGTTCCAAAGCCAGGAGCCAGGAGCTTCTCCAGGTCTTCCCCACGGGTGCAGGGTCCCAAGGCTTTGGGTCATCCTCAACTGCTTTCCCAGGTCACAAGTAGGGAGCTGAAGGGGAAGTGGGGCTGCCGCAATACGGACCAGCACCAATATGGGATTCCTGCAGGTGTAAGACAAGGACTATGGCTGCTAGGCTACTGCGCCAGGCACTCCTCTTACCTCTTAGATAAAGCTCATTAAGATACCCGGACATAGGAGTGAGCATTTGGCTCACTGATTCAGCCACCACCTGGAATGCCTGCATACTGTAGTAGAGTGCCCAGGTTCAAATCTCCGTTCCACTCTCCATTCCAACTCCTGGCTGATGCACACTCTAGGAAGCAGCAGGTGAGGGCTCAGGTACTTGAGTCCCTGCCACCCACGTGGGAGTCCTGGATTGAGTACCAAGCTCCTGGCTTCAGCCTTGCCCAATCTCAAATATGTTTGGGATGTTTGGAGAGTGAACCGGCAGATGGCAGATATTTCTTTGTCTCCCTGTATGTCTGTCTCTCAGTCTTTCAAATAAGTTCAATGAATAACTAAGTGATATTTTACAAAGATATCCAGGCATACCCCTCCCGCTAGCAGGAGTCAAACCCCTTTCCCTGAGATTCCCTAGAAATCTGTAAGTCATTTCCTGTAAGTCATTTCCAACACCTACTGATGACATGCACACAGTTGCCGTGCTGTGT
Source organism: Ochotona princeps (assembly GCF_030435755.1). Classification (NCBI taxonomy): domain Eukaryota; kingdom Metazoa; phylum Chordata; class Mammalia; order Lagomorpha; family Ochotonidae; genus Ochotona; species Ochotona princeps. The sequence continues at coordinate 24,611,156 of NC_080855.1, read as the reverse complement.
GGTTGTCCTCACTGCATTGACTTAACCCATATTTGTTCAACTTTTTAAAAGATCTATTTACTTATTTGAAAAATAGAGTAACAGTGTATGTGAGGGAGGGAGGGGGAGAGAGAGAATGAATGAATCTTCCAGCTACTAGTTCACTTTCCAAATAGCTGCGAGGGCTGGGACTAAACTAAAGCCAAGAGCCAAGCTCCATCTGGGTCTCCCACATGGGTGACAGGTGTCCAAGCACTTGGGCCATCTCCATCTTTTGCATTTTTTTTAAAGATTCTACTTATCTTATTTGAAAGGCAGAGTTACAGAGAGAGGAAAAGATAGCAAGAGAGACAGAGTTCTCTCATGTTTTGGTTCACTTCCCAATTGGCTGCAGTGCCCAGGATTGGGCCAGGCCAGAGCCAGGAGGCAGGAATTTTATCTGGAACTCTGATGTGGGTGGCAGTGCTTGGATCACCCACTGCTGTTTTTCCAGGTACATTAACAGAGAGCTAATTCATAAGTGGAGCACCTGGGACTTGAACCGGCACCCATATGGGATGGCAGTACTTACGCAGCTTATCTAGGACGCGTTAGCAGAGAGCTAGATTGGAGGTGGAACAACCAGGACTTGAACCCCATTTCAATATGGGATGCCATTGTTGCAGCGGCATCTTAATTCAGTAAGCCACAATGCCAGCTCCAAGTTGATTTTAGGTGGGTACTTGGTGGCCTTGACACAGAAGGGCTGTGGTTGGCTTTTTTTTTTTCATGAATGATATTGATTTTTTAAAAGTTGACGTCAAACAAATTTTCAACCTGAAATCAGACAAGACATATGTGGATTAAGGCTTGGCTTGGAGGCTGTTGGCTTGCATACCTTGCCCTGGCCGTCTCCCTTCTTGGATGTAAAAGGTTAATGCTGCTATGAGCAATTCCCAGCTATTAACCACCTCGGCTGAACCAGAAATAGAGCACCTCCTTCCAGCTGCACTATTATATTTAATGTTCTTTTCTCCTAAGTCATTCAGAACTCTGTGCACGCTATTCACGCTGTGCCATTTGCAAGGTTGCCTGGTGCATGTGTGACTACAAATGAGGTCAAATCTCTGCTTTACCGGAAGATGCTGATGCCTTCCCATTGCCTGTCGCTTCGTGAGCCTGTCGCCATGGGAACTGTAATCAAGTACACAAGAACACCTCCGTGAACAAATCCAGGGGGAACAAAGTTCATTTTAATGAAGCTGGTCTGACCGCCTAGCGATCTGGAGGACGTCCTGGGCTTCTCTGAGGCGCTGTGCCGCCTCCTGACTTTAAGCTGGCTCTGGAGGAGGAAAAAGTGGAGCTGTCTCAGGTAGGAGCTGGGGTGGAGCCCGAGCAGGGAAAGTCCTCCCAGGCCTGCCCCTCCTGCAGAAGGAGCAGGAGAATGGTCTTGGTTTCCCTGGGGCTGTGCCAGCTCTGCGGGGGTGGGGAAGGCATGCTGGCATCCCAGACTTGGGCTGGAATGTCTTTAAGGATTGCTGCAGCCCAGGAATCCTAGGTCAAAGGGATCCAGTCCTACAACACTTGCTCTGGCCCGTGCAGATGGGAGCGGACAGGCGGGGGGATGGAGTCGCCCCTCCCCTCGTTCTTGCCTTGTGCTACAAAGTGTGCCCTTTACCTGCTCTCCAAAAAGCCTGGGGGTCTGGAGAGGAGTTTTCTTCTCCTTTCCCTGCAGGCAAAGAGCCTGGGGACCCCTAGGCCCCTCGGGTCCTTGCCTCCTTCCTTTCCTCTGTTGGGAGAACCAAGCTTTCTGCCTCGGTTTCCCTGGGCCTGGGGTTAGTCCTGGCCCTTGCCATACCAGAGTACCCTGTCCAGAACTAGGCCCTGGAGTGAGGACCATCATGGTTCCTATGCTTGTCATGGTAAACTGGGCTTGGCAACAGGAGAAACCAATGCTTAGAACCAGTGTCTTATTGGTGTATTAATTGCATTTACTTGTTCTCTTTAATTCTCATTTTATTTATTTGAGAGATGGAGAGACAGAGAGCTTCCATCCACTGGTTCACTCCTCGAATGCCCAGGAGTGGGAACTCAATCCAGGTCACCTGGGTGACAGGAACCCAGTCCCTTAAGCTGTCTCCTGCTGCCCTCTGGGAGGCACCCTGGGTTGCCCATGAGCAGGAGGAACCCTGGAATCAGGAACAGAGCCAGGACTCAGACTCAGGCACCGCTGTCGGATGTGGAGCCATCTAAGTTTTTTAATGGCTAGGCCAAATGAGCCACCAGAACCACCATTTAAAACATAGTTACTATAGGGCCAGTGCTGTGGCATAGCACACTAAGCCTCTGTCTGTATTGCCGGCATCCCAGATAGGCATCAGTTCATGTGCCAGCTGCTCTGATTCCTATTCAGCTCTCTATTAATAACCTGGGGAAGCAGTGAAGAATGAATCAAGTGTCCAGGCCCATGTACCCACATGGGAAATCTGGGGCAAACTCTGGCTTCTAGTTTCACACTGGCCCAGGACCAGCCCTTGAAGCCTTCTGGGGAGTGAACCAGTGGGTGAAAATTTCTCTCTCAATCTCTCTAAAATCTGTCACTCTCCTTTTTCTGTAAGTATGCCTTTTAAATAAAAATAAGTTGGGGGTTGGTACCATGACTCAACAGGATAATCCTCCACCCTGTAGTGCCAGTATCCCATTGTATGAACCAGTTTGTGTCCTGGCTGCTCCACTTTCTATCCAGCTCCTTGCTTATGACCTGGGAAGGCAGCAGAGGATGACCTGGGGCCTTGGGACCCTGCAAACACGTGAGGGACCCGGAAAAGGCTCCTGGCTCTTGGTTCCTGCCTTCGGACCAGCTCAGCTTTGGTGTTTATGGCCATTTGAGGAATGAACCAGTGGATAAAGGACCTTCTCTCTCTGTGACTCTGCCCCTCTGCTGCAGTTTCTTCTTTAGCTTCCCCAAACGCCCTAGGTCTGTACAAGGAAGTACTTGCCTAGTCTTAACAGCTTGAATCAAGCTGATTTGGACACAGTCTGGCGTACCCTGGCCACATAGGAGTGGGTCCATGGCAAGGTCAGGTTTATAGTTCAGGCTTCCAGGCTCACTCCTAGTCCCTCTCTTACACCTGCCCATGCAGCTGAGAAGGGTAGGTAGGAGAGAAGGCGGAACAGAGAGAGAGTGTGTGGGGCAGAATATGACAGAGAGAACAGAGCCTTCTAAGCTTGACCTGGCCTTTGCCTGTCCGTCTTAGCCCCTAGGCCACGTGGAAGGCTGAAGCTTTTTCCTCTATCCCTGTCCAATAAGCAGAAAGGTTGACTTAAAAAATACTATGTTAGTGAAGTTGTAACACACTTGATTTAGAAAAAAATCCCACAGATTGTGTCAAGTTTCCTGTACCTTGACCCCTTGTGCTCCAGCTCACCTCCCAGAGGCCATCACCATGCAGAGTTCCTTGTTTACCTTTTCAGAACATTCTACGCATAGATAAGCGGGTATGTATTTAATCACCTTCCTTTCACAAAGCTGAAATGTCTATGTCGCATCTCAGCTTCCTTACATCATGCTGTTTCCACCTGATGTATCTTAGGGTTTATTCCATGCCTGTTCAGGTAAGCCTGTCTCATTGCATTTCACAGACAGACCACAGCTGGTCCACAGCCCCACTAACAGGACCATTAGGTTGTTTCTGGCCAACTACAAACAACACTGTAATGGACGTCTTTTAAAAAAAAAGATTTATTTATTTTTTGACAAATTTACAGCCAGAGAATGAGAGACAGAGAGAGAAGGTCTTCCATCCATTGGTTCACTCCCTAAATGACTACAATGGCCAGAGCTGAGCTGGTCCGAAGCTTCTTCTGGGTCTCCCACACAGGTGTAAGTTCCAAGACCTTGGGTCATCCTCTACATCATCTGTGCCCTCCCTGGGCCATAACCAGAGAGCTGGATGGGAAGTGGAGCAGTTGGGACACAAACTGGCACCCATATGGGATGCTGGTGGCACAGGGTGGAGGGTTAGCCTACTGAGCTTTGAAACCTGCCCATGTCATGGATATCTTTGCAATACTACTTGGAAGACATGAATGAAGACAGGGTCAGACAAATTTTGAAAAGAAGAGTTGCTGGGTGGGAGGTGTGTTCAGCTTGGCAACTGTTTTCACTTGGTCCTTCCTGTGGCGAACTGCAGCCAGCTTGCATCACTTGCTTTCCCATCCCTTCACCAACGCAGGGTGTTCCCACATTTTGGATCCTGTGGCTTAACTAGTTCGCTCACCACCAGAATCTTCTGAGAATAACCTAAGCCCTCTGAGGGACACAGATCCTAAGGACCCCTCACCGAGCCTCACCTCTTTAAGAGGCCACCCCTTCCCAGTACTGAAACCCTGGGGACAACACTCCCAACACAACCCCCTGGGAAACACCCAAATCCTGACTGAACTACAGCACGAGGTGACAGGTAGAGGAAGTTTTGGAGGGAAAAATGAATAATTTAATTTAGTATATAATAAGTTTCAGGGACCTATATACCTCATATGTCCAAGTGAGATGTCAAACAGATACGGACTGTATGAGTGTTTGGGACTAGAGACATAAATTCGGTGTGTGGGCAAGGAGTACGCGTTTGTCAGACAAAGTAGCAAACATTCTGAGTCAAACAGCTCCCATGGGACTGGAGGTTTATGGTGTGGCAACACTGGTTTGAATCCTGGCTACTCTGCTTCCAATTCAACTACTTGCTAAAGTGCCTGGGAAGGCAACAGAGGATGGCCCAAGCATTTGGATCCCTGTTCCCATGTCGGAGACCCAGATGGAGTTATGTGGTTCCTGTCTTAGCTCCAGCCATTATGGCCATTCGGGGAGGCTCTGGGCCATACTCTGCTGCTTTTCCAGTCCATAAACAGGAGGCTAGATGGCAAGTCAAGCAGCCGGGACTAGAATCAGTGCCCATATAGGATGCCAATGCTGATGCCTGCCTGCAGGTAGAAGGTTAGCCTATAGAGCCACGGCACCAGTCCATTAATTTGGAAAAAAAAAAAAAAAGACAAGAAAAAGAAATAGCTGAATACAGATGCAAATGTCTGAAGCAGGAACTTGTGTTTGGAGAACCATGAATATTTGGCTCTGCTGGAGTTGAAGTACAGGGAGGACTGTAGCAAAGACGGATGAGGCCTCAGAGCTGAGGAGGAAGATGAGTACTAGGGGTGGTTGAGCAGAGAGAGAAACCACCTTTCCCGGGGAAGTCAGTGGACGGTGACCACACAGGCTGGCATTCGAGGCTGAGCTCTCTGACTCAGAGAGAAGGAGCACAGGGAAACAAGGGTGGTGGCACTTTTTGCAGGAGTGACATTGAGAGCCCACAGAGAGGCAACAGCCACAGCAAAGGGATAGGAGTGGTCCGTCTGAAAGACACCTGTGAAGCAGGAACGTACCAGAGACAAAATGGATGAGGCTGAGGAATGGGGATTCATCAAGCCAATTCTTAGCTCGTGAGCTTCCCTGAGAAGCTGGATAGACGGTGGGGTCAGCCAGGGCTGAGCACAGGGAGCGCAGAGAGGGATGTGGAGTGGATGTGTCCTGAGCTCACTGCGAGTTCTGGTCAGTGGTGCCTGTGGGGCTGTCCAACATGTAGTAAGAAGTTGGATATATTGGCCCAGAGGTCAGTGTCGAGATGTTGGCTCCATCTGCCTTAGTCATCGGAGAATCATTAAAATCACAGTGCCAAGAGAAAGAAACCAGTAGAAAGAAGGGCTCCTTGATTTCTGCCTTTCCTTCCATCGCCAACTCCTATTGGCTCCGTAGGCACCTCCAGTTCATCGACTTATCACCAGCTCTGTGGTGACAAATTGAATCCTCCCTGCATCCTAGGGGGTTACTTCTAAATTGTTTCCTTCTCTGCTACTTTGGTTCCTTGTCAGTTCATTTTTTATCTTAATATCCAGAGTGATGATTTTGTTTTTAAAAAGAGAGAATTATTTATGTATTTGAATGAAAGACCATCAGAGAGAGAAAGAGAATCTTCCACTTGTTGGTTCACTCACCAAATGTCCACAATAACTGGGCCTTCACCAGGAACCAGGAAATCCATCCCAGTTTCCCACATGGGTGGTAGGGCCCCAAGCACTTGAGCCATCCATCATCTGCTGGCTTCTGGGGCTCATTAGAAGACAGCTGGATGGGAAGTGAGCTGGAACACTCAAGCTGGTGTTCTGGTATGAGATGCCAGCATATCAGGCAATGGCTTAACCCACCGTGCCACCAGTCAACCCAAGTGATCCTTTTAGGATGAGAGTCCTAACATGTAATTTTCCTTCTTAAACATTACCATCAGCCTCCCATGCCTCCTCTCCAGTCTTCTTGCCATGGTGTGCACACAAGGTCTTGGTCACAGAGCGGCTCTCTGTTCTCTTCTCATACCACTCTCGTCTACTGACTGGTGTTCACTTGCCCCAGCCCCTACAAGCCAAACCTCTCCTCCTCTGGTCTCCTCATGGCTGTTGCTTCTACCTGGAACCCTCACCTCCTAGATCTGCGCAAAACATGCTGTAGGCGTCAAACGTCACTATCGCCAAGACCCCTGCCCTCACCTCTGTCTTCATCTTCGCTTCTGTCCTGGACATTTCAAAGGTTTCTTTCTCAATTAAAAGGCAGCTTTGTGAAGGGTGGCACGTCACCCGACTCATTCCCCACCATAGTCCCAGCATCAGGAATATAGCATTACTTTGTAAGTGCTGAAGGAGTAAGGATGGAAAATGCAGAGAGATGATGGAGGAGCTCTGTGGCAAGGAGAAGTTTCCAGAACACAGTGAGGAGGAGGATCACCTTGGTTGAAGAGGGAGCAGGGGAAGGAGAGAGGCAAGGTTGGATGGGTAAGCAGCGAAAAGTGTTTTTGTGGGGTGAGCAGCACGGGACTTCATGACTGACTGGTACAGCGGTCATCTGCCAACAGTTCCGATGGAACTTCTTGGGGCTGGGTTAAGGATTGGGGAACTGATGCTAAGAGTGGGAGAGCTTTAGGACAGCTGCTGGGAGCAATGCGCGAGGACTCCCACTAACATTTTTGGGGTATGCCATGTGCTAGGTACAAGATTGGGTGTCAATGTCATGGACGTGAGGAGGAAGATGGCTTAGTCATGGCCTCCCAGGAATTCAGAATCCCAACAAGAGAGGCTTTATCCACACAAGTTAAAAAGCAGGGAGGGTTGGGTTTGGAACAGACATAGTTCTGCAGGGACAGGGAGGGGCATTGATGCTGAGAGTGAGGGGACAGGCATTCCAGGGCCTGCGACCCCTGGGCTTGATCACAGGCAGAAGGAGAGGAGGGAGACACGGCAGCCTGGAAGAGAGAGCAGTGTTAGGACAAACTGTGCAGTTGCGGACCAATAGAATTGCAGCTTCGGCGAAGATGGGCGCTGATGGTGGCTGCGAGGGCTGGCCCTCAGGCGCCAACAGGGGGGCACCTGAGCTTCCTGTCCCGAGGTGGGCAGGAGCCTCATTAGGTGGGCAGGCAGCAAGGGAGGGGCTGGGGTCAGCGGGTGGGAAGGGTTGGGAGACAGGTAAACCCTACAAGGAGGAGTGAAGAAGGAGGGTAAGGCCACCAGACCCCTCCCTAGCGATTCGTGGATGACTGAGGGAAGGACGGGCAGCTTGCTTGCTTGCAAGTCTGCCAAGCAGGTTACACTGGTCCAGAGATGTGGAACAGCAAGTAGAGTCCAGGGGGTACTAAGAGAAAAGGAATCACTGTAACATTTTAAGAAACTGCCTTAAGTTACACTAACACAGTTTACCCTTGTCACTGTCCTAATCTTTACTGCTCAGTGGTACTAGCCTATTTCACGTGCGGTAGTCACCACTTCTATTGCTTCTATTGAGTTCCAGAACATTCTCTCTCTCTTCTCAAGGACTCTAATTATGTTTGCTTCTTTGTTTATTTTACTTTAAAAGTCAGAGTTACATGGAAAGCGGGAGAGACAAAGAACAATTTTGCATCTACTGGCTCACTGCCCAAATGGCTGCAGTGGCCAGAGCTGCTCTGAAGCCAGGAGCCAAGCGCTTTGTTCGGATCTCCCACATGGGTGTAGAAGGCCCAAGGACTAGAGCCATCCTCTACTACCTTCCCAGGCCATAAGTAGGGAGCTGGATTAGGAAGTGGAACAGTCAATACATGAATCGGTACTTCTATGAGATACTGGTGCCAGTAGGTGGAGGATTAGCCCATTACACCACCATGCCTCTCCCCGGTCAGAATCTTTTCATCTGCCCAAAGGAAACCCAAAACCATTAATCAGTAATCACTTCCCTCTCCACTGAATCCTTTATCCTCATCAAGCTACCGACTCCATCTGCAGATTTCCCTGTTTAGGATATTTCACAAACATGGACTCAGACAGCACATGACTGCTTATCTCTGGACCTTTCATTCTGCATGTTGCTTTCGAGGTTCGTTCGTGTTGTAACACGTATTAGCATGTCGTTGTCCTTCCTTGTGTCTGTGTTTTAAACACCTCCTACAAAAATCAATTTGTCTTCATTTTATTTGTAAGGCAGAGATACGGAGGGAAACAGACAGAACTTCCATCTGATGGCCTATTCCCCAAATACACACAAAAGCTAGGGCTGGGTCAGGCTGAAGGCAGGAGCCTAGGATTGCATTCAAGCCTCCTCCAAGTGTGGCAGAAGCCCAGGGACTTGAACCGTCATCTGCTGTGATCCAGAATGGACATTACTAGGAAGCTGGAATTGGAAGCAGAGGCAAGAATCAAACCCAGCTCCTCAGGGTATCCCAAGTGGTGACTTCAGTCTGGGCACCAAATGCCCATACCTCCATTTTTATCGTAATAAAACATACATAAAATTCACCAATTTAACGTGCAGCTCCTAGGTGCTGGGCACCTTCACACCGCCGTGCAACCATCACCACTCTCCAACTCCAGAGCTCTCATGTCTTCCCAAGCTGAACCTTGGTGGCCAACACCAACTCCACATTCACCCGAATCCGGGTCAGCCACCTTCTACTTGCTGACCCTATGAATCTGACTGCTCTAGGGCCATGATACAAATGGAATCATACAGTCTTTGTCTCTTTGAGAACAGCGTGTTTCATTAGAAATAAATCCTTAAAGAGAAGTCCACATTACAGGATACGCTAGAATTCCCTTTTTCCCTGAGCTGGAATGCACTGCGTTACACAAGTATACCCCATTTCCTTCACCCATTCATCTACCTGATAGGCTTGGAGGCTATTTCCGTCTCTTGGCCATGGTGGATGGTGTGACTGTGGACGCTAGGACACATCTTTTTTTCTTTGTCTGAACACCTGTTTTTTGATTCAAACAGTATATGCGTCAGGACGGAACTGCGGGGTAAACATGGTAATTTGGTATTCGATTCACTGAGCACTGCCAAACCGTTTTCCACACCACCTGGAACCCTTTACGTTCCACCAAGCCTGGGGGACGCTTCCAATTTCCCCACATCCCTGCCAACACTTGGGAGTTTCCATTTTTTATTTTTTAAAAAGGTTTGGTGTTAAGTATTCTCTAATGGGGCTTTCGATCTGCATTTTCCTAATGACTAATGATACTAAGCATCCTTGAAAAGATGATGATTTGACCATTTGTATATCATATGTAGGAAAAAATGTGTATTCAGAGTCTTAAAAATAGTTCTGTTGACTTGAAAGGTGGAGATGCAGAGAGAGGGAGATGGCTAGAGAGGGCCCACTCACTGGTTAACTCCACAGATGCCCAAGATGAGTTGAGAAGACCTCTTTAACGCTAACGGAATGGTTTTGTTCTCAACAAATTAACCCAAGTCATTCGACATAGCTTTGCTTATTCCTGAGTTTAGTGGGTGTTCAGTGAATGTTCACAACAAATTTATGACCATCGAGAGACTTCCGTGGGACATCTGTGGCACCAAACTTCCCAGCTGTCACAAGTTCCAATCTGTATGTCAGCCAGGACTCACTTGGTGGCATCTTATCAGCCCTGCTGCCACATCCCTGTGCTCTGCTCATTGTCCCACGATTTCTGCTTCAAACTGTAGCAGAATAGTATGTAGCTTCCTACTATTTAATTCCCACACATTTGTGAATTTTCCAGTTTTTAGCCTGTTACTTTCTAAACAGATTTAATTTTTACTTTTAAAATTTGATTTATGGGCCCAGCAAGGTAGCCTAGTAGCTAAAGTTCTCACCTTGAATGCACCAGGATCCCATATGGGCTCAGATTTTAATCCCAGCAGCCCTGCTTCCCATCCAGCTTCCTGCTTGTGGCCTGGGAAAGCAGTCAAGGACGGCCCAAAGCCTGGGATCTCATACCCATGTGGGAGACCCGGAGGAGGCTTTGGGCTCCTGGCTTTGGATTGGCTCAGCTCCAGCCATTGTGGCCATTTGGGGAGTGAACCATCAGATGGAAGACCTTCCTCTCTGTCTCTTTTCCTTTCTGTATATCTGCCTCCATATCTCCATATTGGAGTGCTGGTCTGGTAGCTGCTGCTGCACTTTCCACCCGGCTGTTAACATTCCTGAAAAGCAGCGGATGGTGGCTCAAGCATTGGCGTGCCCACCACCTGGATGGGAGACCTGGATGGAACTCTCAGATCCTAGCTTCAGCTTGGCCATTCCCTGCTCTTCTAGCCAGCAGGAAATAAATCAGCAGACAGAGGGGAGATTTCTCTCTCTCTCTCTCTCTCTCTCTCCCTCCCTCCCTCCCTCCCTCCCCCCGTTTCAATTAAATAAATCCAAACAAATTAACCAACGGAGGAGGTTCCTCAAGACCCCCACATCCTACATGGGAATACCTGGGCTTGAGTTCTGGTTCCACATCCAATTCTAACATCCTGCTCACACATACTGGGGAGGCAACAGGAGATGGCTCAAGTCTTTGGGTCCCTGCCATACACACAGAAGACCCAGATTGAGTACTTACCTCCTGGTCTCAGCCTGGCCCTGCCCTTCTGCTGTGAGCCTCTGGGGAGTGAGCCTGATGAAAATATTTATCTTTAGGAGTTGGTGCTGTGGCAAAGTGGATTAAATTGCCACCTGCCATGTGGGTTCCAGTCCCAGCTGCTTCACTCGCAATCCAGCTCTCTGCTAATACACCTGGGAAAGCAGCAGAGGATGTCCCAAAGTGCCTGGGCACTGCTCCCATGTGGAGGACTGAACTCATGTGGGGCTCCTGACTCATGGCTTCATCCTAACCCAGTCGTTGTCATTGTGACCATTTGGGGAAGTGAGCCAGCAGATGGAGGGCCTCTCTCTGTCTCTAACAACAGCAACAAAAAAAAAAAAAAAACAGTTCTCTGTCCATCTCTCAAATAAAAATGAAAATAAATGAGTGAAAAGTATAGAAGGGGGCACAGCGTGGTGGCCTAGCGGCTAAAGTCCTCGCTTTGAATGCGCCTGGATCCCACATGGGCACTGGTTCAAATCCGGCAGCTCCACTTCCCATCCAGCTCCCTGCTTGTGGCCTGGGAAAGCAGTTGAGGACGGCCCTTGGGAACCTGCACCCGTGTGGGAGACCTGGAGAAGGTTCCTAGCTACTGGCTTTGGATCAGCACAGCACTGGCCATTGAAGTAACTTGGGGAGTGAATCATCGGACGGAAGATCATCCTCTCTGTCTCTCTTCCTCTTTGTATATCTGCCTTTGCAATAAAAATATATAAATCTTTAAAAAAAAGAAAAAAGTATAAGAGGGAATGTGAGTAACTTATGTGCAGATTGCCATTTTATATACGAAACTTGAATTATTGCCAATTTGGGGATCCCTGGGAGGGGTCTTGGGGACAGAGCCTGCTGGCCTACTGAGGGACAACCATACACCTCAAACTAGAATCACTGGGTCACATCACACTTAAGAGTTTTTTTAGCAGGGAGCTGGATAGGAAGTGAACAGCTGGGATAAGAACCCACACTCCACTAGGGGATACCTTTATTGCAAGCAGTGGCATAACTCACTGCATCACAACACTGCACCCCTACACTCCCTAAATAGTCACAATATTCCAGACTGAACCAGGCTGAAGCCAAGGACTACAGACTTCATCCTGGTCTTCCACAGAGACCCAAGCACTTGGGCCATTCAACATTGCTTTCCCAGGTGCATTAGCAGTGAGCTGGATCAGAAATGGAGCAACAGGGCCTTGAACTAAAATCTGTGCTCACGTGGGATGCTGGCATTGCAAGTGACAGTTTAACACAATGTGTCACAGTGCTAGCCTGGGTCCCACTATTCTTATTAAAATGTTTGTAATTTTTATTTGTTTAATTTAAGAAGCCGAGAAATGGAGATCAAACTCATCTTCGGGTTTGCTCCCCAAATAACTGCAATGATAGGGCCTATGAGCCAGGAATTGACGTTAAGTCTCCCAATAGGAGGACAGGAACCTAGATACTTGAGCCATCACCACTGCCTCCCAGGATCTGAAATGGCAGAACGTTGAACAGGAACTGAATCAAATTCAGGCATTCTGATATGGGAATCAGGCGTTTTCTAAACATGCATTCTCCATAGTAGCCAACGATTCCTTCGTGGGTATCATTCATCTTCGGTTTTGCATTTCCCTAATGAATAGTGTGCCCTGAGCATCTTTTTAGGATCTCGCTTTTACATCGAGTTGGTTTGTTGTTGTTGCAGAGTTGTAAGAATTCTTTAGCTTCTAGATAGTCACTTCCTACGGGATACACGATTTACAAATATTTTCTCCCATTTCACTGACTGTAGCCTTTGACGCACATCCCCCAGGGGTTGCCCGGTCCTGACTCCCTGGTCGGAGATCATCTGCCCATATATGGAGAAGTTTGATGCCACACACTTGGGAGAGTGGTGGGACCGACAGGACACGGGCTCTGTCTTCAGGATAGAAATCCTCAACATTCCGCTTCAGGCAATATTTGTCCAGTGCTTAAGGCCTGCGCTCAGTGGTCACTAGAACCCGTTTTCCCACGCTTACTGTCGTCACTTCCTATCGAGATAGTAAAGGAGATAGGACGACCCCACCACCCCGTGCTCAGTGCAGGGCCCGGCGTGGCGGGAGCACGGACAATGAATGCCTGCCCCCTCAGGAAGATGCTCTCGTCTCTAATACAGGGGGTACTAGAAAAATGAAATGTTCAGATGGAAGCCTTAGGAGCCTATGATCAGAGTGGCTAAAAGCTGCGGTGCTGTCCCTTAGGCAGTGTAGCGAACCCCAAACCCCCGCTAGCAGCCCGCAAAACCAATCCTAAAGCCGGAGCCTCACCCTGCCAGGCGTAGCCCGCGTCCTTTCCCGGAACCTGGGCGCGGCTGGGCTGTACTACCGGCGCGGGAGGGACACGAGCAACAGGCACACGCACAAAAATGCCTGCGACAAGATGCTCTTCGCATTTGTGCCCCGCCGCTCCAGAGGCCGTGAGGGTCCCGCCACGTCTCCAACACTAGCTCTCCGGGGGCCCCCTTCGCTTTTCTTCGCCTCCCTCCGAGTTGCTTCTTGGCCTTGACCCCTCGGCGGGTCACCCTCTTGGTACGTCCCGATCCTGACTCGCCAAGGAGGGGCGGGCGCCGGGAGGGGCACTGCGCATGCGCGCGCCGCGAGGGTGGGTGGGGCATGTGGGAAGGGAGGGAGAGGGAGCGCGAGCGCGGACCCCGCCCCTCGGCGGCTGCACGCGTGACGTCGCCGGGGGCGCTGGCCTCCGCCCGGCTCTGAGCGGTGAGAGCGAGGGGCTGGCGGACCCGACGCCGCCAGCGAGATTGGGAAAGGGATGAGGGTGCTGAGGTCCCTCGGAGGGGGCGTGCGGGGGCGGGGAGGCCTAGGTGCGCCAGAGGCCGCTGCTCACCCTCAGGCTCTGGCCTCCCGGGTCTCTTTAGTTTCCCCTTTCCAGAAAGTCCCAGGACTACTGGAGGCAGGGCTGGGGCTGAGCGTTCCTGGCGCTTGCATTTTCGGGTCTCCTTCCTTGCCCCCCTCCCCGTTTGCCCGCCTCTGGCCTTCCAGATGTTCCTTGTCATCAGGTTGTCGCAGCTGCTAGAGGAGCAAATGTCCGGGCCTCGGTTCCTTCGCTGTGTGTGTGCGTGTGTGTTCTTTGCCTCACCTGACTTTGCGGATCAGTTGCATATAGAGAAAAAAGGGAAAGGGGACGGACATTTATGGAGTTTCTGCAGGGCCAAGGAGACACCTGCTCTGCCACGTTTAGTCTTTATCTGATGTTATTCCTGTGTCACAGACTCCTGAGCTCACTGGGGTTGCTCACCGCCTGTCCCTTGGTGAATGAGTAGCAGATCTGAGTGATGGGCTCCCAAGAGCGGTTCTGGTCAGATATTCCCTGCCGGGTCTGGGCTCTGGAAGGAACTGTGTGGCTTCAGGCAAACCCCACACCTCCAGCACTGCTTCCTCCTGTCTGAAAATTCTCCCTTCCTCCTTGTAAAAGGCTGGGGCCTGAATGTCATCAGAAGCGAAATGCTGTGGACATCTTGGGGAATTCAGAGCCTTGCATTCTGATCCTGGCTCTGTTTGCTAGAACAGCCTGTGTGGCCCTGGCGGCATCACCTCTTCACCTGGAGCCTCGGCTAAGCTTTGCATCCATGGGGGGTCAGTGCCTCTTGCAGGCTTTATGTGGCTTACTTTTCCCTCCCTGTCCTCTAGCCGCCTCTCCCTGGAGGCCCGGCTGCCTTTGCTCCCCATGGGCAGCTGCCAAGCAGGGCACAACGTGCAGCTGTGTCTGGCGCACCACCCGCCCCTGGTCTGTGCCACCCTGATCCTGCTGCTGCTCGGCCTCTCCGGCCTGGGCCTTGGGGGCTACCTCCTCACCCACCGGAGCGGCTTGCGCAGCCCCGACATTCCTCAGGTGAGCGTCCCCCTGCCCAGTCCCATCCCTCCTACTCCCCCTCAGGCAATCCTGCACTTGCTACTGCTCCCCTCTCACCTGTTGCCCGTGTTCCTCTTCGCACACAGGACTGGGTCTCCTTCCTGAGGTCTTTTGGCCAGCTGACCCTGTGCCCGGGGAATGGGACACCTACAGCACAACGGCCAGGCTCTCATGTCGTAGGCTTACTGACCACGTTGACTTTTGGGGATGGTCCAGGCAGGAACAAGACCCAGACATTCCAAGCCAGCATCCCAGGCCATCAAGTGGGATTGAAAGGTGAGCTGGGTGGAGGGTGTGGAGGTGGGAGCATGTGACATGAAAGTGTGTAGAGCTGGGCCCTGCCTCTCTCCTCACCAGCCTGGTGGCTATGGGCACATCCTTGGATATTACTTACCACCTCTTTAGTAGAAATTGGGTACTTGTTACCCACGGGAAGCGTCTCAATCAATGGCTTTTCTTTGCGTTTCCTGATTCTTTGAGTCTCTCCTTGTGGTGTGATGACAGGCCAGGTTTGACCCAGTGTTCTTGCTGTCTCCTCTTGGAAGTACCTTCTCTTTCCATGTCCTGTTCAGTTAAATTAGTGCCTTCAGTGCTTGCTGTGTTCTTAGATGAGCCACTGTCAGTTTCCAAAGAGCTTGTCTGCAGGGAACAAGTGAGGGAGAGCGCATCACCAAATGGCCTCTGATGCCCGTATGTATTTGGCTTTAGGTGCCTCATCCAAACAGTAAGGGAAGGGTGCTGGGGTGTGACGGGGAAAGCCACTGCCTGTAATACCGGCATCCTGCATGGGCTCAACATCAGCATGCCTCATGGGTTTGGGTACATGGGAGTCCCAGCTGCTCCACTTGCAATCCAGCTCGCTCCTTGCTAAAGCACCTGGGAAAACTGTGGAAGATGGCTCAAGTCCTTGGGCTCCTACCACCCATTTGGGAAGCCTGGATGAAGTTCCTACATCTGGGTTTAGCCTGTCCCAAACCATGGCTGTTGTGGCCAATTGCAGGATGAATCAGTGGATGGAAGATTCTCCCCCTCTCTCTTTCTCTCTATAACTCTGACTTTCAAAATAAAAGAATAAATCTTAAAAAACGGAGAGATGAAGAGGAAGGAGGGAAAGAATTTTTCTAATTTCCAAGGTTGGAAGGACCTCACAGTTGAAAGTGATACTGTCATTCTAAGATGCTTCTCTGAGTCACGTGGGTGAGTGTATCCACTCAGGCATGCATGGATGTGAACAAACTCCAAGCTTGAGGGGTGCCTGATACGTACAGATTTGACACAGTTTTTTCTACCTTTTGAAAAAAAAATATCTGGGGACCAGTTTGGTGTTGCAGTACGTTAAGCCAGCACTTGCTGCAGCCGACATCAGCATCAACCTGAGGCTTTGAGTCCTGGCTACTCTGCTTCCAATTCAGCTACCTACAAATGCATGACTTATGGCCCAGGTGCTCAGATCCCTGCACCTTGCCCCCAGGGGAAAGGCCAGGGTGGGGTTCCTGGCTCCTGGCTTTGCCCTGGCACAGACCCTGCTGTTGCAGCCTTTTGGGGAGTGAACTAAGAAAGGAGGATCTCTCTCTCTCTCTCTCTCTGGCTTTCCTTTTCAAATGCATACATCTGAAACAAATACATTGCAACTGGTATCTTGGCTTGGTGAGCTAAGCCGCTGCTTGAAACACCCACATCGCATATCAAGAGTGTTGATTCAGGGGCTCAGCGTGGTAGCCTAGTGGCTAAAGTCCTCCTCTTGCAATCCCATATGGGCGCTGGTTTGTCTCCTGGCTACTCCACTTCCCTTCCCGCTCCCTGCTTGTGGCCTAGGAAGGTAGTGGAGGATACCCTAAAGCCTTAGGACCTGACACACATGTGAGAGACTGGGGGAAGCTCCTGGCTCCTGGCTTTGGATTGGTTTAGCTCCAGCCATTGCAGCCACTTGGGGAGTAAACTAGAGGGTGGAGGGTGGAGGATCTTTCTGTCTCTCTTTCTCTCAGTAAATTGACTTTCTAATTAAAAAAAAAGTGAGTAAATCTTATTTCAGTACCCATGCTACTTTCATCATTCTCATGCAACAGTTGAAATATGTGTTGTCACTGATGTTAGTTCAAAAAATAAGTAAATCTTGAAAAAACGTTCAGGTTTAATAAAAATAAAATTTGCAACAAGCTTTTTTTTTTGCTGTAGTAAACATTATCATCCCTGAGATTTATTTGAAATATACTTATTGCTGATTGGAAAAAAATACATTGCTCTTTGGAGTTTTCAGGAAGTTCATAGAGGGGCTGGTGTCCTGACATAATGGGGTAAGCCACCAGTTGCAATGCTTGCGTTCCTTGTGGAGGCCAGTTTGAGTCTCACATGCTCTACTTTCCACCCAGCTCCATGTTTGTGGCCTGGGAAACCAGTAAAGGGTGGCCCAAAGCCTTGAGACCCTGCACCCGCGTGGGAGACCCAGAGGGAAGCTCCTGGCTCCTGGCTTCAGCCTGCCTCAGGCCCAGCTGTTGAAGCCACATGGGGAATGAACCAGCAGATGAAGGATACATCTCTATATTTCACCCTCCCTTTCTCTTTATGACTGTGCCTTTCAAATAAATAAATAAATAAATCTTTTTTGTAAAAAAAAATTAGAGAAATGAATGTTACAAAAGAAATATGATGAAGTTCAAATTTTTTGTACTAAAATAAGCTTGTTTTTGAATCCCGTTTTCCCAAGGTTTTTGAAGTACCTTTGTATGATGGCTTTACAGAGATAGGATTCATAGATGATACAAGTCCCTGCTTTCAAGGGTCCGAGGAAATGGCTTTTAGTGTGTACACAACAGCCTGCAACTGTCACCAGCACGATTAATTTTAAGAGCATCCCCATCATCCTTGAATGGTCTACACCCATTAGCAGTCACTTCCCTCCCCCGTCCCAGCCTCACAAGCCTGGGCAGTCACCAGTATGTTCTCTGCGTATTCATCCTTGCAGGCTTTTTTGTAACTGACTCCCTTCACCTAGAAGCATGTATTTTAAAAATAATAATCATCATGAAATAAGATAATGTATTTATTGTATTTTATAATATAAATATTCTTATAATTTGGATTATATTAAAAGTTATATTTATAACTTATCATTAATAAGATAAATTAACGTATTAAATAAAAGATGAATTATTTTATTAATAAATAAAAAACATTTGTTGACTTGAAAGGGTGACAAAAAAAGAAAGATCTCATATCCACTGATTCAGTCCCCACCTGTTCACAAGGGTTGGGCCAGGCCACAGCCAGGAGCTTCCTCCAGGTCTCCCACGCGGGTGCAGGGCCCGAGGACTTGGGTCATCTTCTCCTGTGTTCCCAGGTGCATTACCAGGAAGCTGGCCTAGAACTGGAACAGTCAAGTCTAGAACCAGTTCCCTGATATGGGATGCCAGCATTGCTTAACTGACTGCGGTACACCACCCCTGGAATCATGTTTTAGAGGTTCGTGGGGTTTTATTTATTTATTTATTTATTGTATTGTATTGTTGTTGACAATGGTTACATAGTTAATTATGGTTAAAAAAAAAGGTTCGGGGGGGGGTATAGGGAAGTGGGTAGTACTATTATGTCCATATTGTTTCCATCATGTATCCGAGGTAAAGGGGAATATTGAGGGAGAAGCCTCACCCGGTTTCCCGCCCACCCCAAGTCCCGGGTGTGGGGCATGCTCTGAGATATTTGCTCAAGTGGTTTTAATAGTTCTCCAATTATGAATCGCTGCCAGTTTTGCTCGATGAGGTTGTCCACTAATTGATATGGTCCATCATAAAGTCTCCGTTCGCCCCATATTTCGCTGCCAACAACATACAGCTGAGATGAATGATTGACCTGTTCTGTCTTCTGTCTTTTCTTGGTTAGAGTTCTGAGTCCAGCAGTTCGATTGGGGAGATCTCCAAAGAAACTTTGAGGTATTCCCAGACCAGATTCTTGTATGTTCTAGAAAGCACAGGACCGGGCACAGTCCATCCCCCCGATCAGCTGGTGGTTTCAATTGCTAGGTTAGTTCTGTTTTCAGCCCCGACTTCCACTGGAACCAATGGGTGTTGCAGTCCAGTCTGGTTCTGCCCAGCACATACTCGGCCCTTACATCAACCAGTAGGAGCTGCAGCCTAGTCGGGGCGACCCACAATAACCCCCACCAGGCCCGCCCCCTACCCTGGTTTGCCAGTATGTGTAGCAGTAGACCAGTCTGTCCCCCATCCCATTTGGCTCTTGTACTTGTCAATGGGTATTAAAGCTTAGTTCCATCTAACCAACTCAACCATCCAGCCCTCACGGATGTTGTTGAGTGCCTCTCTGTCTAGCCACCCCAGCCCCCGTCCTAGTTTTCATGCCCTCCCGCGGGAGTAGTGACCCAAGAAGGGGGAACCCACTTTTTCCCTCCCAGGTCTCTCTCACTCCCGGTTTATGCACTCTTTAGGTGGTTCTGTGGTTTGACTTGACAGAATTAGTCCCCACTGCCAGCTGATGCTGTGGCTAAGCCCAACCATCCCTCACCCACTCTAATTTATGCTTGCACCAGCAGGAATAATCAGCCCAGCCTGGCTTTTCCCTGATCTAGTCCACATGCAGTGCACAGGTGTTGCAGCCTTGCTTAGTCTGGTCTGTCCCCATCCCAGCCCACGCTCTCCAGTGGGAGTAGCTGTCCGGCGAGGGGACCAGCCCCTTTTTGGTTTTTTTTTAAAGATTTATTTATTTGTTTTGGAAAGTCAGATATGCAGAGGGGGAGACAGGAAGCTCTTCCGTCCGATGATTCACTCCTCAAGTGACTGCAACAACTGGAGCTGAGCTGATCTGAAAGCCAGGAGCCAGGAGCTTCTTCTGGGTCTCCCACGCGGGTGCCGGGTCCCAAGGCTTTGGGTGGTCCTCCACTGCTTTCCCAGGCTACAAGCAGGGGAGCTGGATGGGAAGTAGGGCTGCCAAGGTTAGAACTGGTGCCCATACGGGATCCCGTCGAAGACCTTAGCTGCTGGGCCACGCTGCCAGGCCCTGTTTTTTTTGTTTTGTCTTGTTTTGTTTTTAAGGCTCATCCTGTATTAGTTCTTCATTTCTTTTTATAGCTGAATAACATCCATTGTGTGAATCTTACACTTTTTTGTTTACTCATCATTTGATTTCTGTTTGGGTTGTTTCCATTTTGTTGCTATTGTAAGTGATGCCGCTATGAATACTTGTGTACATTTTTGGTGGGAACATATGTTCACACTTCTCTGGAGAATATACTCATGAGTGGAATATCCGATCAGGCTGTGCTTAATCTTTTGAGGAACTGACACACTGTTTTCTGCCCAGCTGTGCCACTGAATGTGCCCACTACGTGACTTGCACTTTCCCTGCCATGTCACCAGGGCTTGTTATTTTCTGTCTTCCTAATGGTAGGTGGCCAGGGTCTGTGTCCCTCTGAGGTTGTGATTTGCATATTCCTGGTGACTCATTTTCGTGTGCTTCATAGCCATTTGCATATCCTCTTGGAACAAATGAATATTTAGAATCTTTCGCATGTTTTTAAAATTGGATGATTTAATTACTATTTTAATTATTACATTAGATTGATTAATAGAATTATTAAGTTGTAATCATCCTTTAATTTATTATTTTATTTTATTTTTCATTGGAAAGTCAGATATACGGAAAGGAGGAGATATAGAAAGGAAGATCTACTGATTCACTCCCCAAGTGGCCGCAACGGCCGGAGCTCAGCCAATGTAAAGCCAGAAACTCCTTCTGGGTCTCCCACGCTGGTGCAGCATTATTTTTTTTAAGATTTATTTGGGGTCCTGGTGCAGTAGCCTAGTGACTAAAGTCCTCACCTTCTATGCACTGGGATCCCATGTGGACTGGTTCATATCCTGATGGTCCCGCTTCCCATCCAGCTCCCAGCTTGTGTCCTGTAGTGACCAGTAGTCTAGGACGGCCCAAAGCCTTAGGACCCTGTACCCATGTGGGAGACCTGGAAGGGGCTTCGGGCTCTTGGCTTCAGATCAGCCCTCTGCTCCAGTCATTATGCCCACCTGAGGAGTGAACCATCGGATGGAAGATCTTCCTCTCTGTCTCTCTTCCTCTCTGTATACCTGAATTTGCAATAAAAATAAATATATCATTTTATTTTTTTTAAAGATTTATTGAATTTTTATAACAAAGGCAGATATACAAAGAAAAAGAAGAGAAAAATCTTCCATCCATTGGTTCACTCCCCAAATACCCACAATGACTGAAGCTGAGCTGATCTAAAGCCAGGTGTTTCTTTGTTGCTTTTAAGTGGGTTCAGAGGCCCAAGGCTTTTTATCACCCTCCGCCGCTTTTTCAGGTCATAAGCAGGGAGCTGGATAGGAAGTGGAGCTGCTGGGATTAGAACCAGTGCCCATATGGGATCCCGGAGCATTCAAGGCGAGGAGTTTAGCCACTAGGCTATCATGCTGGGCCCAGTATTTTCTTATAATACATATTTAAGGCTTTTGTTTTTGTTCTATAGCATTCTTTTTTTTTTTAAGATTTTATTTATTTTTTATTACAAAGTCAGATATACAGAGAGGAGGAGAGACAGAGGGGAAGATCTTCCGTCCGATGATTCACTCTCCAGCGGCCGGTGCTGCGCCGATCCGAAGCCAGGATCCAGGAACTTCCTTCTGGGTCTCCCACGCGGGCGCAGGGTCCCAATGCATTGGGTCATCCTCGACTGCTTTCTCAGGCCACAAGCAGGGAGCTGGGTGGGAAGTGGAGCTGCCGTGATTAGAACCGGCGCCCACACGGGATCCCGGTACGTTCACCAAGGACTTTAGCTGCTAGGCCATAGTGCCGGGCCCTGTTCTATAGCATTTTTAAATATATGTAGATTTTAGTTTACAATGAGAACTAACAGCTTAATGGTATATATATTTTGTTCCACACAGAAATTGTCCCAAGGCCATTTACTGACAAGGCCATCGTTTCCCCACTGATTTAAAATAGGGGTGAGCCTTTTCACAGAGTTTGATATCTGCTGGAAAGCTGCTTTCTTGAAAAGGAAGAACTGGTTTATACAGGCTGAGGTCAGCAGCCTTGCCGGTATTGGCATGATGTGCTGTAGCGATTACAAGCTAAATTCCTTTATGCTGCTGTGAAAGCCCAGTTATTTTCATTTTGCAATGATACAAATGAGGGCATATGAAGTACTTAATTTGAATAGAACTGATGTGGCCGTGCAGCCATCTTCGGGCCTTAGCCCTGCCCTAGTGGAAAAGCTCCACTCCACGGAGAGAGGCCACAAAGCCTTCCCAGAGGTCAGTGTGTGCACAGAACCCCTGCCTCCATGTGTCCAGCCCAGGACCCATTGGCCAAGAAAGGGAGCCACCAAACTGGGGTGCAATATGATTTCCCCCTTGGGGCTTACTGCATTCCTTCCTCCCTTCTGATAAGTCCTGCTCCCGTTCTTATCTCGGCTTGAAATTCGTTTCTTATGCAGAGACAAAAGCTTGAATTATGAGACCCACCCCCATAATATAATCGCTGCCCAAGCACTTTGTGTTCACACAGAGCCTCAGAACTGGGTGAAGTCTGAAGCCAGCCCCCGTCCCACCCCTCATTTTCTCCTCTCTCTTCTCCTGTGCCTCCTGCAGGGTCTTCTGCAGATGAGTCCATCCTCATCACGGCCAAGGTGATCCCAGGAAGGACCCCAGGAACTTGCCTGTATTTTAATGCGGGTGCAGGAATCCTGCCCTCCAGCCAGCCACCCATGCCCTGCCCCGAGGAAGCAGCAGGCAATGGCATCGTGAGCCTTCGGGTGAGGCAGGAGTGTGTCCACATCTGGAGCCACGAAGGCCTGGTGCTCACCAAGCTGCTCACCTCGGTAGGAGCTCCGGGGCAGTCCTGGGAACTGCCTGCATGCTAAGGGTTGAGTCTCAAAGGTGTCTGGAAGCAGTCTTACCTGGCAGCAAAAGTACAGGCCTTCTAACCTTGTCTCGGAGGCCGTGTGACCTAGAGCAAGCATCTGAATGTCTCTGAGCCTCAGCTCCCCAATGTCTAAGAAGGCATAGCCAACACCATCCTTCAGTTCCAACAAATGACTTAAGTGAGAGTGACTGCAAAGTGCCCAGTGCCTGGTTGGGCACATAATAGAGCTGTGATGAATGACAGTGATCATGGTCTCAAAATACAGAAGAACTCCATCTCGACCTCAGAGAAGTTCAGAAATGGAATGGCCTGATCGCTATCCTAGGCGTGTGAGCGGAGTTTCACATAAACCAAGCAGGGGGCAGTTAATCCTCATGCAAACCCATGTGGAGGGCGCCCCAGAGAGAAGATGGCATCTGAGAAAGGGACTTTGGCTGTAGCAGTTTATAATATACAAAGTGCTTTGAGATCCATTATCTTATTTGATCTTCAGGTAACCTTTTGAGGTAGGAGTTATTATGATCCCATTTTGTAGATGAGGAAGCAGCTTGAGAAGGAGGGAGGGAGTTACCTCTGACCACGCAGCTGGCTAAGTGGCAGAGCCAGACTTGTAACCACACCCTCTGCCCTGTCCTGTCGGGGTGATCCTTGATGAATGCGGGAGGCTTGGGAAGGGGGTGCAGAAGGGGCAGGTGAGACTGCTAGGGCCCGATCACCAGGCCAGAATGCTGCGGTTTGGCTCTGAACAAGGGTCCTAAGCAGGAGAGAGAAGTGGGCCCTGAGGCTGGACACAGGAGGTGGGCTGCATTGGAAGAGGGAGGCGGACCAGGAGGCTGCTGTGCTCTGATCTCCCTGGTTGGCAAAGCCCCCCACCCGACCCTGGGGGGAGCATGCCCTGGGACTCAACAGTCAGGGAAAGCCAGGATTCTAGATCTGGCACTTCTTGCACGGCTTGAAAACATCTATGACACTGAGCTTTCCTGTCTTTTGTCAAGGGCTGGGCAAGAAGGTGGTGTGGGACCCATCACGACAAACTTTGGATCATGGAGAAATCACCTTTGCCCTTTGGTTGTTCACTGGATGTAGGGCCTGCTCCCCTTGTTGCAGGCTTCTCACTGTCTCCCGTTGGGCTGGGGTCAGGTGTCTTCCCAAAGGAAGATGCCTCTCCCCGCAGCAGCTCCCTGCCTCATGCCCTCTTTCCTCCCAACACCTATCCCTAGGAGGAGCTGGCCCTGTGCGGCTCCAGGCTGCTGGTTCTAGGCGCCTTCCTGCTCCTCTCATGTGGCCTGCTCTGCTGTGGCACTGCCGTGTGCTTCCACCCACGTCGAGAGGCCCACTGGTCCAGAACCCACCTCTGAGGGCGCTGCCCTCCTTCCCGCCTGGTTCCTAGGTGAGCATTTTTTGTTTTTGTTTTTTTCCTTGTCAATCCTGTGGGAACAGGGAATGGGTGGGATAGGGTGAGGGTAGCAGATCTAGCCTCAAATATGGCTACTTCTGGCCCCCTGAAAACCCAATTCAATGACAGCCTTCCCTGCAGGGATGGAGGACAGTACATGCCCCGAGCAGTCAACATTTTTCTTTTCTTTTTTTTTTTTTTTTTAAAGATTTATTTATTTTTATTGGAAAGGCAGATATACAAAAAGGAAGAGAGACAGAGAGGATGATCTTCCGTCCGATGATTCACTCCCCAAGTGAGCCGCAACGGCCAGTGCTATGCCGATCCGAAGCCGGGAACCAGGAACTTCTTCCAGGTCTCCCACGCGGGTGTAGGGTCCCAAAGCTTTGGGCCATCCTCGACTGCTTTCTCAGGCCACAAGCAGGGAGCTGGATGGGAAGTGGAGCTGCCGGGATTAGAACTGGCGTCCATATGGGATCCCGGGGCTTTCAAGGCGAGGACTTTAGCCGCTAGGCCACGCTGCCGGGCCCAGTCAACATTTTTCTTACTTACTTTTGCTTTATTATTACTATAGAACATTTGACACTCATAGAAAAGACCAGAAAACATAAAAGTACAGCTTGGCAATTTATCTATTTATTCATGTATTTATTAATACATTTGTAGATCCCACTCTGGGGACAGACTTTCTAGCAGCCCAGAAGTCTCTTCTGGTTCCCTTGCAGTGGTGCCCTCCCTTCCCCTGTAAGTAACTGTCCTGCTCTGTGGTTCATCACCAAGTACATATTCCTAGATGGTCTGGTTTGGCTTTACTTATTTCTGAGTTATGTATAAATGACAAAGGCAGGAGCCAGGAACTTTTTCTGGGTCTCCCACATGGGTGCAGGGTCCCAAGAACTTGAGCCATCCTTCTATAACTTCGCAAATCATACACAGGGAGCTGGATCAGGCAGTGGGACAGCCAGGACAGCAATTGGCACCCAGATGGGATGCTGGTGCTTGCAAGCAAAGGATTAGCCTGTTGTGCCACCATGCCAGCCCCACTTTATAATTTTTTGAAAAATATTTTTATTTATTTGAGAGAGGAGAGACGCACAGAGAAGGAGTTTTTCCATCCATGACTTCACTTCCCAAATGGCTGCAATAGCTTGGACTGAAACAGGACAAAGCCAGGAGCCAGAAGCTTCTTCCAGGTGTTCCATGTGGGTGGCAGGGGCCCAAGCACTTGGAACATCTGCCGCTTTCCCAGGTGCATTAGTCAGGAGCTGAGTCAGAAGTGGAGTAGCCTAGACTCAAACCAACACCCATTTGAGATGCCAGGCCATGCTGACAGTGGCATAATCCCGTGTGCCACAGCGCTAACCCCTAGAGTAACAGCCTGCCTGGCACTGCCTTTACCTTGATTTCCCATCCACACTTTTTGGCAACAGTTGTTCGTTGCAAAGCTTCAGGTTTGACACTTTATCTGGATTATGAATCAAATTTGTCTTGCCTTTGCCCTGAAATTTGGAATCTAGCTTTGATGTAAATTTTATGAACTTCAGCTTCATCAGCCCAGAATAATCTGATGACATCCACTTCCTGGGCACAGCCTAGTCGTTCAAGCATTTTACACACACTTCCATTTAGTCATCACCGTGTTTAGGAAAAGCTGAATCCACTAGCAGGATCTTTGGAGGAAGTCAGTGTCACAAAAGTAGCAGTAGGTACAGGGCATGCTGGCCAACCATCTAGCATGTCAGATCAGTAAAGGGGCAGGATAGTTATGCAAAAAACTTCACCCAGTCAGGTGTGTCTCATACAGTTTGTGAGCCATTTGTGCATTCCGCTCTGCCTCAGTTTCCACTGGCTGCTCTGCGCTAGGAAGTTACTGTGGGAAACCCAGGGAACTACTCTGGCCAGAGGAAATGGAAGATCAGCATCAACTCCACTTGCTTTGCTGAGGCCAGGCCTGACAGCCCCAACTCTCTCCTTGGCAACAGGAATAGTGTTGCCCTTTCAGCCATGGACAGCAACCAGAAAGCTGCCTGGCCCTAGAAGATTCTGGGACCCTGATGCCACTTGGTTGGTTGATTGACAATTGACAGTTGATTGACAGTTGTTGCTCCCTCTGCTGCTGCTTGTGTTTCTGGCCCATCTCAGAGCTTCCTCCGAGGGCCTCTGACATGTCCCGTTTGTTGATTTGTTTTCTCTCCAGGTGTAGATCAGCTTCTTGGATCTTGGTTCTGAGTGTGAAGATACAGAAAATGAAGAACTGGAATGTGGGAAGGGGGGAAAAATAAAAGGTTTTTTTTTTTTTTTTTTTTGCCCATTCTTGGCTTAGGTACTTGTTGGGGATGGGCTGACGTGGAAATTACAGTGTAAGCAGGATTGGCAAATTTCTGGTTGATGCTAATTTTTGCTATAGATTACATTAGGTTGGGAGTTACCTTTAGCTCCTCCATGACTGGGATTGGCTTTTGGAAAACCAGCAGATGGTTTTGGTCCCAGGCTTGCCACTTTAGGTCTTGTTCCCTTCCTTCCTGTCTTTCTTAAGATTTATTTTATTTCTTTGAAAGGTACAGTGACAGGGAGATACAGAAAAAAGATCTTTCATCCCCTGGTTCACTCCCCAGATGGCTCCAACAGCCAGGAGCCAGGAACTTCATCCAGGTCTCCCGCAAGAATGGCAGGAGCCCAAACACTTGGGCCCGTCTTCTACCACCTTCCCTGGCGTATCAGCAGGGAGCTGAATCAGGTGGGGCAGCCAGGACTGAAATTGGCACTCTGATATAGGATACAGGTGTTGATTATTTCTTCCATAAAATCGATCTTACTAGCCAATCGTGGAGATGCGTCTATATTTGTTGCCCTGTGACCTGGGGCATGTCATACAACTCTGTAGAGCCTAGGTTCCACGAAGGAATCTGGCCAACTGAGTTTCATTGAGTTGCAAAGATGCCTCGCACCTGGGCCCCAGCGTCCAGGTTGGATGGTTCCTAGCCCCGCAGCCATCCACTTTCCCGCCTTTTCCGCGCCCAGCAGTGGCCCTCCCTTCCCTCTCCCAGCCGCCCGCCGTGCACGCAGGCGCAGACTACACAGCCTGCCTTCCACCCGCGCCCCCTCCAAGCTTCCCCTAGCAACAAGCTCTGGCTCGGAAGGAAGGCGGGGCCGGCGCAGGCGCCGCAGCTCTCTCCACTGCCAGTCGCCGGAGAGACTCGGCAAGCGGAGCCCTTCTCCCCGCCTCCTCCCACCCGGGGTCCGCGTGGCGGGGCGCGCGCGCACTCGGGCTCGCCGGCTGCCGGGCTCCCGGGCCAGGGCAGTCAGGGGAGAGGGGCGGGGCTGTCCCTCGGGCGGCCCCGCCCCCTTTGGCCCGGCGTTCCTACTGCGCCTGCGCGCTCCCGCCCGGTCTCCATCTTGGAATTGGAAGGAAGAGGGAGACCGGGACGAGACCGGGGCTGTGGTGCGGAGAGCGGCTGAGACGGACAGGCGAGGGAGAGAGTGCAGAATTGTCAGCTGCGCCTTCGCTACAATCTTCCGGTTGCTCTCAGGAGAGAGAAGGGGCTAGAGAGGAGGCTAGGGCTGAAGCGAGGGCTGTCACCCTCGGACCCCAGCGGAGAGGGGCCGTGTGGCCAGACGTCCTCGGGGTGGGCCCCCTGTCGGTAGCCGAAGACCTGGGGCTGGCTCCCCTGGGTCCCATATTTCCGGGCTTAGCCCCTCGCTGCTCCAACACCCAGGTATATCAGCCCTCGTCTTGCCGATACCTGGGACTCCGGTCCCGACCTTTCTAAACCTGGGTCTCTGTTTGATAGAATTTCAAGTCTCTGGGATTCAGGCCCCTGCGTGCATCCGTCTCCGGGGTTCATCCCCCCACAAGGCGTTCAGATATTGGATTCCGTTTCCCCCTGCTCCAATATACGGGGTTCAGACCCCACCGTCCGAAATCCGGGATTCAGCAACCATCGCCCTCGAGGTGGGGGAGGACTGGACCGCGAGGTCAGATCGGGTTGTCACCCCCTCCCCTCCAGGGGAGGCTTCCCGGGCCCGCCCCTCAGGAAGGACGAAAGTCGAGGAAGAGGTGGCAAGGGGAAAGGCCTCCTTGCCCCTCTCCCCGCTGGGCTGTGCCGCTGGAGGACCCTGGGCGGAAGCGGAGGCGCTGGGGCACCAGAGTGACCCCTACCAGGTGAGATGCTGGGTGCACGGGCACGGGGTCCTGAGCAGGCAGTGTGCACAGGAAGGCCTTCACAGCTAGTGGTCAGCCCCCGGCTCGCCTGGCCTGGCCTGGCCTCCCTCTTCCCCTTCCTCTTCCCTTCATTGTGTCTGGATGATAGGGGACCACCACGGGTGACAGGGGTTTTTGTATCACCAGGGGTCACATCCTGAAGTGCTGGAGCCCATTGGGTGGGTTTCCCCCTCTGGCCTCTGCCCCTCCCTGATTCTGCCCTGGGGATTGAACCTCATGACGGGGTTGTACGTCTGCTTTTCAGACCTGGTCTGGCTGGGTTTGTTGTGCTGTGTGTGTGTATGTTTGGGGGTGGTGGTGATACCTGGCTGTGTTTCCCCCACCCAAGTGCCTTCTAACCTTTTGCTGTGATGCTGTAAGCTCCTGTGTTTGTCAAGCCGTCTAGTAGAAAGCGCCTTTTCCGCCATTCTCTCTTGAGCCACGTCCCCCTCCTTCTCCCTGTGGGAACTTTCATGTTTCCATCCTCCCATTTCACAGTTAACAAC
Source organism: Ochotona princeps (assembly GCF_030435755.1). Lineage (NCBI taxonomy): Eukaryota > Metazoa > Chordata > Mammalia > Lagomorpha > Ochotonidae > Ochotona > Ochotona princeps. The sequence goes on along the minus strand of NC_080855.1, from coordinate 24,582,361 downwards.
ACTGAGGCTCTTGAGAAGTCGCCCAAGGTCACCCAGTGGTCGAGCATTGGAACCCCGTGTCCTCTAACCAGCCTGGGCCCTGATCCGCAGTTTCCTGGCATCTTTTCTGTTGAGCCTGGACTTGGCTGGGGCGGGGGGAGTCCATAGGAGAAGTTAGGGTGAAATGTAAAGCTGGGGGTGAGATGAGCCCCCTTCCTACTGGGGACTGCCCTCAGGTGCTCTTCCTGGGGGTGGAGTCCGCCTCCCAGCTTTGCTGTGACCTTCAGCTCTACCCCTGATCCCAGACATTGGCCTGGTGATCACCCTTGTGCACAGCTCCTAGCAGTTGGAAGCCCAGCCATCAGGGTAGGATGAGGGGCCAAGGTATGGGGACCTCGTGGTGAGAAGTCGTAAGGAACTTCAGAGCCCTGTTGCTGTCCCTTCCCAGCAGGGGTGGGGGGGAGATGGGGTGGATGTAGTGCAGTTTAGAGACAGATGGATTTGGGCTTCCTCACCTGCACACCAGTTAACGCTGTTTGCAGTTATCGGGAGGAGGTTTCGCGAATAGCCCCATCCCTTCCCTGTGGCCTGCATCCTAGGTGGACATTTGTGAGTGTGGGGCTGGTTCAAGAGGCCAGGAAGCTTTCTTTGGCAAGTTGGGGAGCACCTGCTTCTGTGTGTGGGTGTGTGGTGCAGGTGATGGGGGCTTGGCACAGCCGCTGGCAGAAGCCGGGAGAAGGAGGCTTGCCTGGAGCCGCCTGCTGAGGGCTGGGCTGAGGGCTGTCACTCAGGCTGGCAGGCTATTCTGAGTTCTGAGCCCCCTGGGGGCTGCTGGAGAGGCAGGCTCCCCACCACACCCGTGCCCTCTAGCTTCCAGTGGGGCTGAGAGACAAAATTAACAACACAACAGGAAACAATGCACAGCAGAATATAATTACACGCTAAAATTGTTAGGTGCTTTCAAGTAGCTAGAACTGTGCCATGGGAGTCCAGCTGCGCTGAAGGCTGTTGGTGCCGGATTCCAACAAGTGCTTAGCCGCAGGGGCATGTGCTAGAGTCCCCTGAAAGATGCTGGTTCTGCAACCCTGCAGGCACTTGGGCTAGGTGCTGTCCTCTGAAGTGTTCCCCAAGGGCTGCTGTGGTCAGGGAAGGCCTCTTGCAGGAGGCTGCTATGCCCAGGGTGATGAGCGCACAGGCTTGGCCAAGGACGCGAAGGGGCTGTTGTCTGACCTTGGACTAAGTCCTGTTCCCCTTGGGTACCTCACTGTGACCTGTGGGAAAGGGTGGCCTTCCACCTCACCTCTGCAAGCCTATTTGTTTTGTGTACAGTGCTGGCAAGGTCGTGCTGAGGGGCTCTTAGGAGGCACTTGTGGTACCTGCAGATCCACAGGTGTTGCTTGTACCCTGCAATTGGTCCTATGTCATGCGGTCCCGGGAGTCCAGACCAGGCAAACCAAATGAGACCAGTGAGGAAGGCCAGATCAGAGAGACAGCCAAGCCAGATATCATTTCTATCCTGTCTTTTTGCATTCTAGCCCTCCTCCCTGCCACTATGTCCCTACCCATTGTGAGAGGGAGTGTGGGCCAGTACCCACTTGTAACAATGGCCGGATTTCCACCTCCTCCGGCCCCAGCCATTTCCTGTTCTCTTCCAGGGTGTGAGAGGCTGAGGGAGGAGGGGGCCTCTGCACCCAGGGGAACAGGAAGATGCTGGGAAAGAATTGAGCAGGCTGGGGGACCAAATTGGGGTTCCTAGGACGTGGGGGCTGTGGTGGACTGAGGAGGTGGGGAGGGTGCTGAGCGTCCCAGAGACTTCCTGGCAGTTTCAGGACTCCAAGGACCTGCCCCCCTGCCAGCTGGTTGCCAGGGCAACTCCATTTTTGTGGAGCTCTGGTATTCTAATCTCCCCCCTTCCCTTCCCCAGCAGTTCTTCCCCCTCATCTGGGAATGAGGGGAAGAAGAAGGCAGAAACTTGAGAGGCCCCTCCTAAGAATCTCACCTCCCTCCCACAGGCCAGGCCCTACTGTCGGGGCCCCCAGGGGCCACCATGCCAGCTGGGGGCCGGGCCGGGAGCCTGAAGGACCCCGATGTGGCTGAGCTCTTCTTCAAGGATGACCCTGAAAAGCTCTTCTCTGACCTCCGGGAAATTGGCCACGGCAGCTTTGGGGCTGTGTACTTTGTGAGTTGTGTCTTGGGCAGGAGAGGGTAGGTGGTGGGGACTCCATTCTAAACCCCTGTGGACCCACTTGACCACCTGGCAACCTTGCCTGGCCTCTCCAGCCGGGCCTGCAGGTTTGCCCCTGCCTCGTGCTCACCATGAGCCCTCTCCACCTCTGCTTTTGTCCCCCAGGCCCGGGATGTCCGGAACAGCGAGGTGGTGGCCATCAAGAAGATGTCCTACAGTGGGAAGCAATCAAATGAGGTTGGGCAGACCCCAGAGGAGCTGGAGGGGTGGGAGCAGGGTGCCCCCACCCCATCTCAGGGTGCAGCCTTGGTGACCCCACTCTCACCCTGACTTCCTCCTAGAAATGGCAGGACATCATTAAGGAGGTGCGCTTCCTACAGAAGCTCCGGCATCCCAATACCATTCAGTACCGGGGCTGTTACCTGAGGGAGCACACAGCATGGGTGAGCTGGTCTCTGGGCTCTGTTCGGCATTCTCCTGTGGGATCTTGAGAGAGAGGAAGTCTCTCAGGACCACTTTGGTTTTCAGACAAACCCGAGTCACAGTGTCAGTGCAGAGAGAAGCTAGGCTCCAAGAGTGACGTGGCCTGTTAGCAGGTGGAAAAGGGCATGTGGGTTGGCATGGATGCAGAGAGCCTAGAGCTTTGAAGAGTCTTGACTGGGTGTGGCTGTTGGTGTCTTGGACTCTTTCTTGGGGAGGCCCTAAGTCTAGGGATTGTCCCATCACCCCCTCCTTTTCTGCACTTGCCCTTCCTTCCTGTCATTCCCTAGAAGGATGAGCAAGGAAGGTCAGTTTTAAGTTTGTCTGAGGGAGCTAGGCCAAGGTGGCCAAGAACTGCTGACCTCTGACCTTTGACTCTTCCTTAGCTGGTGATGGAGTATTGTCTGGGTTCAGCTTCTGATCTTCTAGAAGGTGAGTGACTTGCTGGCTCTTGACTGGGAGAAGAGTGGAGAAGCTGCAGGGACAGGGTTGGGGAGAAGCAACTGTTGTACTGCTGCTTTGGGCTGTATCAGTTTCATGATGCCCCCTCAACTCGCAGTGCACAAGAAGCCGCTGCAGGAGGTGGAGATCGCAGCGGTGACCCACGGGGCACTTCAGGGCCTGGCCTATCTACACTCCCACAACATGATCCACAGGTACAGGCAGCCGTAACCGGGGTGGGGCCTGCTTTCCCCTCCTCGCTCCCTGGGCTGAAGGAGAACCCTGTTCACCCACCCCTGTTCTTTGTTTTGGCAGGGATGTAAAGGCTGGGAACATTCTGCTGTCAGAGCCAGGCCTGGTGAAGCTGGGGGACTTCGGCTCCGCATCCATCATGGCACCCGCCAACTCCTTCGTGGGCACCCCGTACTGGTGAGTGAGTGGGTGGCAAGTAGGTAGTGCTCCCGCAGTGCTGGGGGTGTGAGTTCTGGCCAGATGATGAGCCTCTCTGTGCTCTGGTCATTCCCCAGGATGGCACCAGAGGTGATCCTGGCCATGGATGAAGGGCAGTATGACGGTAAAGTGGACGTCTGGTCCCTGGGGATAACCTGCATCGAGCTGGGTAAGAGCAGTCTCTCCTCTGTTTGCCCTTCCTGTCTGCTCTGTCCCCACACCCCACCCTAGCCCCCGGTTGCCCAGCCTCTCCTTTTCAGGTGGGCTCTCAGGCTCCTAACTGCATGTCTGGACACCACCGTGGAGTTACCCAGTACAGCCAGCTGTCCGTTCCTGCCAGTTCTTAGGCCTAAAGATTTTCTGGCATTTGTCTCCTCCTGTCCACTTCCTAGTTCTGGATCTGATTTGAGTGCCTGCTGTGTGCCATGCCCAGTGCTATGCCCAGTGTTCTGGCAGTACAGCAGTCAGAGATTTTGCCCTTGTGGGGCTTAGGTGTGAGATACGTTCCAGGAGTGCACAAACACGAAACAAGAGACCTGAGACAGTGTTGTGGCCAGGAGGTGTAAACAGACCCACTACACAAAGAAGGGCTGTGTGGGGGTAGGGGAGACATTCCCTACAGAGAAGGTGCGAGTAGGCAGGGGCAGGTAGGAGCATAGCCTGGAACATCAGAACAGCAAGCTCAGGAGGCCTTGCAGCCAACCGAGCAGGACTGTTCACCGGTGGCACAGCCGTCAGGAGTGATCGTAATGGCTCTGGCAGGTGAGGGGTCATTGCCCGTAATTACAGCTTCCTGCTGTGACCCTGCCTGCTGCCACTGTCCTCTTGCTCCCTGCTTGGAGCCATTGCCCCCCTGCAAATTGAGTCATCCCGTCCTTCCTTGCACCAAGTTATAAAGGCTCTGCCTACTGCCACCAGCCTCTCACCCTCTTGTCTGCCTTGCTGTGTGTCATCTCCTCCACCCTTGGTCAGAGTTTAGGGTGCGCTCTGTGCCCTGCCTCCATGTCTGTATTCAGCATTTGAGGCCGTGATCAGCTTGGTGACAGAATTGTATGAGCCAGGTCACGGCTAAGGAGAAGCTGTAGATGGGGACAGGGCACAGTTTTGTAGTGCTGGGAACACATGGCATGGGTGCCCCTCCTAATCAAGCCTGATGACCAAAGGCAGCTGACACTCTGAGTCCTGAGTGAGGAAGCTGGAGCTGCCCCCACTCTCCTTGGGACCCTGTACCCATGTGGGAGACCCAGAAGAGCTCCTGGCTCCTGGCTTTGGATTGGTTCAGCTCCAACCGTTGTAGCCACTTGGGGAGTGAACCTTCGAAAGGAAGATCTTCCTCTCCTCCTCTCTGTATATCTGCCTTTCCAATAAAAATAAATAAATCTTTAAAAAAATAATAATAAATAAAATAAAAAAAAATCTTTTCATCTGCGGGTTCACTCCCCAAATGGCCACAATGACCAGAGCTGAGCCAATCCAATCCAAAGGCAGGAACCAGGAGTTTCTTCCAGTCTCCCACATGGGTACAGAGTCCCAAGGCTTTGAGCCATCTTCTACTGTTTCGCCACGCCACAAGCAGGGAGCTGGATGTGAAGTGGAGCACCCGGGACATTAACTGGCACTTATGGGATCCTGGAACTTGCAGAGGGAGAATAAGCCAATTGAGCCACTGCCCCAGGCGCGGGATTATGGATTTGAACCCAGAGCCACTACATTTCGTTCCAGTATCCTTGTCTCTGTTTCATGCTCTTGCCTTCTGCTTTCTTTGTAGCGGAACGGAAACCACCACTGTTTAACATGAATGCGATGAGTGCCTTATACCACATTGCACAGAATGAGTCCCCCGTGCTCCAGTCAGGACACTGGTGAGGACTGGGGCTCCTGCAATCAGGGGTGAGGGACGTGCCTGGCTCACACCCCACCATGCTTCTCCTGCCTTCCTGTGACTTGCAGGTCTGAATACTTCCGGAATTTTGTCGATTCCTGTCTCCAGAAAATTCCTCAAGACAGACCGACCTCTGAGGTTCTTCTTAAGGTGAGCACCTTCTGGACTTGCACGCAGGAGCCATGAGAAACCCCCCGGGGAAGGTGGGGCCTCCTGACGCTTCCCGGGCCCAGAATTTGGGGTCCAAATCCCCACCCCACCCCAGGGCCCCAAGAATTCCTTGTTGCACAGGGTCTTGTCTACCAGACTACCTGAGTTTATTAAGTCATCATTTGTTTCCTGTATTTTATTAATCCAAGATGTAAGTTGATTGCCAAATAGAGCTTCTTGTTAGTGTACAGTAACCAGGGTTACCACACTCATGTCATTCCAGCCAAAAGCCTGTGTGTGGTTTCCTAGATTCTCAAAACCAGCGGGGCCCTGTTCCCTTCACAGATCCACGGCTGCCTAAGGAGCCCAGCTCGGATCTGGTTTAGGTTTTCTCATTTGACCTATTGGTGTTACAATCATGAGATCCCTGTTGTAACCCATAGATGTCTCATGACATGCCCAGTCACAAAGCATCTTGGCAGAGGAGCTGGCCCAGAATTCACTTTTCTTGACTGTCCCTGCCCGTCAGCCATGCCTAGTGGAACAGGAAACTGGGGAGAAGAAAGTGGGAGGAGGGGTCAGGACAAGGGAACTGGTAATGGCTATAGACCCACAGGGGAGTGCCTTAGATCAGAGGGCATGCTAGGAGCCCTGCTCATGGGCTCGGAGGCATTGGCAGCAGGCCTCACGTTCTCCTTCTGCAGCACCGCTTTGTGCTCCGGGAGCGGCCACCCACAGTCATCATGGACCTAATCCAGAGGACGAAGGATGCCGTGCGGGAGCTGGACAATCTGCAGTACCGCAAGATGAAGAAGATCCTCTTCCAGGAGGCACCGAATGGCCCTGGCGCAGAGGCCCCGGAGGAAGAGGAGGTACCTTGGCATTTCCTGACCCCCTTGACCCCTTTCTTTCCCGCTCTGCCAGTACTATGCTCGCATTACCCTAGCAGCTGCTTGGCCCCCTTCCCTTCTCCCTCCTCCTACCTTGGGTCTCCATGCACACTCCCCATCCTTCTCCTTCCCTGCCCAACAGCCCACGCCCTGTTCGCAGGAGGCGGAGCCCTACATGCACCGGGCTGGCACGCTGACCAGTCTAGAGAGTAGCCACTCAGTGCCCAGCATGTCCATCAGCGCCTCTAGCCAGAGCAGCTCAGTCAACAGCCTGGCAGATGCTTCAGACAATGAGGAGGAAGAAGAGGAGGAAGAGGAGGAGGAGGAGGAAGAGGAAGGCCCGGAAGCCCGAGAGATGGCCATGATGCAGGAGGGGGAGCACACTGTCACCTCGCACAGCTCCATCATCCATCGGTTGCCGGTATGTGCTCCTCCTGAGCGATCCTGAGACCAGAGGCTGGACCTGCCTCCATGACTACAGCTCTTCTGTATTCGGACTGGGTCTCCCCGGGTGACTCCAGTTGGGCCCAGCAGCCTCAGCACTGCACACATCCCTTCCACCTTCCCTTGCCCTTCCTCCAGGGCTCCGACAACCTGTATGATGATCCCTACCAGCCAGAAATGGCCCCAAGTCCTCCCCAGCCACCTGCAGCCCCAGCTCCTGCCGCCACCACCTCCTCTGCCCGCCGCCGGGCCTACTGCCGCAACCGGGACCACTTTGCTACCATCCGCACTGCCTCCCTGGTGAGTGCAGCCATCCTCGCCCAGCCTGCACGCTATCCCACTCCTCCCTGCTCCTGGGGCTCCCAGCCAAATCACTGAGTCTGGAAATGCTCTCCTCCCAGGGCCACAGATGGAGTCCAGGATCTCTGTAACTCTCCTTTGCCATTTCTCTTTCACCTTGACCCTCCCCATAGACGACAGTACCAGTTCCTCTGCCCAGTCTGGTGTTCCTAACTTGATGAACTCTGCCTCCATTTCCAAGGTCTGGTGTAGCAAAGGGCTCCTCTTGGGTGCTGCCAAGCAGGTGCCTCCTGGCCCAGGGCTCTGAGCCATGGGGTCCCTGAACAGTCCTGGGACAGGTTTGCTGGATTGTGTGCTGGAAAGGCCTGGACTGGAGGTTGGGGGCTCTCAGGTGTCTGGGTCATTGTAGCATCCTGACCGAAGAGGGGCTGGAGTCCAGTTGAGGAGCTCTGGGGCAGGAGGCTGCTTGCCTGGGCACTTACCCAGGCTTGTGAGGGCTTTCAGATTCTGCATAGTCAAATCACAGAAGAAAAACCCTGGCTAGATGCTGTATGGAAACATAGCTTTTCATCCGGGCTTCAGATAAGCCTGTAGGTCACATCTCTGCTAGCAACATTGACCTCAGGGCTTTAGTGAGTGCTTGTAGCCTTCCCTTGTGGCTGGTGGGTGAGTTAGCTAGAACAGCTCTTTAGCTCCTGGGGTGCTTGGCAGCCAGGTATGTCACAGCCACGGTCTGGACCGGAACCCCTAGACTGATTGAGAACCTCTGGCAGAGCCAACTGAGAGTGGGCTCCGAGATCAGACCGAGATCCTGCAGCCAGGAGCACTGGGTCTTCCAGGCTGAGTGTGTGTGGTGTTCCAGGATTTTGGGATCCAGTTCCGACCATGCAGTTTCCTGGGCCCCAGGGGCTAGCTCAAGGGGAGGAAGCTAGTACTTACTGGTTGAGAAAGTGTTAGTGTTGCGCGTCTGTTGCGCGTCTATCAGACTTACCCACCCAGCCCCACAAGGAGGTAGTGTTGCCCCATTGAACAAGTGAGAGAGAACAGATGCTTTGGAGAAGTGAGCGTTCTTGAGACCTCATAGTTAGTAAGACATAGAGCCAGGATTTGTCTGATTCGATCTTTCCTAATTTTTTTTTTTTTTTTTTTTTTTTTTTTAGTATTTTCGATAATGCTTACGTAGTTGAGAAGGATGCATGCCAACGTGGGCCTCCAGTTAGGGTGGGGAGGATGGAGGTATGGAGGCTGATGGGTGAGATGAATGATTTCCGTTCTTTTATTTTTCTTCCTCCTGTGTTAGGGTCAGGTAGGGAGTGAAGAGGGGCCGCTCCTTGCTGTAAATTACATCAGCACCTGGTGACTCAGTCTTGAACTAACCTGAGTTGTGCTGCCTTTATGCCAGGCCCTGTGCCTGCTTCCTTCTGTCTTCCTGTTGGGAGGACACTGGCCTGTGATGTAGGTAGTGCCTGCACTTTGCAGCAGGGGATGTTGGTTCAGAGAGGCTAAGTGTGAGGCAGGCCCCTGAAGCCCATGTCCTGCCCCTGTGGCACATGAGGATGAGCTAGGTGCCTGAGTCCCAACTCTTGCTCACTCCTGCCCCAGGTCAGCCGGCAGATCCAGGAGCATGAGCAGGACTCAGCCCTGCGGGAGCAGCTGAGTGGCTACAAGCGGATGCGGCGGCAGCACCAGAAACAGCTACTGGCACTCGAGTCGCGACTGAGGGGCGAGCGTGAGGAGCACAGCGCACGCCTGCAGCGGGAGCTTGAGGCCCAGCGGGCAGGCTTTGGGGCCGAAGCAGAGAAGCTGGCACGCCGGCACCAGGCCATCGGGGAGAAGGAGGCGCGCGCGGCCCAGGCTGAGGAGCGCAAGTTCCAGCAGCACATCCTAGGCCAGCAGAAGAAGGAGCTGGCCGCCCTGCTGGAGGCGCAAAAGCGCACCTACAAGCTGCGCAAGGAGCAGCTGAAGGAGGTGCCCGAGGACCACTGTGGGGTGGGCGCTTTGCGGACCAGGTGGGGGCCAGCCCTGACCCCCTCCCCCTATCCTCTACCCTTACCAGGAGCTCCAGGAGAACCCCAGCACCCCGAAGCGGGAGAAGGCTGAGTGGCTGCTGCGGCAGAAGGAGCAGCTGCAGCAATGCCAGGCGGAAGAGGAGGCTGGCCTGCTGCGGCGGCAGCGCCAGTACTTTGAGCTGCAGTGCCGCCAGTACAAGCGCAAGATGCTGCTGGCTCGCCACAGTCTGGACCAGGACCTATTACGAGAGGTGAGCTCCCTAGAACCCTGCCTTTGCCGCCCACTTGCGCTGCCCCTCTCCAGTGGCCTCACTGAGACTACTTTGCCCCTGTCCTGTGGGGTGTCAGGGGCTGGTTGCCCTTCAACACACCTGTTCTCAGACCATCAGAGCCACCTTGGAGGCCAGTCAAGACCTTTTTTGGCTCCCTGCCTCCTTCTCCTCTCCCCAACACACCCCTTGGCCCCCTCCACTGGGGAGTCCTGGGATTTCACCTCCTTGCCAGCAGTGAAGTTTGCTGAGGAAACCCTGCCACCCTTCTGTCTCAGGACTTGAACAAGAAGCAGACACAGAAGGACTTGGAGTGTGCATTGCTGCTCCGGCAGCATGAGGCCACGCGGGAGCTGGAGCTGCGGCAGCTCCAGGCCGTGCAGCGTACCCGGGCTGAGCTCACCCGCTTGCAGCACCAGACGGAGCTAGGCAACCAGCTGGAGTACAACAAGCGGCGTGAGCAAGAGTTACGGCAGAAGCACGCGGCCCAGGTTCGCCAGCAGCCCAAGAGCCTCAAAGTACGTGCAGGCCAGCGCCCCCTGGGCCTCCCGCTCCCCACTCCTGGTGCTCTGGGACCACCCAGCCCAGACATGCCTAGCCAAGAGCAACTCTGCTCAGCTGGCCACGAGGCAGTCCTGGACCAAAGGATGTTGGGAGAGGAGGAGGAAGAGGAGGAGGAAGCCGTTCCAGAGAGGAGGATTTTGGGAAAGGAAGGGAGCACCTCGGAGCCAGAGGAGCAAGGGACCTGGGGGGAAGAGTCAGTAGCCTGTAACCCTAGCCCCCAGAAACATGGGAATCTAGTCGATGAGGCAGTTTGGGATCCACCTGAGGATAATGGGGAGGAACTCAGGGTCTTGTCCGTGTCGCCTGAGGAGAGGAGCATTGTGGGCCAGGAGGAAGCCGGGGTGTGGAGGGTGTGGGAGAAGGATGAGGGCCTTCTGGAGGAGGAGCTGGAGCTTGGCTGGGACCAGGGCCCGCCACTGACTCCTGTCCCTGAGGAGGAAGAGGAGGAGGAGGACGGGGCTCCTGTTGGGACCCCCAGGGACCCTGGAGATGGCTGTCCGTCTCCAGACATCCCTCCTGAGCCCCCTCCACCCCATCTGCGGCCTGGCCCTGTTAGCCAGCTGCCTGGACTCTTGTCGCACGGCCTCCTGGCCGGCCTGTCCTTTGCAGTGGGCTCATCCTCTGGTCTTTTGCCCCTACTGTTGCTGCTGCTGCTCCCCCTCCTGGCGGCCCAGGGTGGGGGAGGCCTGCAGGCAGCGCTGCTGGCCCTGGAGGTGGGGCTAGTTGGCCTGGGGGCCTCCTACTTACTGCTGTGTACTGCTCTCCACCTGGCCCCAAGTTTGTTCCTGCTCCTCGCCCAGGGCACTGCCCTGGGAGCCGTTCTGGGACTGAGCTGGCGCCGAGGCCTTCTGGGTGTGCCTTTGGGCCTGGGAGCCGCCTGGCTCCTAGCATGGCCAGGCTTGGCTCTACCTCTGGCAGCTGTGGCCGCAGGGGGCAAATGGGTGCAGCAGCAGGGCCCCCGCATGCGCCGGGCTGTCTCCCGACTTTGGCTGCGGATTCTGCTACGCCTGTCACCCGTGGTCTTTCGGGCCCTGCAGGGCTGTGGGGCTATAGGGGATCGGGGCCTGTTTACACTCTACCCCAAGACCAACAAGGATGGCTTCCGCAGCCGCCTGCCTGTCCCTGGGCCCCGGCGAGCTCATGCCCGCTCCTTCCATCCACTAGCCCTGTTGGCCAAGGTTTGGGCCTTGTGCAAGGGCTGGAACTGGCGCCTGGCACGGGCCAGCCAGAGTTTAGCTTCCCGCTTGCCCCCTTGGGCTATCCACACACTGGCCAGCTGGGGCCTGCTGCGGGGTGAACGACCCAGCCGGATTCCCCGGCTACTGCCACGCAGCTTGCGCCGACTGGGGCCCCCATCCTCCCGCCAGCCTCCGCCAGGGAGTGTGGCTGGGCGGAGAGCCCGAGCCCGCCCATCCCGGGCCCTGCCTCCCTGGAGGTAGGCAGCCCAACCCCACTGCTGAGCATCGAGCACTTTATCTGCCACCACTCAGCAAAGTTTTGCAGCCCCAAGTCCTCTCAGGCCCACCCTCAGGCCTCTGGAGAGGCAGTCGCCTCCCTGGGGAGCCTAGAGGTTCCCCTTTGTGTTCTGACCCCCCTAAGTTATTGCTGTCCTCCCGTTGTGTGTGTGCTCATCCTCACCCTCATCAACTCGGGCCTGGGACCAGGGGGCACTGGAGGGTGGGGGAGAGTCATGGTTTTTTTGTTTTCTCCTCTTTGATTTTGTTTTTCTGTCTCCCTTCCAACCTGTCCCCTTCCCCCTACCAAAAAAAAAAAAAAGACAAAGACAAAGACAAACACAAATAAAATATCTGAGCGGAACTGTACCTTTGGCCCAGGCTGCCTCTGTCTGCTTTGTCTGCCGCCTAGCCTCCCCGGTATGCCCCCAGTCTGGACCCTCGGCCCCCAGCTCCATGATTTCCTCACCGCATCTCCCTGATCTCAACCCCTGTCACTCCTTAGCCTCATCCTGTGCCTCCATAGCTTCATTGCACCATGACCGCCGCAAGTTCTGGGGTCCGGGCCCCACCCCATCCTCGGGCGCATCCACAAACCTTGCCGGTCCCACAATTGGCCTGTTGGAAGAGCTAGGTTCAAAAGGTCCTTTGACTTCCTCATCCCTTACCTTTCATGCTGACCCACCCCTACATAGTCACCCTTGTTTGGGAGCCATGTTTCCTGCACCAGGCCTTACCCTAGAGGGTTGAGGGGTAGGACTGCAAGCCCCCACAGCAGGCACGGCAAGTTCAGAGGGTCCAGGCAGAGAGTGTGGACATGCAGATGGGGTTGGTGTGGGCTTGGAATGGGAGCCCACTGCAAACGGGCCAGACTGGGGTGTGGATCTGGTCAGGGTGGCACCCGTGGTCCTGTTGAACTTGTCAGGCCCTCTCTGGCCACTTCCTTAGCCCGGTTCTCCTCTGTGGCCTAAAGCAGGGCAGTCTCTTCTCCACTTCTCAGCTTCGTGTTTCTCCTTCCCTGCCTTCCTCCCCTGTCCCCAGTCGTGCTGCTAACGTCCTTAGGTGTGTATGGGTGTGTCTGTGTGAGAGATTTCCCACTCTGTCTTGTGCTCACATGCTCCTGTCTCGAGGGGCTTCTTTCCCTCGCATGGTCCACGCTGCTTCTGTGCATCAGCGCTCTCAGTCCTCACTGTCCGTGAGCTCTCGTGTTCCTCCTTGTGGTGTTCCACCCTGTTCTGGACATGCCCTTGTTTTCTCTGCAACTCTTGCGAGTCGAGACCTTCCTTTCATCACAGTCCCATCTTATGTCTGTCTGTATACAGCTCCCCCCGCCCCCTCTGTCTAACATGTTTTCTGTTTCTCTCCCTCTCCCTGTCTGCTTCTGTCTCCTCTTCTCTCTTTTCTCCCCCTTCCTCCTGGTTGTTCCTTTTTCTTCTCCTGCTCTCTCCCGCCCCATCTCCCCTTGATCCGTTCGCTGCATAGTCTAAGGAGCTGCAGATCAAGAAGCAGTTCCAGGAGACATGCAAGATCCAGACCCGGCAATACAAGGCACTGCGCGCACACCTGCTGGAGACCACGCCCAAAGCTCAGCACAAGAGCCTGCTGAAGCGGCTCAAGGAGGAGCAGACGCGCAAGCTGGCGATCCTGGCCGAGCAGTACGACCAGTCCATCTCTGAGATGCTCAGCTCACAAGCGGTGAGGCCTGGGATCCAGGGAGGGTCCGCAGCCGAGATTGGCTCTACCTGGGGGCATGGCCAGAGCTGGAGCTTGAAGCTGGTGCGCTCCAGTATTCCCACAGCTGGTCGTCTTCACAGTGAGGGTTCTGTTGTTTGTTGTTCTCCACACTCTGATTATTCCCCGTAATATTCTCTTAAGGTCTTGACAAGCCATCCTGCCTTCCCTGCCAAGAACCAGCAAGGACAAGAATGACAGTAGTTTGTCCCTGGGCCTGAGTGAGCTCCCTGCATTGGCAGGAGGCAGTTAGAAGGGAGTGTGGCCTCAGGTCTGTTTACTCATACCACTGTGGGTTTACTCAGATGGCGGTGGACCTCCCCTCGTGTGCGTCCACCTGCCCCATCAGTGGGCATTCCCTCACCCTGTCCCACCTCTCAGAGCTAACTTGCTGATGACATACCGTAGAATTTTTCCAGTGCCCATTTTGGAAGGTGCTATGAAAACTTCAAGCGCAAAGGAAATCACACTTCATGTGCTGTTGTCAAACTTGCTTTTCCCAACTGTTTTTGGACCTCTTTCCCATCAGTACACAGAGCAACCCTCCCCATTTTTTCTTAAACAGTGTAGTTTTCCCTGGTATAGCTGTACCATGATTTACTTAACCCATCCCTTATTGGTGGACATTTAGGTTGTTTCCAGCATTTTGCTCTCCCAACGCCTCCGTCAACAGCTGGAGCACATGTGCAAGTATACCTGGGGGATAGATTCCTGCGAGTGTAATGACTGTGCCGCAGGGTATGACCATCTTCCGTTATGATAGATGTTGACACTGCTGCTTCTCGAGCCTTAGGGCCCAGGCCTACCTGGGGCAGGGGAGGATGGTGGGGGCTGCAGCGGAGGTCCCTAAAATGCTTCTTTCCTTGCTCTCCAGCTGCGGCTTGACGAGACCCAGGAAGCGGAATTTCAGGCCCTGCGGCAGCAGCTGCAACAGGAACTAGAGCTGCTCAACGCTTACCAGAGCAAGATCAAGATTCGCACGGAGAGCCAGCACGAGCGGGAGCTGCGGGAGCTGGAGCAGAGGGTAGCCCTGAGGCGGGCGCTGCTGGAGCAGCGGGTAAGGGGCCTGGCCTCTGGGCAGGGCACAAGGGAGGGTGAGAGGGCTGCCTGCCTGCCAGCCTGGGCTCACTAGCATCCCTTCTGGGTGCCCTAGGTGGAAGAGGAGCTGCTGGCCCTGCAGACTGGGCGCTCTGAGCGAATCCGGAGTTTGCTTGAGCGGCAGGCCCGAGAGATTGAGGCCTTCGATGCTGAGAGTATGAGGCTGGGCTTCTCCAGTATGGCTCTGGGGGGCATCCCAGCTGAGGCTGCTGCCCAGGGCTACCCCGCCCCACCCCCTGCCCCAGCCTGGCCCTCCCGCCCTGTTCCCCGCTCTGGGGCACACTGGAGCCACGGCCCTCCTCCACCAGGCATGCCTCCCCCAGCCTGGCGCCAGCCATCTCTACTGGCTCCCCCAGGTCCACCAAACTGGCTGGGACCCCCAACACAGAGTGGGACACCCCGCGGGGGAGCCCTGCTGCTGCTCAGAAACAGTCCCCAGCCCCTGCGGCGGGCAGCCTCCGGGGGTAGTGGCAGCGAGAATGTGGGCCCCCCTGCCACCGCCGCAGTGCCGGGGCCCTTGAGCCGCAGCACCAGTGTTGCCTCCCACATCCTCAATGGCTCCTCTCACTTCTACTCCTGAAGGAAGGGTGGTTGAGCAGATGAGGCGGGCAGGCACTGAGCCCAATGCCCACTTGGGCAGGGACGGGATATTGGCTCCAGCTCCCTCAGACCTCATCTCATGAGCTTCTTGGGGCTGGCCAGTGGCCCTGGGCCAGCTTTGGCATCAATTGCCACAAGGCTGGTCAGGAACCCTGCCTCCCCGCCATGGTGCCAGGGTCTCCCTCCATCACTGCCTGGGCAAGGAGGGAGCTTGTGTGTGTCAAATATTCATCAAGTCCCCTGGGGGAGGGGAAGGGTGGGTCCAGATATTCTATTCAGAGAACTATACTACCCTCAGTGGGGCATGGACTGGGGGTGACAGGGCCCCCAAACCCGGGACGTGGCAGAGCAGGTCTGGGCCCAAGGCGGGGAGAATGGGAGTCCTTCCTTGGAAGGAAGGGTCTGGAGAGGGTCTTGGGGTCAGGAGGCCTGCAGATCTCCAGTCCCCGTGCTGTCTGACGTCCTGTGCCGTCTTGTCCTTTTTCTTTTCTTTGTTTTTTTTTTAATGGGATTAGGGCTGGGGCGGGGGAACAAGGGAAGGACCCTTGGAGGGACTGCCCTCCGGTCCAGGGCAGCCGGGGAACCCCTGTGTCCACTGTGGGGCCGGCAGAGCCCCAGGACAAGCTTTTAATAAACTTGGTTATTCTAACAGACCTCAGCCTCACCCTTTCTGTCTCAGACATGTGTGAGGAACTGTCCAGTGGCAGATGGTAATGACTGCTTGTGTGTGAAAGGAGACAGTCTTGGGCTGCATGGCTGCAAAGGTCAGGGACAGTATTGACTTCAGGGGTCCAGGGAGGGCCTCCACCTCTGCTTCCCTTTCCTTAAAGACATCTATTTGAGGGGCATATTTACAGAAAGGGGGAGAAACAGACAGCTCTTCCAACTGCTGCCTCTCTCCCCAAATGGCTAGTGACCAGGACTGGGCCTGGGCCAAGCCAGGAGCCTGGAATGTTCCCCGGGTCTCCTTCGTATGTTGGTCTAGGAGCCCCAAACACTTGGCCATCTTCTTCTTTGCTGGGCATATTAGCAGGGAGCTGGATTGGAGCTGGAGCAGCTGGCACTCTGAAACTAGCACCTATGCAGGAGGCTCAGACTGCAAGCACCAGCCCCACACTCTGTTTAGAAGCAGCTAGCCCAAAGTCCTAAGGTGACTGCTAGTTCTACCTGTAGCCAGAGGCCTTGAGTGCTGATTGGTCAGGACTGACCCTTTGCCCCACCCCTTTAGGGCTGAAAGCTGACCCCAGAGCCGAGTGGCGGTTTCCACAGGAAAGGGTGGGAAACATTAGCTATCCCCAAGTCATATTTTTAAAGTCTTTTTAAAAAAATTATTTGAGAGAGAGGAGAGTTCTTCCATCACTGGTTCAGTCCCCAAGTGGCCAGGACTGGTCCACACTGGAGTCAGGTGTTCCATGTGGGTACAGGGGCCCAAGCACTTGGGCCATCCTCTGCTGTTTCCCTGGGTGTCTTAGGAGGGAGTTGGATTGGAAATGGAGCAGCCATATGGGACGCCAGTGTTGGAATTGGCCGCTGAACCTGTGGGGTTACAGCGCTAGCCCCTTGTGCTTCATGTGTTAATACCAGTGACTTACCAGGCCCCACTAACAGCAGAGGGACTAGACAGGTCAGAGGAAGAAGTCTGGAGGTACACCATTCTCACAGCGGGTGGGAGACGTGAGAGGGGGGTACTGACTACAGGCTGGCCTTTAACTTGGGGGACCTGGAGCAGAGGGACAGAGGGAAGCAGTGTCCAAGGTACGGAGCTCAGAGCCAGACCAGCTTGAAGTGATTACAAACACTCCTTTATTGAGTCCTAAAATAAAATATAAACCTTCTGAACACTTGTTTCAAGAGAACACGAAGCTAAGAAGCGATGTTCTGACAGCTTGTGTCCCTGGGGCTGCCGACCTGGCAGAGAAGCATCATGCATGCACAAGGCAGGTGGTGCTGTGTGTATGGCAGAATGGAAGGAGATCCTGTGGGGGGTGGAGGGCACGAGGCTCAGGTGCTCTCGCCATCACTGCTGATGATGCCACGCATGTGTGACCAGTCTGTGGGGGCCAGGCGGGGTCCTTCCTCCACGTCCAGGGTCCTACGGTACAGCTCCCCGGGGGCCACTGCTGCTGAAGGGTTCCAGGCTGTACTTCTTCGGGATCGGCCTGCAGGTCAAGGCAGACAGGACAGGGGCTGGCTGAGAAAGCCAAAGGCCCTCCCTACTCCCAGGAAGTGAGAGTGGACCCTTACCCGAACTGCTAATGATGTTTGCCACATCCAGGGAGGCCACCTCGGCCGCCGTCTCCCGCTGCTCCTTCAGGGCCCGGCACTTCTCTAAGGTGGGGTTCCCTGTGGGGGCAGACACAGCTTGCAGTGAGCCTGGGGATCACTGGCAGCCCCAGCAGCCCCCAGAGTGTCCCTAAGCCTCACCCTTCATGCCCAAAGCCTCCAGTTCGGCCCGGAGGACATTCAGGCGCTCCTTGTGAGAGCGGCAGGAGCCCAGCAGCTTCTTATAGTTGCGATGTGCACCGCAGGCCCGGATGTAACGCTTCAGCCGTGTCACTGCCGGGTGGTCTTCACCACGGCGCCCAGAACCAGCCTGACGAGGGAAGAACAGTTGAGGGCCAGGCTGGTAGGTACTCTCCCCTGCTGGCTGCAGCCCTCCCACCCTCACCTTCCTGCCTTTGGACTCTGGACTTCCTCCCGAGGAGGACGAGGAGGAGCAGCTCCGGGCCCGGCCCTTCCGGGAGCTCTTTCGGGCAGAGCGGTTCTTCCTCTCCTGGACGCTCTCTGGGGCCTCGCTGTCACTCCCCTCCCTCTCCAGGTCGCTGTCTTCATCGCTGGTACCGCCCAGGTTAGCCGTCTTCGCAGGGCCTTCAGTGGCCGATCCCACCCGCGGGTGGACATCAGCCCCATCCTGGCTGCTTCCACCCCTCCCGTGGGTCCCCTCCTTGCTCTTCAGCCGCACCAGGGGCTCCTCATCGCTGTTGCTGCCTCTGCCAGCCTCACTGCTGGCTGCGCCAGGGCTCTGCCCACCGCTGCTGTCCCCTGAGGCTCCAAGAGGCCTGCTGTCCCGCTTAGCTGACCGTCTACGGCTCCCAGCCTTGGGTTTCCAGTCTTCCTCCTCCTCGCTTTCCTTGTTGCTTTCCGTGTTGTTCTTGGCTCCTTTCTTTCTTTCCACCCTCCTGGCTGTCCTCTGAGCAGGTGCCTCCCTGCTGTGGTCACTGTCGCTCCTGGCCTGCTTCCTTTCCACAGAGGCCTCTCCCGCTGCCAGCTGGCTTTGGGTCCCTGACTTTTTCCTAGGCCTACCCTTGGAATCTTTCTCCTCATCCTCTTCCTCACTGCTCTCTTCCTTGTACAGCTTGCGGTCTCTGACACAGCCCTCCTCCTGACTGCCTCCCTCCTGTAATGCTGTCTTTGCAGGCAGGTCCTGCTGCTCCTGTTCATCGCTGCTCTCCTCAACTCTTTTCCTGGAGCTTTGCCTTTGCTTCTTCTTCTCCTCCAGCTCCTCCTCCTCCTTCTCCTCCTCCTCCCCCTGCTCCTCTTCCTCTTCCACCTCTTCCTCGCCTGGGCCAACTTCTGCTACTGAAGGTCCGTTCTCAGCAGGGGAGCCAAAGCGGTCTGGGCTGGAGGCTGTGGAGCTGGGATCTGGAGGACAGACGGGAAGGTTGGGGTACTTCCTCCGGGGCCTACCCCCAGCAGGGCCAGCAGAGGGGAACACCAGGAAACATGGCTATCGCCCACCCATCCCGGTACTCGACTCTGCCCTCGCCCACCCCACCTATGCTCACATCTGGGACCACAGTGAGGGAGGAACCACTGACCTGACCCCGAATTGCAGCGGAACCTTTTCCTCTCCGTGTCGCCACAGGGGCTAGGAGGCCTCTTGGCCTTCTTGGCACCGGCTTCGTCCACCTGTGTGTGCACCAAATGGGGAGCGAGGGGTGCACAGCATGTACCAAGGCTATGTTCGACCCCACCCCATCCCTTCGGCCGCCCCAGCGCGCGCCTGCACCTGCATCTTCAACAGCTCTTCCTCCACCAGCCGCTTCAGCGCCTGCTTCTGTTCGGCTTCCAGGTGGTCCCGACCTGTGTGAGCCAAGAACCTCCGCCGCACGACCGAGTGCGTGAGCGTGCTGCAGGGACACGGCGTCAGTGTTAGTTATTTAAAAAGATTGGTAGAGTTCTAGTTCATACAATATTACGATATTATTATGATATTATTACGCGCTGCTAATTCCCACAACCTGGTTCTTTACCGTGAGCTGAAACACACCAGACACAACGAGGTAACTTAGGAGGTTTATTCCAACGGGGCAGGAACGGGTAGAGGTGGTGAAAATCAGGAGGAGAAAAAGGGGAAGGGGAGAGAGGGATAAGAGAGGGATAAGAGAGGGGTAAGAGAGGGGTAAGAGAGCGAGCCGCACCTGGGGGGGGCCTTTTTGTCTTCCAGGTGTAGGGGGTGGGGATTGGGAGGGATTGAGGCCAGGCCCCCAGGGGATTGGCGCCTGCAGGTGAATGCCTAGGGATGATTGGCGAGTGGGCGGAGTTGGGGAGGGGGCTGGAAGATTGGGAGGTGGGATTCAGGTGGAATGCCAGGTTACATCCGATTGGTGGATAGCTAGGCCAGCGCGAACTTCATGAGCTGTGAGGAAGAAGGAATGGCGATGGGTCCAGGGAAGGATATTGGAATAACTCCTGACAGTCAGCACAGTCCGCCTCCACCCCTTGCCTCTTCCACCCCCAGCTCCAACCCCCTAGGCACCTGAGGTCCGGCCGGCTTCGGAACAAGCTGCGGGTGAACGCCTGCATCTCGTCCTCCCACGCCATTTTGGCCCACCCGGGATTGGCGGCTCCCGCCTTTTCCAACCCCGTCTCCGGGCCTCCGTCGGCGCGCCCGACAGCAGCTGGCGCGCTGGCGCCGTGAGAGAGGGGCCGTTGAGCCTCGTCTGCGGACCGCTCGCGGCCGAGGACCTTGCCAATCAAATTGTACTTTCCCAGGGCAGTTGCAGAACTTCGTGGCCCCTACGCGCTCTTAGAACGAGTCGTCCATACAGCTCGCGTTTGAAACAGTCGACGCGGCAACCATTCGGGCAACTGTCATCAGTCCGCGACGCTGTCTTTTCTTCCGGGGGCACTAGCTAAGCCGCTGTTATTTCAGAAGGCAGAAAGAGAGAGGCCACTCTCCAGGAGACTAGGAATCTCTAGGGCAAGTCTTTTTTTGCGACTACAGGTTTCGAATTTGAAAGTCAGGAGTGGAACCCTACGGCGCCCACCATCCTTCTTACGTCACCGAGGCGCCACTGCCCCATCGCCCTCGTGGCCACGCCCTCCAGGCGCAGGGCACGACGGGAATTGTAGTCCGAGCGGGCTCCGGAAGTGGAAGCGTGAGCGGCCAGGCTTAGCCGACTGGTGGAGGGCTGGCCGGGGTCGCGGGACTCGAGACGCTGGGCCGCTGCTCCCGAACGGGTCATGAACGGGCCGGCGGATGGCGAAGTGGACTACAAAAAGAAATACCGGAATCTGAAGCGGAAGCTCAAGTTCCTCATCTACGTGAGTGCCGGAGAGAGGGAGGGTCGCCGGGGAGTGGAGTGGGCGGGGTGCGGCCTGGACGCCGGGAGGACCTCTGGGTCGGGGTTGACCCGGTGTGCGAAGGGAGGTGGGGGGGCCCATGACGGAGGGAGGGCCATTGGCCGAGCGCCCACTGTGCCTTCGCCTCAGGAGCACGAGTGCTTCCAGGAGGAGCTCCGCAAGGCCCAGAGGAAACTGCTGAAGGTGTCCCGGGACAAGAGGTGAGGTCCGCCCCCCGGGGAGGCAGGTGCAAGTGGCCCCAGGGGACTGTGCTGGATCGCGACCCTGGGGTGGAGCTGGGGGCGCTCAGGGCCCTGGGATCGATCCCAGGAGAGCGAGATAGGGTCGCACTGAGCAGCCGTGTTTTCTCCCGCTGCCTTGCCTGCAGTTTCCTGCTAGACCGACTCCTGCAGTACGAGAACGTGGATGAAGACTCCTCTGGTGAGCAAGGTCACGGCCGTTGGTGGAGGACTCGGCCCCCTCGCTGCTGCTCCTCCTCCTGCTTGACACTCCAGTGTTTCTTGGGCACCTGTTGGCGCCTGGCCCCGGGGGACATAGTTACAGAAAGGGACAAAGCCTGTGTGGCCTCTTCCAGTGTGCCATTTTCACTGGGGTGAAGAAATAAGTAATCTAGAATGTTCAATATCATCGAGGGCTGAAAGAGGGTGCAAGCTGTGGTGGAGGACCAGCTGGCAAATATCTTAGGTACTGGAATAGAGAATGTTTGAAGCAGCTACTTAACCCAGTGGAAGGGCCAGGAAAGCTGGGTTTCTATAGTTTTATTTATAAACACACATCTTAATGTTTTTGGACACCACACATGGTTTTTCTTAGGGAGCGTTTCCTCAACTAATGAAGAGTGTTAGAGAAGCCACGTTCAGCTGGAGGAGCACAGCAGGCAGGCAGTAGCCCATTCAGAGAGTCAGGGCTGAGCTGGGGCCTATGGCAGGTGGAACCAGTGGGCTTACGCTTGTGGGCACCTTGGGGAGCTCCAGGTGGGCTTTCGTGATGAGAAGAGGGTTGCAGCAGATGCGGCTCAGGTTTCCAGACTTGGCTGTGTGTGTCGTTTCTGGTGAGCTGTTCATGCATACAGATAGAAAAGGAAAAAGGAAACATAATGAGAGGTGGTCAGAATCACAACACAGGACACGTGCTGATGCTTCCCCTCGTGTGGGTTGCCAGCTGACACAGTGATACCGGGGTTGATGTGTTCTTATTGGCAAGGCGGATTTACAGAGAGAAGTTCCATCCGCTGGTTCACCTCCCAAGTGGCCGTAACAGCCGATGCTGAGCCAATCCTAAGCCGGGAGCTTCTTCCAGGTCTCCCACAGGGGTTCGTGGGCCCAAAGCTTTGGGTCGTCTTAGACTGCTTTTCTAGGCCGTAAGCAGAGAAGTCGAGTAGCTGGGACACAAACCAATGCCTGTATGGGATGCCAGCACTTGCAGGCCAGTTGAACCACCACACTGGGCTCAAAACAGTGATTTCATGACCTACCAATTGTGGATGTCCCTGGTTTGGAAAAGCCCAGAAGTAGAAGGGGCATATGTGGGCCACAGCACCAGGTGGGCTAACAACCAGTGCCACTGTAGTTTGTGTAAATAATGTTTTGGACCAAAACTACCACTCGCCTTACAGGAGGAGCAAAGCCCAGAGCAGACCCCAGCAGCAGCTGGGGTCTCTGGCAGAAACCGCAACTCTGACTGTTGGCTCTCCCTTGCTGTGGGAGACTAGTTAGCCTCCTGTGTGAGAGGAGCTCCAGGACATGCCCTGGAGGGAATCCAGCAAGTAGGTGGTCTGAATGGGTTAGGGCTGAAGAGAAAGAGCCTCAGGCTGGCCAGGGAGCCACCCGCAGGTAGCATTTCTCAGCACAGGGTGAGCAGAGCTGTGACAGCGAGAGGAAAGGGTTCTGGAAGAATCTGCAATGTACAAGGCCCTAGGGTGGGAATGGCATGTTTGTTGGGTTTTTTTGTTGTTGTTTTGTTCTGGTTTTTCCCTAATTGGAAAGTCATATGTACAGAGAGACAGAGAGAAAGATCTTCCATCTGCTGGTACACTCCTCAAATGACTACAGTGGCCAGAGCTGAGCTAATCCAGAGCCAGGAGCCAGGAGCTTCTTCTGGGTCTCCCACACAGTGCAGGGTCCCAAGGCTTTGGCTTGTCCTTGACTGCTTTCCCAAGCCATAAGCAAGGAGCTGGATGGAAAAGGGGGCAGCTGGGATACAAACCTGTGCCCATATGGGGTCCTGGCACATGCAAAGCAAGGACTTTAGCCACTAGGTTACTGTGCCAGGCCCCACTGTGATCAATTTTTTTCTTTTTTTTTTTTTTTAAGATTTATCTATTTTTATTGGAAAGTCAGATATACAGAGAAGAAGATCTTCCGTCCGCTGGGTCACTCCTCAAGTGTCCACAACAGCCAGAGCTGAGCTGATCCAGAGCCAGGAGCTTCTTCCGGGTCTCCCAAGCGGATGCAGGATCCCAAGGCTTTGGGCCATCCCCAACTGCTTTCCTAGGCCACAAGCAAGGATCTGGATGGGAAGCAGAGCCACCAAGACATGAACTGGTGCCCATAGGGGATCCCAGTGCATGCAAGGCGAGGACTTAAGCCACCTGGCTACCGCTGCAGTGTCGCTGTCCTGCAGCGATGGACTTGGTGCACGGAGCCGATAATAACACGCTTGGACTACTGACTGATGATCAATAGCCAAAATTTATTAGGGGCATCAGACTTTATATGCTGAGGGTCATACAGGATTAGGGTAGAGATACTTAGTTCATCAACAGAACCATCAACTGTTTCTATGCCTTAGTTTGGAAGTCCTTTTGCCTTGTATATTACTTCCCACTCAACTGTTCTTATACAAATGATATCTCATCAGGTATACGAAAGATAGCCATACAGTTGCTCTCATGCAAAGGATATCCAACCAGTCACACACAAGACATCCATTCAGTTGTTTATCATACAAATATTGTCCCATCAACTGTAATCCCGTGCTCGCTGACTATGGTCGCTGACCTACGGTCACAATGTCCTCCTACACTGCAGGTCCCTTAATCTACTTCTTAAAGGATGTGACAGGACAGATTTGGAGCGGCATGCATTCCATGAAGTGGTTATTCTGTTTTTTTCTTTTTTCTTTTTTTTTTTTTTTTTAAGGATTGATTGATTGATTGATTTGAAAGATAGAGTAACAGAAAGGGTAGAGGTAGAGAGATCCATCTTCCGTTCGCTGGTTCACTCCCCAAGTGGCCAGGCTGAAACCAGGTCTCCCACGTGGGTGCAGGGGTCCACACATTTGGGCCATCTTCCACTGCTTTCCCGTGTGCATTAGCAGATAGCTGGATCTGAAGTGCAGCAGCCGGGACAGGAACCAGCACGCGTGGGTGGCAGCATCACAGACTGCAGCTTAACTGCTGCGCCACACACCAACCCCTGTCGTGGCTGTGGAGTGCACAAGGAGCTTTTCCGTGACCCAGGGGGGAAGTTTTGTTTTTCACACAGCTGGATTAGCATGAAACAGGGTACAGTTGTGGTAGGAGGCCCTTGGAGTGCGAGCAGGCTGTGGGGGGTTGGGGAGTTGGGATCCCAGAGCAGCCTCACCTTGTGGCAGTTGCGGTTGGGAATGAGCAGGCCCCTGGATTTGGGGGGCATAAAACTGTCAAGAAGCTGGTGCTTCAAGGTCAGGTGCCGGCCCCCAGCCTTTCCTTCCGAGGCTCAAAGACATCATCCGGAGGTCCCAGCCTCCCCTTCGTCCCCGGAGGGTGTGATGAAAATGAGGAGGGACCATGAGTGGGAAAGAGCCTGGCAGGCAACCAGTGCTTGGCAAAGGTGGCAGGGGTGGGGGAGCCAGGGAGTCCATGGGTCTCCCTATAGCACCAGCAAGCCAGCTGGGAGTTGAGTTCCCCTGGCACCCCACTCATCCGCTGTCCCCCTCCCAGACTCCGATGCCACTGCCTCTTCAGATAACAGCGAGACAGAGGGAACACCCAAGTTGTCGGACACACCAGCTCCCAAGAGGTGAGAATCGGTCAGCACCCCTCTCCGCGGGGGTCCTCCACTACCACCCCTCAAGCAGCCCCACTGCCTCTGACCTCTCCTCTCTCGTTCTGGCAGGAAGAGAAGCCCTCCCCTGGGTGGCACCCCCTCCCCCTCCAGCCTCTCCCTGCCTCCTGCGGGATTTCCCCTTCAAGCTTCTGGGGCCCCGTCACCATACCTGAGCTCGGTGAGTCAGGGTTTGGGGTGGGAAATGGTGAACCCATATGCCTGGGACTCCAGAGGGGCACCGCTTAGGCTGAGGGGCTGAATGGCAGGGTGAGATGAGCCCAGCACTGGGGACTCGTGTGGATGCAGAGGGGTGAGTGGGGGCTGCCAGCCCACGTGTGCTTAGGAATGGGGGCCAGACATGACGGAGGAGAGCAGCCCCCGGCCGAGTCCTGCTGCCGCCCCCCTCCCCTCTGCTCCACGGGCCCGGGAGCCACACTCATCACCATCTCTTTTGTTTTTCCATCCTTCCTCCTGTTCGCATCTTTGCCCCTTCCCCCCTCACCCACTCCACACCTCATCTCCATCTTCCATTCCTCCCAGCAGCTGGCTTCCCCTCCCTACACCCCATTCCCTTCCGACTACCTGGCCCTGCAGCTGCCCGAGGCCAGCCCCCTGAGGCCCAAGCGGGAGAAACGACCCCGCCTGCCCCGGAAACTCAAGGTACCCTGGCTTGGGGACATCATGGAGGGGCCTGAGTGACAGAACAGCGTCTGAGGGAGGCTCGGACGGGCTGGGGCCCTGCCAAGAACATGGCAGGATGGATCCGGGGCTGGCAGGGCCACAGGCCAGGGCAAGGCACCAAGGCTGCTGGACGGACCCAGGGCAGGACCTTGCTTGGAGAAGTCGGCGAGGGCGCCTGCCTGGTACCATTGTCAGGTGACCAGGGACAGGGCACCTGTGTCCATAGCCCCCAAGGAGAGGCACAGAGTGGAGTTGATGCCAAATCCAGGCCTGAGCAGGTCTCTCCGACCTCGGGGTCCCCTGGACTGTGTCCCCATGAGGAGCTCAGATTGGGTCATAGTCAGTGTCCCCACAGTGCTGACTTTGTGCAGTGCTCAGGGCTCAGAGCCATGAGATGACCATGAGCCAGACAGAACCCCAGCCCCTCAGGGGGCTCCAGCAGGAAAAGGGTGGACAGGAACTGATACTGCAAGTGGGGTGGTACGGGGTGCTGTTTGCTCAGAGGCTCAAGGGAGATGAGTGCCAGCCATTTGGCTCTGTCCGTCATGCCACCAGTGCCCAGGCCCCGTGGCACGTGCGTGTGTCACTTGTTGGAGGACGCGGCCCATGTGGTGGGAGGAAAGTAAGAGGAGAGGCTGGTCAGAGCAGGCATGGGCTGAGGGGTTCCACCAGGTGTGGATTTGTCCCGTGAGTGAGGTGGCAACCCATGCGGAAAATTGCCCTTCTACACCGATGACTGGCACAGCTGGGAGGAGGCAGACCGGGTGTGGGGTTGAGGGTGCGCCCACGGACATGAGGAGGCTACCGCAGGAACCCAGGAGAGAGGCTATGTGGGTGCAGTGTGCACAGAGCTCCCTGAGGAGCAGGTGTGGCCTGGCCTGAGGTGGCCGGGCTGTGGCCCAGAGCAGGTGGGGAGGGAGAGAAGTCCAACCTCAGGCAGGTTGAGATGCCATCTGGACATGCCACACAGACAGTTGGGGCCAGGAGCCTGGGCCCAGAGGCGGCGGGTAGAGGACAGATGAGTGCTGGGCATGGAGCTTGCTGCCAACCCCACCCAGCTCAGAGTCCAGGCTTGGCCAACCCCGGCTCCAGAGCCCAAAGCAGAGTGGGAAGCCTCATTTGGAGTCACTCAGAAGATAGGTCCTAAAGTCTGTTCCCCAGCTCAGCCAGTGGCTTCTTCCTGTGTGACCTTGGCCCCGTGTCACTGTGACCAACAGGGCTTTAGCAAGGGTCCTGGCACTGCCCACCTGGATTTTGGTTTGTGGTCTGACAGAAGCAGATGGTAGAGAGGGCCAGGGTAAGTGGAGCTGGGAGCAGGTGCGTGGAGGGATGTGGCCTCAGTAGTGAGAACTGTGCCAGAGGGAAAGTGCCACCTAAGGGAGGGACCCACAGCAGCCACCATGGGATGGGTCAGGGAAGCGACCAGAGCAGGTTGTATTGGAGCCCAAGTAAGTGAGCTGTGGGTGCTATGGGCCGAGCAGCAGTGAGAAGGGGACAGGCACACCGTATTTTGTTGTCTGGGCTGAGTCAGCAGTGAGAAGGGGACAGGGACACCGTGTTTTGTTGTCTGGGCTGAGTCAGCAGTGAGAAGAGAGAAGGGGGTAGCCAAGAGAAATGGGAGTGGGTTCCAGAAGACCCAGCAGCCCAATTCTGGGACACCCATAGGCCTCTGTGGGGCTGATGTGAGGATCTGGGAGGCTGTTTGGCTGAGCAGAGGCGGGATGTCAGGACACCAAGCGTGTGGACTCCGTCACGCTCCGGCCATGGCAGCACGCTCCCTGAGCCTGCTTGTCTGCTCCGTGGGATCATCGGGAAGATAAAGCACATTCACTTCCTAGCCTGCTGCCTCGGCCCTGGTGAGCCGTCAGGCACATGGGGCAGGACAGGGACGGGCCTTACTCAGCTGCTCTCATGCCTGTGCTGGGGGTGGGGGGACAGGCAGGTGGGTGCCTGGCACCTGGTGAAGGCTGCTGCCCTGAGCAAGGGCTCCTGTCTGCCCAGAAGATCCTGCCAGGCTCCTGCCCCTGAACCATGGGCCACGGCTCCTGGAAAAGCTGGGGGCAGGCCTGTGGCCATGTAGGGAAGTGCGTGCACATTTCCTGCCATGCCCCAGGACTGGACCAGCATCTGCCCTGTGGGGACCTGGCAGGCCTGTGCCTCAACACTTCTCTGGCTAGGCCAAGGACACCTGCTCCCTTCCACAACTGCCCAGTGCTAGGGCCCATTAGCAAAGTAGACCCCTGCAGGTCCTGAGGGGAGGGCTGGTGAGGCCCCAGAGACAGGCAGGATGAAGCCCACCTCCAAGGTCAGAGGACAAAGCAGGACTTGGGCAAACAGAGGAGGGCCACTCCAGGTGGAGGGGCCAGCCTGTGGGGAGGCCCGAGGGGAGGCTGTGACACACTGAGGTCTGTGTTCTAGAGAGATCCCTCTGGCTGCAGTGTGGAGGAACTGGATCTGGGCGAGGCTGAAGGCAGGGAGTCCAGTTAGAGGCTGGTCCCATAGCACAGGTGAGCTGAGGAGGGCTTGGCCCAGCCCAGTGGCTGCGGGGATCCTAAGGAGGGGCCCTTCCAAGGGGGCCTAGAAGCTACGGGGGGGCCAAGAAGCTGTTCAGGCTCCTGGCTTAGGCATCCTACGGTACCTTCCACTGAAACAGTAAGTCCCACAGTTGGAGGAGGGCAAGGAAGCCAGAGGCGACAGGATGTAGCAAGGTGCCCAGAGGCGGGAGGCGGCCACCTGGGCAGGCTGGCGCTGCGGTTACCCACCACCCCAAGTTTCCCCCTGACAGGGCATGGCCAGCCTTCCCCTCCCTTCCCGTCAGCCTGCCTGCCCCACCCCACCCCCTCCATGCCCACCCGTCATCCCTAGGCACGCTGAAGGGGCTAGTGTGCCCAGCCCTACGTGGCCCCCAGCGGACCCCCACTGACGAGCCCTCCCTGTTTCTTTCTCTACTGCAGATGGCCGTGGGAGCTCCCGACTGCCCCGTGGGTGGGCCGCTCACTTTCCCGGGCCGGGGGGCTGGGACCACCCTGACCCCCTTGCCTCCCCCCAAGATGCCCCCGCCCACCATCCTGAGCACGGTCCCTCGGCAGATGTTCAGCGACGCAGGCAGTGGGGACGACGCCCTGGATGGGGACGACGACCTGGTGATCGACATCCCGGAGTGAGCCGCCGCATCGTGGCTGATACATGAGCCCCCAGCTTGCTTGGAGCTGTTTATTGACGCCTGGTTGCCATGCTTTGGCCACTGACACAATCTGAAAAGGCGCAGTCATGCACGCGCGTACCCCGGGACGGTGGTGGGGCCCTGCCCTGGCATCCCAGCCCCCTCGGGGACAGTTGTTTAATGGAGTAGTCAGGAGCACCTGCCACCTCGTGGGCAGCAGAGCGCCTGTAACAGTGCCCCCTCTCCCCAGTCAAGGGCAGCTGTACAGGGCTGGGGTGGGAGGGGTGTATGTGCATGTGTGTGTGTATGTGTATGTGTGTGTTTTTAAATGAAAACTGTTAATGGAGTGGCTCGCTCTGTCCTCTCCTGCTTAGCAAACATTCTTCTCCAAACCTCCCCTAATCCGACCTCCTCCCTGGGTGGCAGTGGGGGCCGGGGCAGCCTGGGGAGGCAGGAGAAAGGGGCGCCGGGAAGGGGCGAGGAGTTGGGGGGCTCCCCGCAGATGTGCAGAGGCGGGGCGCTTTGCATATTTGCAGGTAATAGCGAGTCAGGCAGGAGTAAGTTTGCATATGTGAGTACAGATCTCCACAGTCCCTCAAAAGCAAGACAGCCCCACGGTCACAGAGACTCTCACGAAAATAAGACAGTTAGTGTGAGGCAGGGGGACACCCTACCCCATGTAAACGTGCAACACGTGCGAAGATTGGGTGCTGGACCTGGCCCCCAGGGACCAGTGCAGTGTGGTGACAGTTGCAGCAGCTCAGGCTGAGGGCAGAGCCCCAGCAGCTGGGGGCAGTTCGCTGGTCAAGGTGTGCCAGCGCTCCAGGGCTGTGTCCAGCTGCTGCAGGCAGTCGCACCAGTGTTTCCGGGCCTCTCCACGGGCACCCGGCCCCAGCGACACGCCGCCTGGCGGCATGTACGGCACAGTAACCAACCAACCACCTTCCACCACCCTCCCTCGGCACCCCCCACAAGCACAGCTCCCCCCTCACCAATGAAGTCGTTAGATTTGCCGATGTCATAGTCCCAGACGGTAACCTCCAGGGTCTTGGCAGCCAGGGCGGAGAGCTCCATCTCATAGAAAAACTCCTGGGGAGACCAGCCGCACCTTCTGCTGGGGCTCTCCCCGAAGCCCACACCCAGCCCAGAGCCGCCTTCCCTTCCCTGCCTCATTTACCTCATGAAATTCTGGATTTAGCGTCTTCTTCTTTACACACGTCTTGTGCTTGGATTTCTTATCCACATCCGGTCTCAGGTACCTATGGGGTGGGGTGCAGCTGAGAGGAAGCCATACTGCACAGGGTCCTGCCGCGGCCCTGCAGGAACACCAGGCAGGGGGGCAGGCTCCTTGGGGTGGGCAGCAGGCCACAGGCAAGGGCTCACGTCTTGACGTAGGGGTCTGAGTAGCCGTTGACGTCCATGGCAGCCAGGTGGGCACAGCGGATGATGCCTACCAGCAGCCCCCGGCGCCGGGAGCTGTAGCTGAGGCTCAGCAGGATGCGGCCACGCTCCTCCAGCAGCCCAGGCCCCTGCTCTGCCTGCTCCAGCTGTAGGAACAGGGCCAGCGCTCAGCTGGGACGTCCACTACCTCCCCCTACCCAGCAAGAGTCCCTCCAAAGGGGCAGCCTTACCTCCTTCAGGTAGCAGGAAATGCCCCTCAATGCTGCCGACATGGAAGAAGGTGAAGCCAGCTAAGGAGGGGGAGGGAGACAGAAGGTTCTAGAAACTTGGTCTGCCCTGGAGGTTTCCCCTTCTGGTGCCCCTATAAGCCCCTGCACGGACCGGGACCTGGCGTTCAAGGCAGATGTTAAAATGCTTCTTTTGTGAAGGCTTGAGGCGGCGAAGGGGCACTCGGATCTCCCCAATAAACTCATTGTGGCTCAGCTTGTCTTCATCGCAGACGGAGATCCTGGAGGGAACTACAGGGTCAGAGCACCCAGGGCAAAGGGGCTGGGCACCCCCTCCAGGGTGGGAGGGAGATCCTCAGACCAGTGCCAGCTCTGCCCTGAACTGAGCTGAGCAGGATGACCACACTTGCCTGGTCCCTCAGCCCTTCCTCCTCCGGCTGCCCACACACAGCCCCTGGTCCATGAGAGCCCCCTCCCCTCACCACCCATGGACCAGATCCAACCAGTGCCTCAGACATGCACCAGTACGCATGAGCACAGCGGGGGACCCTGGGATGCTACAGGGTGCCCTCTCACCTCCTGTGCAAAACAGGGGCCTGGCCTGGCAGAGACCCAGGGACCCAGCTGTAAGGAAAAGCTCGGTTCCCTTCCTCTGTCCCCTTCCCCAGCCCTTGTGCCGCTGCCTCTGCCAGTGGCCACTGGGCTGAGCCACCATGGCATGTGAGGATGCCAATTGCCAGCCAGCCACCTGTAGGACCCTGGGGAAGTCACTTCACGTCCTAAGCAGCCACCCCCATCTGCAAAAGGAGATAATGAGCAGCTGCCTCCTAATGCTATTATGAGCACAAATGAAATAGATGTAAAAAATGCGTGGCCCAGGCTGGGCACCAGTGAGCAGCAGTATTTTTAGGCCTCCGATTCTCTCACATCTGAAAGCCCAGACGAGCCTTTCTGGTTTTTTGCCTTTGTCCTCCTCCCCTGCCGTCTGCCCCCGCAGCCACCACCAGCGTGAGCTCTGGAAAACAGCCCTGGCCATGCCCTTTTCCGTGGCTCCCAGGACTGCTTGAGAGGCCAGGCAGGGGGCCTCTGGTGGCCTGGGCTTGTTACTCTCCACTGTCCCTAGGGTCACAGGGCGCGTTCCCTGTCGCAGAAGACTTCAGTGCTTAAGAAAAGTGGACACTGGGGCTCCAACAGGAAGCTGCGAGTCCCAACTGGCCAGGCGAGGAACAATGAACCTGCCCAGTCAAGAGAGTGGTGGTCACCTATTCCAGAGGGCAGCAGGAGCTATTGGGGAAGGGATGAGGGCAGGGGGCTGGAAGACCGGGAAGATCTTTGGGCAGGCTGCTGGGGAGGCACAGATTGTTCCTGAACATCAGAAAAGTAGGAGCTTCACGGGACTTGGCAATGGATGCGCTAACCACAGGTTAAATGACAGGGGCTCAAGGAGAATGCCACCAGGCAGGAATCCCTGTGGCACTGGCGGGGGGACCTCACCTGAGCACCTTATGAGTGATGTCATCAACTGTGATCCCGCTGTACGTCAGGTCCTCGTTCCACACGGGATTCAACGTGTTCCTCTGAGTCTTAGTTTTTAGCTTATTGGCCTGGGACCCAGAGACAAAGAGATTGAATGACACATCCCCCACTGACCCACACAAACTGAACACAAGGGTTGGGAGGGGGGTGTCAGGGGTCTGGGACACTGGGCCCAGGTCCAGGCCAGGTGGGGGCAGACTGGAAGGAGGCTGTTACCTTGCAGGCTCCAGGCAACAGGTGCAGCTTAACATAGGGGTCAGCCAGGCCGTTGAAGTCCATGGGCTTAAGGCCCTGCAAAGAGGGAAGAGGGTTGCGGCTCCTCCTCTTCCTCTGCAGAGGGGGTAGGGAGGGGGAAGGAGGAGCTGGCTCCACCCTGCTCCTCCCAGGTCAGAGGGGAGTGCGCCTACCTTGGCCCTGAGGATGCTACAGTGCAAGGTGCAGGAGGCCTGGTCATACAGAAGGTCAAACTCCAGGGTGCCCAGGGAAGCTGGGGAAGTGGGGACAGAGTGTGAGTCAGTATGCCGTGCCAGGTCAGGCACATGGCATAGGGTGTGTTTGTGTGTGTGCCCATGCGTGTACCAGCAGCTGAGTGGGCATGTGCGTGTGTGCGTCTGGGTCCCTGGCTTGGCCGCCAAGCGGGACTGTGTGGGTGGCAGAAATATTGAATATTGAGCCTCGCTGATGCTGAAACCGCCACACACCGGCTGCAGCTGTGCCGGCAGTCCCCACAACCCGTCGCCGCCACCACCACCACGGCCTCCGGCCGCCCCCCCACCCCCACCCCACCCTGCGCCCTATACACTCCCACAGCAGCTCCCACAGCCCCCTCCCCCCCATCAGCACCCCACTCACTGGCATCGTCCGAGTCGTAACTGTCCACCTCGGCTCCATCCTCGGGCGTGCTAGCCCCAAGGAGGGCGGCTGGGGGGGCCAGAGCCAGGGGGGCCAGATGGGCAGAGGCCTCCCCGCAGCTCCCAACGCCGCCACCCCCTCCTTCGGGTCCCGGTCCCAGGCGGGGGAAATAGTCGGAGATCTGGCGGATGGGCCGGATGGGCCCGGGGCACACGTTGATGGCCATGTGCTCCTGAATGTTGATGGTCATGCGGTCGCCCCTGCGGCCCCTCATGCAGCGCTCCTGGCCGGCGAGGGGTGACAGTGTGAGCCCGGCTGCCTCCCTCCACCTGCTGGCTACTGGCCGCTGGCGGAGCGCCGGGGCAGCCTGCGCCGCTGGTGACCCTCACTGGCCTGTCCTGCCAGGTGACAAAGGAGTAGCCACCTGTGCCGGTCTAGGGGCCACAGCCACCGGAGCCCTGGGCCCTCACTGCACAGAAGAGGCTGCCAGCCCACTCCCCCAGACTGGTATCTTTAGACTGGTCACCCTCCTGCCTCCTTCTGGGCTCTGGGCTTCCCCCAAGCCCTGGCTCCCCTGGAGGTCCCACCTCTCTCTCTCCGGTCATTCTCTGCACCAGGCGCTGCTCGGGTCAGGGTGCCCCCGCCCCTCCGGGCTGCCTATGCCCTGCGGTCCTGTCTTCACCCAAGCCCAAAATCCCTGTGCCTGTCTCGTCCTTCCCTGCCCCCCACTGCCACCCAAGTAGGGGACCCCAGCCCGAGACGCCTCCTCCTCTTGAGCGTGAAATTGCAGCCGCAGGCACGCTGAACACCCCCCTTGGCCCCTTCCCGCACGCCCCCGGCCGGCCCAGCCCCCTGCACCTGCCTCTGTGCCTCCAACAGGTGCCCGGGCACTGCGCTGCCGGCGGGGCGGCGGCGGCGGCCAGCGAGGAGAGCGCCGAGTCCGGCTGTGCGAGCCGCCGGGGGAGCCCGAGCCGCGAAAGTGCGGGGAGGAGGCGGAGGGGGGTGAGCGCGGGGAAGCGCCGAGGCCGCCGGCGCCGGCAGCGGGGGGCGGGGCGCGAGGCCGGGCCGGGGAGGGGGCGGGACTCGGGCTCACCCCCGCCGGGCCCCCACGGCCGTGCCCACGTGGGCGAGCTCACACGCACGCACCAGCCTGCACGCGCGCTCGCACACTCACCGGAGAACTTCGCAGACGCAAACACGCGGGCTTCTTGCGCCACCGGGAAGGCGCAGGGAGAGCGCCCGGGGTTGGGGTTGGG
The DNA here is from genome assembly GCF_030435755.1 of Ochotona princeps. Taxonomy (NCBI): domain Eukaryota; kingdom Metazoa; phylum Chordata; class Mammalia; order Lagomorpha; family Ochotonidae; genus Ochotona; species Ochotona princeps. The sequence continues at coordinate 24,548,705 of NC_080855.1, read as the reverse complement.
GAAGCGGGTGAGGACAGGAGGGACGGGTTTCCCAACTCGTCCCGGGAGACCCTGGCCGCCGCCCACCCGAGCGCTCCGAGTCCTCAGGGCCGCCCTCCCCTCCTGGGGCTCCCGGGCCCGACCACCGGCCTTGTTGCCATGGCAACGCCGGCTCATCTCTCCCCCACCCCACCCCACCGCACCCCACCCGCACTGCTTCACGCCCTTCCCCCCAGCAAAGGACGCTTGGATGAGGGAGGAAGGCGTTGGTCCCCCCCATCCCAGGGCCCGTAGGGGCGGGGCTTAGAGATCCGCAGTGACTTGGATCCTGTCTGCCCGCCGCTGCTGGGCCTGGGATCTGCGGGGGTCTTCCAGGAGGGTTGGGGGACCTCACCGTGCTAGGGAGAAGTCAAAAGTCCCAGGCTGCGGTTTCCCCAACGCCTCCTCCTTGGCCACTCCCCAGGGGCCAGTGCCCCCTCTCAGGGGTGGCATCTCCTTGGAGAATCCCACACCAGCAGCAGCCCTTATCAATAACTCAGTGTCCCCGCCCCACCCCATTGTCTGCCCCCTCTCACCTGGACCCTGCTCCACACCTGCCATCCATGGCCCCTCTACCCTAGCCACTTTTGATCTTGGCTCCAGCTTGACCTGGCTGTGGTCTTCAAGGCCTTTTAGCTGCCCACGCTGGCTCCCAGCCTTCCCCACACAATTCCTGGAAGTTCCTGGACATCCACAACTCTAGAGCTCCGTACCTTGGCTCCCAAAGGCTCCTCAACCTGAGACACCTTCCTTTCCTTCAGGGGTCATCTCAGGCCACCTCCTCCTAGGAGCCTGCCTGCAGTAGGCAAGCTCGGCTTGCCTGGTTCTGGCTTAGTTGCTCCCTGCCTGTTGACATGTCTGTCTCTCGCACCAGCCAATAAGCCAGTGGCAGGTTCATCTGAGTCCTCCAGTGCCCCACCCTGGGCCTGGCGCTAAGTCAGCACCGTGGAATGGCAGGGTTAAAAGGGGGCAGTGTGGTTGTGCAACAAGAGTGAATACTCATGCACCTGCTGTATACCACCAAAATGAGTGCAGGACACCTGTAACCTCTACTGCAATGTCTGGGTTCCTGGTCCAGCCTCCTCTAGATGCGCATCCCGGGAGGCAGTAGGTGGTGGCTTGAGTACTTGGGTCCTTGCCACCCATGGAGGAGACCCAGATTTGAGGTTATAGTCCCTGCCTCAGCCTGAAACAGACCCAGCTGTTTCTGGCATTTGGGGAATGGACTAGCAGATGGAAGCGCACTCTGTGTTTCAAATAAAACAAATCTTACATTAAAAGGCAAAATGACACATAAAGGGTCCCAGCACGGAAGCTTAGAGGCTAAAGTCCTTGCCTAGGAACATGCTGGGATCCTATACGGGGCACTGGTTCTAATTCCTGCCTTGCTTCCCATCCAGCTCCCTGCTTGTGGCCTGGGAAAGCAGTCAAGGACAGCCCAAAGCTTGGGACCCTGTACCCACGTGGGAGACCCAGAAGAATCTCCAGGTTCCTGGCTTCCGATCAGCTCAGTTCCGGCCACTGGGGCCACTTGGGGAGTGAATCAACAGACGAATGATCTTCCTCTCTGTCTCTCCTCCTCTCTATATATCTGACTTTCCAATAAAAATAAGTAAGTCTTTAAAAAAAAAATGGCACGGGAGAACCCAAGTATCTATGTAATTGTGTCACATAATACAATGTAATTACTGAAGTTAAATAATAAATATATAAAAAAAAAAAAGAACCTGAGGGGGGAAAAAAAAAATGGCACACAGAGAGAAAAAACTTTTTGTGTGTCTGCTGGTTTACCCCCCAAATGCCCACAATAGCCGGGTAGTGTGGCCTCCCACCTGTGTAGGCAGGAACCCAAGGACTTGGAACATTTTCCACTGCTTTCCCAACACATTATCAGGGAGCTGGATTGGATGTAGGGCACCCCATGGGACTTGAACCATCTCTACAACATGGCATATCCCAAGCAGTGACTTAATTGCTGTGCCAGCCCCCCACCCCGGCGGCAGGATTTTAAGCAACAGAAGCACATGCCTTCCAATTTGTGCTGATGGATGGCTGGGCAACAGGTCACAGGGAGTGACTGCACATGTGGATGTGGCTGACCCAACCTGAAGGCTGTGGCTGTAAACCCAGAGAGACACAACGCTGTTGGCTTACGTGAAAAGAGAACACAAAGCAGGGGTGAAGTGGGGGGATTGGGGATTGATGTGGAAGCAGAGCGAACAGCTCTTACTGTGGGGATTGCCAAGGAGGAAGCAGGGACAGAGCTGGCTCTGTGTGCGTTTGTGTGCGCGCGCGCGCGCCTGATGAGCCCATTCGCTGAGATGAAGAGACAGCAGAGGGAGCAGGCTGAGGAGTCGGATCACCCAGGGCCCCACGTGGGTGGCACGGGCATCTGGGATGTTCTTAGATTGACACATGCAGACAGGCACAGGAAATGGGATCTGGGGGTCTGTAGCTCGGGGGAGCGAGGTCTGGGCTGGAAATATACATTCGTGGTGAGTCACCAGCCTATAGCTGGTATTTAAAGCCAGGAGGCTGGGTGAGATCACCTTGGGAGGAAGAATATAGATCCAAGGCCAGGTCCACGGCTGAGCTGGCAGTAGGAGGAGGGAGTGGAGCAGCCCTGGGGACTGGGGGAGTGTTGCTGTCCTGTGGGAGTGAGGGCTGGGTGCACCCTGTGCTGGACAGAAGCCATGCAAAGGAAAGGGAGCATCAAAAAGATGCCATTGGTGGGGCCGGTGCTGTGGCATACTCTGTTCAACTGCTGCCTGCAGCACAAATGTCCCATATGGGCACTGGTTCAAGTCCTGGCTGTTACATTTCTGATCCAGCTCCTTGCTAATGTGCCTGGGAAAGCAGCAGCAAATGGCCTAAGAACATGAGCCCCTGCTACCCATACGGAATATCTGGATGAAGCTTCTGGCTCCTGGTTTTAATTTGGCCCAGCCTTGACCATTGTAGCCACTTAGGGGATGCACCAGTAGGTGGAAGATCTCTCTCTCTCTCCCTCTCTCCCTCTCCTTCCCCGCCCTCTCTCTCTCTCTCTCTCTCTCTCTCTGTCTCTGTGTAAGTAGGTTTCTCTCTGTAACTCTGCCTTTCAAGTGAAGAACCTTGCACCTGTGTAGGAGGCCTGGAAGAAACTCCTGGCTTCTGATTGTCCCAGCTCTGGCCATTGCAGCCATTTTGGGAATGAGAGCGATCTTTCTGTTTCTCCTTCTCTCTGTAAATCTGATCTACTTTTCCAATAAAGAAGAAGAGCTGGGCCCGCGCAATAGGCTGAAGTCTTCGTCTTACATATGCTGGGATCCCATATGGGCACCAGTTCATGTCCCAGCTCCACTTCCTTGCTAGCTCCCTGCTTATGACCTGGGAAAGCAGTCAAGCACGGCCCAAAGCTTGGGACCCTGCACCCATGTGAGAGACCCAGAAGAGGCTCCTGGCTCCAGGCTTTGTATCTGCTCAGTTCTAGCCCTTGTAGTCACTTGGAAGTAGACCAGAGGATGGAAGATCTTTGTTTCTCCTTCTCTCTGTAAATCGGACTTTCAAATAAAAATAAATAAGTCAAAGGTGGCTTCCGTGGCGCAGCGGAGGCCAAGTCAGAGCTGCAGCTGTGGAACACATGGAAAGCGAGGCTATGGAGGTGCTCAGTTACAGCCATGTAACCCCGGTTCTCACCCTGTGAGCTGGAGATTGGTTTGTTTTGTCTGAAAGGCAGAACCTCAAAGAGAGGCAAAAAATCAGAAATCTTCTATCTGCTGGTTCACTCCCCAAATGGCCACAACCACCAGGGCTGGATCAGGTTGAAGCCAGGAGCCTGAAACTCCATCTGGGTCTCCCACATGGGTGCAGCATTTGGGTCATGATCTGCTGCCCTCCAAAGTACATTAGCAGGTGCATTAGCAGGGAGCTTGATTGCAAGTGGAGGTGCTAGGACTGGAGCCAGTACTCTGATAAGGGATGCCAGCTTTGCAAGCAGCAGCTTAATCCTCTGTCCCACACCACCAGCCCTTTGGCTTGGTGGCTTCTGGCCAAGTCATAACCAGAGTCCAGCTCAGCATGTAGCTCGAGGCCAATATGTTCATTGAAAGGTTGGATGGTGGGTAATTCACTACGCAAGTGGAAAGGGCCTTTCCCAGCAGAGTGCAGCTGTGTGTGTGTGTGTGTGTGTGTGTGTGTGTGTATAAAGGTTTTTATTTGCAAACCAGAATTACAGAGATGGAGCAAGCTCCAATTTCCTAGCCACAACAGGAGGGGGCTGGACCACTTTGAAGCCAGGAGCTTCTTCTGGGTCTCCCACGCAGGTGCAGGGTCCCAAGGCTTTGAGCCATCCTTCACTGCTTTCACAGGCCACAAAGAGGGAGCTGGATGGCAAGTGTGGAGCAGCTGGGAGTTGAACTAGCACCCACATGGGATCCCAGCATGTGTTAGTTGAGCCAGAGCGCTGGCCCCCAGCTGTATGTATTTCTTCCAGGCAACTGAGGAAGCTCCCAAATCCATTCCTGCTCCCAGCAAACCCTGAGGAGAATCTGCTGGCCAGCCTGAGGTCAGGATGGAGTCAGGGACACACACACACACACACACACACACACACGAGCCTGTGCCTGCTACTTTTAAGATTTTATTTATTTGAGAAATACAGTGATTTCCATCTGCTGGCACGCTTGCTAACGGTTGCTAATGATTAGGGCTATGCCAAACAGAAGCCAGGAACTCCACCCGTGTCTCCCAGGGGAGCGGCAGAGCACATGGGCCCCCTCCATTGCTTTCTCAGGCTGGATCCAGAAGCAGCACAGCCAGGAAGGACTCAAACCAGCGTGCAGTAGCCACAGCCCAGCCTGCAGTGGCTTGTTTCTGGAGGAGATAGTGCGAAGGAAAGCAGCCCACACAAGCCACAAGGGGCCCATGTGGGCAGATTCCCTCGGTCATACCTGCTTGCCCTCATTCACCCAGCAGAAAGCAAACTGTGGAGGCGAGTGCTGGTAGGTGGCTGCGATCAGGTTCCCTAATATTGGGGGTTCCTTATGGAGAGCAAGGCAGAGCCTCCACCCCTGTCCTGTGGGGAGTCACTGGTCAGTCCCAGGCTTTTGATCAGATGGGCGGGGCCAAAACAAGGAGACCCTGAAGAGTCCTTGGGTTCGGGTGGGCGGGAACACTTCTGTGACAGACAGCCCTCCCTACCAATCAAAGGACAGCTACCTCTTAAAAGCTGAGGTGGAGCCACGGGGAGTGAATACTACAGCGCCGGGAAGTGACAGCAGCGCTGGGACTAGAGGGGAGACAGGATGGCCTAGGGTGGGGGAGGGGGGACACCCACGCGTCACTAAAGGGGAAACTGAGGCACGAAGAGCAGAATCTCGGCAGGCCCTGTGGAGGGCCAGGAGACCTGCCCGGGGATGGTGTGGAGCGCTTCCAACTCCGGGGCGAGCTGCCGGCCGCTGACAGCCTCCGCTGCTGCCGGAGGCGGGCGCGGGGCCTGCGGCGGCCACCGCACCAGCGCGGGCACTGCTGCCACCCAGTGGCTCGGCCGGTGCCTCCCGGCTCCTGGCCCGGTCGCTCCTCCGCAGACTCCGGAGGACTTTGAAAAAGGAAAGGGGCCACCTCGCGCCCCTGAACGTGGGAGGGGAGTCTCGGGGGTGGGGTGGCACACACCCCCAATTCCCCAGCACGAGGGCCGCTGGCACCCCGGTCCCACCGAGTTCCGCCCCTGTGGAAACCCCTCCATCAGCACTGCCATTAGCATCATCTTCACCCTTCTGCCCTAGGGGCTAGCATGTCCTCTCACTTCACCACCTCAGGGGCCCCCATCGGAATGGCTCCAGGCTGTGACATCATAGAACCCGGCACCCCGAAGCCATCCTGGTCATGAGGCTGCGGCTGTGGGTGCTGGTGTGGCTGTGGCTGACCAGGCTGAGGGCGGGGGAAGCAGGTGGGAGAAGCTGGGCGGCCAGCTGCGGGCGAGGGGCAGCGGCCCCTAGGCACATGTAGGCCAGTCGTGGCCTTCCTTTCTTGTCCAGCCTCCCTCTCCCAGTGCACCTCAGCCTAGGGGGGTGCGCAGGGCAGTGCCCCTCCCTAGCTGTTGTCACAGGTGTCCTTCTGGCTCCCAGCACCCAGGCCAGCACTGGCTAAGGCGTCCACCCCACGAGCAGTGGATCCACTCTTCGTAGACAGGCCGGACTTCTTCGACTACCCGGACTCAGACCGAGACAGCCTTCTGGCTGTGGCCCAGTTCATCGGGGAGAAGCCTGTTGTCTTTGTTGCCTCAGGTAGGAGCCACCTTGTAGAACAGCCTCTCACTTCGCCAGGGCACGGAGTGGGCTACCCCGGACATGGACATGTCAGGCCCAGCAGAGTCAGCGGGCCCATGTCCCCCTCCTTGGCCAGCAGATTCCAGTTCCAGGTTCTTCCACCACATCCTGATGGGCGCCATGGTGGTGGCCTTCTTGTTTCTCCTTTTCCAGTTCTGCACCCACATGTAAGCCCTGCCCTCTCACCGTCCAGGACCCCATATAAGCCACACCCTCCTGTGAGCCCCGCCTTCCCAGGCCTGCCCACCTCCCTGGGGACCCCTGAAGCACCCCAAAACGCCTCCACCGATCTCCACACCCCATAGGAGCTTCCAGAAAGGGGCCTAAGGAGCCGACGGAGCACCCATGTGCACCCTTCTGCGCCCTAATGAATAACTGGCTTGGCCACATTCCTTCCTTCACGACCACTCTGTGGCCAGCTGAGCCCTGTGGGCACTCAGCTCCAGGGTCCACGGGGTTCACGGGCTCCCCGGGCTCCCCCGGCTCCCCCATCTCCTCCTGCTCCACCTCCCAAGAACTGGGCCAAGACAGGGCAGGGCAGTGGTGGCTGTTGACGGAGATCAACTTTATTAGCGGCTGGGAAAGCACCTCCCAGGCACCCTGTCCCCAGCTCAGAGGACGCCTGGAGAGATGTGTAGCACCAGGGACATGCCAGGGCCCGAGGGCGAAGATGTGCGGCCAGTGGAGAGGGACAGGGCGCCCCTCACCTGCCCCCGGGGATGCTCAGCACTGGGTAGAGGCGGAGGGTAGCAGCCTCTTTCCCCCACCCCACCAAACTAGTTGGAATTCGGGCAAATAAATACGATTTCTCAAGCCGGCCTCCCCGGGAGAGGTGCTGGGGGAGTTGGGAGGCAGCGAGACCCACAGCTTGGTAGAGAGTGCTTGCCCTCTTTCTGAGTTGCAGCTGAGGAGTGGGGCGGGTGCTGGGCGGCGGGGCCTCCCCACGGTCTCTGATCTGTCGGCTGCCCCACCTCCCTACACGCCCTCCAGCCCCAGCAGGGAGAAGCGTGGTCCTCCTCTCTTCTCCTGCCCAGGGAGTGCATGGGGGAGAGGTCCCCTCTGATCCTGCCCCCTGTCATCTGTCACCCCTGCCCCAGCCCCCTCTCCCCGGGGATGAGTTCATCTGTCGTCCTGGAGCTGTCAGGGCCAGAGGCGTCCCCCCACGTCCCTTCCCTCCTGCCCGCATCCCACCCCCTACCCGTCAGCCCCAGAGCTCTGTCCCCGCTCCGCGGGGCGGGCAGGGTGCTGCTCTCAGTCGCGGGTCTGGCAGGGCGAGGGCGGCGGGCAGCCCCGGGGCCGGAAGAGGCGGCAGGCCCCGCGGCAGATGAGGAAGAACCAGTAGAGCTGGGGGGCCAGCAGCAGCGCAGCGCCCAGGTTCACGTGCGCGGGCAGGGCCGAGGGCACGGCGAGCAGCGGCAGCCCCGCGTGGCGCCCGTAGGCCCAGTACAAGTAGGGGAACAGCAGCACCCGGCAGCACAGGAAGCTGAGCAGCATGAGGGCGCCGTTGACCTTGTGCAGCAGCGTGTGCTGTCGTTTGTACTGCGGGCACAGAGAGGGCTGCCAGGGGGCGGGACAGCGCCCAGACACCGCCCCGGCCCCGCCCCGTATCGCCCATAACCACGCCCCGACACAGCCCCGCCCCGCCCCGGCAAGCCATAGCCCCGCCCCGGTGCCGCCTCTAGCCCCGCCCCCGCTCCGCCTTGTCCGCAGCCCTGAGCATCCCTGCCGAGAGCGCCCCCGTGTGGCTGTGCCCCCTCTCTGGCCGCAGACGCCCCCTCACCTGGATGAGGATCTTGCCCAGGCACACGAAAGGGGTGCTAACCTCCGCCATCAACATGCAGCCTAGAAAGAAGTCTCCCTTGCCCTGTCGCCATACCTGAGGGGAGGGACAAGTCAGTGAAGGGACAGCCACCTCTGCCCTGCCTCTCCCCAGTCACTCCTGCAGTCACTCTGAGCGTCGGGATGGGTGCACAGCAGCCACGAGGGGTGCGGGGGCCGGGGGCCGGGGGCGGTGCATGACCTTACTGCATCCCTCCTTGTCACCCCTCAGGGAAAAGGCACACCTTCTCCCAGCACAGCAAAGGAGACTCAGAGACACGGGGCAGAGGAGGGAGGAGATCTCAGCACCCCAGCTGGGCAGAGCCCAACCTTCCTCCAGATGCAGGTGCCTCCTGCCACAGGGGCTGGTGGGGGGGTGCCCAGCAAGCCTTCTCTGGCGCTGCACCCTGCTGCCAAGACCCAGGGGTGTCCTCCCAGGGTTCCTGTGGGGGTAGATGCACGCAGGAGGGCCGAGGCTCTGGGCCAGCCCGGAGGACTCACCACCGAGAGTGGGAAGCACACCAGCACCATGACGGCGTGGTGCAGCACCATGAGGAACTCCTTGTGCAGGTAGCCACGCACCACAGCCCAGGTGCTGCCGGCCGCGCGGGCCTCCCCGGCCTCCCTGCCATGCTCTTTGACCTGGTGCTTGTGCCAATGGCAGAGGAACATGGCGTAGATGTCATAGATGAAGTAGGGCACTGCAAACTGCGTGTAGGCGGAGGACAGCCAGTGTCTGTTGGGCAGAGAGAGAGAGATGTTTCAAGGAGGGCCAGTGGCTGCGCAGAGCTGGGCACCCTGGCCAGTCAGAGCTCTGGTGGTCTTGGCAAACACCCCCCAAGACACAAATGGACTCTTGAGTTCCGGATGATGGAGGTCCAAGGTCAGAGGCACCCAGTTAGTGGACCCACGTCAGAACACACTCAAGTGCCCCTGCCCCTGCTCTGCTCTAGGAAGGAGAACAGGGAAAAGAAACTAGAAGATACCCACGACCAAAGGGCATTCAAGTGCAAGTGCAGGCGAAGCCTGGAGGACGGTGGCTGCTTGGACATAGGACAACAGTACGAGGAGGGCTGGGGGGGCTCCAAGCGGGGAAACCTCCTCTGGCTACTCACTACGCACAGGCCCCAGGCTAAGCTTCTACGGCTCTCACATGCACAAGACCCTGGAAGAAGGCTGTTGTTAACTCCAGGGAGAAGGTGGAGAAACTGAATCGCAGAAGGACCAGGTAACGCAGCCCAAGACAAACAGAAGTCTGGCTGCCTTGAGGCCCCTGGAAGATTCGAGAAGTATTAGAGGCTGGCTGTGTTCTTGGTGCCCAGGCTGGCACTGTCTGTGCATCTTGTTCTGCCCAAGGGAGGCCCCATCTCTTGCTTTTTCAGGTACGGCCAAGCATTAAGGAGAAATTGCTGAGCTGAAGGTGCCAAGAACAGACCAAGCTCTCCCTTCTTGGAGAGTAAACAAAAACGAGAAGGGCATGAATATGCAACATTGCATTTTCCCTCTTGAGTCAGCATATTGGCACGCTCCTCGAAGCCCTGGAGTCTTGCGAGTGACCGTCCCAAGGTGGGGTGTGTGTGGTGGGGGGGGGGACCAGCAATGGAGGTCCCTGGGAAGGGCCCAGCAGGAACTCATCCACCCACCTTGGCAGAACGGTGGTGGGGAAAAATATCTAGTGCAAGGAAATGCTGAGGGGAAAAGTAGAGAACTGGGGTTGGACCCAGCTGAGGACAGGGGTGTGGCAGGGGCAGCTGGAAGAGGTGAGGCCGTCCACCGTCCAGCTGCAGACACACATTGCTACAGCATGGGACTGGGAGGCAGCAGCCTGACAAGGAATGACAGGAATTTGGGAGAGAAGAGTGGGGAAGACCTAGCTGGCCCATGGACAGCTCCCAACAGGAAGGGCCCAGTGAACCCCCAGCACCCCCATTGTGGAGCGAAGCCCTGGGCCAAGGGGAGGAGGCTCAGGAGGTACTATGTGTCCTGGGCTGCTCTGTGACTAGTTAAACTGGGCCCCGCCCTCCCAGCAATTAGGTGCTAAGAACGGGAACAGCTGTTGCTCGGATTTAATCCTTATCCTCCTCTACCTGAGGATTAGAGAAGGGAGACGAGAACAGACCTAGTTGGGGTGGGGTGAGGGAGGGAATTCAAGAACTGGAAGGTGACCTGTGGGTGTTGAAGGAAGGTAGGACATGCGTGGGCGCCCGGATTCCTCTCGGGCCAGCAGTGGAATGGCCCCAGGGAGAAGGACGAGCAGGCGCCAAGTCACCCGGTAGGCTTGGAAGAAAGAATTAAGTGTCCACCACATTTAGATCAAGGCATCTGTCCCACATCAACTTAGTTGTTTCTCGTGGCAGCCCACCTGGGAAAGGAGGCGACCTCTAGAGACGAGAAAACTAATGCGTCTACAGGAAAAGAGGGTACACTGCGCATCGAGCGCACCCTGGGAGTAGAGCCATCCACACAACGTCCCCTGGGACTCAGGGCCACCACAGGAGGAAGGCAGAGCCCTCAGCTGAGGCACCTGCAACTCACTCCCGTGGGTCCCGTCAGCACCATGGACAGAGCCGGCGGCCGCCCTCTGCTTGCCTCCCCACCTCGCAGGCCCTGGGGCCTCTTTGGCAAGCGGCAGGCACTGCAGCAGCTACCAGTGCCAAATTTTGGCCTCTTCACCCTCCCTCCCGCCCCCACTGCGTGACCGTTAGTGGCCTTGTTTGTGTCATCTGCCCTCTCGCTTCTGCCTCGTGCTCTGAGCTGGGGCCGGGCACCTGGATGGTGGGAGGAGCTGAGCCATGCAGCAGCTGGAGGGACACCCCAGGTGGGTGCAGGTTAGAAGTAGGGGCCAAGGGGGGCGTGAGAAGGTAGGGGAGACCATGACCACCACCTACTAGGACCCAAGTGACCGAGCAGTGGCCTGGAGCCGCCCCGAGGATCCTCTCTGATCCCCGCTCCTTTTCCCCACTCTGACCTTTAAGGACAGCATGGGATAAATTTATCCCTAGGTGTTGAGTTGCAGTCACTGCAGTTAACTTGCTCAGGCCCAAGTTCACGGCTTAGGGACCACGGACAGAGTTCCCTAGAAGGGTAGTTCTCCCTTACCTCAACAGCCCCCCTGTACCCAGGGTCCGCAGGGGTCAGAGGGCACTTACTGGTCATCTATGATGTGCCTGCAGGAGGTGGAGACGATATACCCAGCAGTGGAGGCCATGATGGCCTGGACGGAGGAGACCAGCCTGGAGGGGCGAGAGGGAGGCAGCTGGGAAGGCAGGCAGGTGGGCTCCAAAGTTCCTCTCTGCCCAGGAAGTGGCTCTACTCCTAGACCTGCTCGCTTCACACAGCCACCCTCACCTACCTCCTCCCCAGGCTGGGCTTGCTGCCTTCTGACACCCCAACCTCTCAGCCATAGCCATTCGCCTGTCCGCCCCACTCCTCGCTGCCTGTCTTTAGCCTGGCCTCAGTTGTGGATCCCTAGCCCCCCTCCCTCTGGGAAGGGGATCCTGGAGGGGTGAAGTTGAGGTGAGGCAGGGCAAGAGGCTGGCCCTGGGAGGAAGGGGGGTTAGACTCAGGGGCTGAAGGAGGGGTGCCCTGTACCTGTCCCCCCTCAGCAGTCCAGTCATCCTGCCACCTGCCCCTTGTCCCCATCCTGGCTACTCCCCCACTTTCCCTGACTGGGACCCCCATCCCAGGCTGTACTCTGCCCTGTCCCTTGTTGCTCCAACACTGGCCCCCCTGCCTTCTGCCCTAGTAGCTAACAGGAGTGTCTCAGTGACTGGCCATGCTGGAGGTGGAAGGGGAGTGCGGACAGCAGAGAAAGCAGTGTGCATAGTAGACCAGATGGCTGGGTTAGGATGCCGCCTCCCAGGACAGCAAGTGATGCCCTGGGGGGCAGTACGGCAGGAGGCTGGGAGTGGACAGCCTTTGACCATTGCAGCAGCTCCTGTCCCCAGAGCACCCAAAGGGACAGGGAACGTGCTGGGGGTCTCTGGCATCTTGGGGCCCCGAAGGGGAAGCAAAGCCCTTTTACCTGGCGGAGACAATCACGGCGTCGGCCTCCCCCCAGCGCGGCTGGGGCAGCCGCTGGAGGGTGTGCTTGGAGAGCAGGAAGAGCCCGGGGAAGACCACCCCCCCGGCCACCATGGGGGTCAGCATGGTGTCTCGGGGCCGACCAGGGACACAGGAGGGCGGGCCGAGAAGGGACTGGCAGGCCCAGCCTGAGGGAGCTGGGGAGTTGGGGAGGGGAAGGGCCGCACAGCCGCGGGTCTTAGAGGGAGAGTGAGCGAGGGCCAGGGGCACAAAGGGGACAGGGCGGGGACGGGATGGGGCAGGGACAGGATGGGGCAGGCAGCTGGCCCAGCCCCGGGAGAGGACCGCTGGCCAGAGAGCCGGGAGAGCACCCCCGGAAGATGCCAGGGAGTGAGGGCGCGGGCGAGAGCCGGGGAGAAGGCTGGGGAGGACTGGGCGAGAGGACCGCGAGGGCGCGGGGACGGGAGGAGGGCGCCGCTGGGGGAGGGGCGGGAGGGCCGAGGCAGGTGGGGAGGGGGGGCTTACGTGGAGCAGCGGGGAGGGCCCGAGGAGGCGGGCTGGGGGATGGGGGTGGGACCGGGGTGCCAGCCCCGAGCGGGGGAGGGAGGCGGCACGGCGGGGAGCCCGAGGCGCGGGCGGCCCGGCGAGCGGTCAGCGGTCAACCCCGCTCTCCCGCCGCCGCCGCCGCCGCCGCCTCTCGCTGTGGCCACGGCCCCCGCAGCCCGGCGCACATGGCACTACAGGGGGTTGGTGCCCAGCCCCCCGCCCCCCCTGGGCGGAGGGGGAGGGGGAGGGGAAGCCGCCAGCTTGGGGAGGGTGGGGGGAAGGGCGGGGGAACGGTGGCACCGACCAGACACCAAGAAACCGGACCTGCAGCGGCGTCGCCCCATGCAGCTCTGAGCCACAGCAGCGGCTGCGACAGAGATGGGGGGGAAGCAGGGGGGAGAGGGAGGGGAGGCCCTTAAAGAGACAGCAGCTGCGGCAGGCACAGGGGCTGCTGGGGCAATGAAGGCCAAGGCAGGAGAGCTAGGTCCTGGTGGAGGCAGGTGGCCTGGGGTCCCAGAGGGCCAACCTCTGCTTCCCATCCAGCCCTTGGCCAACCCCTGCCATGTCCGGCCACCACGGGAGTCCCAGCTTGCGGACACCTGGTCCAGCCAGGCAGACAGGATTTCCTGGCACTATCCTCTTGTGGAAGGGAAGGGAAGGATTGGAACAGAACGCCTTGGCTGGGCACCCATGGGCTTGCCCTCATGGGAGGGCACAGGAAGACACAGGAGCCTGGCTCTTCTGCTGCCACCTGTCCGCCATCCCCAGGTAATGACTGACACAATACGGGTGAGGGGTGTGTGTGTGTGTGTGTGTGTGTGTGTGTGTAAGTTGCACCAGCACCTTTGCCACCCAGCCAGTGCCCTGGACACTCACTGATGGATGCTGCCCAGCCACGTGGTGATGAAGTGGCAGGGACGCCCACGGTCTAGGAAATCACCGTGTGGCAACTCTGCCCGGCCTCCCGCTGTGCACCTGCTCACCCAGCCATCCTGCACCCCCCCCAACCCCACCAGCTTTCCCACTCTCTCCTGCTCTCCTCCCTCTGCCACGGCCCCAGAATAGTCCAGATTTGAAATGGGAAAAGGCCCCCAGGGATTGGTTGCGGCAAGCCCCCTCATTCAACTCCCAGGGCAGTAGGGCTCAGAGACTAGACCAAGGCCACCTGCAGGTCCAAGGTCATCCGCTCAGCGTAGCAGGGGCTCTCTGCATCTCTGCACTCTACATGACGCCTCCCGTCCAGCTGGGTGCAGCTTCTGCATGATACAGGGCCTGCTGCCCTAACTATGGCGTCCAACTGGCCCCTGACAGACACCACAACAGCCAACTCCACCAGGGACTCTCCCCTGTCCCAGGTCCACCTCGGGCTCTAAAAACAGAGCTGGGGGCTTGGGATTTGCAGTTTTGTGCTGCCCTCTAGTGGCACACTGTGGGAAGGCCCTGGAAAAGTCGCCTAAGGCAGCAATTAGAGATCTTTCCGGATCAGTCCTGAATAGAGACAGTCCGGATTCAGGCATCATTGGGGGTAGGGATCCAACTTGCTGAGTCTTTTCTCCCTGCTGATCACAGGGTAAGGCGATTTGTACTGATCCATATTTAATAGTCACAGAGGCAGGATAGATTTTATAGGAGAAACAGGTTTCGAAGTTAAAACAAAAAAATCAAGCTTCCTGAGTTGCCACAGCTACGAGCACTGGTTAAGCTGGAAGTCAAGCCCGCCTTTGCCTCACTCAGACTGCAGTGGGAGAGCCCGGGTCTGCCAGGGTTCAGCTCCACAGACTCCGCTGGCTGCCCTGCTCCTACCTGATGAGAGCTTGCTGTATCGACTATGTGGGTGTTCACAAAGTTTCTTCAAAAACTTTGTAGAAAATAGAGCTTAAAAAAAAAAAAGAGGGCCCAGCGGCGTGGCCTAGCGGCTAAAGTCCTCGCCTTGAAAGCCCCGAGATCCCATATGGGCGCCGGTTCTAATCCTGGCAGCTCCACTTCCCATCCAGCTCCCTGCTTGTGGCCTGGGAAAGCAGTTGAGGACGGCCCAATGCATTGGGACCCTGCACCCGCATGGGAGACCCGGAAGAGGTTCCAGGTTCCCTGCTTCGGATCGGCACGCATCGGCCCGTTGCAGCTCACTTGGGGAGTGAATCATCGGACGGAAGATCTTCCTCTCTGTCTCTCCTCCTCTGTGTATATCTGGCTGTAATAAAAAGAATAAATCTTTAAAAAGATGGAGCTGCCGGGATTAGAACCGGCGCCCATATGGGATCCCGGGGCTTTCAAGGCGAGGACTTTATCCGCTAGGCCACGCCGCCGGGCCCGAAAATGAATAAATCTTTAAAAAAAAAAAAAGAATGAGCCTTGTGGCGCATCAGCCATTGTGCATCACCTGTAATGCCAGCATCCCATAGGGGCGCTGCTCCACTTCCCATCCAGCTCCCTGCTTGTGACCTGGAAAGGAGCAGAGGATGGCCCAAGTCCTTGAGATCCTGCACTCATGTGGGAGACCTGGAAGAAGTTTCTGGCTCCTGACTTCGGATCAGCTCAGTTCCAGCCTTTGCGGCCACTTGGGAAGTGAGTCAGCAGACGGAAGATCTTCCTCTCTCTCTCCTCCTCTCTGTATATCTGACTTTCCAACAAAATAAATCATGATTTACATATTTATATTATATTATATTATATTATATTATATTATATTATATTATATTATATTATATTATATATAACAGGCCAAGATCTTCTGTCTGCTTCTGTTCATTTCCCAAGCAGCCGGAGCTGGGCCAGGCTGACGCCATCAGCCTAGAACTCCTTCCTCCAGATCTCTCATGCGAGCAGCAGGGACCCACACCCTTGGGCCATCCTCTGCTGCTTTCCCAGGTGCATTAGCAGGGAGCTGGATCGGAAGTGGAGCAGCCCAAAGTGGAACTGGCACTTACATGAGATGGTGGTAACACGGTGACAGCTTCAGCTGAGGCATCACAACGCTGGTCATTATGTTTTGTTTTGTTTTTAAATCTTTTTTTTTTTTTAACAAGGTTTTTAAAGTGCCCCCATAGGTCAAAAATGTGCTTGTTGAGGACCCAAGCCAGTCCACAAAGCATATTTTATTTGCCAGTATGGTTGTTTTCTTGAGTTCTAAATTCCTCGCCAATGTCCTCAGAGTATGTCCCTCCAGCTCAGGACGCACGCCCCCACGCATGGAAACTCTCCCTGCCCTGGGTCATCTGCCTTACGCAGCATTCCCACAAGGAAAGCGGCTGTTCTTAGGAAGCACAATGACAAACGGGGCGGAGGACGTTGCAGGGGTGCAAGGACACCACGAAAGATTCCGCAGCCTGCACCGTAGGGCCCCAGCCCACCCTCCTCCCATCCCACCTTCCTCCCATCCCACCTTCCTCCCATCCCACCTTCCTCCCATCCCACCCTCCTCCCATCCCACCTTTGGCTTCAGCCTTCACCGCTAACCCTTCCTTCAACGGGGGGGGGGGGGGAGACTCTCCTAACTCCAGCAGCCCTGCCCATGCCCCTCCCGGGGTGGTCGGTGAGGCGGACACCGTCTTTCCCCTCTTCCTTTGTTTTCTTACTTGGACGCCACCAAGACAGCCTCTGATGTCTCCATCCGCAAACTGGCGAGGTTCTGCAGGGCCCAGCGCAGGGCGGCAAAGCATAACGGGAAGAAGGCGCAGCCTAGTGCGAACAGCAGGGTCATTCCTGGCTGCGGTGAGAAAGGTAGAGGGCAGTCCCCAGCGGCCTTCAGACCCCACCCCCTGCCCGTGCACCTGTAACCCCGGGCATGCCCCCAGTGGCCCTCTGCTCCAACCTCGTTGGATCCTCGCCCTTAAGAGTATTCCTCCTCAAGGGTCACTGCGCACCTGAGGGGTGTGTTTGTTGAAAACCCAATCTGCTCAGTTCATTCCTTTGTGTTAGGACAGCTGAGGTTGGCCTGCACACCGCCCTCCAGCCCATCGCAACCTCGCACTGTCGTTTTCCTTCGCTCCTGGTATTTCCCTGCCTGTTCTGTAACTCTCCCTAGCACCCCTCACCTTTGCACCCTCCGCCCCTCTTCCTGGGCACTCACACTTCTCACTTCTGAAGAGCCAAAGTGGGAGGATGACGAGGGAGGGTGGGAAAAGGCAGAACAAGCCTTAGCCCATGAAAAGGGAAGTGTTAGCAAAAGCCTGGAAACAAATAGCTTTACACCAATATCATTTTTGTCTCCAGAGGCCTCCCCTCCCACCCACTGCTGGGAGGAGAGGAGCGGGGCAGGTGCAGGCGGCAGGTGCGGGATCCCGGCCTGCCATCCTGCATCCCTCAAGCGTCCAGGACCGCAGCCTCCTGGGGTGAAAGGAAGGCGTCAAACTGCAAGCCCGCGAGGCTGCGGGGCGGAGGCAGTTGGAGGTGCCAGGAAAAGTCCCTTGTCATTGGTGGACAGCTGGGAATGTGCCATCCTCCCATTGGCCAACCTTTTGACACAGGCACCCTCTCATTTGCTCCCCTGCTCTGGATGGGGGCCAGGTCCTAGCGCCCTGCTGTCGAATTGGCCAATGACAATGGCTTGTTGATTTGACGGACAGCTGCGTTTCAGGGGTGGAGGTGAAAAGTAGGGACCAAGGAAGAAGAGGGGAAAATTCGAATGGGGAGTCCTGGCTTGAAATAGGCAGGAGGAGGGCCCGGCGGCGTGGCCTGGTGGCTTAAGTCCTCGCCTTGAACGCCCCGGGATCCCATATGGGCGCCGGTTCTAATCGGATCGGCGCGCACCGGCCCGTTGCAGCTCACTTGGGGAGTGAATCATCGGACGGAAGATCTTCCTCTCTGTCTCTCCTCCTCTCTGTATATTTGACTTTGTAATAAAAATAATAAATCTTAAAAAAAAAAAAAGAAATAGGCAGGATGGGAAACAGCCAAAGATGGGGCGCCAAGGGGTGTGTGGGCCTCAGATTCTACGCACAATAGGGGGGTTGGGGTACAATGGGAGCAACACTGAACCAAGGGGCAGGTGTGGACTTGGGGGATGAGAGACCCCAGTACGCCCCACGGGCATTTGCTGGGCTATGCACATGCGTGTATGTGTGGAGCCACAATCCTTTTTATGGTGCATTTGAAGCTAAAAACCTTCCCAGTTCTAAAGAAACATGCCCTCTGATCGCCTCTATAGTAGTGGGTAAGACCTTTGCCCTTGCGCCCAGTACGGTAGCCTATGGCTAAGGTCCTCGCCTTGGGTGGGGTAGGATTCCATTAGGGCACTGGTTCATGTCCTGGATGCTCCACTTCCCTTCCAGCTCCCTGCCTGTGGCCTGGGAAAGCAGCAGGAAATAGCCCAAAGCCTTAGGATCCTGCACCTGTGTGGGAGACCTGGAAGAAGTTCCTAGTTCCCGGCTTTACATCAGCTCAGCTCTGGCTGTTGTGGCCATGTGGGGAATGAACCAGCAGGTGGAAAATCTTTCTCTTTCCTTCTTTCTCCAAATCTGCTTTTTCAATGAAAAATAAATAAAAGCTTTAAAAAAGAGAGAGGGAAAAGAAATTAGCCTATATTTTGTTTCTTTCTTTTTCTAATATTTATTTGAGACAAAGACTAAAAGAGTAAATGCACCTGCCTGCTGGTTCACTTCTTTACAGCCTGCCACAACGGGGCTGGTCCAGGCCGGGGCAGGAGCTCAGATGGCAATCCAGGACCCCCCATGGGTGTAGGGATCCAAGTCCATAGGCCATCACTGCTTCTTTCCAGGGAGTGCATTTACAGGAAACCAAATTAGAGCTGGGATTCGGGCATCTTAAGCAGTATCGAAAGGGCTAAACCCAAAGCTGCCCTGAAGGAGACACAGCAGGTCTGTGTGAGGCGGGGCTGAGTGCCCAGGGTTGAATGAGGCAGGGCTGTGTGAGGCAGGGCTCTGGGGCTCAGCTCTAATGTCCTGAGCTGGATTGGAAACCAGGCAGTCTGTTCCAGTGAGGAATGCCAGAAGGTACAGGGAGAGAGTTGTGGCTCTGTACCTTACCTTGGAGTGTAGGGTAAGGGTGGGATAAGAGCCCGTGAGCTATGAGCTGGCAGAGGTCAAGTCCAAGTTGCATCGGGATCTGAACCCTCTCCTACATTTTTCTTTCGTCACCAATTCCTTCTTTTTTCAACCGAGATAAGTCCAAGGTTTCACAGGCTCACCTGAGACATCAAAGGAGGAGAGGGAAAAGAGTGGATTCCCACACCTTTTCACAGTCACCCATACGAGCTTCTTTGCGTGCCACGACTTAGCCCACACCCACACACAGACCCCCTCCCTGGCGATCCTGAGCACGTCACCGTTTGGGGACATTTTCCAGATAATTCTCTCCCAAACAACTGGCCATGACTCCTGAAACCAATTTCGTAATGACCCAAATGGGAGAAGCTATGGCTTAGAGTAATGATTCTTGACCTTTTTAAAAATTGCTTTGCCCAAACACATCCTTTTTTAGACTCTTTCCCCCTCTAATTGCTGCCCAGCATAAAATTTTAATGACACAGATTTACTGTCCGTCTATTTATGTCTATCTGTGCTGGTATGTATGTAAGAGCAGTTGGATTTGTTTTGTTTTGTCCTCCAAGAACCAATTTTTGCCCTCTTGGGGGCGATATTATCCCAACTGAGAACACATGAGTGCCATCAGACTCCGTTTTTCGAGCCACCCTGACAGACACCATGCAGAAATCGGAAGAGATGCTGTCACTCCTATTTTGTAAAGAGGCAGAGAGGTGACATGTGAGTGCTTAAAAAGGTCACCATAGGAACCTGGTGTGATAGCCTAGTGGCTAAATCCTCACCTTGCATGGGTCAGGATCCTGTATGGGTACCAGTTTATGTCCTGGATGCTCCACTTCCCTTCCAGCTCCCTGCTTGTGGCCTGGGAAAGCAGCAGAGGGTGGTCCAAAGCTTTGGGACCCTGCACCCATGTGGAAGACCTGGAAGAAGCTACTGGCTTCAGATCTACTCAGTTCTAGCCGTTGTGCTCACTTGGGGAGTAAAACAGCAGATGGAAGATTTTTCTCTGTTTCTCCTCTCAGTAAATCTGTCTTTTCTTTTCTTTTTTTTTTAAAGATGTATTTATTTTTATTGCAAAATCAGGTGTACAGAGAGGAGGAGGAGACAGAGAAGATCTTCCATCTGATGAGTCACTCCCCAAGCTCGGGCTGCAATGGCCCGAGCTGAGCCAATCTGAAGCCAGGAGCCTGGAGCCTCTTTCGGGTCTACCACGCGGGCTTCGGGCAGTCCTTGACTGTTTTCCCAGGCCACAGCAGGAAGCTGGATGGGAGGCGGGGCCACTGGGATTAGAACTGGCAGCCATATGGGATCCTGGCACATACAAGGTAAGGATATTAGCCGCTGAGCTACCACATCAGGCCCTGTCTTTTCAAGAATAAATAAGTAGGGCCCGGCGGCATGGCCTAGCGGCTAAAGTCCTCGCCTTGAAAGCCCCAGGATCCCATATGGGCGCCAGTTCTAATCCTGGCAGCTCCACTTCCCATCCAACTCCCTGCTTGTGGCCTGGGAAAGCAGTTGAGGACGGCCCAATGCATTGGGACCCTGCACCCGCGTGGGAGACCTGGAGGAGGTTCCTGGTTCCCGGCTTCGGATCGGTGCGCACCGGCCCATTGTGGCTCATTTGAGGAGTGAATCATCGGACGGAGGATCTTCCTCTCTGTCTCTCCTCCACTCTGTATATCTGACTTTGTAATAAAAAAATAAATAAATCTTTAAAGAAAAAAGAATAAATAAGTAAGGCTTAAAAAAAAGAAAAAATTTCACCGTAAATGGAATTGAAAGATGAGGTTTCCTCTCCCTTTTTAAAAAAGTCTATAATTTACAGAGAAGGAAAGGGAAGAGGCAGGAAGAATTCTCCCATCTGCTGGCCTACTCCCCCAAACAGCCAAAACAGCCAAGCCAAAGTCAGGAGCCAAGAGCTTCCTCCAGGTCTCCCACGTGGGTGCAGTAGCCTAAGCACTTGGGCCATCTGCTGCCCCTTTCCTAAGCATATTAGCAGGGAGCTGGATGGGAAGTGGAGCAGCCAGGACACAAATGGGCACCCATATGGGATGCTGGTATTGCAGGGGGAGGCTTTCCCATGAAAAATTGGTGTATCCCCAAGCATATTGAATTCCATGTGTAGCTTATTTTTCCATAATATTAATTTCCATACCCTTTTTGGAAGCGCCCTGGTGTTCATGATTCAAGAGTTAATTGGCTGGTAGTTAAAAGAGGAATCTAGAAACTGCCCAAGATCCTGGCTTAGGTTCTTATCTTCTCTGTCCTTGGTCCCCCACCACATGAAATGCCATGGGCCTGCTCCCATGGAAGGCTTGGGCTTGTGTGTTGCTGACTGCTGCTTGCCCTACTTGATCTGACCGAACACTTTTTACAGCATGTCCTATGTGTCGGGCGCCCATTTAAGCTCTTTATTTCCATGAGCTGGTGTAGTCCGCACGGTGACGCTGCAGTTATATTCTCTGTCCAGAGGAGGGTAGGGACTGGCAGCTCTTTCAGGGTCCCCCCAGTTGGGAAGTGATCCAAGTACAGGAATTTTCAGTGTGGACTTTAAAAGGGAACTCCTCACCACTACAACAAACAGAAACCCCTGATCACCTGCTGTACATAGAAAATAGCATATTACACAGCAAATGAAAACAAAGATTTTTAGCATTGTAACTGTTTGTTAGGCTGCTACTGGGACTGCCCAGTCTGCACTGCAGGTGCTCTCTCTCTCTCTGTCTCTCTGTGTTAAAAGGAAGAAAGGCAGAAATAGATAAGCACAGATACAAAGGTGCTAAAGGACTTTTGGCAGCAAAATGGGACTTTGTCCCAGAGTAATCACAAGTGTTGTAAGGGAATTTGAAAGAGACTAGCTTTCCAGGCATATGTGTGTGTGTGTGTGTGTGTGTGTGCTGTCACTGAACCGCACATCACCTAAAGCAAACCACCCAAGGTCAGAAGCACTCCACAGCCCATGACCATGACGGACTCCTTCTCTGGACATTCCGTAGACCCACCACTGGCCTGCAGGTGCACAGGTACAGGAGCAGCCTGGGGCCCGGCTCAGTGCAGCGGTTCCTGTAGACCTCAGCCATCAGCTCTCCCTCCTGCAGCCCAGCTCCCATGTGAGCGTCCCCCTCCCAGGCTATCCTCAGAGACCTGCCATCCAGTTTGCTCCACCTGGACTTTACCGTTTCCTATTCCCGGTGGGCTCCTCTGTCCCAATGCTGTTTGGCTCATCATCTCTGCCTGGGTGCCGCGTGGATGGGTGCTACAGGTACACGGGGCTGTTCTCAGCAGAGGAGGCTGTGAATAAGTAAACGTTAAGCAGCCAGCCATGGCCTGTTTCCCACCTGATACCCAAGGAAGGGTCCAATTCCCCCAACCCGCACGCCACGGCAGCATCCCTGCCAGGGTGTCAGAGCATTTATTATTTAGTGCTTTTATTTGTACTGCCTCAGGTCAGCTACTATTCAAGCAGTTGCAGCCCTACCTTTTATCTGCATACCAGAAAAAGGCCAGAGGCATAACAGGTGTGATGTAGTCAGACGGCTCAAGGTTCAAGGGCCTTTCTTCCCCAATTGTCTGGCTGTATGACATTGGCCCAGTTTCAGAACCTCACTGGGTTTCTGTTCTATGTTCACAAGGTCCCAATCATGGCCAGAGTCCAAAGCCTGCCTCTGCTACTTGCTATCTAGCTGTTCTTGTGTGAGCCTCAGGCTTCTATCTATAAAATGGGAACAATAGCATTTCTTCTTCCCAGGGTTACTGAGACATGTGTGCAAGGCGCAGTTCCTACTTACATACATATTCATTAGTGATTGTCCATCATTGCTAATGAGCCCTGGCTCAGGGCTCTATTACATTATGTGTAATCATCACCCCAAGCCCTGCCAACACAAGACTGAGGTCCAGTGAGCTCCACTGGCTTCCCCCCAGGGCTTCCCAGAAACGCCATGGGAGGGAGTACTTAGAACTCCAACAACCAGCTGGATCCAAAGTTGATTGGGTTGTGCTTTTTTTTTTTTTTAAATAACTGGGCCACAGTTCCTTCAGGTCTGTAAAATAGAAATGATGGTTCCTGCCACTGGTAAGGATTAAATAAGGTTTGTGATGAGGCCTCTGTGGATGCTGTGGGGCGGCTCAGCCTCTCCATTTCCCCAGGGAAATTCTCTAAACCCACATCTCTCCTCTCCATCACCAGGAGTCTCTGCGGGCCAGATCAGGACCAGAGCTGTCAGCGCCCTCTCCAACTCCCCAGGCCTGGGCCTCCCAGGATCTACCCACCCTTGGATGATGCCTGAGTGGTTCCCTTTTCTCCCTTTCCCCTGGGGTCTTGGCTTTGAACTTCAGGTTGCAGGGAAATCTGGCAGAGGTCTGATTGTCTCCCAGCCTCCCACAGATGCGTGATTCGAGCACAAGTGTGGAGCTTGGCAGTGGGGGAGCCCTAATCACCCCTCCCACGCTTTGCCTGGCAGCGAGCTGGCCCTGCACACTGTCCACCCTGCATAATGTATGAGCCCAATAGCAGGAACAGAATACGATCGTCCACGGCAGTGACTCTGACCGCTGCTGGCCGTGGACGTGATTGGAGGCCTTGCCAAAGCTGGCGTCACTGAGTTGGCAGGAGACAGGGAGGGAGGGAGGGAGGGAGGGGAGTGTGTGCCTTCTGAAGCCTTCCTGGGGCTGGGGGAGGGATTGGCCACTTCCCAGATTGGTCATTGGGGATGTCCTTGTATCTTAAAATCAGCAGTAATGACACTGGGGAAAGTTGCAACACCTGGGAGGGCATGGGGCACTGGCACCTGGCCTGTGTGTGTGGAAGGTGGGAGGGGAGATTTGGGACTTGGGGTTGGGGGAGACACGGATTTGGGAAATTTCCATGCTGCTGCCCCTAGCTGTGTGTTGAGGAAACTCTCTCCTGGAGGGGCTGGTTTCTGAGGGTAAGGGACCCTGAGGAGTGGGACTTCGGGTGGCAAAGCTGGGAGGCAGTGGTTGTATAGGAGGCCCTGTGAGGAGCGTAGGAAGGACAGACAGAGGTCCTGGTGCCTTCCTAGTCAAGGGTTGGGGAGCTGCCAGAGACGAGCCCAGAAACAAGACCATCCTGAAATGGAGTCATTCACAGAATTAGAAGGTGTTCACTGAAGGCCCCCCTGCCTCTTCGCCCAGTCTGGGCCGAGAGCTAGGGTGGGGGCCATGGATGGGAAGCAGGCTGCAACATCCAAGCGGAGAATGAACCAAGTGTTACATCACTACCCCGTGCACAGCAGCCATCCCTGTCCCCCGGGGTTTGGGAGGACCTCACCCAGCCCAGACAGTCCACAGGCCTAAGGGAGGAGCAGGGACACGAGGTTGGGTGTTCTAGTCCTGGGGTGCAGTTCTGAGTCCCCCAAGAGCCTGTGCAGAGCCCACGGCACACACGTGTCATGTGTTTGTAAGATTTCCAGTGTGTGACCAGGGACACGGGTGAGGAGTGGGAGGGTGTGTGCACGCAGGGAGTGGGACCAGGGCTCCCAGAAGCTTGGTGTGGACAGTTGTACGATTTTTTGTTTTTATTTTTATGATTTATTTATTTTCATTGGAAAGGCAGATTTACAGAGAGAACAAAATAGAGGAAGATCTTCCGTCCTCTGGCTCGCTCCCCAGATGGTCACAACAGCCAGAGGTGAGCAGATGAAAAGCCAGAAACCAGGAACTTCTTCTGGGTCTTGCACACGGGTGCAGGGTCTCAAGCCTTTGGGCCGTCCTCGACTGCTTTCCCAGGCCACAGGCAGGGAGCAGCTGGAAGGGAAGTGGAGCAGCTGGGACACGAATCAGCATCCAAATGGAATCCTGGCGCTTAGAGGTGGAGGATTACCCAATTGAGCCATTGCATCGGGCTCTGGATGGAGCCCTTGTGCCTGTCCTGGCAGCCCTGGGAAGCTTTTGAAAGTTTACAGATGGAAAAAGAACAGGAGCAGGATTTGAAAAAAGGGAGTCAAACTGGAGAAGCGGGAACGGGCTGAGCCAAAAACTGGCTGCCTTTTCTCCCTTTGTTCGGGAGAAGTCACAGAGCAAGTGGGTGTGAGGCCTGGGAGGGGGTTCAGCTCTCGCCTTGTGGCACCCCAGAACCCAGGGCACCTCCCCCGAAGTCCAGTAATCAGGATCCGATCAGAGCTGGGTGATGTAGCGAACCCACTATTGTTTGGGTGCCGTCATCCCGTCTTAGTTAAAAAGAAATCTCGGGGCTTTGGAAGATCCAGCCGGGAAAAAGCCGGGCGGGAAGGAGGAATTTGGGGCTCGACGGCTGCCGTAGAGGCCCGCGCTCTGGTCCCCATGGCAGCAGCCAGAAGCAGCGGAAGGCTCCTGGGCGGCGCTGGCACCGAGACGATTGGTCCGAGCGCTGCGCGGAATCCGTGAACTGCCCGCGGCCCCCTAGGGTGCAGGTGATGGGGCTGAGGGTGCCGAGGGACCCCGGGCTGTGGGGACAGCGGAGGGGGGCCGGCCTGGGTCCGATTGAAGCCTGCGAAGGCGGCGCCGCCCTGGGGTCCCTGGATCCCTGACTCCGGCCATGCGGGCCAGAGGCCATCACCAGGACTCAGTTTCCCCTACGGGAAATGGGAGGAGGAGGTGCGCATCGCACCCAGTCTGCTGGCCCTCTCCATCTCCCCCCCCCCCCCTTCTTTCTTTCTTTCTTTCTTTCTTTGCAGCTCCAGGACTTGAGTGGTGCTTTTTTATCCCATGGAGGTGAGTCCAACCCCCTCCCCACTGCCAGGCTGCCCTCTCTTCATCCAGGACCCACCCTGACGTGGCCGGCTTCGGCAACCTGGAATGAGAAAGATGGTTTTGACTCACTTTAGACCCTTCCAGCCAGGACAAGAACTGTGAGATGGTGCCACCGGTGGGCACTTTTCTGACCTTGGCTGGCAAGATCCAGGGGTAGCTTGCCAAGTGGCCTAGGAGAAGAAGCATGGGGTGGGGGGCCCAGAGCCCTGGGCATGGATGGGCCAGAGACCTGGGGAACAGCACGTTTGGGTCGCTGCTAGAACTCAGAGTGGCTGGGCATGTGGGCAGGGAGGGAATCCTGTGCAGGCCTAGGTGTGGGGCTGGGTTAACCTGAAGCCACTGATGGGCTGTAAGGGAGGTTGGTGGGATGGAGGGGCCACACAGGACAGCTGGTGTGGAAACAGCCAGTAGTGCAGGAGGGAAGGCGATGCAGAATGAGGGATGCTCTCAAGTCCAGGCAGTGTTGGGAGAGAAAGAGCAGGGTGATGAAATGGGAGGAAGGCAGGTTTGGCAATGGGTAGTGCGCTGGGATGTGTCCTGTGGATGCCCTCCCACCACACCTGCAGGCCCCACCCCCCCCCCCCCCCCCCCCCGCTCCCTCCAACCTCCCATCCTCCCATCCTCCCTTCCCTCTGTGCTCCTTGCAGGCTTCCTCCAGCCCGTGGAGTCCAACCCCAGCTCCCGTCGGCAGCCCCGCCTTGCTGCTTCCCATCCCCGCCATTGTCTTCATCGCTGTGGGCATCTATTTGTTGTTCTTGGGCCTGGCGCTGCTCACTAGGCGCTGCCTGCTGGTGAGGGGCCCCACGAGGGATAAAGGGTGGGACCGGCAGGGAGAGAGGAATCGGTTAAATTGTTCTCTCCTCTGCAAACTCTCCCCCTTCCTGCTTGGTGGGATCAGGGTGGCCCTGTCTTCTGGTAGCCTGCCCCTCTCCTCGAATCTCTGCCTGGCTCGGATGCTCACCCCTGCCCTGTCCTAGGCCCAGGGCCGCTGCGCGGACTGCAGCTCCCCCTGCAGGAAGCAGAGCACCTCAGAGCGCCAGGACTGTTGCTGGACCTGCGCTGAAGCTTGTGACTTCCCTCTGCCCCGCCCCGCCCACCTCCTGGATGCCTGCTGCCCCCAGCCCAGTGAAACTGTGAGTGCTCCCGCTAAGGCTGCCCAGCCTAGCCCTGCGCTAGGCGCGATCTGGGTCTCTATGTTGTGACATTTATTACGGAGCATCTGAGCCCGGCTAGGCACCTGGCCAGATCCTAAGTCATGTGAGGACAGCCTGAACCAACATCAACACTGGGGGAAAGGAGGATGACAGCTACTTGAAGAAAGAAAACCAGGGGACAGCTGAAGCGGTGCCTTTGAAAACACTCCCGATAGCCTGGTGGCTAAATCCTCGCCTTGCATGCGCCAGGATTCCATAAGGCGCAGGTTTGTGTTTTGAATGCTCCACTTCCCTTCCAGCTCCCTGCTTGTGGCCTGGGAAAGCAGTAGAGGACGGCCCAAAGCCTTGGGACCCTGCTTTTCTCTGTATATCTGCCTTTCCAATAAAACAAGCAAACAAAAACACAGCTCAGCAGTAACTTCTGCTCTCTGAGCAAGAGCGGGGGTCCAGAGGCACTGTCAGAGATGTGATGACTTTTCCCAACGCCTCTGAGAGCTAGTGTTAATTTTTTAAATATTTATTTTATTTGAAAGACAGAGAAGGAGGGACAAAGAGAATCTTCCATTCACTTGTTCATTCCCCAAATGCTGGGGCTAGGCCACATCAAAGAGTTAGGCTCTTGGGCCATTCTCCACTGCCTTCCCAGGTACATCAGCAGGAAGCTGGATTGGAAGTGGAGCAGCTGGGTCTTGAAGCAACACTCTGATACGGGTGGCATGAACCTGTCTAGTATCAGTGTTGTATGAAGACACTTCAACAGCTCATAGAAAATCAATGAAAAGAGACCAGTATTGTGGCATGGTGGGTAAAACCTGCTGCCTGGGAAGCTGGCATCACATGTAGGGCTCCTGCACAGAGGTGGGAGATCCAAAGAAGCTCAGCTCCAGCCAGCTGGGGAGTGAACTAGCAGATGGAAGATATTTCTGTCTTTCCCTTTCTGTCTATAGCTCTTATTTTGAATGGATGGATATATTTTGTATAAAGTTAAGCTGCTTTTATCACACTTTTGAAATCTATGCATAACTTTTTACATAATGTGCCTTTTCCATGAACTTTAAAAAAAGTTGTTTTTTTTTTTTAATTGGAAAGTCAGATATATAGAAAGGAGGAGAGACACAGAGAGGAAGATCTTCCATCTGATGATTCACTACCCAAGCGGCCTCAATAGCTGGTGCTGTACCAATCTTTTTTTTTTTCTTTTGCTGTACCAATCTGAAGCCAGGAGCCCAGAACCTCTTCTGGGTCTCCCATGCGGGTTGGAGTGTCCCAAGGCTTTGTGCCATCCTCAATTGCATTCCCAGGCCATAAGCAGGGATCTGGATGGGAAACTGGGATTAGAACCGGAGCCCATATGGGATCCCAGCATGTGCGAGGACTTTAGTCACTAGGCTACTGTTCCAGGCCCTCCATGAACTTTTTTTTTAAGGATTTACTTATTTTAATAACGAAGCCAGATATACAGAGAGGAAGAGAGACAGAGAGGAAGATCTTCCGTCCGATGATTCACTCCCCAAGTGAGCCACAACGGCCAGTGCTGCGCCGATCCGAAACTGGGAACCAGGAACTTCCTCCAGGTCTCCCACAAGGGTTGAAGTGTCCCAAGGCTTTGGGCCGGCCTTAACTGCTTTCCCAGGCCACAAGCAGGGAGCTGGAAGGGAAGTGGAGCTGCCAGGATCAGAACTGGTGCCCATATGGAATCCCGGCGCGTTCAAGGCTAGGACTTTAGCTGCTAAGCCCTCTCCATGAACTTTTTGAAGTCTTGTTTATTTTACTAGTATTTGTAAGAATATTTTACCACAGCAGCTCCCTGTCTTCTGATGTTTATAAGGTGTGTATGTATATGTTTACTTACTTATCTGGAAGGCAGAAAGAGACAAAGATATCTTCTATTTACTGGTTCCCTCCCTAAATACCTACAATAGTTGTATCAGAACTGTCCAAAGCCAGGAGCCAGAACTCAATCTGGGCTTCCTATATGGGCAGCAGGGACTCAAGTCCCTGAACCATCACCTGCTGCTCCACCCCCTCGCTCCCACACGCATACACACACAAGGTACACATTAGCAAGAAGCTGGACTTGAACCCACTTAAACCTAGGCAGCCTGCTGGGTGTGGGATGTGGCTGGCTTAAGTCCTGTCTGTAGCCCCCTCCCAACATTTGTCCCCCAACTAGCCCGAGGTAACTTGCCCTAATACCTCGGCCACCTATCTGTGTCTGCACACATGCACACACAAGTGAGTAGTATTCCCGTGAAATTGCTCACCTAGTTTGTTGGTTTCTTGGAAGAGTGTGGTTGAGCAAGTCCTTTCCTAGCTGGAACTCGGCCCCTGGGGGCAGAAGGCTGGCCTGTGGCCATTTTTGCAGTTGCTGGTTTATGGATGTTGAGCATAGCCAATCACCTTCCTGGGCGGGAATTATTTTGGATTTAAGAGATTTAGATAGCAAAGCTCCTGTCCTTGGGGTGGTGACCTTGCCTTGGGGGGCGGCAGGCATGGTGAAGATCAGGCCCCAGCAAAGGTGTGGTGGGGCTGACTGCAGCTGCTGCAAATCCCTGGCAGATGTGTTGAATTTCAAAATCAATGGTGTGGCAACAGTGCTGTCTTCTCTCAAAGAATCTGCTGCTGCAGTGTCCCTGGGGTTGGGGCAGAAGAAGGGATCACAGGGCCAGAGCTAAGGGGGATCAGGGGAAGAGGCAGTGAGCCTTGAGTTCTGAATACCTTAAAAAAAAGTTTGTTTTTTTTTAACTTGAAAGTCAGAGTTATATATAGAGAAAAAGAGATCTTCCATCCGCTAGTTCATTCCCACATGGCTGCAATGGTCAGAGCTGGGCTGGTCTAAAGCTGGGAGCCAAGGAGCTTCTTCCTGGTTTCCCACATTGGGTGCAGGGGTCCAAGCACTTGAGCCATTCTCTGCTGCTTTCCTAGGCACGTTAGCAGGGAGCTCATCGGAAGTGGAGCAACTGGGACTGGAACAGAGCCCATATGGGATGGTGGCGCCACAGATGGAGAATTCGCATGCTATACCATGGTGCTGGCCCCAAACACTCCCATCTTTTGGGAGATGCTCATTTCTTTCTTTTTTTTTCTGATATTTTTATTTATTTGTTTATTTATTTTTGACAATCTTTATATAATTAGGGTAAGAGATGCTCATTTCTAAAAGCAATTCTGATCCCGTGTCCTGGGGATGCCACTCCTTCTCCCATCTGTCTTCACAGAGTGTTCCTGGGGGAAAAGATAGGTTTAGGGATGTTGCCAGCAAGGAGCTGTGGGCATTTCCAACCATGGAGTGCAGAAAGAGTGCCTGGCTTCTACTGCCATTTTTATTTATTTATTATTTTTTTTTTTTATTAAAAAGTCAGATATACACAGAGAAGGAGAGACAGAGAGGAAGGTCCTCCGTCCGATGATTCACTCCCCAAGTGAGCTCAACGGCCGGTTCTGTGCCGATCTGAAGCCGGGAACCAGGAACCTCCTCTAGGCCTCCCACGTGGGTGCAGGGTCCCAAAGCATTGGGCTGTCCTCAACTGCTTTCCCAGGCCACAAGCAGGGAGCTGGATGGGAAGTGGAGCTGCCGGGATTAGAACTGGCGCCCATATGGGATTCCGGGGCTTTCAAGGCGAGGACCCCAGCCGCTAGGCCACGACGCCGGGCCCCCCCTTTTTAAATTTATTTTTATTGGAAAGGCAGATTTATAGAAAGAAAGAGATACAGAGAGAAAGATCTTCCCATTCTCTGGTTCACTCCCCAAGTGCCCGAAATGGCTGGAGCTGAGCCAATTCAAAGCCAGGAGCCAGGAGCTTCTTCTGGGTCTCCCACGCGGGTGCAGGGTCCCAAAGCTTTGGGCTGACTGCGACTGCTCTCCCAGGCCACAAGCAGGGAGCTGGAAGGGAAGTGGAGCCAGTGGGACACAAACCAGTGCCCATATGGGATCCCAACATGTGCAAGGCGAGGACTTTAGCCATAAGCCACCGCACTGGGCCTTTCTGCTGTCTTTTGAATGGTAGGAAGATGGCAGAGGAGTCCTGTCCTTCCCCAAAGTGTGCTTGAGTTCCTCTGTCCTTTAGTCTCTTTATGGCAGTGAGCGTGATCACAAAGGTCCCAAGGCACTGACCCATTGCACGGAGACACACAGTGACGTTCACAGAGGCTCAGATGGCTTGCCCAAGGTGATGCAACTGGGTCGGCCAGCACCTCGAGTCATTCAGCAACGATTTAAGGTCTTGTACTGGGCTCCAGGGACTTGGCAGAAATGAGAGAGATGAGGCACAAGCTACCCAGGGCTTGCAGTCTGGGGATAGATAGATAGGCAGTTACAGTAGGGTGGGGAAAAGGACCACATTTAGTGGGCAATCTGCATACTAGTGTGTGATCTAAAGTGGGTCCCGTTCTCCCTCCCTCAGAAGGTCTGGGATGGGCCAGGAGGTGGTGAACTTACCATGTGAAGTTGTGATGAGCGGACCAGCTGTCCCTCGCTGAGCGCTCACAAGTTTTTGGGTAGCCCACCCCTCCTCCTGCTCCTCCACGCCCTGTTATCTCCATCAGGGGGGCACAACAAGGACTGCTGGCAGCTCACGGTCTTTTTGTCTCAGAGATGTAGGCATGGAGGCTGCACATGTGAGTGAGCCCCGCGGATCTGCAGCCCCAGGGCTGACCCCACTGCAGGGCCCTAGCTGTAGGCAGTGGGGCTGATGGCAAGTCCTCACATAGTCATGGGGACACACAGTCACGGGGACAGAAAAAAATCAGCGGGAGAAGTGCAACCCCGGGGGAGCCTGAGGCAGTGCAGGGGTTAATGCGGAGCCCTGGTTTCATGTACTTAAATAGCAAATTCCTTGCAGGAGACACATGGCGCTGGTAGGAGCAGAGAAACCCATTAGCAGTTATTAACACTGGCTCTGAACCCTGCCAGCTCAGCCCTGAAGCCAAGAAGTGCTTTTAATCCCTTCTCTTCTGAGGGGAGGGCCGCAGACTTCTGGCTACCAGCCCTGTGCATGGAAGGACTGCGTGGGCCTCCTGAACCTACCATAGCCCATGCTCCCTCAGCACTGGCTCTGCCCAGAGATGCCCCAAACCACATACCTCACCCAATATTCAAAAACCATGTCCTCGTCTCCCTAACACCAGGATGCAGCTTCCTGCATGCACCCTTTCCCCACGGGTGGATGATGGGTGACCCAGCCTTAACTGGAGCCCCTAATGACACCTGACCTCACCAGTCAGCTGATACCGCACCCCGAAACCTCAGCTGTTGGAAATGTCACACCCCTATTCCTGGCCTGGCCCCGGTCTCTGATTGAGCTGTGCAACTGGGACTGTCACTAGTTCTGGCTCTGGCCTGAGGAACCAGCAAGCTTTTGTCACAAGGCCATCCTGAGTATGTGGTTGTAGATCAGCTCTGTCCCAGCGTGGAGAGGCAGACATGCTGTTCCTATTTCCCCGGGGACTTGTCTTTCCCCCACCAACTCCCCCCCCCCCCCGGGCCACCAGCGGGGACCTCCAGAGGCCCTCTCTGCTCTCCTTTCCACAAAGAAGTAAAAGCTGGGGGGCTAGCATGTTGGCTAAACTGGCAAATCCTCCACCTCCAAACACCTGCATCCCATATGGGTGCCGGTTCATAGCCCAGCTGCTGCACTTCCCATCCAGCTCCCTGCTTATGGCCTGGCAAAGCAGAGGATGACCCAAGGCCTTGGGACCCTGCACCTGTTCCGGAAACCCAAAGGCAGCTCCTGATTCCTGGCTTCAGACAGGCTCAGCTCCAGCTATTGTGACCATTTTGGGAGTGAACCAGCAGATGGAAGATTTTTCTCTCTGTCTCTCTTTCTGTAAATCTGCCTTTCCAATAAAAGTAAATAAATATGCATATATATATATTTAAGTCAAAACCATCTGCTTAAGATTCATCCATTTATTCCCCACTCATCTGCCCCCCTAGCCACCTGCTCCATGAGTGAGCTCAGAGAACTTGGGGTGTCCCAGGTCTAGTAACCCTTGGAAAAAGTAGCTGTTCCTGGTGTAGGGAGGCATTGGGAGCACAGGATTGGGGCTAGCAGACCCTGCTTCAAGCCAGCTACTGGCGAGTAGCACTTCGGCAAGTCACTTCACTCTGAGAGTTCTGATCATTACAAGAGCTCAACTTTTTCCTTTTCAGGATTTGTTTATTTTTATTGGAAAGGCAGATTTGCAGAGAGAGGGCAAGATGGAGAAATATTCCATCTACTGGTTCACTCCCCAAATGGCCACAATGGCCAGAAATGAGCCAACCTGAAGCCAGAAACCAGAGGTCTACCACATGGGGTCCAGGGGTCAGGGTCTTGAACCATCCTCTGCTTTCCCAGGCCACAAGTAGGTAGCTGGATGGCACATGGAGCATCCAGGACACAAACCAGCATCCATATGGGATCCCAGCGCTTACAAACAGAAGATTATTCAATTGAGCCATTGTACCAGGCCCTTAATATGCAACTTTTATGAACATTAATGTTCTTTAGGTATTACAGAAATTGCCATCATCGAAGAAAATCAGATGTTAAAAAAAAAAGAATGAAATCGCACAATTTTGTCCCTTTCTAGAAAGATCCACGCTGCATTCTCATGCTAGAGAGGAAAAATGGGGGTTTGCTTGATCTCCTGCCGCTCCATGGCACAAAGCCTTGACAACATGGCAGAGTCATCCCTGAGCCAGACACTGGGGTACCTGAATTCCCGTGAGAAAGCCAGGGCTGCTGGTTCTGTGTCCTCCTCCATAACATGGTGTAGGCAGAGCGTGCCTGGGACCCCCCTCCCAGCTCTCCTGAACACAATGTGCATGGCCCTGGGAAACTGCTTTACTGCCAAGAATAGCCCATGGTGGCCTCCCAGCCTGCTGTCCTCCCTCCTCCTCCCCCTGTGAAGAACAGCACACCCCCTCAGTCCTTACCTTCTCTCCCTCAGGGTTGGGCTCCTCGCTGCCCCAGCTGCTGCCCGCTCTGTGACTGCGCCTGTGCTTGCCAACTGCCCGACTGCCAGAGCCTCAACTGTCTCTGCTTTGAGATCAAGCTGCGATGAGTCTCTGACCAGGAGCTTACCCTCTGGGGAGTGGCCGGCCCCCAGGGCTCACCTGCCCCCCTTGCTGAGGAACCTCAGTACCCCTTTCTCCAGCACCCTTCCCCACCCCACGGACACACAAATGGCTGGCCCAGCTCGGTGGCCTGGGACCTGCCAGTGGAGGGCCTGGTTCCCCGTGAGCCCACAGAGCCCTTGGGTAGTTGGTGGACCGCAGGTCCTTTGGAGGATCAGAAGAAAGAGGCGCTGCGTTCCAGAATGTGGCTCCACTGCCTCTCTGCTTCTCCAAGTAAATTGTAATATTTGAAGGTGAGGGTATGGGACAGGGCTCGTCAGAGCATTCTGGGAGAATTTGGTCTTGACTGTGGGGGATGCAGGGGTGCCCCAACCACGCCCTGTCGTCTTGGTTATTTTAGGAGTGCAGTGCCTGCATCTGCTCTCCCTCTTTAAAAAAAAAAAAAATCAGAAAACCCGAGCAGCCA
The DNA here is from genome assembly GCF_030435755.1 of Ochotona princeps. Taxonomy (NCBI): domain Eukaryota; kingdom Metazoa; phylum Chordata; class Mammalia; order Lagomorpha; family Ochotonidae; genus Ochotona; species Ochotona princeps. The sequence goes on along the minus strand of NC_080855.1, from coordinate 24,514,563 downwards.
CTTGCCAGGCCCAGAGTTGGGGGAGGGAAAGGGAGGAGCCAGCAGGAGGCAGGCTGGGAGGGGTCAGGGTGACCTAAGGCCCCTTACCCTTTTTCCTACAGATTCCAGCCCAAACACAGGGTAGCTCCTGACCACCACGAGCCTCCTTCTGGAATCCCAAGGAAGACATTTCTTCTGAAGTGCCAGTGAGTAGTCGGGGAGCCCCTCTTCCCCATACTCTATCCCACACCCCCTCCCCAGCAGAGCGACCCAAGGCTTCCTTCTCCTTCCCCCACACCGGGCCCCACGCTGGCATGAATGTCAGGGGCTTCAGGTTTCCCTAAATATAGGTCCTGTCGGGGATCCGTGGCCGGGGAAAGGGCAGGGGTCATAGGAGAAGGTCGGGGACACTTGTTCAGGGCGGGGGCAGGGCAGAAGCTGCCTTATAACCCAGGCTGGGGACGACCCGCTCACTCGCTGCTGACCACTCTGCCGGCTCCTTCCGCCTCGCCGCTTAGCAGGTGGGCCGCTAACCTAGCCGGATCAGGAGGGGGAAGAGTAAGGAGGGCAGTGGAGCAACTCAGGGACGGAGTTTATTTTGGAGAAACAAGGCAGGTCCCAGGGACTTCCTGGGTGGGGAGGGGGGACTAGCGGTGGCCCGCTGTTTTCCACGTGGTCGGCTTTTTGGTTGGGGGATCCACGCCACCACGCTCCGGTCGGCTCCAGCCCCACGCGGAGAGCGCGTGCGCCACCAGGAGCTCGGTTGAGTCTCTGGAGCGAACCCCGGCACCGATGCCTGGATGCCTTCCTTGGTAGTCAGAGCTTGGCACGAGTGTGCAGGCCTCGCCTCCAAGCCCCTGGCAGCCCCGGCGCCCTCTTCAGCGCTCCGGGCACCCACCCGTCCTGGCCTGGACTAAGCGACCTAGGGCTATCGGCTCCACGCCCAGAGGCAGGCCCGCGCACGATCTCTCCCTCTGGCGACTGACACACGCTGCAACCGCGCAGGCCGGAAGCGGGACTGCTCGCGGCCGCCAGATCTGGTCCTAGAAGAGGAAGCGGGGAGGCTCCTTCTCAGCCTCTTCCGCCCCGCTTTCCCCTTGCTTCTCATCTCCATCTACTCTGCGGCCTTTATTCTGGCTGAGTCACGGCGCCCCGGAACGCGCCAGGCCCGGGCAGCGGCCCGGTGAGGGGGAGGGGAGGGCGCCGCCGACCCGCGGGATGTGGCCAGAGTCACGTCCGAGGCTCGGGGGCGGGGGAAGCAGCCCGCTCGCAGGCACCGCCTCCGGGGCAGCTTCGCGGCTCGGGGGACTGGCCTCCCACCTAGTTCCTTTCCCGCAATTGGACGCCTCCTACCGCACCCCCTCCTCTGCAAGGGAAAAGGCCCGGCGGAGGGGTTTCGCGGCGCCTTTAAAAGGCAAGGGCTCCACCTCTCGCCCGCCCCTTGCGCCGCCCCCTTCGGGAGCTGAATAGGCTGCGTTCCTCTCGGAACGCGCCGCAGAACCGGGTCCTGGTGACGATCGCCGCGTTCTCTTCCCCTGCGCGCTCTCCAGCCCACCGCCGCCGCAGCCCTCCAATCCACCCTCCCGGGCCAGGTGAGCGTCTCTACGCCACGTGTCAGGGTCAGAGACCCTAGAGAAGGGTCTTGGTGGGGAGGCGGTGGCGGGTCGGCTGGGAGACCCTTTCCGTGCTTCTCCCCAGGCCACCCTCTCTCACTCCCACACACACCCGCAGGCGCCCAGCCCCGACTCCCTAGCCGTCGGCAGCTTGGGCTCCCTGGCTTAGCTGCGCAACGCGGCAGCTCCGCTCGCTGAGTCATGGCGGGGGAGGAACAGAGCGAGAGGGAAGCTCTACTCCCCTCTCTTGCAGGGGACCCCCCCACCACACACACACCACCATCACCGGCACCGTGCAAAGGATTAGGGCTCCTTCGTCTCTAGGGGTCCCCTCCAAAGGCGAGGGGGCGGGAGCCGGGCCATCTATCACCTCAGGGTTCCCGTAGGTGAGGGGTTTATTCGGGCCAAGAAGTAGGGCGTGCCGGCTAGGAGGGGGAACCCCATAGTCTGGCTTGATGACCCATTAACACTTTGCTATCTTTCCTTATCGGGTGACGTTGATTCTGAGCCTGGAACAGCAGCTACCAGCCGTGCGAACAGACAGGAGCATTTTTCAGGGACAGGGGTGGGGCGCCTGGCGGCTCCTCCACGTATCCTTTCCCTGTGCAAGCAGTGAGAAGGGCAAGCCTCACCCTCTCTGGGCCCCAGCCAGGATCGCCCAGCTGCTCTTTCCCGGAACTCTCATCACCTTCCTGCACCCCCCTCCCACACGCACCCTTTTCCTAATTCCCTGCCCCCACCCTTGGGGTGGGACAGCCTGACCTTGAGATGTCCTTGGAGACTGAATGGCCCAGTCTCTTCTATCTAATCTTGGAACTGACCCTCCTCTCCCCACCAGGGTGGAAGCACACAGAACTTTGCCCTTCTCTGGGCGGTGGGGTCTCTGGCCCCTCCCCATGCCCTGGGAACTCTAAAATCCTCTGGTTGTTCGATTTTGTTTCTAGGCAAGGTGACCCCCATGGCAAAGCGCAAGCCAGATGGGTCCAGCTTCAACATGACCCGCCTGTCCCTGGCTCTGGCATTTTCCTTTCCCCCGGGTGCCAGTGCGCAAACCCAACCTCAGCTGGGCACCACCCAGCAGCAGACAGAGTTAGGAAAGGTACAGGGGGCAGGCCTAGTCTAGGGAAGTCGGGAGAGCCGGGGACAGGAAGTACCCCAGGACCCGCCCGGGTGCGGGGGCATGGGAGGTAGGGAACTTGGGGGACAGGAAGTACCCCAGGACATGCCCTGGGTGCGGGGCAGGGGAGGTAAGGAACGTTTTGCCCTGACTGCAGGCAAGGGGCCCTGCTTGCTGAGGAAGGCTGCAGGACAGCTCATCTTACCCCGTCTCCTGCATCCATCTCGCTCCCAGGAACTTGCTACCACCAGCACCATGCCCTACCCATATCCAGCGCTGACCCCGGAGCAGAAGAAGGAGCTGTCGGACATCGCTCACCGCATCGTGGCCCCGGGCAAGGGCATCCTGGCTGCAGATGAGTCCACAGGTGAGAACAGGAAGGAGGGCCCAAGGTGGGAGTGGTAGGCTGATGGACAGCCTTCCCTTCCTGTCCCACACACTGACCCACCTGCCCCCCCTCCAGGTAGCATCGCCAAGAGGCTGCAGTCCATTGGCACAGAGAACACGGAGGAGAACCGGCGTTTCTACCGCCAGTTGCTGCTGACCGCCGATGACCGCGTGAACCCCTGCATCGGGGGCGTCATCCTCTTCCACGAGACCCTCTACCAGAAAGCCGATGATGGGCGTCCCTTCCCACAAGTGATCAAGTCCAAGGGCGGTGTTGTGGGCATCAAGGTAAGGGGGCAGACTGTTGGTGAGGGTGGACCTGGGAAGGGGAAGTACTGAGGGGCAGGGCAGGGCATGACCCCAGGCTTGCAGGCCCGGCGGATGTGGGTGGACGGAAGCCACAGATGGTTGACTGATGGTAGCTTCTGGGTGTGGCACATTCAAGCCTCCCAGTTCCAAGCTAAGGGCTAGTCCCATTGTACAGCTGCAGACCCAGGAGGTGGGGAAGAGGGACAAGGTGACTTGCTGACAGGAGGTGCTAGAGAGCACAGGTCTCCCTGTCAAACCATAGTCTGGTGCAGCCTACTGCCCAGAACAAGATATTGTAATATTTGCAAGTCCTGAAAAGGCCATTGCAGAGGTTTAAACAAAGCTGGGAGAGCACGAGGAACTGTAACCAGAATTCATGTTCTCTGTCTCATGTCACTGCCATCCTCCCATCCCAACAGGTGGACAAGGGTGTGGTACCCCTGGCAGGAACTAATGGCGAGACCACCACTCAAGGTGAAAACTCCCCCTCCCTTAGCTGGGTGTCCCTTCTTGGATTGGAAGCCAGGTTCCAAGGAAGTGGGAGCCACGTGCCCCTCTCTCCTCCCCCTGCCCTAACTCCTCCATCCCTTCAGGGCTGGATGGGCTGTCGGAGCGCTGTGCCCAGTACAAGAAAGATGGAGCCGACTTTGCCAAGTGGCGTTGTGTGTTGAAGATTGGGGAGCACACCCCCTCAGCCCTGGCCATCATGGAGAATGCCAATGTTCTGGCCCGATACGCCAGCATCTGCCAGCAGGTGGGTTCCCTTCTCTTCCTCCCACAGTGGCAACAGGCACACACTGCGCCTGCTAGGACGGCTGCCTCCCCCAGAGCAGCTGCTCCCCAAAGCTTGTCAAACCTCACGCTGGGTCTGCAGCCAACACTTCAGGATGTCGTGAGACAGCAGGCAGAGGAAGGAGGGTGTGAGCGGGTACCCAGTGCTGCGGTCCTCGCTGAGCCGAGCTCTGGCTGGGGAGAGTGTGTGTGTTAGGAGGCCTTCGTCAGCCCATCCTTCTCTTCCCACAAAGAATGGCATTGTGCCCATCGTGGAGCCAGAAATCCTCCCCGACGGGGACCATGACCTGAAGCGCTGCCAGTATGTCACGGAGAAGGTAAAGTGACATGCCTGCCAGGCCAGCCCTTGGCAGTGGGGGCTTGGGGGTGCTTGAGACCAACCGCTGTCCTCTACCCCCGTCTTGTGCTGCTCCCCTAGGTGCTGGCTGCTGTGTACAAGGCTCTGAGCGACCACCACATCTACCTGGAAGGCACCCTGCTGAAGCCCAACATGGTCACCCCAGGTCACGCCTGTACCCAGAAGTATACCCATGAGGAGATTGCCATGGCAACCGTCACTGCCCTGCGCCGCACAGTGCCCCCTGCCGTCACCGGTGAGGCCCACGCTCCCCATCATGGTCTTCATAGCCCCCCTGCCAGAAGCTCCTCCTTCCCAGCCCTTGGGGTGTCTCTGACAGTGGTCACTCTGCCTCCCTCACCCCACCTGTTACACCTGTTCCCACAGGAGTCACCTTCCTGTCTGGAGGACAGAGTGAGGAGGAGGCGTCCATCAACCTCAATGCCATCAACAAGTGCCCCCTCCTGAAGCCGTGGGCCCTGACCTTCTCATATGGCCGTGCCCTGCAGGCCTCAGCCCTGAAGGCCTGGGGCGGGAAGAAGGAGAACCTGAAGGCAGCCCAGGAGGAGTACGTGAAGCGGGCCCTGGCCAACAGCCTCGCCTGTCAAGGAAAATACACCCCAAGCGGCCAGGCGGGCGCTGCCGCCAGCGAGTCCCTCTTCATCTCTAACCACGCCTACTAAGCGAAGGTGTCCTCAGGCCGCCCCCACTCAACACTCCAGGCTTCTGCCCCCTCCGCCTGCACACTCACTCTTGAAGAGGGGCTTCATGTGGGGGTTCCAGGCTGGGTTTCCCGTCACTCTTGCCTCCCTTGTGACTTTGGTGCGTGGTGTTGTCTGTGAACGCTAACTCCATCACTTTGTCCAGCCCACTGCCAATAAACAGCTATCTAAGGGGGAGTTTAATGTGTGTACCTCTATTTTTTTTTTTTTCTTAGATTTCTTTATTTGAAAGGCAGATTTACAAAAATGGCCAGAGTGGGGCCAAGTGCTTCTTCCAGGTTTCCGACTTGGGTGTAGGGTCCCAAGGACTTGGGCCATCCTCCACTGCTTTCCCAAGCCAGAAGCAGGAGGCTGAATCCAAATTAGGGCAGCTGGGACAGGAGCCCCGGTACCCATATGGGATTCTGGCATTGCAAGGTGAAGATTATCCTGTTGAGCCACTGGGCAGGTGGTCCCCCTCTCCCTTTCCCCACTAACTGTACTCTTGATCACAAGAGAGCCAGGTCATGGAAGCGCCTGGAAGAAGCTCTTTTTTTCTGGGCAGGAGAAGGGGTGGGATGGGGAAACCTCTTCTAGCTGCTCTTGACTTCACTCCTTGTGGCAGCATTTGAGCAGGGCTCACACTGGGGGTTGTGGATATAAAAAGTCATGGGTGGGGGGCTGGTGCAGTGGCCTAGGGACTAAAGTCCTCACCTTGAGTGTGCTAGGATCCCATATGGGTGCTGGTTCTAATCCCAGCAGCCCCGCTTCCCATCCAGCTCCTTGCTTGTGGCCTGGGAAAGCGGTGGAGGACGGCCCAAAACCTTGAGACCCTGCACCCCTGTGGGAGCCCTGGAGGAAGTTCCTGGCTCCTGGCTTCCTATTGGCTCAGGTCTGGCCATTGTGTCCATTTGGGGAGTGAACCAACAGATGGAAGATCTTCCTGTCTCCCTTGTTTATATCTGACTTTCCAATTTAAAAGTTGTTTTCTCATCTGTTACCTCCATCCTTAGCACTCCTCCAAGCTATGGTCTGCCTTTTTACTCCACTCTGGGGAAACCAAAGTGGAGGGGCAGGAAAGGGGGATAATAAACAGGGAGTATCATCTACAAATCTTCCAGTAAAAAATAACTTCTGCTTGAAGCTAGAAGCCATGGAAGAAGAAGATTTAAAAATAAAAGATCTTCCATCTGCTGGTTCACTTCCCAAATGGCTGCAACTGCCACAGCTGGGCTGGTCCAAAGCTAGAAACTTCTTCCAGGGTCTCAGGGACCAAGGCTTCTTACAGGTGCATTAGCAGAGCACTGGATCAGAAGTGGAGCACCCGGGTCCAGAACCATGCCCATATGCTGCCAGTACAAGGTGGAGGCTCAGCCTGCTATGCCATAATGCTGGTCTGAAGAAGAGGATTTTAAGTGCCAGTTTGGGGCATTTGAGAAGTGAGAGGAGAAAACTAGGACTTGAGTACATAGCTTTCCTGAATTAAAAGTTTGACTTTTAGTCAAATCCAAAGTTTGTGCAGCTGAGAGCTTTTGGACAAGCTTGGACTGGGTCATGCATCCTCTACAGTACAAGCCCCCAGGTAGTGTGGGGCCGGCATGGTGCAGCCAGTTCGATATCTCCCTGTCCAGGACTGTGGGCCAGAGGGCGGGGGTGGGGAGCAGATTAAACAGGTGGTCTCAAAAATGTGCAATACAAAGTTATAAGGCCTGGGTTCTGCTTGGTTGCTCAGTTGGCAACCTCCCTGTGCCAGTAATCCCATAAAGACACCGGTTCTAGTCCCGGCTGCTCTACTTCCCATCCAGCTCCCTGCTTGTGGCCTGGGAAAGCAATCAAGGATGACCCAAAGCCCTGGGCCCCTGCACCTACGTGGGAGACCCTGAAGAAGCTTCTGGCTCCTGGCTGCGGATCAGCTTAGCTCGAGGTTGTGGCCATTTGGGTAAGTGAACCAGAGGATGGAAAATCTCTTTCCTTCTCTGTAATTCTGCCTTTCCATAAACAATAAATGAATCTTTAAGGAAGTAACACGGCCTAGCTTCCGTTTATTCCTGTTGCTGAAACGAAGTGAAGGACGTATCTCTATCAGCAACAGGTTGGGGCCCACCGTCACTTCCGCCAGCCGTACTCTTCGACTCTTTCCGGTACCTTCCGGTTCTTTCCGGTTCTTCGGCCTGAGAGGGGGGCGCCGCGGGGGTGAGGGAGTGTGTATGACGCCACATCCGGCGCGCGGCGGAACGCGCTTCCCTTTGCTTCCGCGGCGGGGCCGGAAGTCGAAGCGACGGTGGCGGCGGCCCACAGCGGAGGCAGGAGCCCCGGGAGCCCGAGAGCCGAAGCCCGAGTCGCCGCGGCGGTAATAGCCCGAGACCCCTCTCGGCCACCGTCCTTCTTGGCGCGGGACCGCGGGGTTCGACGGGAGTTGGCGAAAGTGAGGCGGGGGCGGTGGGACGCTGCGGGGAGCTGGGGGGACCTGTCGGGGTTGGCGGGGGGTCTTTCCCGCCCGCACAGCCGAGCCCCGCGTCCCTTCGTCCCCGCGTCCCCTCGGTGCGGACTCCCGGGCCAATGGGCTCGCCTCGGCCTTTCCCGCAGGAGACCCCTCCCTGTGCGGCGCGGAGGGGGCGGCGGCCCCGACGCTGACCCGCGCCGGGCGGCGGGGGGCCATGGCGGAGATCAGCGACCTGGACCGGCAGATCGAGCAACTGCGGCGCTGCGAGCTCATCAAAGAGAGTGAAGTCAAGGCCCTGTGCGCCAAGGCCAGGTGAGCCCTGCGGCGCCGGCCGCACCCCGAAGGGTTCCCGGGGAGTACGGTGGCTGGGAGACAGGTAGGGGATAGGGATGGCTAGGGGACAGGGGTTCCTTGGCAATGTCGGGGCGCTGGAGAGAAAGTTCTGGGAGAGGCTGAACTCTGACCCTGAGATGTCTGGAAAGACTGAAAAAGATAGCCACAGGGTGGCGACAGGGACTTTGGGATGGTTTGGAAATGTCTTATTTTTTAATCCCAGCCCCACCAAAAAGATGGGTGGTGGTGTCCCCATTTTCCGTGCCAGCGCTGTCAAGTCCAGAGTTAGCAGCTGGCTACTGAGAGGAGGAGTGTGAAACCCACTGTGCTGCCCCGTTTGGGGGCCTCGTGGGATCTCCCTGAGTGGTCCACCCCGGAGTGGTGGGCATTAAGCCTGAGCTGAGCACGTCTCCGCCTCAGGTGGGAGGCAGGAACCAGGGCTGCAGGGTGTGGGCTGTGCTGGGGTGCCCAGGTGGTTGAGGGTCTGGTTCCTTATTTGTGAAGTGGAGAGGAGGTGGTGGGGAGAGGCTCTGGGAGGGGAGCCAGCATGAGGTGCTCGGCCACCACTAGGCATTAGCATTGCTGTGGCTATGCTGGTTGTGATTGCTCGGACAGTGCATGACAGCTTCAGGTTGCTGGGAGGACATAACTGATGGTGCTATGGTGACGAGGACAGAGAGCAAGGACTGCTTCTGTGGGTGGTGGCAGTAGAAATGGACACCCTTGGGTTTGCGCATTGGATAGTAAACTAATACTCCACCTGCAAGTGTTGGGATCCTGCATGGGCGCCAGTTCTAGTCCGGGCTGCTCCACTTCCCATCTGGCTTCCTGCTGGTGTCCTGGGAAAGCCATAGAGGAGACCCGGAGGGAGACCCGGAGGAAGGCCCTTGCCCCTGGCTTTGGATTGACTTGGCTCTGCAGTTGAAGCCATTTGGGGAATGAATTAACAGATGGAGGATCTCTCTCTGTGTCTCCTCTCTGTAAAATCTGCCTTTCAGATAAATCCTGGGGAAAAAAAGTGATTGCAAGCCCTGAGATGTTTTGGCAGCAATAAGAACCAGTTTGCTGCCTGCTGCGGGTACTGCTGCCAGGATTCCACCAGGGGTAGCATGATGGGAGGTGCCAGTCCAGTCAGTCTGTGCATTTAACCATAGGGCAACAGTAGGCTCCTGGCGTGCCTGCCTTGGGACTGGGTGCAGGCGCACACACATAGAAGCCCCTCAGTCCTCCCCACCAGCAGCTCTGTGAGGCAGGGAAACCGGGACTCTTGGCGAGCCCAATGACTTGACTGAGATGCCACTCTACCAACAAGAGGGCTCTGAGCAGGTGGCCGCTCGGCCATCCCTGGGCCCTGGCCCTTGTGTCCACTGATGCGGCCCACAGGGTTGATGTGGGTTTGCTAACCAGCTCCTTTCAGATGCTTATCTTTGGAGCTTCGGGGCTTTTAGGTTGGTTGGTTTTGTTCTTAATTATTATTTTTATTTAAAATGCAGAGTTACGCAGAGAGGAAGAAACCGAGAGGTCTTTTACCCACTGATTCACTTCCCAAATGGCTGCAATGGCCATGGCTGAGCTGATCCAAAGCCAGGAACCAGGAGCTGCTTCTGGGTCTCCCACATGGGTGCAGGGCCCCAAGGACTTGGGCTGTCCTCTGCTGCTTTCCAAGGCCACAAACAGGGAGCTGGATTGGAAGTAGAGCAGCTAGGTCTAGAACCAGTGTTCATATGGGATGGGGGTGCTTGCAAGTGGAGGATTAGCTTGTTGTGCCATGACAGCAGCTCTTAAGTAAACATCCTAAAAATAATTATATATTTTTTTGAGAGACAGTGTTAACGCAGGGAGGGAGAGACTGAGAACTCTTCCATCCACTAGTTGACTCCCCAGATGGCCACAGCAGCCACTGTTGGGCCAAGTTAAAGCCAGGATCTTCTGGGTCTCCTGCATGTGTATAGGACCCCAACAACTTAGGCCTTCTTCCACTGCCTTCCCAGGCACATTAACGGGGAGCTCAATAGGCAGTGAAGTAGCCAGTACTGGAACTGGCACCCATATGGGATGCCAGTGTTACAGGCAGTGGCTTTATCCACTACACCCCAGTGCTGGCCCCTCTCTGAAGGGTTTTGAAACCATTATAAGGCTCAGGGGAGGTAGTGCTTGATCGGGGACAGGGCCTGGCCCAGTGGTGGGTCTCCTGAAGGTGGTGTTGACTGGAACTGAAGGAGAGTGCGGGTCACGATGGGGCAGCTGACAGTAGGGGCCCTGTCTTTGAGCTGCCTGGGATTGACTCTATGGAATGGCTGGCATTAGTTCTTCAGGAATTGAATTTTTTGAGTTCTCGCTCAGGCGCTTCCCAGCTTTGTGACCTTGATCCTGCCACTATACTCTAAGCTTCAGGCTTCTTGTGTCAGAGGAGGATGAGAGAACCTCTGTGCCCTGTGGGTTGGGAAGAATATTCCCATGGGGCCATGTAGGTGCAGGAGCCCAGTGCTGGGTAGCCAGACTCTGGGCAAGGCCTCTGCCCTTCTTCCAAAGCATCTGCCCTGGCTGCCTGAGACATTTGCAGCTCTTCCTGTTGCCTGAGCGGGCTCTCTCGGGAGGGACAGGCAGAGCAGGACTTGGATGAGGGCCTAGGCCCAAGGCGGCAGACCCTGGAGCCATGCTGCCTTGCTTCTGATCCCTCCATGCTCCAGGCGTCCTCTTGTGTAGAGCCCGCACAGGGCCTGCCCTGGAGGGCTTTGGGAAAGCAGCCTGGCCTCAGCCGGTGCCCTGTGAGATACTAGGGGGCTGGCAGGGTCTAACCCTGTATGTCCCAGCTCCAAGGTGACCTTCTTTTGTGGTCACACAGTGGCATAGTGACCACAGGGGAGGGCCAAGTCCTCCCTGTCACTGTGTACTAGAAGTTTTGCGACTGAGGTTACCTCAGGGAGTCAGCAGAGTTGGCGAAAGGCCTGTGACTGTCACAGAGGAACACCAAGGCTTAGCCAGGAAAGGTCCTGGGTTTCTGTTACGGAAGGAGGAAGGGGCCCCTTCTGCAGGGTGAGTGCCAGGGTGCCAAGCAGTTCGTACTGGAAGGGTTCGTGGGATTCAGGGTGAAAGAGCCAGGCTGGCCTCTGTCCCATAGGCAGCAAGGTGCTACGGCGAAGGGCCGGGGCAGCCTCCTCCGGGGAAACTGCAGCCTGGCCTGCCCTGGCCTGGCTGTGGTGACCTTGGTCTTCTGTCTCCAGAGAGATCTTGGTGGAGGAGAGCAACGTGCAGAGGGTGGACTCGCCAGTCACGGTGAGTCCCCGCTGTGCCCCCGACCCGCGTCTGCAGCCTCCTGCACCTGCATCCGCAAGCCTGGGTTTCCGCGCTGTACCCCCACCTAAGGCATGGGTGGTGTGGGGGAGGGGGCACCCTTGGCCAGGGCACACTCCTGCCTAGTGAGTGACTCTGTTTTTGTGTTTTGATGGGCAGAGGGCAGGCCCTCTGCAGGAGCTGCAAGTCTAGCTGCAAAGACTTAAGCCCTGGCTCATGCCCCAGAGCAGTTGGCAGTCCGTGGAGGGAGCCGCTGACAGCCCAAGCTGGCTTAGGGCAGGAGACCCTTGCCTCTGAGATGGGGCAGAGCTGTAAAAGTGAGAGTTGCAGAAGAGAGCCACTGGGGACCCTGGCTTTCCCCTGAGAGCGCGTGTCACCCTGCCTTCCTGCTTCCCAGGTGTGTGGTGACATCCATGGCCAGTTTTATGACCTCAAGGAGCTGTTCAGAGTGAGTGTGGGGGGACCTCCAGGGAGTGGGGCTCTTGGGGGAGGTTGGCTGGAAGACCCCTATAACGGAGAGCTAAAGTTACTCATGTGCGTGGGATGCATGCAAGAGGCTTCTAGTTATATTAGGTAGATGGGCTACTCCCCAAATGCTGGTTCACTCCCCAAATGGATGTAGTGGCTGGGGCTGAGTTGATCTGATCCAAAGCCTGAAGTTTCTTCAGGGTCTCCCATGCGGGCGCAGGGGCCCAAGGACTTGGGTCACCCTCCACTGCCTTCCCAGGCACATTAGGGAGCTGGATGGGAAGTAGAGCAGCTAGGACTCTAATCCAATGCCCATAGAGAATGGAGGCGGAAGCTTTACATGCTGCGTCATGGTGTTGGACCTTTTCTGAAAGGAAGACCTCGCTAGGATGGGAACATGGATCAGTGAAGTGGGGGCCAGAGTAGGGGTGGCGACTTGGGACCCAGCAGGACCTCATCCCTCTCAGGTCGGTGGTGATGTCCCTGAGACCAACTACCTCTTCATGGGGGACTTTGTGGACCGTGGCTTCTACAGCGTCGAGACGTTCCTCCTGTTGCTGGCCCTGAAGGTGGGAGCCCCTGGCTCTGGCCCAGCATCCCCATCTTCCCACCCCACCTCCCCCACCTCCCTCCACAAGGCAGTTGCACTGCCAGTGATGGAGTGACTGCTTGGCGTGGCCAGCTGGGGTTGCCTTGATGGAGGGACGTCTGACCAGGGCTCTGAAGCTGTGGCCAGCAGGGAGGGGAGAGTGGCTCCTGTGCTCAGCAGGTGGCAGCGTGGTGCACCAGAGGTTGTGGTCTCCCTCAGCAGTTGTGGGGGCGGAGAGGGCAGAGGGCACTGCTGAGGATGCGCTCTGTGTGGGATGATGAAGGGGCAGTTGACGTCATGGTCTCCAGTGGAGGGACTGGGAGCCTTGGGCAGATGATGGCAGGAAAGGATCAGAGGCTGGGCCAGGGCAGTGATGAGGAGGCTGCAGTGACACTGGCTGACGTGGAGAGGGTGGATGGAGGTGGAGGGGCATCTAGATCCCAGTGTGGGCTTGCTGGCTGCCCAGGTTCGCTATCCCGACCGCATCACTCTGATCCGTGGCAACCATGAGAGCCGCCAGATCACTCAGGTCTACGGCTTCTATGATGAGTGCCTGCGCAAGTACGGCTCGGTGACTGTGTGGCGCTACTGCACCGAGATCTTCGACTACCTCAGCCTGTCGGCCATCATCGACGGCAAGGTGAGCCAGCCACAGCCTCTGCGTGCCTGCAAGTGCTGGGGAGCTCTGGCGGGAGCCTCCCTGTCCCCTACTCTCTCCCACAGATCTTCTGCGTGCACGGGGGACTCTCGCCCTCTATCCAGACGCTGGACCAGATCAGGACGATTGACCGGAAACAGGAGGTGCCACATGATGGCCCCATGTGTGACCTGCTGTGGTCCGATCCAGAAGGTGAGGTGGGCGCCCAGGGCCGGGCCAGCTTGCTGTGCTCTCAGGCTGCTTTCAAAGTGGCCTTGAAGGAACAGTGAGACCAGGGCAGGAGTAGGGCCCGTTTGGTCTTGGCTGGTTGCCTGTCGTCCTTGGCTCAGTTTTGGCAGTTGAGCGGGGGAGGCATGGCTGGCACAGTGTGGGGCCATGGGGTGCAAGCTAGAATTTGTGGATTGAGGCTGGGAGGGCTGGCCAGGATGAGGTCACCACCCCTGCTGTCCTGACAATAGCTTTTGAGGGCTCTCACCTGATGGGGTTCTCTATTAGTGTGGCTTGGGGCTGCTCCTGTCACGCACATTCTGTCACTGTCACATGTGTGGCCTGTCCAGTACAATGTAGATGATGTGTCACCCGTTTTGTCGGGCTGGTCTTTGCTCACTACTGTTTCCAGTGTGGTGGCCATGAGTGCCTGCTTGCACTCGCATGCCCTGCTGGAACAGCCACTGACTGGTGTGGTCACTGGAGTGGAAGGTGGTCCCAGCCGCCGTCTCTGCCTTCTCTTGGGGAGCTCAACTGTTGTCCCTGCCCCAAGAATCCTCCGATCATAGGCAGCTCCCATGCACATGCCCTTTCAAGCTGTGGGTGACTGGGGGAGAGGAACAAGCTGTCCACCCCTGAGAGAAGGCATTCAGGAAGCCTAAAAGCTGCCCTCTCCCCATCCCTGCCTCAGACACCACAGGCTGGGGCGTGAGTCCCCGCGGGGCCGGCTACCTGTTTGGCAGTGACGTGGTAGCTCAGTTCAATGCGGCCAATGACATTGACATGATCTGCCGTGCTCACCAACTGGTGATGGAAGGTTACAAGTGGCACTTCAACGAGACAGTGCTCACCGTGTGGTCAGCGCCCAACTACTGCTACCGGTGAGCAGGTTGGGCCGGGATTTGGGTGTGGGGTGGGCATCCCAGCTGCTTTGTCCCTAACCCTGTGGGCCCCTGTCCTAGCTGTGGGAACGTGGCGGCAATCTTGGAGCTGGACGAACATCTGCAGAAAGATTTCATTATCTTTGAGGCTGCGCCCCAGGAGACCCGGGGCATCCCCTCCAAGAAGCCTGTGGCTGACTACTTCCTGTGAGCCCCGGCCCCACCCCTTCACCCCCTGGCCCTCGGACCACTGTGACTCTGCCCTCTGCCCCATCTGGAGGCTGGGCATGGTGGGGGGCTGCCCCACTCTGCTCTCCCCCCCGAGAGGGTACCCCACGAGGGTGAGGACTTAGCAGAGAGGTTGAGGCCTAGCATCACGTGCCTCCTCTCCTCTCTCCCCACTTGAACCATGAAGTTTCCAGTCATTTTTGTTTTCTTTTTTCCTTTTTTTTTTCTGTTGGTTTTTAGATAAAAGTTTTGAGGAAAAAAAAAAGAAAAAAATTCTAATAAAAGAGGAAAAATAGTCTTTGGTGTCCGACTCGATGGGGGCTGAGCAGGGATGCTGGGAGTTGAGTGGCTGCGGCAGGTCACTTAGAGCCTCCAGGCGCCTGTCCAGAAATTTCCTCACTGTCTTTTCACTACGGTTCTGAGGATTCCGATCCTCTGATTTTGCGGAATAGGAAACCGGTCCCAAGCAGGTTGCTGGATGTGTAGGAGGCCCAGCAGCTGGAATGGGGCTGTGTCCCAGCCCGGCCTCCCTACTACCAACCAAGGTTCCCGCAGCCAGCCCCCTGGCCAAATGCCGCAGCCCATCAAGAACTGAATACTAATGGCTTTTGAGTTTTATTAACAAAAATAACTCTGGTCCTGAGAACAGCCTAGTGTGGCTTGCACCCGTGGCGGCCATGGGGGTGGAGGGGAGGTAGCACTTGCCAAGGTGCCTGCCGGCCCTGCCTGGGGGGGAGGGCGAATGCCCCATTTGGCCAGGCACAGCCTGCCTCCATTCACACTGAGGTGAGAGCCGGGAAGGGGAAGCTGGTCCCAGCTGGACTCCAGCAGCCTGGCTTGAGCTTTGAAGCCGCTGGTGGGTGGGAGTGAAATCAAAGTGTGAAGTGGGGGGGGGGGGCAGGGGCTAGACCCAAGGCAGCCATTTGGTGTGGGGGTGGGGCCAGCAGGAGGTGGCTAAAGTGCTGGGGGAAGGGGGCTAGATGTTTGTGGTGGGAGATGGGGGCAGGCAGAGGGACCCAAGTAGTGGTTTAGTACATGGGCTTGGAGCCCACGTCCAGGTAGCTCCCAGGCCCAGGGTATGGCAGAGGAAAGGGGCCCCCTTGGAGGAAGTGTGGGGCAAAGGATGGTGCAGGTGGAGCTGTGGGGTACCCTGAGGCCCCTGGGCCAGGCTGCAGCTCCAGAAATGCAGCTGGGTAGGGGGCTTGGCGCCCGGAGTCTGGAGCCTCGGGGAAGCTGGCGCTCCTGCAGTGGGGAGAGAAGGGGTCACAACACAAGAGGCTCCTCATGAAGCCCCCTCTGGCCTGGAGCAGCCCAGCTAGGTGCCCTCATGGCACTCACCTGGTTGGGAGGTGCCCGGAAGCCCCATGGAAGGCCGCAGGGTGCAGGAAGTAGGCCTCTGCACTGGGGCCACTGCAGGGGGCAGGTGGGGCAGGGGGAGCTTCCTGGGGCGCTGGGGTCTGCTCCAGATCTGAGTCTCGGATATCCCCCCCCAGAGTGGAGTCACAGGGACCCCCTGGTGCATCTAAGGAGACAGGGACACGTCAGGCCATGGAAAGGGAGGGGCCCAGACCAGCACTGGCACACCACTCACCTCCGCTCCCATAGGTTTCCGTGGTTACTGACTCTGAGCCCCGAAGTTTCCTCTTCACACGGGCGTCTCGCTCCCTGGGGATGGGCAGTGGTGATGATGATGATGGTGATGATGGTGATGATGGTGATGATGGCAATAACAGTACTTACCAGGTGCCAAGCCTTGCGCCCTGCCAGGGTCCCACCCTATCGGGTAGGTGCTGCTACTACACCCACTTTACAGGTGAAGGCTCAACCGTTCTGTGGTGGGGACACAGCTGAGCTGAGAGTCTGCCCCTCTCCTATACTTCCCACACTTCGCTATGGCACTGGGAATCCATGGAGACATCCTCCATGCCGCCAGGGCAGCATGTGATCCAAGTCCAGCTTGTCTCCCTCTGCCCATGTCTACTATCATCACCTGGCAGCATCTCTCTGGAATCTTCACCTGCTTCACTTACCCATCTTCCGGAAGTCCTCCCTGACTCCCATCAGCCATCAGTTACCCTTTCCCATCGAGGGACCTTTCAGGTAATGTCTGTCTCTCGGATGGCCAGGAAGCTTCCCCAGCTTTTGGGGGCCGTCCTCAGAGCAGGGCCCTCCCTCACCTTTCCCGTCCAGCAACCTGGGTGCCTATCACCTCCTGGCTTTGCTCCTCGCTTGGTCCACTCTGGCTGCGCCACAGGGGCAGGCCTACCCCAGGGCCCTTACACATGCAGTGCCTGCTCCCTAGGTAACCTACACAGCTCCTTTCCACCTCTCGGATGTCCCCTTCGCTATCACCTGCTCCCCCACACCCTGCTTCATTCCTTTGTCCTATTGTGCTCTCTATTGCTCCAGCTTATTTACTCTGTGTGTCTGGCAGGGGCTGTGGTTTGATTTCTTTCCTGGAACCAGGCCTGCTGCACAGCTGCTGCCGAGTAAGGACTTGTTGGTTCAGGAAGGGAATCAACTACTGCCATGTGGCTGACTCAGCAGGGCCCGCCTCAGGCGAGCGATTACAGAAGTGCTGGGTGAGTGAACCAGTGCCCACCTCTTACAGTTTCTGCCGTTCTCCCGGAAACCTTTGGCGAAGGGATTGGCTGCAATCTTCAGCTGTGTGATCTGGGGCAGAGGGAGAGTGCACACACGTGTACGGTCAGAACTTCTGTGTGGCACTTCGCCCCTCCCCAATCCCCCACCCGGCATGGTGACTCACCCGTGGGTTCTGGTAGGCTGTCACGGAGATAAACATTGTCTCGGGGAAGCGGAAGGAGGCCACGCCCCCCCAGTGTTGGCTGCAGAGCTGGGCAGCCCGCACCAGGTGTATGCGCGGCTGGTATTTGTGCATAGAGTGAAGGATAAGCTGGAGGGGCCAAGAAGTGGGAGTGACACCCTGATCCCCTGGCCCCAAGCCCTGGACTCCCATCCAGCACCGATCCCCAGCCCCTATCCCTGGGACTCACGTGGCCGTGGGGGTCCAGTGTGCTGTTGGTGAGCTTGACACGGTGGAAGGACACAGGCTGGCGCATCCAGTGGGCTCCGGTGGCTGGAGAGTCCGGGTGGATGTAGACACGGTCAGGCAGGCGGGGCTCTGCCTTGCCACTGGGCTCCCAGCGCCGGCCCTGCCAGCGGTAGCGAGCCCCATCCACTGGTACCACATCCAAAAGGAACAGGTAGCGGGCCTCGGGGTCCAGGCCGGACACAGACACTCGGCAGGCAGGGAACATGCGCCTGGAGAGGAGAGGTGCCTGGAGCTGCCTGCTGGACAGGGCTGGGCACAGCACTGAGGAGGGGTCCCTGGTTCTCCCAGAGAAGTGTTAAGGAAGCTAGAACTGGGATTTGGCAGGGTAAGGGTCGTCCTGGCCCACTGGGCAGGGGATGTGATGAGGGTCACGCAGCCGGTTAGGAAGGCAGCCCTGACTCCTGGCTCTGAGCCCCTGTCATTGCAGTGGCCAAACAGTGGTGATGGCTTTCTCCCTACACCCTCGCCGGAGCCTCCTGCCCTGGGCTCAGCAGCTGTCAGGCAAATGTGGCCTCACCACCAGTGGGCCAGTGGCCCGAGCTCTCCATGGACCACACACCCTGCTCCTGGGCTGGCCTTCTGGCTCCTAGCCAGATTTCCCTGATGCTGCTTGGTGACTGACAGTTGACCCCAGACACAGCCTAAACACTTAACACACTAACCTGTATCTCAGCCACAATGGCCCAGACTGACCCATGACCCCTGCCGTGGACTGGTCCACAGACTCCACAGGCTGACCTCTGACCCTGGCCGCAGGATAACTACCCCTGCTCCCAGGATTTTGGCAAAGCTGGAGCCCCAAAGAGCTTGCCTCCCCTCACCCCACCTCCCCGCGGGACAGCCCTCACCTGCCGGCCTTGGTAATGATCATCTCTGTCCCCACAGAGCTGAACTGCTTCCACAGCTCCTGGTTCTCCAGGCTCAGGCTGACCCCGGGGAGCAGCGAGGGGGCAGCCTCTGGTGCTGCTGAGGCTGGCTCGCTGCCCAGGGCCGGGGGCAGTAGGGGCAGGGCTGGGGGTGCTGCCAGCGACCGAGGGGCAGCTTCAATCCCAGAGAGGAAGCAGTCCAGTTTTGGGGTTTCCAGATCTGTGAGGAGTGGGAAGAGAATGAGGAGCCAGCGAGGGCCTTGCCTTTCTCACCCGGCCCCACCCCCATGTGCCTCCTGGTCCCAGTGCCCACCTGGGTAGCGGTAACCCTCGGCCAGGCCAGGCGCGAAGCTGGAGTCAGCCCCGGGCTGGGGGGGGCCCAGGCGGTAGCCAGTCCCCAGCGAAGGGTACAGCTCTCGGGGATGGTACATGTTGTCTTCAGGTCCCACAATGCCTGGAGTTGCCCGGTGCTGAGAGATGTCCCCTTTATAGCTCACAGCTCGGCCCCTTCCAGGCCCAGGGTCACAGCCCCTCCCCTCTCTGGGGCCCTGGTGCTGGGCCGCAGTGGAGACCCCTGGGGCCTCGAAGGGGGTCCAAGAGGGGGCCGGATACCTGGGGACCCTCCCCTCCTGGGCGGTTTCATTAGCCCCGACCCCCTGCCCCCTCATTACATAATTAACTCCTCGGCCTGATTGATCCCCGGGGCTTGGAAGGGGACGCAGTTTGGCGCTTCCGGCCAGCTGGTCCCCGTTCCCACGGGGGGAGCCCCGGCTAGGGATAAGCCATGGGGGGAAGGGCGGGGCCTGGGCCCTGACAAGCAGGCTTTCTGGCAGGTGACCCTCCCCCGCCTGCTACACTTGAAGGTCCAGGCTCGGGGAGAAGCCGCAGGGGCTGAAGTGTAGCAAGAAGGACGAGCCCTGTGAGCGGATCACGCGGCACACGGGGGACTTCGAGGAATCCACAGCCGATGCCCGGTCCCGGGAGTGCTCCCTGGTTTTCCATTTCCTGGTTATCCACACTTCGCGAAATCCTCCAAAGTCTTGAGAGGCTGGCAGCTCCACAATGTCTGAGGAGGTCCGGCACTGAATAGGGTTCTGCACAAGAAGTCCCGCGCCGGGGAAACTCTCGAACTACACTTCCCAGCATGCTGCGAGCTGGGATCCCCGACGAAACACGTGAGACCGACCGCCCTGAGGGCCATTGGGAGTTGTAGTTGGAAAGAGGTGGTGGCGACCCTGCCGGCACAGTTGTATTTTATAAGGAGCTGCCCCTAGGTGGCGACCGAGCATCAAAACCAAGAAGATGCAGTTCTGCAGAGGTCAAGGCCCTGGGTAGCCAGCGTGGGCTCGAGAGCTCATCACCCCTTCAACCCCCACTTCGGCAGTGCGACCCAGCCTGGGCTGCTGTGAGCTCCGGAAGAAACAGACCCAGAATCCCCAACCCCTTTCTGGATGCCACGTGAGCCCGGGTCTGTGTGCACTCCATGGCTTTATTATATACAAACGCTACAGAACAAGGGGGACAGACACGCGTGGGATCCGAGGGCCTGGGTAGGGGAAGGAAGAGGAGGAGTTCACAGGGCAGACGGCGCCCCGGGGCTGAGAACGCAGCACACAGGCCGTGTCTATCGGGCAGACGGGACCGGGAGGGGGTCAACATGAGATCCAAGCCAGCCAGATCGCAGGGAGGGTTGGGGGTGTCGTCCGTCCCCCTTCCGGTCTCCCCCCCCAAGGTCACAGTGCATGCAATAAAATATATGTACAGGAGCCCCCAGAGTCCGGGGCTCCGCGCCGGCGGAGGGGGGCCCGCGGCGCCCCTAGCGGCCACCCCGGGTGGAGCCGCATGCGGCAGGAGGCGCAGCGGTCAGTCCCAGCCGTTGTCTTTGATCATGTGGTTGAGTTCAATGATGTACTTCCCCTCTTTGTACTTCTGGCTGCTCTCAAAGGCCTGTTCCTGAAAGGGGGTTGGGGGCTGTCATCCCTGGAGCTGAGGGAGGTGGTTTGCAAGCTCAGGCTTGGCACACTGGTGGCCAGCGTGGGGCTTTGTTCAGATCACAAATGCTTACAGTCAAGGCCTCGGTCTCCCCCCCAGCCCCCCTGCAGATGTGCCGTCTCTGTTAACAAACCCACAGCATCTTTTTGGCCTTGCACGCCCTTGGATGGAGGCACGTCTTAAAACTGTACAGAGATCCAGAGGCCAGACCACCTGGGGTGAGGGCTGGCTGTCCACCTCAGCAATCCTGCCCCTTGCTGGCTGTCGGCTCCATCTTTTATCTGATCCCTGTAACAAGCTCGAGTGCCAGGTGGCGGCTCTGCCCTCAAGCGCTGCCAGATAAGGCAGTGAAATCAGATCCTGGACGGCACCAGTGGCCAGGAGTGCTGCAGGCAGTGGCACACGGGCACAAGTGTGCATGGCTCTGGCGTCTGTGGTTAACGTCTCTGATCCCCTAATGACAAGGTCCTAGCTAGGGGCTGAGTACTTGGAGTGATAAATAAATAAAAAACCAGCTTGGTTTCTGGCCCTTATTTGGTGACTGACCAGCTGTGTGGGCTTGGGCAAGTGACTCAACTTCTCTGGGCCTCCCCGTCAGCTAGAGAGAGCAGCAATTCTATCCATAGGACAGTTGTCATGATTGGGTACAACAGGATGTGCACAGCCCTATTTGCAAGTGGCAACTTTGCTGGTTTCCTCATCTCTGTACTAGGGCTGCTGGTGACTGCTCAGGGTGGCTGGACACAGTCCCTCCAGGATGCCAGAGGGAATGTGGTTGGTTGGAGGGGCTGGGCTGGGCTGAGCAGAGGGTCCTGAGCAGGCAGCAGGTGCTGCGGGGTCAGGCCCAAGGCTGGGGAGAGGAGGGGGGCAGGGGGAAACTAGCCACTCACATATTTCCAGCCCAGCGTGGTCTTGCAGTTTTCACAGTGGATGTCAGCGACAGCATGGAGGCCCGTGAGCAGCACCCGTTCCTCGGCTGGCCCGCAGCCCACGTTCACCCTGTTGGGGACACAGGACAAATCCCAGGGAGGCAGGGATTCCTCAGCATCGCAGACCCACCCGGCCCATCTTTTATCTGATCCCTGCCCCTCGAACCTGTGCAAGGGGGAACTCAGGGGTCTGGGCATGATGCCAGGAGTCACAGGTCAGCAGACAGGTCAGGGAAGGAGGGGAGGGGGACCCTTAATACTCACACAGAGTTGAAGAGGTAGGCCCGCCCCTGACTGCCCTGGAAGGACTGACGGAAGAGGAGGGGGTCAGGCTCTGGTTGGGGGGTGCCGCGGGGCAGTCCCTCCTCCGGCCTCCCGGCCCAGCTGGTGGCGGCTGCAGCCTGGTGCTGTTACCTTGGAGATGAGGTCGTCGTGGTTGGCCAGGTGAGCACGGCAGTGGGCACAGCTATACCTCCGGTGACAATCATCCAAGTAGGCCTGAAACGTCTTGGGCTTTGAAATCCGCACCATGGCGGGGGCCAGGGGCAGTGGCCCCACGCGGGGAGCGGCCCACGGGGAGCAGAGAGATCCCAGTGCCTGCCAGGGAGGGAGCAGGTGGACTGTCAGGTGCTGGGCACGCCCAGAGCCAGCGGTGGCAGTAGGAACTGTGGGGTCACACTTGGCTGTTCTCTTTCCCTGGGAGCCTGCAGCCTCTCTGGGGACCAGACTCAGCTGGGTTTTGACTCACTGAGAAGGCCTCGGGTTGCATCAACAGGGAAACTGAGGCGAGGAAGCGCCCCAGGTGAGTCACTGCCCTCCGCGGCTTGGGGGGCCCCACCCCTGCTGAGCTGGCAGCTGAAATCGGGGGAGGGGGCCTGGGGCTTGTGGGCTGTGAGGAGGGGCGGGGGCAGGGATGGGCCGGGGATCCCCTTAGGACCACCGGCCCGGGTTTCAGAGGAGGTAGCACAAGTTCACCTGGGGAGCAAGCTGCACCTGGAGGCCTCCCCGAAGGTGGGGAGCCACTTAGGAGGGTTGAAGGGGGGCGCGAGGAGGGTACCGTCCACACCGAGGGGGAAATCTTACCTGCATCGCGCAGCCTTACCTGAGCCCCCGGGGCTCACCTGGGGCTGGGGGGGTTGAGGGTGGGGGCAGGGGAAGACGGGCGCCCCGGGGAGAAGGGTCGGGAGGGGGTTGATGGTGGCGGCGCGGGGTGACGCGCAACCCTGCCGGCGCGGGCCTCACCTCGCCTGGGTGCGCGGGGGACCCCGGTGCGCCGGGCTGGCCTGGCTGGCAGGAGGGGGCGCTCGGGGTGGGCACCGTGCCCCCCGGGCCGGGTTCGCAGCCGCCGCCGACTTGTTTACACCGAGCCCAGCTGCGGCCGCCGCTGCGGCGGGCGGGGGAGGGGGCGGCCGCGCGGGCCGGCGGCGGCCGGGGCCAATGGGCGCGCGGCATGCAAACGAGGGGGCGCGTCCTCCGGCGGCCAGCGCCGGCCGCCAGCCCTGCCCCCCGCTCCCGCGGCTCCCTGGATCCCGGCTCCGACCCGGAAATGCGGCTCCCCGGCCACCCGGCCCTCGCAGGGGACCCGGGGTCGAGGCTCCTGCCCCCGGTGTGCAGCTGGAAGTTGGTGCCGGCACGCACGGTTCCCCGAGAAGTGATCTGCGTGCAAGCGCGGCCTGGAGCCCCTCTTCGCTGGTCCCCGCAGTCTCTGCGGGAACCGAGACCAGACCCGGAGTCTTGCTCACTACAGTCGGCTCCAGGACCCAGCCTGGCCTAGCGCAGGCCTGGGGCAGCTGTGAAACGTGGGGGATGGGACTTAGTGAAGAGAGGCACCAGTCCGGGGGAGGACGGCGGCCACTCTGGGGACCCCTGGGGTGGACAGGGTGCAAGGACACAGGTGGCGGCAGATATTAAGACTGCAGCTCAGGGAGGAGTTGGGGCTCCTGAAAGCGTCAGGTGCACCAGACCAGTCTCTGGCTCTCAAGGGACTGGCGAGGGGACGCAAGGGACATTCCTGGGGTGCGTGGAGGCCGGGTTGCGCCGGGTGTGGCCATCCTCTGAAGCTGGAATGCGGTGGAACCAGCGGGTCAGGGGCTGCCCAGGGACCTCAGGCTCTGGCCCCAGACTGGCTGGTCTCCTTTAGTCAGTCAGAACCACCCCTCCCTCTCAGCACAAGGAGGCGCCTTGAAAGAAGTTATTTATTTTCCAAGCAGAGACAAGGGAGAGTGGAGCGCGCGGGGGAGACCCTGAGGGCTCAGGAGGCAGGAGCAGTGGGTCCGTGGTTGTCCAGGTAGCGCCTCAGCGCTGTGGGGTAATCGGTTATAACGCCTGTGGCTCCCAGGCTGAAAGCGGTGTCGAAATCCGACTCTTCGTTAAGGCACCAAAACAGCACCTGCGCCAGAACAGGGCTTGAGGTTCCTGCACCCGGTGCTTAAATCCCCGCGGGGGCCCCGCCCACCGAGCTGGGGGCTTGCTGCAGCTGTGGCCTTCTCCGGCATTTTGCAAACTAGTTACTCAACAGTTGCTTTGCAGGGCCTGGGCTTGCATGGTGGCACAATGTCTAAACTGCCATCTGTGGTGAGGGCCAGTGGCCCCTATGTGAGCACGGGTTCGAGTCCTGGCTATTCCACTTCTGATCCCTCTCCCTGCTAATGGGCCTGGAAAGCAGCGCAGGATGGCCTAAGAGCTTGGGTCCTTGCAATCCATAATGGGAGACCTGGAAAAACACTCCTGGCTTCATTCCCGCCCAGTCCCAGCCACTCTCGCTCAAACTCTGCCTTGTAAATGAAATTAAAAATCTTTTTTTTTTAAAGTTAGACTGCATCAATTTCCAGTTAAATTGTAACAAAACAAATGTAGCAAGTACTCAGAGCTTGTTACTTTGTAGTCCTTTTAGTTCAGTTGCCTATGACCTTAAAGTTGTAGCTGTTGAATGTGTGAGGTGGCCCTGGTGTTGTAGTACAGCAAGTTAAGCTGCTGTTTCCAACGTCAGCATCCTCTATCTTAGTGCCGGTTCCTGGCTGCTCCCCTTCTGATCCAATTCCCTGCTAATGAGCCTGGGAAAGCAACAGTGGGTGGCTCAAGTGTTTGGGTCCCTGACCACCCACATGGGAGACTCTTGGCTTCAGCCGTGGTCCACCTGCATGGAGCTCTCAGCTTCAGCCTAGCCCAGACTTAGTGGTTCTAGAGATGTGGGGTGTGAACCAGCAGATGGAAGATCTCTCTCTCCCCACAAGTCTGTCCTTCAAAATAACAAATCTTTGAAAACAATCTGTGTGAGATACAGCTATTTCTACTACCTGCCTCCTTCTTGTCCTGGGTTAGCGACTTCATGTGTGGGGCTTAGAACAGGCCAAGGCAAGAGTATTTAAACCAGGATATGAATTCTCCTGTCTGCACCTCAATTTATTCTTCCCATAGAACTGTTTTGTTTTTCTTAAGAACATTTTTATGTGTTTGAGAGACAGATTTCCCATCCACGAGTTCACTTCCCAGCTGGGATGGGCTGGACCACAGCTGGGAGCTGGGAACTCAGTCCTTGTCCCTTGTGATGTGGCAAGGGCCCAAGCACTGAGCCATCACCTGCTGCCTCCCAGGGTGCGCATGAGCAGAACCCTGGAGTCAGGAGCCAGAGCTCCAAGCAGATGTAGGGCTCCCAGCCAAAGTGGGAATGGCACCCAAAGGCCTGAGTTGAGGTTGTATCCTCCACCCCCACCTCGGGCAAGTTCCTGGGCCTCTTGATTTCTTGGTTTGATAGAGAAAGGTACTGGCCCAGGATGCCACTGGGGAAGACCGGAGGCAGGGAAGGGCTGGTCCTGGCCACCTTGGGGTCCTCCCCACTGCTGTCCCCAGATCAACAGATGAGGCTTCTCCCAGCTGACACCTTCAAAAGCTGTGGGTACCTGGGGCTGCAGCCCCAGTTCCTCCACCTGTCTACCCATGGTCACTTCCTCCAGGCAGCAGTGCTAGGCCAGGCAGGCAGCTCCTCCCCGTGGTGCATGGTGTGGGGCCTGCTGCCCCTTCCCTCCCTTCAGGCCTCTCACCACTCCCAACCCCGCTTTGTAGACCAGCCTCCCTTCTGTCCCAACATCCTGGGGACAGTTTGCTCTTTTCCTCTGCCCTTACTGGTAAGCTCCCATCCCTGGGACCACAGGGTCTGGGACATTCTCACCACATACTAAGCTGGCTCACCGAAAAGACCTGCTCAAAGCTGCTGCTTGTAAGAGGTGGGCAGGGCCTGCTCTCTCCCTTCTTTGGCCATCCCCCCCACCCTACCCCATCAGATTCAGTAGGTCGCTATCATCACCATCATCATCATCATGAAACCCTTTCGAAGTACCAGGCGTGTGTAAGATACTATTCTACTCATTTTGTGGCTGGACAAACCGAGGCCCAGCAGGTGTGAGGCCCTGCCCCAGTGTCTGGCACATGGGGTCCAGGCTGCCAAAGGGGTGGCCCAAGGCCTTACCTGCACGCCCCGCTCCTTCAGGTGTCGGATCAGGCTTTTCCTCATGATGGCCCTGCATGGGGGAAAGGGGATGTGGAGAGGAGGAGCCGCAGAAGGGCAGTGGCAGTGCCCTGGGGGGCCACTCCCTGCTGCCAGCTTGCCCACCTTACCATTTTAAAACCACAGCCACTAGCTGGTTCAGTCCAGAGCAGGAAAATGGGAAGTAGGTTCTGTGTAGAGGCATGGAACAGAAGTATGGAGGGGTGAGGGGGGAAGGGTGACCCCCTGACTTCTAGAAGCCACTCTGCCATTGCCCTCACCTGCCATCCCCCACCCCTGGCACCCCGTTGTCCAGCCAGAGGCTTCTTGCTCACTGGGGCTGTGCCCATCCCTCCCCAGCTGACAGCACAGATGGAGCTTAGATAAGGGACCTGCTTGGACACTCTGGGAGTGAACTGGGGCCAAGGTGGGGCTGGGAGGCAGCTACACACAAAGCTGGTAGCAGGTCAGTGGAGAGGGAATCCCAACTTGGCCTGGCTGCTGAGGACCAGAAGGCTCCTGCAGAGCTGACTACTTCCCCCTGCACAGTGGCCCGGGGCACACCCAGCAAAGGACAGACCCTCTCTGAGAAACCACTACAAATCCTAAATGCAAAACTGCACAAGGGTCCAGCACGGTGGCTCAACTGGCGAATTCTCTGACTTTAAGCACCAGGCATCCCATACAAGCACTGGTGCATATCCCAGCTATTCCATTTCCCATCCAGCTCCCTGCTTATGGCCTAGGAAAGCAGCAGAGGATGGATCAAACCCTTGTGACCCTGCGCCAGTGTGGAAGACCTGGAAGAAGCTCTTAGCTCCTGGCTCCTGGCTTCAGGTCGATTCAGCTGTGCAGTTGAAGCCATTTGGGGAATGAACCAGTAGATGGAGGATCTTTCTCTGTCTTTCCTCTTTAAATCTGCCTTTCCCATAAAAATAAACAAATCTTAAAAAAAAAAAGGAAACTTGGCAGAATGAACCATCGCTTCATAGCCAAGTGGGGGCTGGCTAGGAGCCTTGCCTTCCCTCCCCCCCACCAACAGAGGGGAGCAGAGGGCACTGGGGATCCCTGCAGAGATGCCAGAGCAAAGGGGGAAAGGAACAGGCATTGGGCAGTGTGGCTACAACACTCCACATTTGGGTGTCTGGGTTACCATCCTACCCAACTCCAGCTTCCTGCTAATGCACACCCTAAGGGGTAGCAACTCATGACGCAGTGGCCCAAGCACGCAGGCCCCTGCCATCCATGTGGGAGCCCTGGACTGGGTTCTGGCCTTTTGCTTTGGCCTGGCCCAATAGTCCTTTGTTGGGGGGGGGGGTGTTCTAGCAGATAGAAGATTCTTTAAAAAAAAAAAAAAACTGAAAAGGCAGATTTATGGAGAGAAGGAGAGACAGAAAGTTCTTCCATCCCAAGTGGCCACAACAGCTAAAATTGAGCCAATCCGAAGACAGGAGCCAGGAGCTGCTTCAGGGTCTTCTAGGTGGGCGTGGGGTCCCAAAGCTTTGGGCTATTCTCTACTATTTTCCTCGGCCACAAGCAGAAAGTCGGATGGGAAGTGGAGCAGCTGGGACAGGAACCGGTGCTCATATGGGATCCTGGTGCTTGCAGGGGAAGAGTAGCCGACTGGACCATCGCACCAGGTCTAAATAACAGACCTTGCTGTGTACGTCTCTCTCAAATGTCAAGCAAGCAAGCAAACAGGCAAGCACTCCGCCAACTGGTCCCTTGGGAATCCTAGCCTCCCTGGGGAGAGCCCAGGGCTTATCCCATCCACAGTGGTCTTACTCCAGGGTGTTACTTGCACCCTGAACCCTGCACCACTTATTGTGGATGAAGCCAGGTGAATGATAGATACTCCATGTACCTGAATGCTTGCATGTCATTTCCAGCCCCTGCAGCACTGGGGGCTGCTGGTTGAGATCTACCTTGCGGGGGGGCATGCCTCTTGAGGGCTGATGGGGAGCCCTTCCTGCACCCTAGCTCCTGGGTGGCAGGAAGGAGGTGTCCTGCAGGGGGCTGAGGCTACCTGTTGATGATGCTGGGCAGGAAGCACATGAAGAAGCGCTCGGGAATGGGGACGAAGGGCAGCAGCCCCAGGTAATAGAGCAGCAGCAGCCTGAGCCCCCGACCCATGGTGAAGGCCCGCGGCATCTCCGGGTTCTGCCAAGAGCAGAGGGGAGGAGGAAGTGATCGATTAATCAATTGTTCAGCCTGCTCCTCTGGAAGCAGATGGAGGGAGGGGCAGGCCACCAGAAGGTAGGTTCAAAGTCATATCCAGGCCCAGCTGCGCCCTTCTTCCAGCCAGGCTCTCACATGCCCCTCCACGGAGACCTGCAAGCTTCCCAGCTCAGGCTCCAGACCCAGAGCGGGGACGCAGAGGGACTCACGGCAGCCTTGCACATCTTCATGACCGAGCTCTTCTCCGAGGCCCAGATGGTGATGTCACTACGCCCAAAGCGCTGCACTAGGCCTGCTATCTGGGGAGACGAGGGTGAGGCTGAGGGGAGAGCCAGGCCTCTCTCTGGCCACCAGCCCCCTCGATGCCCACGGCCACCGCTGGCAGCAGCACCTTGTGAACCAGCTCCTCGTTCTCGGCTTTGACCTCAACGCTCATGGGCGTCTGTGGAAATCTCTGGAACACGTCCTCCAGCCGCACCATGCACCGGTCCGCCCCGTGAGCAAAGCGGCCTGGGAACAGGGTGGGGTCGCAGGAAGAGGCAGGAGTGGGAGGGTGGGGATGGGAGAGCCCCAAGTGGAGGGAGGGGATGGGGAAGGCGGGACTTGACTCAGCCCTTGTTCTCACCTGGAGAGAAGTAAACCTCCAGCTCCTCTTTGTAGAGGGGCAGGTCCTGGGGGAGAGTGGAAACCGCGTGAACAGGTGGGACGCTTGGGAGGGAGTGTAGGCTCTGGGCTGGGGGAGGGGGAGAGGCCCACTCACCTCAAAGTCCAGGCTGCCCACATCCCTGTTCAGGCCCGACTGGCGGGACAGGTTCTGGTCGTGGGATACCACCACCACGCCGTCCCGTGTCAGCTGGCAGTCGAGCTCCAGGAGGTCAGCTCGCTGTGCCAAGGAGCTGTCAGAGAGATGGTGGTGGGCCTGAGTACGCAGTGATGGGAGGTGTGAGGTAGCCCGGGCAGTGGGGTGTGGTGGTGGGGGGAGTGGGCCTCACGGAGGGTTGTGTGGGTCCAGTGCACACCTCCCATGGGTGCTGAGCCCCCGAGCAGGAGGGGGAGGCCCCGTGGGAAAGGCAGGCGCACTCACTTCTCCATGGCCTCTAAGGTACTCTCCAGGCGTTCTCCAGACCCTGTGTGGAACGGCTGTGGTGAGTCCCTGGCACCCGGCGGCCTTATCGCCAGCCATCCATCCCCCTTCTCCCCGCGCTAGCCTCTTTCCCGGCTGGCTCAGACAGCCTGGCTGGAGCCAGCCTCTCTCTGCGTATTTGGTGCCCCGCCCCACTCCTGGCTTTCCTTCCACCGTGGTCCTGGCCTCACTTCTCGCATCCCAGGGACCTCCCCTCCTTGCTGTCCACCTGGGCACTGGTCTTCCTGTCTTGTGATCATCCTCCTTCCCACCCCCAGGAGATGCCAAGCCGGTTCCTTCTATTCCTAGCTCACCTCCTCGGTGGGCTGCCAGGCGGGCACAGAAAGCTGGGGCGCAGGCTGGGTGCAGCAGGCGAGGCCGGCGCAGGAAGAAGATGGAGAGCAGGATGTAGCCACCCAAGGCAGGCAGCGCGTAGTATAGCATGGGGCTCATGGCTGCTCCCTCCCCCAGTGGTGCTCAGCAGGTGCAGGTGGCCTGACGCTACCTCTGCTGGCTGTCTTGGCTGCCTCAAAGACAGCCAAGAGCCGGTGTAGGCTGGCTGGGCTTCGGTGCCACGCCCCTGAGACTTGCTGAGCCTGCTGCTGGCTTGGGGCCAGGCTGCAGGGCTCAGCTGGGGCTGGGGGAGAGAGGTGGGAGGCCACCGGCCAGCAGCAGGCAGGCAGTCAGCTTTGACTGTCACGTGCCTGATCCTTCATGGACTCTGGCACCCCTCTGTCTTGGGCCACATGGGGGGAATAAAGCAGTCCCTTACTGCTTGGATGTTTGTGACCCTCACATTCACCCTTACCCCTCTTCCAGAAAATCTGGGGGTGCAGTATACCCCTGAGTTACACCAGCCAGTTCGACAGGAAGTCATTCTGGGGCAGAGGTCGTTGACCCCACTCTTTCCAGGAGTCTGAGACAGGCCTCTCTGCCCCTCTCCACAACCCTCACCCTTAGCCAGTCAGAAGCCAAAGGTTACTAGGATCGGAACCCAAGGTGGTGCTGGCTGGGCCGGACAGCGACAGTCACACACAGAGCCAAGGTCATCATACACACATCTCTATATTTATATATTAGATACAGGCACGGGGCAGGAGGGGGTGGGGGCTCCGTGTGCGTGCTCCCCCGCCGCCCGCTCCCCTCCCACAGAAGCAGCGAGGGCGTTAATGCGGCAGCCTGATGGGGAGGGCTGAGGGCTGGCCCCTATCCTTAGGGATACTAGCCCTTGAGATTCAGGAATGTTCCCCAGGGAGATGGGGGGAGGGTGGTGGTTCAGGAGGTGAGGGGGGCAGGGCTTGCTCAATGTCCCTGCCCTGGCCCTGGGGACATTCCTGTCCCCGGAGGAGCAGCAGTGGCCTCCTCGGGTCAGAGCCCTTCACTTCCCCAAGGAGCAGCCTGGGCCAGCTGGGGTGAGAGGGCAGGGCAGCTGGGGAGTAGGGCACCAGGACGTAGGACAAGGGGCTCTTGGCCTGTGGGAAAGCAGGGGTGAGATGGGGGCTTGGCCCATCACCCCCAACCCCCTGCCCTGGCCCAAGGCTGCCAGGGGCTGGGCACAGTGTCCGTTTTCTAACAGTCCGGCATAGAAGGGCAGGCAGGAGCAGGACCTGGAGGAAAAGACAGAGAAGGAGCCATGAGCAGCAGGTGCCTGACCACGGGTGGGGAAGGTTTTACTATCAGTGTTGGCCCACACAGCACAGGCCAGCCCAGCCCAGCCCAGCCCACGAGGTGTCTTGCACAAACGGGAGCAGGAGAGAGGCCGTGGGTGGCTAGGGCCATGGTGCGGGTGGGGGTGGGCCCACCAAGAGGTCCCCCAGGTGTAGGACAACTGACCTGAGCAAGCGAGAGGCCCCAGGCTCAGGCCACGTGATCCCTGAGCTCCTCTCAAAGCAATCACAGCCCACAGGTCAATGTTTAGCTCTCCTCTCCATGTGGGACCCAGTGTTGGTAGGTGGGGCGGGGCAGGGGCGGGCACGTTAAAGGACTGGGTGGGCCAAGAGTCAGGGTCCCCATTGACAGATGTGAGGTCAGCTCCCTGCTCCAGAGGTGTTGCTGGATGGCTGGTGACACAGGCATGGGTCTACGCATACACAGTAGGGGGACACTCACCAGGTTTTCCCCGCCCCCTCCCAGGGGGCACACAGGGAAGTCTGGAGGGAGGCTAGGGGCACTCCGGGGCCCCAGGCTGGAAGCGGGCCGTTTCCTGGAAGATGAGCTCCTTCAGCCGCTCCTTGGGGAGATCATCCAGCTCCATGTCGAAGGTGAAGGGCTCCTCGGCCACAGGCTGGAGTGAGGAGACCAGGGACGGCTCAGGCCAGGCCCGGGAGGTGTCGGCTCACCTGCTGGCGTGCCCTACTGCGCCCCGCCCCACCTCATCTGTTGGGTCATAGTACTGCTCCAGATAGGGGTGAGCCAGCGCTTCCTCCACCGTGATCCGCTTGTTGGGGTTGAAGGTTAACATCCGGTCCAGCAGGTCAAGGGCTGGGGGGGAGGGGCAAAGATGAGGCTGAAGGAGCTCCCAGGAGCCTCCCATGGCTTGCCGATGCTGGCAGCCCCTGGGATCCAGCATCTGCCGACCTCCACCTGCGCCTAGGGTGTCTCCTCTCTCCCAGGGGCCCCTCCCCAGGTCTCACTCACCCTTGGAGTCTGACTTGGGAAACAGTTTGTTCCAGGCCACTTTGGTCTTGGAGGGCAGCGACTGCAGGTAGTTGCGGGCCTTCATGTTGATGATGCAGTTGAGGTCCTCCTGGGACGGTGAGCCCAGGATACCTGTGCAGACGGAGGGTGAGCTGCTCGGAGGACTTCCTCCTCCTCCTCCTTCCCCTCCTTTTTGGCCAGCCATCTGCTCCAGCCCCTCAGTCACCTGCCTTACAGTGTCAAAGAGTCAAAGGTCTGGAGCCAGGCACTCTGAGCTCAAAGCTGGGCTCTAGCCTTCTTTGCTTTTAAGGTTTATTTATTTTGGGCCTTTAGCAGTAGCCTAGTGGCTAAAGTCCTTGCTTTGTATGAGCTGGGATCCCATATGGGCACCAGTTCGTATCCTGGCTGCTTCACTTTCCCATCCAGCTCCCTGCTTGTGGCCTGGGAAAGCAGTGTAGGATGGCCCAAAGCCTTGGGACCCTGCACCCAGGTGGGAGATCTGGAAGTTTCTAGTTCCTGGCTTCAGATAGGCTCAGCTCTGGACATTGAGGCTACTTGGGAAGTGAAACAGCAGATGGAACATCTTCCATTAAATCTGCCTTTCCAATAAAAATAAAATCTTTTTTTAAAAAGATTTATTTTTTTAGATATTTGTTTATTTTTATTACAAAGTCAGATATACAGAGAGGAGGAGAGACAGAGAGGAAGATCTTCCGTCCAATGATTCACTCCCCAAGTGAGCTGCAACGGCCGGTGTTGTACCAATCCGAAGCCAGGAGCCAGGAACCTCTTCCAGGTCTCCCACATGGGTGCAGAGTCCCAAAGCTTTAGGCCATCTTCAACTGCCTTCCCAGGCCACAAGCAGGGAGCTGGATGGGAAGTGGAGCTGCTGGGATTAGAACCGGCATCCATATGGGATCCCGGCGCATTCAAGGTGAGAACTTTAGCCGTAGGCCACCGTGCCAGGCCCAGATTTATTTATTTTTATTTGAAAGGCAGATATACAGAGAGGAGAAGAGAAAGAGAAGATCTTCCATCCATTAATTCACTTCCCAAGTGACTGCAACGGCTAGAGCTGAACCAATCCGAAGCCAGGAACTTCTTCCAGGAACTTCTTCACCCATGCGGGTGCAGGGTCCCAAAGCTTTGGGCCATCCTCCACTGCTTTCCCAGGCCATGATGCAACCCATGTGGGATGCGGGTGCATAGGCAGAGGCTTAGCCTAACTATGCTATGGTAGCAGCTAGCCCTTCCAGCAAGCACTTCCTGAGGCCTGAGGCTTTGGCCATCCAGGCAATCGGGACAGTTACCTACGCCCCCACTGAGGCCATGAGATACTGCTGCAGTTCTACAGGTGGCAGGTATCAATGATCCTGACCCTCAGACACTGCCTCTTCTCTGATTCCCCTCACGTCCTCTGCCTCTGCCGGGCCAGGCCCCCTCACCTAGAATGTGGTTGAGTTGGTCCAGGTAGTGCTTGCCAGGGAAGATAGGCCGATTGGAGAGCATCTCAGCCAGGATGCAGCCCACAGACCAGATGTCGATGGACTTGGTATAGCCCTGGGGAAGGACAGAGAAGTAGTGAGGGGCTCCTCGAGCAATCTTGGTTCAGCAAGGTCCTGGGGCATGGGCCAAGCTACCCCTGCCATGCTAGACCCTGGGTAGAGGCCTAGGGAGCCAGGTTTCCTTTCAGAGCCCAAGTCACTGAGGATGGACTTCCTGTGCCCTGGGGGTTCCCTTCCAACCCTCTGTCCTGGCTCAGAGATGGCTTCAGGGCTCTGATGCCTTCCTTTCTGAGCTGGGGTGCTGTGTTACCTTGGAGTTCAGCATGATCTCTGGGGCCCGGTACCAGCGTGTGGCCACGTACTCCGTCAGAAAGCCAGTGTGGTCGTGCTCAGGGTCTGCGATGCGGGCCAGACCAAAGTCGCAGATCTGCAATCATACCCGGGCATCTGAGCTTGGCGTTTGGTGCTCGGCATGTGCAGCCCAGGCAGTGCCACCCCGCCCGCACTCCCCCTCTTTGACCTATGCTGTTCTACAGATCCCCAGCATGGATGAGAGGGAAGGGGAGTGGCCCGGCGGCCGCCCCGCAGACCTTAAGGTCACAGGTGGTATTGATGAGCAGGTTGGAGGGCTTCAGGTCCCGGTGCAGCACATTGGCCGAGTGGATGTACTTGAGGCCCCGCAGGATCTGGTAGAGGAAGTAGCAGATGTGGTCATTGCTCAGCTGCTGGCTTTTGAGCAACTTGTACAGGTCAGTCTCCATCAGGTCCTGCACGATGTAGCTGGTGATGGCCCGAGAGCCCCCCCCCAGACAGGGGACAGAGAGGGGCACTCCGTCAAGGAAAACTGGCTCAGGAAGATGTGACTGCACACCCGTGTCCCTGGGCTCCCTGGGATTCGAGAGATCCTGCCCAACGCCCCAGCAAAGGCACAGGGGACCCCAAATATTGCACTCTGGCCCGTGGCCTCCATCTTCCTCCCAGGGAAATGGGGCTGCCAGCAAGCCCTAGGAGGCGAGAACGTTCATGGTTCGCAGGTGCAGCTCCAGGTCTGCATTGAAAGTCCTGCTGTAGCTCAGGTCCTTAAAACGTGCATGGGCAAATGAAATGAAAGGAAACCATCGATTTGGGTGCAGAGAATACAGTCCACCAATTCCATGGGTCTCAGAGAGTTGGGAGGACTGTGTCTGATTAAGAGATTCTATAGGGCTTGGTGCAGTAGCCTAGTGGCTAAAGTCCTACTCTTACATGTACTGGGATCTCATATGGGCACCAATTCATGTCCCAGCAGTCCCGCTTCCCATCCAGCTCCCTGCTTGTGGCCTGGGAAGGCAGTAAAGGATGGCCCAAGACGTTTGAACCCTGCAGTTGCGTGGGAAACTTAGAGGCTTCGGATTGGCTTATCTCTGGCTGTTGCAGGCACTTGGGCAATGAATCAGTGGATGGAAGGTCTTCCTATCTGTCTCTCCTACTCTGTTTATCTGACCTTCCAATAAAAATGAATAAATCTTTTAGAAAAGAGAGTTGGGCCTGGTGTAGTAGCTCAGCAGCTTAAGTCCTCGCCTTGAACGCACAGCATCCCCCATGGGCACCGGTTCTAATCTCGGCAACCCTGCTTCCCATCCAGTTCCCTGCTTGTGGCCTGGAAAAGCAGCCGAGGACAGCCCAAAGCTTTGGGACCCTGCACCTGTGTGGGAGACCTGGAAGAGGCTCAGAGCTCCTGGCTTCAGATCAGTGCAGCTCCAGCTATTGAGGCCACTTGGAGAATGAATCAATGGATGGAAGGTCTTCCCCTCTGTTTTTCCTCCTCTGTATATCTAACTTTGCAATAAAAATAAATTAATCTTTAAAAAAAAGATTCTATAAGTATTTCATGTTTTTATGGGGGGGAGGGACATGAAAATAAACACTTTCATTCTCTTTTTTTCTGACTATTCCTAGGCTTTATGAACTCAGCCTGTGCCTGCATCTCCACTGGTCTGAGAGAGGGCAGACAGCTGCATAAATGAGCCAGGCCACGACTCGGCATGGAGTAAGTCCTTAACCAGCACAGGGCCACGTGGCTGCCGGGGGTGGTGGTGGTGGTTAAATGAGATAATGTAAGAACACCATCTGGCGTGTAATCAATGTTTGGCTTAAAAATAAATGCCTGCTGCTTGTACAAGAAAAAACAAACGAGGCAATACTCCCAACAGAGCACTTGGACTCGGCGACGAGGGCCTGGCCACCTGGTGGAGAATGGGGGCGTCGGTGTCTTTTTACGTCGGCCTCATTGGAAGACAAAACAGAGATTAGCCCAAATAAACACATGTCATGTAGCTCATCTCTGGACCGGCTTTTTGAATTAACCTTGTTGGGGTCATCAGAGGACTCCAGGGTCAGCCCAGCACTACTGCCCAGAGAGGTGCACCTGTGCAGGCTGGTGGCATGGGCGGGGTAGGTGAGAGGTGCTGGTTATCACCAGCGGCCAGCAGCTGAGCCAGGGACGGAAGCTGACAGCAGTGTGGCGGGGCAGGGCACTGAGGCTGAGCTGTGCCTCCCTGGGCAAGGTGCAGCTGCACAGGTGCTCAGGGCGGGGCTCTGGGCAGGAAGTCCAAAGGAAAGATAAGGGCAAGTTCCTGACTGGGGAGGGAAGCTGGGGTTGGGGGGACAGCCACAGAAACACTTCCTGGGGCTCTTTGGGCCTCGGCATCCATATCTTGGGGATGGCACTGGAGGGCCGGTCTCCCAGGGCAGTGGGAAGGCAGGGTGCACTGCCTTGGTACACTTGACTTTCCCTCCTCCCTGCTTTCCTTCCGTCTGGGCACCCAGAGAGAAAGAATCACCAGTCTGTTGGGCAAGAGCTGACCGTGGGCAGGGGCCGGGGCAGGTCACATAGCTGCCGATGGTGGAGGACAAAGCGCCCATAGAGGATGTGGGGCCCAGCCTCCCCATGGAAGGCACAGAACAGGGAAGGGGGTGGAGGAGGAGGCACCTGGCCAGGGCCACCCTGCCCTGCGCAGCCAGCGTCCAGGGCTCAAGGATACACATCCCTCATGGCGTCCAGGGTGGGCGCGCGGAGGATGTCCCGGATGCCGATGACGTTCTCGTGGCGGAAGCGCAGTAGGATCTGGATCTCGCGCAGCGTGCGCTGGCAGTAGGTCTGGTGCTCGAAGGGGCTGATCTTCTTGATGGCCACGCGGGTCTTACGCACGTGGTCATAGGCCGAGCTGAGAGGCCCAGAAGACAACTGAGTTTGCGGCGGCCATCGTTCCCCAATATCCACCCCCCAACTCCAGTGTGGCCTCCACAAAGGGGCAGTCCTGGCCTGTCCGGCCCCACCCAGGCCCGGGCTGGGAGGCGACAGCGGTCAAGAGGGCTCTGGCCAAGTTATAAACAATACTGGTTCCTTCCTGCCGCCAAGGCCTGGGCTCTCCAGGGAGAGAGAGCTGGGGACCAGCCAGGCGGCCTTTTGGTGACTTCACAAACAGAGGAAGAGGCTGACCACTCGCTGGTTTCCCCTTTGCCTCCTCATTCTAGCTGCCCCGACCTGGCTGGGGCCCTCCTCTTCCCCGACAAGACTCCATCACTACCCTCCTCTCTACCATCCTCAACTCAAGACAGGTCCAGGCAGTGGGAGAAGAGACAGATGTGGCAAATAGAGGGAGAGGGGGCAGGCACAGGCGGTATGCAGGGAAGGGATGGGAGGGGCGGGCCTGGGGTGAGGACTTGGGCAGGCAGGACCCCCAGACATCTCCTCAAAGATGCAGGGAAGGAAGGAGGCACTCCTGGCTGCGAGGCCCCCACGGCCAGCCAGCCCCAGGCCCTGAGGCCCACAGCCTGGCCCCACCCTGCGCTCTGTTCCTTCCGCCCCAACTCCCCGGGCAGAACGTCCGCTGGGAGCTCCAAGGCGCCCCAAGGACCCCTCGTCCAAGTAGGGGGCAACAGGGTCCCCAGACACCAGGACCACTTACTGCCTTCGCCTCTTACGGGTCTCCAGGGTCATCCACGAGCCCATAGCTCCCCCACCCAGACACCCAGCTGCTGGCTCCCTCCAGGGCCCAGGGGTGGGTTCAAAGCCCCCAAGCCCCCTTCCCCGGGGAACGTGGGCTGCGCCCCCTCCCCCAGAAAGCACTCCAGGGCTCCCATCCCGGCTAGCGCCTCTAGCCTCCAGAATCCCCCGCCTCTGCAGGACGCTCCAGGTCTCCACGTCCCACCAAGTCCAGGACACCCCTCCCCGCTGGCTCCCCCATCCCGAGGCCGCCCCCTCCCCCGGAACGCCCCCTCACCTGACCATGCCATACGCGCCCTCGCCGATGTACTGAAGCTGCGTGTAGCGCGGGCCCACGTCGAACGGCTGCCCCTTGACGATCTCCACTTCCCCGGGGACCCCCGGGCCGACCCCCTCGGCTCCCCGGGGCTCCCCGCCCCCGCCCCCCTGAGCCGCCGCCGCAGCCGCCATCTCCACTCCTCCCCTCCCGCCCGCCGGCGGCCCCGCCCGAGGCCCCGCCCCTTCCCGCCCGCCCCGTCGTCCGCGGGGCCGCGCGCGCCAGCCCCGCCCCGCCCCCGCGCCCCGCCCCCGCGCGCCGCCGCACGCGCCCCCGCCGCCGTCACGTGGCCCTCCCCCGGCGTGGGCGCGCGCGTGGGGCCATGATGCGGGGCGGCCCACGCCCCCTCGGGCCCTCCTCCTGAGGCGACTGGGAGACCCCACCTGCCCTTAAAAGAGGTGCTGCCCGTGTGGGGTCCGGCCTCCTGAAGGGGGGCTGCTGCCCCTCGACGCCCCGCCAACTTCACACCTTGGGCGGTTCTATGCCAGGCCCAGCTTGCTGTTGGGTTGGGCACGACTGGATCCCTGAGGACACTTTTATGTCCCTTAGGACAGCACCGCCCTATTTATGGATGACATCTGATGTCTCAGCAACATAGGGGGGCATGTCCGTCTTGTTCCTTACTGGACATCCCCTCCCTACACTGTGGGTGGCACTGAGACTGAAAAAAAATGTTTAAATGAAGGAATCAGATTTTTATATAATATTTATTTATTTGAAAGGCACAGTTTCAGAGAGCTCTTCCATCCACTGATTCATTTGCCAAATGGCCCAAAGCCCAAAGCTGGGCCAGGTGGAAGCCAGGAGCCTGGGAATGCAACTGGTCTCCAACACGGGCTCAGGGGCCCTAGCGCTTGGGCCATCCTCCACTGCTTTCCCAGGCACGTTAGCAGGGAGCTGGGACTTGAACCAGCATGCACATGGGATTCTAGCACCGCAAGTGCAGGTTTAACGTGCTATGCCATGGGGCCGGCCCCAAGTTATTTATTGCATAAACTTCTAAGTGGCAGTGAGGGCTGAGCTCTGGGCTAGGCGCTGTGGCTAATGGAAGGTGGGTGAGAACTAGAGCTGCAGAACGCCCAGGGCCAGGGGCGGAGGCGCAGGAGCCGCAGCTGTAGCCTGGCTGACCAGAGCAGCTGCAGGGCTGCAGGGCCAAGGGGAGTTGGAGCTGGCGAGGCATCCGGCTGTTCATCAGTAGTGAAAGCGCTTGGAGGGGAGGTTTGCCAGATCCTGTTGCAATTGCGGGAGAATCCAGTGTCTCAGAAAAGCAGCGTGGGCTTCAGCTTTCCTGAGTGGGAGTGAGTGAGCTTCCCGCCTGGGAAAGGCTGCTGGGAGGTGGCGGGAGCGAAGCAGCCCCTCCTGCGGGGAGTCGCAGTGACAGGCGCAAGGCTGAGAGGGCCCTCCGGTGGCCGAGGCTGGTATTTCCTCCATGGACGGTGCTAACACCCATCAGGCATTTCTGCGTACTTCCTCTCCTGTAATTCAGTAAGCTTCGTAGCAATCATAGGAAATGAATGCCACTAGCTTTTTAAAAAAAAAATCTATTGTTAACATAGAGTCACAGAGAGAGAATCTTCCATCTGCTGGTTCACTTCCTAAATGGCTGCAATGGCCGGGGCTGTACCATGCTGGAGCCAGGAGCAACCTGGAACTTGATCCCATGAGCACTTGGGCCACTTCTGGGGGCTCTTATGGGATGACAGTGTCACAGGCAGAGCTCCCCCAACTGCTTCACAGCACCGACCCCCATGGACATTTAAGAAGGAAAAACAGGGTTGGTGCAGTGGTACAGCAAGCTGATTCTCTGCCCTGTGGCACCAGTATCCCACATGGGTGCCGCTTCGTGTCCTGTCTATGCCACTTCCCACCCAGCTCCCTGCTTCTGGTCTGGGAAAGCAGCAGAGGATGGTCCAAAGTCCTTGGGCCCCTGCACGCATGTGAGAGACCTGGAAGAAGCTCTTGGCTCCCAGTTTCGAACTCTGCCTTTCAAATAAATTAAACGTTTTAAATTTTTTTTTTAATATTTGAGAGAAAGATTTTACAGAGAGAGAGATATCTTCCATCTGCAGGTTC
Source organism: Ochotona princeps (assembly GCF_030435755.1). NCBI lineage: Eukaryota > Metazoa > Chordata > Mammalia > Lagomorpha > Ochotonidae > Ochotona > Ochotona princeps. The sequence goes on along the minus strand of NC_080855.1, from coordinate 24,475,064 downwards.
ACTCCCGAAAGATCCACAATGTTTGGAACTGGGATGATCTGAAGCCAGGAGCAAGTAGCTTCCTCCAGGTCTCCCGTGTGGGTATACAGGCTCAAGGACTTGAACCATTCTCCACTGCTTTCCCAGGCCACAAGCAGTGAGCTGAATTGGAAGTGGAGCAGCCAGGATACAAACCAGCGCCCATATGGGATGCTGGCGTCATGGGTAGAAGGTTAGTCTGTTGAGCCGCCACAGCACCGGCTAGTCAAGACAATCTCTTGAAGGCCATTTACTGGCATCTTTCCTCTGACATCCTCTTCTGTAGCAACTCATGTCTGACCCCAGGAAGCTTCTCACGGAGACAGGCAGTAGGTGATGACTGGTCGGAAGACAGCACATATACCTCTCAATGGCTGGATGCTTCAGGGAGTCTGTGTGAAATAGACACCATTTACCTGTCATGGAAGACAGCTGGGTGACTTTTTGAAGCACAGCTATTGACGAGTGTCATGCCTGGGATTCAAACTCGCATCTGTCTGACTCCAGAGCAAGGATTGGACTTGGCTGCCTCAAGGCTGTGTTGAACCTATGGCTGTATTCATGGATGTGTGTATGGCTTGGTCCATGCCATTTTGATTTCCTTTAGAGAGAAAAAAAAGAAAGAAACAAAAGAAAAACAATCAAACAAGGGATCAGCATCACAGTACAGTGGGCTAAGCCGTTGTATGAGGGCCCAGCGCAGTATCCTAGTGGCTAGAGTCCTCGCCTTGACCCCATTTAGGCTTCCCGTTCTAATCATGGCAGCCCTGCTTTCCATCCAGCTCCCTGCTTGCGGCCTGGGAAAGCAATCAAGGACGGCCGAAAGAAACCTTGAGACCCTGTACCTGCGTGGGAAACCTGGAAAGAAGTTCCTGGCTCCTGGCTTCAAATCGGCTCAGCTCTGGCCATTGCGGTCACTTGGGGAGTGAATCATCAGATGGTAGATCTTCCTCTCTGTCTCTCCTTCTCTCTGTATTATCTGACTTTCCAATAAAAAATGAATAAATATTAAAAAAAAAAAAAAAGCTGTTGCCTGGGCTGCTGGCATTTCGTACAGGTATCTGTTCACGTCCCAGCTGCCACACTTCTAATCCAGCTCTCTGTTAAGGAGCCTGAGAAACCAGAGGAGGATGGTTCAGTTGCTTGGATCCTGCTGCACACATGGGAGCGCTGGATGGACTTCTAGGCTCTCGGCTTCGGCCTGGCTCAGCCCCAGCCACTGTGGGGACTGAAACAGCACATAAATGATCTCTCTCTTTCTCTCTCTCTGCCTTTCAAACAGGTAAAATAAATCTTTGCAAAAAAAAAAAAAAAGAAGAAGAAGAAGAAGAACACACACAGCAAAACCAGAATGGGCTCCAGAGTCAGACAGCCCTGTTACTGCTTAGTTGTTGTTTCAGTTCTTCTGCAGTGTTCACATCTGAAGACTATCTGACACTTCCTGCGTGGGGATGTGACGACTTTTGCTGCTTGTATATGTGACTGTGGCTTCGTGGCATCACTTTCCTGAACCTTAATTTCCTCAAATGCAAACTTGCTACCCCAGGCTGCTGGCAGGTGTAGCGAGGAGTTCAGAGACTTTGAGAACAGCGCAAGATAGCTGTTCAGATGGCAGCAGGTGTCAGCTGCCTGCTCTTAGGAAAGTCTCCCTAGGTTGACAGTAAATATATTTTAAAATACTTACTTATTTTTTTTAAAGATTTATTTATTTTTATTACAAAGTCAGATATACAGACAGGAGGAGAGACAGAGAGGAAGATCTTCCGTCCGATGATTCACTCCCCAAGTGAGCCGCAATGGCCAGTACTGTGCCAATCCGAAGCCGGGAACCAGGAACCTCTCCCACGCGGGTGCAGGGTCCCAAAGCTTTGGGCCGTCCTCGACTGCCTTCCCAGGCCACAAACAGTGAGCTGGATGGAAAGTGGAGCTGCCGGGACTAGAACCGGTGCCCATACGGGATTCCAGGGCGTTCAAGGCGAGGACTTTAGCTGCTAGGCCACGCCGCCGGGCCCAACTTACTTATTTTTTATTTGTGTTTATTTGAAAGGTAGAGATAGAGAGACATGGTGAGGCATGGAGAGAGAGAGAGAGAGAGAGAGAGAGAGAGATCTTCCATCTGCTGGTTCACTTGCCAAATGCCCACAGCAGCTGGGACTTGGCCAGGCCAAAGCCAGGAGCCTGGAGCTCAGTGCAGGTCTCCCCCGTGGGTGGCACAGGCCTCACTCCTTGAGCCAGAATTGTTGCCTCCCAGGATGTGCATGTGCAGGAAGCTGGCTGCATTCCAAGCTCTCTGCCATGAGATGTGGATGTCCCAAGTGGCAGCTTAACCCACTGTGTCAATCGCCCCTTTTGGTAAAGCTATTCCTTACATTGCCACGGAATTCATCATCTCAAAGTTCAGCTGTTGGGTCTGGCACAGTAGCCTAGTGGTTAAATCCTCACCTTGCATGTGCTGGGATCCCATGTGGGCGCCAGTTCGTGTCCTGGTTACTCCACTTCCCACATCCTTGCTTGTGGCCTGGGAAAGCAGTGGAGAACAGGCCAAAGCCTTGGGACCCTGCACACAAGTGAAAGACTCAGAAGAAACTGCTGGCTTCTGGCTTCAGATCGGCTCAGCTCTGCCTGTTGTGCCCATTTGGGGAGTGAACCAGCAGACGGAAGATCTTCCTCTCTGTATCTCCTTCTCTTTGTGTATCTGACTTTCCAATAAAAATAAATAAATCTTTTTTTTTCAGTGGTTTTTAGTATGTTCCAAAGACCAGGTGAGTATCCCCACTACCCAATTCCAGAGTATTTTCATCATCCCGAAAGCAGCTCCCACAGGCATCGATCGGCACTCAGTGCCTTGGGCAGACAGCGCCCCTCCCCTCCACCCCCACAGCCGCTAATTTGCTTTCTGTCATTATTCTGGAAATTTTGTGTAAATGGAATTCTTTACTGTATGATCCTTTTTGGAACCTGTCTTACTTTACTTGACTGACTTTCTTTCTTTCTTTCTTTCTTTCTTTCTTTCTTTCTTTCTTTCTTTCTTTCTTTTCTTTCTTTTTCTTGTAAGATTTATTTTATTTTATTGGAAAGGCAGATGTACAGACAGGAGGAGAGAGAGAGAGGAAGATCTTTCGTCTGATGATTCACTCCCCAAGTGAGTGCAATGGCCAGTGCTGCGCCGATCCGAAGCCAGGAGCCAGGAACTTCTTTCCAGGTCTCCCATGAAGGGGCAGGGTCCCAAGGGTTTGGGCCGTCCTCGACTGCTTTCCCAGGCCACAAGAAGGGAGCTGGATGGGAAGTAGAACAGCCGGCATTAGAACCAGCACCCATATCTGGCGGTTGCCAGGTGAGGATTTAGCCACTGAGCCATGGTGCTGGGCCCTTTCATGTCCTTTTATGTCATGGCTTCCTCTGGCTCCGTGAACATACTTGGGATGTCCATGATGATGTCTAAGTTAAATCTGCCATCTGTTCCTCTCACAGGTGCCTCTGCTTGTTTGCCTGTTTATCGTGGGTCCCATGTTCCAGCACCTCGTGTGTCTCATAATTTTTGTTGGAAACACTTCAGGTACTATCTTGCAGTAATTCTGGTTGTGGGTTTCCCTTTTCCCATGTGGGGGGTTGTTTTTGTTGTTTCCTTCATACATTTATGAACATCTATTTCGAATTTGAAATTTTTTATTTTTAAATTTTATATTTTATAAAATATAGTTATATATTGTATATATACACACACATATTTATTAATTTGAAAGAGTTACAAAGAGAGAGAGCAAAGTATTTCGCTTGCTGGTTCACTCCCCAGATGGCCACGATGGCTAAGGCTGGGCCAATCCGAAGCCAGGAGCCAGGAGATTCATCCGGGTTTCCCACGTGGGCACAGGTGCCCTAGCACTTGGGCTATCTGCTGCTGCTTTCCCAGGTGCATCAGCAGGGAGCTGGATTGAAAGTGGAGCAGCCGGGACTCTAACTGGTGCCCAGTGATGTGCCACAGCAGCAGCCCCCTCATCTCTTACTGGCTACCCCTTCCCTGGAGCCACATCTCTGAGTCCTCCAGCGGGCGATGGGTAGCCCACAGCTCTGGTCTTCCTGGCTCGCCTTTCCCAGTGTGGGAGCTTTGCTTTTGGAGCAGGTGAGCGTGAATGTTGTCAGGGTCCCCCCACCCCCACACCCGGGGAATCTTGGATTTTCACACCCCCTCCTGTGGGTAGGAGCCGGGGGAGGGGGACAAGGGCCCTGTTTCTCTGCCACATGCAGTGGGAATCTAATCGTTGCATTTTAGACCTGCAGACAATGAACACAGAGGCCTGCCTGTCTGGGTACCATCAGCGAGTAGTGGCTGCAGGCCGAGGCCAGGAGCCGGCCTGTCTGCTAGGCCGTGCTGCCTTCTCTGCAGCTGAGCCAGGGCGCTCTTGCCGAGGCCCAGCCCCTTAATTTTCCACCCAGGCTCTTGCCCTGGCTCCGAGGTAGGAATTCTAAGTGGAGGAATACATGTGTAAGGTGCACAGATGGGAGCAGTCCTTAGATGCTTAGAGGAGGAGCATGCATTCACGTGTGACCCACTGTGAGTGGGCTTAGAAAGAGCGTGGGTGAACCCCTGCCTCGGGTAGAGGTGAAAGGAGTTTCCGGGCCCCAGTACTCAACCTCTGTTTAACAGGTGGGGGTGCTTTAAATGAATAACCTCAGCGGGTGGGGTCACAGGATCTTCTGGAATTTTGGTGGCGACTCCAGGAGCGTGGTAGCTCCTCCCTTTGGTGCTGGATGAGACGCAGGTGCAGGCTGGGAAGGTGGACGTTGCAAGGGCTCCCGGGTCTGGTCTGGCGAGGTTTCCTGCTTGTCTATGCTCCAGTCCCACTTCAGGCCTTGCCTGCAAAACCAGAGCACTTGCCCACAGAGGTTTTTGACAAATGCCCCTTCACCCCTACCCTGGGGAGAGAATTTTTGTACCTGTGTATGTACCGGGGGGGCGGGTCCAACATGGTTAGTGCTATCTCCAGGGGAAGCCTCCCTTGCCCCTTCCTCCCCCCGACCCCCCCCATACAGTAGTGACAGTCCTCTGAGAATAAGGTGTGGACGTGAGTCCATGCTGCACAGGCCTCTGCCCAGTGGCTGCCTGCTGGTAAGTACCGAGCTGTTGTTTTTCAAGGTTGCATCAGAGCTGCAAAATGAGAGATGGGACCAGGGCAGCTGGAACACTGCCAAACTGGGGATTCTCACCATGATTCAGACGAGGTCTTCTAAAAATTACATAAGTGTAGCTAGTTGAAAAGCGGGGGGGGGGGGGGGCTCATTCCCCCCACTGCCTGCAAGGACTAGGGAATGGGCCAGGCTGATGCCAGGAGCCAGGCCCTTCATCCAGGTCTCCCCCTTGGGGTGGCAGGGCTGCAAGCACTTGGGCCACCTTCCACTGTTCTTCCAGGCGCATTAGCAGGGGCCTGGATGGGCAGCGGAGCAGCCAGAAGCTGAAGCAGCAGCACTCCTGCAATGGGATGCCTGGCATGGTGGTGGTTGCAGGTGGTGGCTTTGCACGCTGCTCCCTGATGAACTTCTGGATCGTTTGCCTCTGACTGTGGCGGCAGTTCCACGAGCTGCAGGAAGCGCCTTCTGCTGCGCCTCAGTGCCTGCCCCTTTCCGCCTGTCTGACTTGTCCACAATGGTTGTAAAGTCACCTTCGCGAGTTGTTGCTCGCTCTTGCGGAAGGGAGGGACACACCTACTGTTGATGTGAACCAATGCCTCAATGTTGGGGGCGGGGGTTCATTTCCTCCCACCTGGGACCTGGAGGCCGGTTCATCTGGAGAGTTTTTTCTTTAGAGAAAACATAGCCCGGTCGGAGGCTGCGGGTTCGGCTTTCTCGTGGTCATCTGTGGCTGTTTCGCCATCTCGCCCAAGCAACCAGCCGTTGCTTCCTTTTTCTTGCTCCAAATATAGCCCCGAGCGCGAGGGGCTGCCGTCTGTGGTGGGTTTTGTGATCTCGGCTCTTAATCACCAGCAGCCCTCCCGGCTCCATGCTTTCCGAAGGTCTGGCGCGTTTATCCCAGGGCAGGTGGCTCTTCTGACATCCTGTATCACCGCATTTCCTGTGCAGTCACTTCTGGTTGCTTCTTTTTTAAAAATAATTAATTTTTAAATTCTTTCTACCAAGACTACTTTAAATATTCAGCATTTGATACTTTTTTTGGAAGATCTATTTATTTTATTGCAAAGGCAGAGTTAGAAAGAGGAGATTTAGAGAGGAAGCTCTTCCATCCACTAGTTCACTCCCCAAATAGCTGCAACGACCAGAGCTGAGCTGATCCAAAGCCAGGAGCTTATTCCAGGTCTCCTACCCTGGTATAAAGTTCCAAGGCTTTGGTCCATCCTCTACTGCTTTCCAAGGCCACAAGCAGGGCCTTGGAGGATGAGAAGTGGAGCAGCCAGGACATAAGTTAGCTCTTATCTGGGATGCTGGTGCTTGCAGGTAGAGGATTAGCCTGTTGAGCCACCATGCCAGCCCCTCCCAGGTACTTTAACAGAGATCTGAATCAAAAGTGAAGCAAACTGGTGCCCTTGCGGGATGCCAGTGCTGTAGGGGCAAGCTTAGCCCGATACACTACTTCACCAGACCCTGGATATACAAATGAGAAAAAACGAAAACCGTAGGGGCCTGGCACTGTGGCTCTGCACGCATTAGTTCCTTCTCTTGCAAGAGCCAGCATCCTATATGGGTGCTGGCTTGTGTCTCCGCTGCTCTGAAGGAGCGACAGAAAGCTCTTCCATCTGCTGGTCACTACCCCAGTGGCTACAACAGCCAGAGCTGAGCTGATCCCAAGTCAGAAGCCAGGAGCCTCTTCTGGGTCTCCCACAGGGGTGCAGGGTCCCAAGGCTTTGGGCCGTCCTCAGCTGTATTCCCAGGCCACTAGCAGGGAGCTGGATGGGAAGTGGAGCAGTGGGGACTTGAACTGGCTCCCATATCAATTGCTGGGGTCATGAGCTGCAGCTTCCACCTACTGTGTCATAATGCCAGCCCCCAGAAATGCTTATTTTCAACCAATTTCTCCTTCTCATCAAGAAGAATTTCTTTTAATAGAAAGAAGATTCTTGTATAAAAGAAAGACATAGAACGTGGAACAAATCGCCTTTGCTGCAAGTGGGCTTTTACTTTGTCCTGTGAGTTGTGTGTGTAGGAAATCTATGAGGCTGAGTCTGAAAATGGGCTCCCTCTGCTCCTACTTCCTGTCCCCAGGGGCGACTCCATCCAACCTGCTGCGTCCCGTGAGCTCTTCATCTCATCGCGCTGCCTGTTGGTTTTCCAGTTACAAGCACTGCCTGCTCTCATTCTGAGGGGGTAGGCTTCCCCAGCACGTATACATGGGTATCACGGGCATTTCCTGTTTTCTTCCCAGGCTGCTGTGGGCAGGAGCTGGGTGCAGCCTCCTCCCTGACTCCGTGGCCTTGTAGGTTTCACTTGGCAGCCCGTCTCCATGCCCGCTGCTGGCCTCACCTTAACCCCTCCTCTGCCCCATCTACCAGGCAGCTACATCGCGTCTTTTTTGTTTTGTTTTCAAAAACCAAAAGCAAAAATTTTCACTTTTATTTGCAAGGCAGAGAAACAGAGAGAGTGAAAGAGAGACAGAGAGAGAGAGAGAGAGATCGGCCATCTGTTGGTTCACTCCACACCTGCCCACCACAGCCAGGCTGGACTAGGCTGAAACCAGGAGCACAGAACTCAATCCAGCTCTTCCAGGTGCTGCCGGGGACCCACCTGGCGGACAGAGGTCCACTGGCGGACAGAGTCCATGCTAGTGCATCCACTCAGCCAGGAGAGTTGTCCAATCTTTTTTTTTTTTTTTTTAAAGATTTATTTATTTTATTACAAAGTCAGATATACAGAGAGGAGGAGAGACAGAGAGGAAGATCTTCTGTCCGATGATTCACTCCCCAAGTGAGCCGCAACGGCTGGTGCGCGCCGATCCAAAGCCGGGAACCAGGAACCTTTTCCGGGTCTCCCACGCAGGTGCAGGGTCCTAATGCATTGGGCCGTCCTCGACTGCCCTCCCAGGCCACAAGCAGGGAGCTGGATGGGAAGTGGAGCTGCTGGGATTAGAACCGGCGCCCATATGGGATCCCGGGGCGTTCAAGGCGAGGACTTAAGCCGCTAGGCCACAGCGCCGGGCCCAAGTTGTCCAATCTGTTCTTTTCTTTTTTTTTTCTAAAATATTTATTTACTTTTTTAATCGGAAAGTCAGATATACAGAGAGGAAGAGAGACAGAGAGGAAGATCTTCCATCTGCTGGCTCACTCCCCAAGTGACCGCAATGGCCAGAGCTGAGCCAATCCGAAGCCAGGAGCGAGGAACCTCTTCCAGGTCTCCCACATGGGACTTGGCCATCCTCCACTGCTCTCCCAGGTGCATTTCCCAGGGTGCTGGTTCAGCAGTGGAACAGCCTGGCCATGAACTGCTACTCATGTGGGATGCTGGCACTGCAGGCAGAGTGCTTGCACGCCAATTCCTGAACTCATCCTTCAAGTCCTTTGCCCATGAGCTTTCTGAAGCGTCCTGCCCTGTACCACTGGGTATCCATGCATCCTTTGAGCCTCTGTCCTCTATGCCGGCTGCTTTCCTTACAAGGCCGGGCCATCATGGGTCACCTGGGGCAGCCAGATCCCCATGAACTTCACTGTGTGATGACCGACTGGCAGTTTGCCACAGGGAGCACCTGACATTCGGATCCCAGGTCCTTTCTGTAGCTACATTCCTTACAGAGGTTTTTGTAATTTGTTTTAAAGACTTATTTATTTATTTGAAAGGCAGCAAGAGAGAGAGAGAAACAGAGAGATCTTCCAGTCTCTGACTCGCTCTCCAAATAGCACATCGGTTGGGACTGGGCCAGGCTGAAGAGTGGAGCCCGGAGTGAACCGGCAGGTGGAACATCTCTCCATCTCCTAAATGAAAATAAGTAAATAAAATGGAGCTAAGGGAAGAATGAGCAAGAATTGTGCGGAGAATACCAGGGGCGGAGGGTGAGGCAGCCAGAGGAGGAGGGGGAGAATGAGAGCGTCTGCAGAGTTGCCTGCTGAGACGCCTGCCCCAGTGCACGGGGCTGGAGACATTTCCAAATATAGACCCAAGGTGATAATCGGCGCAGGCTCCCGCTAACAGCTCGGGTTGGTGTCAGTGACGCTACAGTACTGCCCCAGGCAGAGTGGGAGAGAAAGGAGGGATCCAGGCCACCGTGGGTCCTGCTGGGGGAACGTCAGGAGTGGATTTTAAGGAAAAGCCACATTGGTAACCGAAGGTGGAAATTCACTGAGAATCACAGATCAGCCACTTGACAATGTGCGGTTGACGGGAGACCGAGATCATCTGGGGATTTCCAGGAGACCAAGGAGAGAGGGAGAGAGAGAGAGAGAGAGAGAGAGAGAGAGAGAGAGAGAAATAACAACCCCTTTGTTAACCCTGATGCCTGCCTTGTCACTGACACACTGTGGAATGTGATGGTGAATGTTGTTTTCCTTTTTAAAGATATTGACCTGGGCCCGGCGCGATGGCCTAGTGGCTAAAGTTCTCCCCTTGAATGCGCCGGGACCCCATATGGGTGCCGGTTCTAATCCCAGCAGCCGCACTTCACTTCCCATCCAGCTCCCAGGTTGCAGCTTGGGAAAGCAATCGAGGACGGCCAAAGCCTTGGGACCCTGCACCCACATGGGAGACCTGAAAGAGTCTGTTGGTTCCTGGCTTCGGATCAGCTCAGCTCCACAGTTGAGAATGCTTGGGGAGTGAATCATTAGATGGAAGATCTTCCTCTCTCTCTCTCCTCCTCTCTATATATCTGACTTTCAAATAAAAATGAATAAATCTTGACCTGGCACAGTGACCTAGCGGCTAAAGTCCTCTCCTTAAATGCACCGGGATCCCATATGGGTGCCAGTTCTAATCCTGGCACCTCCACTTCCCATCCAGCTCCCTGCTTGTAGTCTGGGAAAGCAGTAAAGGACGGCCTAAAGCCTTGGGACCCTGCACCCGTGTGGGAGACCTGGCAGAGATTCCTGGCTCCTGGCTTCAGATTGGCGCAGCACCGGCCATTGCATTCACTTGGGGAGTGAATCATCAGACGGAAGATCTTCCTCTCTGTCTTTCCTCCTCTCTGCATATCTGACTTTGTAATAAAAATAAAATAAATCTCTAAAAAAATAAATCTTTAAAAAAATCTTTAAAAGTTTTATATATATATATATATGTTTTTTATTGGTTACATTGCATTATGTGACACAGTTTTATAGGCAGTGGGATTTCCCCCACCCCTCCCCAAGCCCCCCAGCCCCCCCCCATGGTGGATTCCTCCACCCCGTTGCATCACCACAGTTCAGATTCAGTTGAGATTGTTTCATTGGAAGCATCTACCAGGCATAAAGTCCAGCATCTATTGTCCAGACAAGTTCATCAGTTCCTTGGGGAGCCCATCTCTGGTCTGAAGGTAGAGCTGGTAGAGTGGTTTTGACATTTCAACAGATCTGAATTGCTGCCAGTCTCACCACTCCAATGGCCCAGCATTGGAGTCCCCAGCACCCTCCTACCAGGCTCAAACCACACCTCCTGTCCTGGTTGAGTGTGTGCTGGTGGGTGCTGTGGTCCAGTCTGGCATAGCCTGTGTCACCTTGGCATTTGCCAGCGGGTGCTGTAGTCTGGTCTGGCCCAGTCTGTCCCCATTTCAGCGCACATTGATTGGAGCTGCCGTTTAACGCAGCACAGTCAACTCCCAGTCCCGATACTAATATGAGCTGGCTGATGATGTGGCTGGACCCAGCCCATCCTGCACCCCATCCTGGTTTTCAGATCTGCCAGTGAGTGTTATGAACTGGCCCAGCCTGGCCCACCCCATACCTGAGCCAAACGTATGCTGGCAGGTAAGGTAATCTGATCTGCTCTGGGCTGTTTCTTGCTTTGGTTCTCCTGCTCACCTGCAGAGAACCAAAAAAAAAAAAAGTGTCTAGCATCTTTTCCAATCGAGTGATCCTACTAGGATACAAGTGAACAGAGGTTACCGGCTCCAACTAATAAACATACACGAACAAACAAACGTGCTGTTAGAACTGAGACATGCTGGCTGCAGGGCCAGCTGGATCTAGGTGTCCAGGTGACGTCATCTGGGAGCTTTCTCGCCCATGTCCTGGCTGTGCTGGGTCCATTTCCAGGCAGGCTTTTCCTACCACCGTCTTGCCAGCTGCAGCAGGTGGCTCTCCCAGATGTTCTAGCAGCAACCCATGGGAGGCCTTTCTGTATGGCCACAGGGAGGGGCAGCGGCGGAGCCAGGAAGCAAAGCGGCTATCAGCAGAGTATGCGGGAGTTGGTGGTTGCTTAGCAGCGCTAGAAGTTGCCAAGGGTTTGTGTTTTCATGGGATGCCAGCCGTGGGTCCAGCTAAGACAAGGCAGCGTCTTTATGGGGTGCTGCCTTAACCCGCTGTGATCCAAATCTCAAAGGCCGGGGAGCTTTATAGGAAAAGTAAACTCTGGTAGCAAACAAAAGCAAGATTTCAGACCTAGGGCGGAAGAACTGAGTTAAAGAAGGGAAAATGTTGGGCAGGAAAACCACATCCACACTAGAGGCAGATTTAGTTTTGCTCACACAACGTTTTTAGAAATGTTTGAATTGGCTGCCAACATTGACAGATCTGGAGGGCTCACAGGAAAATCTCCACTGCTCCTGGACCACAGCACTGCCCCACCCCGCCACTCCCCTGCTCCCCACTGTGGCCCCTGTCCTCCTTATCCCCGACAGCTGTGTGTGTGTTGTTATTTGAAAGGCAGAGTTACACAGAGAGAGGAAGGAGAGAGACAGGAAGAGATCATTCATCGGCTGGCTCGCTCCCCAAATGGCTGGGAGTTTGCTTAACTCTAACGAGGTCTTCCACGTGGGTGCCAGAGGACCAGGCACTTGGACCATCTTCTCTGTCTCCTCGGGCTTATCATCGGGGAGGTAGCCCAGAAGCTGAGTAGCGGGGGGGCGGGGGGGACTCAAACCAGCAGTCACCTGGAATGCCAGCATTGCAGGCAGCAGTTTAATGTGCTATGCCACATCAGAACCTCCTGTGACTTTTCAAATATGCTTCAACCTCCTCTCTTAGTGCATTTAGTTCTTGGAGTCAGGTCATTCACACCACCAAAATGTTCCGTATTCCAGACGTATGTCATTTGCTTTCTCGTGGCACTGCTGAATCTGTGGATTCTGCAGTGATTTCATAATGCTTGGAATGACAAGATTGGCAGCAATTCATAAGTGTTGAATTATCAAAACCACTTGAGCAGGACCCCTGGAGCATGCCACACATCGGGGACCTGGGATGGGTGGGAGGCTGGGTGGGGCTTCTCCCTTTATCTCCCCCTTTACCTCAGATACAGAAAAAAAAAATGTGGAAACAATAGTCTTACCCACTTTCCTGTAGCCCTAGACCCTTGTGCCCTATCAACTATGTAAAGATTGCCAAAAATAAAAGAAAAAAAAATTCTCATTAAAAACAGAAAAGTAGGGCCCGGTGTGATAGCTTAGTGGCTAAATCCTTGCTTTGCATCTGGTGAGATCCCATATGGGCTCTGGTTCATGTCCCGGCTGTTCCACTTCCCATCCAGCTCCCTGCTTGTGGCCTGGGAAAGCAGTCGAAGATGGCCCAAAGCCTTGGGACCCTGCACCCACATGGGAGACCTGGAAGAAATTCCTGGCTCCTGGCTTCAGATCAGCTCAACTGTGGCCGTTGTGGTCACTTGCGGAGTGAATCAGCAGATGGAAGATCTTCCTCTCTGTGTCTCCTCCTTTCTGTCTCTCTGTATATCTGCCTTTCAACAAACATAAGTAAATCTTTAAAAACAAAAATAAGTGAAAAGAAATTATGACATTGTGCAAAAAGTTGGTGAAAGCTGTATATTATGAAAAATGTATGCATGGATTTTTAAAAAATGGTCCCAAAGTAAGTTTACATTTTAACTTAATTTTCCATAAACTTTACAAAATTTACCCCTGAAGCAGAGAGAGAGAAAGAGCGCTACCATGTAATTCATTCCCCAAATGCTGGTAACAGCTGAGCATGTCCCAGGGCTGCGCTGGGATTCCATCTGGACCTCCCACGTGGGTGAGAGGAACCCCACCACTGGTGCTGCCACCTGTTGCTCTGCAGGGTGCCCGTTAGCAGGAAGCTGGAATCCAGGGGGTTGTGGGGGAGGAGCATGGAGGAGGGCAGGGCTCTGCGGTGGGCTGCAGGTATCTTAGTCCTTCTTAACTGCCAGGTCTCCCCTCAAAGAACATCTTTTTTTTTTTTTTTTTTTTTTGTAAAGATTTATTTATTTTTATTGGAAAGGAGGAAAGACAGAGAGCAAGATCTCTGTCCGATGATTCACTCCCCAAGTGGCTGCAACGGCCAGTGCTGCGCCGATCTAAAGCCAGGAACTTCTTTCTGGGTCTCCCACGCGGGTGCAGGGTCCCAAGGCTTTAGGCCGTCCTCTGCTGCTTTCCCAGGCCACAAGCAGGGAGCTGGATGGGAAGTAGAGCTGCCGGGATTAGAACCGGCACCCATATGGGATCCCGGGGCGTTCAAAGCGAGGACTTCAGCCACTAGGCCACAGCGCCGGGCCCTGAACATCTTGAAGTATCCTTGCACTGCATTATGTAGCAGAAAGAGGAAGGGCTTCAAGCCCGGCTTGATGCAGATTCTCAGACGATGTCCAGATGGTGGCTATCCTCACAGCTTCCCTCTGCAGTCGCCATTTCCTCCCTGGTGACGAGGTGACCAGCTCTTCAAGCCCCCGTGGCCAAGCAGGTGATGCGGAGACAGCAGGACCAGAAGCAGGTGGGCAAGCAGCATTCCGCTGTTGCCACAGGGGGCATCGACCCCTGGGGGGCCCAAGGCCTGCCCCCTTCACTGCTCACCACCCCTAAGGGGCTCAGCAGCCACCTGCTGACCACAGCTTCCCGGTGGCCCTGGCCTGGCACCTGTGTTGTGTGGCAGCTCCTTGCATTCACGCCCTGTTGTACCACAGACCAACTCGACCAACTGACCGACTGGAGTCGGGGCAGCCTGTGTCCCTGCCCCATCCTCACCTTCGCCCCTGAGGCCCAGGGTTGCATGTTTAGGTCCTTCATCATCCTGCCTTTTTTTGGTTGACAGCAGGTTCTCCCAGGGCTGAACCGAATCTGTGCCTCCGTTTCTGTATCTGTGAAAAGCAGACGGCACCTGCCAGTTTGGGGAGCTGTGAGGACCGAATGATTGTAGAGTATTGTATTCAGAACAGTGTTCAGCATATAGCAGTGCTCTAAACTCTAGCTATTATATTACTTATCTATTTGCAAAGTTGAGAGAGATTATCCATTGGTTGGTTCACTTCCCAAATGGTTGCAACAGCCAGAGCTGAGCCAATTCAAAGCTGGGAGTCAGGAGCTTCTTCGGGGTCTCCCACGCGGGAGCAGGGTCCCAAGGACTTGGGAGACATCTTCCACAGCGTTCCCAAGCCACAACAGGGAGTTTGATGGGAAGCGGGGCAGCAGGGACTCAAACACCTATTAGGAATGCTGGCACCACAGCAGAAGCTCCACCCCACCCCAGTGGTATTTAGCAGCAGCACCTACCACCCTCCCCCGGCTACGGTTCCTGTCCCTTCAGACGGACACTGTGCCTCACTGCCCATTCGGATCCTATATGATTCAGTGGTAGGCCCTCAGGTGCAGTGTTAACACCTGAGTAACAGTGGGTTTTTTTGTTTTTTTTTTGTTTTTTTTTTTTTTTTTACAATGAAATTGCCTGGAAAATGACCACACATGCAGCCTCATTCTAACCTTTTTGCAGGGAGAACAAATGGCATGTATCCCTCGTTTACAGATGAGGAAGGCTGAGGTTCGGTTAGGCCTCTGCCTGAGATCCCGCAGCCAATCCGGGGTCGAGATGGGCTGTCCGTCAGCCGCAGGGTGGGACTGCAGGCCCTTCTCACCCTGGCAGGTGCACACCTGAGGAATCTCTGGAGCACCATAAAGCTGACGCCAAGCCGGGCCACTCTCCTGAGGTCTGGTGGGGGGCTTTCCTCGGGTCACTCTAGGTTATCATCCTTATAACTCCACGAGGGAGGGACAAACCGAAGCTGGCCTGGCCAAGTTACTCCCAGGTGTGTCTCTGTAGTGGGCCCTCTCTGATGTCACTGCCTCCAGCAAGCCCCCTCACCTCCGCCCCCCTGGACTCAAAGATGGGAATGAACTCTTTCTCCGGGCGGGGGAGCTGATCCTGGGGGTAACCCTCCCCCAGCGTTCTGTGAGTCCTGTGGGCAGCGAGCTCTCCAAGGGCGGACAGCCGGTCCCCTCCCATGCGAAGCTCCTTGCCCCAGTAGGTCCCTCCCTGAGCCGGGGGGCAGGCAAGCGCCCCGGGTGAAAACAAGGCACTCTCAACCCATCCCCCCGCGTGGAAGCCGCGTAGACCCGAATTAGAGGAGGGGTGCGTGGGGTTCTCGCCGGGCAGCCCTTGGCAGGGATGAGACGACGCCAGGGCCATAGCGGGGAGGGGGCTGCGGTGGCAGCGGGAGTGCCGGGAGGCGCACGCAGGGTGCGTGTGCACCTGCGGCAAGCAGGTTCGGCCCCGCTCGGGAAACTGGCAGGCCGGGCAGAGCGCGGTGGCGGCGAAGCTTGGCAGGGCGGGTCCGTCCGCTAGCTCCGCCCAAAGGGGCGCTGCCACCCGAGGAGGCGGCGCCCGGCTGCCCCTCATTCATTGTCTTGACAAGAGCATCCTCCGCCGCCAGTCTTCGCTCCTGCGGCTCCTTCCTTCTCCTCCTCCTCTTCCTCTCCCTCCTCCGTCTGGGGGTCCGCTCGTCTCTCGCAGCAGGTAAAGCTGGGCCCCGCGGGGAGAGAGGAGGCGGGCTGGCCTGGCCTCGGGGACCTGGAGCCGCTGCCCCAGGGCCACCTGTGGGGCAGACGCGAGCGTGGGCGCGCCGCGGGCGGGTAGGCGGCTTGGCCCTGCCTCGGGTGTGGATGGAGAGGAAGGAAGCTGGGGCCCCGGGCTTTCTGGGCAGGTGCGGTGTGAGTGTACCCCCGCGGCCAAGATGGACGTGGGGACGGCAGCAGGAGCGGGATCGGGGCAGATGCCACTCCGACTTAACCCAATACCGGGCGGCTCCGTGGGTGGGGGTGGGGGACAGGGTGGGGTGACCAGAGCAGCTGCCCTGAGTATGGAGACGGGAAGGCGTTGAGAGCAAAACAAGAGAAGACCAAGTTCCCCTTTCTGTGGTTTCCGCGCCTGGTACCTGCGGTGGGGGAGGCGGCAGGGTGGGGCGCTGGCTTCCTGTCCCCCACCTCTGATGTGGGGCTCCCTCTCCCGCGGACCGCGGCTGCCCACCTCAGCTCTGGGCTGGGGCCCCTGGCACAAGCTCCTTGCCTCCTTTCTGGGCAAGCAGGCCTGGAGGCTTCTTGAGGGGGTGCCAGGGTGGGCAAGGGGGGGCTCCAGTAGCCACCTAACCCCAACGAGAAGGGGCCAGACTCAAGGCAGGCAGATGGGCACAGCTTGGGAGGTGGGCAGAGGCTGGGGGGCAGGGTGGTCTCTCCATGTGGGCACCAGAGTGACCAGGCATCAGGCTGGGCCCAAGACTTTGCTTGCCCACATTCCTTCCCCTACCATCCCCTTCTGCTGGGGACTGCCACTTAGCTGCCCCCAGAGAAGAGGCGTCCAGCTCTCCCTTCCCATGTGCATACGGCACTCTTGGGCACCTGCTTGATTTCTGAGCGGAGGCGGGAAGAGGAGGCGTGGAGAGGGGAGAGGCTGGCCCCAAGCCATCGTCTGCCGGTGGCATCAGAGACTGCCGAGGAAGCCGCCATGCCAACCTAGCTGGCTCCTGGGCAGACCCCGGGCCCCGGCCCTGCCCCCACCTCCCAAGGGTGCATTGTGAGGGCCTGGGCGCCAGATGCAGCAGTTGCCTGGGCTGCTGCCCCCACAGTTGGAGCCATGACACAGAGGGAGGGTGCTGTGGTCGGCTGTCTGTCTGTCCATCATCAATCAGTCAGTTGACAAGCATACCCTGGGCCCCAGCTCTGTGCAGAGGCTGAGGGTGCAGGACTAACAGGGTGGTTCAGAGGGACCTGGGAGGGTGCAGCAGGTGGCTGGCAGGTGAGACAGAGCGGGAAGGGGTGCAGACTTGTTGGGACCTAGAAAGTTGGTCTGAATGTCCTCCCTCACTTGGGGAGTGTGTGGGAGAGAGAAGGGGACACGGTAAGGTCCAAGCTGACCCCTGAAGGGACAAATGCTCTGTGTGCCTGCAGAATGAGCCGGCAGGTGGTCCGCTCCAGCAAGTTCCGCCACGTGTTTGGACAGCCGGCCAAGGCCGATCAGTGCTATGAGGACGTGCGAGTCTCCCAGACTACCTGGGACAGTGGCTTCTGTGCCGTCAACCCCAAATTTGTGGCCCTGATCTGTGAGGCCAGCGGGGGCGGGGCCTTCCTGGTGCTGCCTCTGAGTAAGGTGAGCCCCTGGAGGTCAGGGCCTGGGGACCTCCATTCCCACCCTCCAGGGTGCCTGTGGGGGGCTGGACTAGGTGGCTGTCACCAAGCCTTTCTGGATGGTGACGCTGTCACCTATGAGACAGAGCTGTACAGGATGAGCCTTAACCTCCTCTAGTTCCCTGGGCGGTGGGGGGACCCGGAGCCTCACCCCGGGGCTCCCATGGGGTCCTGCTAGCAATGCTGAACCTGCCCTGCCCCAGCCCACTCGGTGCAGGTGGCTGTCCTCTCCCTGTGAGCCCTGCTGGGGGCTGACCCTTGGGCCCTGACACTGCCCTCCACCCTAGGGCAGGGTTCACTCCGGTGCTCTCTGGAGGGGGGGAGGGGACAGGAAGTGAGGAGGGGCCCAAAATTGTTACCTTAAAAGGCCCGATGGGAGCCAAGAGGAGAGGAAGTGGTTGTCGGGGTGAGAACTGGGCCCGCGCCCTGCTTGCACCCCACACAGGAAGCCCTGCAGGGGCAGCTGGCCCCGGAAGAGGCCGTTTCCCAACCTCTGCTTCTGCCTGAGGGACTCAGGGGGGAGATGGCTCTCCTGGGTAACCCCTGCCACCCACTGTTGTTGCTGCTCTCTTTCCCAACCTTACTTGGGCCCAGGGCCTGGGCCTCGTGTGTCCACACAAGTCTTGCTCAGGGAAGCTGGGTCAGGGTGGGGACCCTCGGGACACAGACTCAGGAGAGGACAGGGCTGGCCCAGGGTCGCCCCAGGCCCTGTTCCCCAAAGGCAGCGTTTGGCCCCAGAGGGCAGAGGACACCCTCCCTGTGCCTGGGCTGGGCCTCTCTGAAGGCTGCAGGGGACTGAGCTGAGTTTGAGGGTCAAGGCACCTGCTTGCTGTACCCTCTAGACTGGTCGAGTGGACAAGAACGCACCTACAGTCTGCGGCCACACGGCCCCCGTGCTGGACATCGCCTGGTGCCCGCACAATGACAATGTCATTGCCAGTGGCTCTGAGGACTGCACCGTCATGGTGAGCAGAGTCAGGGGGAGGGGGTGGGGGAGACACCCAGGACTTGGGACACACCAGGGACTCATCAGCCCCTTCTCTGCAGGTGTGGGAGATCCCCGACGGGGGCTTGACTCTGCCCCTGCGGGAGCCTGTGGTCACCCTAGAGGGCCACACCAAGCGCGTGGGCATTGTGGCCTGGCACCCCACAGCTCAGAACGTGCTGCTCAGTGCAGGTGCGCCACGGGGGGTGGAGGGTGCCGAGTGGGGCCCACGCTGACCCCCGCAGTGGGTGAGGGAGCTCGTGGCCTCTGACGCGGGGGCACCCCACAGGCTGCGACAATGTGATCCTCGTGTGGGACGTGGGCACTGGGGCGGCCGTGCTGACACTGGGCTCCGACGTGCACCCGGACACCATCTACAGCGTGGACTGGAGCCGCGACGGTGCACTCCTCTGCACTTCCTGCCGCGACAAGCGCGTGCGCATCATCGAGCCGCGCAAAGGCACAGTCGTGGCTGTGAGTGACCCCTGACCCTTGACCCCCAAGACCTTCATCCCTCTCACCCACTGTACCCTAGGGAGCTCCCGGCTGCCATCCTCCCTTGTTGTCCACCTAGGGGCGTTGGGGGTGGGAGTGGGAGAAGTGACCCACCACCTCTGCTCCCTGAAGGAGAAGGACCGTCCGCATGAGGGGACCCGTCCTGTGCACGCTGTGTTTGTGTCAGATGGGAAGATCCTGACCACGGGCTTCAGCCGCATGAGTGAGCGGCAGGTGGCGCTGTGGGACACGGTGAGTGCGAGGCCCCGGGCGGGAGTCCAGGCTGCACACTTGGCGCTCGCAGTGCCTGCGTGGGCACGGGTCTCTTCGATTGGGGTTTCTGGTGGTCAGCCCGGGAGGGCGCTCAGTGACCCGCGGCATCCCCGGGGTGCAGCCTGGCCTGGCCTGGCCCACTGACTCCGCACCTCCTCCCACGGCAGAAGCACCTGGAGGAGCCGCTGTCTCTGCAGGAGCTGGACACCAGCAGCGGCGTCCTGCTGCCCTTCTTCGACCCCGACACCAACATCGTCTACCTCTGCGGCAAGGTGGTGGCCGGCGGCGGGGGTGGGCAGTGACCAGGAGGGGGCGGCTGGGCACCCACCAGGGCTGCTGTTGACCGTCCCTCGCGCCTGCCCCTTTCAGGGCGACAGCTCTATCCGCTACTTTGAGATCACCTCGGAGGCCCCGTACCTGCACTATCTCTCCATGTTCAGCTCCAAGGAGTCCCAGCGGGGTATGGGCTACATGCCCAAACGGGGCCTGGAAGTGAACAAGTGCGAGATCGCCAGGTGAGTGGCCCCACCCTCCTCTCCGCCCCTGGCCGGCCAGCCCCCTGGACACCTGCTTACCTTCCTGTTCCCACAGATTCTACAAGTTGCATGAGCGCAAATGTGAGCCCATTGCCATGACAGTGCCTAGAAAGGTGAGGCTGTGCACCCCCTGGCTCGGCCGCGGCAGTGGGAGCACAGCATCTAAACTTCTTTCTAACCAAAAGCCCTGATCTGGCCCGCAGTCGGACCTGTTCCAGGAGGACCTGTACCCACCCACTGCCGGGCCCGACCCTGCCCTCACAGCTGAGGAGTGGCTGGGTGGCCGAGATGCTGGGCCCCTCCTCATTTCTCTCAAGGATGGCTATGTGCCCCCAAAGAGCCGGGAGCTCTGTGTCAACCGGGGCCTGAGCTTGACACGCAAGAAGACAATGCCAGAGGCCACCGCCGCTGGCTCGGTGAGGGCCGGGTACCCCGGGCAGGGAAGGGAGACAAGGGCTTGGGGTTAGCAGGAGTCAGATGTAGGACAGACTCGGGCTTTGGCCAAAAAGTACTGGGCAGACAGGCCTGCAGCTACCCTGGGAGTGGGAGGGGAGGGCAGACAGCTACTTGCTGGGAAGAGGGCCCATGCCCAGGGCTGTGGATCTGGCCTGATGGTGATGGGCCCCCAGGACACTGTCTCCAGGCTGGAGGAGGAGCTGAGGAAGCTGCAAGCCACTGTGCAAGAGCTACAGAAGCGCCTGGACAGGCTGGAGGATGCGGTGCAGGCCAAGTAGAGCCCCTGGTGCTCCGCCCTCCTTCGCACCACCCACGCTGCAGGCCACAGTGGCCAAGAAGGAAAAGAAATCCTAATAAAATGGCTTTATTTTCTGGTACTGCTCAGACTTTACACACTAGCCACCCAAAGGGCCAGCCCTGCAGCCAGCCCAGGTGAAGGGCCTGCCGGTCACTTCCCAGCGCCTGCTCTGAGCTGGTGGGGCCATCACTGGGGGGTCTAACCTGGCAGCCTCCAGACCCCCAGGGTCAGCAGCCACCATGTGGCTGCTAGTAGCAAGTGAGTGTGTGTTGGGGTGAGGGGATGCACTGACTAGCATGCAGGTGGCTTGGAGGACAAAATCCTGAGAAAGGCTTAGAACCACGATGGCCTGCTGCACAGGGCAGGGGACAGGTTGGATGGAGGGCAGGACCATGCATGACAGCCAGGTGGCTTCCGGTTCTCTTTTCTACCTCCTGGGCTGCCCCTTCCAAGTGGCCCATCAAGGCCTGGCCTCCATGGGATTTAATGTCCATCCCAGGGCTGGCCCCAGCAGGGGGTTTGATTCTTACCAGACAAGGGCTACCTAAGGCCCTGTTCCCTGTAACCCACCTCTCCTGCCAAGAATTCCCTGAGGGCGACCCTGTGGGTCGCACTCCCTGCCTTGCACAAGCCTGGTGATACTGGGCAGGTCACTTCTTCACAGGACTCCGATGCCTGTTAACATGGGCAGGGCTGGGGGTACCAGCACAACTCAGCCAGTGCTCAGGTTTTGGGGGAGACACTCCAACAAGGGCCCGATGGAAGTAGACCTGGCCGCTTGTCATCCTTCTAACCCTGGGGAGCTAAAGAAAAAACCAGACGGATGCCCTCTGTGCCCCAAACGGGTTCCCAACCATCACCGGACCTCCCAGCCCTTCCTGCCCCTTCTGTCTCCTAGGGGAACAAGAAAGGGAGGTGGGAGGAGGGGGGCCACTTAGAGAACTGGCCTTGGGGACACAGAGGGACGGAGTGATTGGCAGGGCTGCAGGCTGCCATTTGTCAACCATGCCCTCCCCCACCCCTGCCGATCCTTGGTCCCCTCCTGAGTCACCGCTGTGTGTGTTGGATCCCACACACCTCTGTGCTGTGTGATACCCACCCTCACGCCCTGTGGTTAAGACTGACATGAGAAGCATCCATCAGCTGCCCCCTCTTTTGCGGCTCATGGTGGCCCTCTTGTACTGCTGTGATCCTGTCTCTATGCCCTGCCTTCCATCTCTCATTCTTGAAAGCCCTGTGGTCTCTCCAGGGGCAGCCATGGCCGGCTTCTGGAACCTTTTGCCAGTGGCCCAAGACAACGCCTGCTGGAATTGCAGGTTGGAGGGGTGAGGCAGAGGATGCGTGCTGTCGGGGCCTGGGTGTATGGGTGTGTGGGAGGAGCTTGTTCCAGAACCTGGAGGACTTTCTCATCACTCCCTGGTGGCACAGAACTGGCACACAGCTCCCCTGAGGAGCAGGGGAGCCGGCAGAGAGCCTCACAGGCAAAACACCCGGACAGGTGGGCAGGGCCACGCCGGGTCCTAGACCCCCACACCTCCATGCCAGCACGTGGACACACACACACACAGAGCCAGCCTCGGGTCATCCTTTAATGGAACCGTGCAGGTCCTGGTCCTTCATTTCGGTTGTTCCCGGGCCCACTGCCCCGGCGTCAGGGTTTTCTGCTCGAACGCGTGGATGTGCGGGAGCTCTTCCGATAGACATTCGTTCACCAGCCTGGGGCGGCAGAGACCCGGGACAAATTAGGCGGCGGGCCCCTAAAGCCAGCGTGATCCCAGGACAACGGGCAGCGTCCCCAAGGTCCCAGGCTCGGCCACGAGGACGGGATGCTCGGGGGTGCTTGGGCAGTGCCGCAGGGCTGGGTGAGGGCGGCACCCCGGGCTCACCGGTGTCTCTGCAGCAGTGGCTTCCCCTCGAACTTGGTGGACACCACCAGGACTCGGAAGCTGGTGGCGCAGCGGTTGGGGGTCGTGTCCTCCACCTCCTGCCGGGCGGGGAACAATGTCTCTGCTGCAGAACTCGCCTCCCCTCACTCCCCGGCTCTATTCCCGTCACGGGTGGCTTCAGGGGATCTCGACTCACCACATGCTCCGCTTCCAGGTCCCGCTGCAGCTTCTCCCGGAGGTAGTGGGCGCTCAGTTCCATGGCCGCAGCCATGAGGGGAGAAAACCCCACCTCGTACTGGCCACTCTGACTTCCGCCCTTATTGGAGCCACTTCCGTCGAGGCAGAGACTTCCGCCCTTCCTAAGGCGGAACTTCTGCCCTGACGCGAGGTCGCCTTGCCCACAGTCGCTGGTTAACCATTCGGAGCTTACATAAAAAAAAAAAAAGACTGCCGAAGAAAACACTCATTGGCTGGCGCTCCGACCGGGAGCGGGTGTCCGAAGACGCCTTGCTGGGGACCTGCAGGGTGCCTCGCGGTCGCCCCCGAGCGCCTTCTCCGAAACAGGCATCTTGTACCCCCAACCACATGCCCCTCCCTGGGGTCCCGGGTCAACAACGATTGATCCCCACCCGCGGCTTCTGATCCCCGAGTCCCGATGAGCCCCGTGGAGGCCGCGGTCAAGCCGGGGCGCTTCTTCGGCGTCTACCTCCTCTACTGCCTGAACCCTCGGCATCGGGGCCGCGTCTACGTGGGGTTTACTGTCAACCCTGCTCGTCGGGTCAGGCAGCACAACGGGGGCCGTAAGAAGGGCGGGGCCTGGCGCACCAGCGGACGAGGGCCTTGGTAAGAAGGCACGGGTCCCGGCACCGGCAGCGGGATTCGTGGAGCTGCCGCACCCAGCGGGAGAAACAGTGCAGGGCTGGGCCTGCTAAGGTGATGGACAGGGCTGGGGGCGGGGCCTACTTAAGGTGATGGCCGGACTGGGGGCGGGGCCAGGCCATGTCAGGGTCAACGGGCTGGGCCTAAGGTGATGGACAGGGCTGGAGGGCGGGGCCAGTGTCGGGAACGGGGCCATCCAGGGTCAGCGGGCGGGGCCTATTTAAGGTGATGGACAGGGCTGGAGGTGCGTGGGGACGGGGCCTAGCAGGGGGCGAGGCGTGGATTGTTGCAAGGGTCTGATGATGATGGCTAGGGTCCCGCGGTAGAGGAATTGATGATCAGGGCCAGGGCTGAGGACATGTAAGAGCTGCGACATGGGCGCAGCCTAGGTCGACAGGTGCAAAGGGGTCTCTGGGTGAAGGGGGTGCAGGGGGCGCAGCCTGGTGACTGGGAGTGCAGCCGGGTGGTGAGGTTCCGCTCTCGGCGGGACACCGAGCCAATCTTTGGGAGGGCCTGGCGGCTTCGCACCAAGGCGCCGACGGGTCACAGGTTCTCCTCCCCAGGGAGATGGTGCTCATCGTGCATGGCTTCCCGTCTGCGGTGGCAGCCCTCCGGGTAAGAGAGGACTAGGGGCCCAGCGACGGGGCCGCCCCTTGTCCCAGACCTCAGGCCCCTGACCACGCTTTCCTCCCACCTGCCCCACAGTTCGAATGGGCCTGGCAGCACCCGCATGCCTCGCGCCGCCTAGCGCACGTGGGGCCGCGCCAGCGCAGCGAGGCCTCCTTCGCCTTCCACCTGCGTGTGCTGGCGCAGATGCTGCGCGCGCCGCCCTGGACGCGCCTCCCGCTCACGCTGCGCTGGCTGCGGGCCGACTTCCGCCAGGAGCTGTGCCCACCGCCCCCGCCACACATGCCACTCTCTTTCGGGCCACCCCCACCCCGGGCCTTGGCTCCGAGGCGCTGCGCAGGGACCCTTGCGGACACGGAGCCCTCGCCTGAAGCGCAGCAGGAATCTGAGGTCTCCTGCACCCTGTGCTTTCGGGCGCTGCAGGTGAGGTATGCCCCCACGAAGGCATGGGGCTGGAGCTCAGGCCACCTGGGACACATCAGGCAACCCTAACCACATCTTTGGCCATCCCGGCCCATCTCAGAGGTGGGGCCCGTAGTCCTCCTGGCCAGGCCAGGTCAGACTGGAAGGTTCTTGCACAAGAAGTTCCCCTCTCCCCCCCTTTAATATTTTCCTGTTTGATAGACAGTGGATCTTCCATCCACTGATTCACTCCCACATGCCTGCAACAGCCAGGGCTGGATCAGACTGGAGCCAGGAGCCAGGAACTCCAACTGGGTCTCCCCCATGGGTGGCAGGGACCCCAGTACCTGAGGCATTGCCTGCTGCCTCCCAGGGTGCATATGAGCAGGAAGCTGGGTTCACACCCTAGCCCCCGGGCCACCTTGGGCCACTCGGATGCCTCCCTGACAGCCACTCCACCCTGTGCCAACTGCCTGCCCCACCCCTTGTTCACATGCACTTTCATAACATGTTGATCACTTGGGTACAGAGCGGGGTCCAGCGACAGGGAGTAAATTAACAGCTGTCCTGCCCTGCTGCTGCTGAGTCCACACAAGTTGGAGGAACCAGGTGTCTGCCACATATTGTCACCACTGCAGATTCCAGGGGAAGGTGGCCAGCTCAGTTCCCATGGACCTTGTCTATATGTGAATTAGGGGACTTTCTAGTGTTTGCAGGGTCACAGGTGAGCCCTGGACAGCCAGCCCCAGTCTGAGTGGCTGCTCCTGCCCTGAGCAGAGGTTGACAGGAGGCCTGTGAAGCTCGTGTCCTCCAATGAGCACCTCTGTGTCTCCAATGCCCTGCCTGACTTTGACTTCTAATCCAACAGCAAGGACAGAAGCTGAGGTTGGAGGGAACTGCCTACCCCCATGGGTGCCCATGACTCTCTTGGGACCCGTGCCTCAGTGTCCCCAACCTGTAGCCTGAGCCTCCTGGGACTGACGTCAGAACAGCATGTGCTTGGGATACATGCTCTGTATCAACCATGTTATACTCCTGTCCTCTTGTCTCCCCGTCCCTGGTGACATGCCACCTCCAACAGGATGCAGAGGGTCCCCTGTGCTGCCCGCACCCTGGATGCGGCCTGAAGGCCCACGTGATTTGCCTGGCGGAAGAGTTCTTGCGGGAAGAACCAGAACAGCTCGTACCACTAGAGGGCCAGTGCCCTAGGTGAGAGCTGTCCCCCTCCCCTCAGCCAGGACCAGTTCCACAAGAGGTGACCTGATGGGGCAGTCCACAGACTTGGGGCTACTGAGTGACTGTGTCCCACCATCCATGCCCTTGACAGCTGTCAGAGTTCACTGCTCTGGGGAGACTTGGTGTGGCTGTCCAGGACGGGCATTGGGGAAGATGATGACGGCTCAGAAGCAGAAGAGGTAAGGGGTGGCTTTGCCTTGGCCTCCCTGCCTGCTTCCGTCCATCCGGCTGCCTCTGACCTACTCTCTCTTCCCAGGAGCACTGGACGGACTTGCTGGAGACCTGATTTTCTACCACCTGACGCCTTTCCTCTTCCCCTTGGCTTGGACCACCTGCCAAGGTCTGGGTGGTTTTTATTTTAAGTACAATAAAACATTTGAGTTAAGGGGAGCCTGCCCTGTGATTGCGGGGGGCGGATGGCACTGCTGTCACTGCCTGCCCTGAGCTTGGGGGCACTCACTGATGCACAAGCTCCTGACCTCCAGTATCTCCCATGTGGGTGACAAGGCCTCGAGGACTCGGGCCAGCCTCTGCCACCTTCCCATGCGCACTGGCAGGGAGCTGGATCAAAGTGGAGCAACCAGACCTTAAACGCAGCTCCCGAGTATGCTGGCACTGTAGGTGGCACTTTGCCTGGCATGTCCCAACCTCATGGCTCCTGGCTTTGGACTTTAACCTTGAACCCCTGAAAAGAAAACGCACCCCTGCAGGAGGACCCACAGGAGCCAGGACGCTGGGCTCTATCAGACTGCTGCATCCCTGTGCTTGGGTGACCTCAAGAGGAACTGCCTCAGAACAAAGTCTTCCTCACCCCGCTGTCCATCCCTGCCCACCCACATCCCGGTGGACTCCCCTCCTGGCCAGAGCCGTTTGTCCCTGGGTTGCTGCAGTCTGACCCCCTGGTGTCTCAGACAACGGCCTGGAGCCACCTGAAAGGCGAGCGGTTTTTTTTTTTTTTCAAGCCTGCCTGGCCATGTGCCTGTCCCCTGTCCTTAGGACAGTGGTAGTATTTGTTTGTTTGTTGTGAGCTGTTAACTGGCCTGCTATGCAGGGGTGGAGTGTGGGGCAGGGTAGGTCAGAACAATCAGATTACAGTTCGAAAAAGTCAAAACTGCCATCCCTGGGCTCTCTTGGCTTTAGTCCTCTTTTTTTTTAAACTTTATTTGGGACACAAATAGAAAGATCTTCCATCTGCTGGTCACTCCCCAAATGCTAGGCCAAAGCTGGGGGCTGGAAACTCAATCTGGCTGTCCCACACAGGTGGCAGGGACCCCACCACTGGGATTCCCCAGGGTGCACATGAGCAGGAAGCTGGAATGGGAGAGCTGGGACTGCAAGCTGGGCACTCCAGCATGGTACGTACCCACCTTCTTGTACTTTCAAGGAATCCACACTTTGGCTTTTCAGAAAAGGGAAACACAGGGACCCACCCCCTCCAAGCTCCGCCCTTTCCTTGTGGGAGGACAGCAAAGTCCCTGCTGCCCCTGGGCCCTCCCACTTCCTTTCTATAAAGCCCTCAGATGGGGCAGCTGAGCACTCCGCCAGCCAGCCAGCCCTGCAGAGTCCCAGTGTAGGTGTTGCCTCACACAGGTGGTGTCTCAGGCAGCATCCAGAGGTCAGGTGAGAGTGTGACAGTGGGGGGTGCGGGGTGGGCTGACTGATCCTGGATCCTCCCCCTGCCAGGCTGTGAGGATAGCTCCCTGGGGGTGATTTAGCAGCTCTGCAGCAGCACCTCTGGTAGCTGGAACGCCCCTGCCCTCTCGGCAGACACCCGCATCTTACAGAGGCCTAGTCCAGCGGGCCTGCTTGCCCTTCCTTTTCCACTGCGTCAACACTTTTGCTCACTTACACAACCAACCTCTGGCCCCCTAAAACCCCGCTTGCTTGCTCAGCTGGCCACCCTTGCTTGCAATGTGGGTGTGGAGGGGCCGAGGGAGTTGAATGACTATACGGGAAGGGGTCAGGCGGGGGGAGGGAACCCCCTGGTTGTGCACTGGCAGCAGCAGCCAGAAGTGATGAACAGGGAATTAGGATCAGCAGGTCCTAGAGCTCTTTCCAGGGCCCAGGGGAAACCTCCAGGGCTCAGAAAAGCTGTTATCCTAGCCTCACCCCAAAGAGGGCTTCAATGGGTATGGCTGAGCTGGAGCCAGAGCTAAACTGGGCCTGACAAAGCCTGACCCCACCCCCTACTTGCCTGTGAGCTCCCTCAGTTCCCAGGCAATCCTGTGTCTGTATCCTCCCCCAGCCTTTTTTTTTGGTTTTTTTTTTAAATGTAGGGGATGAGTGTCATAGCATGGTACGTTAAGCCACCACTCAGGACGCCTGCCTCCTATCTCAGAGTGCTGGTTTGAATCCTAGTTCCTCCTCTTCCGCTTCAGCTCCCTGGCTGTTGCAGCTATTTGGGGAGTGTGCCAGTGGCTTGGAAGGTCTTTGTCTTCTCCACTTTTTCTGTCACTCCACCTTTCACATAAGTCATCTTTTTAAACAAAAGGCTGATGTGGAAGGCCAAGTGCCCGGCAAAGGGAGCCTCCATCTGTGGCAGGAACAGGTCCAGCATGGGTGTTGAAGGGAGTGAGTAGGCCCTGTTCTTCCACAGGGCAGCATGGAGCTCATCCGGGATACGTCCCGCCCCCCCGCTGGAATACGTGAAAGGGGTCCCACTCATCAAGTACTTTGCAGAGGCGATGGGGCCACTGCAGAGCTTTGAGGCCTAGCCGGACGACCTGCTCATCAGCACCTACCCCAAGTCCGGTGGGTAAGGCGGGCGGCTTTGCTGCCCTCTCCTGCTGGCCTGGCCAAGGAGCTCACCTCTGCCTGTCCTCTGTAGGCACCACCTGGGTGAGCTGGACATGATCTACCAGGGCGGTGACCAGCAGAAGTGTTCCCGGGCCCTCATCTACATCCGGGTGCCCTTCTTAGAATTCAAAGCCCCCGGGACCCCCTCAGGTGTGTGATGGGGCAGAGGGAAGGGGAGAGGCAGGAAGGCTGCGGGCACTTGACATTCCTCTGTTTGTGGCCCAGGTATGGAGACTCTCAAAGAAACCCCGGCCCCACGGATCCTCAAGACGCACCTGCCACTGGCCCTGCTCCCCCAGACTCTGCTGGATCAGAAGGTCAAGGTGAGGCCACTGGGCTAGCCCAGACGACAGGCAGTGCTGTCCTGCTACCTGTGGATGAGGACCTGGCAAGGACTCAGCAGGCTGCATCGGAGTCTGGCTGAGATGTCCAGGTGGGGACTGCATGTGACATAAAACAGCGTGGAGACCAGCCAGGCCATGGGCACATCACACCTCTCTAGCAACCTGCCTCTCGGTCTGTTTCCTGCCCTTCCATGCTGAGGCGGCTGCTGCTCGGGGCTGTGGGCAGGGTATGCTGCAAGTGCAGGCTGTCCCTGTACACCCCTTCCCCTCTCCTTACCTCGCACATAACACAAAGGATGTGGCTGTCTCCTACTACAACTTTTATAATATGGCCAAAGTGCACCCTCATCCCGGAACCTGGGACAACTTCCTGGAGAAGTTCATGTCTGGGGATGGTGGGCCTGGCTCTGAGGAGAGGACAAAGGGTAGGGTGGAGGAGAGGGCAGTGGAAATTCAGTGGAAACTTAGTGGAAACCGTGCCCATTCCAGTGTCCTATGGCTCCTGGTACCAGCACGTGTGGGAGTGGTGGGAGCTGCACCACACCCACCCTTTGCTCTACCTCTTCTATGAGGACGTGAAAAAGGTAAGAAACCTGCTGCTGCACCGCCCCCCACCCTGCGGCCAGTGCTGGCTCTGTGCCCTCACCCACCAGCAGCCTACTGCCCCTGTGTGCCAGGCCATCCCCGTCTCCTGCCCAGGGCTCCCAGGGCAGCCAGAGCTCAATCCCGGGTGCCTCAGCCAACTGGCCAGACCCCTCTCCCAAGCCCCCACTCCTGCTGCTCTAGAACCCCAAGGAGATCAGGAAGATCCTGGAGTTTGTGGGGCGCTCCCTGCCAGAGGAGGCTGTGGACCACATCGTCAAGTGCACATCCTTCAAGGAGATGAAGGCCAACCCCATGACCAACTACAGCACGCTGCCCTCCAGCATCATGGACCACAGCGTCTCCCCCTTCATGAGGAAAGGTCAGGCCCGAGGGGCGGCTGGTTGGGGGGGTGGGGGTGCAGCGGCAGCAAGCTGGGCCTGCAGCTCCCACCTCTCCCTACCAGGTGTGGCGGGGGACTGGAAGACCACCTTCACTGTGGCCCAAAGCGAGCACTTCGAGGCCCACTACGCCCACAAGATGGCTGACTGTGACCTCCCCTTCTGCTCAGAGCTGTGAGGGCTGTGCGCACAGTTGCAAGGAGGG
This sequence comes from Ochotona princeps, assembly GCF_030435755.1. NCBI lineage: Eukaryota > Metazoa > Chordata > Mammalia > Lagomorpha > Ochotonidae > Ochotona > Ochotona princeps. Next base: position 24,445,163 of record NC_080855.1, on the reverse strand, counting down.
GGCCTCCAAGACAATCCAAGCCCATGGGCTGGACAATAAAATAGGATTCTATCCACATGGGGTGTCTGATGAGCCACATGCAAACCCAGGCCACTGAGTGAGGAGGGCAAGGGCTGCGGCGCTCAGGGCAGTCAGGGCCAAGACATGCACTGGGGAAGGTTTATTGGGTCACAGAACATCCACGGTAGCTTCCCCAGGGAGGGCGGCTGCACCGGGTGGGTCTGCCGCAGCGTCACTTTTTCTTGGGCTCCTTACAGGCCACCACGTACCTCTGGGCCACGTTGAGCGGAGGGGAGTAGCCATCTGCGTAGGAGGTGTCTTCAAACAGGACCGAGTAGTCGTCCTGTGGCTGAGCACACAGGAGGGGCCGGACACTCACTCAGGGCCAGGCTGGTCTGCCCAGGGCCCCAGAGCCTGGCCTCTCCCACCCTCACCTTCCACTCTGGCTCAGGTGGCCCAGTGCCTGCCTGGCCCTTGGTGCCTCAGAACTTCCCCTCAGCATCTCGGGGCGTGGGCAAGGGGTCAAGAGTTAGGGCAGAGGGGAAACTCACTCCCCACATAGGTGAGCCACAACAGAAGGCATGCGGCCACTTGTGGTTCCTCCTGGGGACCTAGTAGGGAGCCTGGAGGAAGTGGGGAGCCGTGAGGCTGCTTTCAGGTGACCTGTGACCAGGTACAGTGTGACAGTGTTGGCCAAGGCCCTGCAGGATTGGGGGGCGGGGATGGACTGGGGAAGGGTGTAGCTGCCAGGTGTCTTGGAGCCCACAAGAGGAGCAGCAAAGTGGGTGGGCTGGGGGTCCTGCCACCCTGATAGCCTCTTCGTGGGGCTCCCCTTACCCGCTGTGGGGGCGTGTGGATCAGGGCACGGTAGAAGCAGGTGGTCTGGGGATAAAGGGCCAGCACAAGCTGCTCCTTCTGGAACAAGGCTTCGGGGTCCGTCTCAGGGTTGGCCTTCCACTGGGGCAGCGGGATGATTCGCCGCCTGCTCAGGGTGTGTCTCCTGGAATGAGGGCCCCCCGGGTAGCGGAGGTGTTGGCTTCAGGCCTGGAGGGGCCACTCCTTCCCAGAGGCTTGGCTGTCCCACCCCTCACAGGGCCTGCATTGCCCTCCCTGGCCCGACACTCACTCCTTGCCTTCTTCATCAATGTCGTCTACCTCGTACCTGCAGAAGAATGGAGGACAACTGCTGGAAGCAGCCAGTGCTGCCCACGTCACCTGCTGGGGGAAGTGTTTTCTTGCACTGTGCAGACACAACAACGGGCCCCTGGCTGGTGCCCACTCACTTGTTAGTGGCATGGCTGTAACTGACGACCTCAGCCAGGATCCACTGCTCATCGCCGTCCACGGCTTTGACCCGCGCAGCCACCTTATCTCCAGGCTTGGCCACATAGTCCCCGGAGGCCGGAATGGCCCCGCATAGGGGCGGGGGCCTGCGTGTGTGCAGAATGCAATAGTCAGTCTGTGCAACCCTGCACCACCTGGCCCTCAGAGCCAGCGCCCGCCCTCACTTGTCACCAGGCTTCCCGATCCACAGGGGCAGCGTCATGGCTGACTGCTGGAGCAGGGTCATCAGCACGCCTCTGCGCATGGTCTTCCTGGGGGGCTCTGAGTCACTGTACAGGCCCGCAATCTTGGCCGCTGTGGGAAGGAAGGGAGCCCAGCTGGAGGAACAGCGCCTGAGCAGGAACCCAGCCCCTCCTGCTGGTGGCCCACAGTTCAAAACCACTGCAGCATCAGGACATGCCTCCCCATAGGGGTGGGGCATCGGGAAGGTTATGGAAGGGGCAGCAGGTGTGGGCAATGACCTGTGTCCCGACGGGGTGCTGATGACACAAGTGTTCAGTTGTGTGAATACTTCACTGTGCTGTGCTCGTAACAGATGTCGTAATTCAAGTAGTAGTTATAAAACAGTGTGGCCTCCCGCTAATTACAAACATGACCCAGCCATATTCCAGAAAACGAAGAGGAAGAAGAGAAGGAAGAGGGAGGAGCCAGAAGGGTGCTGGGGCTTGGAGCCCATGGGACCAACTCCACACAGGTGTGGCTCTGCCCAGCCTGCCAGGTTCTCTCCGTGCGAGGCACGGGAGTGGGCAGCGAGCAGGGCAGGGAAATAGTGGGCTGCAGACCTAAGGCAGGGAAGAAATGCCAGGAGCAGGAAGATGACCTTGATCCATGGAGGAGGACCCAGCAAGCCCTTCTCAAGCCCTGACAGTGGTTGCTGTTCCCTGCCCAGCCCTGTCTCTGTTGGACGCTCCTGACAGGGACTTGACCAGGCTGCGGGCACAGGCACCCCCACGACCCGTGTCTGCTGCTCTCTGAGTCTCCCTGCCAGTCAAATAGCCCAAGGCAGCCCGTGGCCTCTCCCACTCACCAATCCGCCTCTCTTCCAACAGAGACTTGATCTCGGCGATCTTATCTAGGGCTTTCCGGAGGATGCTGGGGGCAGGAGAGGGAGGAAGAAGTCTGGCTGAGGTGCAGCCTGGTGACAGCAGGCAGGGTTCCTCATGCCAGCACATCCACTGAGAACCACATGCCCTCACTACCCTCACTGCCCTCTTGCTCCATACCACGAGGCTTCTACCAGCCAGGAGCATAAGTGGCCAGGGGCTTTCAAACGCAGCTGAAGGCTCCTTCCACACAGTGATGCCATAATAACCTGGTGCAGCACAATGCATTTGTGTGCAGGAGAGAGGGGATGGAGATGCTGGTGCAAACGCCTACTGTGCTGCAAACACAGGGGCAGGAGCTGGGGCCAAGTGGGGTAAGACTGCTACGGCACCCAGACCCCATACTGAAGTATATCTTGGCTGCTCAGCTTCCCATCCAGCTCCCTGCTGATACACCTGGGTGGCAGCAGGTCCAAGTACTTGGCCTTCTGCCACCCATGAGGCAGACCTAGATGGAGCTCCTGGCTCCTGGTTTGGGTCTGGCTCATCCAGCAGGTGGAAGATCTTCCACTTTGCCTTTCAAGTAAATTTAAAAAATGTTTTTTAAGTCAAGACAGAAAACTATTAAGAGCATATCTTACTCAACTTTTGTCATCCACTATTATAGTAAAGACTGAACCGTGGTTATATATTTTTGAGTAAGTACTGACTAAAGAATTTGAGATCAAGTGACATTATGTCTGGAACTTAAATGATTCAGAAGAATATTGTATGTGCATAGAACAAAGGATAAGCAAACGTGAGGGCAGCTATTGGGCATGGCAGTTAAGCCACCACTTGGGATACCTGCGTCCTGGGGTGTCTGGAGTCCCATTCCACTGACACCAGCTTCCTGCTAACACACAGCCTGTGAGGCAGCAGTGACACCTCAAGTGGTTGGGTCCCTGCCACTCACGTGGGAGACCTGGATTAAGTTACCAGCCCCTGACTTTGGCCTGGACCAGCCCTGGCTGCTGCGGACAATTTTTGGTTTTTTGTTTCAAAGATTTCTTTATTTTTTTTACTTGAAAGGTAGATTTATAGAGGAGAGAGACAAAGATTTTCCATCTGCTGGCTCACCCCCCAAATGGTACAATGGCCAGAGCTGAGCTGATCTGAAGCCAGGAACTAGGAGCCTCCTCCACATCTCCCACACAGGTACAGGGTCCCAAGCACTTAGGCTCTTCTCTGCTTCTTTCCCAAGCTACAAGCAAGGACCTGAATGGGAAGTGTAACAGCTCAGACAGGAACTGGTACCCAATGGGATGCTGGCACTTGAAGGTGGAAGATTAGCCTGTTGAGCCACAGTATCGACCCCTGTTGTAAACACTTTTGGCAAGTGAATAAGTGGATGGGAAATTGGTCTTTCCCCCCCCCCCCTTCTCTCTGCCTTTCAAATAAAAAAAGCAGTTATAAAATTTTGTAAAAATTACTTTTATCTAAATCTGAAATAATTTCAACATCCACAGTTAAATCAGTAACACCTAAGCTCACTCCAGACAGCCAGCCTGGACAGCCAGTGTGCCGCAGGGAAGCGTTTCTGTGAGAGGCCCTGCAGGACTTGTCAGAGCCTTCCTCTGCTCAGGGAATCTCTAGCAGGGCCAAGGTCCGCTGCCCGAACTGCTGCAGTCCCACCGCACGGCCTGCAGACTCGCTGTTCTCAAGCTTGCTGACCATTTCAACAGCAGCCGTTTTAGGGAAGTGACCCTCTCTCTCAGCCATAAAGGCATCCGGTCACCTAGAAGGATGCCCAGCCATGCTCGGGTCCCCACTTCCGGCCCTCGACGGGAGGTACCCCCAAGAGGCCTGCTGCTGTGCCGGTACAAAGAAGGACAAAGGTCCAGCTGATGCACCTCAGTGTGCAGCACAGCCCAAGCCCTGGCTGGCTCTTCACTGTCGCTGGGGTGGGGCGACATCTGGGGTGGGCTCTTTAATCCAGCAGCACACCAACTCACAGCACTAGTATTTGATCAGGGTGACCTTTAGAGAAGTACAAAGGTTTAAAAAAAATCCCTCTGGGCTCTCACTGGTGCTGGGAGGGCGAAGCTGCTCCCCCCATCCCCATCCCACCCCACTGGTCTCTTCTGTGCCCGTGTGGATGAGGAGGAGCAGGCAGCAGCACTGCTGGCTTCCTGATGGTGCTCGACCGGGGCTGCAGGCAGGGAGGTGGCCACGGGGCAAGGACAGAGCGAGAGCAGGGCAGCCATCCACACTGCAGATCCTGGCACCTGACCCTGGCCCCTGGGTACTCCCTTGGCCTCAAGCACTTGGCCAGCTGAATGGCACCCCGCTCTGCAGTGGCCGAGTTGTTTGGGGGACCTTTGAGATGCTGAGGGACTTTGAAAGCTGGTCTCCACTGTCTGGAGTCACAGCAGCCCTGAAGACGCTGTTCCTGGTCCTGGTCCTGGTGCCACGACAGGGCTGTAGCTTGACAAATGCCTGTGCAGCTACCATCAGGGCATGGCTTGTTCCCACTGGGAAACATGGACCTGCCCTGCACGTGCACACGGAAAGCGAGGATTATGATCTGGGCTCCCTCGGACCCCTGCTGCTGGGCATCCAAGCATGTAAAAATTCAGCTGCCATTTCCCAGGTCCATGGCAGGGCGTGGGGGCTGGAAGCAGAGGGCCCAGGACTCGTGGCAAGAGCTCTGATATGGGATGTGGGCATTCCAAGTGTCGGCCTACCTGTCACTCCCCAAGGCTTTTCTGTTTTGTTTTCCTTAGGACACCTGTTAAAATGAGGACACAAGGTACCCGCCACATTCTGTAAGGGAGACCACCGTGGCACCCACAGGTAAAAGGCCTAACATTTCAGCTCCCAAGGCGGGGCTCTGGGCACCTCTTCCTTTTTCTGTGGGTCTTGAAGCCAGCGTGCTAGGGAAAGGACACAGCAGCAGGGGCGGTGGCCCACCCTCCCTCTCCCAGTGGGGTATTGAAAAACCTCAGGGTTCATTTGGAGGCCGTAGGCACTTTGCAAACCTGGAGAAGTGAAACATATGACACCCGGCAGTGGGATAACAGAGGAGGAGGGGCCCCGCCCTTACGAACCAAGCTAGTCAATGTGAAGTGTAAGTCAATGCCAGAGGCGACCACACCAGCTGCTTCCCCACCTCACTCTGCCTGCTGGCAGGCTGGCAAAGGATGGGCTGCTCTCCACTCCCAAACTAAGTATGAGTCATCACAACTCCCACAAGCCACTGCCAGGCCAGGTGAGGAGCGGGGAAGGGCCTGACAGATCAAGACAAATGCATGAGAGCCATGCTGGGCACCCCAAGGAGGAGGCTGGCTCCAGGCAGAATGCCTTCTCTCTTTGCTGCACCCCACCTGCTAGAGGGAGTCGCCCCGGCCCCCGTGTCCACGGCCAGCACTGTGGCCATTTTCCCCATCTCTGCCGCTGGCCCAACTGACCCATGGGCCTGGATCCCCCACCACTCCTCCATGATACCCTATGTCTTCCTTCCTGCTTCAGGTCCTCACTGCTTCCTCCAGGATGAAGCACAGGGTATGGGAGGCTCTTGGTGTCCTGCCCCCCCGCCACCCTCTGGCAGGGCTCTGTGCACACAGGCACCTATCGGTGCCAGGCTCAGCATCTCCTCCATCCAGTAGCTGTGCTGGCTGGCTGGCTGGCAGGGCATCTCTCCTTTCTGACTGCCCACGCAGGCTCGAACTTCCTCATCTTCATACAGCCAGCACCAGCCTCAGGGACCATACTAGGCGAGAGGAGGCCAGCAGGCTGGCAGACTGCCAGCGACATAGGACAGGGCCCAGGCAAGTGCCTGAAACTCTGGGAAATGCCAAGAGTGTCAATTCTTGCTGCCACCCTCACTGGGCCCTTGAGGCGTGGGCACAGTGACATGAAATCAACTGCTTGAGTAACAACCAGCATCGTGAGAAAACCCCACACAACAGAACTGACAGGGTAAAAACCATAACTCATTAACACATGATAAGTGGCCTAATTCCAACAAAAACCTAAAAACGTGTGCAGCGGAAAGGTCCTGTGAAGCTTCCTCCTTCGGGTTTAAAATTGATCTTCCAGTGCTCGCTTCGGCAGCACATATACTAAAATTGAGCTTCCAGAGTTACCAGCACCATGTGACAGCAGGCTAAGCCTGCACCTGTGTTGTCGGCATCCCATATGGATACTGGTTCAAGTCCCAGTTGCTCTATTTGTGATCCAGCTCCCTGCTCATGGCCTGGGAAAGCAGTGAATGATGGTTCAAGTCTGCAGATCCCTGCAGCCAGGTGGGAGACCTGGAGGACGCTCCTGACTCCTGGCCTTGGCCCAGCTCAGCTCCGGCCATTGCGGCCATTTGGGGTGTCAACCGGAGGATGAAAGATCTCTGTCTCCCCTTCTGTCTCTGTAAACCTGCCTTCCTAATAGAAGTAAGTAGATCTTAAATAACAAAAAACAAACGAACAACAACAACAACCCTTGCACTTCCCCACTTACTAGCTGTGTGGCTCCAGGCCAATGATGGAACCCTTCTGGGCCTCTGAACAGGGCAATGACACAACCTCCCCAGGCTGCGGGGAGCATGGGAGGAGGCACATACAGAAAGGAGGACGGCAAAGCCCCCTGCCCCAGCCCAGCAAGGGCATGTGGGAGCGAGCACTGCTGACCACATGCTGTCCCCTCACATGGGGCAGGGCAGGAATGAGGAAGGTGGACCACCAGGCCTGGCACCTGCTCCATCCTGTCAGGGCTTAGGACCCTGGAGCTGGTCACTGTGCCTCTGTAACCACGGGTAGCTGACCCTGGAACCAACTGCTGCGTCGGCAGCAACCCTGGGTGCTCACACATGACGCAGCTGCAGGATAAGGGGGCAGACAGCAGGCTGGGGGGCGCCCCAGGGAGGGAGCCCAGCAGGTCACCGGGCAGCACTCACTTGCATTCAGCCTCCGCGTCAGCCTTGGCGGTTGTGTAGAGGCCCCGTAGCTTGGTCCGGTAATAGGGAGAAACTGTAAGCATAGGCAGGAGGAGGGGGCATGGGTGAGGGCTGGGTGCTGCCACTGGGCTGGCACAAGCAGACCTGGAGTGCTCAGAGAGGCTGCGCCCTGAAACAGTGCCACCAGCCTAGAAGTGCCCTTGTTCATGTCCATACTTTCACAGAGTCAGAGGCCACCATCTTATCTAGGGGAGAACTGTGACACTCTCTCATACTGGGAAACGTGTGTGTTAAATCCAGGCAACTCGTTAAGCTGCTCTGGGTCAGGGGGCCCCCTGAGGGGACACCCCTGGACATGATGGGTGCCTGTGTTCTTGGGGCCAGCTTGCTGGGCTACAGCCATACCTCCCTGAGCTCCCGCCCCTGAGTGGAGGGGGCAGAAATTCTCTGAGGAACATGCAGAAGTCCCTTCTCCATCAGGGGCAGCCACGCTCCGGGTTTCCACATGCCCCGCGCCCGACACCCCATGCCCAGGACTCACTCTTGTTCTCCGTCTGCATCCGCTCGTGCGTCTTCTGGATGTTCACCAAGTTGTGCTCGCTCCTTGAGCGCTCTTCCTGTGCAGACAGGGTGACAGGGCATGGGCCGGCTGCCACCCGCTGGGCACCTGCACCCCAGCTCCTGCCTTCTAAATCCAAACCCACAATATGATCCTCCCTTGCCCCCAACAAACACAAAAGCAATTACAGTGATGTCATGGCTTCCAGCTCTACTGACGCTCCTGGATCAAAAAGAGATCTGACACACTCCCCGTCCACAGACGTCTTTCCCAAAACTCACAAACTCATCCCAAGATGATTTCCAAGGGGCCCAGTTACTCCCCTCCCACCCTGCTTTAAAAAAACATTTATTTGGAAGTAGAATTATAGAGAGAGGGATCTTCCAACTACTGCTCACTTCCCAAATTGCTAAGCCAAATCCCCAAAGAGCTAGGCCACACTGAAGGCAGGAAGCACATCTGGGTCTCCTGCATGGGTGGCAGGGGCCCATGCACCCGGGCTGCCCTCCTCTGCCTTCCCTGGTGCATCAGCAGGGGAGTGCATGGGAAGTGGAGCAGCTGGGACTTGAAACAGTGCCCATATGAGATGCTGGCATTGCAGGCAGTGGCTTAACCTGATATACCATGAAACTGGCCCTAATGTTTCTATTTCTTCAAAAAAATCATTATTATTTTAGGAAGAGAGAGAGAAACAGAAAGACCTTCCTTCTGTCGATCTGCAGGCAGGGTTGCGCTGGGCTGAAGCTAGGAACCAGGACCACGTGGGTGACAGAGACCCCAGCACTTGCACCATCACCGCTGCCTCCCAGGGTGCCCACTCACTGGGAGCTGGCACTGGAAGTAGAGCCAAGACTCAGCCCTAGGCACTCTGATTTGGAAGACAGCTGTCCCAAGTGGCGTGCAAATTGTTATGCCAAACTCCCACCCCTTAATTGATCTGGAAAAAGAAAAACAAACTTGAAGAACTCGTACTTCCTATTTCTGCAGCTCACCATACAACTCCCAGAAAGAGGCTGTAGTAGCACCGGAACAGGATGCGGGGGGAGGGGGATCCAGGTGGACCAATTCATCTGGGGAAAAGTTGTCATCCCCCACCTGTGGTCCTGGGTTGAGGGCTGCTCCTGCAGCTGTGGGAAGCAGAGTTATGCCGTGGGAAGAACGTGCAACTGCATGGCACAGCTTTTATGAGAGAACTGCTGAGTGCCCTACCCCATCTGGCAAAGTGGGGTGCAGAGTGCACATGCAGCTGTGTGATCTAGAGGCTCAGAGAGCCCACAAGCCTCCTCTTTGCAGCCCTACCCTACAGGAACGGGACCAGGGAGAGAAGGCCCCAGTCAATCCTGGCCACACAGTAGCTGAACCTAACATGCCTTCTGAGGGCAGAAACGTCTGGCTAAAAACCAGAGATGATTGGGAAGAGAGACAAAGAGCCCAGAGTGGGTGGGTGCTATTGCCCAGTGAGCTAAGCTGCCACTTGGAACACCTGCACCCTTTATCTGGGTGCCTGGGTACCAGTCCCACCTCTGCCTCCCATCTAGCCTTCTGCCTGCCGGTGCACACCCAGGGAGGCAGCAGGGGTGGCTCAAGGGCTTGGTTCCCTAGTGCCTACACGGGAGACCTGGATGGAGGTCCCAGTTCCTGGCTTCAGCCTGGCCCCGCCTCGGCTATTGCAGGCACCAGGGGAGTGAATCAGAGGATAGAGGGTCAGTCTGTTCCTCTGCCTTTTAAATTAATAAAGATAAATAAACATTTTAAAAATCCCTTAAAATAAAATTCTCACTGAGGTAAAGGGATGAACAGGTGGCTTCCCCAGAGGGGACAGCCAGCACTGTCCTAACACTATGACTAGGGCTCCCTGCTGGGCTGTGACAGGGTCCCCCATCCTGCTGGGCTCGGCTGCCCCTGATGCCTGGCAGGGCAAAGCCTTACATCTGCCGATACCACTCCTGCTCCCACACAGACACACTGGTCGCGTGGGGTGATGACAAACTGGAACAGCTGTTGGTGCCTACGCGGAGCCTGGTCACAGGCCAAGAACACTTTTCTTCTCTGTTGTAAAATGGATTTTGCTAACAAGTGATTTTTTAGGGCTGTTTTAGGTTTACAGAAATGGAGCAGAGTTCAGAGTCTTAATGCACCTGCTCCCCCCGAGCCGTGTCTCCCCACTGCTGACATGCTGTGCTGGTGCGGGGCACTCGGTGCCACGGGTGATGACTCACTCAGGCCCATGGCGCACATCAGGGCTCACGCCGTGCTGGATGCTCTGTACAACACAGTCACACGCCCCCACTGCCCCAGCGCCATGTCCTGCAGTTCTGCCTCCCTAAACTTCTCAGTGCTCACCTGCATCTCCCATCCCTGCACCCCAAGACCCTGGAAATCCTGGGTCTCTTCACTTTCTTCTCTTGCCATTTCCAGAATGGCTGTGCTTAGAGCCTTTCAGGAGTGTGTGCACTCAACCTGGGGTGTGTCCCTGCTGCTGCCTTCCGACTTCAGACTACATCTCCCTCAAAAGCCATCACAGTAGAGGGAATCTCTAGGGAATACTGCCCATCAGGCCACAGGACTGGGCAGAGGACAGCTGCCTGCCTGCAGGCTGGTCACTGTGTGTGATTGACAGAACACAGTGGGGTGCCTGGCCTGAGGCGACATGCTACAGGCCCCTTGTATTTGTGAGTGAAAAGGTAATAAAAATAGGGAAGAGATGGATTTGGGGAGGCTTCAAGCAGTGGGCAGCACATGGCAGGTGCAGATTCCCTGGGAGACCAGCCAGCTCTGAGACATGACAGGCTGGGAGAGCCCCCCACCCCTCACACACTCAGGTTCAATCGCATGCAGGGGACATGGCTTCTCTTCTAACCCCAATCTGGGGGACCCCACAGGTTGGGTTCCCAGCAGCAAGGCTGGGTATATGATAGCCAGCACATGCACACAGGAGTGAACAATATGGGCACCCCGGCAGTAAGGCTGAAGCCCTTGTGGTGTTGGTCCACATGGCAAAGGACACATGGTGGGGTTGGTGGTGGGACGGCAGCCGTGTGACAGGAAGCAGCGGAGACACGGAAGTCCCCTTCCAGTACGACAGGAGGGAGCAGGAGCCAGATGAGAGATTCAATAAATAATGCCTGGAACTTCCAAGTCCCGTGGGAGTCGGGGGCTGGGCCAGGGAGGGAGCTACACCCACGTGATGGGGCCTCTTGGCTGTTGGCACATGGGCAACAGCTCAGGCTCCGTCAGCTGCAAATCGTTTCCCCCCCAACCACCAGGATGGTGCCTATGAGATTCCCTCACACCTTAAACCTAGGGAGGCACTTGCCACGTACCACGGCTGCCACTGACCAAAGGAATTGTAGCTTGAGGTGCTGGGAATGAGCTCAGGCCAGCCAAGGGTCTGCCAGCGGGAGGGTGATGGGCCCTGCTCTAGGATAGCACATGGAGGCCAGCGGCTTTGGACTAGCCAGCCCCCGCCCCCCCCCTCCGCTGTAATGCATTCCCAGCTGCTGCCTGACAACCCTGGCCTCCACAGTGGCCACACTGCTACACAACACTACCTTCTGTACAGGAGTGGTACTAACAGCCACGATCCTCACATCCTGATCCCAAGGGAAATGAGGAAGAACTGGACTTAGCACCAGCTCATTTCCATGCAAGTTTAGCTGAAGGCACAAATAATGGTAGCTCAGGGGAGGAAACACACAACCACATGGGAACAGAAAAGCTCAGACATGCCTGTCGTGGCCTCAGAGGGCTGGTCCCCTGTTTTGGTCTATCCCTGCCTTCTCCCCTCCCCCCACAAGGCTCCCTGCAAATGTTAGGGCAAGTTCTCACTGCTACCATACACGTGTTACATAAATGCTATCGTCAATGCACACAGTTAGATAAACACGACCTTTGTGTTGTAAGAGTTTTCCCCTAGCTCAGAGGCTAGAGGGTAGCAGCAAAGGATTAACTCAGCAGGCCAGGCTCGTCTAAACCCTACACACTGTGAAAACAAGCTTTGACCGGTGACCAGCTCACAGGAGATAACTTTTGAGGGAGATAACCCTCAGAGTGGCTTTTCTGGGAGGAGTACCTTGAGTACCTTTGTTTACTTGTAACATCACTGCTAACGGACACAGGACATTTTTGCTGGGTGATAAAAACATCCTGGGGGCCAATGCTGTGGTGCAGAGGGTACAGTTGCCACCTACAGTGCCAGCATCCCATATGGGTTCTGGTTCAAGTTCTGGCTGCTCCACTTCTGTTCCAGCTCCCTGCTAAAGCATCCAGGAAAGTAGTAGAGGATGGCCCAGCACCCATGTAGGGGACCTGGAAGAAGCTCCTGGCTCCTGATTTTGGATTGGCTCAGCTCCAGCTGTTGCAGACATTTGGGGAGTGAACCAGCAGATGGAAGATCTTTGTATCTGTTAACTCTTTCCCTCTGTAAATGTGCCTTTCCAATAAAATATATCTAAAAAAAAGAGAAAGAGAAAGAAAGTTCTGAAATTGATAGTGGTGATGGCTGCACAGTTCTCAATACCCTAAACATTATCGAATTGTGCTGTACATGGGCGCATTTGATGGTCTGTGTCTTGCCTCTCAACACAGCTGTCAAACAGGAATAAAACCTCACACACTGAGAAAACCCAGCAAAAACGGCACCATGCCTGCCTCGTCCAGCATGCAATCCTGCAATCCTCACCATCCCCACCCACCCAGCGCCCCGGCCGTGGAGGGCAGGGTGTGCTCCCACCTGTGTCTGCTTGATGAGCTGATGGAGCTCAGTGAGCAGCTCTGCAATGCGGGAGTCGGCAGACACGAGGGCCATGGCACAGCAGGACGTCTGTGGGGCAGAGCAGAAAAGACCTAGTCAGTGGTTGCTGGGGCTGGAGCCCTGGTACCGGTGCATGTGAGATTCTTTGGGCAGGGGACTCTGTAGATGGCATTATGATGATGCCACACTTGCAGCGGAGTGGGCTCTTAGTCCAGCTGGCCTGGTGTCCTTCCAAGAAAAGGAAAAGAGTCGCAGAGACAGATCCACAGAGGGAAGCCAGGCCAAGGGACCATGGGCAGCTGGAGAGACCACGCAGGCACAGGTCCAGGACCGCGGGCAGCCATGCCACCAGCCAGGAAAGAAAGCTGTGAGCAAGCCCCAGGGTTCCCCAACCCAGGTGACCCCTGGCCTCCAGAGCAATGAGAGAATCAGTTCCTATGTCTAAGAGTGTGGGAATCTGTTGCAGCAGTCCTTGGAACCAAACACAGCTAGCTCCCTGCTGGGCAGCCGGAGCCTGCTGTGGGATGCTCCCTGGGGCCTCTACGAGGCAGGGCGGCCCAGCCCTGGCTCTGCTGCTAACATCCTCTTGTCTCCACTTCCTAATCTGCACAATGGGGCTCAGCCTGCTGTGATCTGGGAAGCTCAAACAGGACTTCGGATGAAAACGCTTGTTAAGTTTCAAAGCACGTTCCCCTTCTCATTGCAGGAGAAAGGGAAATGAATTACGAGAAATCCTTGGGGTGGGCACTGGAGGCCGGCAGCCCACACCAGGCGGCTGGTCAGAATCCCAGCTCCACTCCTAGTTCCAGCATCCTATTGCAGGTGCACCCTGAGACACAGCAGTGAAGGTTCCAATACGTGGGTCCCTGGCACTCATGTATGGGACTGAGGTTCAATTCCTAGCTGTCAGTCAGCCTGTCTGTTGCTCTGTTTTTCAAATAAATTAAAAACAAAACACAATTTTTTTTTTTTTAAAAAGCCACAAAGTTGGAAGAGAGGCCTGGGCTGGTGTTTAGCCAAGGGGTTACCATTGCCACAGGCTGCATCATAACACCTGGGTCTGATTCTGTTCTACCTCTTGATTTCTACTTTCTGTTTGTGCAGACCCTGGGAGGCAGCAGTCACAGCCACCTACATGGGAAACCTGCATGGAGGTTCCAGCTCCTCACTTAGACACTGCCCTGGATGGAATCGAAGCAGCTGGGACTTGAACTGGCATTGATGTGGGATGTATGTGTTGCAAGAGGTAGACTTACTCTGTGTGTCACCAATGCCGGCCCTTCAAGAACCTTGACAGTGAGGATGGGCATTTGTCACCACAGTTAAGATGCCATAGTGCCCGGGAAGTGCTCCCAATTCCAGCTTCCTGTTAAGGCGCAGAAGGCAGCAGGAGATGGCTCAAAGGGCTTGGGTTCCTGCCATCCATGCGGGACCAGCAGGTGGAAGGCCTGTGGCTAGCACGATGGCTCAATTAGCTGGCTAATCCTCCACCTCCAAGTGCTGGGATCCCATAAGGTCACTGGTTTATGTTCTGGCTGCTCCACTTCCCATCCAGCTCTCTGCTTGTGGCCTGGGAAAGCAGTGGAGGACGGCAAAAAGCCTTGGGACTGTGCAGCCACATGTGAGATCCAGAAGCTGTTCCTGGCTCCTGGCTTCAGATTAGCTTAGTTCTAGTTGTTGCCATCAGGTGGGGAGCGAATCGGTGGATGGAAGAGATATTTCCATCTCTCCTTCTCTTTGTAAATCTGCCTTTCAAATAAAAATAAATTTTTAAAAAACATAGTCTTTCTGGTCCAGCACGATGGCCTAGCAGCTAAAGTTCTCGCCTTGAATGTGCCAGGATCCCATATGGGGACCAGTTCTAATCCTGGCAGGCCCACTTCCCATCCAGCTCCCTGCTTGTGGCCTGGGTAAGCAGTCAAGAACAGTCTAAAACCTTGGGACCCTGCACAGTATGGGAGACCTGGAAGTTCCTGGCTCCTGGCTTCAGAGGCACAGCTCCAGCCATTGCGGTCACTTGGGGAGTGAATCATCGGACAGAAGATTTTGCTCTCTGTCTCTCTCTGTATATCTGCCTTTCTAATAAAAATAAATAAATCTTTTTAAAAAAGAGAGAGAACATTACTTATATTTTTAAAAAAGTCTTTCAACTAAGAAATGCTGCAACAGTTCTGAGGCTGGTCTATTCCACACCTTCTCTTGCCAGTCTGAGGTAACCATCATATAAAAGGGACTGTCTACATTCTACCTACATAGTTCCCCTTTGCTCAGGAATATTTTTAAAAATTATTTGCCAAGTAATATTTACCAGTCACGTTTACCAAGTAGGTACCCTGTACCTTGTTCCCAGGGAACATTCCAAAAAGGTACACCACATGAAACAGTTTCAAGTAGTTATTTGTAGGTAGTGTAAGCATTACAAGAGACAAGAGGGCATAATACATAATAATGCCAGACAGAGTAGGAATCCCAGAGAGAAGGGACTCCCCAGGCATGGGAATGACTACAGCTGCCTCCCCAGACCCTCACAGATAAATACACCTGCTAAGAGCGGCATGAACCAGGAGGGCAGCAGGCAAGCAGAAGTCGCTTCGGCCCCACAGGCTGGAGGAGCGGGCAAGAGTAGGGAAGGTACCAAGGCCGAAACGCAGAATTAGTTCTGGACACGCTGGGAGGCCGATTAGACATTCCAAAGGCGGCAACCACACTCCAGCCAGAGCTGAAGGTAAGCATCTAGCGTTCCAGACAAAATAAAGGGATGAATACAGACATCTGAGGGCCGGCAGGCCAAGAGATGGCATTCGAAGTGTCAAACGGGAGAGGCCAGGGACGGAGAAAAGAGTCGGTCCGACCGAGCAGGTGTCTGGAGGATGATTGAGAGTGTGGCCCTCCTGACGCTGGTACTCTTTTTTTTTTGGAGCAAATAATACAAGATGATGTAGTTCGGGCGCATCCTCACTGCAAGCCGAGGACCCCAGGGGGGCGGTCTCCCCGCGCACCTGCGCCCCGGACCGTAGGGCGCACGCGCAGACCCCGGGCCAGCCGCCCCCACCCCCCGCCCCGCCCCTCCCACCCAGCGCGCGTGTGCGGCGTCCCTCGCGGGCCGGGTCGGGGCCGCTCGGGTTCCGGTTCTCACGCGGGTCCGGCGGCCGCAGGCCTTGACTCGTGCCCGCCTACCGAGTCTCTGGCGAAAAGATCACGGCGCGCTGGGAGTAGCAACGGCAGGGCCAGGCGCGGGCCCGCGAGCGCTGTCCCCGGGTGTACGGATGCTAACGCACCAGCGTTCGAAGGTTCGCGGCACGTCGGGAATCGCACACGCTTTTTTTTCCTTTTTATGAGCCGAGCGGAGCGCGGTGGGCCTCGCTACGCATGCGCGCCCCTCCCTCCGTGACGTGCCGCGCTACCCCCTGGGAAATGAAGTTTTGTACTTATACCTGTGCCTAACTGAGGTATAATTTTTTTTTCAACTGAGGTATAATTTTTACAAGGATTTTAAAAAACGGATTGATTTATTTAGTGTCTTCTCCCCTTCCCCCAAAGACTCCATTAAAGCAAAAAAAGGGGGGAAACCCTTAAAAGTGACTTCTGCTGGGGGATGGCACCAAGGGATAGAATGCTGGAAACTATTCAGCTCAATTTTGCTATGAACCTAAAACTGTCCTAAAAAAAAAAAAAAAAAAAAAGGCTACTTGCCTGCAGAACTAAGAACCATATACAAAGATCAAATCTAAATGGGTAAAAGGATCTAAACCTACACCCAGAAACCATTAAACTTCTAGAACCAAACATAGGAAGTACTCTACAAAATATATGCACAGGCAGAGACTTCCTAGAAAAATCACCAAAAGCAAAGGAAGTCAAGACCCAAATAAACAGATAGGACTACATCAAACTAAGAAGCTTCTGCACTGCAAAGGAAAAAAAAAAAAGCAACCAACAGAGGGGAGAAAATCTTTGCACACTACATAGGGGACAAGGAGCTAGTCTCCAGAATATGCAAAGAACTCCAGCATAACCATAACAACAAAAGAAACAAACCAGTTAAGAAATGGGCAATGGAAATGAACAGACACTTCTTAAAGGAATAAATCCACATGGCGAACAGGCATATGAAAAAATGCTCAAACTCCCTAGCAATAAGGGAAATTCAAGTAGAAACAACACTGGGGTTCCACTTCACCCCATTAAGGATGGCCCACATAGGGAAAACTACCAACAACATCTACTGGTGAGGATGTAGGGGAAAAAGGAACCCTACCCCACTGCTGGTGGAAATGCAGGCTGGTGCAATCATTATGGAAGTCAGTATAGGGAATACTTAGGCAACTGAAAATCCACCTACCATATGACCTAGCAATACCACTTCCAGGAATATATCCATATATATCCAATATATCCAATATATATTTGATACATAAGAAAGCAATATGTACCTCTGTATTCACTACAGCACAATCAACAACTGCAAAAACTTGGAAACAACCTAGATGCCCATCGACAGAGGACTAGATAAAGAAACCATGTTTCATGTATCCTATGGAGAACTACTCAGCTATTAAAAAGAATGAAATACGGGCCTGGCGTGATGGCCTAGCAGCTAAAGTCCTCACCTTGAATGCACCACGATCCCATATGGGCGCCGGTTCTAATCCCGGTAGCTCCACCTCCCATCCAGCTCCCTGCTGTTGGCCTGGGAAAGCAGTAGAGGATGGCCCAATGCATTGGGACCCTGCACCCCTGTGGGAGACCCAGAAGAGGTACCAGGTTCCCAGCTTCGGATCGGCGTGCACCGGCCCGTTGCGGCTCACTTGGGGAGTGAATCATCGGACGGAAGATCTTCCTCTCTGTCTCTCCTTCCTCTCTGTATATCTGACTTTGTAATAAAAAAATAAATAAATCTTAAAAAAAAAAAAAAGAATGAAATACAACCGTTTGCAGCCAAATGGGGCTGAATTGGAGACCATTATGCTAAGGGAAATGAGCCAATCCCAAAGGTCAAATAGCACATGTTTGCTCTAAGATGATTTCCATCAAAAATCTCAGTGCTAATATGGCTAGAGGCTATTTTGCTCATATTTTGGGCTGGCTCTTTCTTGTTTCAATTTGCAGTTTTGTAGTGTCATATTAATTATTTTTGTGGCAAATCTTACCCTTTCACATTTCCTAGTTATCTGTATCTTACCCAATAAGTTCTTGTGATTCATTAATTGATCATCCATAAGAGATAGATTGCTTGTAAACACTTAAGATTGCAAATGTCCATTTCAACACTGTTTTGCTACCTATCGTGAGTAATGTAGTTCTAGTTTTTAATTGTAATTCCTTCAGTGCCGCCAGGGTCATGCACTGCCATCTGTTCCTACAAGAAGGTTTTTGATCTCTGTTTCCACCACTCTTGTGATGCATTTTTATTTTTGTAGCATGTTTGTTAATTTCATGTTAATGAAAACTTATTATATTCACCCCAATGTGGGCGGTGCTCACTGGTTCTGTAAGTTAGCGGATATATAATGGAAGTATAGTGGGGACAAATATGTTCAGATATGGAGACAAAGTGCTGTATGTCTCTATACATACAGACGAGAGATGGACTCCCAGTGAAAGAACTGAATACCTCCTAACAGTGAGATGATGGACTCCCTGACATGCCTGCATCGTCGGGAAACACTTCCAACAACAGCATAATGGACTTGTGACTGTTCATGAAGAACATCCATTGTAAAACTAGAGGGGAAATCAATGGGGTCAGGGAGGGACCTTGGGGAAGGGCACGGGCAACCCCAGAACCTATGGAACTAGGTCATAAAATAAAATATATTAAAATACAAAAAAATATTGTACTCTCCATGTGTTAAAATGAAGGCTACTTTTTTAAAGAGCAAAGATGAGTTATAAACCAGCTATCCGGCTTCCTGCTTATGCTCCTGTTAAAGCAGTAGAGGATGGCCCCAGGGCTTGGGAGACCCTGCTGGTTTTGGTTGGGCCCCCCGCTGTGGCCACTGCCATTATTCCGAGAGTGAACCAGCAGTTGGAAGATGTCTCTCTTTGTAGCTCTACCTTTCAAATCTAAATAAAGCAAGAAATTCAAGTAAGGTTGGTTTCCGCTCCATCTCATGACGCCAGGACAAGCTAAGGAAGCTCGGCCCTTGGAGTCCTACAAAGAGGGATCCCCGTCTGCCGCTCAGCCTGCTCTGTGCCCCGTCCCCTCATCCATCAGCTTCTGGGTGTCAGCCATGTAAACACACGTGTTCTCACTTACATCAGCCACTGTGGACACGGCTTTACCTGCATTCATTCCTATCCCCAAATGCAGCTCCTTCTCACCTTTATGTTTTCTTTTTTCTTTTTAAGATTTATTTATTGTTATTGCAAAGGCAGACATACGGAGAGGAGAGGCAGATTCACTCCCGATGATTCACTTGCCAAGTGCTGTGCAAATCTGAAGCCAGGATCTTGCTCCAGGAACCTCCTCCAGGTCTCCCATGTGGGCGCAGGGTCCCAAAGCATTGGGCCGTCCTCGACTGCTTTCCCAGGCCACAAGCAGGGAGCTGGATGGGAAGTGGAGCTGCGGGATTAGAACCGGCGCCCATATGGGATCGTGGTGCATTCAAGGCGAGAACTTTAGCCGCTAGGCCATCACGCCAGGCCCTTCCCTTCATGTTTTCTTAAGTCCAGGTGTGACTGCGTTCCTCATTTCCACACTTCTGGCACACTCTCATCATTGCTATCAAGCCTCTGCCTGGCTTCATTTTCTAAAGATTTATGTATTCATTTGAAAAGCAGACCAATAGAGAGTGAGAGGTGTTTCATCCTGTGGTTTACCCCAGCCAGATGTGAACAAAGCCAAAGCCACTTGTCAGAAATTCCATCTGAGTGTGCTTCATGATTGCCAGGGACCTGAGCTGTGGGGGTGTCTTCTGCTGCCTTGATGGATGTGTTAGCTGGCCTGGAAGCAGACCCGTTGGGCCTGAAACTGCTCCCCTGAGAGGCGATGCTGGTAATGCCAATGGCAGCCTCACTTGCAGGGCTATGAATTCAGGCCCGTTAGCCTTTTTCCTCACTCTCCTTCCTTTGCCAGTGGCGTGTGAGAGTGTCCTTTGGATATTCACTTCTGTGCAAGTCTACACCTCATGCGCTCTCTTTTTTCTTATTCAGCATGCCGTTCAGACCTGTTGTCGCTGCATCCTTATTTCCTTTGAGGTGGGTACCCACAGTTCAGTTATTCAGACCTGGAACCTCTCCATTGCCTGCTAGGTACCACGTGAACCGCCTCACGCTTGCCCTCTTGTGGCGTATGTTAAGATTTCTCTGGGCTGTGTATCAATAGTGAGATTAAACAACGGTGTGTGGGTGTTTTTCGTTTTTTTTTTTTTTTTTTTTTTTTTTTTTTTTCAGTTTTTTCCCTCTCTTCTTTTTAAAAATATTTATTTATTTTTATTTAAAAAGCAGAGTTACCGAGAGAAAAAGAGAGTACAGAGTGGGCGGGCCACCCACTGGTTCACTCCCCCAAATACCTACAATAGCCAGAACTGGGGTGATCCAGAGCCAGGAACCAGGAACTTCTTCCAGATCTCCCACATGGGGATCCAAGGACCAGGGCCATCCTCCACTGCTTTCCCAGGCCACAAACTCCTGCTGTACGGGAAGTGGAGCAGCCAGGACACAAACTGGCACTTGGGATGCTGGCACTTGGAGTTGGGAAATCAATCAATTGAACCATTGCTTAGGGCTTAAGTAATACTTATGTTACTAATAGCCCCGTGCTTCGAAGCGAGCGAGAGAAAATCAGGCTGGGCAGATAAGGGCTGGCATGAGTGGTATTTCAGGAAGAAATGAGTCAACATTTGGCTTCCAGTAGATGTCAGCCACAGAATTTCTCAGTACTGGGCTTGGTCCAAGCAAACTACTAGATTGTTTGGGAAAGGAGGGAGCAGGGCGGGAGGAAGCCATGACTGGTGGCACCCCCGCACAGTGCTGCGGTGCAGCTTTTTCCCTGCTTGTCTGGCGGGGCTCACTCCCAGGGAGTGGGCCCTGGACGTGGGATGGGGGAGATGGCAGGAGATGACAGGGAAATGTGCCTTCCCCCACTCCTGGTGGCTGCTGCCGCCCTGAGCAAGTCTAAAGTCTACTCTCTGGGTCTCCCTCTTCCTTTGAAGGTTGTGGACGGCACACCACCTGGCAGGCTCACACATGGGCACAGTCTCTGCTCCTCCACAGATGAGCAAACAGAAACCGAGACACGTGCCCAAGACTTCCCCTCCTCTCTCTCAGCCTGCCAAGTCACAGTCATGGTCTCAAGTTACGGGACGCCTAGGGGCAGGGGCAGGGGGCCAAGGAGTGAAAGCCCCTGTTTCCCTTGAAGCTGGGAGCCTTCCGGGCTATAACAAGAGGCACAGAAAGGGTGTGGGTGTGGAGGCAAGGGGACCTGAGGGGCTCTTTGTGGTTTTCACAGTGAGACCAGGTGGGGACCCAGAAAGGGTGGGGCAGTGTTATACAGTCATGTGTGGCCCTGCATCTGGCATGCTAGACAGGCACGAAGACCTGAGTCGATGCAGGGGCCACCTTGCTGCTCCTCAGAAGCTGCCCTTGTAACTGGGGACACGGCTGGGATCTCAGTGAATGCCTGGGACTATAGAGAGTGTCCCTGTCACAGAACACTGCCGAAGCAGGGGGGAGTCATTGCTAGAAAACCCCCAAAACTGGGTCCTCGGAAAGCCAACTGCCAACACAAGGGTAGGTAAGAAAGGAGGTGTCTTTTTGTGGTTTTCCAAGATGTATTTATTTGTTTGATAGGCAGAGTGCTGGAGAAGGAGAGAGAGAGAACCTTAATCTGTCCCACCCCCGCCTAAACGGCTGCAACAGTCAGGGCTGGACCAGGCCGGGGCCCAGAGCCAGGATTTTCATCCTGTTTCCCACATGAGTGGCAGGGGCCCCGGCACGTGGGCCATCATCTGATGCTTTCCCGGGCGCATTAACAGGAAGCTGGATGAGAAGTGGAACAGCCAGGTGTCACACAGGCATTCGGATATAGGATGGCACTGTCCTGAGCAGTGACTTCACCTGCTGCACCCAGAAAGAAAGTGTTCGTTGCACAGTGCAGAGCAAGGAGCCAGGCAGCCCTGGCTTAAGGCCCAGGCTCCCAGAGAAAGGGATCATACTTCCCAAAGACAGAAGTCGCAGCTGAGAGGTTACATGCTCAAGATCAAATCCAAGCCACCGGTGGGCCTGTGGTCCCTGTGGCATCCTGCTGACTGGCTAGAAATGTAGTGTTCCTTTGGGAATTTTGATGATGGCCAAGTGGGCTCCAGAGAGTCAGGGGGCGGTGACTTCTTGCTCAGGACCTGGGAGAGCTGGCGGGGAGGGAGCTGAGGGGACAAGGCTCTCAAGACCGGACATTAAGATGTTGTCTACAGGAGAGAGGACTGACCTCTGGAGGCCTGTGTTCAAGAACCCTGTGGGATGGGACCACTTCCTCAGTTTAGTGAGCAAGGACACTTTAACCTAAGAGAGGAGGCTGGCAGACTGGGGGACAGTGAGACAGGACCATTGTTCTCTAGCACCTACGCCTGAGGCACGGTGCAGGAGCCAAGTGGCAACCCCTTGTTTACATCTACTTTTCCTGTACACACTCATATGTATGGATTTTTAAAAAAATGGTTTTGGCTCTGGTGCGATGACTCAATTGGCTAATTCTCCCTTGCAAACATCGCAAGCACTGAGATCCCATATAGGTGCTGCCTCATGTCCTGGTTACTCCACTTCTCATCCAGCTCCCTGTTTATGGCCTGGGAAAGCAGCACAGGATGGCCTGAAGCCTTGGGACCCTGCACCCACGTGGGAGACCAGGAAGAAGCCCCTGGCTCCTCGTTTTGGATTGGCTTAACTCTGGCCATTGAGGCCACTTGGGGAGTGAACCAGCAGATGGAAGATCTTTCTGTCTGTCCTTCTGTTAGTAAATCTGCTTTTCAATAAAAATAAATAAATCTTTTCTTAAAAAAGTTCTTGCACTAACATGAACATATCTTTTGTAAAACATATTCACAGAGAGAATGATAGGCTGAGAGCTTTCATGTGCTGGTTCACTCCCCGAAGCCTGCAGCAGCCGGGGCTGGGCCAGACCCTAGTCAGCAGCTTGGAACTCAACCCAGGTTGGCCATGTGGATAGCAGAAACCCAGGTACTTTGGATTTCAGCCTCTGTTTTCTCCCAGGATGCATTAGTGGACAGCTGGGTTAGATGTGTAGCTGGGCCCAAACCCAAGCACTCCACTAAAGGCGTATGGATGTCCTGAGCTGTGTATCTACTGCACCAAACACCTGTCCCTAAACTGATTTTTTTTTTTTTAAGATTTATTCATTTTATTACAGCCAGATATACACAGAGAGGAGGAGAGACAGAGAGGAAGATCTTCCGTCCGATGATTCACTCCCCAAGTGAGCCGCAACGGGCCGATGCGCGCCGATCCGATGCCAGGAACCTGGAACCTCTTCCGGGTCTCCCACGCGGGTGCAGTGTCCCAAAGCATTGGGCCGTCCTCAACTGCTTTCCCAGGCCACAAGCAGGGAGCTGGATGGGAAGTGGAGCTGCTGGGATTAGAACCGGCGCCCGTATGGGATCCCGGGGCTTTCAAGGCGAGGACTTTAGCCGCTAGACCATGCCGCCGGGCCCCCTAAACTGATTTTTTAAAAGCAACTTGTAAAAACAAAGGTTAATTTATTTGCTTGAAAGTCAGAATTACAGAGAGGGAGAGACAGACAGATCTTCCATGCACTGGTTCACTTCTCAAATGATGGCTGTGGCCAGCGCTGAGCCGATCTGAAGCCAGAAGTCAGGAGCTTCTTCTGGGTTACATGTGAGTATAGGGTTCCAAGGCCTTGGGTCATCCTTCACTGCTTTCCCAGGTCATTAGCAGGAAACTGGAGCAGCTGGGATACGAACCAGTGCCTGTATGGGATGCCAACCCCACAGGGCTGAGGTTTAGCCTGTAGAGCCACAGCTCCAGCCCTTATCTTCTCTTCCAGTTCCATTTGCAGCAAACTGTTGGAATTACTGTCACATGTTTCGCTGATAAAGCTGTGTTTGTAACTTAAGCATAGTAACGGATTAGCAATGGCAGCTAATAGAAAGCCGAACTCTATAAGCAGCATACCATAATAAAAGTGGAATGTTTCCTCTCTCGCCGCTTCATCACTCTCTGCTGCGTCACCCTTCCGTATCTGCCCTTCCTCCTGGGAGGATGTGAGATGGCAGGGCCTACCTGAGGAGGCCGAGCAAGGGGCACAGCAGAGACAGAGAGACGGCCACGGGGTGATTGACAGGCGGTGAGCCAGGGCAGGGTGGGTCCCTGGACTAAAGGGTGGCTCACTTCTCAGGGAGGGGAGGAGGGGGCTGGCATAGGGCAGCGTGAGATTTCAGCCTGCTCCTCAGGATGACACACCATTAGACATGGAGGCAGTTTTTGATGTCTGGAATTTTTCATTTAATATTTTTGGTCCCTTGTTGACCACAGGTAAACTAAAACCATGCAAAGAGGACCCATGAGTAAATGTGGGACAGACTAGTGGAAATTTAATGGTACAGCCCACCCCTTCCAAGAACACCATATTTTCTGGTTTTAGGGTTGTCTTTTATCATTTGACTTGCTATTTTCAAAATTGATTGATTGATTGACTGATTGATTGATATGAAGGGCAGAATGACAGAGGAAGAGGGAAGTCTTCCATCTCTTGGTTCATTCCCCAAATGGCTGCAACAGCCAAGGCCAGGCCAGACTGTAGCCAGAAACCAGGAACTTCATCCTCTAATCTCCCTTGTGAGTGGCAGGGAGGGGCACTTGAGCCGCCTTGTCAGCTGTCATCACCAGCACATTAGCAGGAAGCTGGGTAGAAAGCAGAGCAGCCAAGCCTGGAATTCATTCTCTAACATGGATTGTGGCTTCACCGGCTGGTGCCACAGTGCTGCTCCAAGCTGGTCTCCCAACTCTGCTTTGATTCAAGCATCCTCCTGTCTTCACTTTCATTTCTCAAGTGTCACAGAGCTCACAAATACCCTAACCTGCAAACCAAAAGCTAACTGTACTTCTGACTTAGGCAAGAGGGAGGGAGTGGCGTTATAAGCTCAGGTGCAGCTCCTTGTTGGACATGATGAGGGTTGGGTGTTTAGTGCAGCCATTGGAGGCACTGCCTGGGACACTTGCATCCCATGTGGGAGTGCCTGGGTTTGAGGCCCCGTTTGCTTCCTGTCCAAGTTCCCTGCCGCTGTGGGAAGTAGCAGATGATGGCTCACGTACTTGGGTCATTGCCACTCATACCAGAGACCCAGACTGAGTCTCTGGTTCTTGGCTTAAGTTAGGCTCAGTGCCAACTGTCATGGGCATTTAGGGAGTGAACCAACGTCAGAAGACTCAGCTCCCATCTATCTGTCTTTCTGCCTTTTTGTTGGTTTTTAAAGATTTGTATGTTCGTTTTCACAGAAGACAGAGTGACAAAAAGAGAAGAAGGGACACAAACCCAGAGATCTTCCATGCACCGGTTTACTCTGCAAATGGCCAGAACAGCCAGGACTGCAGCAGGCTAGAACCTGCAGCCTAGACTTCCACTCAGGTAGGTACAGGGGCCGTGTACTTGGGATATATTTTTGCTGTTTCTTCAGGCCATCAGCATCGAGCTGGATGGGAAGCAGAGCTGTCAGGTATCAAACCAGAGGTCTGCTGTGGGATGGATGTTGGCATCACAAATGGTGGCTTGACCCACTGTACCGTGACCCTGTCCACTCAAATACACTTTAAAAAAATATTTATTTTATTTTTATTGGAAAGTCAGATATGCAGAGAGGAGGAGAGACAGAGAGGAAGAGCTTCCGTCTGATAATTCATTCCCCAAGTGGTCACAACAGCTGGAGCTGAGCCAATTCGAAGCCAGGAGCCAAGAGCTTCTTCCAGGTCTCCCATACGGGTGCAGGGTCCCAAAGTTTTGGGCTGTCCTAGACTGCTTTCCCAGGCCACAAGCAAGGAGCTAGATGGGAAGTGGGGCTGCTGGGATTAGAACTGGTGCCCATATGGGAATCTGGGCATGCAAGGCGAGGACTTTAACCACTACGCAATCTCGCCAGGCCCTCAAATACACTTTCAAAATATTATAACAAGTTTGGGTGTGTGATGGCTCAATTGACTAATCCTCCCTTTGCAAGCATCAGGATCCCATATGGGTACCAGTTCATGTCTCAGCTGCTCCATTTCTGATTCAGAGGCAGCAGAGAATGGCCCAAGTCCTTGGGACCCTGTTCCCAACATGGGAGACCTGGAAGAAGCTCCTGGCTTTGGTCTGCCCAACCTTGGCCCTGTGTGGCCACTTGAGAAGTGAAACAGTGGATGGTGGATGGAAGACTCTCTCTCCCCTCCTGGCTTTCATCTCTATAATTCTGCCTTTCAAATAAATCAAATGAAATACGTTTTTTAAAATTAAAACAAAAACAAAGCGTGAGCTTCGGAATCAGCTCACGGCCAAGTGTGAGCAGGGAACACCTGGTGGGGGGCTGGTGGAGGAGGAGGAAATCAGAGTTAAAAACAACAAATTATAAAATGCTTTGTCTGCCGAACTTCCCTGCCCTGATAAGAACTTGCCGAACATGCCTGAACATGCCCGGGCAGTGCCCGCTGTGGCCTCCCTACGCCAGCATGACTCACACTGCTCCATCCCTCAGGCGAGAGCGGAATATTCCGTAGCCAAGTGTGTCTCATTCCAACTCCAAGTTCACCTTTACAATCAGCTGCTTTATAGATGTGGGAACGAATCCCTGTTCATCTCATCACGTCCTCCTCGGCAGGCATGTGGTTTTGGAAACTATTATTATTATTAGTAGTAGTAGTATATATAAATCAGATATACAGAGAGGAGGAGAGACAGAGAGGAAGATCTTTGATCCGATGATTCATTCCCCAAGTGGCTGCAACAGCTGGAGCTGAGCTGATCTAAAAGCCAGGAGCCCAGAGCCTCTTCCGGGTCTCCCACATGAGTGCAGGGTCCCAAGGTTTTGGGCCGTTCTTGTCTGCCTTCCCAAGGCCACAAGCAGGGAGCTGGATGGGAAGCAGGGTCGCCAGGACATGAACCGGTGCCCATGTGGGATCCCGGTGTGTGCTTGGCAAGGACTTTAGCCGCTACAGTGCCAGACCCAGTAAAC
This sequence comes from Ochotona princeps, assembly GCF_030435755.1. Taxonomy (NCBI): domain Eukaryota; kingdom Metazoa; phylum Chordata; class Mammalia; order Lagomorpha; family Ochotonidae; genus Ochotona; species Ochotona princeps. The sequence goes on along the minus strand of NC_080855.1, from coordinate 24,418,357 downwards.
ATATTATTAACATGCAGCTCCTGCCACGTCTCCTGCTTAGTGGGGGTGGGGGCTGGCATCGTGATGCTGAAGATGAACTGTTGCTTGCCAGGCCAGTGTCCACATATCAGAGGCCAGTTCCCATCCCCGCTGCCCTTCCTCTGATCCAGCTTCCTCTTGGTGTGGACTGGGAGGTGGCAGAAGATGACCCAAGTCCCTGGGTCCCCGAAACCCATGTGGGACGCCTGGACAGTCTCCTGGTTCCTGGCTTTGGCCACTGAGGCCACTTGGGAACTAAACCAGTGGATGGAAGATTCTCTTTCTCCCTTTTTCTCTCATATTCTGTCTCAAAAACAACAATAAAAAGCCTGGCTTGCCTAAACCTCATACTTGACTAGGTTCAAGTTCTGGTTCTGTTCCTGATCCCAGCTCCCTGCTAGTGGGTACCTGGGAGGCAGCCATGACCATGCAAGTGCCTGGGCTGCTGCCAGCCACGTGGGAGACCAGGATGGAGATCCCAGCTTCTGACATTAGTCTGATCCCAGCCTTATTATTACAGGCAGTGTGAGGAATGACCCAGCAGGTGGGAGAGCACATTGTCTCTGAAGGAAGTAAAATACATAGTTCAGGGCCAGGTGCAGTAGCCTAGCAGCTCAAGTCCTTACCTTGCACATGCCGGATTCCCATGAGTGCCAGTTCTAATTCCAGCAGCCCCACTTCCCATCTAGCTCCTTGCTTGTGGCCTGGGAAAGCAGTCGAGGATGGCCCAAAGCCTTGGGACCCTGCACCCGTATGGGAGACCTGGAAGAAATTCCAGGTTCCTGGCTTCGAATTGGCTCAACTCCAGCTGTTGTGGACACTTCGGGAGTGAATCATCGGACAGAAGCTCTTCCTCTCTGTCTCTCCTCCTCTCTGCATATCTGGCTTTGCAATAAAAATAAAATAAATCTTTTATAAAAAGTGCACAATTCAGTTAAGTACAGGGAGCTGGACTGCTAGATCTAGAAATGGAGGCAGAATTGGGGTTGTGTGTGTGTGGCGGAGGGGGGAGGTGTCATTGGGAGATGCAATCCCAGGCCAGGAGGGGTACGTGGCACAGGAAGGGCAGGTGGACAGAAAGGAGTCCCCCTGGGAAGGACAAGCCCCTAAAGACTGTTCACACCCAGACCTGCCCCCCCACCACCACGTCGGGGGTGTTGAGGTAGAGCTGGGATCTCCTCTGTGGAAAACAAATGGGCTAGGGCAGAATGGGTGGGGTTGAGGGGAACTGGGACTGGTAGGACCAGGCTGGGCTGTCTTCCCCCGCTGGCTTGCTGCTTCCCTGGCTTGTGACTACTGTTGACTGGGTTAGGTGCTGGGAAGGGGCCAGATTGCATCAGCCAGGCCTGCAGGGCTGGGGCCAGGCAGGCTGTGGTCTGGAGGGGAGGGGAAGGAGTGGGAGGGGTTGCTCAGACTTATAAGCAGAGCCCAGGAACTGGGAGAGGAGAGACACTGGTTCCGGCCACCAGACACCAACAAAGAAGAGAGACTGTGCCCAGGCCAGACATGTACACCGCCTTGCCGCCCGCAGCCAGTCCTTCCCGGCAGGTCCCTGGTCCAGAGAGTGAGGATGACAGTCTTGATGAGTATGACCTCTACAGTCTGGCCCACCCCTGCCTGGGTAAGGCCTAGCCCTTCCCCTTCTCCACCTGAGACCCCCTGCCATCCTTTCACCCTTCTCTGGCCAACCCTGACCCGCCTCGGGCCACTCCCTCCTGCTCCCTCATCCACTGAATGTGACTATGGAACACGTATCCTTGATGAGGGCGGGAGAGTAATAGTGGGGTGGTGGGGGAGGGTACGAAGGGTCCCCTCCCTACCTAGGTCGGGGAACAGCTGCCAAAGGATATGGAGTTCCCAGTGAGTTGCCTGGGGAGGGGTCCACCCCGGAGTCTCCCTGCTCCTTCTGCCCATGCAATCCCACACCTGCCTCTCCTTGGAAACCTCGCTTCATGCCCTGTCCCCCACCTGACCGCTCCCTTGGTGTCCAGGAGGCAAGAGTCGGAAAGGTCGTAGCAAGAGAGAAGCCGCTGTCCACACCAACCGCACCAGCCCTGGGGGGCACGAGAGGAAGCTGGTGACCAAGTTCCAGAACTCAGAAAGAAAAAAGGCCAGGCGTTGAGCTGGAGGTAAGGGGTCAGGAGGCCGAGGGAGCTCCGGCAGGTGCCTGGGTCTCAAAGGACACTCCTGAGTGTGCATATTGGGTGGGGAAGAGGATCAGAGAGCTGTGGTCTCACCTAGAATGAGTTTCCCAGGGACAAGTGCGAAAGGGGAAAGCAGAACTTTTGAACCGGAGGTAAACTTGTGTTACAAAGAGGGCAGCTGAGGTCAGGGAGGGTCAGGCCTTTCTTTAGGGTCCCTGAGCAAGTGAACAGAGAAAGAACTGGAGCGCGTCCCCTTTCATCCCTTCTTTGTTCCCAGATGAGGCCAGACCACGGACACCACACCACGCTAGAGACAGGACCAAGCAGACGATCCAGGACTTGGTGGACAGACTGCTCGTGCCCACCCCACCCCACCCACCTGCCTGGGGACTGAGGGGCCAAGGAGCAAGCAAGATGGGGACCCAGAGGCGGAGTTCGCAAGCACCTCTGCCCCTGGGGTGGGGTGGGGCCAGTGGGGGGATGGGGGAGGTGGGGAGAGGAAGTGACAATAAACAGCCCAGCAGCTGCAGCCTGTGGCGAGTGCTCTTTCTGGCTGTGTGTGCTGCACCTGTTGCGTGTGTCTGCTTTTGCGAGAGGCAGCAAGCGTGTTTCCACCGCTTGTGCTTGGGTGTGAATGCGTGTACCTTGTGCGTGTGTGTGCTTGCATGTGTGTGTGTGGGTCCACCGCAGGTACATTGTGTGATGCCCCAGCTCACGAGTGTTTCATGTGTGTATCTGGGCCGGGGACTGTGCCTGCTTTTGTCTTGCCCTGTGCTGTGAGTGGGCCTTTTGCTTTTTTTTTTCCTCTTTTCTTTCTTTTTTAAAGATTAATTTTACTTATTTGAAAGGCAGAGTTACAGAGACAGAGGGAAAGATACACACACACACAACACAGATCTTCCATTTGCTAGCTCACTTCTCCCAAATACACACAATGGTTGGGCCTGGGCCAGTCCAAAGCCAGGAACCTGGAATTCCCTCAGCATCTCCCACCTGCACAGCGGTCCAAGCACTTGGGTCTTTCCTCTGCCTTCCCAGGTGCATTAGCAGGGATGGGCAATAGAGCAGCCAGGACTCAAACTGGCACTCAGGCAGGCTGTGGGAGTGAAAGACAGTGGATTTGCGGGACACGTGTTTCTGTGTCCCCGTGGGAGTGGGGGAAGGTTTTCCCTGTAGTTTGCCCTTGAAGCAAGCTACTTCCCAGTTCGTACCTAATGGTTTTTTAATTTATTTGTTTTCATTCATTAGAGTAGGAGGAGAGATTTTTCTCTCCCTGGCAGGGCCGGGGCAAAACCAGAAAGCAAGAACAAAGCAGGGAGTTAGGGCATGGAGCCTCTACCCGCTGCCTCCCTGAGTGTGCACTGGCAGGAAGGCGGGGCGGAAGCAGAGGAGGTGGGATGGGAGCTGGGCGTTCCTTGTGGGGTGTGAGTCTTGTTAGATTCGCCGGCCAGCAGGGAAAGAATAACTCAGCTGAATATATAAAAAGAATTTAGCTGGCCTTTGTTTCAGGGAACCACAGTCACGGGCTTCCCTTGCCTGTGCAGCAGACAGACGTGAAAGAGAGGGCTACAGAAGAAGAAGAGCCTGGATGAGACTCGTGTAGGTGCCTTTTAAACTCCCCTTGACACGGAAGTTGAAATGGTGGTCGCCTTGGCCCTTATTTCATGGGGAGGTATGGATTTGTGCCCCTCATTGGTGCAATTGTGGCTTCACAGCCTGAGGGACCCACCAGAATTTCGTTGGGTTCAGGGTTTGGTTGGACGTGAACTCCGCCCTCCTCTGGTGACCATGGTAACCATAAAGTATACCATTTACCATTCACCCCTGCCTGTTCTTATCAGTGATGTATTCACATAAAATCCTCTTTTATTGTTAGTTGATGCCATCTAGATACAGGGTAGAGAAAAACAAGATTGGGCACATGATGGGACTGCGTCCCCAGGCTACTCTGGATTTGTATTCAGGGAGTCCCATTGTCCACAGCCTGATGGAGAGGAGGTGCTCATGCCAAGGGGACTGCCAGGACAGGGAGAAAGATTCCTACACAGCGTCATCAGCGTTGGGACCAGGGTTCGAGAAGAACATGGTGGAAGTTCCGTGGTTATGTGGACTGATACAGAAAGTTATTTTCTTACGCAACTGATCTTGGAGATTAAAATAGCAACCCCTTGTGTTAGGGATTCCAGTTACTTTGAGTTCATTAGTCTGTCAACTTCAAAATACAATTTTTTTCCACTCAGGTCCAAGATAGCCGCTGCAGTACCTGCCATCACCACTGCATCTCAGCCTAGACTAAGGGAAGGAGGAAGAGACCAGGGGAGGCCACACGGAGACCATAAGCTAATATAGCCACAAGGTCATGCCGAACTGCAAGAGAGGCTGGAACGTGTAGGACTCAGTTGTTTGGTCCTGTGGCAGCCAAAGCTTTCTCCTCGCCCCCTCCACAGCCACCCTAGGCTGCAGAGCTTGGCGCAAGCTATTCTCAGGGACCGGGGAGCATCCAGGAGGGTAGAGGCGCCCCTGGAGCAGTAACCAAGGCATAGCCTCTTGGACCAGCATGAGCCTTTGGGACCCCCATCCACACCTTCCTCCCTAAGTCCTAACCACAGAGCAAAGTAGGGAAGACCTGAAAAGACTCCCAGGGCTGGTGCTGGCTAAGCCAAAGCGCAGGGCATCCCCAACCCACATTAGAATGCCCGTTCCAGGCCTGGCCACACTATGCTTCTGATCCAGCTCCCTGCGAATGCGCCTGGAGATAGCGGATGAAGGCTCAAGTGGCTGGGCCTCTCTCTGCCACCCTTGTAGGAGACTCAGCTGGAGCTCCTGGCTCCTGGCTTTGGTCTGGCCCAGCCCCAGCTGTTGTGGGCGTTGCGGGGGTGAACGAGCATGTGTGTGTGTATGTGTTGTGGTATAGTGAGTGAAGCAGTTGCCTGCAGTGCTGGGATCCTGCATGGGCACCAGTTCCACTCCCAGCTGCTCCACTCTTTATCCAACTCCCCAGTAATGCATCTGGGAAAGCAGTCAAGGTTGGTCCAACTGCTTGAGCCCTTGCACCCATGTTGGGAGCCTGGAGGAAGCTCCTGGCTTCTGACCAGCTCAGCTTCAGCTGTTACAGCCATTTGAAGAGTGAATCAGCTGATGGAAGAGCCTTCTCCCTGCCTTTGCTCTCTGTAACTCTGCCTTTCAAAACATGTGCCCCAACCCTACCCATCAGCGCTGGCATCCCCTCTTCTTGGTTGGACTCTGTGAGGGCTTGGCAGCTTCCACTCTCTAAGGCTGCCTTGCCCCGTCTCAGGACAGCTTCTTACTGGAATCTGATGCATCTTCTCTCTCCCCAGGGGCCTGAGCAAGCACCACCTGCCTGTCTTTCTGGTCCTTTCTGGTCCTTTCTGATCTCACTTATCCCATGGAACAAGTAAGTTATTCCCTTTCTCTTGGAGCAAGTAAGTTGTGCGTCTGCGAATCATCGAAGGTAGGGACTATAAGGAGGGCTGGATGGCAGCCTAGGAAGTTGGGAGCAGGTGCTCCAGCACCCTGGGGTGTGTGGAAGGAAAGAGGAACAGCCTCTCCCGGCAGGGGGTTCCCAGTCTGACAGAGCGGCCCTATATGTGTGTTGGGGGGGTAGCTCAGAAGTCACCCCAACAGCGCCCTCCTCTATGACAGATGTTTCATAGGCTAGTCCTTACAACAGCAGCACACAGTAAGACTGCTTTTAAAACTTCATTTATCTGAGAAATATATCTTCCATTTGCTGGTTCATTCCCCTAAATGCCTACAACGGCTGGGGGTGGGCCAGGGCAGAAGCCAGGAACCAAGAACTCAAACCAGATCTCTCACAGGGATGGTAGGAGTTAATCTTCCAGACCGTGAGATTCAGAGATGGGAAGCCCCTTTTCCCAACGTCACACAGCTGCCACTAGCCAGAATTGAGATCCCAAGCTCAAGCCTGTCTGGGATTTTTGCACTCCGGGGAAGCAGCAATTCCTGACAGTGAGAGATTCCTGGCTGGTAGTCCTCCTGGCTGGTGTGGGCTTCCTCCCAGGGCTCACAGTGGGAGGGGTCTGCCTTCTGTTACTGGCAGCAGGCTGGGACAGGCAGGGTCCCCAGTTGGCCTGGCCACACCCGGAGACCGCCCCTCAGGCCCCCCACCCACCCTATGGTGGAGGAAGTACAGCTACTATCAGTCCTTCATGAGGCAGGGGTGGTGCCCTTAACAGACTCGACAAAGGGCGTGGGATGTAACAGGCATGAAGCTGTCTGGGATGTTTCTGGTGCATCCCTGCGGAATTTAAGTTCCATAAGCCCATCATGGCGCCTCCTTACAGATGAGATGCAGGTGCATCCTGGGGAGGCAGGTATAACGAGACTGACAGCGAAGCGATAAAAGCCCACGGCAGGACTGGCCAGCTCTCAGAGCTAGAGATGGCTCCTGGAAATCTCAGAGTCGCATGAGGTTAATGTTCTACCAGCACTCCATAAAGGAAACTGAATAGTAGTCATAGTGGCAAGCTGTCAGTGCCGGGATGGGCCTCAGGGTTTTTCCAAGTTCATCTTTCACGGGCACTCTCAGGACTCCTACACCCGAGTTACATAATATTGGCCATCACGTATTTACGTAGCATTTTAAAATTCACTCTTTATGTGTGTGTGTCTTTTTTTTTATTCTAACATATTTAACCACCCAGCATGAAAACCACAGTCAAATCTCATAGTCAGAAATGAGCTAAAAGAAAAACATTTTACTACAACCTTTTCCAATGGTTCGTCTCAGCAGGCGTTTCACCTGGCAAGGAAGGCAAGGAAGATGCCTCCCTCCGGGGCTGGCACTGGGGAGTACTAGGTCAAGTCACTGCTTGTAAGGCCAGCATCCCAATGGGCACTGGTTCCTTGTCCCAGCTGCCCCACTTCCAACCAGTTCCCTGCTAATGCACCTGGACAAGCAACAGAAGACAGCCCAAGGACTTGGACCCCTATTGCCCGTGTAGAAGACTTGGAAGAAGCTCCTGGCATCTGGCTTTGGTCTGGCTCAGCCCAGGCTGGGGACTGAGAGTCATTTGGGGAGTGAACCAGCAAATGGAAGACCTCTCTTTCTGTAGCTCTGCTTTTCAGATAAACATCTTCTTAAAAAAATTAACTTTTGGGGGCCCGGTGGCGTGGCCTAGCGGCTGAGGTCCTCGCTTTGAGCGCGCCGGGATTCCGTATGGGCGCCGCTTCTGGTCCTGGCAGCTCCACTTCCCATCCAGCTCCCTGCTTGTGGCCTGGGGAAGCAGTCAAGGACGGTCCAAGGCTTTGGGACCCTGCACCCACGTGGGAGACCTGGAAGAGGTTCCTGGTTCCCAGCATCGGATCGGCACGCACCGGCCGTTGCGGCTCACTTGGTGGGCCTGGCGCGGTAGCCTTGTGGCTAAAGTCCTTGTCTTGCATGTGCTGGGATCCCATATGAGCACCGGTTTCATGTCCCGGTGGCCCCACTTCCCATCCAGCACCTCCTCCTGGTTTTGATCCTTCCCTTACGGCTCTTTGTTTTGCCGCACAAAGCAGGGGCCCAGGTAGCCACAGGTGATATTCAACCCTTTGCTGTGACAGTCATTGTGATCCACAATTTAACCCAAACGTTGGTTAATACAAATGTGCTGAACACATTTAACACAGACTAGGCTAATCTTCGCTCTTCTTTTAAAAGATTTATTTTTTTTTATTAGAAAAGCAGATTGACAGAGAAGACAGAGAAAGATCTGCCACCCACTGATTCACTCCTGCAAATAGTGCTGGAGCTGAACTGATCAGATACCAGGAGCCAAGGGCTTCTTCTGGGTCTTCTAAACAGATGCAGGGTCCCAAGGCTTTGGGCCGCCTCCACTGCTTTCCAGGGCCACAAGCAGGGGATGGGAAGTGGAGTAGCTGAGATATGAACCGGGACCTGTAGGGGATCCTGGTGCTTGCAGGTAGAGGCTCAGTCAATCAAGCCGTTGTGCTGGCCGCTAACCCTTGCTTTTGATAGGTTAGTGTCTTAAATGAATTTTGTATTTCTTTGTTGCTATCATTTATTTGAGAGGCAGGGTGGGATAGGGAAGCAGAGAGAGAGAATGAGAGAGAGGGAAAAATAATGAGAATCCTGCTGTGCTTCAATTCACTCCCCTGGAATACGCAAGACAGCTGGGGCTGGGCCAGGCTAAAGCCAGAAGCTGAAAACTCAATCGAGGTCTCCCACAGGGGTGGCAGGAAAGCAAGCACCTGAGCCAGCACCTGCTGCCTGCCCAGGTCTGCACTGGCAGGCAGTGGGAGTCAGGGGTCGGAAACAAGTATTGCCCACATGGGGCCTGAGCATCCTAAGCACAGGCCAAGTGTCCATCCCTTCCAGGCAGTTTTGATATTCTGGTGTTTTCTATCATGATGGTCTCACCTGGGCAGACTCCAAGTCCAAGCTGAGGAGCACCTATATTCCACATTGAGGCTGCAGTGTTGCAAGCCTAAGGCTGATGCCACCAACCAGAGCCCAACTAACTCCCTGTTGCTTTCCTATGCTGTCATGTGACTCTTCTGTCTGCAAGCAGGCAGGTTTTTGCACACCAAGCAGTTCCCCAGTCATCCAGAGACACTGGCAGGTTGTTGGGTGTCCCACAGCTTCACTGAAGACACTCCCAAAGTTCACGCAGATTCTACCAGACTGTCCACCCTACTACCGCACATGTGGGTTCCAAACTGACTAATCTGGTTTCTCCACCTTTCTCTCTGGCTTCCGTAATTTGCTGCAACAATTTCCAGGATGGAGGGAAACACTGAACCATGTACTACAAAGGCTACCCCCTCATGAGTGACCGAACTACGATGTGCACGGCGCAAGGTGTCTCCCACTCATTGTCCTGGGATACCATCCCCTCCCCCACCTGGAAGCTCTTCAACTCTTTGCATAAGGTCTGTATGCACGTTTCCACCAAGCCTGGTGGATCTAAACAGGTGCCATTAGCTCACCCTCCAGTCCTTCTCCCACCTCTGCAGTCAGTGTTTAAAGTTTCAGCCCTGTACTCGCACTGTAATTTTCACTGGCGATCCACCCCACCCCTCCAGGAATCACAACATTGGTATGCACATGGGGTGGCTGAAAGGGGCTGATCATAAAGTACTCTCACTTCCAGCACTTGGGGAATTCCAGGGGTTTTAGGAGCTCTGTGACAAGGACCAGGATGAAGACCAGATGCATGTTTCAGCCAGCATGACTTGCGCGTGAGCCAGGCATCGTGACGAGTGTTTTAGCTTCCACACAGACTTTCTCTTATGGTGCTTGTCAGTGAATCGAAGAGAATGCATCCCACACCTGACTCCTGCCCTTGGGCATTCTTATCGAATCCATCTGGGGTGTGGCGTGGACACAGCCTTTGGCAAGTGACTCGAACACAGGGTGAAGTTGGAGGACCCCTAATGCAATGGACTCTTGTAGCAGATTTAATTGTCCAACACTGGCTGTGGCAGGAACCCCCATTGCTCATGCCCTTCTCATGATGTGACCATGACACCTGCCCATGCAACGGTGGTGACAGGCCTGAGTTTCTCTCTACCAAATATGGGGAGGTCCGTTACAATTGCCTTGGCTGAAGGGTGACAGCGGAAGTGGCACTCTAAAAACACACCTTGCAAGGCGTGGTATGGTAGCCCAGTGGCTAAATCCTCACTTTGCATGTGCCAGGACCCCATATGGGCACCAGTTCACATCCTGGCTGCTCCACTTTCCATCTAGCTCCATGCTTGTGGCCTGGGAAAGCAGTAGATTGGAGATCCAGAAGAGGCTTCTGGTTCCTGGCTTCAGATTGGCTCAGCTGTGGCCATTGTGGCCAGCAGATGAAAGATCTTTCTCTTATGTCTCTCCTCTCTGCAAATCTGTCTTTCCAATAAAAATAAAGAAAATCTTTAAACACACACAGCTTGTTCTCCGGGGATTGTTGGACCCCAGCTGCCACGTTGGGAGCAAGTCCAAAATAACACACATGTGGAGAAACAACATGGGAAGATCACATATTGCTGGGAGCTCTGACCTTCATCCCAGCTGAAGTCCCAGACCTTGAAGGAAGAGAGCCCAACAGGTGATTCCAGCCCCAGGGGTCAAGTTTACTCCCAATAACCCAGGCTCCTCAGATGTGGCCCAACAATCTGCACAGTGGAGACAAGTCATGTCCAATGTGAGCACAGTGTCTGTGAATGGAGGGCATTCTGTCCTTGCTGCATTGGGCTGGTTCACCTCTCAGCAAGAGACCCACATCCAGCTCCTGTCTGCACACTTGAGTGGGACTGGGGACAAGCCATGGTTTCCCCTGGCTGGGAGCATCCTCATCTCAAAGCAGGAGATGAAGAGAAGCCTAACCTCCCCAGAGCAGCTGTGAGAACAGCAGGAAGTTGTATTTTTCAAGCTGCCAGAGGCAGGGCACCTGACACAGGAGAAGAACTGAAAGAGGCAATGGTTGACAACACAGGCTCTAAGAACTCAGCAATTCCACTCCCAGCTCTGAGATTTCGTATATTCTGACCCTGGGCCAGGTGCTTGACCTCTCCATATCTCAGTTCGCTGATGTCTTAGACCTGATTCTGTTGCAGGAAACTGGTTACCAAAGGGCCTGGAGTGATAGCCCAGTTGCTAAATCCTCTCCTTAGAATTACTGGCATACCATGGGGTGCAAGTTCATGTCCTACCTGCTCTACTTCCCACCCAGCTCCTTGCTTGTGGCCTAGGAAAGCCCTAGAGGAGGGCTCAAAACCGTGAACCCTACATCCTCATGGAAGACCTGGAAGAAGCGGCTGGCTCCTGGTTTCGGATTGGCTCAGCTTTGGCTGTTGTGGCCATCTGGGGAGTGAACCAGCAAATGGAAGATAATTATGTCTCCCCATCTCTTCGTAAATCCGATGTGCCTATCCAATAAAAATAAATAAAACCACTTTTCCACAAGTCGTACTTTATTTTATACTATATATATATATACTCCCAGCATGACAGCCTAGTGGCTAAAGTCCTCACCTTACACACCCAGGATCCCATATGGGCACCGATTCTAATCCTGGCAGCCCCGCTTTCCATCCAGCTCCCTGCTTGTGGCCTGGGAAAGCAGTCGAGAACAGCCCAAAGATCTTAGGATCCTGCACCCGCATGGGAGACCCAGAAGAAGCTCTGGGCTCCTGGCTTCAGATCTGCTTAGCTCCAGCTGTTGTGGACACTTGGAGAGTGAATCAGCAGGTAGATGATCTTCCTTTCTGTCTCCAAGAATGAGAAAATCCTTTCAAGGTCTATTGGCTGACATTGTCCACCTTAGAGTCCTGCTTTGCCCAGATTTGTCTGGGAGAACTATCCAATTTGCTCTGCCATGCATGATACTAGACGGCCTCTGCAGGCCTCAATGAATTGGTTGTCATGTCCCCTATGAGCATCTAGGCATGCCGTTGACTGCACAGGCTTTAACAACCATGGAGACCCAGTTTTGACACATGCACTGCATGGTCAGACCACAGTTCCTGTGATTTTCACCGCGGTTGAAGTTATGAGTCTAGTGATCCAGTTGGGGGACCCCCAAAGATATATCACCGGAGGTGACCCTAACCTGACTTCTCTGTGTGACAGCCAGTGTGGAGTCCAACTCAGTCCACACCCACATCATCCTATACACACACTGGTGGTTGCAGTCACCCAGTCATATCTGGCCCTAGCCCCATCTCATACGCAAACCACTGGATGCTGCAGGCCAGCCTAATCCTGCTCACCACATACTCAGCCTTCACATACACTAGCAGGAACTGAACCCTAGTGGGAGCAACACCCAAAAGTCCCTATCAAGTCTGCCCTCAGCCCCAGTTCTTGCACATGCCGGTATGTGCAACAGGCTGGTCTGATCTGTCCTGCATCTCATTCAGTTCTAATACACATCAATTGGTTTTGGAGTCAACCTCAGCCTGACTAACCCCACCATCCAGCCCACGCTCATGCCGGCAGCTGCTACTTCCCGTCTAGCCAGGTCTGTCCCCAGCCCTGGTTCCCATGCTCACTGGTGGGAGCTGCAGCCCATCAGAGAGATGCACACAATTTACCTACTAGGTCCATTCACAGCCCCAGATGTTGCACTTTCCAGGTGGTTCCATGGTCTAGCCTGACAGGACTTGCCCCAATCCTGACACCTGTCAGCTGATGCTGCAACAAAGTGCAAACAGCCTACACTTTGGCTCATGCGTGTACCAGTTGCTTAGCCCAGCCTGGCTCTCCCCCTAACCCAGTACACATGCAGACCAATGAGTTCTGTATCCCTGCTCAGTCTGATCTGCCCCAAGTCTCAGCTCTCACGTTCATCATGGGAGCAGTGGCCTAGCAGTGGAGTCCTCACTGTTCCCACTCCCCATCTGGTTCACCACCCTCCCCACCCAATTCATGGGTCTTATATGTTCTGGTGGATGCTGCAGCTCAGTCTGGCATGCTCGCCTCATCTCAGCATTTGCTGGTGAGTATTACAGCCTTGCTTGGCCCTGTCTGCCCCCAGTCCCAGTTCATACTGGTGGATGCTGGTGCCTAGCTCAGCACAGCCAGCCCCTAGTCCGGGCCCTAATATGAACTGGCTGGTTTTGGAGCCCAACCTGGCCTATCCAGCAGCCCCTCCTGGTTCTTACATCTGCCACTAGGTGCTATCAACTGGCCCAGCCTGACCCACCCCAAACCTGACCCACATGTATATCAGCAGGTACTGTAACCTGACCTGGTCTGAGCTGCTCCCATATCTGAATACCAGTTCTAGGGCTGGCGCTGTGGTGTCATGGATTAAGTCATCACTTGCAATGCCACCATCCCATATGGGTGCCGGTTCCAGTCCTAGCTCTTCCACTTCCAATCTAGCTCCCCATGCCCTCATGGCAGGGACCTGGAAGAAGTTCCTGACTCCTGGTTTAGAGTTGGTACAACCCTGGCCTTTGCAACCACTTGGGGAGTAAAACAGAGGATGGCAAACATGTTATCTCTCCTCCTCTCTCTGGTGCTCTGCCTTTCAAATTAATAAATAATTTAAAAAAATCTTTAGGGACCAGTGCCATGGTATAGTAGGTTAAGCCTCTGCCTATGCTGCTGGCATCCCAGGTGGCTTGAATCCTGGCTGCCTTACTTCTGATCCCCTCCCTGATAAGGCACCTGGAAGAGTAACTGAGGATGGCCCAAGTACTTAGGCCCTTGCACCCATGTGGGAGACCTGGAAGGAGTTCCTGGCTTTGGATCAGCCCAACTCCAGCCATTGTGGTCATTCAGGGGAGTGAACCAGCAGATGCAGAATCTCTCTCTGTATCTCTCTTCTTTAACTGCCTTTCAAATAAAAAATAAAATAACTCTTGGGGGAAAAAAAAAAAAGAAGAAAGAAAAATGGAAGGGAGAGACTGATTTTTCCATCTACCAGCTCACTCCCCAAATGACCACAACGGCCAGGAGACTAAAGCTTCTTCCAGGTCTCCCCACAGGGTCACAGGGGTCCAAGCACCCAGCCCATCCTCAGCTGCCTTCCCAGGAGCGTCAGCAGGGAGCTGGATTGGAAATGCAGCAACCGGGTCTTGAACCAGTGCCCATATGAAATGCTGGCATCACAGGCAGCAGTTTTACCCACTCTGCTATGCCAGCTCCCTTGTACATTTTCTGTGAACATCCTAGAGACTCCTCAAATGCATAGATTTCATTTTAAAAAATTTATTTCCACTTTCTGAGAATACTTTGAAGCACCCTAGTACCCAACCCAAGCCATCATTACTGTCACACTGGTTACTTACCAATGTCTGCAGGAGCTGAAAGACACAGGTCAAAGGTTACTGTGGGCCCAAGGCTGAGCCAAGCATGTACCATCCGCTGGTTCACTCCCCAAGTGGCTGCAACGGCCAGACCTGAGACAATCTGAATCCAGGAGCCAGGAGCTTCTTTCCTGGTCTCCCATGTGGGCGCAGGGTCCCAAGGTTTTGGGCTGTTCTCAACTGCCTTCCCAGGCCACAGGCAAGGATCTGGATGGGAAGCGGGGCCACCAGGATTAGAACCAGTGCTCATATGGGATCCTGGCACAGGCAAAGCAAGGACTTTAGCCACTAGGTTACCGCGCAGAGCCCAAAAACAGATTTTTAACAGAAATAAATAAATTATAAGTCAACCCACCATGTCATCACCACAGACTCTTCATGCCAGTTCTGTGGGAGCATATACTGTTCCCACTCTCTAATATTTCCCAAAGGCACAGAGACAGAGATAATATGTTTGTGTGTGTGTGTGTGTGTGTGTGTGTGTGTGTGAGAGAGAGAGAGAGAGAGAGAGAGAGAGAGAGAGAGAGAGAAAGAGAGAGAGATCTTCTCTCTGCTGGTTTGCATCCCAAATGCCCACAACAGGAGAGGCTGGGCCAAGTCAAAACCAGGAGCCAGACACCTAATCCAGATCGCCCGCCTGAGCGGCAGGTTGAGGACAGGGGCCCAGGTGCTTCAGCCATCACCCGCTGCCTCTCAGGACGCACACAAGCAGGCAACAGGAGTCATGAGTGGAGCTGGAACTGAAATCTAGGACTTCAATAAGGAATGTGGGTCTCCCAGCATGCATCTGAACTGCTAGGCCAAACCCCTAGCATGGTTCTCTTTTTGAAAAACAAGCTTGCAGTGTTTTTGTTTTATTTGAACTATTTAGAGAAGTGCATTTTAGAAGTAAACTCAGTTATTTATTTGGCAGACAGAGACAGAGATACAGAAAAGAACTTTTTCTAACTATCAGTTCACTCCCCAAGTGGTTGCAGCAGCCCAGCTTGAACCAGGCCAAAGACAGGAGCCTGATACTTCATTCAGATTACCCATGTGAGTGGCATGGGTCCAGATGCTTTGGCCATCATTTGCTGCCTCCTGGGCACATCAGCAGGAAACTAGACCAGAAACAGAGCAGCCAGGATTTGAACCAGTGATCTCAAATGGGATACAGGCACCACAAGTGATGGCTGAACCCATGATACCACAATGCTGGCTTCACTTTTTTTTAAAAAAAGTATATTTATTTTTATTTATTTGAAAGGCAGAGCAACAAAGATAGAGATATCTTTTATTTACTGGTTCATTTCCCAAATGATCCCACTGGCCAGAGTTAAGCTAATCCAGAACTGGGAACCAGGAGTTTCTTCCTGATCTCCCACATGGGTGCAGCAGCCCAAGTACCTGGGCCATCCTCTGCTGCTTTCACAGGCCATTAGCAAGGAGCTGCATGGGAAGTGGAGCAGCAGAGACTGGGACCGGCACCTGTATGGGAAGGAGGAGTAAGCTACTGTGCCATTGTGTCGGCCCCCGGGGAATACTCTAAAGGCTCCGGACACAGTAGTAACTGGGACACTGTTCTTTCCTCATATAGCTCACTTCTCAGTGGGGGCAGACAATGCACTCCAAGGGGACTTGGAAAAATGGAATTAAAATACAATTTTGGTGCAAAAAGAGAGAGAGACCAATGTCAGGTTCAGTGATCAGGGTACCTCTTGGGGTGGGCAGGGGTGCCCACTTCCCACATGACAGTGCCTGGGATCTAGCCATGGATCCACCTCCAAAGGCAGCTTCCTGCTAATGTGCACTGACTTAGGTCCCTGCCATCCAGGTGGACACAGGGCTGGAGTTCCAGGCTCCCAGCTTCACCTTGACCAGGCCTTGCCCTGGCTGTTACAGGCATTGGGGGCACAGCATTGGGGTAGGGTGGAAAGGAAACAGTGGATAGAAGATTTCTCTTTCCTTCCCTCTCTCCCCTGCTTCAAATCTATATCTATATTTATATATATGTGTGTGTGTGTGTAAATTTAATATATTAAGATTCATTTATTTTTATTGGAAAGCCAGATATATAGAGAAGAGGAGAGACAGAAAGGAAGATCTTCCATCCAATGACTCATTCCCCAAGTGGCTGCAACAGCCAGAGCTGAGCTGATTCAAAGTTGGGAACTAGGAGCCTCTTCCTGGTCTCCCATGTGGGTGCAGGGTCCCTAACCTTTGGGCCGTTCTCGACTGCTTTCCCAGGCCACAAGCAGGGAGCTGGATGGGAAGCAGGGACACCGGGATACGAACTGGAGCCCATTAGGGATCCCAGTCCGTGCAAGGAGAGGACTTTAGCCACTAGGCTACCACGCTGGGCCCCAAATATATTTTTTTTAAATAGTCCTCAAATCTGAGGTTAATGAGGATTTTTAAATTTATTTTTTTTATTTTGTAAAGATTTATTTATCTTTATTGGAAAGGCAGATATACGGACAGGAGAGACAGAGAGGAGGATCCTCCGTCTGATAGTTCACTCTCCAAGCAGCTGCAATGGCTGGAGCTGAGCCAATCCGAAGCCAGGAATCAGGAGCTTCCTCCAGGTCTCCCACACGGGTGCAGGGTCCCAACGCATTGGGCCGTCCTCCACTGCTTTCCCAGGCCACAAGCAGGGAGCTGGATGGGAAGCAGAGCCACCAAGATAAGAATCGGCAACCACATGAGATCCTGGTGTGTGCAAAGGTGAGGACTTTAACCACTATGCTGTCGCGCAGGGCGCCAAGATTTATTTATTTTTATTGCAAAGTTAGATATACAGAGAAGAAGGCGCCCATATGGGATCCTAGTGCGTTCTGGGCGAGGACGTTAGCCTCTAGGCCACTGCGCCAGGCCCGAGGATTTTTTTAAAAATGAAAACCCATGCATTTTTCCCCCATAGTATGCATTTTCCGTAAACTTTTTGAAGACCTCTCGTATGAATCAACATCCCAGCGTTTCAGCGCAGCTTTCCGAAGGCCTCGCCTGGGGAAAGTCTCACCAGGGAGGTAGGTGGCCTTTAAGCAAAGGTCAGAAGGAAGTTGCAAGCATGTTGAAATTCCTGTTCATTCCCTTAAGCCACATGCATGGTGCCATCTGACAAGATGGGACATCGCAGTGACAGACTTCATGGCTGATTTGTTTGCCACTGTCTCCCCAGTGCCCAAACATAGATATTACTCCCTCACAGCTTTTGTTTTTTACAAAACGATACAATGGACAGTAATTGATGGACCAAAGTAATCAGAAAAACACTTCTTTGAAGAGCTGGCATTTGAGCTTAGACGTGAGCTGTTGAGACCAGAAGTTAGGCATACAGAAACAGAAATAATGGGATTATTAGTGACCGGTATCTGTATGATAAGTTACCCCCAAAAATAGAGGCTTGAGTGGGCAGTTGGCACAAGAGTAAAATTGCCACTTACAACACCTGCTTGGGTTCAAGTTCAGCTTCCTGACTCTAGACACTCCTGGAAGCTGCAAGCGATGGCTCAGGTGGCTAGCACTTTGCCACCCACGTGGGAGACCTGGAGGGACTTCCTGGCTTCAGGTTGGTCCAGCTCGAGCTGTTGCAGCCCACTTGGGGGAGTGAACCGGTTGTTAGGAGATTTCTCTCTCTCTCTCTGCTTTTCAAACAAAATTAGTTAATATTAAAAAAAAATAATGAAAAATAATTCAGAGGCTTAAAACAACACTCATTTATCATCTCACAGTTCTCGCGCGTGATGAACATGGGTTTGGTTTGGCCGGATGCCTCGGGCTCCAGGCCCTCTGCAGATGGGCACTTCGAGCCTGCCTAGGGCTGCTTCGTTGTGAAGCGTGGCAAAGTTGAGGGGCAGCTAGGTTGCTGCATGTGGTGCTGGCATCCTGTATCAAATCACCAGTTCAAATCCCAGCCACTCTGGTTCCCATCCAGCTCCCTGCTTGTGGCCTGGGAAAGCAGTGGAGGACAGCCCAAGACTTGGGACCCTGCACTTGCCTGGGAAACTCAGAGGAGGTTCCTGGCTCCTGGCTCCGGATCGGCTCAGCTCCGGTTATTGTGGTCATTTGGGGAGTGAACCAGCAGATGAAAGATCTCTCCCTCTGTATTTCCTTCTCTCTGTAAATCTGCCTTTCTAATAAAAATATATAAATCTATAAATAAATAATAAATAAATCTTCATAGAAAGAAGATGGAATGGAAAGGGGGCAGGGGTGGGGCGCAGGAGGGCACTTTCTGCTCAGGCAACCCACACCCAGAATTGTTGTGGACTCAGGGCTCTGGACCGAGGGCTGAGTGAGTTGCTGCAAGTCCAGCCTGCAGGCTCCATGGGTGATCCGTGTCTGCCTGCTTGTTCTCTACGGACCTCTTGCTGCTGGTCCCACGGGCTCCCAGCCCTCAGGGCTGCGCACTCAGGCTCCGGCTCGCCCTTGCCTGCAGGCTGGACTCGGACACACGGGCTCTCTCTTGGGTTTACACAGCTTTGAAGCAACCCCACCCACTGCAAGGCTTGCAGCTCCGAGGGAGGGTCTGTGTGTGTGTCTCTCTCCCTCTCTCTCCCCCTGCTTTTGGAACAGCTGGTTGTTGATTCCATCTTCCTGCTAAGTCCACACCCAGGGAGGCAGGAGGCGTTGACTCCATCCACAAGGGGGACCTGGATTGAGTTCCCAAACCGGAGCCCAGGCGCAGCCACCATGGACACCTGGAGACTCAGCCAGCAGCTGGGGGGCTCTGTCATGTGTCTGTTTTTCTCTGTGTGTGTGTGTCTCCCCAACAACAACAACAACAACAACAACAACAAAATAGAAGGACTCCTCACCCACTGTGGGTCCTCACTTCCTGCAGACACGTGCTTCCTTCCGGCATAGCTGAGCTGGTGAGGTGGGGGCAGGAGGAACTCATGCATGGCCTGCTTCCCGCCCTTGTTTCTGGAGCGTGCTCCCAGTGATGCGCATTCACAGGGCGTCCCCTCTGGAAGCATTGCCAACCGCAAGGAAGCTTGACCTAACGGCGACCCGTATGAGCCGTCAAACTGCGCCTTTCTCTGTTTACTTTCAGCATACAACTCCAAGTCCCCCCACATTGCAGTCCTTTAGACTTGGCCCTTCCAGATGCGGTCACCAGATATAGAAAGTGAGGTGCAAAAGGACCATTAAATTGTTTTGAGGCAAGGCTGGAGCTGAGGGCCGATGTAGTGGCTCAATGGTTTAAGTCCTCCCTTTTGCAAGCGACGGCATGGGCGCTGGTTCCTGTCCCCGGGGTTCCATTTCCCATCTAACTCCTTACATGTGACCTGAAATCCAGGGCCCAGAACCAGGATAGACTCGCTTGCGTATGTTCTCTCTCTTCTCTCTGTAGAAGACTCCTCACAGTCTCTTCCCTGGAGTGCAGAGTGAGGAGTGGTCCCCTTGCCCCTGAGCCCAGGACCCTTTGCCTCTTCTGCCACAGTCTGGCCTAGTCTTGGGTGGTTGATGCAGGCATCCCAGTGAGGGAGACTAGATTGGTGAGCTGGGTCCACATTGGACTCAGCTGTACCTCTTCTGCCCTCCTCCGCGGACTGGCCCAGGGTGGGACAACTGTCCCCTGAGGCTCAGAGCCACCCCCCCCCCCGTAGTGGCCCGGAAAAGCCTGGGTGGGGGCCCGTGGGCAGGGGAACAGAGCAGGGTACTGAACAAAGCTCTGGCCTCCCCTGCTTGCCCTTGATGCCCACGGGCCAGGATCCAGGCAAGAGCAGGAGGGGCCCAGGCCCAGGGGCAGAGAACCTATGCCAGGTAACCCACTTAAGCTCGCTGCTGCAGAGGCTGATCCAGGAAGAATCAAGGTGCCCGGGTAGGGGGTGGGGGTGGACCAAGGGATACACTGCCAGCAGTCAGTGTGGGTCAGAGTTCCAAGTCCTCAGTGGAGGGCAACGCGGGAGACTTGTATAGCGAGGGCCCTCCCACTACCCACTTTCCCTCCTCCCGGGCAACTCCTAACCCTGGCTCACTAAGCCCTGGCACACAGCTTCTCTGGAGGCAGCTGCTTTGGGGAGCTCTGTCTTCCCACAGCCCCCTTTCCTCTGAGCGGATCCAGCTGGAGGCAGCATATTTGAGCACACACCCTCTCCTGCAGCTGAGCTGTGTCGGCACCTCCGGAGGACTCCCCAAGGACTTCCCGAGAACTTTCCCGTCTTTGTTAAGAAAACCTGAAACACAGGGCCCGGCAGCGTGGCCTAGCAGCTAAAGTCCTCGCCTTGAAAGCCCCGGGATCCCATATGGGCGCCAGTTCTAATCCCGGCAGCTCCACTTCCCATCCAACTCCCTGCTTGTGGCCTGGGAAAGCAGTCGAGGACGGCCCAATGCATTGGGACCCTGCACCCGCGTGGGAGACCCGGAAGAGGTTCCTGGTTCCCGGCTTCGGATCAGCGCGCACCGGCCCGTTGCGGCTCACTTGGGGAGTGAATCATCGGACGGAAGATCTTCCTCTCTGTCTCTCCTCCTCTCTGTATATCTGACTTTGTAATAAACTGAATAAATCTTTAAATTAAAAAAAAAAAAAAGAAAAGAAAACCTGAAACACAATCAGGCACACGCCAGAATTATTATTATTATTTTAAGTTTTTTTTTTTTTTTTTTTTTTTTTTTAGAAAGTCAGATATAAAGAGAGAAAGATCTTCTGTCCGCTGATTCACTCCCCAAGCTGAGCCAATCCAAAGCCAGGAGTTTCTTCTGGCCTCCCACATGGGTGCAGGGTCCCAAGGCCTTGGGTCATCCTCCACTGCCCTCCTAAGTCACAAGCAGGGAGCTGGATGGGAAATTGGGCTGCCGAGACATGAACTGTTGCCCATATGGGATCCCACTGCATGTAAGGCGAGCACCTTAGGCTACTGCACCAGGGCATGTATTTTTTTTTTTTTTAAGATTTATTTATTTTCATTGGAAAGGCAGATTCACAAAGAGGAGAAACAGAGAGAGAAAGATCTTTCTTCTGCTGGTTCATTACCTAGGTGGCCACAATAGCCAGAGCTGAATCAATCGAAACCAGGAGCCAGGAGCTTCTTCCAGGTCTCCCATGCAGGTGCAGGGTCCTGAGGCTTTGCGCCATTCTCTGCTGCTTGCCCAGGCCACAAGCAGGGAGCTAGATTGGAAGTGGAACAGCTGGAACATGAACCGGCATCCATGGGATCCCAGCATGTGCAAGCCAAAGATTTAGCCACTGAGCCATCATGGCGGGTTTAGGATGGTATCTTGATCAAGACAAACCCAGGCCCTTGCAGACACAGGCACTCTGGTTGGGCCTCTTTAACCTTCTTGGCTGGACTTGGTTTGGTGGTCTGAGCCTCTTCATTCATTCATGCATTCATTCCTTGTGGGCAGTTCATATTGGTGGTCAGGGGTGTGGACTCTCAAGCCAGACTGTTGGTTCAAATTTCCATCCTGCCGTTAGTGTTTAACTTTGATGTTCCATCTGTAAAATGGACAGTTTGAGGATGCCCTGAGTTAACTGCAGACAGCCATTTGGGAAGTGCCTGGGAAGAGAGAAAGCTCAGGAGGTACCACCTGCTGCCATGGGCAGGCTGGCACAGCGGCTTAGCAAGCCCAGCCGAGCTGCTACTAACCATCTCTGTGACTTCCTATAGGTCATGCGACCTCTCTGGACCTGTTTCTTCTGTAGCAACACGACAGGAACCAGCACTGTGAGTAAAGCCTCCACGTGCAGAGGCAACATCCCCTACAGAAGCTGGTTCGGATCCTGGCTGCTCCGCTTCTGATCCAGCTCCCTGCTAACGCAGCAGAAGTACAAGTGTGCAAGTGTGGGAGACCTGGATGGAGTTGCTGGCTCATGGCTTCAGCCTTGCCAGATTGCAGCCATTGTGGCCATTTGGGCAATAAACCAGATCTCTCTGTCTTTCTCTTTCTTTTAAATAAATGGATCTTTCTTTAAACATGAGTATAACAATAGTACTGATAACATAGAATTTTTGTGAGGATTAAATGTGCCAGTAGGTGCCAGCACCACGGAGTAACAGGTTAAGCTGCTGCCTGCTGTGCCAGCATCCCATATGGGCACCAGTTCATGTCCTAGCTGCTCTGTTTCCCATTCACTCCCTGCTAATGTGCCTGTGCCCATGTAGGAGACCTGAACGAAGCTCCTGGTTCTGAGACCAGCCCAGCTCTGGCGGTTGCCTCCATTTGGAGAGTAAACCAATGGATGGAAAATCTGTCTCTGTTTATCCATACCTTTGAAACAAATAAACCTTTAAAAAAGAAACAAATGTGGAGTTCCTGGCTGCTAGCTTGAACTTGGCTCAGCTCTGGCTGTTGCAGATATTCAAAGAGTGAACCAGCACATTAAAGATCTCTCTCTCTCTCGCTCTCTCTCGCTCTTCCTCCCTGTGTTACTGCCAGTACACACAGTGCGTGATGAAATGTTGGCGATTTGTTTTTCCAGTCGGGCTGCACTGGCTACCGTCTCTCCCTCACCTGTCTGGCTCGGGGCCAGGCCAAGTCGGCACTCACTGATAGAGAAAACCGTTCCACACTTTGCTCTCTGAGATACTGTCTGCACACAGGCTGCTGGCACCTTAGGATGACTCCTTATCTCATCTATGGCTTTGGACAGTGAAGGGTCAGTGCTTTGGGTAGATCAACTCAAGGGGTGGGAGTCCTGTGCTGCAAGAGGTGGAAGGAGGTTGCAGCCTCACCTGAGCAGCAGGAGAGGAGTTTGTGGCAGTGAACATTTCAGAAGTGACTGCTTCAGGAATAGCTGGATCCAGGCACTCAGCTGAAATGAAGATCAGAATTCTGTCTCCAAAGATTAGTTACTCCTCACTGGGGTATTGAAGATTTCTCTGCACACCCCTCCTAAAACTATTCACCTAAACTGTTGACATATGTCTTGTTAGAGTTATAGAGTTAGACTACCTGAAAAACAGCCAGGTTCAGCAAAATCATGCTTCAACGCTATAAACTGCTAAATACTAAAATTAAAATAGACATGAGACAGCTGAATAGTAATCTATAGCCATTTTAAGGTGCATAGAACCAGGTTGTATATAAACTAATAATTGAA
Source organism: Ochotona princeps (assembly GCF_030435755.1). Classification (NCBI taxonomy): domain Eukaryota; kingdom Metazoa; phylum Chordata; class Mammalia; order Lagomorpha; family Ochotonidae; genus Ochotona; species Ochotona princeps. Next base: position 24,395,380 of record NC_080855.1, on the reverse strand, counting down.
ATGTCAATGTAGAAGCCACAGGATGTGGTTCAGAACTTGCATTCTTTTTTTTTCTCTTTTAACATATTGGTTATTCAATACCATGTCAATTAATTCCATAACGTTATAAATTGTTACTGATGTAATGTTGGGGCTTTTAATTGATCAGGATGATACTCTGCTGGCTCTACCTTCAGACCAGAGATGGTCTCCACAAGAAACTGTTGAACTTCTCTGGACAATAAGATGCTGGACTTTATGCTTGGTAGATGCTTGCAATGAAAGAATCTCAACTGAATTTGAACTGTGGTAATGCAACAAGGTGGAGGAATCCACCATGGGGGGGACCTTGGGGAGGGGTGGGGGGGAATCCCAGTGCCTATAAAACTGTGTCACATAATGCAATGTAATCAAAAAAAAAAAAAAAAAAAAGAATTCTTGTCTCTTTGCCCAGCTCTTGGCTCTGTCTTCTCATGTGGAAGTCACAAGCCAGGAACTCCATCCTGGTCTCCCACCATGGGTGGCAAGGGGCCCAAGCACTTGTGCCATCTCCTACTGCCCTCCAGGGACATTAACAGGAGCTAGATCAGAAGCGCAGCAGCCAGGACTCTAGGCAGTCTGATATGGAGTGCTGGTGCAGCAAGTGATCATTGAACCCACTGGGCCACAGTGCTGGCCCTGGAGAACCTCTTTTTGTTTTGTTTTGTTTTGTTTTGTTTTGTTTTGTTTTGTTTTGTTTTGTTTTGTTTTTTAAGGCAAACTCAGTGACCAATCTGAGTGAGTCACTTGCCCACCGCTAAACAGCTTAGTGAAGACAGGGGCTTGGGGCAACTTGACGAGCTGGGCCCGAGCCTTGCACCCACTAAAATAACAGGTTCGAGGTATCTCTCCACCACCCCCCGCCACTGTGAGACCGTAACCCGGCCAAGAAAACTGTATCCTGCTTGGCAAGAATGCTCCAACTCCTGGCTAGGTTGTTCAAGCAGGACTAGGAGAAAAATGAGTTTCATCTGGTACAGCAGCAAAGGCTTGCAACGTAATTAGTAATTTTTCATCCCCAAGATAGTCCTATATTAGCTCATTGCATCAGCTCTGTCCCCTGAGCCCCTCCTGGTCTATGGTTTTTGCCTTTATAAACCCTGCTAGTCTGTAGCTCCAGGTCGAGAGATCTTTGGACATGAACTCCCTCTTCACCACCAGCAATAAAGGAGTTTCAATTAAAAAAAAAAAAAGATTTACTTATTTGTGGGCCCGGCACAGTAGCCTAGCAGCTAAAGTACTTGCTTTACATGCACCTGGATCCCACATGGGCACCAGTTTTAATTCCACTGGCCCTACTTCCCATCCAGTGCCTTGCTTGTGGCCTGGGAAATCAATGGAGTATGGCCCAAAGCCTTGGGACCCTGCACCTGAGTGGGAGACCCAAAGAAGCTCCTGGCTCCTGACTTCAGATGGGCTCAGCTCTGGCCATTGCGGTCACTTGGGGAGTGAATCATCAGACAAAAGATCTTCCTCTCTGTTTCTCCTTCTCTCTGTAGATCTGCTGTATTGTGTTATTTGTATTGGAGCAGAAGATCTATGGAGAGAAAGACAGAGAGGAAGATCTTTCATCTACTGGTTCACTGCCAAACAGCTGGAGCTGAGCCGATTCAAAACCAGGAGCCTTTGAGTCTCCCACATGGGCGCAGGGTCCTAAGGCTTTAGGCCATCCTCTGCTGCTTTCCTAGGCCACAGGCAGGAAATGGAGCTGGATGGGAAGTGGAGCAACTGGGACATGAACCCGCACACATAGGGATGCCAGTGCTTGACAGCGGAGTAGTAGCCAAGTGAGCCATTGTGTCGGGCCCAGGATCGATCGATCTTTCTTTCTTTCTTCCTTCCTTCCTTCTTTCCTTCCTTCCTTTTGTTTTAATTTTATTTTTGATGATGTTTACATAGCTGAGAAGGATCTATTCTCATGTGGACCACTGATTAGGGCGGGAAAGGTCGAGAAAGAGGGGAAAGTAGATGAGATTATTTGTTTCCAATTTTCATTTTCTTTTTCCTGTATCTGGGGGGAAAGGGAAGAGGAGGGGAGAAGCTGCACCCAGCGTCCCAACCATATCAGCCCCCAGGGATAGGGACGGCCACATGACGTCATCCCAGAGTCCCCAATGTGGAGCATGCTCCAAGGGTACTGCTCAAATGGCTTCGATAGTTCTAAAATGCTGTTGATTTCGTTGCTCCAAGGCTGAAGAAATTCTTCCAAGCTCCACTAGCTAACACAGTCCATCTCAGAATCTCTACTCGCCCAGTGTTGCCGCTAACACTTGGCTGGGAGAGCTGTACAGTTTGTTCTGCCCTTCTTCCTCTGCTGTGGTACTTGATGTCCCCTGCAGGCACGAATGAGCTGCCATATCCCCCATGTGTGTCTGGTCATGCCATCCACTGCTCCGTCTTCAGCAACTGAGGAGTCTAGCTCTGAACACACACTCCCACGTCAGACCACAGACCCTATGATTTTCCTCATGGCTGGACTTCTAAGTCCAGTGACTCAGTTGGGGGGTGGCGTGGAATCCCCAACTGAGCCTCATCTGAGGTGACCTCACACCTGACTCCTGTTGTGTGCTAGCCGGTATGGGGTCTGGCTCAGTCCGTCACCTACATCAGCCTACACACACACACTGGTGGTTGCAGTCACTGGGTCAGTTCTGTCTCCAGCACCGTCTCTTATGCAAACCAATGGGTGTTGCCAAGCCCGGGATTTTCAAATCTTCCTCAGTGCATGGTGCATCTCTGTGCCAGCTCGCTTGGGTACAACACCACCAGGTTCCATGAAAGAAGACAGATAAGCTTTGCCAAAGGAAAGCTGGGTCTTCCCTCCCTTCCTCTGCCCCGCCTCTCTCTTTTCCTTCCTTTCTCAAGGACAAATAGGTGAGCAGGTGAAATTGAAGGCCAGCTCTCTCTCTCATCAGTGCACTTGGCCAGTCGGCAAGTTTGCCTTGTTGTTCATGGCTCAGGGTAAGCTGAGCATCCCTGCTCTGACAGTGCAGACTCTGAGACATTCCATCGCAGAGTGCCGGTTCAAGTCCTGGCTGCTTTGCTTCTAATGCAGCTCCCTGCTACTGTGTCTGGGAAGGCAGCCGGGGTGGTACAAAGACTTAGGTCTCGGTCACTCTCACTTGGGACACGTGGGTGGAGTTCCCTGGCCCAGTCATAAGTATTGTGGTCATTTGGGTAGTGAAGCATCAGATGGAAGATCTCTCTAATAATCTGCCTTTTAAATATATGTATATATTTAATTATAGACACTCCAAAAATCTCACATAAAATTGCCTTCAAGCTACGTGTCAGGCGAACGTGATAACCACTACACTATGGAAACCCACAACCTTCAAGTTATGCATGCACGTGGGAACTAGTTCAGTCCCCTAGCTAGCTAGGATGTGTATGCAAACATTGCGGGATCAGAATACAGAAATCCTGACTTGCACTACCTCCGGACACAAGCTCAGCGCGTCCTCACTGAGCCCGCCAGGTTGCAGCTCTCTCTTTCTCTGAGAGCAATAGATTGTTCCGTCTCGTTCTCCTGGCGAACAAAGACCAGGAAGCAGATTGGAGCATCTTTCTTAGTGTCTTGCAAACTCTGCCCTGTCCTGTTGGCTTCTCTGCAGGTTCACTTCCACCTCTCACATTCCCAGCAGGCAGGGACCAGGGCTTGCCCAACCCAGAACCCAACCCCCACAGTTACCTTTCCTCCCGCTAGCCCATTGCACCACTTCTGTGCAGAAATCTCACGGCTCAATTGCCACCAGGCCCAAAACATTGGACAGGTCAGCTGGCAGGGCTGGAGACAACCCTGGGGGTTTGGGAGGCTAAAAGAATCATGTCAAGTCATACAGAGGTGAGAATGGGGTGGGGGTCATCAAGGGAAGAGGCAGATGAGAGGAGAATGAAAGGAGAAGAGAGTTATTGGAAGATTTGAGAGAGAAGTGTACTGGGCAGATAAAACAGCACGTGCTAAGGCCCTGGGGTCAGAGAGGGCTCTTCTGGCTTAGCACCTGAGTCTCATCGACTGGCCCAGACCTGGAGCTTGCAGAGTGATGCAGAGTCCCCAGCAGACTGCCTGCTCTGCATCTGTCAGCCGTGGGACTCCAAGGTCGCATGACACTGCTATGAATAGGATCAGCCCAGCTGGCCGGCTCCCTGAGACCCCTGCTCTAAGTGAGGTCTCTGTCAGGGCCACCGTTCCCCTTAGCCTGTGACTCTCCTCTTTCTTCTTCTTTTTAAAAGATTTATTTATTTTTATTGGAAAAGCAGATGTACAGAGAGAAGGAGAGACAGAGATCTTCCATCTGCTGGTTCACTTTCCAACAGCTGGAGCTGAGCTGATCCGAAGCCAGGAGCCTTTTAGATCTCCCATGTGGGGACAGGGTCCCAAGGCTTTGGGCACCCTCCACTGTTTTCCCAGGGAGCTGGATAAGAAGTGGTGTAGCTGGGACATGAACCAGTGCCCATATGGGATGTTGTCACTTGCAGGTGGAGCATTAGACAGCCGAGCCATCACTCCAACCCCTCCTTTTAACTGAAGCTTCTCCTCCCTCCCCCCCATCCTCCTGGGCACTTAATTCCCACAGCTGGCTTCGCTTGAGAGCCTCCTGTGGCTCAAGCCTGGCACAACTGCTCATAGCTACAACCCCAGGAAACAGGTTCTGGCTGTCTTCACTCCTTGAGTCCTCTAAACAATCTTTGGCAGTATGTCGCTCTTCCCGCACGGTATAGATGAGGCAGCTGGGGCACAGAGAGGAGGAGAAACCTGCCCAAGCTCACCTAGCATGTCATGAGGGCAATTCTCCTGCCGGGGGAGCCGGACACAGGGAGCTTAGTGCTTGACCAAGGTCACACACCAGGCAGTACTGAGGCTTTGGGCGGATCCTGGGTCCATCTGGCCCCTTCCAAGTTCATGTTCACTTCTAGGCTGAGAGGCGCCCAGTTACTCCCGCCACCCCCACCCCCGCAGCTTCCCGTCTTGTCTAAAGACCATGTTTGAGCCGACATCGCAGAGCCGGGGCTTCCCCCTCAGAGGCCCAGTCGCGGTCTTGGTGCTATTCCTGATCTGTGCTGGGGAGATGGGGATGGGGCAGATGTAAGTGGAGTGGGAGGGGCAGGCGCCGAGCAAGACCTCCTGGCCCAGTTCCCTGTCTGGGGGTGACATCTAAACCGTGTTCCACAGAATGTTTCCCACAGACTGAGGGCTGAAACAGGGCTTAGAAAACACCCCTACAAATGAAGGAGCTTCCGATTCCAGCTTCCTGCTCAAGTGCACCCTGGCAGGCAGCAGGTGAGGCTGGCTCAAGTGCATGGGTCCCTGCCATCCCCACGGGAGATCCCGACTGAGTTCCAGGCTCCTGGCTTCAGCCCAGCCCAGCCCTAGCCGTGGTGAGCATTTGGCGAGGTGTGAACCAGAGATGCAAGATGGGTCTGTGTCCCTCTCTGCCTCACAGAAGACGTGAAAAGGAGGGAGGGAGGAAGAGAAGAAAGGAAGTGGGGTAACACAATGGCTCAGTTAGCTAATCCTCCCTCTCCAAGCGCCAGGATCCCCTATGGGCACCGGTTCATGCCCCAGCTGCTCCACTTCCCTTCCAGCTCCCTGCTTGTGGCCTGGGAAAACAGCAGTGGATGGCCCAAAGCCTTGGGACCTTGCACCTGCGTGGCAGACCTAGAAAAAACTCCTGGCTCCGGGCTTTGGAATGGCTCAGCTCTGGCCAGTGCAGCTATTTGGGGAGTGAACCAAGGGAATGGAAGATCTCTCTGTCTCTCTTCTCTTTGTAAATCTGCCTTTCCAATAAAAATAAATCTAAGGAGGGGGAGGAGGAAGAAGAGAGGAAGATGGGAAGAAGGAAGAAAGTTGGAGTATGGGTCTTTTTGTTCCTTCTCTCCCTCCTCCTCTACCATCCCCCTCTCTTCATTTCTCTCTGCACTGACAGCAGCAACAGCAGAACGTGGCTCGCACGTTTCACTGTGGAGGCTGAGACCCATTGCCGGTGAGTGACTCACGTGAGGACCCCAGAAGGGTAAGCCACACGCTGACGTCCACACCCGGCTTCCCTCTGTCCTGTGAGCCAGGCCTCAGCCCTGGCCACATCCCTTCCACTTCCCAGTGGCTCCTTCCTGAGGCTCAGACCACCCATCATCACCCACATATGCAACCCCAGGCTGGGGAAGCCAGAGACCTAAGCCCAGTGCATCCTCCAAGCACATGGATGGGGACTGGTCTTGCTATTTCGAACCTTCAGGGTTTTTGCAAGGATCTGTTTTATCCCAGAGCTGTGGCCAAGAGCAGCCCCAGGCCCCCTTGCCAGAACCAGGCTGTGGTTCTGGAACCACAGAGACTGTGCCTGGAACCAGGCTGGAGGAGGGGATGGACAGGGAGATTTGGAGTGTGGGCCAGTGCCAGGCTGCCTCATCCAGGCAACGGACATGTCCCCAGCCATGAGCAGAGAGCATGGGCCCTGCGCTTGTGGCAAAAGACACATTGACTCAACAATGATTCATTCAGATCCTCTTCTTACTGACACTGGGAAGCATCTGCGTCACAGCCCAGAGCCTGGCGACCTGAACCAAAGAGCTCTGCCATGTGCAAGAGACAGAAAGTGCCAGGCTTGGGGCTGTATCTTCTCATAGAATCATCAGGGATGACCTCACCTGAGACAGGGCTGGTGTGATGGCGTATCAGGCTAATCCCCCACTTGCAGCACCAACATCCTTTCGAGTGCCACTTCGAGTCCTGGCTGCTCTCTTTCTCTCCCCTCCCCCTTCTCTGTAACTCTCTGCACTTCAAATAAATACATACATCTTTTTAAAACGTTTAAAAAAGTTTCCTATTCTTTGAGAAGTGCAGAGAGGGCGTCAGAGAACTTGCATTTGTTGGTTCACTCCTGCCAATGCCTGCAACAGCCAGGGCTGGGCCAGGCCGCAGCCAAGCAACTAGAACTCCCTCTGGGTACCCCATGTGGGTGGCAGGAAGCCACTCCTGCTACCCTCTCGTGGTGTGCATACATGGCAAGCTGGATCTGAGGGAGTGGAGTCAGGGATTGCAATATGGGATGGGAACACGCCAAGCAGCCAAGCCCTGAGTGCTGAGCCTAACGAGAGAGATGTCCTGGGAGGCTGTGTGGAGGAATGTTCTGGGCAGAAGGCATGGGCAGTTCCAAGCCCCGAGGTACACCCCAGGAGCCACGAGCAGGCCGGTGTGGCTAGCATAGCGTCAGCAAAGAGTAAGCAAGATTGAAGATAGAAACTGGTGAGGTTTCCAGCTTAAGCCATTCCTGCGAGTCCCACGAGACGGATGGGACGTCCGAGGCTTGATGGGGGACTTGTGTGCACAACCTAGATGCAAATGCTGTACAACCGCCAAAAGGGATGAACACGCTCATTGGGACGTGATCTGCTTCCAGAATCCCAAATCACCGATGCTACTTTGTGCCACTGGGCAGTTCCCCGAGCTTGAGGACCCCCATGGTGGGAGGTTGTTAGGAACAAAGCAGGACTTCATAGGAAATACACCCGTGTGGCATCCAGGAACTTAGATTGATCTTTAAAATTTTAATTTATGGGGGCTGGCATGGTGGCTTAACAGGCTAATCCTCCACCTGAAGCACTGGCTACGATGGGGTGCTGCTGGGTAATAACAGCACTCTAGAGCAGTGAGCTTGCCAAGTCAATGGAAGGTTTTGTTTTTTTTTTTAATTTGTTTATTTTTATTGCAAAGTCAGATATACAGAGAGGAAGAAAGACAGAGAGGAAGATCTTCCATTCGATGATTCACTGCCCAAGTGGCCACAACGGCCAATGCTGCGCCAATCCAAAGCCAGGAGCCAGGAGCTTCCTCCGGTTCTCCCACACAAGTATAAGGTCCCAAGGCTTTGGGCCATCCTCCACTGCTTTCCCAGGCCACAAGCAAGGAGCTGGATGGAAAGCAGGGACACCAGGAACCGGTGACCATATGGGATCCTGGCGTGTGCAAGGCGAGGACTTTAGCCACAAGGTCACCTCGCCAGGCCCAAAGGAAGGTTTTGACTGCACACAAACCCACCCTTCCTAATTCCTCCCACGCCATTCAAATTAATTGAGCTCATGGTAAAGGGCTCTGGAGACGCCCTGCTCTCAGGCCTCTCTGGTGTGTCATTTAAGTTAATGAACTACAGGAATTTTCTGCTCTGGCAGCTCCCTCGCTGCGTCCTGGCACTTAGTTAATGGAATGTTTTGTACTTCCCACAGAAACTGTACTGCACAGCTCTCAAGCTGATTGGAGGATGAGAGGGTTTTTACTCCTGACTTGGGTGCTTACGTGGTGCAGCAAGCAGCTCCCAGCAGCTCCAGGAGTACAGCGGGAGTGTTGTCACCAAGCTTGGGCAATAAAGATTCTTCTTTATTGTTCCGTGTGATTGCTCTCCCTCCCCACAATGCTGGTATCCCATAACGTTGCCTGTTTTAGTCCAAGCTTCTCCACTTCCCATCCAGTTCCCTGTTTATGGCCTGGGAAAGCAGTAGAGAATAGTTTTTAGTCCCTGCACCCACTTGGGAGACTCAGAAGAAGCTCCTGGCTTCAGACCAGCCATTAAGGCCATTTGAGGAGTGAACCAGAACTGGAACAGCTCACTCTACTTCCTTCTCTCTGTAAATCTTCCCTTTGAATAAAAATAATAAAATTTTAAGAAACATACTTATTGGGCCCAGCGAAATGGCTCAGAGGCTAAATCCTTGCCTTACACACTGGGATCCCACATGGGTGCTGGTTCATGTCCTAGCTGCTCCACTTTCCATCCAGCTCCCTGCTTGTGGCCTGGGAAAGCAGTCAAGGATGGCCCAAACCCTTGAGACTCTGCAACTTCTTGGGAGACCTGGAAGAAGCTCCTGGCTCCTGGTTTCAGATTGGCTCAGCTCTAGGTATTTATTGCAGCCACTTGGGGAGTGAATCATCGAATGGAAAATCTTTCTCTCCTTCTCTCTGTAAATCTGACTTTCTAAGAAAAATAAATAAATAAATCTTCAAAAAGAAGAAGCAGCTGCAAAGGAGCCAGGATTTGAACCCAGGCACCCTGCCAGGAGATGGGGCTGTCTCCAGTGATGACATAACCACCGAGCCGTAAAACCTGGCTCGTGATTGACTTTAAATGGTCTGGGAGTGTGCACTTCCAGGGAGCTGGGCCTTGACCACATGTAAATCCCCCAAGCACGGGCTGTCCAAGGGCTTACTGATCGAATTGCTGATGACAACATGCGACCTTCTCCGATCACAGTGGCATTGAATGCCGGGTGTGGGAGTCTTGGAATGGTCTTCTGGACTTGAACGGAGGGACATAAGGGCTGGGTGTCCGGTGTCGTGGCGAAGACCCCATTTCCAGGACCCACAATCCGGAACTAAGTGCCTGAACTGCAATTCCAGCTTCACTTTGGATCTCAGGTTCTTGCTACTGTGCTCTGCTGGGAGGTGGCAGGGATTGGCTCATTTGGTACGGCCTCTGCCACCCATGTGGAAAGAGAGACCTGGGCGGAGCTCCAGGCTCCAGGCTTCGGCCTGATCCAGCTTTAGGGAGTCCCACGGTGTGTATTTGTCGATACATTGGAAAAGACAAACAGGAAGGTTGCTGGAGCACCAAGAAGGGGAGGTGAGGGATGAAGCAGCAGAGTGGCTCCCGTTGGGATAAATACGCCAGGCTGGGGGGAACCTGGGAGGAGACTGGGAGGCCCCCCGCAGGTGGCAGGATGTGATCAGTGCATGGAGAAGGGCGTTGGAAGTTTGAGGGTGTCGCTGCTCTAAGCCATGGCAGATGCGGAGGGGCATGGGCGTGGCGAGAGCTGCAGGCAGGACCCATGTGGTTGAAGATAAAGGACAGTAGGCCTTGGGCGCATGTGCAAGAGCAACTGTGCCTTGATCCATCCTCACCACCAGTCCTGCACTCCGTGGGACCCTCCCTCCCACCCTTGGGGAACCCCTGCAGCCTGGGCACAGAGCTGCTACCATTGGGAGGCGCTGCCCAGCTGCCTTGTCCTCCTCCAGCAGCGGCTTCCCAGACTGCTTCGCCCGGGAACCGCTGCTACTTCACTGGCCCTGGGTCCCGGGGAACAATTGTTGTTGGCAGTGCCCAGGCAGGACCGCAGCAGGCAGAGTGCGGGAAGGGGAAGTCCCTTAGGTTTCTGTCTCACAGCAGGGGCCTGGCAGGGAAACCCCACAGGTCCCAAAAGGAAAGCGGCAGCGGAGGGCCTCGGGGAAGACCGAGAAACCCCCCTGGGCTCCCAGAAGATGGGAAATCCAGGGCGGGGCCAAGGGCGGGGCCGTGCTGGAAGAGAACCCTGCGGTCACCCTTGCACCCAAACCCTGACAGTGGTCTCCCTAGGGTTATTCTGGGTGCTGGCTGAGCCTTTATCCTGGTCACAGCCTGAGCCCTTGTCCCAGCCTCAACCCCAGCCTCAGGCAGAACCCCAACCACAGACGGGATCCGGGATGTGGGCTTAGCTTCAAAGCCTAACCCTGACAGGCCGCAAATAGGGGGGCCCTGGGTTAATGAGCATGTGCTGGCCTTGAAACAGGCAAGAGGCCCGAACCTCCACCCCAGGCCAGGTTCTGTAAGTCCAGCCCCTGACTGAGTCCCGATCTTGGCTATAGATGGACCTGTAATCCTGAGTGTCAGACCCTGACCCCAGACCTAGCTGCCAGCCCTCCCTCTAGGGAGCCCTGACTTGAGTTCCAGGATTGGCCTTTGCCATGGTCTCTTTCGTTTCTGGCCCCAGTTTCAAAATAGCCAGCCTGGGACCCATACTGATCTCCATCACCCCCTCTGTCAGCCATCTGGTAAATCTGAGAGTGAGGCTGACTCAAAGCCCCGAGTCCCCTCTAGTGGGCAATCCCCTCACCTGGCCATGCACCTTGCAGACCCTGGAGCGGTGATGGATGGCTCTAAGGAGATGGGGACAGGGCAGAGAGAAGTCGGAGGGGTCTTACCGCGCAGCACCTCCCAGTGAATGGAGTGCAGTGTGGAAGGAAGGACAGGGTCCCAGAGCTCGGCAGTGGGTCAGGAGTTGTATCCACCGAAACCCCAGTTTCCCGCCACCACTCTGCTCCCCCCCACCCAACCCCCCCCCGCGCTTTGCCTCCCACCCTCTCTGGGAAGGGAAATTACATTTCCCCATTTTAGCAAGGGGTGGTCAGGAGGGAAGACTGAGTGAATACAAAGCTGAAAGTACAAGCAGGACGGAAAGCGAAACCGGGTGCAGCCCCCACTATAAGACTCCCTCTACCCAGGAGATGGCTGGCCAAAGAGGCTGGGCCCTGACATGGGCCAGACGGCAGGCGACCTCAGCTGGCGTGAGTGTGAGATGAGGGTTGCGGGCAAAGGGCTGGGAGGCTTGGCTGAGACTGGGGGTGGTAGCAGAACTTGGCTGGTGAGGAAGGGCCAAGGAACTGGGGAAACCCAAGAGCTGGTGGAGATGAAGGGCATGGCTGGCTGCAAGATGGCAATAAGGGCCCCTGGGATTTGGCTGGCATGAAGGGGGCAGGGAAAAGGGGTAAGTTGGGCAGTGGTTGGAGCAGGGCTAGGCAGGGCTGGAGGAGCCGGGCTGAGTATGAATGATGGGAGGGAGTGGGACAGGTAGATGACAAGACCAGGCTGGTGCTGGTAAGTGGGTCACAAGCAGGGGCTAGAGGAGAGGCTGGCATGGCATAGGGGTCATGGCCCAGGGGTCAGCACTGGATCCAGGCTCTTGGTCCTGGATGGGGAGAAGGGTCAATTGTGCAGCTGCTGGCGAGAATCAGAGCAGCAGGTGGAGGATCAGTTGACAGGTCCAAAGAACTGGAGGATGGGGATGGAGCACCCAAAGGCCAGGACCCAGCCCCTGAGCACCTGCTGCAGATGGTCCAGGGAGGTTGTGAGGTCTCCAGGGCGCAGGGAGGAGGTGGCACACCTCATTCTGGGTGGGTAGGGCTTGGGGACAGCCAAGAAGAACCCCACTCTACCATAAGTCCCTGAAACACCAGAGGAGTAGAGTGACCCCCAAGCCAGGGACCCTGAATGCCAGTGATCCTATAGGCTTTGCTCCCCATGGCTGGGGAGTGGGGTGGGGTTGGGTGGGGAATGAACCCTAAGCCTTAGTGCTCTCGGGGAGTGCTGCGATCCCCCAGGGCTAAGGAAGGGACACCGGCAGTTTTGGTTTGGGTTTCGGGGAGTGTTGTGTAACTCCCAGGATTGCTAGATTTCCTCTCCACGAGGAAGAAACTGCTGAGCCCGGCCCTTTCCCAGAGCCGCTGCCCCTCTGCCCCTCTTTCCAGGAAAACACAAGGCAGGAGCACCCTCCAAAGCGTCCTGCTCTGACCCCTCCACATTCTACAGACGGGAGCCTGAAGATCAGGGAGCAGAGGTGGCTCAAGGGAGACCAGCATGGGAAGCGGGCGCACCTGCCTGCCTCCCTGCTTGGTAACCTCCCATCTTATCCCACCCCCAACACACACACCCCAGGCAGAATGTACTGCACAGTGACCCACCCCAGGTGGGAGGGGTAGGCCGAACCCTTCTGTTCTCACGCCCTGGCTTGGAGCCTCTGGCCTTGCCGGCCTGGACCCCTGGGGGCCATCAAGGTCTGAGTAACCATTGGAGCTGCCTGGCTGAATCCCAGGAATGTAGGGACACAGGAATGCATCCTGATGGATCTAGACTGCAGGCCTGGCTCCCCCACCCTTGAGCCAGCTGGCTCCAAGGACAGGTCAACCTCATTCTGTTTATTTTCTTTCTTTTTATTTTAAGGACTTATTTTTTTAAAAGGTTTATTTTATTTTTATTGGAAAGTCAGATAGAGAGGAGGAAAGACAGAGAGAAAGTTCATCCTCCAATGATTCACTCCCCAAGTGACCGCAACAGCCGGTGCTGCACCGATCCGAAGCCAGGGTCCAGGAACCTCTTCCAGGTCTCCCACGCAGGGTTCCAAGGCTCTTTGGGCCGTCCTCCACTGCCTCTCCAGACCACAAGCAGGGAGCTGGATGGGAAGTGGAGCTGTCCATATGGGATCCCGGCGTGTTCAAGGTGAGGACTTTAGCCGCGAGGCCACGCCGTTGGGCCCTCATTCTGCTTATTTTCAAAAGATGGAGTGGGATGCCATATATGGTTGTGCAGGTTGTTCACTGAAAAGAGACAGTCCAGGGAGTTAACAAGGGTCCTTCCTTTCATCTGCTTATCACCAGCAAAGCTGTCTTCACAGGGCTCGCGTGCTGGGCAGCCTCCATAAGGACCGAGATTGTTCTCCTCCTGTGTGTGCCTCCATCCAGCTTCCTGCCCACCCTGTCTCCCCAGGGCTCAGCCTGGTGTTACTGTCCTTGCTCCTGGTGCGAGCCGGCGTCTGGGGATTACCGAGGCCCCCGCAGAGTCTGCAGGAGCTGAGCAGGGAGTTTGCGCTCAGCCTGCATCTTGCCAGGAAGCTGCTGTCTGAGGTTCGAGGCCAAGCCCATCGCTTTGTGAGTCTCCCTGATTGCAGCAGCGGCCAGGAGGGTGGGGGGAGGGGGTGGTGGAGGTGGCCGAGCTGCGACCCCCTCTGCCCCCTTCCACTGACAGACCTCGCCCTGCAGGCTGAAGCTCACCTGCCGGGGGTGAACTTGGACCTCCTGCCCCTAGGGAAGCAGCTCCCTGAGGTGTCCTTGACGTTCCAGACCTGGCACCACTTGTCTGTGAGTGAGGGATGAGGTGGGGTGGGGCACAAGGAGATGAAGCTGGCTGGGGAGCGTAGAGCTTGTGGATTTGGAGACAGATTCTAGCCAAGGCTGAAGATGTCACTGGACATGAACCTGAGGCTGGCAGAGGGAGATAGAACTGGGGGGGAAAAGCAAGACCGGGGCGTGGCAAGGGGTGGCCATGGAACAGGCCTGGGTTGGAGAAGCACAGGGGCCGAGATTCGGAGTGAGAATGGATGTAGAAGAGGGCAGGGGATAGGGTCAGTGTTAGAGACAGATGGGGTGGGGAGAGGTGGGAGGAAGGTAGAAGTGGAGGAGGTGAGGATGCAACTGGACAGTGGAGAGGGGATAGAAGAAGAATCATGGATGGCAGAGATGCCAGCAGACAGGCTGAGTCAGGAATCGGCAATGGGTCAGGGATCGGAGGAGGAGAGCAGATAGAAATCAAAGACAGAGGAGGTGCGGAGGGAGGTGAGCACAGGCCAGGGGAAGAGCTGCGAATGAGGTGCCCGAGTGCCAGGTGGGCTTGCCCCGGGTCACTCTGGTCCCTGGGTCTCTCCTGCCCCTGCAACAGGATTCAGAGCGACTCTGCTTCCTGTCCACGACCCTGCGGCCCTTCCACGCCCTGCTGGGAGGGCTGGGGAGCGAGGCAGGCTGGAGCAGCTCAGAGAGGATGCAACTGTGGGCCATCAGGCTGGATCTCCGAGACCTCCAGCGGCATCTCCACTTCCAGGTAAGGCTTCCTGGGAGACACCTCCCTCCACCTGCAGAGCTAAGACTCACGTCCAGTCCCCCTTCCAGAATGCCCTCTGCCCACAGAGCAAGGAGGCCTGGAGAGTTGCTCCAAATCCTGTACTCTATGTGTGAGCGTTTGAGTGGATGACAGTGTGAGGGAAGGAACACCTGTGTATGCAGGTGTGAGGGTGATGGGTGTGTGAGAGTATACAGATGTGATAGTGTGACAGTGAGTGTGCAAGTGTGAGAGTGGATGAGTGAGGGTGGGTGCTGGTGTGATAGTTTGAGGATATATGAGGCTGACAGTGTGCAGGTGACAGTGTGAGAGTGGGTGAGTGCAGGTGTGATAGTATACACAGGGGTGTACAATGTGTGTGTGTACATGTGCATACAGCTGCATCAGGCCCTTTCTGGCTTGTCTTGGTCACCAGTTGGTCCTCAATGGAACAGCTGCTCTGGGGCCTCCAGGACAGCAATGGTTGGGGGGAGGGGGCAAGGTCAGCATCCCCAAGGGACACCATCCACTTTCCTCCCTGTGATTCTCTGACATCATAGACCCTCCTGAATCTCTCCTGGGAAACAGAAAGTTCACCTTCAGTGGAAAGGGAATAGAAAATGCAAGCCCATGAAAGCTAGTTAGGTCATCCCTGGGTCTCCGTAGTGCTCCCAGGCCAGCCCTGAGGAGCGGAGAGGAACCACCTGGACCCTACCCCGCCCCCACCCTAGGGACACTCCGGCGGGAGGGACCCAGCTCCAGGACACCTTGCTCCACAGCTTCCATTTTCCCGATGCAAAAAGTCACGCAGGACATGTGAGATGGCCACGAGACGGAGAGGCAAAACAGGCATTGTCCAAGGAATGGGGCACAGACTGTCATTAGGAGCCACCGTGCACCTACCGTGAGAAGGCTTCCAAAAGTTCATGGAAAAGACTGGAAAGATAAACTTATGTGAAAAATTTGAAGTCCATGCATAATTTTTCATATTATAAATTTTCATCAACTTTTTGAAGATCCATTGCGTACATGGCTTTTGCTAGTTTTTAAAAAGTTTTTTTTTTTTTGAAAGGCAAAGTGATAGAGAAAGAGGGAGACAAAGATCTATTTGCTGGGTCACTCCCCAAATGGCTGAAACAGCTGAGGGCTGGACAAAGCCAAACACCCAGAATTCTATGTGGGTCTCCCACATGGATGGCAGGGACCCAAGTACTTGAATCATCTGCTGTTGCCTTCCTAAGGTGCATTAGCAGGGAGCTGGGTTGGAAAAGGAGCAGCTGGGACTTGAACCAACGCTCCAATATGGGATGCTGACATCTCAAGCGGCAGCTACAATGCTGCCCTCCCCCAGTTATTTTTTTGCGCTCAAATAAACTGTTTAGTTTTCCATGAACTTCATGGACATCCCCCTGAATATGCCGGGAGAATACAGTCAGGTTCTCGGCCTGGCTGACCCCTGAACTTCTCCTACAGGTGCTGGCTGCGGGATTCAACCTCCCTGACCAAGAGGAGTGGGCGGAGGGTAAGGGGCACCTCCCAGCGGCTCCAAGTGGCTCTACCCAGGGGCCAGCCCAGGTGGCCTGGCCCCAACTCCTCTACACCTACCAGCTGCTGCACTCGTTGGAGCTGGTCTTGTCGCGGGCCGTGCGGGACTTGCTGCTGCTCTCCAAGGCCGGGCACCCTGGCCAGGCTTTGGGGTTCCCAGCCCCCAGCCCCCAGCCCTGACCCAGTTCACTTCTCAGCCCCTCCCCTCACCTGGAGGACTGAAACAGTATCCCACAGCACAGACTTCAGCTCACTGCCTCGGACCATCCCCTCCAGTCCTTGCCAGTATTTATTTCTTGGATATTTATTTATTTTTTAGGGAGATAATGGTTTATTTATTGTATTATTCTCGGGTTAGACTGCCATATTGGGTCCTAATAAAGCCCTCTAATCTTCTCTCCGACTTGGCTTCTTTTCAGAGAAGGGGGGCCAGCCCCCTGTGTCTTTCCTGGGCCTCTCTCAGCTCCTTCCTTTTGGCGGGGGGCTCAGGGCTCATTGTCCCCAACTTTAGCCAGTGCAGCTGGCGGTTGCCACAGTAACCACTTCTGAGGTCAAGTGACTGTGTTGGCTGCTCCAGGCAACACATCCACCTTTACATACAATTGTCTGAACTTGGCCTTGCGTACAGTGGCTGGGAGCAGAGGGGGAAGGCGAGAGTCATCTTTGTCCCCATCATCTGGTCTGGACAGCTGAGACAGGCTGGGGTGGTCATCAGGGTGGGGACCGGAGGCTTCAGGTCATCAATCCCACTCCTTAAGTTCAAGGTCAGAGGCTCCTGCCCGGCCTTCTATCCCTTCCTTGTGGTCAGGGTCCCCCTACTCCCCGCCTCCTGTGTCAGCTGGCAGTCACTGGGGCTTCGGCCGGCCCAGGCGAGCTTGCAGTTCCTGCATCATGCCTGGGTGTGCGAGGCCAAACCTGGAGAAAGAAGACAAGGTCACGGCTGCATTCCTGGAATTCCCCTGCCCCCTCCGCCTGCAGGCTGCAGTTCCCACACTGTGCTTACCCTTGTCCCGGGGTCCTCCTGGCAGGCACCGGGGTCCCAACTGGCCCCGGGGGGCTTGGTTCCGGGGGTTCCTCAGACTGGAGACCCCTCTCCTCTGCAAGGGCTGACATTCCTTGCTCCTCCTCCTCTTGCTCCTCTTCCTTGGGCTGCTGTGGACTGGACCGCCCCTCCTGCTCCTGGGTGTCACGGGGCCTTCGGAAGGAGGGCCGGGAGCGTCGCTGGGACGAGCTCCGGGCCAGGAGCGCACGACTCCGGGGGACGGAAACGTCCAAGTGCTCCACGGGAAGCAGCGCCTGCGGGGCGGATGGGCAGCAGATGGACAGCTCAAGGGACTGCTGGCTGCATGGCCAGTTCCCGCCCCACGCCCTGCACCCCACCAGGAGCTCTCACCTCACTCCAGCTGCTCTGGGCTCCCGAGGGCTCTGCTGGGGCTGGAGCTGGTGGTTGCCCTGCCTGTGCCTGGATGGCCACCACGCTGCTTGTGTCCGTGTGTTGGGCCTCTGCCCTCTGCTCGCCGGTCGCCTGGACTCCGGGGGCCTCGCTATCCGGGTGGTTCACTCTGCACAGTCCCTCCTTGTCTTGCCTTTCCCCTGCCTCTGGTTCCAGAAGCCTCCACTCGTCCCCGAGGGTCTCCCTGGTCCCCTCTGCCCTGGCTGCCTGGGAGCCCAAGCCATGGCTACCCAGCCCAACTGTGGCTTCAGCCAATGTCCCCGCCTCGGCTTGTTCATCTGTCCTGGCTCCCAAAGCCTCCGTGTGTTCCTCTTGACTGGTTACCTCTTCCTCTGCTGAGCCCTGCAGGCCCCAATCCAGCCGGCCTGGGGCCTCAGCTTCCACAGCCTCCCCTTTGCCCTGCCAAGCCACCCCAGTCCCTCTCCCTGGCCCACCAGCTTCATCCTTGGTCCGCCATGCCTCCAGGCCCTCTTGCAGGCTCTGAGCCACCTCCTCCTGTGGCCTGCAGCCAGGCCTGGAGGCTCCCTCTGCCTCCTCCTGCAGCCTTGCATGCTCCCCCTCCAGGGCCTCTCTGGCCTCTCCCAGTGACCAGCCCATCCCTGCTTCTGCCTCAGGGCTTCCTGCCACCTCTTGGTCCTCCACCCTATGGGCCTCTCCCTGCCCTGCTCCACACCCAGCTGTTTTTGCTCTCTCCCAATCTCCATCTGCACCAGGGACCTCTAGTGTTTTCCACTCCCTGCCTTCTGAACTGTTGGCCTCCCATTCCAGCGTCTGGGCTGATGCAGCTGACTCCTGCCCGTCTGCATCTCCTCCCTCTGCCTCCCAGGGGTCCCTTCTCTGGTTTTCCCAGGCATCTGCTTCCTGGACCTCAGGCCTGGAACATTCGTCCAGGTCCCCTTCTGTCCCCTCTGTGCTTGGAGCTGTGGTTCTCCGAGGCTCCTCCTGAGCACCCAGTTCTTCCTTTTCTTCCTCCAGGGGTGATGCTGGGGTCTGAGCCCCTCCAGTCAGCGTGGGGTCCTGGTCCTCCTCCCCTAACACTGCTGGACTCACACAGTGCGCCTCCTCGCTCCTCTCCCTCACCAGCACCTCCCAGGGCCTGGGCTCTGGTGCAGCATTGCCTTCCCGCTGAGCCTCCTCCGTCTCAGCTGCCTCCTGCACCCCAACCCCACCAGCGCTCATCTCCACATCCTGCCTCTCCAGCGCACTCTCATTCTCAGGCTGCCCTGCGTGGTATGCAGAACCCTGACCTGCTGCCTCCTCCTTGGCAGCCTGTGCACCTGCCATGAGGCTCTCAGCCTCCAGGGCCTGGGTCAGCTTGGGGAAAAGGCTCAGGGCAGCTGCTCTCTTCTCCCACTCCTCCTCTTCCTCCAAGACCCAGCTGCTCCCAGGTGCCTCTGGTGCCCCTTCTCCCAGGACTGACCCGTTCTCTGGCTCCCTGTCTCTGGGCTGCTCAGCTTGCTCCCTGCTGGGGGCTGGCCAGGCCTCCTCCTTCCTCACCTTCTCCTCCTGCTCTTCCCTGCTCTCCTCCTCCTCTTCCTCCAAGACCCAGCTGCTCCCAGGTACTTCTGGGGTCCCTTCTCCCAGGACTGACCCGTTCTCTGGCTCCCTATCTCTGGGCTGCTCAGCTTGCTCCCTACTGGGGGCTGGCCAGGCCTCCTCCTTTCTCTCCTCCTTCACCTCCTTGGCTGAGGTTGTACAGGCCTCCTCCCAGCCAGAGACTGTCCCGCCCGGCTCCCTGCCCAAGGCCTCCCAGTGCCCAGGCTCTGCCCCTGAACCCTGTGACCCTGTATCTCCACTGCCACGCCCCACTACCACCCCCTTTTCTTCCCTCCCAGCCTTATTGGCAACAGGCTCTTCTGTTTCCTCAGCAACCGCCTCCTTGACCTCCTGTCCTGTCTGGCCACCACCTCCTGTCCCCTCCTGCCCGCTGCCACTGGCACCAACCTGCCCCTCAGGCGTTCCGTGCCAGGTCCACTCCGGCTCCACCCCTCTGGCCATCCCTGCCTCTCCCGTCCTGATTTTTTTCCCTTCGCCCTCCTCCTGGTCCCAGGTCCTCAGTGTGTCCTCTCTGTCCACTTCCTGTTCACCAGGCTCCTGCCTCTGCTGGGCTTGGCTGCTGCTGTCCCAGTGAGCCCCCTGCCCTGTCCCAGATGGCACATCCCCTGAGGGGGCACTCAGCTCCTGGCATCTGGCAACCTGTACCGCCTCCCAGGCTCCCATGGTCTGCTTGTCTGTCTGGGAGCCCTGGGAGCCGCCTTCGTCCCACCCCCTGGTTTCAGCCTCAGCAGAGTTCCCCTCCTGGCATGTGCTAGCCTCTTCATGCCCATCCGGGCCTCGGGTTGCTTCTCCTAGGTCACCCTCAAGGCCCTCCAGCGCTTCCTGGGCTTCCTCCTCTACCCCCTCCCCCAGCCCCTCGGCTGTTCGCGCCCCCCTCTCTACGGTGGGGACCTCATCTCCCATGAGGTAGGAGACGAAGGTGCTGAGGGACTCCTGGAAGACAAGGGATGGGGTAGAGGCATTAAGGAGAGGCCCAGCCCCCTTTCAAACCTGCATGACTTGAGACAGGGGAGCAGGGGGAGGTAGGAGGAGGGGCTGGGGTAGGGAACAGAGGTGTAGTGGGGACAAGAATGGGCTCCAGATGCGGCCTGGAGGGCAGGGTAGGCGGGGCAAAGTGGCTATCTCATCTCTGGGCAAAGAGGTCTGGAATCAAAGAGCCCCAAAGGGAAGAAGGTGGAGGGGGGAGGAGACGGGGGGGGGGGGTTGTTGGAAGTCTTGGGCATCTCCCTGCCCTTCTCACCAGTGCCCCCCTCAAGGCTTGGTGCAGCCCAGGGAGGTAGAGCCGGAGCAAATCCATGCTGTCTCCTCTCGGTGTCCAGAAAGCTGATAATGACCGGCCCCACCCACCAACACAGCCCAGGACCCAGGACACTTCCTCTTCCTCTGTCTTTCTCCCTGACACATCCCCACCCTGGGCCCTGCCCACCTTCCCCCACACCCACTGCAGCCTACGCTACCCAGGTCTGGGAGTGAATGGCTGTGCATGTCCCAGGAGGCTCAGGGGTGCAGTGGGCACTGAAGAGCCGGGGAAGGGGGTTGGGGGCAGGCAAGGGAAGAGCAGAGCAGGAGACCTCAGGACTGGGCAGGGGCGGGGAGCAGACAGGTGGCCAGCCTGTCCCTCGGCTGACTCAGGTCTTGTAGCCACACTTAAGCCATTTCCGAGTCCCCCAGCCACAGCCACTCTGTGAGCGGAAGCTGGGGTTTGCAGTTCCTGTTTTGCCCCAGGAGTAGGAGTGAGGAGGGGGCTGGCGGCAGGTTTGGCTTCTCATTTCCACATATTGAATCCTTCCCCAAGGGGACAGAGGGGGTGGATTGGTGGCTCACATACCCATGCCCTCTTTCATGGTTATTCTTGCAAAAGAGAACTGGGCTGAACTCTGCGCTGTGGTTGTCTGTGTCAACTGCCCACTCTATCATGAGTTCCTAGAGGGCAAAGGCCAGGTACGCAAGGCTGCCCAGTTCCCAGGGGGTCTGTCTGGGGAGAAGGATGCCACACCCCAGAGGGCACAACTCACACAGCAGCATGAAGACCTGGTGGAAGGGAGAACGGAGAACAGTGAGCCCAGGCTGTCAAGCCGAGCAGAACTCAGCAGAGGGGAAGGATGTGGGGAGGAGAATTCAGGACACTGACAGACCATTAGAGGAAGGTAAGGGCACAACTTCTTGTATTTGGAACCCTGTGAGGTGGCCTTGGATGAGGTCACGCGATGTTCTCAGGCCTGGAGAGATCTGATCCAGGCATGCGTGGGGGAGTAGCAGCAAGAATCCTGTTGTATTTCTTATGGCTAACTTTGTAGGCTGTGCAATCATTTTGCATGTGTCTTGACTTTATTACCTGGAAAAACAGGGGTTGGACGACTTCCATAAAATTTTTTGGTTTTGGGAAAAATTGGAAAAGATCATTTCTTTTGCTTGATGAAATCCACTTACGAGAGTGTTGTAGTTATTTCAGGTTTCTAAAGCAACTGAAAGCAACCTATAAGAGTGGAAAAAAGTGACTCTGCTGTTAGCCTGGTCAGTCCGGTTATCAAAAACAAAAGAATAAGAGGAGAAAGAAGAAAGGAAGAATAAAAAAAAGAGAAAGCAAGGGCCAAATAAAGAGAGAAAGAGAGGGGGCGCCAGAGAGCTAAGGGCAGGTGACCATATTTCTTTCTGGCAACAGAAGGTTGTGGGAGAGGAGCTGAAGCCGATTGAAGCCATGATAAGTGCTGGCAGCATTACGTCAAGGTTTTGCGCGCAGCCAATCCATCTGAACGGCTTTACTTGCTGATCCTACCGATTCTAGTTTAAAATCTGGGGTTCCAGGCCTCTCCTTCCAGGCAAAGACAGGGCGAGGAGCCGGAAGTAGGGAGGACCTGCGAGCACGTGATGGGGAATCCGCGAGCGCTCTCACGTGACTCGGCAACCTGCTGCGCCGCGGCGAGGAACGCTCGGTTGCTCTTAAAGGTACAGGTCCGGGGACGCCCTGTTCTCCAGGGGGCGGGGGCAGATCGGATGGGCGGGAACGTGGCGGGGGTGTGGGAGGGTTCGAGACTCAGTCCTGAACCTGCCTGATGGATCGCGGGGCGCGAGTGCAGCAGACAAGCCGGAGGTGGGATGGCCACGGGACGTTGAACCTTCTCACCTGTCACAGACCTTCACCCTCCTGTTGGGGGCCAATTCCGACTCCTCGCTGACCTGGGGCCCCTCGGGGAGCCGCGCTGAACGCCATGGACGGCCGCGGGGACTTGCGACAGTACCTGACAGATTCCCAGGGTGAGTGTTCTGGCCCGGTCCTCGGGGAGTGCCCACTGGTGCCCCTCGACCCACCTGATGGGGGGGGGCTTGGGAGGACCCGCGGGGTGGGGGGGGGGGGACGAGTCGTGCACCGGACAGAGGCGTGGGTCTTAGGCCACCTTCTCGCCCTGGCAGGGGAAGAAGAGGCCATCCCGGAGCTCCGGGCCTCTCAGTCGGGCAATCAGAGCGCCCACTGGAGGAACGCGGTGGGCTTCTGGTGAGCGTCCCCGGGGGTCAGCAAAAGTGGGGTGTGAGGAAGGGAGGATGGGAGGAGAAGGGGGCGCTGGAGCAGCTGGGAGCTGCACGGAGGAGCTGAGTGCGCACACAGTGACTGAAGCCATCGGTTTGCCCCGAGGCACCTGCCAGCCCTTTTCCAAACTTCATTTATTTACTTATCACCTGTCTGCCTGCCATCTGGACGTTTACCAATGGCGTATTTTTCCTCCAAGCGGTTCAGCTGTAAAATTCTTTAATACACTTTTTTTTTTTTTTAAAGAAAACTGTCTTTAAAGATTATTTATTTATTTGAAAGCATTACAGAGAGGGGGAGAGAAAGACAGAGGGAGATCTTCCATTCACTGATGCACTCCCCCAGATGGTCACAACCTCCAGGGCTGGGCCAGGCCAAAGCCAGGAGCTTCATTCCGGTCTCCCATGTGGGTACAGGGGCCCAAGCACTTGGGCCATGTCCCTGCTGGTCTCCCAGGTGCATTAGCAGAGAGGTGAAGTCGAGTAGGCAGTAGGCTTACCAGCCCCTAAAGACAGACAACTTTTTAAATCCAAATGGAAAAAAACAGTTTCTCCCTGATGTATGTTTAAAGTAATTGCATTGGTATTGAAACTGTTAGAGAAAGATTTCCTAAATCTTTCAATTTCAATTTTCAATAAAGATTCCAATGCAGGGCCCCACGCGGCTAAAGTTCTCTCCTTGAATGCGCCCCAGGATCCCATATGGGCGCCGGTTCTAATCCCGGAAGCTCCACTTCCCATCCAGCTTCCTGCTTGTGGCCTGGGGAAGCAGTTTAGGACGGCCCAAAGCCTTGGGACCCTGCACCTGCGTGGGAGACCCGGAAGAAGTTCCTGGCTCCTGATCGGCACAGCACCAGCTGTTGCGGTCACCTGGGGAGTGAATCATCGGACGGAAGATCTTCCTCTCTCTCCTCCTCTCCATATATCTGACTTTGTAATTAAAAAAAAAAAAAAATTTCAATGTGCAGCCTTGGGAAATACGCCTAGCATTAACCCAGACAGGGAAGAAGCCAGGAATTGGAAGTGGATTCTTTAGTGTCTCATGAGTGAGCGTCTGATGGCCCTTGAGCCTGTTTCATCAGCAGTGAAAAGGGAAGAGCTGTGGTGTCACTTCCTAGGACCGTGATTGGGGACGCTTAGCCAGCCTCTGACACTGGGCCATGCGCTGTGTATAGCTCCAAGAGAGGGGAGTTAACGAGAAAGGCTTTGGCATTGCCTTATTAAAAAAAAAAAAAGGATTTATTTATTTGAAAGGCAAAGTTGGAGAGAGGGAGAGAGAGATCTTCCATCCACTGGTTCATTCCCCAGATGGCTACAACAGTGAGGTCTGGATCAGGAACCAGGAGCTGCTTCTGGGTCTCTGATGTGGTATAGGAGCTCAAATACTTGAGCCATCCTGTTCTGCTTTTATAGGCCACAAACAGGGAGCTGGGTCACAAATTGGAGTAGCTGGGAGTTGAACTGACGCCCATATGGAATGCTGGTCCTGCAGGCAGAGGCTTAATGTACTATGCCACAGTGCCAGCCCCCGTTTCTCGATCTTGTCCACAAGTAGACTGAAGCCACTTGAGGAGGAAGCAGCAAACAAGGGACCTGGATGCAGTCCCTTGGGTATCCCGCTCTGTAGCCACACTGTGGATGAGGGAGACCCTGAACTGAATGAGGGGCCAGCTCTGAGGAGTGAGGGGCCAAGGATGACTTTCAGGGTGAGGCTTGGAGATGAGCAGGGAACCCCGATCTGGTATCTGCCCGCCTGCTCTTCAGTCAGCCCTCCCTGGTGGGGTTGGGTGACAGGGAGGGGAATGGAGGGTGCTGTGGGAGGGACTGAGACTGG
The DNA here is from genome assembly GCF_030435755.1 of Ochotona princeps. Lineage (NCBI taxonomy): Eukaryota > Metazoa > Chordata > Mammalia > Lagomorpha > Ochotonidae > Ochotona > Ochotona princeps. The sequence continues at coordinate 24,371,061 of NC_080855.1, read as the reverse complement.
CTCCTTGGCCCAGGGGGCAGCTGAGCTCCGTGTGCTTATCCCAGGATCCTGGGCCTTTGCAACAACTTCTCCTACGTGGTGATGCTCAGTGCTGCCTATGACATCCTCCATCACGACACGGTGCCTGGGAACCAGAGCCATGTAAGCCAGCCCCTCTCCACCGCCAGCCCGGGGCTCGGTCCCCACAGGCAGGTGAAGGCTCCCCCCTGGGGCAGAAGCTTCTTGAAATACTTCGAAAATGAATCACAGAAGAGTGGGAAAAAGGGACTAAGTTTGCAATCTTCCCAGACCCTAAGAACTAGAGGGATCTTTACGAGACCAAAGGGTGCCAGTGATTGGGCAGGGTGATCCTCTATGGCAAAACCCCTGAGCCTGCACCTGCTCTCCACTGGAGGAGGCCGCATGGGCCTCCATGGGTTGTTGGGAGGGATACTGAGGGGCAGGGTTGTTCCCAGACATTTGCAGGCTGTCCATCAGTATCATGTCTTGCTGTCTACCTTCTCTATGCCAATAGCCCACCCAGGTCACTGGTACCAAGGATGTCCCCAGGGTGAGGGTGAAGGTGGGGGAAGGGGTGACACTGCCCTCAGAGGAGAATCACTTGTCTGTGCTGAGCTGGTCCAACAAGGTAGATTGTCCCAGGATCAGATCCTCTGGAACAGCCAGTGTTTGTCTGAAAGCTCCTGAATGAATTAGCCACACATGGTCTGGCCTTGGCATGGCCACCTTCCATCTGCCAGCCATGGGTCAGAAACACTTTAGAGAGACCCACCTCTGTAGTGCCCTTAGAGAAACTGTTTGCAAGATGACCCGAACCATCCTTTAAGTTAGCACAGAGCTGACACACTGGTCTACCCCTTCCGTCTGCCTTCTTGGGTGACAGGTTTGTCTCTCCCACCAGGTGGACCCAGGGCCAGCACCCCCTCCCCACAACTCCTCTCGCTTTGACTGCAACCCTGTCTCCACAGCTGTGAGTGCCCAACCCACTCCTCTCCTGCCCCCGGAGGACACTCTTGGGCATCCCTGAGGTTGCCAATCTAGGAGGGAGCCCTTTCTTCCTGGCCAGAGCTGGGGGGGTGGTCTCTCACTCTTCCCCCTGTCCCAGGCCGTCCTGCTGGCAGACATTCTCCCCACCCTCGTCATCAAACTGCTGGCTCCTCTTGGGCTCCATCTGCTGCCCTACAGGTCAGGGCGGGAGTGTGGTGGGGGAGGACAGTAGGCAGGAGAGGGTTGGACAAGGGGGCACAGCAAATGGGAGGGGGTGGGGCAGGGGGCACAGCAGATGAGGGGGTGAGGTGGTTGGGGGCACAGCAGGTGGGGGTGAGGTGGTTGGGGGCACAGCAGGTGGAGGGGAGGCTGCAGAGGTGGGAGCAGGGGCTCACTGTCCCCTTCCCTCCACCTCCTTCTCCCTTGCAGCCCTCGGGTTCTCGTCAGCGGGCTGTGTGCTGCTGGAAGCTTCCTCCTGGTGGCCTTTTCTGACTCTGTGGAGATCAGCCTGTGCGGTGAGTGCGCAACTGCATGTCAGATGTGAGAGAGCGCATACGTGGGTCACCTTTCACTGCTGGGGAAGGCACTGTGGCCGGAACCCTTAGCATCAGCTAGGGGTGTCCCAAGGGGGAAGGGGTTTTGGGTGGAGGAAACGGACAACTTCGTGGAGAGGAAGGTGGGTCATTGGGGTGGAGGGGATGGCGAAGATGAGCTGTCGTTCCAAGTGGATGGAGCCACAGCTCTCTGCCAGGTGGGTGGAGGAGGGAGTTGATTCGTGGCCTCCAGCCTGGAACCCACCAGTCTTTTATTCCATGGGAGCTGATCTTAGCAGAGGAGGTCAAGGTCAGCCTGCCTTAGGGAACTGGGCTGCCCTGGGAAGGCTCAGTTTGGCCAACCTCACCCCTGCACACACCTCCCTGTTTGTCCTCTTGCTAGGTGTGGTCTTGGCCAGCATCTCATCAGGTCTAGGAGAGGTCACCTTCCTGTCCCTCACTGCCATCTACCCCAGGTCAGCAGCAGAGCGGGGCCGAGGTGGGTAGGAGCGGGAGCAAAGCTGCTCTGGTCCTCCTGACTGCTCCTGTGTGCCCCCTAACAGGGCTGTGATCTCCTGGTGGTCCTCGGGAACTGGGGGTGCAGGACTGCTCGGGGCCCTGTCCTATCTGGGCCTCACCCAGGCAGGCCTCTCCCCACAGAACACCCTGCTATCCATGCTAGGTGTACCTGCCCTCCTGCTGGCCAGGTGAGCCACCCTGGGGCCAGGAGGAGGAAGGGGGATTCAGAACCAGAGTTGGGAAAATCATGACAACAAAACATCCAAGGATTGGGGAGGAAAATGGGATTCATGTTTGGGCTCTGCAGAAGGGGGGATTTTTCCAGGCGGAAACTGTTCCCGCACACCTTGGAGGCCGAGCTGGAAGGAGGAGGGTGTGGCCCTGTGGGCGTGGCTCCGGGGTGTGGTTTCTTGGGGGTGTGGTCTCAGTGGCTTGGGGCCTTTCCAGCCAAGCAGGTTCTCTGACTTCTGCCTTTGTTCTGCTCACCCCAAGCTATTTCTTACTGCTCACGGCCCCTGAGCCCCAGGACCCTGGAGGGGAAGAAGAAGCCGACCCAGCAACACGGCAGCCCCTGTTAAGACCGGAGGTCCCAGAGGCAAAGCCAGGTAGGAGACAGAGGTCAGTCGTTACACATGAGAGGGGACCAGGGTCAAGGTGTTGGTAGTGAACAAAGTCCATTGCAGTGCTGGAAAGAACATAAGGTAATGCTGTGGCCCAAAAGTGACAACAATGGACTGGAACCAGGGAGGGGTTCTGCTTTAGATTTATTTATTTACTTGAAAGGCTGAGCAATACACACATAGATCTTCCATCCACTGAGTCACTTTCCACATGGACACAATAGCCAAAGCTGGGCCAGGTCAAAGCCAGGAGCTAGGAGTTGCATCTGAGTCTCCCATGGGGTTTCGGGAACTCATGGGGTTAAGCCATCATTTGCTCCTGGCCAGGTATTAACAGAAGCTAAATTAGAAGCAGAGCAGCTGGGACTTGAACCAGCCCTCTGATACAGGACGTAGACTTCCCAAGCTGTAGCTTAACCCATTGCACCACAACACCTACCTCCAGAGGAGGTGTCTGAAGAGGTGAAATGTGGGCTGGAACTTGACTAACCAGGACCTGACTAACCTGAGTAGACAGGTTCCAGATGAGGGCAAAAGCAAGTGCTAAGGTGTCAGATGTTCTAGAAACACATGGAGTGGCAGGGGGTGGGAGGGAGCAGTGCTGTGGTCTGGTGGGAAAAGCTACTTCCTGCATCCTATATTGGCACTGGTTTGTGTCCCAGTTTCTCCACTTCCCATCCAGCTCCTACTAACATACCTGAGAAAAGTGGCCTGAATACGTGGGTCCCTGCCATCCAGATGGGATGAAGCTCCAGGTTCCTAGCCTGGAGCTGGACCACTGCAGCCACTTGGGGCCTGGAGCTATCGTGAGGTGGACACAGATACTTAAATATCGATCAAATGCAGCATTGCGCAGTGCAGGAGGATCCAGTAGGCCCACTCTGCGTGTCGTTGAGTTATTGCACGCCCCTGCTGAGTCTTCGGTGTGCCAAGTCTGCTGTACCCTTCTCCCCCTGTTCCTTCGCAGCTTCCAGCTGGAACCTGTCCTGCCGGGAAAAGTGGACCATATTCAAGGTTTGATGGTGGCCGTGGTGCGTGCCATGGGGCGGAGCCACAGAGGAGGGATGCATGTGGCCTGCCGTCTGCTCACCCTGCTGCCCCTTGTAGGGCCTGCTGTATTACATCATCCCGCTGGTGTTGGTCTATTTTGCTGAGTATTTCATCAACCAGGGGCTTGTAAGTGCACGGGTCACAGGGAGGGCTGTGGCAGTGGCAGTGGTGCAAGGAGAAGGAGCTGGGGGACTGGAGTGTACTCTCACCGTGTCGCACCTGTGTCCTCTGTCTTGCTTTGGCTGCAGTTTGAACTGCTGTTCTTCCAGAACACACACCTGACCCACACCCAGCAGTACCGTTGGTGAGAGGAGAAGGCATGGGTGTGGGGGGGTGTTTGGGCAGGGGTCTGGGAGGGGCTGTCTCTCATGGAGCAGTCTCTGGGCAGACTGGGAGTCCCCCTCTCCCCCAAAAAAAGAGTGTCCCCTGCTCCCCACCCCGACCCAGGTACCAGATGCTATACCAGGCTGGAGTGTTCGCCTCCCGCTCTTCTCTCCGCTGCTGCCGCATCCGCTTCACTTGGGCTCTGGCCATGCTGCAGGTACCCAAATGCTGCTTCTCCCTCCGCTGTGGGCTCCCAGCCTCTGCCCCAGGCCCTGCTGGAAGGGCTTTATCCTTTAGAAGCACCTGGGGTCAGGGTTGGGGGGGGTGGGAGGGGCAGGAGAGAGGGAGCGATTCCTGTTACAGTGGGTGGCCTCAGGAGCCAGGCGACCCCCAGGGGCAGACCCCAGCTTCTGTTACCAGCAGCTGGCTGTGTGACTCCGGGCGGGTCTCTGATCCTCCCTGAACCTCTGTGTCTCACCCACATGTCAGGTGGATCCACCATCTGGGTCTCAGGCCAGTTTTAGATCGTTAGCACTATTATTATTAATATTAATAAGAGTAGTAGTATTTGAGAGGCAGACAACTCCTGGCTACTGGTGCACTCCTTGAATGCCCACAGTCACCGGAGCTGGGCCAGGTAGAAGCCAGGAGTCAAAGACTCCATCCAGGTCCCCCACCTGGGTGATAGAGACGCAATGAACTTGAAGCATCACCTACTGCCTCCTGGGGTCTGCGTTAGCAGGAATCTGGAACCAGGAGTCAGAGCCGGAACTTGAGCCCTGGCGCCCCCACGGTGGGGTGGCAGGTGTCCAGATAGTGTCTCAAATGCCAGGCCTAATGCCCACCTCTAGGAGCCCTTTGTGAGGATTATTTGCATCTACGTGGAGCAAATAGGATTTCAAAGTCCCCTTTGTAACTGTAAAATACAGCACTGTCACTGGCATTGTGACCAGTGGGCCGTTTATCTCAGTAATTGCCAAGGAGCAAATTGACCCAGCCATGGCCCAGCAGCAGCAGCCTGCAGCTCTCAGCATATAGCAGTCTGTCCAAAAGAGTTTCCCACTACCAGCATTCCTGGGTTCAAGGTCACAAGTCGACTGCCCCTGGGAAGGGAACGGTTAAACCTTCCACTGTCACGAGAAAGCCTTTTGGCCTCAGCAGTTCAGTTCTGCCAGCCCAAGGTCCCCACCATGTTGCTTATAGCCAAAGCCACCAACCATCTTCCTGAATTTGTCTAAGCTATGGGTGCAGAACCTGTATTTTTTTTTCCCCTGCCAAGGGCCATTTGGAGATGTATAACACCATTCACTGGCGATACAAAACTATCTGCTCGAAAATCAGCTTGCTGTACATTTGCTCAATTTCGGGTCCTACCTGTGGTTGCCTTGGCAGGGCCAGACCTAATAATTTCCTGGATGTTGTCCCCTCACTGCTGGCCTGAGGCTTGTATCCATCAAGTTCCAATTTACTGGGTCAGCAGGTCCTCACACAGGAGTCTTCTAGATCCTGCCAGCTTCACCTAGAGTTGTCCCCAAGGCTGTCTCCTGGAACTGGAGTCAGGGCTTAGATTGACAGAAAGCGCCTCACCTAATGCACGGCCTGGAGGATGCAAGGCATTTTGCACCTGTTACCTGGGGCTGCCAGGGGCTGCTCTGTTGTACAGGTGTCTGAGCCCACCTGAGACAGACTGAATTGGGACCTGAAGGGGGGTGAGGTGTGTGTGGGAGGGGACTGCACGCACATTTGTCACAAGAGCCTCTACCTGAAGAGTGTGAGCCACTTACATTATACAAAGGGTTGGGATAGTAGAGCTCCCAAGGTGGGTTGGGGAGAGGAGAGAGAAAAATTGCATCCCTTTGAGACTCTCAGGGAGATGGCAGGTATGGACTAAACTGATTGATGACCAAGAGAGCTCCCAGTTACGGAGAAGGGGGAATGACGGGGGCGGGGGCAGAGGCCCGCAGGGAACTGGGCCAAGCAGGGAGGTCACCGAGAGAAACCTACAGTAGCTCCCAGGGCTTGGTGGAGCCAGGGCCATCAACTTGCTAGCTCTGCAGCATCTCCAGGGGCCACAGGAGGGGCTGCCCCATCCCGCTGTGACTCCAGGCTCAGCCCTCCCCTGCCTCGCCTGTGTCCACAGTGCCTCAACATGGCCGTGCTGCTGGCAGACATCTGGCTGGGCTTCCTGCCAAGCATCTACCTCGTCTTTTTAATCATTCTGTATGAGGGGCTCCTGGGAGGCGCAGCCTACGTCAACACCTTCCACAACATTGCCTTGGAGGTTAGCAGCTGCTGGGGGCAGGGCGAGGGCGAGGACGGTGCCTGGCACAGTCCGGGGTATAGCTCTCTGAGGTGCCTGGCACAGTCCGGGGTATAGCTCTCTGAGGCCCGAGGCATCCTTCACCTGAGCCCTGTGCTTTTCCCAGACCAGCGATAAGCATCGTGAGTTTGCCATGGCCGCCGCCTGCATCTCTGACACCTTGGGGATCTCGCTGTCGGGGCTCTTGGCCTTGCCTGTGCACAACTTCTTCTGCCGCCTCTCCTGATGTGGATAGATGTGACGGGGGATAAGGGACCCGCTGTGCTGGGAGCAGGTGGGGGGTCAGACGTGCCTGTATTTCTGGCTCCCCGGTCCCTGGTCCCTGTGCTCCCATCATGGGCTCCCCTGTGGGGGAAAGGGAAGTGCCAGGCTTTGTTCTCAAGCGAGTGCCGGGCAGCCGTATCTCCCACTCCCAAGCTGGACTCAGGGAGTTTCTTGGTGGCTTTGTGCCATCTAAATAAATGCCTATTTTATCAATGGATCACTTGTGCGGTTTTTGTCTATGATAGTTTTGTGGTAAAAGTATACAAGCTCTCACATAAAGGAAATAATTCAGTAGATTTCTGCCTGTCATTGAGGCTCTATTTGCTATTTTTTGTAGTTGTTTGTTTTTTAAGATTTATTTTACTTTGGTGAGAGATTGAATGTTAGAGATATCATCCATCCATTGGTTCACTCTCCAGATGGTCACAACAGCTGGATCTGGGCCAGGCTGAACCCAGGAGCCAGGGGCTTCCTCCAGGTCTCCCTTTGTGGGTAGCAGGATCCCCAGGACTCAGACCAGCTTCTGCTGCTTGGCCATATGCGTTAGCAGGGAGCTGGATCAGAAGTGGAGCAGCTGGGGCTCGGCAGTGTGGCCTAGTGGCTAAGGTCCTCGCCTTGATCCCATATGGCCGCTGGTTCTAATCCAGGCAGCTCCACTTCCTCTCTATCTCTCCTCCTCTCAGTATATCTGACTTTGTAATAAAAAAAATAAAATAAATCTTTAAAAAAAAAAAAAAAAGTGGAGCAGCTGGGAATTAAACCGGTCCCCATAGGGGATGCAACGTTTGGAGGTGGTAGCTTAACTGGTTAAGCCACAATGTTGGCCCCGAGACTCTATTTATTCATGTCTTTATTGTATAGGTCAACTTATGTTTTTCCCCAATATGAACATTTTCAACTAAAGAAATTGAAAGTCCTTGCGGTGTCAGTCCCATGGATATACCACCTGACTTTTGGAGGAACATTTTGCCCCCTCCCATTCCTCCATGTGTTTCTTTCTTGGGGTGTATTTATTTCAGAGCAAGGTGGACATCAGTAGTTTCCCTGGAAACACTTCAGCCCATACACTTTGAGAGTGTTCCTTGATTTAGGGGAAAAGTAACAGAAAAATCTTTCCTGTGCTGGTTCATTTCTCAAATAAATGCCCAGAGCAGTCAGGGCTGAGCCAGGCTGCAACCAGGACCCAGGAACTCCATCTGGGTCTCCCACATGGTGGGTGGCAGGAACCCCTGATTGTGGGCCATCATGAGCTGTCTCTCGGGCAGAGTGGAAGGGAGCGGCCCAGAAGCAGAGGCAGGACTGGGTACCAGAAGCAGACATGGGCCCATCCTCAAATTGTTACAATTTTGGCTGTGATTGAGCCGGGCTGAGCAGTGTGGCCCATACCTCATTGTGTCTCCGTCCTATTTGCTGGTTTTGGTGCCTAAGTCCAGTTCACTTAGGTCTTGTCCCAACAATTCAATAAATTTATTTCCTTTGAAGGGAAGTGCTGCAGCTATGGAAAGCATGCTTTGGAAATGCTCATTTATAGTCAATAAATACGCAGCCATTCAGCTTGCATACCCAGGGGCTGGCGCAGTGGCTCTACAGGCTAATCCTCTGCCTACAGTGCTGGCATCCCATATGGACACTACTTTTAGTCCCAGCTGCTCCACTTCTAATCCAACTTCCTGCATATGACCTGGGAAAGCAGTAGAGGATGGCTCAAATCCTTTCATCCCTAAATCCATATGGAAGACTGGGAAAAAGCTCCTGGCTCCTGACTGCAGATCAGCTCAGCTCTAGTTGAACTAATTAGGGAATGAATCAACACACAGAGCTCTTTTCTGTCTCTCCTTCTCTCTGTAAATCTTCCTTTCAAATAAAAATAATCTTTTTTTTAAAATGCAGATTCAGGTACCCCAAGAGCACTCCCTCGCTCCTGGTGCTATTTGTGGGCCCAGCTTGGGGAAACACTGGTCTACAGGTCAGCTACATTGGGCTTGGAAACCACAGGCAGCTGGCTCTGCCATTCCATCATCACCCTGTAGTCCCCAGAAAAGTCATTGCACCCCAGTTTCTTGCTCTTCCAAACAAGGTGACAGTGGCAGCTTTCAAGGTGAACATCCAGGCTAGCAGTGACCCCTGCGCCCCACATCAGAAGCAGTGACCCCTGCATTCCACATTCAAGCATCTGCACTGAAAGCCACTCTGGTTTGTGACTGCAGCTTCCCGCTAAGGGCCAGCAGTGAGGATGGCTCGGGGGAGACCTGAATGCCTCCACCTGTCAGGAGACTTGAATTGGGTTCCTGGATCCCAACTTGTACCTCTGCTCATCTGTGACCCCCTGGGGGTCATTTGGGGAGTGGACTAGCAGCAGGGGGTGTGATGGAAATTGACCACCAGAGACTCATAGCCACTTACTGAAAAGGAGGGCCACAGCCTTGGTACCTCGTAGAAGGCTGATCCCTGATGGGCTTTTGGTACAGACTCTTACATGGAAGTAGCATGAGCTATTTTTAGCACTAGTAGGGTGGTGGGGCAATTGCCAAGCAAGTAAGGGTTACAGAAGTGTGTCTGTGGGTAGGATTGGGCCTGTGGCCAGCCCATCTGGGTCAGCATCTTATCTCAGTCCTCCAGCTGTACCTGGCTGGCTTCAAAGCAAGCTCATCCTACACTGTCTTCATGTAGCCTTTATGCAAGCTGTTTTCTAAAAAGTCTTTTCTAAAAAGTCCCTTCTCAGGAGCATTATTTAAAAATAAATAAATAGGGCTCGGCAGCATGGCCTAGTGGCTAAGGTCGTCGCCTTGATCCCATATGGCCGCTGGTTCTAATCCCGGCAGCTCCACTTCCTCTCTATCTCTCCTCCTCTCAGTATATCTGACTTTGTAATAAAAATAAAATAAAATAAAATAAAATAAAAAAACAAAAAACATTATTTCCCACCATAAATAAATAAATAAATAAATAAAAATAAATAAATAAATAAATACTGGCCAGCACAGTGACATGGCAGACCAATCCTCTCCCTACAGCGCTGACATCCCGTATGGACACAGGTTCGTGTTCTGGCTGCTGCACTGCCGAGCCAGCTCTCTGCTAATGACATGCGAAAGCAGTAGAAGATGGTTCAAGTGCTTGGCCCCTGTACCCACATGGGAGATGTGAATGGAGCTCTTGACTATGGCTTGGCCCAGTCCCAGTAATTGTGGTCATTTGGGCAGTGAACCAGCAGGTAGAAGGTTTTCTCTCTGTCTCTTTCCCTCTCCCATACATCCCATAACTCTGCCTTAAAGTAAAATAAGTAAATATTTAAAAGCAAGTCAATAAATGCCTGGTTTGTAAGGTGCTTATGAAAGTCAAATGACTGCATGGGAATGCAGAGTCAATAAGGTGATAAGGTATGTCCTGCCCTTAACCCTTCTCAAATTCATTCTGCCGGAAGTATGAAAGCTTTCTTGATAGATAGATAGATAGATAGATAGATAGATAGATAGATAGATAGAGCGAGCGAGCTTGCATCAGCAGTTGAATATGGGATGCTGATATTGCAACCAGAAGCTTAACATCATGTGCCACAATGCAGGCCTGAGGCCCACCTCTTAATAGGCACCATTGCAATGGCAACTACATTTCTACAGGAGTGACAGGTGTTTGGTGCAGTGACTAAAGGCACCGCTTGAGACACCTGCCTGCTCCCAACTCCAGCTTCTTGCTGATGCACACCCTAAGAGGCAGCAGGTGATGAGCGGACCAGGCTGAGCAGGGATACAGAACCCATTGGCGGGCATGTATACTGGGTTAGGGGGAGAGCCAGGCTGGGCTAAGCAACTGGTACACACATGAACCAAAGTGTAGGCTGTTTGGGCTTTGTTGCAGCATCCGCTAGCAGGTGCCAGGATTGGGGCAAGTCCTGTAAGGCTAGACCATGGAACCACCTGGAAAGTGCAACGTCTGGGGCTGGGAATGGACCTAGTAGATAAATTGTGTGCATCTCTCTGATGGGCTGCAGCTCCCACCAGTGAGCATGGGAACCAGGGCTGGGGACAGGCCTGGCTAGACGGGAAGTAGCACTTGCCGGCATGAGCGTAGAATGGATAATGGGGTTGGTCAGGTAGACTCCAAAACCAATTGATGTGTATGAGAGCCAAATGGGATGTGTGATGTACTAGACCAGTCTGCTGCACATACCAGCATGTGCAGGAGCCAAGGCTGAGGAAAGGCTTTTAGGGGTTATTAAGGGTCACTCTGACTAGACTGCAGTTCCTGCTAATGTACATGAAGGCTGAGTATGTGGTAGACAGAGATGTGCTGAACCCCAGCATCCAGTGGTTGGCATAAGAGATATGGCTGGGGACAGAATTAACTGGGTGGCTACAACCACCAGTGTGTGTGTAGGCTGATGTGAATGATGAACTGAGTCAGACCCCACACTGGCTGACACACACAGAAGTCAGGTTAGGGTCGCCTCTGGCAAGGTTTCTTTGGGAACCCCCCCAACTGGATCACTGGACTCAGAATTCCAACCACCGTGAAAATCACAGAATCTGTGGTCTGATTGTGGAGCTCACGTGTCAGAACTGGGTCTCCACAGTTGCTGAGACCTGTGTAGCAGACAGCATGCCTACATGCTCACAGGGGACATGACAGTCAGCTCACTGAGGCCTGCAGAGGACATCTAGTACCATGGACGGCAGAACAAATTGGACAGCTCTCCTGGACCAGTATCTGAGTGAACTGAGACTCTAAGGTGGACTCTATCAGCCAAAGGATCTTGGCAGGATTTCTTCAACCCTGGAGCAACAAAATCAACAGCATCTCAAAACTATCAAAACCACTTAAGCAGTACCCTCAGAACATGTTGCACACTGGGGACCTGGGGACCTCAGACAGCCATGCCCATCCCGGGTACTGATGCAGGGAAGCCCTCTGCTCTTCCTTCCCCTTTCCCCAGCTACAGGAGGAAAAAAAGGAGACTGGAAACAGTTGTCTCATCGACTTTTCCCCATTCCTCAACGCCCTCCACCCTAATCAGTAGTCCATATTGGCATGCATCCTTAACTATGTAAACATCATCAAAAATAAATTTATTATTAGAAAAAAAGATAAATGGACCCAGTGCGGTAGCCTAGTAGCTAAAGTCCTTGCTTTGCACACACCGAAATCCCGTATGGGTGCTGGTCCTAATCCCAGTGGCCCTGCTTCCCATCCAGCTCCCTACTTGTGGCCTGGAAAAGCAGTCGAGGACAGACCAAAGCCTTGGGACCCTGCACCTGCAATGGGAGATCCAGAAAAGGCTCCTGGTTCCTGATTTCGGAGTGGCTCAGCTCTGGCTGTTGCGGCTACTTGGGGAGGAAATTATCATATGGAAGATCTTTCTATCTGTCTCTCCTTCTCTCTGTATATCTGACTTTCCAATTAAAAAAAAAAACAGATAAGTGAATTACCCATGGTGTTAAAGAATTTTTTGAAGTCATTTATTTTCATGGCAGCAAGACAGGGTGGGAAAGAGAGAGGAGAGAGAGAGCATGTACACCCCACGAGTGGCTTTGCTCTCCAAGTGTCACCATGGCTCCCAGCCAGGACCTCAGTCCAGGTCGGCCATGTGGCTGGCAGGAATCCAATGATACGAGCCATCACTGCCGCCTCCTCAAGTCCACACCAGCAGGAAGCTGGAGTCAGGTTCCGGGACTGGAGGCAAGCAGGGCACTCCGCGAGAAGGCCTGCCTTCAGCCTCTCAGCCAAGTCCCACCCTTTCCGTGAACTTTTCAAAGACCCCACCCGATATGTGTGTATATATATGTACGTGTGTGTCAAGAGATCCCTATCCCTTCCCCTATTTATTCATACATCTTGCAACTCCTTCTATGTCAGTACAGATGGGTCTGTTTCCTCTTTAATGCTAGAATATTGTTCTACTGAACAAAATGCACGCACCATAAAATAGGTTTCCTCAGGATCCCCTGAGGGCTGCCCCTGGTCCAAGAGGCACAGGAACCCTGAGGGCAGGAGACGTTGTTCCACCTAAAAGAGGAAAATGGGTCTCTCCTGGCAACTACAGGGTGGCTCATGGGGTAGGGAGAGGTCGCAGGTGGCCAGGAGAGGGGTCCATGAAGTGGATTGTAAAGTTCGTGACTGGATAATTAAAAGCACTGCAAACTGAGGAAAGAGAGAGACAGAGAGAGAGAGAGAAAGAGAGAAAGGGAGAGAGAGATGCTGACAGCCTAGGAGGTCCAGCAGTTTGTTCAAAGTCCCACCGATAGCTCATGTTGCAATTCAAAGCTATCAGAGCTGTTTCAGAATTTGTTGTTCTAGAACTAGATTCCAGCGAGCTTTATTGCTATTTAAAAAAAAATTAAAGGCAGAATGTCAGAGAAAGAGATTGAGATTTTTCTATTTACTGACTCACTCCGCAAATACTGCAAGTACTTCAGCCGTCTTCCACGGCTTTCCCAGTTGCATTAGCAGGAATCTGGATCAGAAGTGGAGCAGCCAGGACTCAGACAGGCACTCTGCTGTGCCACAGTGCCAGCCATAGACTTAAGCAATTCTTTCAGGTTGATATCACTTGGACTTGGGAGTCAGCACCAATGGGAATGAGGGTATCTGATTAAAGAAAAATCTAAGCATAACGAGGCTGTGTAACTGGAGCCCACATACCTGGGGTGTCTTCAATGGGTGTCACTAACGCCTCCTGTTCAGTGCAGTCCCTCATGGTCCTGGAGCAGGCACCCTGTGCAGTTTCCAGTTCACGGAGCCGGGTTGCTTCCTTGGTTCCTACAATAACCAGGCAGCTTGGAGAGAGACAGCAGTTACGGCGGGAATCCACATAGCAATGCCAAGTGGGTGAAGATATCTGAAACTCAACCTCTTAGATGGACAGGCACAGCAGCTCTTACCAACCTCCCTTAACCAATGAGAGAACCTCGATTCGGAAGGCATACTGGGATTCTGCCCTCACCTGGACCAGTCTTGGCTGTTGGGGCCATTTGGGGAGTGAACCAGTGGATGGAAGCTCTCACTCTCTCTTTCACTGTCTCCCCATCTCTCTGTGTAACTCTGTCTTTGAAATAAAGAAACTTTAGAAAATAAAGAAATGGTATGAAAGGAGAGGATATGAAGTCAAGCGGCTAAAGTCCTCACCTTGCATGCACTAGGATCCCATATGGGCGCCGGTTCTAATCCTGGCAGCCCTGCTTCCCATCCAGCTCCCTGCTTGTGTCCTGGAAAAGCAGTCGAGTACAGCCCAAAGCCTTGGGATCCTGCACACGCATGGGAGACCCAGAAAAAGCTCCTGGCTCCTGGCTTCAGATTGGTTTGGTTCTGGCCATGATGATTCACTTGGGGAGTGAATCATCAGACGGAAGATCTTCCTCTCTGTCTCTCCTCCTCTCTGTATATCTGACTTTCCAATAAAAATTAATAAATATTTAAAAAATAGTCTTTATTGGCTCTGTGTTTAGAATACTTCACAATCAGAAGTACAATTGTAGGGATGGGTGCTTGGTGTAGTGGTTAAGTCGCTGTGTTTGCAGGCAGGCGAGTGGCTTAGGAGTAAGCTTGCCGTGGAGACACCTGCACTGCTCATTACAATGCCTGGTTGCAGCCCCAGCTATTCCGCTTCCAGTGCAGCTTCCTGCTACTACACACCCTGGGAGACACGAGTGCAGTGCTCAATGGCTCAAGGATTCAGGTTTCTCACAGCAAGAACTTTGTACAGGGCCCGGTGGCGTGGCCTAGCGGCTAAAGTCCCCGCCTTGAAAGCCCCAGGATCCCATATGGGCGCCAGTTCTAATCCCCGCAGCTCCACTTCCCATCCAGCTCCCTGCTTGTGGCCTGGGAAAGCAGTTGAGGACGACCCAATGCATTGGGACCCTGCACCCGTGTGGGAGACCCGGAAGAGGTTCCAGGTTCCTGGGATCGGATTGGCGCGCATCGGCCGTTGCGGCTCACTTGGAGAGTGAATCATCGGACGGAAGATCTTCCTCTCTGTCTCTCCTCCTCTGTGTATATCTGGCTGTAATAAAAATGAATAAATCTTTAAAAAAAAAAAAAAAAAGAAGAACTTTGTACAAGTCCTGGGTTGAGCTCTGGGAGCCTGGCTACGGCCCAGTTCTGCCCTGCCTGTGGGGAGAAGGTGGGGAGATGGGAGACCTCTTTCTGTCTCTTTCTCCCTCTCTGTCTCACTGCATTTCAAGGAAAAACATGAAACTTATACTTATCTAAGACGCCCAAGCCGCTGTTGCGAAAGCTTCACATGTAGTACATCATTTTTATCTTGTAACTTTGCCTCTCTTTGATGGTTTGAATAGACCAACATAAAGCAGTGAAATGCAAGTTTGCTCTAAGTTTATTTCCAAAACCTAGCACCACACCAGCATCACCTCAGAAATGAGGTCAGCATACTTGGGAGTTGATCTTCCTGATAGAGGTTTTAGGATTTACGTCAGGATGGTGTTCGCCCACTGCGTGCCGCGAAGGCGACCGGGACTTGTAGTCGCTCAGTGTAGTTCGTCAGAGCATCCCGGAAGTGACGCAAGGCTCCGCCTTTCTGCCCTCGCTCGGCATTTCTGCTGTTTCCGCGTCGCGGTGTGGAGCGCATCTGGTTCGGATTTCTCGGGCCTCGTGCTTCCAGGGATCGGGTAAGGACGGAACCAGGGAGGGATCGGGGCGTGGGGAAGCGGCGGTCTTCTCTTCGTTGTGACCCGTGACGCTCTGGCTCTGCCGCAGGTCCGGCCGCGCGGCCATAGCCCCTCCGTGCCTTCGCCATGTCGCGGTTTTTCACCACCGGTTCGGACAGTGAGTCCGAGTCGTCGCTCTCCGGAGAGGAGCTCGTCACCAAACCCGTCGGGGGCAACTATGGCAAACAGTGAGTTGCGGCGTGTGGGGGCGCAGCCTGGGCGGGAGGGTGCTGCCCGCGGCGGTTTGCTCTGGGTCCGCTGTCCGCTTCCCTGACCCCTGTGTCCCGCGGCCGCGCGTCGGAGCTCCTCTCGGGCCTGGGAGGCTCCGCGGCCTCGCAGCCACCTGCTCGCGGTGGTCCTTGTGGTGCTGGGGTAGCTGGAAACCCCGGGTGCCGTCATCTGAACATCTGCCACGCTCCTGCAGTTTGCCCCCACCTGCCCCTTCTAGAGCCCGTTTATTCTTTTTTGGGGGGTGGGAGAGGGAGTCAGACATGCAGAGAGGAGGAGAGACAGAGAGGAACATCTTCCGTCCGATGATTCACTCCCCAAACGGCCTCAGTGGTTGGAGCTGAGCCTATCCGAAGCCAGGAGCCAGGAGCTGTTTCAGGTCTTCCACGGGGTGCAGGATACCAAAGCTTTGGGCCATCCTAAACTGCTTTCCCAGGCCACAAGCGGGGAGCTGGATGGGAAGTGGAGCAGCCGGGATTAGAATCGGCACCCATATGGGGTCTCGGGCGTGCAAGGCGAGGACTTTAACTACTATCACGCCAGGCCCGAGCCTGTTAATTCTTTAAAACGATGTTGTGTTGGTTCTCATAATTGGTTCTCTTCCTTGCTCCTTTCATTTCCTTTCTTTTTTTTTTTAAGCATATTCTGGCGCCACTCTTGAAAATCAGGGCTATCTGAATTCCCCCCGGGGGTGGGAGGGCTGGGATCTTACACAAGTTAATATGAGCTAAACTCCTGCTGACTTGGTATGGCACACTTGCACAGGGTCTAGCTTGCCCCACCAGCATTGGGAATTCTGCTGACGTGGAGTCTGGAACAAAGTCAGGCTTCCGTGGAGGCTCAGGTGGAAGGATGAGACTATGTTGACAGTGGCCCAAGATGGCAGCACAAATTGGGAACTTGTTTCTAGAAGACAGGAAAGGATGTTGAAGTTGGCAGCCAGTGGGAACGAGCTATCCCATTGTGCCTTGGATGAGGAGGACCAAAGATGACCAGCAGAAATGGCAGATGACTTGGTTGCTTCTGTTGACACAAATGATCTGTGTTCCATCCACTGACTCGCTCCCCAGGATTGGGCCAGACTGAAGCCAGGAGCTTCACCCAGGTCCCCCACACGGGTTCAGGGATCCAGGGACTTGGGGCTCCTTTCCCTGTGTGCATTTGCAGGGAGCTGAATCAGAAATGCAGCAGCCAGAACTTGAACTGGTGCCCATGTGCGATTCTCACAAGATAGGCAACCACTTAACACACCATGCTGGCCGCAGCTTACACAAATCTGAGAAGTTAGGTGAAGGTTATCTGCTTGGTGGGTGTCAAGCTGACACCAGATGAGGCTACGGCAAGAGAGCAGAGCTTTCAGGGGAAAGGTTTTTTTTTATTTCATTTTTTGATTTATTTATTTGAAAGGCAGAGTGACAGAAAGAGTAAGTTTTTCCACCTGCTGGTTCACTTCCCAAGCAGCTGCTGTGACCAGGAACTCCTGGGGAGATCCAGGAGCAGCTTCAGACTCAATCTGTCCAGTTCTCGCTGTGTGATGGTCACTACGGGAATAAACCAGCTCACAGAACATTCTCTCCCTCCCTTCTTCCCTTTTCTCTGTAACTCTGCCTTTCATATAAAAATAAGGCAAACTGGGCTCGGCAGCGTGGCCTAGTGGCTAAGGCCCTCGCCTTGATCCCATATGGCCGCTGGTTCTAATCCCTGCAGCTCCACTTCCTCTCTATCTCTCCTCCTCTCAGTATATCTGACTTTGTAATAAAAATAAAATAAATCTTTAAAAAAAAAAAAAATAAGGCAAACAAACAAGAAAGCCAAGCCTTAACAGTGCCTGCTCAGGAAAGCTACCCCAGCGTCTCACCCTGTGACCTTCTCATGCAGCAGGGATAGTTGGGTGTGACGCCACCTTATAGGCCCAAGTGGGGTACCTTCTTTTTCCTGATTTTAAGTGGTTAAAAGCACCCCATATGCTTCAGTCAGTACCATAAGAAGCCCTGCGTTGTCCTGAGTCAATCTTTGGGCCCCTTGGTTCTCTGGGGATGGCTGATTGACCACTGTCCTCACTACCCACAGAAGCTTCACCTTGGTGGAGCACGGGTTGAGAAATATTTTCACTTCCATCCTCATTCTTAAGAAGTAATTATTTTTATTGGCAAGGCTGACCAGATTTACAGAGAGAAAGGGAGAAAGACGTTCCATGTGCTGGCTCACTCCTGCAATGGCTGCAATAGCTAGAGCTAAGCCAGTCTAAAACCAGGAGCTTTTTCCAGGTCTCCCACCTGGTGCAGAGTCCCAAGGCCTTGGGCTTCTCAACTACTTTTCCAGGCCACAAGCAAGGAGCTGGATGGGAAGTGTAGCAACTGGGACACAAACCAGCACCCTTATGGGATGCCAGCATTTGCAATAGAGGTTTAGACAGTTGAAATCCCCTCACAAATAACGATGTGAATTTGGCCTCAGATTGCTGTCCCAAGTGAACACCAGTAGTGCTTGCTGTAAAATGGAAAATAATCAGAATAGTTAATAAACCAGCGGTAAGTGTTGCCAGCTGCAGGGTCTGGCTCTGTCACGGCTTGTTCAAGAGCGAGGGCTGTGGGTCTCTTATAGCACTTGGATCGGACGCTGTGTCTGTGAAGCCTCTTCTGTTCACGTGGCTCAAGTGCCCCTCTTCAGTGTTCCATAGTGACCTGGGCCTCTGTAGTTGTCTTGGACAGTAAATGAGCCCATGCAATTGTCTGCCTCTGAGAAGATCGGTTCTGTCTTCGTGCTTTGACGCTTGACAAAGAAGCGTACCTGAAGTAGCTATAGAAGGCTGAGAGCTCTGTGACGAGGCTGGGACAACGTGAGAGGAACCATGGTCACGTGGCCGGCCCGAGTCATTCCATTTAGACAGGAGCTAGAACAGCAAGTTCACAGTCTCTCCCTTCCAAACAGGCCATTGTTGCTCAGCGAGGATGAAGAGGACACCAAGCGAGTTGTCCGCAGCGCCAAGGACAAGAGGTAGCATCATGGGGTTCTGGATATCCTGAGGGGCAGTGGTCAGGGTTGCCCAAGGGGCAGGCGTCCCATGCATTGTTCTCCTTGCCACCCAGGTTTGAGGAGCTGACCAACCTCATCCGCACCATCCGTAATGCCATGAAGATCCGGGATGTTACCAAATGCCTGGAAGAGTTTGAGCTCCTGGGAAAGGCGTATGGGAAGGCCAAGAGCATCGTGGACAAGGAAGGCGTTCCCCGCTTCTATATCCGCATCCTGGCCGACCTGGGGGACTATCTGAACGAGGTGGGATGTCACGTGGGGCCTGGCCAGGATCCTCACCGCTCCTGGGCTTGTACCTGCTTGAATAGGGCTTCCCTAAACACCAGGAGATGAAGCAAGGGAGTAAACTTCTTTGACCAAGGACTTCACGTTTGTGACTGCCTCTTCAGGGCTTTGTATTTGTAGTGGTAATAGATAAAGCATATTTTTAAGACAGTTTTTTTTTTTAAGGATTTATTTTATTTATTTGAAAGGCAGAGTTACAGAGAGAGAGATACCTTTGATTTGCTGGTCACTGTCTAAATGACTGCAGGAGCCAGGAGCTTTTTCTGGGTCTCCCACATGAATGCAAGGGCCCAAACACTTGGGCCATGTTCTGCTGGTTTCCCAGATGCATTAGCAGGGAGCTGGATCAGAACTGGAGCAACCTGGACTTGAACTGGCACCCATATGGGATCCGGGTGTTGCAGATAGTGGGTTAATCCACTCTGCCATGGTACCAGTCCCATAAAGCTAAATTTTCAAAAGAGTTTACTGGATGTTCTTAGAAAGTACTAGA
Source organism: Ochotona princeps (assembly GCF_030435755.1). Taxonomy (NCBI): domain Eukaryota; kingdom Metazoa; phylum Chordata; class Mammalia; order Lagomorpha; family Ochotonidae; genus Ochotona; species Ochotona princeps. Next base: position 24,351,742 of record NC_080855.1, on the reverse strand, counting down.
AATGGTATATGGATAGCAAGACTCACAAAAAGGGATGGAATCTGGAATTGAGACGGCACTGCTTAGTCTCAGCTCACTGTCTCCCTTTCAGCTTTGGGAAGACAAGGAAGGGAAGAAGAAAATGAATAAGAACAATGCCAAAGCCCTGAGCACCCTGCGCCAGAAGATCCGGAAGTACAACCGAGACTTTGAGTCCCACATCACCAACTACAAGCAGGTGGGGGTGCTTGTAGCTGACTTGGTGACTCGGGCTCTTGCCGATGGGTGGCCTAGCTGCTGAAGGCAGTGTGACATGACCCTGAGCAGCGCAGAGGGAGGGCGGTGGTGGCCAGGTGTGCTTAATGCCCCTCTTTCCCCTGTGTCTAGAACCCTGAGCAGTCTGCAGATGAAGACGCTGAGAAGAATGAGGAGGATTCGGAAGGTAAGAGGAGAGCTGTGTGGCAGGTGGAGGAGGGCCAGCATCCGAGATCCGTAGTGCGGCTCCTCAACTTCCTTCTCCTCACTTTCTCCTCAGGCTCTGAGGATGAGGATGAGGATGAGGATGGAGTCAGCGCTGCAGGTTTCTTGAAGAAGAAATCAGAAGTTCCTTCTGGAGAGAGTCGCAAGTTTCTCAAAAAGATGGAGGTAGGAACCCAGGTTAGATGAGGCTGGAGACCCTGGGGAAGAAGGAAAGACCAAAGAACCGAGGGTTGGGAAGGGTAGGATTCCACGGGTGCTGACTGGCAGACAGCCTTCCCCCCACCCCACCTGAGCCCTGCACGAGGTGGAGTGTGGAGGAGAAGTGGGGTCCACTGTTCCCCTAGGGAGCTGGGTTCAGTCAGCTTGACTGTGGGTCTTGGTCCAGTGTCGCCCTTGGTAACCCTGTCTGGATGCCTTGTCCTACCGCTCTCCCTGTCTCTTTCCTACTGACCCTTTATTTTCCCTCTGAGGATGAGGATTCAGATTCAGAAGACTCAGAAGATGATGAGGAGTGGGACACAGGATCCACGTCATCCGATTCCGACTCAGAAGAAGAGGAAGGGAAACAGACTGCGCTGGCCTCCAGATTCCTCAAGAAGTAAGAGTGGAACTGGGCTGGGAGGGCAGAGAGCCTGCAGTCATCTGGAAAGTGGCTGCTTTCTTCCAGAGAGCTCCTTGATGTGGCAGAGGCCACCCCTGCCATTTACAGTAGATCTGAGACAGTCAAGGATTTAATTAGTAGACTAATGTCGCAGCACTCATGTGTCCCAAAGGTGGCATTTGAAGGCTGCAAAGGCCAACTACCATAGCAGGGTTTACCGCTTGCGGATGGGGTGCCATCTTTCTGGACAGGCTACTTCAGTTCACTCATCTATAAAATGGTGGTGGGTAGTCCAGGTCCCTTGTCTTCCTTGAGAACTGACAGAGGGCAGGGAGGAGGCAGGGAGTTGACTGAGTCCAGGGTTGACATGTGGTCAGCCCGCCACGATTGACGTCATCCATGGGGATGGATGAGAGTTTGCCAGGATGCAGGAGATAGATGGCAGGAAGGAGACCCTGGATGGGAGGCTCTGGTTATGGGTTCTGCTCCCGGCCATTTGGAAGCCTCATCCCATGTCAGATTCCAGTCCTGCTGTGCTGCGGATCCCACCTTTTTTGTTAATGCACACCCTGGGGAGACATGATTCATGTAGTTGCGTCCCTGCCATTGGGGAGACCCAGACTGAGCTTCTGCCATCAGTCTGACCTGACCCCAGCCGTTGGGAGTATTAGGAGAGTAGGCCAGCAGATAAAAGAACTGTCTCTCTGCCTCTCACATAAATTAATTACATCTTTTGAGGGGATTATGTGTCACTATCAAGTGGAATTTATCCTAGTAATGTAAAGTTGGTTTAACATACAAAAATCAACTGATAGAATAGTAGACCATCTCAGCAGAATAAAGGGAACAGACATGGTCTTCTCAGAAGACGCATAAAAAAACATTTGAAAAAATTCTGATGCTTCTTCCTGGTGTAAGCACTCGACAGCAGGGATCAAAGGAGGCGGCCTCTGCCCAGAAAAAAACATCCTTGGAAAGTCCAGGTGCACCTGTCCTGCCTTTTACTTTGCAGCTTTTCATTTGTTTAATAAAACACAATTAAGTTTTGTATTATTTAAGTCTCATGGCTCTGTTCCCCCTAAATTTACTATTGTAACCATTTTCTGGGAGTATGATCCAATGGCATTAAGTGTATGTTGCGCAGCCATTACCATTTCTCCAGAATTTGATCTTTGCCTTTTGCCTGGCAAGTTGGATCATTTATACATTGATTGTAGTAACTAATGCATTTGGGCTTGTTTGGACCGTCTTAACCTTTTCAAAATCTTGAGATTGTGAAACAGCACATGGTCTTTTTCTCTGGTGACAGCATTTTGTGATATTGAACATGTACTCTCTGAATTTGGAACTTGGATCAGTCACTGGTCATAAGGAGGAGGAAAGGGGAATCAGAGTTGGAACAGCAGGCTCCTTTTGCACTCCTATCAAATAAACGAGGTGTTGCTTCCTGGGTAAAGGGGTCAGTTTGGATAGAGTGAGTGGCACCAGAGACGACTGCTAAGACTCTGTGGGTCCTGTGTGGCTAGCTCTGGAGCAGCACGCCTGGCTGTGTCCCTGCTGACCATGGCCTGGCAGCACCCTTCCCTCAGCTGACCCTGTCAGGCTGTTCCTGTACATGAGAGCATCTTAATGAGAGTGATGCAGTCAAGGCCTTGGTTTAGGGCTGTGGTAGATGCTGTAGGTCATCGTTGTAGACAACTGGGACCAAGGCCTGGTGGGGGAAGCCAGAAGGTTCAGGTGAGAAGAGGGTGGTTGTTCACATCCCCCCGTGTCTTCTGGCAGGGCTCCCACCACAGAGGAGGACAAGAAGGCCGCCGAGAAGAAACGGGAGGACAAAGCCAAAAAGAAGCATGACAGGAAATCAAAGCGCCTGGATGAGGAGGAAGAGGACAATGAAGGCGGGGAGTGGGAGAGGGTCCGTGGCGGCGTGCCCCTTGTGAAGGTCAGTGTGGCAGCGTTCCCATCGGCTGAGGAACAGCTGGGCCAAGCATACGGCTGCCCTCCTGGTTGGGGTGGGAAGTGGCAGGAGGGGCATCCCGCTGCTGGGCACCTCATGGCTGTGTGGTGCCTCAGGAGAAGCCCAAGATGTTCGCCAAGGGCACCGAGATCACGCACGCCGTCGTCATCAAGAAGCTGAATGAGATCCTGCAGGCAAGAGGCAAGAAGGGCACAGATCGGTGAGACTCGGGGGCCTGGGCCGTGGCGGGACAGGGGAGGGCCCCTTCTGCCCACCACGCAGGCTGGAGGTGGGGAGGAACAGTGTACCCGGGGCACACTGCCATGTGCTCTCAGTGGTCTCCAAAGCCTCCCCCCATCCCGTGTTTTCCCAGGGCGGCCCAGATTGAGCTGCTCCAACTGCTGGTTCAGATCGCTTCTGAAAACAACCTGGGGGAGGGCGTCATTGTCAAGATCAAGTTCAACATCATTGCCTCCCTTTATGACTACAACCCCAACCTGGCCACATACATGAAGGTGAGGGGGTCTCAGGGCTGAGCTGGTGGGTACTGGGAAGGGGTGTCACAACCCAGGGACTGCGGAAACAGGTGAAGGCCCCCTGGGTCTCGGCGAGTCGGGCTTGCGCAGCGTCTGCTGCTCCTGCCCTCATGCCTCCGCCTTGGCCTGCGGCTCTCTGACAGCCGGAGATGTGGCAGAAGTGCCTGGACTGCATCAACGAGCTGATGGACATCCTGTTTGCCAACCCCAACATCTTTGTGGGAGAGAACATTCTGGAAGAGAGTGAGAACCTGCAGAATGTTGACCAGGTAAAGGGCTGCATTGCCTGCTGTGGGAGCAGGTGGGGTGCGGGACTGAGCCAGGGACCCATCCTCCCTGTGTTTTTCCTCAGCCACTGCGTGTCCGTGGCTGCATCCTCACCCTGGTGGAACGGATGGATGAAGAATTTACCAAAATAATGCAAAATACCGACCCTCACTCCCAAGGTGAGCTGAGTGTGGGCGTTCAGGTGTGGAAAAGCAGCAGGAGTGATTACTAAGTTAGGGTTATGCTAAATCACCTGCCAGGCAGCACTGGAGGGGAGTGCTATTAGGGGGTGGTGCCAGGCCTGTGCCATGAGAACCTTAGGGTGAGGCGTGCTGGTGCGGCTTGGATCGGAGGCTTTGGAATGGGAACACAAGGGATGATTCACGCGGTGAGAAGTGGGAACGTGCCCACCAAGTCAGGGTGCTGTGAGGGACAGACGAGGTGGTCAGGGATCTCCAGGGCTATGCAGCTCGTTTTTGGCTCTGGGGGAGGGGCCGTTCAGCAGGTGGTGACAGCGAGACCGCAAAGCAGCTGACACGGAGGGAAGCGTGGGAGACAGCAGGGGCAGGCTCTGTAGAGGCAGTGGCTGGAAGGCCGGTTCTGCACGAGATTGAGTAAGGACAGCATCTGCAGGCAACATACATGAGGAGCTCCTCCAAGGGGGTGGCAGCAGAGCAACGCACAGGGAACGCAGCACGGATCAGCCGTGGGGTGGCCAAGGGAGCAGCCGTTGTGGGCTGTGGGGTAGCGGCTAGGATTTCCCCTGAGCTGTGAGTTGGCAGCAGTGTAGGCCTTGGGAGAGGCTGGGGCTCCCAAGCTATAGTCAGTGGCCCTCTGAAACTGGTGCAGACAAGAAATGGGGCCATGGCCTTGGTGGGGGACAGGTGTTGGGGGAGGCTGCCCTGAGCGAGTGCTTTCCCCCGCCAGAGTATGTGGAGCACCTGAAGGATGAGGCGCAGGTGTGTGCCATCATTGAGCGTGTGCAGCGCTACCTGGAGGAGAAGGGCACCACCGAGGAGATCTGCCGCATCTACCTGCGGCGTGTCCTGCACACCTACTACAAGTTTGATTATAAGGCCCACCAGCGGCAGCTCACGCCTCCCGAGGGCTCCTCAAAGGTCAGTGGCGGTTGGCAGTTTCCTGGGTGGGGCTTGTCAGCGCATCCTCCGTATCTGTCCAGAGCCTGTCACCGAACTGTCCTCAGGAGCAGGGAGGGAACCCAAGGGGACAGATGGGGGTTGGACCCAGTCTCATATGTGATCAGCTGAGGCTGAGGAAGCAAAAAGCAGAGCGCCCTCTGCAACCTCCCTTTCCCCTGCAGTCTGAGCAGGACCAGGCTGAAAATGAGGGTGAGGACTCGGCTGTGCTGATGGAGAGGCTGTGCAAGTACATCTATGCCAAGGACCGCACTGACCGCATCCGCACCTGCGCCATCCTCTGCCACATCTACCACCATGCGCTGCACTCACGCTGGTACCAGGCCCGCGACCTCATGCTCATGAGCCACCTGCAAGACAACATTCAGCATGCAGACCCGCCGGTGCAGGTAAACTAAGCGGCCCCAGCTTGGTCTTTTGCCCAGGCCAGCATTCCTTGTCCACGTGGCGGCACCCATCTCACCATCCCCACAGCGTTAGTCCTCCTCCACAATTAGGCCTACATGGGACTGGTTCCCAATTGAGGTGATTGGAAAGACAGGGACCCAAACGCAATGTGACGTGTAGGACATGGCAGTGGAGCCCCTCATTCTGTGTGTGGCAGATGTGGGAGGAGCTTTTCCGACACAAGGTTGTGAATGAAGGTGTGGCCCCTGGGCATGTGTGGTTAGCACAGGAAGTGTCAGGTGCGCAGCACTGCAGGCTGATGGACTGTAAGCAGCACCCTGGCTTGTTCTCTGGGTGCTGTCCTTGTTTTCACTTCCAGGGTAGCGGGCTTGACCATGACAGCAACATGTTGCTGGATTCTGTGGTTTTGTTATGGTTGATGAATAGTTAGCCTTCCCCTCGCCCACCCCAGATCCCTACTAACAGTCTTCTGGTGTCATTAGTGACAGCCCAGGACCTTGGGGGCTTCCTTGCGTCTTGGTGTCCTTCCTCACATCAAATTGGATCCACAGCGCAGAGCTCTCTGCCCCCCCCACCCCCCGCCGTTCCTGTCTAACCGCTTGGCGCCCCCACTCCTGCCCGCCACTCTGCCACCATCTCTTGCCTCTCTCACTTTCTGTCCCGTCCACCTCTCTGCTGGTCTGAGTCCAGCAGCGCAGTCGCCCTGTGAAGTCCACTCTGGCTGGATGGCCTGTTGTCTTGGGACCTGGCTTTCCCGTCAGGATCTCAGCCCGGTGTGCACTTCCCCATGATTTGCCTGTGTTCTGCCTCAACTAGAACACACCTGACAGTTCTGCACAGGACTGTTGTGTCTATTTTTGCTAGAATGCTCCTCTATATATATATATTCATATATATTATATATATATATATATATATATATGAATATGACTTGCTGCCCCTTCTTCTTGAGGTCCATTTTGGGACATTCCCTTCCCTCCCACAGTTCTGTAACACCACTTCACCATCTCCCTGCAGTATTTTCCTCCTTCACTGCATCCATCTGCCTGGTGTGGTTCCTGTATCCTCCAAAGCCCAGCGCAGGGCCACGAGCTCCATGGAGGGCAGGGACGGATGGGTGTATTGAGCTGTTCTCAGCTGTCTGCATCTAGTAAGCCCTTGCGGCATGCTCACTGAATCAGTGAGCTGCTTGCTGTGGCCGTCTCCTGAGCACACACCCCTGTCACCCCCCAGATCCTGTACAACCGCACCATGGTGCAGCTGGGCATCTGTGCCTTCCGCCAAGGCCTGACCAAAGATGCCCACAATGCCCTGCTGGACATCCAGTCGAGCGGCCGGGCCAAGGAGCTGCTGGGCCAGGGCCTCCTGCTGCGCAGCCTGCAGGAGCGTAACCAGGAGCAGGAGAAGGTGGAGCGGCGCCGCCAGGTACCCTTCCACCTGCACATCAACCTGGAGCTGCTCGAGTGTGTCTACCTGGTGTCCGCCATGCTGCTGGAGATCCCCTACATGGCAGCCCATGAGAGCGATGCCCGCCGCCGCATGATCAGCAAGCAGTTCCATCACCAGCTGCGTGTGGGCGAGCGGCAGCCCCTGCTGGGTGAGTAGGAGACCCCACACACAGCTAAGGGGAGGAGCACTCCCCCCAGGTGAGCCCCTTGGAGGGAGTCAGGCCCCTATGCTGGTCCTGAGCCGAGGTTTGAAAAGCAGTAGGTGGTTTAGTCTGTCTTGGATGTAACCCCAATAGTTGCCGTTGCTACCCTTATTTCCCAAGGCACAGGAATAGACTCACCTAGGTTGAACACAGCTATTTGTCTTCTCTCTCCCCTTCCAGCACACTGTGTGTATATTGCAGCCACAACAATTGTGGGCGAGTCTTTGTCCCTTAAGAACTTGACTTTTGCTCCTCAGTCCCTGTGGAAAATGCTGGTTGGGCAGGGGAGGGGCTTTGAAGTGCGTGCTTCTGGGGTCCTTGGTTTCTAAGCTGATGAGCCAACTTCCTGGTGGCAGCCAAGTCACCCATGTAGAAACGTTTGTTTTGTAAGTCTAACCTCCTGCACACCTTTGATGGGCCTGCTTTCTGCAGAGTTAGGCCAGGCTGCTGCTGCAGGCAGAGCTGTGGGGGTGGACCGCCCTGTCCTGCAGTCCCCGTCCTTCTCGGTTCCCTGTGTCCTGGGGCCAGGAACCCAGCTGCGCGGCAGTACTGCTCTGTTCGGCTGGAAGAGAAAGGCTGGGTCCTTGACAATCTCTAAAGAGCTGAGAGAGCTGTGTGCTGTGCAGCACTCCCCACCCTCTCCCTCCTTTTCTGTTGGGGCCTGGTCTGTGCCCACATTCCAACCTGCTGCGCCCATGGTAGGGTCTGCCATGCTTTGTTTCTCTCCCTTTGCCCCCCTCCATCCGTCTCCATGGTCTCAGAGCTTTGCTCTGCATCTTTGTGAATGCCTCTGTGCTCTGTGTCTCTTCCTGGCCTGACTGAATGGCAAGCAGGGGGCTAGTTTGTAGCCTGCGACTTCACGGGGATCATTTAGACTGAGGCGATTTTTCCTATTGGGAGGTTAGCCACTGGGAGGGTAATAAGCTGACAGCAGATTCACAGGGCAGCATTGTGAAGTGATTTCCTTTGATGGGTTGGGAAACATGATGGGAATCCCAGGAAGGCTAAGGCTATGGGTAGTGTATTCCAAGGGTTCTCCAGCCCCCGGAAGCTCCTGTGGTCTCATGTAGTGTAAACCTGCATGGGTTGAGATACCAAGCTACCTGGTTCCAGCACTGTCAGGTGGTCAACTTTCAGGCCTGTGGGCCACGTGGAGCTCTGTCCATTGGGGCAGGAGCCCTCCTCCCTGGCTCTACCTAGACCCCACCTTGTTCCTGCTGTCAGGTCCTCCCGAGTCAATGCGGGAGCATGTGGTGGCTGCCTCCAAGGCCATGAAGATGGGCGACTGGAAGACCTGCCACAGTTTTATCATCAACGAAAAGATGAACGGGAAGGTGTGGGACCTGTTCCCTGAGGCTGACAAAGTCCGCACCATGCTGGTCAGGTGAGTGGGTTGGGACAGGTGGGGAGTGCAGGTGGACTGGCAGCCTGCCAGGTCGCCCTCGCTGACCACCCCCCTCTCCCTCATACCCCACAGGAAGATCCAGGAAGAGTCTCTGAGGACCTACCTCTTCACCTACAGCAGTGTCTACGATTCCATCAGGTAGGGTGGGCCCTGCAACAGTAAGGGGTGGGAAGGGGGCCCAGCCCCCAGGCAGGGGCGCCAACCAACCCTCCCCTCGACCTTCTTCTCAGCATGGAGACCCTGTCAGACATGTTTGAGCTGGACCTGCCCACTGTGCACTCCATCATCAGCAAGATGATCATTAACGAGGAGCTCATGGTAAGGGCTGCCTGGTGGCCAGGCAGGGGGCCAGGCGAGATGGGAGCTGGGGGAGGCTGAGCCATATCCTGCCTCTGCTTTGTTCCCTCAGGCCTCGCTGGACCAGCCGACACAGACGGTGGTGATGCACCGCACCGAGCCCACCGCCCAGCAGAACCTGGCCCTGCAGCTGGCCGAGAAGCTGGGCAGCCTGGTGGAGAACAACGAGCGGGTGTTCGACCATAAACAGGGTACCTACGGCGGCTACTTCCGAGGTGAGCAGGCCATCCCTCTGCCCTCCCCAGATCCCAGTGGCCCGCCCGCTTCTCCCTTGGCACTCAGTGCTCTGCTTCCTTGCCGTTTATCCCCCTGCAGACCAGAAGGACGGCTACCGCAAAAACGAAGGCTATATGCGCCGGGGTGGCTACCGCCAACAGCAGTCCCAGACCGCCTACTGAGCGCTCCGCTTCCCTGTCTGTGGCCTGGACCACCCAGCCTTGAGTCCTGATCCGAACCACAGCAATTAAAGGTTTATTTAGAGTGACAGTCCTGATGGGTGTGTCTCTGCAGAGGTCTGTCGGCCTCATTCGTTGGCTGCTTGTTATTTCTGAGCTGCCCCCATGTTGTGGGCACCAAGCTCAGGCACTCACATCCCTGACTCCTTGATAACTAACAGAAAACTGTAGTGACATTCACTGATTTTTAACAGGGATGGGCAGGTGGTAAGCGTGTTGACTAAGCTGTCATCAGGGAAGTAGGGCTGACTGGATGGGAGGGTTGGGAAGGAGGTGACTTATGTCTGGGAGGAGAGTCCAGAGCAGTATGAGGTATGGCCAATAAACCACTGTGAGCTCACTGATAGCTGTCCACGAGGGGCAGGTGCCACAGTCACGGTGTGCACTGATAAACCCACCGCTGCATCTAAGCATGTGACTTCTTCCTGTTAATTTCTGTCATTCACACTTTCTGTGTTTTCCAAAAGTACTGGTGACCGGTTTGAAAGGAAGTGTCCTTTACTGCCTGTGAGAAGGACTGACACTTGAGAACAGGGAGCGAGAGCAAAGGACTGGTGCCATGGGCAGCGTGGGGCTGGAGCAGTTTGCGGGGACCGCCTCAGGAGGGCTTCGATGGACTTCTGGGGGAGAAATAGCATCAGCCGGTGGAGTAAGAGAATCAGTCTAGAGAAGAAGAATCCAAACCAGTGAGGGCAGGGTGGAAGGCAGGCGGTGTGTGTGTACATGCTCAGTTGTAAGGCTTCAGAGGAACAGAGTGAGATCAGACATGGCTGAAATGTTCTTTGTGCTCAGTAATAAAGCCAAGCACAGCGCAAATGTTGGGTGCTAAGAAAGGTTGGTTTTTAAAGGCTGCTTGCCTTTGAGAAGAGCCAGGCAGTTGGAAATAACTTTTGGAGACGTGTACTGATTTGGCCATAGATTTAACTACTGTTGACTAAGACTCCAAAACAATGATTTACACCAGTAATTTATTATATGACAGTAAAGACGCAGGAGAACATCCCAAGCTTTGAATTTAGCCACTACTGAGGATATCTCTAGTTGTCCTCAGTTGAATTTTTAAAACCAACCAGGTCAGCGCCCACAAGTGCCAAGACCACATGACTTGCAGGTCACGCCAGGCTAGCGCATAGCACCCACCTGCAGGCCCAAGATTCAGACCTGAGAGCGGGCCTGGCAGGGGAACTTTGGGGAGTCCTATACTAGGCCACTGCTCCTGCTGGTGGGTGTGAGGGATGGGGTGGGCAGGGCCACAGCACCCAACAGTGCATACTGGGACTGCGGGTGGGCTGTGTCAGGCTGGACTGCAGCACCAACCAGCGTGCACAGATCCTGGGCTTGGAACAGACTAGTAGGGGAACTTTAGAGATAACCTGCTAGGTCACTGTTTCCACTGGTGAGCATGTATGCCAGGCTGGGCTAAGCCACAGCACTATGGCTGTGCACAAGGGCCAGATGGGATGTGGGACAGACCAGGCTAGGCTTCAGCACATGCTGACACACAAACAGGCAGGAAGTGGCTCAGAGGGAGTTATTGGAGGTTGCCCCAAAATAGGCCACAGCACCTCTAGTTCACATGAGAGATGACGCTCGGGATAGTGATGACCAGACAGCTATATTTACCAGTATGTGTCTTGGCTGGTGCAGGTGATGGACTAAACCTGACCCAATACTGGCAGACAAGCCAAGTCAGGACTCCCCTGGCAAGGTTTCTTGACAGAATTCCCCAACTAGACCACTGGGCTCACAGTATATGTGGTTCAACCTTGGACTGCATGTATTGGGACTCGGCCACCTCAGTTGCTGACACTATGCAATACAGAACATGCCCAGATGCACACAAAAAACATCCAACAGAGGACATCAAGTACCTCATCCAAAGAAGACTTTCTCAACCTTGGTGTGACAAAAATGACAATAGCAACTATCAAAACTGCCAAGCAGCACGCTTAGAATATTCTTGATGCTAACTATAATAATGAGGGGGGAAAATGGAGATGGAAGATCTCTACTTCCCTTCCTCTCTATAACTCAAGTAACTTTAAAAAAATGTGCTTGTGCCTGGCATGATGGCTCAATGGTAAAATCTTCACCTTGTAAGCATGCTGGGATCCCATATGGGTGCCAGTTCATGTCCTGGCTGCTGTATTTCCCATCCAGCTCCCTGCTATGGCCTGGGAAAGCAGTAAAGGATGGCCTACAGCCTTGGGATCCTGCACCTGTGTGGGAGACCCGGAAGAGGTCCTGGCTTCAGATCAGCACAGCTCCGGCCATTGCAGACATTTAGGGAGTGAACCAGCAGATGGAAGACCTTTCTGTCTCTGTAAGTCTAGTCTGCCTTCTCAAGGAAGCTCACCCCCCCTGCCTTGGATCCAAGCATATGTGTGAATCCCCAGGCCCACTCTGCTGGGCTGGGCACAAGCCCCCAGGCTGCATGCCTATGCCAGTGCAAGCCCCTGGACCCTGCAAATCTGCACCGGTGCAGCCCAGTGTATTTTATTGAAAAATGTCTTAATTGATGCCAGACTTGTGGAATAAGTAAAGCTGCTACCTGCAATGTGAGTATCCCCTACGGGCTTCCAATCCAGAGGACAGCCCAAGTTCTTGGCCTCTGCACTTACATGGTGCACACAAGAGCTGGGGCTGAGGGCAGGGTGGACTGGGCTGGGCCTTAGCACACACTGGCAAAAGCTGGATGGGGATGGGCCAAGATACACTGCAGAAACTGCTGGCGAGTGTCAGGATTGGGGACAAGCACAGAAGGAGTTTGCAGCGGTTGCCCTGAATAGGCTGTACCACCTGCAAGTGCACAAGAAAACTCTGGCTGGGAGGAGGGTTGGTGAGCCAGACTGGGCATGGCCACAGTACCCAATGACACACGTAAAAACTGGGGCTGGGGGAAGGCAAGGTATGGGTTTATGGGGCAATTCCAACTACAAGGCAGCACATGAGAGCCATTCCTGGGACAGACTAGGCTGGCTGCACTGCAACACCGCACACACAAGACCAAGGGCTGAAGACCTCCCAGAGGAGGTTTCTTAGGGCCTCCTAAACTAAACCACGGAGTTCAGGATGATACAGACATGTGGTCTCATCCTGGAGCACATGTGGTAGGACTGGACCACTTCACCTTCGTGCAAGAATGGAGAGCAGACCCAGATGAACATGAAAGTAAAGACAGCTGGCTCATCTAAGCCAACAGAAAACTTCAAGTACCTCAACCAAGGATGCAAAGAAAAAGTTTGAACACAAGGCCAAGCCAGGCTCCACAACGAGCACCGGGTCTGTGGGCACACAGAGGTGGACTGTCCAACAGGCCTTGGCAAGAGTTTTGCACCTCTGGTGTAACAAAGCAGACCACCTGTCAGAACAATCAAGCCCACTCAAGGAACATCATTGGAACTAATAATGTGACTGTCTATGCCCATTGTGTCCTACTACTGGGGCGGGGGAGGAAGCATGGCAGGCCGGAGACGGGGCAGGAATGCAGTGCACAGCTCTAGGTGTAAAAGAGTCTGAGCCCAGATTGGCTGTATCCCTGGGAAGTCAGTCTAAGAATGGGATCTGCTAGTCACCTAGGGTTATGCTCTTTCAAGATAGGTCAATGGAAACTCCCCCAAAATGTGGTTTTGGGGCTCAGTGTCTAAATTCCCACCTTGTACATGACAGAATCCATTATGGGCGCCAGTTCATATCCTGCTGTTCCATTTCCTGTCCAGCTCACTGCTTGTGGCCTGGGAAAGCAGTGGACAGCCCAAAACCTTGGAACCCTGTGCCCACGTGGGAGACCTGGAGAAAGTTCCTTGCTCCTGGCTTCAGATCGGCTCAGCTCCTGCTGTTGCTGTCACATAGGAAGTGAATCAATGGATGGAACATCTTCCTCTCCGTCTCCCCTCCTTTCTGTATATCTGACTTTGCGATAAAAATAAAACAAATCTTTAAAAAGGAAAATAAAGAAAAGCATCAGAGGACAACACAAGGCCTTGCAGTCCTGCACCCATGTTGGAGACCCAGAAGAAACTCCTGACTCCTGGCTTCAGATCTGTTCAGCTCCCACCGTTGTGGCCCCTTTGGGAGTAAACCAGTGGATGAGAGATGTTCCTCTCTGTATCTACTCCTTTCTCTAAATGTTATTTTTAATGAAATAAATAAATCATTCAAAAAAAAAAAACCAGCAAGAAGCAGATACAAAAGTTCAAAGAATTTGGGCCTGGTACAATGGCTCAATTGACTACTTTTCCCTTTTGAATACTGGGATCACATATGGGTGTCAGTTTCTGTCCTGACTATTCCACTTCCCATCCAGCTCCCTGCTTGTGGCCTAGGAAAGCATTCAAGGATGGCCCAAAACCTTGGGAACCCGTCCCTGCATGGAACACCAGGAGGAGGCTCCTGGCTCCTGCCTGTGGATCAACTCAGCTCCAGCCATTGTGGCCATTTAGGGAGTGAACTAGCAGATTGAAGGTCTTTCTCCCTGTCTCCCCTTCTCTCTGTAATTCTGCCTTTCTGATAAAATAAATAAATGTTTCGGGGAGGGGGGGTAAAAGTATGAAGAATTTATTTTCAAGATTTATTTAATTTTATTGTAAAGTTGGGCCCGGCGCAGTGGCCTAGTGGCCTAGTGGCTAAAGTCCTCGCCTTGAACACGCCGGGATCCCATATGGGCACTGGTTCTAATCCTGGCAGCTCTGCTTCCCATCCAGCTTCCTTCTGTGTCCTGGGAAATCAGTCAAGAATGGCCCAAAGCCTTGGGACCCTGAACCCACGTGGGAGACCTGGAAAAGGCTCCTGGCTCCTGGTTTCAGATCAGATCAACTCTGGCCATTGCGGCCACTTGGGGAATAAATCAATGGATGGAAGATCTTCCTCTCTGTCTCTCCTCCTCTCTGTATATCTGACTTTGCAATAAAAAGATAAAATAAATCTTAAAAAACGAGAGAATGCTTAATAACAGAATGAGTGAGGCAGAAGAAATAATTTCAGCGTTAGAAGATACCATATGTAAAAATGCTGAAACAGAAATTTGGAAGAGAAACTGAGTAAATCTAAGAAAACCATCTAAGAACTAAGTGACAGCATCAAAAGGCCAAACATAAGGGTCATTGAATTCCTGGAGGCATACAAAGAGAATCTATACTGAAAGATGTTTTCGGGCCCGGCGGCGTGGCCTAGTGGCTAAAGTCCTCGCCTTGAAAGCCCCGGGATCCCATATGGGCGCCGGTTCTAGTCCCAGCAGCTCCACTTCCCATCCAGCTCCCTGCTTGTGGCCTGGGAAAGCAGTCAAGGACAGCCCAATGCTTTGGGACCCTGCACCCGCGTGGGAGACCTGGAAGAGGTTCCTGGTTCCCGGCTTCGGATCGGCGCGCACCGGCCGTTGCGGCTCACTTGGGGAATGAATCATCGGATGGAAGATCTTCCTGTCTCCCCTCTTCTCTGTATATCTGACTTTGTAATAAAATAAATAAATCTTTAAAAAAAAAAAAAAAAAGAAAGATGTTTTCAAAAAAAAAAAAAAAAATGAGAATTTCTCTAATGTGGAGAAAGAAAGAGGACTCCAAATTGAGGCAGGGCAGAGAACCACAAATAGACTCAACCAGAAGCGATCCTTACCATGGCACATCGTAATCAAGCTCTCTTCATCTAAACATGAAGAAAAGATACTTAGATATGCTTAAATACTTAAATACCTCACTATGCCTGTTAGAAATGCCAGATAACTTCAAGAGGAACACCAATTAAACTTATTGCTGACTTCTCAGAGGAAACTCTACAGGCTAGAAAGAGAATTGGGTGCCATAGTCCAGATCCTAAAAAACAAAACAAAACCAACAAAAAACCAAACAAACAAAACCTGTCAGCCCAGAAATGCTTACCAAGTAAAGCTTTTAGTTGTATTTGAAAAAGAAACAAACATCATCCAAAACAAACTGAAAGAATTTGCTTCTAGCAGAGCAGCCCTACAAGTGTTGCTTAAAAATATGCTATCAACAGAAAAAAGAATGAAGCCAACTACAGCCAACGAAGGCAAGGGCAGAGAATATCTCAACAAAACCATAAAAGAAATCTCATTGTTTGATTTAAAACAGTGAGAAAGCCAATGCTAAAATAACAGCTCCAAATCACTACCTGTTGATAGTGAACAAATGGCTTCAACTCATCAATTGAAAGACATAGATTCTTGGACTAGATCAAAAAACAGGACCCATTTTTCTGCTGCCCACAAGAAATACGTCTCATTAACAAAGATAGGAGGAATTGAAAGCGAAAGGATAAAACAGGATATTCCAGGCTAATGGAGAGGAAAAGAGCTGGTGTAACCATTCTTTAGTCAGATAATATAGACTTCAACATGAAAAGCATTAAAAGAGATGAAGAAGAACACAACATAATGATTAAGGGATCCATTTAGCAAGGAAATCATGATAACAAATGTGTATGAACCAAATGCCAGGGCATCTAGTTATGTGAAATAAACATTGCAGGATGTGAAGACAGATACAATAATAGTAGGGGACCTCAATGTTTCTTTAACTTCAGTGGGCAGATGAACAAGACAAAAACTCAGCAAGGAAACAACAGAGCACACCCATACAATAGAACAAAGGAACTTAACTGATATCTACAGAATCTTTCAACCTACAGACATAAAATACACTTTTTCATCAGTACATGGAAACGTCTCCAGAATTGATTATATTATAGCCCACAAAACAAGCCTCAGAATATATTTTTTTTATTTATTTTTTATTGGAAAGGCAGATATACAGAGAGGAGAGACAGAGAGGAAGATCTTCATCCGATGGTTCACTCCCAAAGTGACCACAACGATCGGAGCTGAGCCAATTTGAAGCCAGGAGCCAGGAGCTCTTCTGGGTCTCCCACACAGGTGCAGGGTCCCAAGGCTTTAGGCTGTCCTCAACTGCTTTCCCAGGCTACAAGCAGGGAGCTGGATGGGAAGTGGAGCTTCCAGGATATGAACCAGCACCCATATGGGATCCTGGTGCGTACAAGGCAAGGACTTTGACCACTACACTAGCTATTGCTCCGGGCCCCAGAATATGTTTTAAAAATCGAAATTATATCATGCATCTTCTCAGCCCATCATGGAATAAAACTGGAGACCAACAAGTTAAAATACCCCAGAAAATATGTAAATACTTGGAAACTGAAAAATATGCTACTATATGAACGGTGGATTATTGTTTTAAAACTTCTCGGGGCTCGGCAGCGTGGCCTAGTGGCTAAGGTCCTCGCCTTGATCCCATATGGCCGCTGGTTCTAATCCCGGCGGCTCCACTTCCTCTCTATCTCTCCTCCTCTCAGTATGTCTGACTTTGTAACGAAAATAAAATAAATCTTTTTTTTTAAAAAAAAAAAAAACTTCTTGAAATGAATGAAGGTAACATATCAAAAATTATAGGACATAGCCAAGTCTGTGCAAAGAAAAACTTCATTGCAATCAAAACCTGTATGTCAGGAAACTAGAAAGGTACCAGGTAAATGAGCTAACCATTTGCTAGTTAGTTTTCTTTTTTAAGATTTTTTTAAAATTACAAAGTCAGGTACAGAGAGGAGAGACAGAGAGGAAGATCTTCCACCTGATGTTTTCCCCAAGTGGCCACAAGAGCAAGAGCTGAGCCGATCCGAAGCTAGCAGCCAGGAAATTCCTCCAGGTCTCCCACACAGAAGCAGGATCCCAGGGTTTTGGGCCATCCTCAACTGCTTCCCAAGGCCACAAGCAGGGAGCTGGATGGGAAGCAGGGATGCCTGGATTAGAACCGGCGCCCTTGGGCCCGGCAGCGTGGCCTAGCAGCTAAAGTCCTCGCCTTGAAAACCCCAGGATCCCATATGGGCCCATATGGGGCCGGTCGAGGACGGCCCAATGCTTTGGGACACTGCACCCACGTGGGAGACCCAGAAGAGGTTCCTGGTTCCCGGCTTCAGATGGCGCGCATCGGCCCGTTGTGGCTCACTTGGGGAGTGAATCATCGGACGGAAGATCTTCCTCTCTGTCTCTCCTCCTCTGTGTATATCTGGCTGTAATAAAATGAATAAATCTTAAAAAAAAAAAAAGAACCGGCGCCCATATGGGATCCCAGCGTGTACTAGGCCACCACACCAGGCCCTACTTAGTTTTCTAGGAACTAGAAAAACAACAGTAAAATAATCCCAAGATTAGCATAACAAAAAGAAATAATCAGGAAAAGGGAGGAAATAAGCCACATAGAAACCAAAAGAACAACACATAATATCAATGAATAAGAGCTGGTTCTTTGAGAAGATGAACAAAATAGATACACCACTAGCCAACAAATAAAAAAAAAAAGAGAGACACAAATCAATAGAATCAGAGACCAAAAAATATATAATAGCAAACATACAATTATCAGGAACTATTATAAGCAGTTATATGCCAACCAATCGGAAGAGCTGGAAGAAATGGACAGATTTCTGGACACATATAATTTAACAAAATTGAACCATGAGGTAATTAAAAACTATAGTAAGGACAGAGATCAAATCAGTAATTAAATCCCTCCCAACAAAGAAAATCATAGGACTGGATAGTTTCCCAGCTTAATTCTAAACACACTTCAAGAACTTAACCCGATCCTCCACCAGCTATTTAAAACAACAGAAAGAGATGCAGTCCTTCCAAACTCTGTTAAGCCTACACACTGACCAGCCAACATACACACTCGCCAGATACAGACACTCACAGAGAGAACTACACGCCAATATCCTTGATGAACACAGATGTAAAAATCCTCAACAAAATACAAAAATCAACAATAGGCCAATAATATAGCACACAGATCATTCACCAGACAGACCAGGTGGGATTTATTCCTGGCATGCACGGATGGTTTAACATGCAAATCAATAAATGTGATATACCACATCAAGAAAATGAAGAATAAAAACCATAAACTATCTCAACAGATGTAGAGAAAGCATTAGATGAAATCCAACACCACTTCATGCTAAAAACCCTAAGCAAGACACAACACAATAAATGAAATACATGAAAAACACAACACTAGTATCATACTGAACAGGGAAAGACTGGAAGCTTTCCCACAGAAATCTGAAACTGGACAAGGCTGTCCACTCACACCACTGATATTCAACACAGTATTGGAAGTCCCCACTATAACTATTTGGGTTTTTTTCCCTCACTAGAACTATTAAGCAAGAAAAAGAAATTAAGGAAATTCAATTTGGAAATGAGGAAGTCAAATTATCTCTGTCCCCAGATGACATGATTCGAAACCTAGGAGAGACTATTGGAACTCAAAAGAGAGTTCAGCATGATAGCAGGGTACAAAATCAATGAAGATAAATTATGGTGGAAAATTCTGGGAGGAGGGAAAAGGGAATGGGAAAGGAGAGGAGGGGAGAATTCCTATACCTACAAAACTGTATCAAGGAAACTAACAATAACAATTTTAAAAAATAAGTCCCCCCAAAAATATTCACTCAGTTTTCTTCTGATCATAAAAGTGTTTCCAGATAAGACCTGGAACTGTGAGTAGCAAATGACTTACAGTTGGAGTCAGCATTGTGACACAGTATGTTAAGTTGCTGTCTATATCCTGTATCAAGCAGTAGGTTTGAGCCCTGGCTGCTCAGCTTCCAATCCTGTCTCCTATTAACACACCTGAAAAGCTTGCAAACGATGGTCATCATGCTTGGGCCCTGCCCAAGAGCAAGAGAGTTCCTGGCTCTTGGCTTGGGCTGGCCCACTCCCAGCTATTGTCATTTGGGGAGGGAACCAGCAAATGGAAGATCCTCCTTTCACTTTTTCTTACTCTCCTTCATTTATGCCTTTCCAATGAAAATATAATAAATCTTAAAAAAAGAAAAAAACCAAACCTTAAAGTCATCATGGTGAAAAGTTGTGGGAACCAGTGCCAAAGCATAGCAAGCTAGACTTAGGCCTGCAAGTGTCAGTGTTCCACATGGGTATCGGTTCGAGTCCCGACTGTCCCACTTTCAATCCGGCTCTGTTTGTGGCTTGGGAAGGCAGTTGAGGATGGCTCAAGTCTTTGGGTCCCTGTCCCTGTATGGGAGACCCAGACAGGCTCCTGCCTTCAGCTCAGCTCAGCTCAGAGCATTGCAGCAGCTGGGGGTAGACCAGGATGGAAGATCTTTCTATCTCTGTCCCTCCTTCTATCTTCTGCTTTCCAAAAAAAAAAAAAAAAAAAAATTAATTAAAAAAAAAAAAGAATTTTATAACACTGTAGCAATTCACAAGATTTATTTTATTGTATATCATTTTTTTATTAAATTTATTCATTAATTACATTGTGTTGTAATTACATAGAATCTGGGATTCTCTCCCTACTCTCCCCCTATGGTGGGTTCCTCCACCTTGTTGCATAACCATAGTTCAAGTTTATTGTATATCATTTTTAAAAAGATTTATCTATGTGGGCCTGGCGGCGTGGCCTAGCAGCTAAAGTCCTCGCCTTGAACGCCCCGGGATCCCATATGGGCGCCGGTTCTGATCCCGGCAGCTCCACTTCCCATCCAGCTCCCTGCTTGTGGCCTGAGAAAGCAGTCGAGGACGGCCCAATGCATTGGGACACTGCACCTGCGTGGGAGACCCGGAAGAGGTTCCTGGTTCCCGGCATCGGATTGGCGCGTACCGGCCCGTTGCGGCTCACTTGGGGAGTGAATCATCGGACGGAAGATCTTCCTCTCTGTCTCTCCTCCTCTCTGTATATCTGGCTTTCCAATAATAATAAAAATCTTAAAAAAAAAAAAAAAGATTTATCTATGTTGGAAAGAAAGATTTATCTATGTTGGAAAGGGAAATCAGATTTACAGAGGGAAGGAGAAACTGAGAGAAAGATCTTTCATCCACTGGTTTACTCTCCCAAATAGTTGCAATGGCCAGAGCTGAGCCAATCCCAAGCCAAGAGCCAGAAGACAGGAGAGAGAAGCCAGGAGCTTCTTCTGGGTCTCCCCCGCGGGTGCAGGGTCCCAAGGCTTTGGGCCATCCTCGACTGCTTTCCCAGGCCACTAGCAAGGAGCTGGATGGGAAGTGGCACAGCAAGGATAGGAACTGGCGCTCACAGGATCCTGGTGCTCGCAAGGTGAGGATTTTAGCTAACTGAGCCCTCGCACTGGGGCCATATAGAGCATTTTTAAAAAGCACAACAAGGTTTCACAAGGAGGGGCAGGCTCTGTGCTACTCCAAGGCATCAATGCTTACTGACAGAAGTCTCACCAAGAATCCCAGACCTCTGTAATTGCCATATCATCCCTAGAATTTTTACCCTAGCAGCACACTGCTACAAGCACAACTTGAGAGTTTAGCATCAGGTGTGGCAGTTTAGTTCAGCAGCTCCCACTTGGGACACCCCCAGTGCTTGTCAGAACTCCTGGTTGGCATCTCACCTATTCCACTTCTGATCCAACTTCCTGCTCATGCACACACGCCCTGGGAGGAGGCAGATGCTGACACAACTACCTGGGTCCTTACTCTGGAATCTGCATAGAGTTTCAGGCTTCTGCCTTGGAAACACATTTGGAGAGTAATCAGTGGCCAAAGGATTTCTTTCCACCTTTCAAATAAAATTAAATGAAAACGTAAAAATAAAGTTTAGCGTTATTATTGCACAACCCAAGAAAACCTTCTATATAATCCAAATAATCCTAATGAGCTACTGTCTCTCCGAGATGAGAGATGGGTCTTTGGAGGATCTCAAAGAGCCCAACTGGAGATATCAAAGTCAGACCTGGGGTGGGTGTGAGTGACAGGGCAGGGTGCTGCTTGGGATGCCCAGATGCCATGATCAGATTGCCTGGTTTGAGCCCCTGTTATTTGGCTTCTCATCCAGCTTCCTGTTAACACACACCTGGGGAGACAGCAAGTGACAGCTCAAGACCCCGAGTTTCCGCCACCATGTAGAAGACCCCAATAGTCTCCAGCTCTTGGATTCAGTCTGGCCCAGCCCTGGCTGTCATAGACATTTGCAGATTAAGCAGTGGATATAAGGTTTCTGTCTTTCTGCCTCTCAAATATAAATATAAATATATATATACATATATAGGATATAGGATATATATATAGGACATATATATATATATATATATAAAGGATTTTCCAAAGCAGCATCATGACTCCTCCACAGTGAAAAGCAAAAAAACAAAATGAATCCTGAAGAGACAAGTTGAATACATGAAAGCACAATTGTACCGTATCTTTCATTTCTAGATACATAAAGTCACAGATGCATGGGTCTCCATCCGACTACATGAGGTACCAATTTTTGAGTGGTCAGGGATGGTCCAGCTTCCCTGAAATGCCAATCCGTCTTGCATGTGTTGAGTTCTACGTTCAGTAAGTTCATGTTGTCCAGTGCCAGGTGGGGCCCTTGAACCGCTTGATTACAAGATCAGTGCTTTGCAAGGCTAATAGCAGCAGTGCCGGAGGAAGCCCACAGGAGCTTAGGGGTCTCCTCCTGGGAAAGCAACGGAGCAAGCAATGCCCCTCCTCCCACCCCTTTGCCGTTGTCATCATCACAGGCATGCTTCTCCCTCACACTCCCTGCGAGTCTCCAAGCACAAGACAGCATCAGGGCACATGAGCACAGGAAACACCATTAGCCTTGCTAGAACACCCAGCTGGGTGGGAGGCTGCTGGGAAGCTGATCTTGAAGTTTCTCAAGGTAGTGGCCACATTCTACACAGGGCAAGTCTCCAGAACGCTGCTGGTAAATAGCATGTCAGCGTGACAGTCCCACGCGACCAGTGATAGTCAGTGGCTACCTGCAGTGAGCGGATGGCTCCAGACTGACCCCCAGTGGACCTCAAGCACTTAGCAGTTAGGATGCTATTGTCACCTCTTTCCCCAAGTGGAGAGCCCCAGAGACCACCTGGCAGGCATCGGCACACCTGATGGTGCCTCACATCAAGGAATAGTTCCCATTCTTTTTCAGATTTATTTTTATTGCAAAGTCAGATATACAGACTGATTCACTCCGCAAGTGGCTGCAACGGCCAGAGCTGATCTGATCCGAAGCCAGGAGCCAGGAGCTTCCTCCAGGTCTCCCACGCTGGTGCAGGGTCCCAAGGCTTTGGGGCCATCTTGGACTGCTTTCGCAGGCCACAGGCAGGGAGCTGGATGGGAAGCGGGGCTGTCGGGATATGAACCGGCACCCATATGAGACCCCTGTTTGTGCAAGACAAGAACTTTAGCCAATAGGCTATCATGCCGGGCCCAACTGTTCCCATTTCTTAGCATGGAAGAGATGTCAACACTAACTGGACAGAACTCAACTAGCAGGAAGTCAAGCTGGTCAGCACTTGGCAGCTAAAGGCCGGACACGCACCGCTGCCTTATGAAAGCAGTTAATTAGCAAAGGGGCGGTTAGTTAAAGCTGACCTGGAGTCCTCAGTCTAGGATGGGCTAGCCTGGCTGCGGTTTCACCTGTTTTAATCACGGACTCTTCAATCCCCTGATGAAGCAGACATCCTCACGTGACCCTGGATGCATGTGTTCCGCAATAGCTAATGCATCCCAGGCACTCCCAGACCAGAGGAGGAGGAGAAGGATGCCCAGCACGCAGCCAAACAAACCAGAGACGCTGTTGCTGAAGGCTCAGGTGGCTGCCGTGGGCCTCTGCTTAGCCACGAACACCCAAGGAACATGGACACTGAGCCCAGACCATGGCTTGTATTACATTCTTGGAAGAGGACAGAGCTCCAAGACAGAGGGGCAGGCAGATCAGCAGCACCCTGCTTGCCTGAAGTCCCCATCATCCGTCACTTGGCACTGTCATGTCTACCTTGGATCTCCTCGAGTTCTTGGGCCTTTTCTGAAGACCAAGTAAACATGTGATATGTCACCACACCCCAAGGGGTGTCTCCTAAATTTTTGTAACTTATTTTCCTTTCTGAATGGGTGTAATTCAAGGTTCTCAAAGTTTGAGATTCCAAACTCCCATTCCCTGCTCCTAACATCTCACAGATAAAATGCGATATATAGAACCCAGTGCAGTAGCCTAGTGGCTAAAGTCCTTGCCTTGCATGCGCTGGGATCCCATATGGGTACCAGTTCATATCACAGCTGTTTCACTTCCCATAAAGCTCCCTGCTTGTGGCCTAGGAAAGCAGTAGAGGACAGCCCAAAGCCTTTGGACTCTGTACCCTCATGGGAGACCCACAAGTTCCTAGTTTCAGATTTGTTAGCTCCAGCCATTGTGGCCATTTGTGCAGTGAACAAGCAGATGAAGATCCGTTTCGCCTTCTCTCTGCAAATCTGCCTTTCCAATAAAAATAAATAAAATTTTTTTTTTAAGTGGAGCAGCCGAACACAAACTGGAGCCCATATGTGATGCCGGCATTGCAGACTAAGCCAGTCTGCTACCTCATTTTTTAAAACCTCTTTCCCATTTTACTTTTCAAGTTTAAATAATTCCTTTAGCTGAAAAGCAGAGGGGTTGGATTACAGAAAGATTTCACTCCGCCACACAGCAGGCACCCGACAACTTGGGCCAAGACCCACTGGCTGAAATGGTGTGTGGAAGGGAGCTGGCATTAGCAGTGGCGGCAGCATTTGAACCCAGGCACTCCCACCCAGGGCGCTGGCATCCCAAGAGCACCTTAACTGTGATGCTAATGGGGCCTTATGCCTTTCACTTCAGCCAAGCTGAGGGTTTCCTCAGCTTGTCACGTCCTCTTCTCTGTGCGTACAGACCCATCTTCCCACACGCCTCTCAGCCCGGCGGGCACTGGGTGCCGGGTGAAGCTTCACTCCTCTCTGCTCTGAGTTGTGGGAGCTTCACCTAGAAGATCCCATTAAATTATCCAAATCCACCACTAGCTCTGACTCCTGGAAAGCAGGAAGTGATTTAATTAGTAATGTCCAAAGCACTTAAAGTCCAACTAATATTTTTTTTTAAAAAATGTATTATTCTTTATTGGAAAGGCAGATTTATAGAGAGAAGGAAACACAGACAGACAGATCTTCCATTCGCTGGTTCACTTCCCAAGTGGCCACAATGGCCAGAGCTGAGCTGATCCAAAGCCAGGAGCCAGGAACTTCCTCTGGGTCTCCCACACAGGTTTAGGGTCTTAAAGTCTTGAGTCATCCTCTACTGCTTTCCCAAACCACAAACCAGGAGCTGGATGGCAAGTGGAGCAGTTGGCACCCATATTTCAAGGTGAGGATTTGGCCAAATGAGTCATTGCACTGAACCCTAAAGTCCAAGTAACGCTAAAACTATATTAGATGGGGCTGGCATCACAGCTAGACAGGCCAATCCTCAGCCTGCTGGTGCTGGCATCCCACATGGGCACTGGTTTGTATCCCAGCTGGCCCACTTCTAGATCCAGCTTCTTCCTGATAGCCTGGACAAGCAGTAGAGGACGGCTCAAGTTCCTGTGCCCCTGTAACCACGTGGGAGACCTGAAAGCAGCTCCTGGCCTCCCGCTTCTTACTGGCACATTTCCGGATGCTGTAGCCACTTGGGCAGTAAACTAGTGGATGGAAGATCTTCCATTCTCCACCTTTCTAAGTAAGAGAGAATAAATCTTCACTTTTTCTTTTAATTAAAATATATTTGAAAAGCAAACCAAGAGAGAGCTCTTCCGTTTACTGATTAACTTGTGAGACACCTGCAGCAGCCAGGGATGAGCCAGGCCTAAGCCAGGAGCCGGGAACTCTATCCAGGTCTCCCACCTGGGTGCCAGGGACCCAAGCACTTGAGCCATTGCCTGCTGCTTCCCCAGATGCCTGCTGCACACGAGCAGAGGAGCAAGGATCCCACCCTCCAGCAGCAGGTTCGCATGCGGTGCCACACCACCAACGATGCATGTCCAACTCACTGTGAACATAGATTCCTTTATTGTAGAGTTGGGTGGAAGATTCTGAAGTAGACTCCAGAAATTCTGGCCTTCAGAGGGTCTCCTTATTACTAAAGTCTTAAGGGTTCATTCTTAAGCACGGAGAAGCAACTTGGGTGTAAAAATCATGGCAACTTAAAATACAATTAGGCACAGATTTATCTGCAAGGATCAACATGCACAAAGTGTCGTTAATCCTCATCAGTCTTTTTATTTAGAGTAAATAAGGAGGAGAGTCAGGGTCTCCTTACAAAATCTGCCTAAATGAACAACTGCTACTTTTTTCCAGTTGGGAGATTTTTTTGGGGGTGGGGGAGCGGGAGGCAGAGGGAGGGGCACTGAAGACTCCGCCCATGAGCGTCCAAGTGGCGGACGAACCTCACGCTGGGGGCGCGCTTTAACTCACGTTGCTGCGGAGGCATCCCGACGTCACGCCGGCGGCGGAGGCGGGGCGGCCGGATCTTGCTCGCGGCTTCTTGGGCTCCTCCCCCCACCCCCGGCGCCTCACACGCTCATTGTGAGGCGACTGCGGCCGCCTGCCTGTCAAGCTGGTTGAGACCTAGAGACCTTAAATCCTCGGGGCGCGGGAGTGCCAGCCCGCGCTGCCCACGCTGCCTGCTTCTCCCGGGAGCCCCGCGCGCGTGCGCGCCGTCGCCGCCGCAGCCGCTCCCTCCCCCGCCGGGCGCTCCTCCCTCTTCCTCCCGGCGCGGACACGCGCGCGCGCACGCGCACTCGCGCCAGGCCGGCTCGCGCCCTCGCGTTTCGCTCCGGCCCGCGAGACCCCCCTCCCCTTCCGCCTCGCGGCGCTTCCTCGCACCGCCGTCTTCTCGAGCCGCCCCCGGCACCGCGGGGCCTCCCCCACCCCCCGGCCCGGCCGCCAACGGCGGGTCCCCCCTCCCAGCTTCCCGCGCTCTCCCGCCGGGGGGCCCAGCCCCGGCTCCCCTCTCTCTCTCCTCTCTCCCCTCCCTTCCCTTTAATTCCCCCCCTTCCGGACGCTGCCATCATGCTGAAGCCTCAGCCGTCACAACAGACCTCTCAGCCGCAGCAGCCGCCGCCCCCCGCGCCGCAGGCCGTGGCCCGCCGGCCTCCCGGGGGCACGAGCCCACCCAACGGCGGCCTCCCGGGGCCGCTGGCCGCCGCCTCGACTCCCCCCGGGCCTCCCGCGGCCGCTTCCCCCTGCCTGGGGCCTGCGGCGGCTGCCGGCAGCGGGCTCCGCCGCGGGGCTGAAGGCATCCTGGCGCCGCAGCCGCCACAGCAGCAGCAGCACCCGGAGAGGTCGGGGGCAGGCGCCATCGGCAGCGCCAGGTGAGCCGAGGGCTGCTGCGGGCGGAGGCTTGGGCCTCCGCCGGCCACCTTTTGGGGTGCTCGGGGAAGGGGCGGGAACCCCTTCGGGTCCCCCAACTGGCCTGGGGAGTGGAGGGGGGGGACTGTGGAAAGGCTCGTGGGCGGCCAGCGGGGCCTTTTGACGGCCATGTCCAGCCCCGAGGGCCCCAGGCAGTACACGGAGCCCAGGACCCGAGGGGAGGCGGGGCGCATCTCGCCGGCGCCGCCGGAACGGGTCCCGGGATGGGGGGGGGGACACGAGCAGGGAATGGGGTCCCCGGCTCCATTAGCACGAAGGGTCTCGCGGTCCCCGGCTTCAGCCAATGGGGAGTCAGCTGCGGGAAGGGGTCCCCGGCCGGAGCCAATGGAGGGGGGCGCGCGGCCCACAGTTGGACCAATGGAAAGGGAGGGACTTGGAAGCGGGTTGCTACCTCCCCGTTCCCGGGCTGGCCAGTAGGAGGGGAGCGGGGCGGGCGGGGGCCGGGAGGAGGGACTGCGGCCCTGCCGGGCGGACGGACGTGCGCGCGGCTGCGGCGGCTCCTGACCCCGGCCTTCGCGCGGCCCGCTGGCATCGGGGCCAGGGCCCAGAGGGCGTGGAGCGGCTCCTGGGGGGCTCGCGGCTCCGGAGCACACGCCCTGCTCCGGGTGTGCGCGTGTTCGTGGAACCCGGGTGACGGTACACGCAGGCGCAGTGCGCTCTCTCGCGGGCGGGTGGGGGGGCCTTGAGGCGGCCTGTGGGTCTGAGTGCGCAGGCGCAGACCGGGCGAGGCCTCCTGGCGGATGGCTTCTGCGGCTGCGCCATCCCCCAGCCCCGCCAACGGCCCCCTCATCGCCGCCCTCCTCTACCGCGGGTTACATCAGCCATCTAGGAGCAGTGTTACCTGGCCACTGGTGACGCCCGCAGAGTGGGTATTGGGCTGAATGAGGGACGAGGCCTAGGGGGAAGGGCCAGCTCGTCCTCCCCGGGGGTGGGCTATGAGGTTACTGAACCTGATTCTTACCTGTAGTAGGTAGCTGGGGATCGGTGCTCCCAAGGCTTTCTCACCTGCATCTCTGCGGTGGGCTGTCCAGCGCAGTGGCGTTGACCTGTTGGAAGCCTGCAGCTTCCCCCCACCCCCCGAGAAAGTGGGAATCTCGTGTGGCATTGGAATTTAGAGTGAAGTGACAGCTGCTGCTGAGCGGGGTCCTCTTCACTGGCATCGGGAAGGAAGGTGTTGAGTATCAGTTTGGAAGCTCTGTTGATTGACTGGCTGGTAGCCTCAATCAGAACCTTCCCAGTACGTGGTTCTAGCATGTATCGGTCGTTGCTGGTGTATAGGGGATTCAGCACTGCGGTAACACGTGTCCTGTTTCCTTCTCTTACAGGGGCCAGAGCACAGGGAAGGGGCCTCCACAGTCACCTGTGAGTGCCTTTTCCTCCCAGTAGAAAAAGGGGACCTCAAAAACAAATACTTGGGAGTTTGGGGGAGATTCGGTGCAGAAATGGTCAAATGGGCACAGGGAGGGCTAAGTGGGCAGCAATAGAATGTGACAGTTTAGAAGGCAAGCTGTCAACTGGCTGCTCCTTGATGTCTCCGTCCTGACAGGTGTTTGAAGGTGTTTATAACAATTCGAGGATGCTGCATTTCCTTACTGCTGTTGTGGTAAGTGGGGACTTAGCCATGAGTACTTTGAGGAATGTGAGGGGTCTGTTTTCTGGGGCACGCTTTTTAGCTCTTTATCCCACTAGGGCTCCACTTGTGATGTCAAAGTGAAAAATGGCACCACCTATGAGGGTATCTTCAAGACTCTGAGCTCCAAGGTCAGTGTACTCAGATGGTCAGCGTTGGGGAGTTAGAGGACAGAGGATGAGGAGAATGGAGTTGAGACTGTGGACTGGGTGGCAGTGGTGTTCACAGTCCTGGCCGAGGACTTGAAGTTTCAGGCTTTGGTTGACACTGAGGAGTGGGTTCACAGGAGAATGTTGCTGGGAAGTAGTCCTCTTTCTGCCTTCACGTTTCTTGACACTGGATTCCTGACTTCGGGGGATGGGACTTCTGTAGTTTGAACTAGCCGTGGATGCTGTGCACCGGAAGGTATCTGAGCCAGCAGGTGGTCCCCGGCGGGAGGATATTGTGGACACGATGGTGTTCAAGCCGAGTGACGTGATGCTCGTCCACTTCCGAAATGTTGACTTCAATTACGCTACTAAAGGTTGGTGGGGGCCATGGGGTAGGGGAGGGGTGTGCAGGGAGACATGTTGGCTGGATTTTTTTTTTTCTCCTTCTTTACCACCTTTTTATCTGGGGGAGATGGCTGGGATTTTCTTGATGTCTAATACATGATTAGGTGGATTCTGGCTTGTTCATCACCTTTTCCCCTATTTAATTTTTAATTCTTATTCATCACGAACTATTAATACCAAGCTTTTTTGCTTGCTTTTTATTGGTGGTGGATTTTGTTTTTCTTTTGTTCTGGTTTGGTTTTTGTTTTTACATTGTGTTCCTGAAATAAAGGTATAGGAAAAGCTTTGAGATTTCATCTGACTCCTGATTTCAACTCTTCCCCCCCAGACAAGTTCACTGATTCCGCCATTGCCATGAACTCGAAGGTGAATGGGGAACACAAAGAGAAGGTGCTGCAGCGCTGGGAAGGGGGCGACAGCAACAGCGATGACTACGACCTCGAGTCTGACATGGTATGAGGCCCTTCCCCAGAGCGGGCAGTCAGGACGTAGGGTGTGGACAGGCCCACTCGTGCCCAGAGCGTTCTTGGGGAGAAGGGTATCCAATGAAAAGGAACAGAAGACAGTAGAGCATAAAAACCTGTTCTCTTACCCTTATAAGCAAACAGCTGCTGGTATTTATTGCCTGCCAGTCATCTTTGCAGTCTTAACTGTAGACCAGATTGCCACTGGAGGCCCCTTGGATGTACTGAAAAATTTCTCAGATGTGTTTATGCTTTGATGTTTGTGCAAGGCTTTACTTTGACTTTCTGTATGAGTTTTCATGTTGACACTTAGGTCTAACTTATTAGCTCTAGTGTACTGTTTTATTTCTGTACATGCGTGCTCATGTATGTAAGCACCTCATTGAATTTGTCTTATGGCCTTAACTGATCTGTGTTACTTGCCTTTGTTTTGCTTAAAAAGGGTGCCTCATTGAACTTGTAGCACATGTATTCCCCATGTACATGGGCCAGGATGCCTCCAGAGTACAGCTCCATGAGACTTGCTAGGCTTTAGGGTTTGTCAGTTTTATTGGTTAGTGCCACTTTGTGCTGCACATATCTGGTTCTAGTGGGTCAAACGCCCACCAGTGGCGCCTCTGCTTTCCCGTTCTTGGTTTGCTCACATTTTAAAGTCTTTAACCTAGTGAGAGGGGCTTGACATGTCATTGTTGGTTTTAAACATTTTCCCTCCCCCCCCTTCCCCTAGTCCAATGGGTGGGACCCCAATGAAATGTTCAAGTTCAATGAGGAGAACTACGGTGTGAAGACTACCTACGATAGTAGTTTGTCTTCTTACACGTGAGTGTCTTGATGCTTTCCAGGTGGCGTGGTGTGGGGTGCTGGGTCAGTCCCAGAAGGCCGAGCTTTTAGGTGGGACAGACGTAGTCTGCTCATGCTTTTCTGGGGATCCAGGTTGCCCTTCCCCCATTCCTGGTATACTTTGTAAACTGCCCCCTTCAAGGTTTTCTGATTCCAGCTCACTCGCATGGGTTCATCCACCCATACCTTGCCTCTAGAACTTGTATTTACTTATTTGTTTTTATTTCAACTTATTTTTAATGTTTGTTCCATAGGTGGGAATTGCAAACCCATGCAGGTCTCTAGGTGGAACAGTCTAGAAGGATTTTATGTACATGCATTTGGGCTGGGCCTCTTGCTTGGTGGTTTAAGATGCTCCTGCCCCCATTGGAGGACCTGAGTTTATTTTTTTATTATTTTTTTTTTAGATTTATTTGTTTTATTACAAACTCAGATATACAGAGAAGAGGAGAGACAGAGAGGAAGAGCTTCCGTCCGATGATTCACTCCCCAAGTGAGCCACAACGGGCCGATGCGTGCCGATCCGAAGCCGGGAACCTGGAACCTCTTCTGGGTCTCCCACACGGGTGCAGGGTCCCAAAGCATTGGGCCGTCCTCAACTGCTTTCCCAGGCCACAAGCAGGGAGCTGGATGGGAAGTGGAGCTGCTGGGATTAGAACCGGGGCTTTCAAGGCGAGAACTTTAGCCGCTAGGCCACGCCGCCGGGCCCGGAGGACCTGAGTTTAGGTCACAGTTCCCACTTCCAACTTCTTCCGACATAGACACCAGGAAGCAGTGGTGATGGCTCAGGCCATTGGGTTTCTGCCATGCTTCAGAAGGCCTGGCTTCCACCTTTGCCCAGCCCTGGCTTGTCAGGCATTTGCAGGGGGCTCACCAGTGGATCAGAGCATGTTCTGTGTCTCTGTCCCTTGCCTGTTGATAAATAAAAAGCAAAATATTCAAATATCCAGGTGCCTATAGATTAGAGACCTGCTTGGAGCTCTGCCTGGGACCCACTAGATATTGGTTTAAATGTTGGCTGACTTGCAAAGGGAGTG
The DNA here is from genome assembly GCF_030435755.1 of Ochotona princeps. Lineage (NCBI taxonomy): Eukaryota > Metazoa > Chordata > Mammalia > Lagomorpha > Ochotonidae > Ochotona > Ochotona princeps. The sequence goes on along the minus strand of NC_080855.1, from coordinate 24,320,743 downwards.
CCTCAGTTGGTTACAGGACTGATGAAAGTCTTTCTCTACTTTTGTCCTTGGCATTGGGATGGTGCTGGTCAGGGTACCCTTGGAAAAGGACAATTCTGAAGAGTTCCGGCAGCGGGAGCTGCGTGCGGCCCAGCTGGCAAGAGAGATTGAGGCGAGCCCCCAGTACCGCCTGCGTATCGCCATGGAGAATGACGATGGGCGCACTGAGGAGGAGAAACATAGTGCTGTGCAGCGGCAGGGCTCTGGGAGAGAGAGTCCCAGCTTGGCAGCCAGGTGACTGCGGGTGGCAGGCATGGTGCTGTTGGGCGTCCCCAAGGGTCCGCTTTGGGCCTTGTGTCTATGAGATCTAGGTTAAAGCATCAATATTTCCAGGTTCTAGATTTAGGGGGCTGAAACCTAGAGAACATTGTGACTTGATATAAATAAGCAGAGCTTTTGAAGCTTGTAGATTTAAGGGGGGGCAAATCTTTTGTGAATCACAGCATATTTTTCTGAATATTTGTTCTTGTTGTAGGTAAACCTTTTTTCCTTAGAAAACTGAAAGCAGGCCGTAAATGATGTGTGTCTGACCAAAGTTGTGCTTTGAAGTATATAATACCACCTTAGCCTTTCTCGTGGTCAGTAGTGGTAGCATTGTGCTGTACTGGCCAGCTTGGTTGGATCAAGGGTGGGGTAGGGTAGAAGCTGTAAGCCAACAGAACTTTTAGCTGAGATAGGCATTCAGGTGGGAGGGACAGTGAAGGAAGCTAGAGCCAGGCATTTGGCGAGAACAAGGAGACCTTGAGAAGACAGGCTTTGCGTTTCCAGAATCCTTGTTGTGGCTGTCCAGCCTTACTTGAGCTCTTTCCCCAGGGAGGGGAAGTATATCCCTCTGCCTCAACGCGTTCGGGAAGGTCCCCGGGGAGGAGTTCGCTGTAGCAGTTCTCGGGGTGGCCGGCCTGGCCTTAGCTCCTTGCCACCTCGTGGCCCTCACCATCTTGACAGTAGCAGCCCTGGCCCAGGTGCTGAGGCACGTGGTATCAATGGAGGTAAGTTAGGGAGCCAACTGGTGAGGGCAGGGATGGTAATGAATAAGATTTTGGGGGTGCATTGTTGGTAATGCATTAGCTGGGGCTCTGCTTCTTACTGAATTTTTTCATTTAAAAATATGTATACAGGCCCTTCCCGCATGTCCCCTAAGGCCCAGAGGCCTCTGAGAGGCGCCAAGACTTTGTCTTCACCCAGCAGCAGGCCTTCTGGAGAGGCGTCCCTTCCCTCTCCCCCTACAGGTAAGCCTGCACAGTGCAAGTGTGTCTGTTGTGCTGCCCAGGAGACGCCTGGCTTCCTGGCGTAGGGTTTAAAGGCCTGGAGCTTGTCCTTTTTTGGACTATAATTGCTCAGTGTTCTCAGGGCTGAAATCCTAGTGTAGCAAGTTATGATGTATCTGACTGACAGATGTCTTGTTTAGATTTGAAGTTGTTGCCAACATTTTAGTTGTTTGAAAGACCTTCCACCTCCTGGTTGGCTACCACAGCCAGGATTGAGCCAGGACAAAAACAGGACTTTCCTCTGAGTCTCCCACGTGGGTGCAGGCACAGAAGCACTTGGGCCTCTAGCTGGCGGTCGTGGGGGTGCCAGTAGTGTACGCGGCAGCTTTAGCCACTATGCCATGGCATCGGCCCTAGTTGACAGCATTTTAAAACAAGAGAGGTCGGAGGTTAAAAGATCAGAAGTTCTGCCAACACCAAGCTTGCTTTACTCTGGGTCTCTAGTTGGTTAGTCTGTAGCCACTGATGTCTGAAACGTTGCAGTGGTTCACGGAGTCCAAAGGCCCTTCGCTTGGGTTACTGCCTTGGGAGTAGTAATTGGGTGAATTCACACAGTGTTAATGGTAATCTTAGACTGATGGCTTTTTCTGAAAGAAGGTCTTCCATCTGCTGGTTCAGTCCCCCAAATGGCTACAACATCCAGAGCTGAACTATTTGAAGCCAGGAGCAGCTTCTGGGTCTCCTGCATGGGTGCAGAGAGCTAGACTGGAAGTGGACCATAACAGGACTCAAACTGGTGCCTGTATGGGATGCTGGCACCACAAGTTGAAGCTTAACCTAATGTGCCATGGCACCAGCCCTACTTCATTTTTGTTTTGTTTTGAAACTCAGAATTTACAGAGACAAATGGCTAAAGCTGGGCTGTCCCTGAGCTGACAGCTTGGAGCTGCTTGTCTCCCACATGGGCACAGGGCCCAAGTACCTGGGCCATCCTCTGGTGCTTTCCCAGGAGCATTAGCAAGGAGCTGGATGGGAAGTGGAGCATACAGGACCCAAATTGGTGCTCAAATGCAATGCTGGCACTACAGGCTGAGGCTTAACCTATGCCCCAACAGCAACCCTGTACTCATTGTTCACTGGTTACTGACCAGCAGTAACCATTGTGCAGCTCCCCCTTTTCTTCCAGTGGGCCGGATGTACCCGCCACGTTCTCCCAAGTCTGCTGCACCTGCCCCCATCTCTGCGTCCTGTCCGGAGCCGCCCATCGGTTCAGCAGTGGCAGCCTCTTCAGCCTCCATCCCTGTGACGTCATCAGTCACAGATCCTACAGTGGGCTCCGTCTCCCCAGCTTCTCCAAAGATCTCCCTGGCTCCTACCGATGGTAAGGGCCGGGAGCTAGGGAGCTGCAAGCATGCGTAGTGTAATTGCAGACATGACCCAGCTTCTCTCTCCTTACTCAGTCAAAGAACTGCCAACCAAGGAACCTGGCAGAGCTCTGGAGCCCCAGGAACTGGCCCGAATAACTGGGAAAGGTGGGTGTGTCTGCTGTCAGAGCCCAATGCCTCTTTGCTTTGGAAGTGCAGTTCGGTTGGGAAGATGTTTGGGATTCAGAAGCAGGCAGTGCTGCTTGCTGTTTGCTTTCTTGGGATTCTCAAGAACTGCTGTCAACTATTTCTTGTTTTACCTTCTTTGCTGTTTTCTCATAGTCCCTGGACTTCAGAATGAACAAAAGCGGTTTCAACTGGAAGAACTGAGGAAGTTTGGGGCCCAGTTTAAGGTGAGAAAAGGAGAAAACTGGGCTTGTTAGCAGATTATGGGGGGGTGTGTACATGAGTACTAGGGCGTGGATGCTTGGTGCAGCAGTTAAGTTGAGGGAGTGCTGGTTCGTCTTGGTTCCTGCGCTTTCACTCCAGCTTTCTGCTAACGCACACTGGGAGGTTGCAGGTGATGGCTTAGGTGTTGGGGTCCCTGCCAGCCACCTGGGAGACCTGGATTGAGTTTGGGCTCCTAGCTTCAACCTGGACCAGCCCTGCCCTTTGCAGGCTTTTGTGTGGTGAACCAACAGGTGGAAGATTGAGATCTCTCTAATCTGTTTTTTTCTCCTTCAAATAAATGAATATAACTTCTTTGAAACAAGTAGGTGAGGTAGAGTTGCTGAGCCTTGAGCGGGGGTGCCAGACAGCTCTGGAGTCCTGACATCGTTGCACATGCTCATCTCCTTCCAGCTTCAGTCCAGCAGCTCCCCTGATACCAGCCTGGATGCCTTTCCCCCTCGGATCTTAAAGGAGGAGGCCAAAGGGAAGGAGAAGGAAGTAGACGGTCTGTTGGCCTCCGAGCCCCTGGGTTCTCCGGTCTCCTCCAAGACGGAGGCTGCGTTGGATAAAGAGGATAAAGCATCCCTGGCAGCGGCAGGGGGCACTGAGGGGCCGGAGCAGCCCCAGCCGTCCTGCCCAAGCCAAACTGGCAGCCCCCCTGTGGGCCTCCTGAAGGGAGACGACAAGGATGAGGGCCCCGTTGCCGAGTAAGTGGGAGCAGCCCTGGGGACACGGGTGTTGGGTGATAAGGGGACAAGCCACAAGATTTACCTTGCTCTCTCATAGACAAGTAAAGAAATCAACGTTGAACCCCAATGCCAAGGAGTTCAATCCTACAAAACCTCTGCTATCTGTGGTGAGAGGGGGAGAGTTGGTTTTCTGTGTGGGGGGTGGGAGGTACTGTGGAGAACTCCTGGCCCCCGGGGCCGTGCATGGGCAAGGAAACGTGCTGTTTAAGAAGCATGTGGTGCTGGATAAGCCACTGGACCTCTGCTTCTTCTTTCTCACCTGTAGTTTAAGACTTATGTCAGGGTTTGATGTGACACTTAACCAGGAAAAAGTACTGGCTGTGTTTGGCTCAGAGCAGTCTTGCGAGTACTATCTGTGTAGTTGGGGGTGGGGCAGAAATAAAACTTTCTCCCTTGTCTCCTACAGAACAAATCCACCAGTACCCCGACTTCTCCGGGGCCCCGAACTCACTCAACTCCCTCCATCCCGGTGCTGACAGCAGGCCAGAGTGGGCTCTACAGCCCCCAGTACATCTCCTACATACCTCAGATTCACATGGGACCAGCTGTGCAGGCAGGAGACGATGGCACCTTGGGGCGGAGGTGGAGGGTTTGGCTGACCTGGCTGATGGACCAGGTCAGGCCTGTTGGGCTTTTGCATGCGTGTCATTGGTCCGCCTCTCCTTGCATCCTTAGGCACCCCAGATGTATCCATATCCTGTGTCTAATTCAGTGCCTGGACAGCAGGGCAAGTACCGGGGAGCCAAAGGTGAGCCAGGGCTGCAAAGGTCATTGGGGTGCTGCATTGTGCCCCCTGGCAGGTGGAGCTTGAGCTGTGCACATTTATTGTTCCCCTCCAGGCTCTCTGCCCCCACAGCGCTCGGACCAACACCAGCCAGCCTCAGCCCCTCCCATGATGCAGGCTGCTGCTGCTGCAGGCCCACCTCTGGTGGCTGCCACACCGTATTCTTCCTACATCCCCTACAACCCCCAGCAGTTCCCAGGCCAGCCTGCTATGATGCAACCCATGGCTCACTATCCCTCACAGGTGACTGCAGGCCCAGAGGAAGCTCCATCCCCACCCCCAGGACTTCAGAGCTTGGCAGGGAGGCGCGCAGTGTTGGAGTGCTGGCTGGGAAGGGAATTGTACTGGTGGATTTGGGCTGACCTCTTGGCTCTGTGGGGCCCAGGTTGAAGCGCTGGGCACCTGAGCCTTGGCTTTTCTGTGCAGTTTAGCTTGGGTGGAATCTGCTTGTTGGGGTGTAGTATGAGCGTTCAGTAAATAAGGTCACGTGGCCCGACCCCAGACAGTGTTATGCCCACATGGCCCAGTTAGGAAGACATGCCTCCCCAGCCTGCTTGGCTGACCCCTTCTTTATTCCCCTAGCCCGTGTTTGCCCCCATGCTTCAAAGCAATCCACGCATGCTGACGTCGGGTAGCCATCCCCAGGCCATTGTGTCATCCTCTACCCCTCAGTACCCTTCTGCAGAGCAGCCCACCCCCCAAGCCCTTTATGGTGAGTTCTGCTGTGCCTGCTCCCCTGCTCTGGACCATGTCCTTCGGCCCCTTCTAGCGGGCTCAGGATGGATTTGCCCTTCTTCCCGCTCCAGCCACTGTTCACCAGTCCTACCCGCACCATGCCACGCAGCTCCACGCCCACCAACCACAGCCGGCAACCACGCCTACCGGGAGCCAGCCGCAGTCACAGCATGCGGCCCCCAGTCCTGTTCAGGTGCCTGCCATGGGGAGTCTCCTGGCTGGGGCAAGAGTGGGTGATGAGGAGGAGGGCTAGAGGAGGGGTTATTGTCTGTCCCACTGAGGACAGCTGACCTGAGTTCTGAGATGTGGTTGGCACTTACCCTTCCTTTCCCCAGCAGCATCAGGCGGGGCAGGCCCCACACCTGGGCAGTGGACAGCCTCAGCAGAACCTGTACCACCCAGGGGCCCTGACAGGCACGCCACCCTCTCTGCCCCCGGGCCCGTCTGCCCAGTCCCCTCAGAGCAGCTTCCCCCAGCCAGCCGCTGTGTACGCCATCCATCCCCACCAGCAGCTGCCCCACGGCTTCACCAACATGGCCCATGTTACCCAGGTAAGAGTCCACAGGGGAACCCTGCTTGGAGTCCTGAGGACACCCACTTGTCCTCGGTCCCTGGTGCCACCCTGGCAGCAGCAGTGCCCCCGGCACTGGGTTCCTGAGAGCCTGTCCGCACCCCCTGCTGCTGTGGTACTCGCAACTCCTTTTTGTTCCCCACAGGCCCATGTCCAAACTGGAATCACAGCAGCCCCGCCCCCTCACCCTGGGGCTCCCCACCCGCCCCAGGTGATGCTGCTGCACCCACCCCAGAGCCATGGGGGGCCCCCCCAAGGCGCAGTGCCCCAGAGTGGGGTGCCTGCACTCTCAGCTTCCACACCCTCACCCTACCCCTACATCGGACACCCCCAAGGTGAGCAGCCTGGCCAGGCGCCTGGATTTCCAGGAGGAGCCGATGACAGGATTCGTGAGTTCTCGTTAGCTGGGGGAATTTGGCATGGAAGAGCTGAGGGGCTGCAGGTGGGGCAGGATGCACGGGTTCTGGGTGGGGAGTGAGGGGTCTTGGAGGCAGGGCTGTCCCACAGGGCGCCCGCCGACCTGCACCTGTCTGTGAAGTATGTAGGGTGGGCAGAAGCCACAGTCGCCGCCGCCAGGGGCTTGCTCCTGGCTCTGTCCTTTGCTTCCCTCCGTCCTCGCTCAGTTGTGATCCAGCAGCCCCCCTCCCCACTGCCTCCCCAGCTCTCAGTGACCCCGACTGTCTCCTGACTTAGCGAGGTAAGGTCAGCGCAGCAGACAGGGCCAGCCTCGGGTGCGGGGGGCTGAGCGAGGGCTCTGGCTTACTGGGCAACAGCGATTGACCTGTGCTGCTGACAGCCCATGAGACACCTTGAGGAGGCCGCTCCTGCCCAAACACCCCGCACACCCCCACCGGACGCATTGGATGAAGGGACAGCTGCTTGGGTTCTAATGCTCCTGCTCTCTTCTCTTTCCCCTCCAACCAGTTCAATCTCATCCCTCCCAGCAGCTCCCCTTCCACCCCCCGGGGAACTGAAGATTGTCCTGGCCGCGACCTGAGACCTCCATGAGTGGAGGGAAGAGTGATCTATGTCTCTTTCCCCCTCCCCCTCCCCACAGCTCGGACCAGTCCCAGCCCCCCCAGCCCCCTGTCCCCTGGGGGAGCTGGGGAATTCCTGCCAAGCACCTTGACTGGGAGGGGCCTGAACAGGGCTGGGGTGGGGGGTTCCTGCTCTGCTCTGCCCTGCCCATCCCCACCCTACCTTGCCCTCCCATCCTCTCATCTAGTCCCCCGCTGGAGACGGAAGATCTTTTATTTTCTATTATTTATAACCTCAGACTTGGGCCCCCAGTTCTTTCTTCCCCATTAACTTGAGTGATCTGCGTGAGAGACATACAGACAGATGCCCCACAAGGATGGTTGGACAAGGACTTTTACTTTTTATTACATAAAAATATTAAAAAAAAATTAAAAAATAAAATTTTAAACTAACTGAACCTGCCTGTGACTTCCTATAGAGAGGTTACAGTTGTGTCTCAGTATATGCTATTTATCTCATCATCTTTCCTGTAAAAACAGGTCAGTTCGTCTTAATGCGAAAGGGTAGGGGGGTCTCCTGACGGAGTGTTATGACAAGGGGTCCTGTTGCCTCAAGGGGCGCCCTTACTGCAGGACCCAACTTGGGAGTTGAGCGGTATCTGCCTCAGCACTGAAGGCTGGTCTTGATGCACAGCTTAGGGTGATCATGGGAGAGAGCAGAGAATTAAGAAGCCAGGAAACACTTCTAAATGGGGACTTAACAGTTTGGGAGAATGGCACCGATGTCTGTATGGCACCAAAGTGGGCAGTCAGGCAGACACTGCCAGTGTGGGGGAGGGGAAGGGTGTGTGGAGCCAGAATGGATGCTGTAGGCAGGGATGGCAATGTTTTGGGCTGGGAAACGGCCAGAAGAAGCCTGCAGGCAGCCTCGAAGTGCTAGCTGTGAGTTGACTGCGACTGGCTGAGTGCTCCTCTCAGTGTCGGGGGAGCCTGTAGATTTGCTATCTACCTTTACTATCAGCGCAGACCAGGAGATCTGTCTAAAGTGTTGCGAAATCTCCCCATCACTAGTTAGCTCCCTGCCCAGCTGCGGTTGCCAGGACATGAACCCCTGAAGGCAGGCTGCAGCTTTTCCTGCTTCTGCTACAACACCAACCCAGAGAAAGTTGTAGAGGAAGCTTTACTCTGGTCAGGAATTGCCCAGTATAGCTAGGACTGATGCTCACCCACCACCTGGCTGTGCTGTGTGGCATCAGTATCCACCTTGTAAAGACAAAACTGTATTCCTTGTACGTATGTATGTGTGTAACCAATATTGGACGGCCCATTCTTCAGCCTCCGACACCTGTTCTTAGAACTGGTGACAGCAGTAGTGACCCATCTGGAGCATAAAGAATGATGTGACTTGCAGTATTCAGTGAGTACTGACTGCATATGTGCTGGGTGCTTCAGGGGCAGGCAGTGAACACAGCCCAGCCCCCACATCACAGCTCAGTGGGGAGCTAACCTAGTCAGCTATACACGAGATGGCTTGGCACCTGAGTGGAGACCCAACTGGTTCCTTGATGAACTCAATCATTTCCTCCACTGTGGCATGTTGCCAGGCCATCTCAAGTTATCAGAGCAGTGATCATGGCTTTATTAAGGATCTGAGAGTAACATGAAGATCTTCCATCTACTGATTCACTCCCTAGCCAGGGCTGGGATGGGCTAAAGCCAACTCAAGTAATCAGGCCGCTGTCCACTGGTTTTTGGAAGTGGAGGAGCCAGGATGAGAACTAGTGCCCTGGTATGGGATGCCCCAGTGCTGCAATTGGCAGCTTAGCTCACTGCATAAGGAGCTGCCCAGGAGATGGTCTCAATGCTTGGCAAGAATTCAGGTGCAATGGCACTGCCCCTGCCCAGGGACTCGGCTCCCTTTGGCACTCTCCCTCAACCTCCATAGGACAGACACAGGCCAGCTTACTATTCACAGAACAGTTTATTGGCCCACCTCAACTGGCAGGCCCGCCCTCTGGGTAAGTGTCCATGGCTGTGCTCAGCTGGGTCACAGCCTGTGCCCACATGGGGCACCAGAAGCAGAAGGGGACACTGGCCAGGGCAGCCCTCAACACGAGCACCTGCGCAGTCCACAGACTCAACTCCACTTGAGGTTCTTGTCCTCCTCGGTCATGGCCGGTGTGTCTGTGACCAGGCCCGTGCCGATGGTCCGGTTGCCATCTCGCAGGGTGAAGCGCTGGCCTTTCTCTAAGATCATTGGCTGCCGTAAGATCAAGCTGAGCTTCAGGTCTTCCCCGGGCATGGCCAGCTCCTGGGGAACAGGAAGGCATAGAAACACACAGGTGTTTGCTGTGCAGGGTCACGGTCATAGATCAAGGGGAAGACTGGGGACCACTTGGGCCAGGCCAGCCCCAGGCACACGCAGCCAGCACGAGGCCAGGGGCCAGCGAGCCGTGCTCCTCTGACAGGCATAGCAGAGGGCTGAAGAGGCTCCAGCTGTGCAGGTCTCTCCATTATAGCACCTGGGCAAGCCCTTGCCAGAGCAACTCTGCTGCCACAGCTAAGGTTGTGCGTCCTTTAACATTCGGCCCCCTGGGTATGTGCCCACTGGCCAAGACCCACCTCTCTACCCCTTCCACAGCAGCAGCAGCAGCCACCAGCTTTTGTCCCTCCAAAGGAAGCCCAGTCACCAAGCTGCCACATTGGACTTGGGCATCCGCCACCTCATACCTTCCCTGGAGGCAGGATGACCCGACAGGCCATGTCCCAAGTCAGAGAGAACATGACGGGCATGAAGTGGGACACAAAGGGTTTGTGGCGGCCACCTTCCTCCTTGCTGAGGATGTAAACCTGCAAGTGGGAGCAATGAGGAAGCGACTGGCCGCAGCTGGCAGCACAGTGCCGCCTCCCTGCAGGGTCCGGCTCAGCTCTGGGCATCACCCGCCAGCGCCCTCACCTGCGCCTCCACCTTCTGGTGGGGCTGGATGGAACCCGGCTTGGCCATGACCAAACCGCGCCTCAAGTCCTCTCGCTTCAGGCCCCGGACCAGGGCCCCAAGGTTGTCCCCTGCCTCTGCCCTCTCGAGGCTCTTGTGAAACATCTCAATGCCTAGAGAAAAGGCAGGGGGAGGAGAAGGAAGATCAAGGGGCACAAGGGAGTGACGTCACTCTGGGCCCAGCCACAGGGCCCCGCATGTGCCAGCTGTACCTGTCACTACACTGCGGAGGCTCTTGCTGTGTCCAAGAAACTCACACTCGTCCCCCTTCTTCAGGATGCCACGCTCCAACGTCCCTGTCACCACCGTGCCCCTGCCTGAAGGACGGCCAGGACGAGATGTCAGCGTGCCTGGGGCTCAGCTCCCACAGCAGATGGGGGGCATGGCCAAGCCAGGTCCTCACCAGGGATGGAGTAGACAGACTCAATGGGCAGTAGAAAAGGCTTCTCCAGGTCACGGGTGGGTACAGGGATGTAGGTATCCACGGCGTCCAGCAGCTTCTGCACGGACTTGACGCCCAGCTCCGGGTCCCGCTGCTGTGGAGGGGTGGGCACAGAGGGCGCACAGTCGCACGCTGTGTTCTCACCAGAGGCTGCGGAGCAGGGCTCAGGGTGCCCAGCCGGCCTTCACCTCGAGGGCACAGAGAGCAGAGCCCACGATGACAGGGGTCTCCTCCCCTTTATAGCCAAACTCGGTGAGCAGCTCCCGGATCTCCAGCTCCACCAGCTCCACCATCTCCGAGTCCTGGACGGCGTCGGCCTTGTTCACGTACACCACGATGTGCTCCACCCCGATCTAGCCCGTGGGGAAGCGACAGTGTCCAGGGCAGCCCCACCACTCCTACCACCACCACTAGCTCTGCCTCTGCATCCACCAAGCTCCCAGCGTACCTGTTTGGCCAGCAGCAGGTGCTCGCGGGTCTGGGGCATGGGGCCATCGTTGGCTGCCACCACCAGGATGCAGCCGTCCAGGGGGGCGGTGCCAGTGATCATGTTCTGGGAAGGAGAATGGCAACAGGCAGCCCCTCCTCTGCACCCCACATCCCCTGCCTGCACCATCTGGACACTTCCACCACACCGCTACCCAGCACCTTGCCAGGACTGCGTTTACCCCTCACCTTGACATAATCCGCGTGGCCCGGGCAGTCCGTGTGGGCATAGTGGCGGGCAGCCGTGCTGTACTCCACATGGGCTGCGTTGATGGTGATGCCCCTGGCGCGCTCCTCGGGGGCGTTGTCAATCTCCTCATACTTCTTGAACTTGGCCCCGCCTCCCTCAGCCAGAACTAGAGGGAAGGGCAGGGCTGCAGCTCAGAGTTCCTGGGTCCCACACTCCCCGGCTCTGCCCCTCCTACCCTCATCCAGGACTGGGATGAAAAGGAAACCCAGTCCAGCCGCCACCTGCTAGCCAGAGCTAAGGGGAGTGCCCTGTAACCTGACCTTGCAGAATATTCTCCAAAAGCTAGAGACCACTCAGGACACACCCGCTCCTCCAGCCAAGTCATGCACCACAAAACTGCATTTTCGTGCAGCCCACCCTTGCTGACGCCCAGGTCTCCCCCAAGCCCCGCGTCCAGCAAGCCTCAGCCCCCGCCCCAGGCCCGCTCACTCTTGGTGATGGCCGCGGTCAGTGTGGTCTTGCCGTGATCCACATGCCCGATGGTCCCCACGTTCACGTGCGGCTTGTCGCGCACGTATGCCTTCTTGGCCTCCACGGCCAGGCCGCGGCACAACACCGGCCATGCCCGGGCCTGCAGTGGCCGCAACAGACCCTGCAGGAACGGGGTCTGACTGGCGCCGAGACCTGCCAAGACACACCACACGGGATCGGGAGTGAGGGCGTGCATGGCGCCCGAGCCCCGTTCACCCGCACCCGCGCCTCCCGCGTGCTCCCCGCCCGCCATCGCCCTTCCCCAGCCCCTCACCACTGAAGCGGGGTGTCACGCGCAGCAGGGCAGCGGCGGCCGCCATGGTGCTCGGCCTCGCGCCCCAGGGGGTACCGGCACACGGAAAGCTCGCGCGTGCGCGTGCAGGCGAGAAAGGACACTCGCGGCAGCGGGCCGCTTCCGGCGGAAGTGAGAGGCAGGAGCGCGAGTGTGGGTGCCTCTAGCCCCTAGTTGTCTATGGCCATTTCCACCGAGTTCCGGGTATCCGGCCCGATGTGAAGCGTCCCAGGAAGCCCTGGGGCGTCATGGGAGTTGTAGTTTCCAGGGTGGCGGGTTCTGGGTTCTTGTTCTGGGAGTACAGGAGGGAAGGCAGCGCTGGTCGGCGCCGACTGGCTGACGAATTGCCCTAGCCCCAGCCGAGTTTCACTCTGGCTTACATGGAGTCGACTCCCTCTGTGGGTCTTGATTATGGCCCCTGTGCCACAGGCAGGCCCTGACCCCTCTTAATGAGACCCAAGTGTGATCTGTCTCTGCCTAACCTATGCTTTCTTTTTAAACATTTATTTATTTTTATTAGAAAGGCATATATACAGAGAGGAGGAGAAACAGCAAAGAACATCTTCCATGCACTGATGTGCTCCCCAAGTGGCTGCAATGGCCAGAGCTGAGCTGATCTGAAGCCAGGAGCCAGGAGCTTCTTCTGAGTCTCCCACTCAGGTGCAGGGTCCCAAGGCTTTGGGACATTCTCCACCTCCTTCCTAGGCCACAGGCAGGAAGCTGGATGGGATGTGGATTAGAACCAATGACCATATGGGATCCTGGCGCTTGCAAGGCGAGGACTTCAGCTGCTAGGCTACCACACCAAGCCCTAGTCTTTGCTTTCTTAGCTGTAAAATAGGGATGAGTGGTGTCTGCTTCGTTACAACATCCTGACTTCTGCCCGTGAGAGAAAAAGAACTAGGCAACAGTGGGCTTCCAGGGAGCGCCAGGCCGCCAAGTCCTTGACCCCTCCAAAACCTGCTGTTAGGGACAGAACCTCTAAGCCAAACAAGAGGCTGGCCTCCCACCCCCAGGACATCTCCCGCTGCCTCCCAAGGAGCCATGTCCACCCCACAGTGATGGATACCGCTTCCGGGTGTCTTAGCCCCAGTCTGTCCTGCTCCCTCTATGACAGTCTGCGCCAGGTGGCATGCCCAGTGAGGGCTCCATGTTTATGGATGGCAGGAAAGCATGCCGGGGTTAGGAAGCAGGCTTGGTGTCTGCAGCCGTCATCACATCTGAGGTTCCGTAGTGGGCAGGGACAGCTGCCTAGCCCTGGTCCTGCCTCAGTCGTCCACAGTGCCAGCTCACACTGCCTGCTCGGGCCTCCCCCCAAGCCCCATTTGTAAAACAGTGCTTCTGATTGCAACCAGCAGGCACCAACCCCTGCGTGGTGCCATGGCTACCCTTTGTGCACTTGGGCGAGTCCTGGACATTTGTCCTAAGATGCGAGTGCCCACTAGCAAGAACAACAGGGAAATACAGATAACTTCCAACTGCAGCCTCACTCCCCAAATGGCCAAAGCACTCAGAGTTGGGCCAATCTGAAGCTGGGAGCCAAGAGCTTCTTCCAGGCCTCCCCCGCATGATGCAGGAGCCCAAGGAACTGGGCCATCCGCTGCTGTTTTCCCAGGCCACAAGCAGGAAGCTGGCTCTGAAGGGGAACAGCTGAGACTCAAACCCGTGCCTAAAGGGAATGCCGGTGCTGCAGGTAAAGGACTAGCCTGCTACACCATAGCACCAGCCAACTTTATGTATTTAAATGTGTGTTCATCTGAAAAAAAAAAAAAAACTGGCATGAATACATTTTAAGTTTAGACAGTGAACCATCTAAAAGAACATTCTGTGGCAGATGGTATTATGGGTGGAGTGAATCCATAGAACTGCTTGGGCAGGTGGTACAATGGATCTAGTTGGAGCAACACAGCACTTGAGGGAAGGAGTCTTCAGGGAGAGAATCTTCTAGAAATGCTGACTATACTTCCTCTGTCACAGCGAGCCAGGCAGCCAGGAGTCTTGGCTTAGCAGATTTGACACGGGCTGGGGTAAGCAGCAGAGGGCATTAGGCAGCTGACAGAACTAGACTGGAGAAGCCTCCTTCAGCCACTGTCACCAAACCCTGGTGCCAAGACTTGACTTCATCTGCAGCTGCAAGGGCCCTCCTGCTCCTGCCAGCCCACCACCAGGTGACTTCAAGGCCTCCCTGTGACATGGCGCTCTGGAGCCCTAGGTTGTACGTGAATGCTGACTGCTGTTCTAACTTCGGTGTTGGCGAGCAGCAGCAAATCTCCCCATATGTGTTTCCAAAATCTGGGCCCGACATGGTGGCCTAGCGTCTAAAGTCCTTGCCTTGCATGTGCCAGGATCCATAGGGGCACCGGTTCTAATCCCAGCAGCCCCGTTTCTCATCCAGCTCCCTGCCTGTGGCCTTCTTCCGAGTCACCCACATGGGTGCAGGGTCCCAAAGCATTGGGCCTTCCTTGACTGCTTTCCCAGGCCACAGGCAGGGAGCTGGATGGGAAGTAGGGCAACCAGGATTAGAACCGGGGCACATATGGGATCCTGGTGCGTTCAAGGCAAAGACTTTAACCGCTACACTATCGCGCCGGGCCCAAATAATTTTTTGAAAGTTGCTTTTGAGCTCAGATCCCTTTCCCAGTGATGATCATCCTGTTATACATTTTTAAAATACTTTACTCACCTAATAGGATGAATGACAGCTGTTAGATTTACCTGTCACCCGAAAAAATATCCGCCTAGTACAAGCAAGTCCTTATTAAATAACGGGAAGTCCTCTCCGGGCCTTTCCTCAGCACAATGCAGAGGTAAGAGAAAAGCAGGAGCCACCGGGGTGAATAGGCCCGGATGAAAAAGGAACCCAAAGAAGCAGGTGAGCAAAGAAGCATGCAGGAGCCTTTTATATATATATACACACACACACAATTTAACTGGCACTGGGCTCTCCCCTCCCCCAAGTTCCCTCCCCACCCCCCGCAGGTTCATAATCTGTGTCCTTCGTGAATTTTCCCAAGTCCATCATGCTTTCCACTGTCGTGTCTCCCAACCATGCAGGAGACTGTCATTTTATTGTGGGTTCATTCTTATATCCTGGAGCGCTAATGTAGGTACAGTGAGGATTAGGTTTTCATTGTTCATGGGCAGTACCAATAACAGTGATAAAGGGGACATTGACCATCTCAGGTGATTATAAATAATCAGCCTCTTATGGATGGCTGATTAATGAATTACATGCCACAAGTTCTTGTTACATAAGGTACATGTTAAGTATGAAGTGACAAAGTAACATATAGTAAGATTCACATATCGTATCTCTAGATTTGACAGCATAATATCTTATATGAGAACAAACGTATTATATCTGACCTTTCGGAATTGGCTCATTTCCCTTAGCATAATGGTCTCTAGTTTGGCCCATTTGGCCACAAAGTAATACATTTCATTTTTTTTAATCGCCGAGTAGTATTCCATAGTGTAGATGAACCACAGTTTCTTTATCCAGTCCTCTGTCGATGGGCATTTAGGTTGCTTCCATGTTCCTGCGATTGTTGATTGTGCTGCAATGAACATTGGGGTGCATGTTGCTTTGTAGTGTAGCAAGTCTTCTGGATATATTCCTAGAAGTGGTATTGCTGGGTCATATGGCAGGTGAATGTTTAATTGCCTAAGACTTCTCCATATTGCCTTCCACAGTGGCTGCACTAGCCTGCATTCCCACCAGCAGTGGAGCAGGCTTCCTTTTTCTCCGCAACCTCGCCAGCAGGTGTTGTTGGTAGTTTTCTGTATATGGGCAATTCTTTCTGGTGTCAAGTGGAACCTTAGTGTTGTTTTTATTTGAATTTTCCTTATTGCCAGAGAGCTTGAACATTTTTTCATGTGTTTGTTAGCCATTTGAATTTGTTTCTTGGTAAAGTGTCTGCCCATTTCCCGTGCCCATTTCTTGACTGGTTTG
The DNA here is from genome assembly GCF_030435755.1 of Ochotona princeps. Taxonomy (NCBI): domain Eukaryota; kingdom Metazoa; phylum Chordata; class Mammalia; order Lagomorpha; family Ochotonidae; genus Ochotona; species Ochotona princeps. The sequence continues at coordinate 24,304,978 of NC_080855.1, read as the reverse complement.
TTTGTTTTGATGTTATTGTTTCTCTGGAGTTCTTTGTATTTTCTGGAAATTATCCCTTTTCCCTCATATTCGTTTGTGGGGAGCTTGATTACAATGTATCTGGGTGACGGTCTTTTGGGGTCCAATCTGCTTGGTGTTCTCTGTCCTTCTGGAATTTGGCTTGCTTTTGTGTGCTCCGAGTTTGGGAAGTTCTGCTTTACAATTTCATTGAACACCTCCTGAAATCCTGTTTCTCTTTCCACACCTTCCGGAACTCCTAGAATCCTGATATTTGACTTTGTGATGGTGTCGTTTATTTCTTGTCCAGATTTCTTGGTTTTGCTCAGATTTTCTTCCAGGTACTTTCGTTGCTGTGTGTTCTCAATTTGGTTACCTTCTACGTCTGAAATTCTTTCTTCTGCAGCGTTCATTCCATTGGTCAAGCTTGCTACCGTGTTTTCCCGTGGTGAAATAATGTGTTGGATCTCCTTAATTTCTTTGATAAAGTCATTTTTGAATTGCATATACTCTTCCCAGCGCTTCTCTGAGTCTCTGATGAATTTAAGGACTATTCTTTTAAATTCCATATCCGATAGCTCCTCAATGTCTTCATCTCGCAACTCCGAGGCTGAGATTATTTTTCGGTCATTTTGGGGAGGAATGCTGGCTCTTTCCTCTGGATAATAACTTTTTCTGATACTTCTCCCCATTGCGTTGTGTTTTCTTGTCGTTTTGAAATTTCAGCCTCTGGTGTGCTTTTGGGGGTTTCTGGTACCAATATGTCTGTTGCTCTGTGGGTTGTTGGGGCCCGTCAGTCTGCCCGGTTACCAGGGTGTTTGTCAGCTGCTGCCACCTTGTGGACCACCGGTGCTGTCTCACTCCTCAACAGTCACGTTTCCCAGCCTCAGGCGGGTGTGGGGCTTTGCACAGGTTCTCTTGGTGCCTCCACAGCCTCTGCTTGCTGTGCAGTTGCCTAGAGCAGGTACGGTGCAGCCAGTGCCACTCGGTGTGCAGACAGCAACGTGGTTCTCCGCGCTCTGTGGGGCACCGCGCCTTCTCGAGCCTGCAAAGGGCAAGCGACGGTGGGGAATTGGGTGGCTTTGTTTGCCCCGGGATTTGTACCTCCGCCGCTGGGCTCCCCCCGAGGTGTGGCGCTGACCTAAGTGCGCCTTCGAAGTCTGAGTCAGTGAGAAAAACTTCTGAGCCTGGGTCCCTTGTGTCTTTGTTTCGGGGGGGGGGGGATTCAGGCGTCCCTCTGGGCGGCTCAGGCCCGAGTGCCCTTGGGTAGGGGGAGGCTGGGGGCTTGTTCCGCGCGCCTCTGACCAGCACACTTCATTTCCCAACTACCTACCCTTTCCCCAAAGGCGTTCCCTGCTCTGGGAGAGGTTGCTCGGCACTGCACTGCGCCCCCGCAGTTGTCCGGCGGGTTTTGTTTTTTTTTAATCCCACCAGTGTCCTGATCTAAGAAGTCTTTCTGCTTCCCTCCGTCTCTTAGGGGTCGGCTAAAGCTCCCGCCGGCTTATTCCCTGCGTGGATTTGTGACTCACCAGGTTTCGAGTTTGTATGGTCCGGGTGGTATCCGCCTCCGGCAGCTCTGGGTGCACGTTGCCAGCCGCTGCCGTCTGGAGCGTCTTGAGGATTGTTTTCCTCCCCGAGCTGCTGTTCTGCCTGTGTGAATCGTTTTGGTCCCGCTGAATCCAGGGAGCTTCGGACACCTTTCCCTGCAATTCTACACTTCTTGCTCTCTCCTCTGCTTAATTCTGTCCCTCTCTGCACTCTCAGCTACACCAACCTTGTGCGGGTGGCCATCTTGTTCCGAATCCGCAGGCGACTTTTGTCCCCCTCCTGACGCGCGGGGCCGCTCCCTTCCTAGGAGAGGAAATGCCGGCCCGAGCGCGTCATTGGTCCTCCAGGGCGCCATTGCCCTGGTGACGTGCCGGATCTACACCGCCTGAGGTCGGAGTGACGCATAGGGTCCTTCCTCTGTAGCCGCGGTAACCATCAACAGCTTGGAGAAGAAAGGAGAGGCAGGGAGAGTGAACATTTCAATTCACTGGTTTTCTCCCCAGCTGGCTATAGCAGCTGGGACTGCACTAGACTGGGCTGTAGCCAAGAACTCCATCCTGGTCTCTCATGTGTGTTACCTACGAGACGATCCCCTATCAGAGTTGCCAACTGAGTCCTGGCTACTCTGCTTCCCATCCAGCGCCCTGCTAATACCCTGACATTGAGCCTTCAAAACATAAATGAATCAGGCTGATTTGTTGTGGCTTAGCATGTGAAGTTACCAGCTAACAATGTGCATCTCTCATGGGCACCAGTTTGAGTCCTGCATGCTCCATCTCCCATCCAGCTCCCTGCTAATGCTCCCTGGAAAAGCAGCAGGGGATGGGCCAAGTGCCTGGGCCCCCATCACTCACATGGCAGACACAGAGAAGCTCCCGGCTGCAAACCTGCCCAGCCCCAGCCATTACGGCCATTTGCGGAATGAACCAACAAGTGGAAAATCTCTCTCTCTCTCTCTCCCTCTCTGTAAATCTGCCTTTTCAATAAATGCATCTTTTTTTAAAAAAATCATTTAAAAAATATGCATCAAATGTATTTCCCCTCAGTGACCACTCACTAAACTTAGAATAAAACTCAGATTCTTAATTTTAGTATCACAGTGGTGGTAGGCTAACTGTATCTCAATAAAGCTGCAATTATAAACATTATTGGGAGGCCAGTGTTGTGGTGTAGTGGGTCAAGCCACTGCTTAAGCACCAGCATCCCACCTGGACACCAGTCTGAGTCCCAGCTGTTTCATTTCTTCTTCTTCTTTTTTTAAAGATTTACTTATTTATTTATTTTATTACAAAGTCAGATATACAGAGGAGGAGAGACAGAGAGGAAGATCCTCCGTCCAATGATTCACTCCCCAAGCAGCCGCAACGGCCGGTGCTGCGCCAATCCAAAACCGGGAACCTGGAACCTCTTCCAGGTCTCCCACACAGGTGCAGGGTCCCAAGGCCTTGGGCCGTCCTCGACTGCTTTCCCAGGCCACAAGCGAGGAAGGATTGGGAAGTGGAGCAGCTCAAACACTAAGCAGTGACCACATGGGATGCCAGTGCAGCAAAGTAAAGGATTAGCCTGCTGAGCTATTGCACCAGCCCCTAAGAAAATCTTCAAACAAAATCAAATGCTGTATTTATTTGAAAGACTATTGAGCAGGCCCTATCCCAGAGCTGTCAAGAGGCCAGCCATGAACCCCTTATTAGCAAAAACTTAAATTAAGTTTGAACTAAGGAATGTGTGAAAAACAGACATTTCTGACCTGGCGCAATGGCTCAGTGGCTACAGACATCTCCACCAGGAAATGTCCATCTAGAGGCTCTGGAGTGGATATTTGGCACACAACCGTCAGGTCTCCCCAGAACCGTCTGCATCCTGAACCTGAGTTCCTTGAGTCATCCCATCTCCACTCCTGTCTGTACTTCCTGCAGATTCTGTCTCTGGGAGACAGCAGGTGGCGGCTGCCGGTTCTGGGTCCCTGCCATGTGTTGGGGCTACCTGCTGGCCTTACACTGGCCTAGCCCCAGTTGTTGGGGCCACTTAGGAGTAAGCTAGCACATGGGAGATAGTCCTCCCCTTCCTCTTTCAAATAAATGAAGCAGAAGCTACATTGCAGGCCAGAGGCCAAGTTCTTCTTTCTTTTATATTTATTTATTTTAATGAAAAGGCAGGTCTTTTTTTTTTTTTTAAGATTTATTCATTTTTATTGGAAAGTAGATTTACAGAAAGAAGGAGAAACAGAAAGATCTTCCATCTGTTGGTTCATTCTCCAAGTGGTTGCCACGGCCAGAGCTGAACTGATCCGAAGCCAGGAGCCAGGAGCTTCTTCAGGTCTCTCACAGGAGTAGAGGGTCCCAAAGCTTTAGGCCGTCCTTGACTGTTTTCCCAGGACACAAAGCAGGGAACAGCATGGAAAGTGGAGCAGCTAGGATACAAACCAGCGCCCACAGAGGATCCCAGCACAGGCAAAGTGAGGACTTTAGCCAATAGGCTGATGGCGCAGGGGAGGGGTTATATTCTGAACCTCTGGCATCAGGCATGCCTGGAGTGCTGAAAACTCATTGAATCAATAAACTCATTTCCACATAAGCTGAAGCTGGGGTTGCCCTCACTGGTAGTGGAAAACACCTTGGACACTACACCTTGTGTCTGAGCAAGTGTCTTTTTTTCTTTTTTTAATTGGAAAGTCAGATATACAGAGAGGAGAGACAGGAAGATCTTCCATCTGATGATTCACTCCCAAATGACCACAACAGGCAGAGCTGAGCCGATCCGAAACCAGGAATCAGGAGCCTCATCTGGGTCTCTCTCGCAGGTGCAGGGTTCCAAGCCTTTGGGCTGTCCTTGACTACTTTCTGAGACCACAGGCAGGGAGCTGAATGGGAAGCAGGGCCACTGGGGTTAGAACCAGTGCCCATATGGGATCCCGGCACATTGAAAGCGAGGACTTTGGCCGCTATTCCATCGTGCTGGGCCCTGACCAGAACCTTAACAACTAGACCAAACGCTTGACCCCAAGCCAGCACTATTGCATGGGCTTGGCTCCAGCTCCACCTCTTAAGATGTCTGGTGGGTATTTCTTAATCCAGTCTGTTAGTTATGGGGACCTCAGAAAAGTGGCCTACTTCTTCTATGGGAGTCAGTGAGCTATTAGGACTTTTTTTTTTAAAGATTTATTTTATTTTTATTACAAAGTCAGATACACTGAGAGGAGGAGAGACAGGAAGTGGAGCGGCTGGGACCAGAACCAGCGGCCATATGGGATCAAGGCGAGGAGCTTAGCCACTAGGCCACACTGCCGAGCCCAGGATTTTTTTTTTTTTAAAGATTTATTCATCTTACCACAGCCAGATATACACAGAGGAGGAGAGACAGAGAGGAAGACCCTCCATCTGATGATTCACTCCCCAAGTGAGCTGCAACAGGCCGATGCGCGCAGATCTGAAGCCAGGAACCTGGAACCTCTTCCGGGTCTCCCACGTGGGTGCAGTGTCCCAATGCATTGGGTCGTCCTCGACTGCTTTCCCAGGCCACAAGCAGGGAGCTGGATGGGAAGTGGAGCTGCCGGGATTAGAACCGGCGCCCATATGGGATCCCGGGGCTTTCAAGGCGAGGACTTTAGCCGCTAGGCCACGCGCTATTAGGATTTAAGTTGGGTGTTATACAAATGTATGGGAGTCAGCATCCCATAAGGGCACCAGTTCATGTCCCAGTTGCTGCACTTCCCATTCAGCTCCCTGATTATGTCCTGAGAAGGAAGGAGAGGACGGCCCAAAGCTTAGAAACCACATGGGAGACCCGAAAGAGGCTCCTGGCTTCGCATCAGCTCAGCTCCAGCCATTTCAGCCAGCTGGGGAGTGAACCAGCAGATGGAAGCTCTTTGTCTTTCCTTCGCTCTGTAAATCTGCCTTTTGAAAAAAATAAACACAACTTTAAAAAATAATTTGCAGAGAAGGCAGAACTACAGATGGTGAGCCTGGATGCCTTGTGGTCCCCAGGGTAGGACCAGCGAAGGTCCACCGATTACCCCGTGTTCAGGCCACTAAGAAGGGCAGTCAGAAGACCTCGGTAATCAGGGTGGCTGTAGCTTCTGCAACCCCCACAAACACACCCTAGGCGGACCTCCTTCATCTGTGCGTGCACACGCGTGGGCACACACACCATACCCTTTGCCTCAGCTAACAGCTTCCTCGAAGGCTTGCTCCCTTTCCTCAGAGAAAGCCAAGGTCGTAAGTTCAGGCCCCACCTCCTCGCATGGGCCGCCCCTCAAGGTCACCTGTCTCTTCTTCCCTAGCCCGTATTCTGGGGGACGCCTCCCGCAACCCGCTTCAAGCCCAGTGCCCGGCGCTCTAGCTGTAGCGCATCCTTCCGAAGGCGTGTTCGTCTCAGTGGTCTGCGATCGGCCGCGGCTACTCTAGCCCTACGCAGCAGCTCTGTGGTTGGTTTCTCGCCTTTGTCCCGAACCTTTTGAAGACTCTCCCTGGCGGGACACCATCACCCTCCTCCTCGCGTCGGCTTCTTCTGGTCCTTTTTTTTTTTTTGTAAGGTGCCCGCAGGAGAGTTCGTGGAAGCCCGGCTGGAGACCCACCCTCTTGGCTCTCGAACAGCCGCCGCAGAGTGGTCGGACGATGGCGGAAGTGAGTATGAACGTGCCCTTCCCTCTCGCTACTTTTCTCTATGGTTGTTTCCTTCGGCGACGGGAAGAAGGGGGTCCCTGCGCCTGCGCAGCGCCGGGCTGGGCGCTTGTCGCTGAGGTGGTGGTAGCAGGGGTGGGGGGTGTGCAGGGAGCGGGAGCTGCCGCCGCCGCCGGACTGCGGGGACCGAGATGCAGGTGGGACCGGAACCGGAACCCCCCCGTCCTTTTCAAGTGTCTCTTCTCCCCCTGCGCGACCCCGGCCACGGAGGCCGAGACAATCCGTGGGTGGCGGTGGGCGTGGGGGGCCCCGGGTCCAGGAGGACACCCTGGGCTCCGGAGAGTGCGGCTGACAGGGCTGGCTGGTGGAGGAGGCCGAGCCGCTGCACCCCGGAGCAGGGGGGAATGGGCCATTTGGGGGATGTCCACGGAGTAGGATCGGGTCCGAGTGGATGGACCACCGAGGCCCAGAGGGGTCTGAGCCTGGAGCCGAGCCGGCAGCGTCCCCCAGCTGCCCTCCGGGAAAGAGCACAAGTGAGCCAGGAGGCAGGTGCATGGGAAAAATGTGTCAGAGTGCTCCCGCTTGGCAGAAGAGAAGCGGAGTCGGCAGCTTAGGAGCCGCCGGGGCCGCGGGCCTAAAGGGGGCTCCGGGTGGGCCTGTGTGAGCCGGGGTGACCTGTGGCTGGACAGCAAGGCTCTGTCGCGTCTGCACCTCTTGGCTGGGTGACTCCCTACGTCTCTCCCGGCTGCCTCTTGCTGGTTTGGAGTTAGCCCTGTGGTTTGGAGGGTGGAGGTGGCGGACATCTGAGTGTGCCAGACCTAGGCCCAGCCCAGGAGGAGGAGGAGAGGCCGCCAGTTTCCAGACAGAGGGTTTGGGGAGCCTTTGGCTGGGATGCCCGCACCCCAGGTCCCAAAGGGAGGAGCCAGGGGTTGGCCATTCCACCAACGCCTCAAGCTTGTGAATTTAGGAGGGCTGATTTTTCTTTAGCAGATTGGAACCCTAGTCTTGGCCTGCGCCCTAAATACAGTCCTGGTGGCGCTTATTTCTCTGGTTTTTACAAGTTCTGACTTGTTCCTGTCCCTTGAATTTTGCGAAGGGCTCTAGGCGATAAAGGGTCGTCGGCTCAAATCGTTTGCAGATTTGAAACCTCAGGCTCAAGAGGGAATGTGTGTCTGAAGCGAGATCACACAGCTATGAGGTCTGACTTGAGAACTTACAGCCTGGCCTTAACAGCCAGGCTCACCAGCCTTTATGGCACCCTCCCCAGTGAAAGGGAGATAAGAAGGGAAGAAAAATCTTAGAATTAACCCTCTCCACTCACGTCCCAGCTCCCTGGGACGTCTTGTATATGTTGTGGCCAATAAAGATTTGCTGCCCCCCCCCCCACCTGACACAGCTTAAGGTCTCTCGTTAACCAAAAAAAGTGGGCTGTTAGGGTGCTGTGCAGGTACTTGCTTGGATGCTGGGCTTTCAAGAAAGTTGCCTCCGGCCAGCACCCATCCATTCACCTTCCTACAGCAGAGTTTTCAGGCCTCCCAGGAACCCCTAAAAGTTGGGGGCGGGTGACAGGGAGCCAAAACCATGACTGGTATGTAGTCTGGGGACACAGACTGCAGGGGGACAGATGATAGACTTGGGGTTCTGCCGTTTGGTCTCCTCTGTTGAATATTGGTAACACCCCAGCCCCCTGAGGAAAGGTAAGGTAAAGCACTTGGGGAACAGGGCTCTGATTGGTGTGTGGACAGCAGTCCTAAGTCTCGGCTCCGTCTTTGAGTAAGGAAGCGATCTGGAAGAAGTTTCCGTTTTTTGCTTTATTATTTTTTTTTTGGAGGAAGGCGCTTTCTTCTTGCTGTAGGAGCGCAAGCCAGAGAAAAGTGGTGGGAAGGCGATCAGGGAAGTTCAGGGCGAGACCTTGGGGCAGTGGAGTCCAGTGGGGAGCTGGGGGGACACCCACCCCATCCCCCCCTCAGCCATGACTCCTCTCTCTTCCCCCTACAGCTCCTGCCGCTCACCCCACATCTTCTGGCCGCCTCCCTCTTTGCTGCCCCTCCTCGCAGTCTTCCTCACCCCACCACTTCCTGGGGGCCATCATGAATGGTGCCCCTTCCCCGCAGGAGGATGGGGCCTCCCCGCCCCCCCTGCCACCACCACCGCCTCCCAGCTGGAGGGAGTTCTGCGAGTCCCATGCCAGGGCCGCTGCCCTGGATTTTGCCCGCCGTTTCCGCCTCTACTTGGCCTCGCACCCACAGTATGCAGGGCCTGGGGCCGAGGTCGCTTTCTCCCGCCGATTTGCCGAGCTCTTTCTGCAGCACTTTGAGGCCGAAGTGGCCCGGGCCTCAGGCTCCCTCTCCCCACCGGCCCTGACTCCCCTGAGCCCAGGCATGGAGATCTCAGTGGCACCGCTGTCGCATGACCTGCCCCTTGAGAGCTGCAGGGTGGGCGGGCCCCTGGCCGCGCGGGGCCCTTCTCGATCAACCGAGGACCTGGCCGGCCCCCTCCCTTCCTCAGTCTCTTCCTCCTCGACGACCTCGAAGCCGAAGCTAAAGAAACGCTTCTCCCTCCGCTCTGTGGGCCGCTCAGTCCGGGGCTCTGTGCGTGGCATCCTGCAGTGGCGGGGGACTGTGGACCCGCCCTCTTCCTCTGGGCCCCTGGAGACAACATCAGGCCCCCCAGTACTAGGTGGAAACACCAACTCCAACTCCTCCGGTGGAGCCGGGACCCTTGGCCGGGGACCGTCGGCCAGTGACGGGCCATCTCCTGGGGAAAGGTGGACTCACCGGTTTGAAAGGCTGCGACTGAGTCGGGGAGGGGGACCCCTGAAGGACAGTGCAGGGCTGGTACAGAGGGAAGAGCTGCTGAGTTTCATGGGGGCCGAAGAGGTGGCCCCTGACCCTGCTGGAGTGGGCCGGGGCGGGGGGCCAGCAGGGCCTGGGGTTGGGGGAGGCGGGCAGCCTCAATGGCAGAAGTGTCGCTTACTGCTCCGAAGCGAAGGAGAAGGAGGAGGAGGAAGTCGCCTGGAATTCTTTGTGCCACCCAAGGTGAGGCCCCAAGGATGGGCAGCCCCTGGACGGAGAGAGGGGCACATGCGTGTGGGGTGGTGGGTGTGCATGGGGAAGGGGTGGATGCACAGGGAGCTCCTGGGCTTTCCCAGCTGGGTGCTGTGGGCAGGACTGGGATGGTAGTGTCGCTAACTGCCCCCGGGGACACAGAAGGCAAGGTGGCAGTTGTCTCTCCACACCCCAAAACCGACCTCATCCTCTCCACTCCCCCATCCTAGGCATCTCGGCCCCGGCTCAGCATTCCCTGCTCTGCCATCACAGATGTGCGGACCACCACTGCCCTGGAGATGCCTGACCGGGAGAACACGTTTGTGGTTAAGGTAGGAGGAGGCTCCCCCACCAGGAGGTGGGTACAAGCAGGTCATGTATCCTAAGACCTTGTCATTGGGGCTGCAGCGTCTCCCACGACTGTGGGAGGGGACAAAGAGGGAGGTGTTCTTGTGTTCATCACCGGTGGGTTGAGGCCTCAGAATCTGTAACTGGCCCTGAGGGCCTCTTCTGCGAGCCTGCCGCTGGCTGGGACCATCCTGTGTGCCCGCAGGTGGAAGGCCCCTCGGAGTATATCCTAGAGACAGCCGACGCTCTCCATGTGAAGGCCTGGGTGTCGGACATCCAAGAGTGCCTGAGCCCAGGGTGAGGAGCTAGGCCAAGCCAGCCACCTCCCAGATCCCATCTCCCCCGGAGGGGTGAGGCATGGAGTGGCCCCCCACACCTCTCATCTGCCTCCTTCGTCTCTGCAGCCCCTGCCCCACTACTAGTCCCCGCCCCATGACTCTCCCCCTGGTGCCGGGTACCTCGTTCCTCACCCGCGAGAATGCAGACAACCTGGAACCGCCTTGCCTGAATCACTCCGAGAGCCTGCCCAGCCAGGATCTGCTGCTGGGACCCAGCGAGAGCAACGACCGCCTGTCGCAGGGTAAAGCCTGTGCTGTGGAGGGCTGGCCACCTCCAGCCCTCGCTCTGCCCACCCAGATCCTCCTGTGCACCCCTCCCCTTGCCCACCCCACTTAAATCCTGCCCTTTGTACTGAACATGCCAAGCATTCTGAGTGCCACCATGGCTGTGTTTTGTTTAAAGACTTTATTTATTATTTGAAAGGCAGAGTGGCACACAGAGAGAGGGAGAAATAGAATGATCTTCCATGCACTGTTTCACTTCCCAGATGACTGCAGCAGCTAGAGCTGGGCCAGGCTAAAGCCAGGGGTAGGAACTCCAGCTGGGTCTCCCGCACAGGGGGCAGGGGCTCTCCAGTCCTCGAGCTTTCTTCTGCTGCCTTCCTGGCTGCATCAGCAGGGAGCCGGTCGGCAGAGCAGCCAGGACTGGAACTGGCAGTCTGGTACAGGATGCTGGCATCACAGGGGCAGCTTAACTCACTCAGCGGGCAGATGGCTATTCGGAACCATCACTGCCGCCACCCCAGCCAGACCCCGAGCAAATTGTCCAGCCTTCTGGAACAGCCATGTCACTTAAGACAAACGTTCTTTTTGTTATTATTTGATTGAAAAGAGAAAGGGATGGAAAGACAGGCTCTTCTTCCCCTCCCGAATGCCCGCAGTGGCTAGGACTAACCCAGGCTGAAGCTGGAGTCTGGAACCCAGCCCAAGTCCCTCACAGGAGTGCCAGGGACTCCTGCACTGGTCAACAGTGAGGAGCAGAGCTGGATTGGAAGCCAGGCTCTCCGAGATGGGGTGTGGGCGTCCCCAGCAGCAACCTCCCTGCCCTCCCGTCTGCCCATCCTCTGCCTTGTCACTTTTTCTCTGCAAGCGTCCTGTAGGCCAGCGCCTTAGTCCTGCTCTCTTAAATATCTGTATCCCATGCACGTGTATCAATGACTGCACTTTGCAGCCTGACCAAGCATGCGCACAGGCACTCACGCCCTAACTTATCCACTCCCCTTCACACACACACACACACACACACACACCCACTTCACCCACTCCACCTCACACATACATATAAAGGCCCAACTTACCTGCTCCCCTTCACACACAGGCCCCGATTCACCCGCTCCCCACCACCATACACACACAGGCCCCTACTCAGCCACTCCCCCCACACATATACACAGGCACAGAAGCCTCAGCTCCTGACCGTGTGTTCTGCGCTGCAGCCTCACCATACTTAGAACTCAGGCCATACTCAGCATACAGCTTAGAGCTGGGAAAATAAAGGAAAGAAAGCTTAGGGCTAGAATGAAGCCCCCTAGTCCTCAGGCTCCAGGAAGCTGATGACCTTCTGAGGACCCCCTTTCCCCCAGAGTCCCTGCCAGCCTGGCGCCTGAGCTCCATCTGGCTCTGTATGTGTGCTTATCTTCCAGTACTCAGGTGGTGGAGCTCAGGCCTGCTACCCAGCACATGCTTAGGAGGACTGGGGGCGGGGGGATCGGGTGCTCGGGTCTAGCTGGGCTGATCACTGTGAATAAAAAAATAGCCATTGAATGGATAGCCTGGGCTTAGCCTCCTTGGGGCAGGACAGCAGAACGTGCCTTAGAGTGAGGAGGAGGATGGCGGAAGGCAGGGCAGGTGCGGTGCTGCACAAAGAGGCAAGAGCCGAGGACGCAGCCCCACAGAGGCCAGGGACAGGATGATAGGCTGTGGAGGATATGGTTACTAGCCAAGGTGAAGTACATTTAACTCAGGGGTAATTGACAGCAGAAATGTCTCTCTCTCTCTCTCTCTCTCTTTTTTTTTTTTTTTTTAATTGGAAAGTCAGATATACAGAGAGGAGGAGAGACAGAGAGGAAGATCTTCTGTTGGTTGAGTTATTCCCCAAGTGGCTGCAATGGCCAGAGCTGTTCCAGTCGGGAGCCTGGAGCCTCTTCCTGGCCTCCCAGGCAGGTGCAGGGTCCCTAAGGCTTTGGGTTGTCCTCGTCCTTGACTGCTTTCCCAGGCCACAGGCAGGGAGCTGAATGGGAAGTGGAGCAGCCGGAGTTAGAACCGGCGCCCATACTGGATCCCGACACGTGCAAGGTGAGGACTTTAGCTGCTAGGCCACCACTCCGAGCCCAGAAGCATCTCTTTTTTTTTAAAAAAAGATTTTGTTTGTTCATTTATTTGAGAGTGAGCTTCTAACTGTTGGTTCACTCCCCATCAGGGGAGTAGGTTGGATCAAGCAAAAGCCAGGAGCTTCTTCCAGCTCTCTCTAGGTGGCAGGGGCCCAAGGGCTTTAGGCTATCTTCTGCTACTGTTTTCCTGGCCCTTAGCAGTGTGTTGGATTGGAAATTAGAGTGGCTAGGACATGACTTTTGCCCATCTGGGATGCCAGTAGTGGCTTTCCATGCTACACCACAGTGCTGGCCCCTGCAGGAGCATCTGTAACGACTCTTAGAGTTGGGGCTTTCTCTGTAGTCCCTGGTCATGTCAGAATATCTGAGGAGATGTACCCCACTTTTCCCTACCCCAGCACTGTCAGCTGTCAAAACACAGGCCCCTTTCAGTGCTGGCAGTAGCCCCAGCAAGGGTGTGGCACAGGCACCTGCACCTCGGAACCTGGGGCTGCCCCCTTCAGAGGTGGGCCATTCTGAAGACTGGGGGCTTGCTGAGCACTCACCGTCCCTTTCGGTCTCTTTGCAGGGGCTTACGGGGGCCTGTCAGACCGCCCCTCGGCATCCATCTCCCCTAGTTCCGCCTCCATCGCTGCCTCCCACTTTGACTCGATGGAACTGCTCCCCCCGGAGCTGCCTCCCCGCATGCCCATTGAGGAGGGACCCCCGGTGGGGACAGCTCATCCGTTTGCAGCCCCATACCCTTCCCTGGATACTCCAGAAATGGCCAAAGGTACCAGAGGCACGAGTGTATCTGTCTTTTACACTGCCCACCCTGGGCCTTAGGGATCTGCTTTGGGAGGGGAGAGGTGGGGAGTCCTCCCCTCAGGCTGACACCCTAATTTTCCTCCCTCTCTGCTTCCTGTAGGGTCGTTCCTGTTCCAGGGAGAGGCAGAGGGGGGTGAGGGGGACCAGCCCCTCTCAGGATACCCGTGGTTCCATGGGATGCTCTCTCGACTCAAGGCCGCTCAGTTAGTGCTAGAAGGAGGCGCCAGCTCACATGGTGTCTTCTTGGTACGGCAGAGTGAGACAAGGCGGGGCGAATACGTCCTCACTTTCAACTTCCAGGGCAAGGCCAAGGTGAGTGGACTGAGTGTGGGGCTGGTGGGATTTGGTTGTGGGGGAGGTTGGTGCCTGCGGGGGCTAATGTCCCTTCTCACCTGCTCACCTGCTCATCCTGCCCTCAGCACCTGCGCTTGTCGCTGAACGAGGAGGGCCAATGCCGCGTCCAGCACCTGTGGTTCCAGTCCATTTTCGATATGCTTGAGCATTTCCGGGCACACGCCATCCCGCTGGAGTCTGGCAACTCCAGTGACGTGGTCCTGGTCAGCTATGTGCCCTCCCAGCGACAGCAGGGTGAGCAGAGCAGGTCTGCAGGGGAGGAGGTGCCCGTGCACCCAAGAAGTGAGGTGTGTGTACCAGAGAGGTGGGGTGGGGGGCTGTGAGGAGGAGGCGCTCTGAGGGGAGAGCAGGGCAGGACAGGGTGGGGGACCCCCGGTGCCAGACCGGAAGGCAGGCGACAGGCAGGGGGGCTGTGTGTGGGGCTGGAAGGCAGCTGAGTTGGGCTGGCGCATCCCCATTCCATCGGCCTCCTGTGTTCATCATGTGTCTGTCTCCCAGAGCCGTCCTCCCCAGCCTTGGCTTTGCCCTTCGTCACGCCCTTACCTCGGGCCTGCCCTCTGTGGGGGTGCTTGGTCTGATCCCCACCCCCTCCTCCCTTGATGTCTGATGTCCCTGTCTGATCTCTCCCTTTCCCCCACCCAATGTCCCATCTGTCCCCACGTTGCCCCCCCTCCTCGCCCCCACCCCCAGGCCGGGAGCAGGCTGGGAGCCATGCAGGGGTGTGCGAGGGAGACCGATGCTACCCCGATGCCTCCTCCACCCTCATGCCCTTCGGAGCGAGTGACTGTGTGTAAGTGTGGTCCTCTTCTCACCGCTGCCCATGATCCATCTCTGCGCAGGTTGGGGGGTTGCTCAGGAGCTGGGCAGGGGGTGAGGAGCGCCGGGCAGGCCACGGCCCGAGCTCGCCTCCCTCCACAATTTTTTTATCTTCTCACCCTTCCTATCCAGAACCGAACACCTCCCATGACCCACCCCAGCCCCCTGAACCCCCTTCATGGACAGATCCCCTATATCCTGGGGCAGAAGAGGCGGCGGGGGCGCCAGAAGTGGCGACAGCCACAGCCACAGCAGCCAAAGAGAGGCAAGAGAAAGAGAAAGCGGGCAGTGGAGGGGTCCCGGAAGAGCTGGTCCCCGTGGTTGAGCTGGTCCCCGTGGTTGAATTGGAAGAGGCCATAGCACCGGGCTCTGAGGCCGCTGGATCAGGTGGGGACCCAGAGCCGGTCCCGATGGTACAGCTCCAGCAGCTGCCACTAGGGGGCGACGGAGAAGAAGGGGGCCATCCCAGAGCCATTAATAACCAGTACTCCTTCGTGTGAGACACCTACCCTACCCCTCCTGCGCTCCCCTACACCCCAGCCCTTGGGTCCTGCAACTGGGCTGGCAGGGTGCTGGAGGAAATGTCGGAGCCCCCTCCCCACATGCTTCATGACCCTTGTTGGCCAAAGGTGTCCGTTGGTACGAGCAGAGATCCTTGAGCGCTGTCACCTCCTCGCTCATACACTACAGGTGCCCCTTCCCCTGAGCAGGGGACCGGGGCTCCATTACCTCCCTGAGGGGCTCTTATGGTTAGCCCCACCCCTGGGGGCCATTTCCCCTTTAACAACCCCCCAGCCCATGGCAGGGTGAGGGGGGGAAGGGCTGTCAGTTACATTAAGGTTGTTGTTGTTGTTTTAAACAAAATGGAGAAGCATAAATAAATAAAAGGGTTTATCTCAGTTCCATCATGATGACTATGGCCAGTGTTTACTGCAAGGCCTGGGACAGACAGGTTGGCCTCCCGTGCTGGGAGGCCAGAGAGCTGGCTCAGATTAACCTCCTGTCGCTTTCCAGTGGTGTGCCTTGTGTTTGGGGGCCATTTCACCCCTGTAGGCTGTCAGGAATGTGGACACACCTTCTTGGGGTCTCCAGCAAGTCCCGTGAATGGGACAGCACAGGACAGGCCTAATTATCTCCAAAGGGCCTTCCTGCTCCAAGTACTTTAGCGTTATAACGGTTTCCTTCCCCAAAGCAGAGAGAGAGGTGGAGGTGTGGGAATAGGCATCCAGGCCCAGTGGCTGTTGGGAGAGATTCCATGGGCAGCCCTGGAATCTAGCTGCAGGGACACCCAGGGCCAGGCCCACATACCCCTCCGGGGCGGACCCTACCATCTGCTCCCTGGGTGAGCCACTCTGGGCAGTGGGATGCTCCATGTGGGTTGGGCCTGGAGACGGCGGTCCACTCAAGCCTCGCATCAGCCAGTGCTGGAAGTTGGGTCCCATTGCCCAGGACCCCTTCCACAAGGGCAATCCTCCCACCCCAGCATTCAACCTGGCCCATGGCCATCTGAGTTTACAACCTTGTCCTCCCCCTGTACCCCATCAAAGCCAGCCTCTGCTCTGATTTGATTCTGAGGCCGAGCATTCCTCCAACGACACCCCTAGTTTCCCCAGTTGTGGGGCTGGGAGAGGCCAGGGTCTGGGAAGTGGGAGAGCCCTCCACTTACCGCCTAAGACAGAGTGAAGCCCATACCCTTGGGCCCCCATCCTCAGCTCCCACCTCCAGCAGGCCCTCTCCACACTCTTGACCTTGCTATTCTGGGCCCTTCGTCCTATTGGGAGATGGACAGGAGACAGCTGGGCACACAGGCCACCCAGGCCCAAGGCTAGCCGGGGAAGCCTGCTGCTAGCTCTCGCTGCTTTGTCTCATCCCTGGGGCTCCCCGAAATCTTGGCTTCTGCAGACTAGGGCTGGAAGTGGCCTTGCAAGGGAGGCCAGGGGCCTGTTAGGGACACCTGGGTGCTGTGTCACAGCCATGGCGAGCAAGGGCTGTGACGCCCTGGTAAGCAGGGCCTGATCCTCTCCTAATCTCACAGCAACTGGTGCTTAGAGAAGGCTCCCCCCTTCCCCAGACTGTGCCAATCTTCCTGGACCTGCCTTCCCAAGAGGGGCCAGGGAGGGACACGAGACCCCACCCCCAAGCACACACACACACACACTCACTCACTCCCCAGACAGGTACCCTCTGACCACGGCTTGCCTTGAGCCCACCTTTGCAGGTGCTTCAGCTTGCTGCAGAACCTGGCCTCCCTCCCTTGACCTCAGCACTCAAGGAGGAAGGAACTCCCCACCACCCCTGCTGGGCCTGGGGACTCCCAATGGGAAGAGTCTGGTCTCCCTTCATCCCAGTCCGCACCATCCACAGCCTCCCCAATGGCCCTTGGCTGGTGGCTTCCCTGCCTGGGAAGGTGAAGGAGGCAGGAATGAATCACCTTAAAGGGACTGCTTGGCAAGAGCCTGCTGCTGAAGCTACCTCCTTGCCCTCCGTCTCCTGCACTCAGCTCCCTTGAAGCCACCGCCCCATCTCCTGCCTTCCCCCCTCTCCATGTTTGGGCATTCCTGCTGCCAGAGACAGTAGCCCCTGTCACTCCTCCAGGTGCCCGCAGGCAGAAGCCAGCAAGCCATTCTGGAGACTGGCAGCTGCTGAGCCCAGCTCTGGGCTGAGAAGTGCCTGGGTGGGTGCCGGGAGGGACCCCCTGCCCCCAAGGCTCCTAGCCTCAGAGGTCTGAACCCACCCCCCAATATATCCCTCCAACCCTCTTCCAAACGCCCCTCCAGGTCACCGCAGGACTCTGCCTGCTTCAGGGGAAGGGCTTGTGGGAGCTGTGAAAAAGGGGAGGAGAAGAGTGCCTGTCCCCAGCTCACCCCGGGGGGCTGCCCCTCCCCCAAGCGCAGGCTGAAGGAGGACTCTGGGAGACCAGAGCCATAGGTTCCCTCCACCCCATCACCCCTGCCTGACAGCAGGGCTTCCCTTGTCTCATCCCTCTCTCTTCTACTCTTCTCTGCAACCCCAGGGGCTCTATCCGTTCAGTCATCCGTCCCATGCATGCTCACGTCTTAGGAAAACAGGCCCGCCCTTGGTGTTTCCACGGAACCTGTCCTGCACCTGCCTGCTCCCCTCAGCCACAGGACCCTTCATTGCAACAGCAGCTGCCCCCCCACCCTGGCATGGTAAACCAAAAGACGCCCCCATCTTGGAGCAGGGTGGGGAGGGCTGGCTCCAAGCAGCTGCTTTGTGGAGGAAGCTGACACCAAGGCCAGCCGCTCCGCTCCACAACAACTTGTGGCACCCAGCGCCTGGGTCCCCGCCCCCCTGGCCTTCACCAGCCAGCTCCCTGCGGTTCCTTTTTCCTCATTGCTGCTCAGACTTCTCTCTGACCCCAGCAGCACCATCCATTAACTCACCCCTGCCCATTTCTGTCCTAATTTCCAAAAAAAACCATGTCCCTTTCCCCCACTGCCAAATCTCAAACCTTGGCTTTCTCCAGCCCTCAAGCCCCTTCTGGCTGCTGCTGCCGGGGACAGACAGGCCCAGCTCCTGAGCACACACTGGGGCTCAGAGACATGTCCCCACCTCAGTGGACAACAGGGACCTACCCTAGAGTCAGAGCACACACGGGGTGCAAGGAGGTGCCCCTCGCCCCCACTGTGGGAGTGATCCCTCCTGCTTTGCCATCAGCACATTCTGTAGCCTCTTGGGTTACCCGGCTGCCTAGGTGTCCCATTTTTCTGGAGCGGGGGAGGGAATTCCCTGTCATGGATGGGGGGGGCCCTAAAGGCTATGTTCCCAGAGGCTGAGCCGGGTGCTAGGGAAGGGGGGGTGGTTTAAGGGGAGAGACAGACAGTCCTGGCATTGCTCACCAGGCCCTGGACACTAAATCCCTTGTTGATGGCTGTGGCAGCCCCTCCCTAGGCTAAGGTTACCATCTTCTGCCCCGTCCCCTTGACCCTGTCCCCCTCTCTGCTTCCCCTCAGCCCTCTAAGCCACTTCCTCTGTGCCCTCCCCCAAAGAAGTTGTCCCTGTAGGCTTGGAGGAGTATCTGAGCTATTCTTCCTACCAAGCAGACAAGGAGAGAGGCAATGGAAATGGGGCCAGGGCAGCAGATGGGAAAACCAAGTGGCCAGGGGCTTCAGAGAAGAACTGGAGGAGGGAGGAGGGCTGACTGGCGCACAGGGAGCCCAATGGCCCAGGGGAAGTGGAGATGACTGCGGGAGGGGTCAGAAGCAGGACATAGCAAGTGCATTTGCTCCCTGTCCCCCTCCCTCCCTGCCGGGGCTAGAGCCACCTTTGCTTCTTTCATGAGTGACATCTCAGCTGCAGCCCCACTGTTCCCCTCTGTCAGCAGAAATATCTCTCTCTTCTGACCACTCCTGCTGAAGGCTCCGCCAGCCAATCCCTGATCCGGGGGAGGGGGGAGCCTGGCCCCCCCCACTCCCTCATAAGCACCAGCTGGGGGCTGGGGGGGGGTGGCCGGCTGCTACAAGTGGGACTGGGGTCAGAGCATCGTGGAGAGAAGGAAAAAAAAAACCTTGGGGGGACAGGAGAGGAAAAGGAAGAAGCTCAGACCAACAGGTGGACACGCTTGAAGAAGGGCCCCCCGAAACACACACGTGAGAGCCACCCGCAGCAAGAACACACCGCCCCAGGGCCCCCCAAGAAGGGAGTGCAATGGAGGCCGCACACTCCAAGAGCACAGAGGAATGTCTGGCCTATTTTGGGGTGAGCGAGACCACCGGCCTCACCCCGGACCAAGTGAAGCGACATCTAGAGAAATATGGCCCCAATGGTAAGTGTCCCTCTAAGAGTGGCTGAGAGCTCTCCTGCGCCCTACACACACATGCATGCACATGCATTACACACGCATGCACGCGCACACCTCTCTCCCTCGAGCCTACCTAGGGAAGGGCAGGGTGCAAGGGGGTCCTGGCCAGTCGGAGCAGGATGACCTTGAGGGACCTCAGACTCCCTCTTGGTGGCCTGACTCTCTTGCCTTAGCTAATGTCCAGGGACAGGGGAGGGCATCACCAGGCTGAACCCCAAATGAACATGCCTTTTTTTTTTCCCCTGGGTAGAGCTTCCTGCTGAGGAAGGTAAGTTCCTGCATCCCTGGTCCTCCATCCCCTGCCTTCTGCCCCTTTCCCTTCTCCTTACAGACCTCCCGTGGGCAAACACCCCATGCCCGAAGGGCAAATAGCACACCCCACCCCAGAGATCAGAGGCCAATCAGGGACACATCCAACCCTTAACAACTGCCTCCCCCACCATCCCAAAGAGCCTGGGTTAGGTTCCTGCACGTCCTCCCCTCTCTGCCTCACCCCACCCCAACCATTCTCTCCCTTGAAAGTTGTCTGTCAGTCACCCTAAGGGCGGGAGGGGGCAGGCGATTCAGGGCATTTCAGTCCGGGACCCTCGCCTGCCCTGATGGACCTAGACCTTCCTCCTCTGGGTCCTTCCTGACCACCCGGGTTGGGGGGGTGTCCTCCCTTCCCTGCTGCCTGTTGTCCTTAGGGAAATCCCTATGGGAGTTGGTGATTGAGCAGTTTGAAGATCTCCTGGTGCGGATCCTCCTCCTGGCGGCCTGCATTTCCTTTGTAAGTGTGGGAAGAGGGGTGCCGGTGTGGGAGTGCGCGCGGGCGGCCGGACCCACAAGCGCCAGCCCCGAGCATCCTATGTCACAGACCTCTGTCCTCCCCCACACAGCCTGCAGGCAGGTTTTATTTTAAGCTTTCAGGACGTTCTCAGCCAAAACACTGAAGCTAAGCCACCCTCGCAGCTTCAAGGGCTCGGGTTACCCCGCCCCAAGCGCCGGGGCTCCCGGGCTCCCACGCGGGGCTGCGTCTCTACCGCCACTACCACTCCCAGCATGCTCTGGGACACACACGCTCCACCAATCCCCGAGCGTCCTGGCGCCCCTGCCCCGCCCTCCTAGCGCTGATTGGTCAGAGGACTCGCTCCGAGGAGCGGGAAAGAGGGTGACTGCAGGTGTCCTCTAAGGCCTCCCCGCCCCCCAAGACCATGCACCCTGTGCCAGTCTCCTTCTCACCTACCCTGCCTGACTGACCCCTACCCCCTTGGCCTCCACAGTCTACCCCCAACCCCGGGCCTCAGAGCTCGGGCGCCCTGGTAGCTCCCTCCGGCTCCAGCGTTCACAGGCCCTTCCTCAGCACCGCACCTGCCGCCCCCTCAGTCCGTCCTGCCTTAGTCCGGCAGGAACAACCACCCCACCCGGGGCTCCTTCCCGGAGGCCTTGTCTACCCCTGCGCCTAGCTGCCAGGCCCTCCTCTCTCCCTTCTCGGATTGTTCCTGACATTTGCCGGTGGCTGTTGCCTGGCAGGGCAACAGCTGGGGCGGGGTGTGTGCTGGAGGCCTGGTAACACTATCCCCCCTCGCTCCTGCTCCCTCGTGAAATCGGAGCTTCTCAGCAGCCTGGGCCATGGGGGAGGGCTGTGGAGAGCAAGGGGGTCAGGCAGACGCCTGTGAGGACCACAGGGTTTTTCCAGTGGATTTTGGCTCCCTGTGGGATGGAGGTGGTTCTTTGGAGAGAGAAGGGGGATAATAGTTAGCCTGGGTGTCGTCTGAGCTTTGCTTTACCAGCCTACAACTTGTTGGGGAGTGCTTGGGTGCGTTCTCAGTTGATCTCTATGGTAGCTGTGGGGATGTGCTTAGGGCTCCCAAACACGGGCTCCCACACCCCGCCCATGCCCCATAAGCATCCCTCCTCTCCTCTCTTCTTCCCCATTTTGGGGGGGGCCTGGTCACCCATGCTCCTTCCTCCCCTCGCTCCCCAGGTGCTGGCCTGGTTTGAGGAAGGTGAGGAGACCATCACCGCCTTTGTGGAGCCCTTTGTCATCCTCCTGATCCTCATCGCCAATGCCATCGTGGGGGTCTGGCAGGTCAGCCTGGACCCCTGCCTGCCAGCCAGTCCGCCCTCACTTGGGGCTCTTCCCCGTCCCTTGCCCTGAGTTTGCCTTCCCAGGGTGGAAACAAGATGGCTCACTGAGATCCACGATCACTTGCTGGCTGTTGGACCCTGAGCATTCTATGTCCAAACCTCAGTTTTCCCCATCCATAGAATGGGGCTAAGGATCCTGCCCCCTCAGACTCTTAGTAAAGTGGCCTGAGCCACTTTACTAGTGCTACTTTGGCTTCCTTTACCACCCTTGACTTTTTCCTGTCTGCTGCTTTCTGATTACCTCTGGTTTTTCTTTCTTGTTCCCTTGAGCTCTTCCTACCTGTTTATAGACACAGGTAGCTCCCTCAGCATGCACACACAAACACACACTTACACCCACCCTGTCCTTATGTGTGATATTGATCACTCCCTGGCCCTGGGAGCCAAAACAGCCCCCCCACCCTAACCATGAGATCCCAGCCTCCAGTCCCCAGGCTCCTGCTGCCACCCCTCCCCGCCTTGCTGTCTTGCTTCCTACTGTCCACACCCCCTGAAGACCCTTGTTGTTCTCTCTCCCCCTGCTCTCTCCGGTCAGGAGCGGAACGCAGAGAACGCCATCGAGGCCTTGAAGGAGTATGAGCCCGAGATGGGCAAGGTCTACCGCGCTGACCGCAAGTCAGTGCAAAGGATCAAGGCCCGGGACATCGTCCCTGGGGACATTGTGGAGGTGGCCGGTGAGTGATGGGGTGGAAGGGGTCCGTGGGAGGCCAGGGAGAAGCAGGGAGGGCTGCTCTGTGTCCCTTCCCCCACGCTGTCCCCAAGAGCATAGTCTGGAGGTTCCTTCCTAGACTCCTTAAAGAGGTCAGCCCAGGCCAATTCCCCCGCCCGAGGGAGCGTCTCCAAGGGAACAGCCAGTCCCTGTCCCTGAGGCCTCAAGCAGACCCCTGCTCCCCCGCCTCTCCCCCAGCACTTGCATGCAACAGGTGGAACCCAGGCCCTGCCAATGGCCCCATCTCCACCCGCCACCCCCCCACCCCAAGGCCTGGCTTCCCTCTCCTTCCCTCTACCCTCAAGCTTGGTCAGCTTTCAGTCTTGACCTCTCCGTGCCCTTGAGGCTTCTCTAAGGGAAAGCAGTGAGAGTAGCAGGGAGGAGGGGGGGCGGTCAAAGGCTCTAGCCCCCGGCCATGTAAGGGAAACTCAGGCCCCAGCATGAGCACGGGACCAGGGAGGAGGAGCACTCAAGGAGGAGCCCCGCCCCAGCCAGGGACACTTAATGCCTGAGCAGGGAGGGTGGGGGCCGAGTGGCTAAGATTACTGGGATTCTGCCCCCTTCAGCGGTTTTTATATTGGCCTCAGCAGGCCTTTCCACATCTCCAAGACCCCTGGCATGGAGGCTGTGTCTCTCTGGGGCCCTCTTCCATCCCTACACATCTACTTGCTACCACCACCACACCACCACCATGGGAAGCTTTGTTGTGGGGAGGAAGTGTGAGAGTGGGAGGGCTGAAGACCCCAGCTTCCCATCCCACGGCTGACCTGCTGCGGTGACAGTTTGGAGTCAGCGCCATGAAGGTCTATAAATATCGCTTGGGCTTGGGTGACAGGGTGTCCCGCCCAGTGTCGCTGCTGCCCCCCCATTCCCCCCCGACTGCCACTGACACCACTGTGGGCCTGCTATCTCCATGTACTTCCTCTGGCCCAGAAGGAGGGAAGGCACTAAATAAACCCTGCCCCAATGCCACCTGCAGGGCCAGAGCAGCATTGGGCAGAACCCCCCAGGAGGAGTGCAGCCTCCTCCGCAGGCCAGCCGTGGGTGCCCCCGCCTGCGTGTCTCCCAGCTTGGCTTCCATCCATCCCAGCCCTAGTGCCTTGAGTTTCCTGTGTAGTTCAGCCCCCCTTATTTTCCTACACACTTCCCAGTTTCATCCCCTGGTTCTCCCACTTCCCCCAGGCTGATGCAAGGTCTGCTCTTTGACCCACCCTGCACCTGCTACTGGCCTCCTCCCTCCTTGCACTCCCCTTTCAGCTGCCTCTTTTTCTCCTGCTCTCTGCTCCACTTTATTTGCCCTTTGACCTTGATTGATGTGACACTTGTGGTTCTTGCTTTTTTCCTCCTTCCCTGGCTAGTTTCTTCGTTCTGACCCTGACACGTTGTTTTTTGACTCACCTGTTTTCTCTAAGTTCTTTTTTGGTCTCTCCACCTCACTTTCTCTCTTTCAGTTGTGGTTTCTCTTCATACATCTAAGCTATTGCTAGTCACCCATTCATTCATTCAGTGGGCATGTATCCTGCCAGGCAGGGTGCCAGAGCCTCCTGTTGCGGTAGCTTTCCATGAAGAGGGTAGGAGGCCTGAGAGCATTCCCAGGGTGTCTTCTGGGGGTTTGTAGGAGCACCTGCCAAGGGCCTGACCGAAGCCCAGGGCTGGGCCCGTGCCTTGAGCCTGGAGGCCAGGTGAGGGGTGTGAATGGTCAGAGGCAATGGTTTCCTTTCTTCAGGAAGGAAAAAAAGCCCATTCCAATTAACCTCACTCTGCTTTCTCCACAGTGGGGGACAAAGTCCCTGCCGACATCCGCATCCTCTCCATCAAATCCACCACGCTCCGTGTGGACCAGTCCATCCTGACAGGTCAGTGAGCCCTGTGTGGCAGGAGCTGAGGTTGAGGGGGTGCGGGGCAGTCAGGGAGGAGCCTACAGGTTCAGCCTCTCCTGGCAGCCTGGGAGCAGGAAGGGCAGTGATGTCTCGGCTGTGTCCCATGGGGTCCTGGGAAAAGGCTGACTGTTAGGGCCCCTTCACCATGTAGCTGTCTGCCATGGGGACGTAGGCACGTCCATAGCTAGGTGATTGTCCCTTCTGCTTTGATGAGGGCCTCAAAATAGGGAGCACCAGGTTCTAGGAGAAGGTGCAGGGTTTGGATGCCTTGAAGCTTTTGCTGTAACTCTCCCTCCCCCAGCAGGGCTGGTGCTCCAAGGAGGCCTCGCCAAACTGGGCCAGCAACTGTTAGGGCACAAGAGAGCCAAGGCCTTAGGGGTGGGGACCTGTGCCCCCCATCAGGTGTGTGACCCTCCCTAGACAATGTACCTGCACATCCATCAGCTTCTTTGAATGCCACTTAATGTCTTGTGCTCAAGTGACACGGGGCAGGGGCTTATCCCCGTTTTAACAGAGGAGCAGGTGGAGGTTCGGTTAACAATGTCATGCCATGTGTGAGTTACTTGAGTGCAGTGGACTTGCTGATGGCCCCCACCTGGCACCTGCTGAGCAGGGATAGGAAGGAGGGAGGTGAGGGAGAAAGAGATGATGTCACCCACTGGCCCCTGGGCCCCGTCTTCTCCACAGGCGAGTCCGTGTCCGTCATCAAGCACACAGAGCCAGTCCCTGATCCCCGAGCTGTCAACCAGGACAAGAAGAACATGCTTTTCTCGGTGAGCAACCTAGGGGCAGGGTGGGGAGAGGGTGGCAGATGTTGTGCCCTTGAGCCAGCAGCCCAGCTTCCTGGGGGAAAACAGAGGCCCAAGGTTCACCCCCTGCCTCTCCCTTACCTTCCCAGGGTACCAACATTGCAGCCGGCAAGGCCCTGGGCATAGTTGCCACCACCGGCGTGAGCACTGAGATTGGGAAAATCCGTGACCAAATGGCTGCCACAGAACAGGACAAGACCCCCCTGCAGCAGAAGTTAGATGAATTTGGGGAGCAGCTGTCCAAGGTCATCTCCCTCATCTGTGTGGCCGTGTGGCTCATCAACATCGGCCACTTCAACGATCCCGTCCATGGGGGCTCCTGGATTCGCGGTGCCATCTACTACTTTAAGATTGCCGTGGCCCTGGCTGTGGCCGCCATCCCTGAAGGTAATGGCAGCTTTTTTTTTCTCCTCCCATTTGTTCATCGCATTAGCAAAGACTCTTGGTCTAAGTAAGGGGCTGGGGCCAGGGCTCGGGGCTCGGGAGCTGATACCCTTGGGAGGCCGTTGTGTAGCTGGCCACCCTAGGTCTCATTCCCTCCCTTACCTTGCTTCGTCACACCCCACCTCCCAATCCTGTGCATTCATGCTCCCCACAGGTCTCCCCGCCGTCATCACCACCTGCCTGGCCCTGGGCACCCGGCGCATGGCAAAGAAGAATGCCATTGTGAGGAGCTTGCCCTCTGTGGAGACCCTGGGCTGCACATCTGTCATCTGTTCTGACAAAACAGGCACCCTCACCACCAACCAGATGTCCGTCTGCAAGGTCAGGGCCGTGGCAAGCTGAAGACTGCCTGGGGCGGGGTGAGGCAGGCAGATGGAGTGACATGCTGCCAGCTGTGGAGGCCATCAGACACCCACGGGCCCAGGCAGCCACACTGTGACCACCGCCATGGACAGGGGTGGCAGTGGCATCTAGTCTAATCCACCACAGCAGATTGTGGAGGGGAAGGTGTCAGCCCATTTTCAGAGAATTAAACTGATACCCCTGGAGTCTCGTTCTTAGAGTCTAAGGGACTCATGCTCAAAGACTCAACCGAGAAGTGGCAGCATTGCCCTGCCGAGGGGCAGCTCCGAGGCAGGCTTCTGACCATGCACTGCGTCGGCTCTTCCTGATCCAGGCCTCTCCGCACCTCTGAGCCTCAGAGCCTTGGGCAGCGGCACCTCGCCCCATATCACATCATACTGTATCAAACGACACACATTCAGCTCTGTTTTGAAATATTATGGAAGTCCACTTCCATTAACTTCTGGAAGAACCCCCAAGTAGTGATCACAATATTTTCAAAATACATTTGTAATTTAGTTTACATAGCTGGTTTCCTTTTGATTTTCTTTATTTTTAGATTTATTTTCTTTAGCTAGGAAGAGAAAAGAGAGACACACAGAGAGGGAGAAAAACAGAAAGAGCTCCTTTCCTTCTGCTGGTTTGCTCCCCAAATGGCCCCAATGCCTGGGACTGGGCCAGGCTGTAATCAGGGCCAGGTCTCTCACATGGGTGGCAAGGGCCCAAGTACTTGGGCCATCTTCCACAGTTTTCTCAGGCACAGGAGTAGGAAACTGGCCTAGAAGCAGAGCAGCCAGGGCTTGAACCGGCATTCTGAGAGGGGATGTCAGCGTTGCTGGCAGTGTCTTAAGCCACTGTGCCACAATGCAAGTGCTTGCTGCCTTCTAACAAACGCACTAAATGGCGAGTTTCAGCACCGAGGCTACGAATGATCATGGCATTAAAGCAGGAATGAATGTCAGTTACACTGTTCTGAAAGATCTGCCATGATAGGCATGACATAGGAGAGTGCCGAGATTGTGTTGGTGGCAAAACCACAGATTTCCTTCATCCCAGTGTGACCTACTGACTGTACTCATGACTGGAAAGAGATGCCGACTACCAGTCAGAGACGCAGTGAATGGTGGTGGTGTTGGGGTCCCCTCTCAATTCATGGACTCCTAGAGGGGTTGTCCATGAACCACAGGCAGGGAACCCTGGCCCTAAACATAATAGTTCTGGGGACAAAGCCCAGGAAGTAAAAGTTGTAGTTTTGAGGGACAGGGCTATGTGGTCAGCTCGGTAGGGAGGAAGGCAGTCTCGGGGCCCATGGGCTCCCACATAGTCCTGCTGGACTGCCTGCTGCTGAGAATGAGAAACCCAATCTCTGGCTGCCCAGGTCCTGGGGTGTTGTGTTGTGAACCACTGACCTCAGGGGACCTCGTTCCAGTTCCATTGCATAAAAATGAATTAATTGCCTGCATTTGCAAAGTCCCAAGAGTTCAGGGGAAACGGGAAATGACCTGAGATGTCCAGTTCTCCCTGCCAACCTGAAGGAGGGCCACCTGACTGACAGGTGGGCTCCTAGCCACAGTCCCCCCCTATCGTACGCATCTCCTTACCCAATCACAGGTAGTCCCAGGGTGAGTGGCAGTCCCTTGTGTTTCAGGCCACTCAACAGAGCTCAGAAGACAAGCAGTGAAAGGCCCACGGCAATCCATTGGATGAACCTGTGTAGAGGGCTGGCTCCGTCCAGCCAGGGTGGGTGTGGGGGGCATGGGGAATGGGGGACAGGGGATATCGTATGTGCCCTTCTCCCCCCCACAGATGTTCATCATCGACAAGGTGGATGGGGACTTCTGCACGCTGAATGAATTCTCCATCACCGGCTCCACCTATGCACCAGAGGGCGAGGTGTAAGTCACTGCCCATCTCATCCCCAGTGCCTGGTGCCCCACTGTGCTATTTTCCCTCCTCTTCTTCCTGCAAGCTTTATCTTCTCTCCTCCCACCCCCATCTCCAAGTTCACTGCCATCTCCCAGCCTGTCCTGCCAGACCTCCCTGACTGCCCGACTTTCCCTGCTGTCCCCCATGCCCTCTCTGCAGCTCACTCCCTGTCCTCCACTCTCTCTCTCTTTCCTCCTCTCCTCCATGCCCATTGCTGCCAGCTTGAAGAATGACAGACCCATCCGGGCGGGGCAGTTTGATGGGCTGGTGGAGCTGGCCACCATCTGTGCTCTCTGCAATGACTCCTCCTTGGACTTCAATGAGGTAACCCCTTCCCCTGTCCCACCCCCACCACCAAAACAGCTCCTCTTTTTGGGGGAAGATTTGTTTAATGGACCGGAAAGGCTATGTTGATAGAAAGAGAAATCTTCCATTTGCTGGTTCCCTCCCCAAATGGCCACAAAAGCCGGTGCTAGGCTAGGTTGAAGCCAGGAGCCAGGAGCTTCTTCCAGGTATCCCACACAGGTGTAGGAGTCCAAGTATTTGGGCCATCCTCCACTGCTTTTCCAAGTCATAAGCAGGGAGCTGGAAGGGAAGTGGAGCAGCTGGGACACAAACTGGTGTATGGAATTGCTAGTATGGAAGGTGGCAGCTTTTCCTGCTCTGCCAGTTGGCTTAACATCTGGGCCTTCTTAATAGGCCAGGAGGGGGATTCTGGGAAGGGGTCCCTGTGAGGCAAGGCCTCCCCCTGGGATATAAGATAAAGGCAAGGTTTGCTCCCTCTTGCTCTGAGTGCATGGTGAGTGTGATGAGGGGAGTGAGGGCGCAGGTGCCCAGGCACTGACTTCTGCCTCCCGTGCCCCTCTCAGTCCAAAGGTGTCTATGAGAAGGTGGGCGAGGCCACGGAGACGGCACTTACCACGCTGGTGGAGAAGATGAACGTGTTCAACACGGACGTGAGGAGCCTCTCAAAGGTGGAGCGGGCCAATGCCTGCAACTCGGTGAGCTTGGATGACTGTCTCCCGGGGCAGCAGGTGGGGCCTGCCAGCACTGGCACGCGGCCTTTCCCACAGCTTTCCCCGGGCCTGGCTACAGCTGGCTGGGGCAGCCCACGGCCCCAGGACTTGCATTGGTCCTTCCTTGGGCGGCCTTGGCTGCAATACTCTTGATGAGTTTAACATCACTTCCTGTTGTGTGGGGAAGGGACAGAACTGTGACACAAAACCCAAGAGGCCTGTCAGGGCAGAGTCCCGATGTCAGCATTTGACCCTCTGCCTCCCAGAAGCATGTGTGTTCTCAGCGGGTCTCAGGCCTTTCTTGATGTAGGAGTTGCGGAATGCAGGAAATGTGGCAGCCCCGTCCGCAGGACAAGACTTCTCCTCAGACTCACTTGGAGTTCTTGCTGCTAATATATACATACACACACACACACACACACACACACACACACATATATATATATATATATATATAAATTTTAGATTTTTATTAGGAAGACAGATTTAGAGAGAGAAGGAGATACAGAAAGATCTTCCATTGCTGATTCACTCTGTAAATGGCCACAATGGCCAGAGCTGAGCTGATTCAAAGCCAGGAACCAAGAGCTTCTTCCAGGTCTCCCACGTGGGTGCAGGGTCCCAATGCCTTGGGCCATCCTCAACTGCTTTCCCAGGCCACAAGCAGGGAGCTGGATGGGAAGCAGAGCAGCCAGGACATGAACTAGCACCCATAGGAGATCTTGGCACATGCAAGGCAAGAATTTAGACACTGAGCCATCGTGCTAAGCACATTGCTGCTAGTATTTGCTCTGTGTTGGCTTCTTAGTCTCCACAACTCCTATTCACTTTTCAGTTACTGTTTGTTATTTAATTTTTTTTTATTTAAAAGTTTTATAGAGAGAAAGCTCTTCCCTCTACTGGTTCACTCCCCACATAGCCACAATGACCAGAGCTGAGCTGATCCAAAGCCTGGAGCCAGAGGTTTCCTTGGGTCTTCCAAACAGGAGACACTTTTGTCATCACTGTAGGCTCTGATGGACAAGGCCAAATGGGGCTGTCCTGCTGCAGTCAGCTTTTGAATGGGACACTGTGGCAGCACTTTGTCCTTCATGCTGAAGGTGCCAGATGTCGTTTGAGTCTCAGCCTCAGCCTAGGCTCTGCTCTGCCTTCCAAGGGTCTGATCTCCCTTTCTATCTCCTCTTTTAAAATAATTTATTTATATGAAATTCAGAGATGGCCTATTGTTTTTAGTGCAGCAGGTGCAGTCATACAGCCTGCAATGCTGGTATCCCATCTGGGCACCGGTACATGTCCTGGCTGCTCCACTTCTGATCCAGCTTCCTGCCAATGAGCCTGGGAAAAACAGCAGAGGAGGACATAAATGTTTGGAACTCTGCTACCCATATGGGAGACCTGGATGAAACTCTTAACTCCTGGCTTTAGCCTGGCCCAACTCTGGCTGTTACACACATCTGGGGAGTGAATCAGCTGATAGGAGAACTGTCTCTCCTCCTGTCTCTATAGCTCTGATTTTCAAATGAATAAATAAGTCTTGGGAGAGCGAGAGAACCCCTCCATTTCATTCCCCAAATGGCCATGACAGCTGGGGTTGGGCAAGGCTGAAACTAGGAGTCAAGAACTCCATCCTGGTCTCTTCTGTGGGTGACATGGGTCCAGGGACTTGGGCCATCTTTCACTGTCTTCCCAGACACACGAGTAGGGAGCTGGATCAAAAGCTGAGCAACCAGGACAGGAACCAGCCTTCTCCTGGGGAGGTGATAGTCCCACGTGGCAGTTTAACCCACTCTGGCCCCTCCCATCCCTGCTTTTCCAGGTGATCCGCCAGCTGATGAAGAAGGAGTTCACCCTGGAATTCTCCCGAGACAGAAAATCCATGTCCGTCTACTGTTCCCCAGCTAAGTCTTCCCGAGCTGCTGTGGGCAACAAGATGTTTGTCAAGGTCAGACCTCAGCATGTGCCCCAGCCCCCTCTCCTACCCCATGGGGGGACTCCTCTGCTCTACCCGCACCCTGTGGCTCTCTGTGAGCAGCCCGTTCCTGGTCCCCTAGGGTGCCCCTGAAGGAGTCATCGATCGCTGCAACTACGTGAGAGTAGGCACCACCCGGGTGCCCATGACTGGGCCGGTGAAAGAGAAGATCATGGCTGTGATCAAGGAGTGGGGCACTGGCCGCGACACCCTGCGCTGCTTGGCCCTGGCCACCCGAGACACCCCACCCAAGCGAGAGGAGATGGTGCTGGATGACTCTGCCAAGTTCATGGAGTACGAGGTGAGCAGAGTGAAGCCGCCCTGCCCTGGATGGAGCTGGCCAGGATTTCCAGGCACCCCTATACATGCCCTCTCCCCACCCCATGCCACTCCTACTTTGTCCATCAGAGTAGTCCCCTCCCCCCCACCAGCTTCTGGCCTGGCCCCATTTCCCAAGACGCTCCCTAACCCATCACCCTCTGCTCTGAATCCCCACTCCTGCAGACGGACCTGACGTTTGTGGGTGTCGTGGGCATGCTGGACCCACCCCGCAAGGAGGTCATGGGCTCCATCCAGCTGTGTCGTGATGCCGGAATCCGTGTGATCATGATCACTGGCGACAATAAGGGCACGGCCATCGCCATCTGCCGGCGCATTGGCATCTTCGGGGAGAATGAGGAGGTGACCGACCGTGCCTACACAGGCCGTGAATTCGATGACCTGCCCCTGGCCGAGCAGCGGGAAGCTTGCCGCCGTGCCTGCTGCTTCGCCCGTGTGGAGCCTGCCCACAAATCCAAGATTGTGGAATACCTGCAGTCCTATGATGAGATCACGGCCATGGTGAGGGACGGTGGGGGTGGGGGTGCAGTTTCCTGAGGATCCTAGGGGGCTGAGGGCCCTAGGGGCTGCAGAAGTGAGGGTCTCAGGAGGGGTGTGTGTGGAAGGCAACCTGAGCCCACTGCCTACCTTCTGCCTCAGACAGGAGATGGGGTCAACGACGCCCCAGCCCTGAAGAAGGCTGAGATTGGCATAGCCATGGGGTCTGGCACAGCTGTGGCCAAGACTGCCTCGGAGATGGTGCTGGCTGATGACAACTTCTCCACCATCGTGGCCGCCGTGGAGGAGGGCCGTGCCATCTACAACAACATGAAGCAGTTCATCCGCTATCTCATCTCCTCCAACGTGGGCGAGGTGGTCTGGTGAGCAGCGCCTTCCCCACAACCCAGGATGGAAGGGGCGGGGCTTCCTGGGAGCTCAGACCCATGAGTGACCCCCTTGTCCCTGCAGTATCTTCCTGACGGCCGCCTTGGGGCTGCCTGAGGCCCTGATCCCTGTGCAGCTGTTGTGGGTGAACCTGGTGACAGACGGGCTCCCAGCCACTGCCCTGGGCTTCAACCCACCGGACCTGGACATCATGGACCGGCCCCCCCGGAGTCCCAAGGAGCCCCTCATCAGCGGCTGGCTCTTCTTCCGCTACATGGCAATCGGGGGTGAGCAGGGAAAGGGGAGTGCCCAGTCCCTTCTGGCCTTCCAGCTTTGGGATACCAGCTCCCCCAGTGCAGCTGTCCCTGTGGCCAGGTGAGACCCTCCTTACCACCCCTACATCTCTGAGACCCTGTATCTGAGTCTCCCGCATGGTGGCAGGCACCCAAAGCTTTCAGGCCAGCTTTTGCTGCTCCCCCAGGTATATTAGCAGGGATCCAGATAAGAAGTGGAGCAGCCAGGACTTGGCCCAGTGCCTACATGGGATGCTGGGATTGCGGGCAGCAGCAGGACCCACTGTGCTACAGCGCTGATCTCAGGCCCTGACCATGACTCCTCCCCTCTTCCCTCTCCTGCAGGCTATGTGGGTGCAGCCACTGTGGGAGCAGCTGCCTGGTGGTTTCTGTATGCCGAAGACGGGCCGCGGGTCACCTACCAACAGCTGGTAGGGGAGGGTGCCCAGGAGCGGGGACTGTGATGGCGGGAGGTGTGATGCCTTCCACAGGGTCTCAGTCTCCTGCATCCCATGCCCTGCAGACCCACTTCATGCAGTGCACCGAGGACCACCCTCACTTTGAGGGTTTGGACTGTGAGATCTTTGAGGCCCCGGAGCCCATGACCATGGCCCTGTCCGTGCTTGTGACCATTGAGATGTGCAATGCTCTCAACAGGTGGGCCGCCAGCCGCTCCCTCCCATTCCCCATGTGCCCCAACTGGCAGCCCTTCCCTTCCTCCCCTCACCTGGCTGTCTCTGCTTCCCCCACCTTGCCCCGACTGCAGCTTATCAGAGAACCAGTCCTTGCTGCGGATGCCGCCCTGGGTGAACATCTGGCTGCTGGGCTCCATCTGCCTGTCCATGTCCCTCCACTTCCTCATCCTCTATGTCGACCCCCTGCCGGTGAGTCTGGCCCCTCCACCAGGCCTCACAGCCCCCAGGGAGCCCCAGGATAGCAAGTGGTACCAGGCCGGGGCAGTACCGGGAGCCCTGGCTGGGGGTGGTCACCACCCCTGCCTCATGGCTGCTGGCCCCACTTCCAGATGATCTTCAAGCTCAAGGCCCTGGACCTCACCCAGTGGCTCATGGTCCTCAAGATCTCACTTCCGGTCATTGGGCTGGACGAAATCCTCAAGTTCATTGCCCGGAACTACCTGGAGGGTAAGGAATACTCCCTTCATCCCTGTCTCCCCCATCACCTGTGAACATAGCCTTCACCCTCCGCGTTGCGGACGCGCCTGCCCCTGCCCCCTTTTTTTTGCAGCTGGCTGAGTTCTTGGCCTTTGTGGGACCAGTGTCTCCGAAAAGGGCACCCAGCCCCTTCCCCAGTCTAGCTGTACTTGTGAGGCTGCAGCCCCTGGCCCCACCCCCACCCCTGTAGTAACAGCTGTCTCTCTGTCCTCTCTGGCCATAGGATAAGCGTCCCCCTCCTCCATGTCTTTGAACCCGTGTCACAGGTATCACCCCCCACTTGCCCCACCCTGGCTGCTGTGCCCGCCGCCCGCGCCCTTAGCCCACTTGCGCTCGCAACTCTGCCTGGAGCCACTGACACTTGCTGCCACCACTGCCACCGCGCTTGCTGGCGGGCTAGGCTGCTGTCCTCGCTCTGGGCAGCAGCTCCATCCTGCTGCCAGGCTCTCAGCTCTGGGCACCCACTGTGTCAGCCAGGGCTGGGCTGGGCTGCCCTGCGCTGCGTCGCGCTGGCTATGTCTGCTGCCGGGCTGGGGGGCGGTGGGTGGCAGGGTCTGGGGACACAGGTGAGTAGGGGAACTGCGGCAGCCCACAAGGTGAGTGTGCCAGGAGGCAGGTGCCAGGACCTGTTCCCCCTCTGCCCTCCTGCTTCATCCCTTCCTCTTGTCCTTCCAGATCCGGAAGATGAAAGAAGGAAGTAACCAGTCCTCCGCCCCCTCCAGACCCCCAATAGACGCATCTTCAGCCAGAGCTGTGGCACACCCCACCCCTATTCCTGTTTATAAACTTGTTGATGTTCCTCCCTCCTCCCCCACCTTGTAAATCTCCCTCCCCCTCCCCCATGGGGCTTGCAGGGACAAGGCGACCGACTGAGCTGAGCTGCTTATTTATTGACAATAAATGACCCAGAGTCTGGCCTGGCCTCTGTGTGCGTCTTGGGGCCTGCCTGCGCCAGGCCCCGTGGCCAAGGATCTTAGTGTCATGCGGCTTGGAAAGCAGCTGCCTGGCCCCAGGCGTGCCTGTGACGCTGGCAGAGGCTCCTGGCTGCCTTGGGAAGGGGCCAGGCCCAAGTGGCAGCAGCCTAGCCAGAGGATGGCAGGCAGGACCTGTACTTGGCTTCTGGGAGGGGCTTAGGGTCTACCCTTCCCTACACCAACCCATGAAGTCCCTTAGTGGAGGAGGTCCGGACTACCCACAGCCCTGGCACCTCAACCCCAGGCTCAGAGAGGACAAGGCCCCCATCCTGAGAGCCCAGGGCCCCAGCAGCAGCCAGTTCTGCGCTGAACAAGGGCCATCCTCTGCAGAGGGGTTCTCGCCTGGTCCCTCAAGTGTCCTTGATGTCCCTGACATCCCGCAGGGGGGCCTCATCCAGGATGCTGCGCACCTGCTGCAGGCTCTCCGCCTGGCGGATCTGTTCCAGGCGCACCTGTGGGGTCAGCAAACAGAGACGGGAGGCCTTTAGTGTGTGCCTACCCCCCCATGGCAGGGCCCAGGATGGGTGTACCTGGCACCACCTCTGCGGTGGCCACTCCCACTCCCTTGTGCCCTGTGGAACTGGGGTCAGAGAAGCTGAGTAGCCTGGGGTGGCTGCTTCAGGGAGCACAAGCACAGAGCACAGACTCATGCTGGCCTCGGGAGGAGAGAGCCCCCCCAGCATCCAAGTCCCACCCATAGGATGGAGAGGGGACGCGCCACACCTGCAGAGCCTGGGACAGTCGCACGAAATCCCTCTGCACCTGCTCGCTGGTCTCCAGCTCGGCCTGCAGCCGCAGCACCTTGGCCCTCTGTTCTGACAGGTCTGTGAGCTGTGCCTGAAGGAGATGCACCAGGCCAGGGTCCAGCTCAGCCTTGGCCCAGCAGGCCCCTTCTCTACCCCCTCCAACCTGGCCTGGGCAGGAGGGGTGAGGCAGGTCATCTCTTCCCCCCAGCTGACCACCCTGCCCCTCCTCACCTTGCCCTGCTCCTGCTGGACCCGCTCCATCTCCGTCCTCAGGCTGCAGAGGGAGGCTGGGGAGTCAGATGTAGGGCGAGACGTCAGGCCCTCGCCCTCTCGCTGACCCAGGCCCTCCTGGTGCCCCTGTGGCTGGCTGGCACTGGCCCATACTCACCCTCTAATACCTCTGTGGGGAGCAAAGAAAGAGAGGTCAGGGCTTGTCCCGCATGACTTCCTTTGTCCTCACCTGGCCCTGGTGCCACCCGCCACTCCCCTCACCTGTCTCCTCCCGCTGCACCCTCAGCTGCCCCTCGAGGCTGGCCCTGGCCGCCGTCTGCTCCTCCAGCGCCTCCCGCAGTGTCACGATCTCAATGCGCAGGCGCTCAGCCTCGTGCTCCCGGGCCCGCTGCCGGGCCCGCGCCTCCTGACGTGTGTGTTGCACCAACTGCTGCAGCTCCTGGGGGAAGGGGAGGGGGACAGGGACACGAGTCACTTGCTGGGCACAGGGCTGGTGGACAGGAAGACAGGCAGGCAGAAAACAGCAAAGATGGGAAGAAGCCCCAAAATGCCCGCTCTTAGGGACTATGGACAGACATGGCCAATGGCTCAGGGACTCCCAGAGTGGGGAGGGGGGTGGGTCCCATGCACCCCCTGACATAAAGCTCAGACAACCAAGGCAAAGGACCCCATGGCCTGAGTGGTGACCACAACATCAAAATGGTAAAATCAGCCAAGAGCCCAGTGTGGTAGCCTAGCGACCAAAGTCCTTGCCTTGCATTCACTGGGATCCCACATGGGTGCCGGTTCATACCCCAGCTTCTCCACTTCCTATCCAGCTCCCTACTGTGGCATGGAGAGCAGCGGAGGACGGCCCAAAGCCTTGGGACCCTGTGGCCACACGGGAGACCCAGAACAGGCTCCTGGCTTTGGATCGGCTCAGTTCTGGCCATTGCGGCCACTTGGGAAGTAAGCCAGCGGATGAAGATCTTTCTCTCTGTCTCTCTTCTCTGTAAATCTCACTTTCCAACAAAAATAAATAAATATTTAAAAAGCAAGGTCAACTTGCGCTTTGGGTCCACTTTCCCAGGAACTCTGGAGAAAACAGCCCTGCGGGTTTAGGCTGGAGACCTTGGTTGGGGCAGCCTGCCTGGGTGATCCAATCCCTAATCGATCAATGGATTCAGAAGTGCTATCCACGACAGCTCCACGATGACAGGACTCAGGAAGTCAAGGCCCCTCGGGCCATGTGAAAACACACAGTGAGCCAAGAGGCGGCTTCCCAGGGCCCTGGGTGGCCTCACTTACCTGCACCGAGCTGGGCAGCGCCTCCTCCTCACCACCCTCGTCCTGCCCCAGGAGGCCCTGGGGTGCCGCAGGCAGGGGCTGCTCAGCCCGAAGTCCCCGGTTCTCCTCATTCAGCCGCTTGACCTCGTGGCTTAGGCACTTGTGGGAGGAGGCCAGCTCTGCCTGGGTCAGTGGGGGGCCAGACAGGTAACAGAAGCTCATGAGGAGGCCACAGTGTCTTAGACCCCAAGTCCTCCTCAAAGCTGGCAGCCCCAATAGCCCAGCCCGCCTCCTGCCATGTCCTTTGTTGCAGGTCTTTGGCTGCTGGGGCACTCAAGCCACCCCTCCTGTAACTTGGGCTGGCAACCACAACCCACGTCAGCCAGTTCATCCAGCCTAAAGTGGGTGCTGACTGTAAGAACTCGGGGACAACACACTGACATCTGGGTTTTTCGCTGCTCTTTTTTTTAAAGATCAGAAACATCTCACTGGCTTTCATCTCGACTCTTGAATCAAAGAAAGACTCCCAATAAAACTTTTAAATA
Source organism: Ochotona princeps (assembly GCF_030435755.1). NCBI lineage: Eukaryota > Metazoa > Chordata > Mammalia > Lagomorpha > Ochotonidae > Ochotona > Ochotona princeps. The sequence continues at coordinate 24,268,297 of NC_080855.1, read as the reverse complement.
TATCTTGATAATAGGATGCTAGACTCTTTGCCATTGTTTGCACCTACAATGTCAGGATACACTTAAATAGCAGAGTGATGGACTTGTGACTGTTGTTGGAGGACTACACTATTATAATAATATAGAGGAAATCGGGGGGGAGGAGGGGAAATCCCAGAGTCTATGGAGCTGTACCATGAAAGAAAAATCTGCCTGGCACCATGGAGAGTCCACTCTCAGGCGGCCAGGGGCCAGGGGTGGTGCTGGACGGGGCTTCTGCTCTGGCCACAGGCTGGGCTGCCCTAGACCCGTTCCCCACCTGACAGCAGCTGCAGGTGCCTCCCTGGCACAGCTCCCAGCAGGGCTCCCAGGGCCCTGGCCCAGCCCTGCCACTCACCATCTGCATCTGCACCCGCTCCTGGGCCTGGCTCACAGTCTCCTGCAGGGTGCGCAGCAGTTGCTCCGAGTTCTGGACCTGGGCCAAGAGCACCTGCATCTGGGGGTGGACGCAGGGCACAGGTGAGACTGGGGTTGGTGACAGGGACAGTAGGGGCGGTGGGAATGGGGAAGAAGGCGGCCACAGGCCAGGACCCACCTGTTGGGCGCAGTCTTCGTTGCTCCGCCGTAGGCCCTCCTGCAGCTCATCCCGTTCTCGGCGGACGGACTCCAGGTCCTTGTGCAGCTGCCGCCCCTGTCACACACCCAGACCTCAGGGGGTTACCTCCCAGCAGGAGGGGGCTCCCAGATGCTTCTCTTAGGGGATCCCAAACCCAGCCTGGCTCCTGGTCACCACCTTCTCTGGAACAACAGTCCCCAGTGATGGTCAGTTAGCTTCTCCCGTTACTACTGCCCTCCCTCTATCCCCTCCCCAGAGGCCTGAGCAAGCTTTCAAATCCCTGCAGCCAGCAGGTGCCTCTCACTTCTTCGTATAAACAATACAGACTTGGGGCGGATGCCTGGCACCCTTTAACACACTGTAGCCCCCACCACAGGCCAAGCACCAACTCTTTTTTTTTTTCCCATTAAGTTTTACTGGAAAGGCACAGTTAGAGAGAGAAAGAGAGAAGGAAAGAGAGACAGAGCTCTTCCACCCACTGGCTCACTCCCCAAATGGCCACAACAGCCACAGCCGGGCCACTCTGAAGCTGGGAGCCAGTCAGGAGCTCCATCTGGTTTACCCTGTGAATGCAGGGGCCCAAGCACTTGAGCATTCCTCTGCTGCTTTCACAGGAGCATTAGCAGGCATCTGGTTGGGAAGTGGAGCAGCTGGGACACGAAACTGCCCATATGGGATGCTGGTGTGCAGGCAGAAACAGCGCCAGCCCCTGGACTGTTTGATTCAAGATTCCTGCTGGTGCACAGCCTTGCAGGAAGCTGCAGGTGCTAGGGTCCCTGGCCACCTAGACTGAAACCCGGGGTCCTGGTTTCAGTCTGGTCCAGCCCTGGCTGTGACTGGCACTGGGGGTCATCCTGTGAGTAGGAGATCTCTATTTCAAATCAGACCTCCCCTGCCCTGGAGCCCTAAGGCCCTCCCTTTCCCCCCCAACCCTCACCCAGGTCTCCTGGGCCCACCTCTACCCCACAATCTCCCTGGCTGGTGACATCATCGCCCCCATGACATCATCTCCTGTGGTGACCTGAGTCTGGTGAGTTCTTGCAGCATCTTGCTCAGGTTCAGCCTGGGCCCAGTGGGGCAGGGGAAGGGATAGTGCTTGGGGACGCCCAGTGGGGCTGCCCATCCTTCTGCACTCACCTCCGCCTGCAGCTGCTCCCACTGGCTGTCTGGGACGAGCTGGTAACCAGGAGGGGGCAGGTAGATTCCCTCGGGCACCAGGGTGCCCGTGGACACCAGTGACGCCGTTTCCTCCTGCTCTGGGCTCAGGCCCTGATGGCTGCGCGGTGGCGAGCAGCTAGTGCTGGCGCCACTGCCCAGGGCAAATGAGGAGATGGAAGCGCTGTCATCACAATTGTGGGCAAAGGCCTCGGCCGCTGGGCCTGCGTCCCCGCTCAGTTCCTCTGGGGCCTCCAGGGGCGGGGACGGGTCTCGGGACAGGCATGACCGCAGCAGCAGGTCTGCGGAGCCAGGCAGGGGAGGCGGTGGCTGAGGCCGTCTCTAGGGGAGTGAGAGAGGCAGGGAGGGAAGGGTTGGGGTCCCAGGCTCCTGCAGCCATGCCCCCATCTCCACCCGGTCCCACGCCCCTCCCCCACTCCCCATCCCTGCCCCTGGGTCACCCTCACCTGGATTTCCTGAATCAGCTCCTCAGCCCTCAGCAGCTTGGCTTTGAGCTCTGCGATCTCCTGCTCCATGGGCAGCACGATCTCCCGCAGCTTCTCCGAGTCCTCGTGCGCCTGCACGTGGAGGGGACTGGGCAGTGACAGGCTCCCTCCACTCCACATAAACACACCCACACCGCTGGGCCTCTCTGGTCTGTCCAGGGCCACCTCCTCCTTGGCTCATCTCCTAGCAGGTGATATCCACTTATCTGAGAGCACAGACGATTATGCCCCCTACCACCACTGCTGGCCACCAGGAGCCCACAGGACTGGCCCCCAGGGGCACAAGGTAAAAAGGTCAAGATCACAGCTGTCTTTTTTTTTTTTTTTAAAGATTTATCTATTTTTATTGGAAAGGCAGATATACATAGAGGAGGAGAGACACAGAGGAAGAGCTTCCGTCCGATGGCCACAATGGCTGGAGCTGAGACAATCTGAAGCCAGGAGCTTCTTCCGGGTCTCCTGCATGGGTGCAGGATCCCAAGGCTTTGGGCCGTCCTCAATTGCTTTCCCAGGCCACAAGTAGGGAGTTCGATGGGAAGCGGGGCTGCCAGGATTAGAACCAGCACCCATATGGGATCCCAGCATGTTCAAGACAAGGACTTTAGCTGCTACCACTATTGCGCTGGGGCTACAAGCTGTCTTCTTGAACTTTCTGCTCCAACATGTGGTTTATCTCCTTTCAAGAACCCATGCGCCTTAAGTTCTCGAATTCCACCTATCATCCATTGCTCAGCTTCCCTGCAACTAACCATGGGCAGCTGTTACTGCTAAGTGTCCAGCCAATGGGGTGTAAGCCAGCGATGGGCATGTGACTCCCGGGGCCACTGCTTAAAGGAAGAGGGTGTGGTCTTTCTAGACTCTCCCTTCTCCTCTTTCTTGCTGATTGGAGTGTAGCCATGATGGCTGACACCTGACCAGTCCTCTTGGACCAAGAGGCAATTCGCTACCTATGGCAAAACAGCAACGATGGGAAGAGCCTGGGTCCTCTGGGACTGAATGCACGCTGTGTTGGTTGAGAGTGCCTCAAGTCTTTACAACCTCCAACTTGTGGAAGCCATTGCCCATTTGGAGCTTCCCATTACATGCCACAAGCCCAACAGCAGCCTGTACAAACAGGCTGGCCTCCCCACACGCCTCCTAGCAGCCCTCGGCTAGCCATTTCGTTTCCACCTCTCTTGGCACTCGGGATCCTGCTGACCTTGCCCGGCCCACGGCCTGCTGGCGGCTCCAGCTTGGACATCACGCGGGCTCCTCTAACCCTAAGGCAGCCAACCCTGGAGCAGCTTCTGCCACTGCTCCTCCTGCAGTAGGCGCTTGGTCAGCAAGAACAGCCCTGCCAGCTGCCCAACTGTTCAAGGCTGAAATCTGCCAGTCATCCCTGCCTGGCACCGTTGCCCTCCTCCAATGCATGTCCACACTCTCCCTTGGAGTGTTCCAAACCTCCTCAGATAAGCCCTGCTGACCCTACAGGCCTCTGAGGGGAAATGCTAATAAGCACAGCGAGCCCACACACTGGGCACCCAGTGAAACACCTTCCGACCCGACACCTTGACCGCAGAAACCCTGTCCAGCACTTGCCAGCAGGTGGCGGCTGTAGGCCACAGGCCACCCCCAGCCCCAGTGCAGACCCCAACCTTCTCCATCTGCTTCTCCAGCGAATCCAGTGGGTGCGTCCGGGACAGCAGGTGCTTCAGGCGGCTCACCTCCCGCTCCTTCTCCTCGCAGTCCTGCTGCTGCTGCTGCCTCTCCTGCTTTAGCACCGCAATCTGCGCCTCGTAGCTGCTGATGGAGTCTGTCCAGGTGGGGAGGGTGGGAGAGGCAGGGTCAGCGCACTGGTGGCGGTGGTGGCTGTGGGCTTCGATGACTTCCGCCAGGTGAAACCCCACCCGGCCCAGCTTCAGCTACAAAGGGGATTCTGCTGAGTTATGGGGACAGATGAGACCATCACACACATGAAGACTTCAACAACCTGAAGCCAGTGCTGTGGTGTAGCAGGTAAAGCTGACGGCTGTGACCCTGGCATTCCACATAAACATCAGTTCAACTCCCCGCTGCTACATTTATGATCTAATTCCCTGTTATTATATTTGCTCCATGCAAATACATTAAAAAATCTATCTTATTTTTTTACTTGAAAACAGAGTTTTAGGCAAAATAGACAGAGTAAGAGAGATCTTTCATCCACTGATTCACTCTCCAGATAGCTGCAACAGTGAGAGTTAGGTCAATCTGAAGCCAGGAGCCAGGAGTTTCTTCTGGGTCTCCCACATGAGCGCACAGGTCCAAGGACTTGGGCCATCCTCCACTGATTTTCCAGGCCACCAGCAGGGAGCTAGATCAGAAGTGGCGCAGCCTGGACTCAAAACTGTGCCCAAATGGGATGCCAGCACCAAAAGCAGAGGGTTAGCCTGCTATGCCTCATAGCAGTAGCCACTTTTTCTATGACTTCCCCACGGATAAATCGTTCAAGTGATCCCACAACAAATGCTACAGGCCTGGTCTCCATGATCTATTCTTACTAATGCATGCTGATATGGGTGGGTGCTTGGCTTATTGGATATATCTGTGCTTCTTAGCGGAGTACCTGGGTTCGATCCCTGGCTCTGCTCCTAATTCTGGCATTCCTACTCCTGCAAGCCCTGGGAAATACAGGGGATGGCCCAACTACCTGGTTGCCACCCCATGGGAGTCCTGGAGTGGGACGCTGGCTCCTGGCTTTGGTCTCACCCAGCCAGGATTATTGCAGGCATTCAGGGAGTGAGCCAGCCTATAAAATCTCTCTCAAGTCAATTAAAGACAAAACAAGAACGCAGCACATGCCTAGTGACTAAATCCTTGCCTTGCACGCACCGGTGTCCATATAGGCGCCAGTTCATGTTCCAGCTGCTCCACTTCCCATCCAGCTCCCTGCTTGTGGCCTGGGAAAGCAGTCGAGGATGACCCAAAGCCCCGAGATCCTGCACCCGCGTGGGAGACCTGGAGCAAGCTCCTGGCTCCTGGCTTGCTTTAGATCAGCTCAGTTCTGGCCATTGCTGCTATCTGGGGAGTGAACCAGAGGACAGATGTTTCTTTCTCTCTCTCCTTCTGTCTATATATCTGCCCTTCCAATCAAAATCTAAAAATCCTAAAAAAAAAAAAAAAGTACCAACGAAACTGCTTAGCAGATCCTGCAATAGATGCTCAAGCCAGGAATGTGTTGCTATTCACGTCTGTCTTATTGATCCTCATGGTAGAAGAGAAAGGCTCAGCTGCCAGATGGCCTGAGTTCAAAGCTTCTACCACATTCTAGCTGTGTGACCTTGGCCACGTTATTTAATCTCTCTGGCTGCAGGGTTTCCTTGTCAAACAGAGCTGGCCACTAGCACACAGCTTGGCTCCTGGCACACCCGTGCTGAGCCGATGCTGGTCAGCTGCCAGTATTACTGTAGAACACATTTCTGTTTCTCCTTTAGCAACTGTCTGTAAACTTTCACAGAGCGGCTCCTTTTTGCAGAACAAACACTCCATGACAAACAAGTCACGTCAGGATGTGACGACACTGTTGATCAGGTGTGGGGCTACCCAAGCGCTGGGAACCGCAGCCGCCCTGGAGAAGTCTGGAGCCACGGACTGGTGCTCAGAAAGTGCTAAGCTGCCGCTTGGGATGCAGGTCCAGGACCCAGCACCTTCTGCTTCCTGCTAACCCATTCTGCAACACAGCAGATAATGACAGGCCGGCCACACGCACAGGGAACCTTCTGGAGGGCTGGACTTCTGGCTTTGGTGTGGCCCAGTCCCGGCTGCTGGCAGCATTTGGGGAGTGAACCCCAAAGACTCTCTCTGTCTTTCTTTCCTCTTTGCTCTGCTTCTCAAATGAATATATAAGCTTCAAGAGAAGGCGTTGGGCATGATGATAGGGGGATGAGAATCAGAAAATTTACTCTGGGAGCCAGCTGTTAGGGCAGAGCAGGAGATGGGTGAGAGGGTTAATCCAGGAGGGAGGTGACCAGGGCCTCCACAGCAGCGGCAGTGGGCGCTGCACTGCTTTAGCTTACCAGCATCACCCCTCCCTGGAGCGGGGTGGTCATGGGGTCATCCGGAATACACAGGACACAGGGTGGAGGGATGTGGCATGGTGGGGACGGGTGTGTGGGGTGGGCAAGAAGCCAGAGGATGAGGCCAAGACACCTGGCCTAGGGCTCGGTTTGGGGAACTGAGAAGTTTCTTGTCCCACATTCAAGGGTTGATCAGTCATCGGTGAGAGACAAGAAATGATCCAGCAGGGGCTTCGAGCTTAACCAAGCTGTCACTGCCAGTGGCTGCAGGGGGAGGGGAGAACACTCTAGGAAAATTCAAAAGAGGGGGGGCCCCCAGGAGCACCTCACAAGTCTGGCTCGCCTGAGCCCCTCCTCCGCCACCCGTGTGGCACACTGCCCCGGTGTGCCCACCACGGGGACTGTGACGGAGGCATCCGCTCACCTTTCAGAATGGCCTGCAGCGACGCCACCTCCTCTTGGCACTGCCGCTGCACCGCAGCCACGGCTTCAGCCTTCGTGCTCTCGCTCACCTCTGCCACGGCCTTCATGGTCTCCATTTCAGCCAGGGCGCCGGCCAGCTCAGCCCGAAGCCGGCCCAGCTCACCTGAGTCGGTCTCCACCTCCGGCCCGTCCAGGGACTGGGGGTCCAGCGCTGTGGGGGAACGACGATCAGACTCTCTTCCATCCCTGGTGCTCTCCAGGCCACCCGGGAGAACCCCCAAAAGCTGCGGACCCCACACCTTCACGAGGCCCCGCCCCTCACCTGGACCCGCCCCCGGCCCGGCCACCTGGCTGGGCCTAGCGACGCCTTCAGCCCGCCTCCTCCACGCGGCCCTCCTCGGGTCACCCAATCCCCTCGAGGCTCGGACGCCACCCCTCCTACGCCCTCCCTAGGGGTCCACCTCTCACCTGCCTCCGGCGCCACCCCGAGGCGCCAGGCCACGCCCCCTCCGCCGGGAGCCCGGGGCCCCGCCTCCCTGTCCAGGCTCCCTTCTCCACCCCCCACCACCTGCACCGGGCGCTGGTCGAGCCCGGAGCCCCCGCCCCGGCCGCGTGCATGGACGAGCCCTCACGTACCGGCCCCCGGCCGCCGCCGCTGCCGCCCGTCCTCTCCCGCGGCCGCCGGCGCAGCCGCTGCCATCGCCTCGGCGCAAACGGCGGATTCCCGCACTCCTTAGTGATCGACTCCCCGCTTCCGGGTCCGCTCGGCTGTTTCCGGATCCGCTCGGCTGTTTCCGGACCGGCCCCGGGCTCGAGGTCCCTGCAGGAAGCGTGGCGGGGCGGATCGCCGAGCGCCGGCCGAAGATTCCCGAGCGCACGTCCAGGTCCCGCCCTCCTACTTCTGTCCTTCAGAGAGCCCAGAAGTGTTTCTGCAGAGGTAGTAGCTGGCGTCTGGCCGTGACCTTCCAAGTACTGCTCGGATTACACTCCGTCCCGGACGCAGGCCCAGGCGCTCTCCACGCCCCTCCCCGAACCGCCTCCGATCGGCCCCTGTCCTCCCTTGCGCCGCAGCTTGGCTCAGGTTACAAAGCAAGCTGGGGCCCCGGCCCGCCCTGGCCCCTCCCTGGGGCCTGGGCTGGGTCGGCTTCGCTTCTGCGGGCGCCACCGAGTGTCCACGTAGTCGGTCGTCCGCGTCCCAAACTTGCACGTCCCTACCCCCCCCCCCGGACGTGCTGTCAGTCTTAGCTTCCTGCAAATCCCCCTCGTCCCCTCCCAGCGCCTCCCAAATCCCTCCTCTGCTCAGTCCTGGGGTCAAGCCTTCATGACGTGCGCCCCAGTCCTTCAACTCTCAACCAATGCCAACTTGGGGGTCCCCTGCCCCGCAACTATGCTGCGAATTTGTGATTCCTGGCTTCCTGCAAGTTCTGTCAGCTTGCCCTCTGGTGCACAGAATATTTCAGAAGGTGTCCCCTTTCCTGTCTCCAGCTGTAACACTTATTCACTCTCCCAAACGTCCACAAATGGTCTGTGACCTCCTCTGCAAGCCCCAACACACACAATTTAGGCCCCTTTAGCGAATGCTGCTTAAAGCAGTTGGAATAATTTTGTAAAGCAGACATGATGTCTCGTGCCTCTTTAAAAACTCAGTCATGCATTTTGAAAATGGTCCCATCTCCTCCACGAGATTTCTCACAGACAGCAGATGGGCTCCGGAGTGACTGTTGAGCATCAGTAAGAGAAGTAACCATTGAAGCCAGCAAGAACTGCGGCCACAGAGCTGGTAGAGTGGCTCGGCCAGAGTCGCCACGCCACATGGTGTGTGCTGTATTACTGTGTTGCTGCTGGTACTGTGAAATGGTGCAGCAAGCCCTGGCAGCTCCTAGCAAAGGGAGACATGGGCTTCCTGAGGGCACGCTCCACTTTCCTTGCTTGAATCTCAGGGAGGGCTTCCTGGAAGCCTCTGTTTGTTTTAATCATCTCTTAATTGCATTTAAAAAATACTTATTTGAAAGCACATTGGCTCAACTGGCTAATCTCTCACCTCCAAGTGCCAGCATCCCATATGGGCACCTCTTCCCATCCCGCTCTCTGCTTGTGGCCTGGGAAAGCAGTAGAGGATTGCCCAAGTCCTTGAGACCCTGTACATGTATGGGAGATCTGAAAGAAGCTCCTGGCTCCTGGCTTTAGACCAACTCTGGTCATAGCAGAGAATGGAAGATTCTCTCAGTAGGAGGGAGAGACCTTTGGTCGGCTGGGTCACTCCCCAGATGTCTGCAAACATGGGGCTAGGCCAAGGCCAGGAGCCAGGAATACCATCAGGGTCTCTCACCTGGGTGGCAGGGTCCCAGCTACTATGCCATCCCCTGTCTCCCAGGTGCCTTAGCACGACACATGATTGATGCAGGTGTTCCAGGTGCTGGCTTGTCCCACTGTGCCGCCATACCTACCCATACAATCTCTGGTGCATTCATCCATAACAGCTTCTTATTTTCTGAATTAAGCCTGACTGAGTTTCTGGGGGAAAGTGGGAAATGAAGACTAGACATAAGGTTCCAGTCACACCAAGGAGACCCCACTAGTTGCCACCAGGCTTGGATTTCATCCCGTATGCCGTGGGAGCCACAGAAGGCTGCTAAGCAGGAGACAGCACATGACTCATAAAAATGACTGTCAGGCCCGGCATGGTAGGCTAGTAGCTAACATCCTCACCTTGCATGTACTGGGATCCCATATGGGTGCTAGTTCATATCCTGGCTGTTCTACTTCCCATCTAGCTCCCTGCTTGTGGCCTGGGAAAGCAGTGGAGGATAGGCCAAAGCTTTGGGACCCTGTACCTGCGTGGGAGACCTGGCAGAAGCTCCTGGCTGCTGGCTTCAGATGGTTCAGTTCCAGCCATTGCAGACTCTTGGGGAGTAAATCAGCGGACAGAAGATCTTTCTTTCTGTATCTCCATTTCTCTGTATATCTGACTTTCCAATAGAAATAAATAAATTTTTTAAAAAAATAAATGACTCTTTTTTCAAAAGAAAATTCTTTTTTTTTAATTAAAGAGCTTCCATCTGCTGGTTCATTCCCTAAAGCCTGGAGCTGAGCTGACCAGCAGGTCGGAGCCTGGAGTTTTCTCAGGGTCTCCCACACAGCTGCAGGACCCATGGCTTTGGGATGTTCTCGACTGCTTTGCCCGACCACCAGCAGCAAGTTGTCTCAGAAGTGGAACAGCCAGGACATGAACTGGTGCCCACATGGGATGCCAGTACTCATGTGTAGAGGATTAACCTGTTGAACCACCATACCAGCCCCAGAGAGGTTTTATGTTTTTTAAGATTTATTTATTTTTCTTGGAAAGTCAGATTTACAGAGAGAAGGAGAAACAGAGAGGGAAGGATCTTCCGTCTGCTAGTTCACTTCCCAAGTCGCCGCAATGGCCAGAACTGACGTGATCCAAAGCCAGGAATCAGGAACCCCCTGAGTGTCTCCCACACAGGTGCAGGGTCCCAAGACACTGGGCTGTCCTTACTGCTTTCGCAGGCCACAAGCAGGGAGCTAGAAGGGAAGTGCAACAGAGGATATGAACTGGCGCCCATATGGGATACCAGCGCATGTAAGACAAGGACTTTACCCACCAGGCCAGGCCCAAGATGTGTTATGGATAAGCAGAAAGTAGGCAGGAAGCAAAAGATGTGGTGGACAAGGAACACTTTACAGAGACTATGGAGTTGGTTATGAATGAAAAGGACAAGTCCAAAGAAAGAAAATCTATTTTAGAAAAAGTTTTAGGATACTAAACTGGCATTAAGGATGGATCCAGAACTTGAACGCAAAACCAAATGGAGAATGCTGACATTCAAGATGGTGTCTTAACCGCTGTGCCAGTGGGATGAGGAATAGCACCCACAGGGGATGCCTGGCACTTGCAGGCACTGGTTCTCGTCCCAGCCACTCTGCTTCCCATCCAGCTCCCTGCCTGTGCCTCGGGAAAGCAGTAGAGGATGGTCCGAAGCCTTGGGACCCTGCCTTCATGTGGGAGACCTGGAAGAGGCTCCTGGCTTCAGTTTGGCTCATTTGGGGAGTGAATCAGTAGATGGGAGATTCTCTCCTCTCTGTGATTCTGCCTTTAAAATAAAAATAAGTGCATCTTAAAAAAAAATGGAGGTGGGGGTGGTTCAAAGCCTTGGGACCCTGCACCTACAGGGGAGACCTGGAAGAAGTTCCTGGCTTCAGATTGGCTCAGTTCCAACCGTTGTGCCTACTTGGGGAGTGAATCAACGGACAGAAGATCTTCCTCTCTGTCTCTTCTCCTCTCTGTATATCTGACTTTGCAATAAAAATTTTTTTTAAATTTTTTTTTTTTAAAGCAACAGCATCTAGCTTAGCAGGCAGCTAAGAATACTGACAAACATTCATTTGAGATTGGGAGAAAGTGTGAGAGAAAATAAAACAAGGATCTGAGAACAAAAAGAGTGTCTTGGTGGCAGGGGAATGGGTTCAGGGCAGGCTTCTCCACCGGAGAGAACATTCCAGACAAAACCAGAGAACAGGAGAATCAGTCATGCGAAAAGCAGCAAGTTTGGGCTTGGCACAATGGCCTAGTGGTTAAAGTCCTCGCCTTGAAAAAGCCGGGATCCCATATGGGCACCAGTTCTAATCCCAGCAGCTCCACTTCCCATCTAGCTCCCTGCTTGTGGCCTGGGAAAGCAGTCGAGGATGGCCCAAAGCCTTGGGACCCTGCACCCGCGTGGGAGACCCGGAAGAGGTTCCTGGCTCCTGGCTGCGGATCGGCACAGCACCGGCAGTTGCAGCTGCTTGGGGAGTGAATCATTGGACGGAAGATCTTCCTCTCTGTCTCTCCTCCTCTCTATATATCTGACTTGGTAACTTGGTAATAAAAATAAATACATCTTTTTTTTTTTTAAGATTTTATTATTATTATTGGAAAGCCGGATATACACAGAGGAGGAGAGACAGAGAGGAAGATCTTCCATCCGATGTTTTTACTCCCCAAGTGAGCTGCAACTGGCCGGTGCGCCGATCCAATGCCGGGAACCAGGAACCTCTTCCGGGTCTCCCACGTGGGTGCAGGGTCCCAAAGGTTTGGGCCATCCTCAACTGCTTTCCCAGGCCACAAGCAGGGAGCTGGATGGGAAGTGGAGCTGCTGGGATTAGAACCGGCGCCCATATGGGATCCCGGGGCTTTCAAGGCGAGGACTTTAGCCGCTAGGCCACGCCGCCGGGCCCAATAAATACATCTTTAAAAAAACAAGAAATGAAATAAGTAATGCTCAAGTCAAGATCTTGGGCCACACTTTAAAAAAAAAAGCAGCAAGTTCAAAGGGCCTGGGGTAGCAGGTCGGGGTACTGGAGGAATGAGCAAGAAAGCATAAGCAAAGGCACAATGACTCGGGTCTTTGTGGGCTATGGTTAGGAATTTTCATCTTATTATTAAGTTTTTGAAATATTCATTTTTGTGAAAGATTTATTTTATTTGTATCGTAAAGTCAGATGCACAGAGAGGAGGAGAGACAGAGAGGAACATCTTCCGTTCAAATATTCACTCCTCAAATAACCACAACGGCCAGTACTGCGCCGATTCAAAGCCAGGATCCAGGAACTTCCTCCAGGTCTCTCACACGATGCAGGGTCCCAAGGCTTTGGGCCGTCCTCGACTGCTTTCCCAGGCCACCAGCAGGGAGCTGGATGGAAGCAGGGCTGTTGGGATTAGAACCGGTGCCCATATGGGATCCTGGTGTTTTCAAGGTGAGGATTTTAGCCACTAGGCCATTGTGCTGGTCCCAAAAATCTGTTCATTTTCATTGAAAAGTCAGATTTGCAGAGAGAAGGAGACAAAGATCTTCCATCTGCTGATTCACTCCCTAAGTGGCCACAAAGGCCAGAGCTGAGTCGATCTGAAGCCAGGAGCATCTTCCGACTGTCCCACACTAGTACAGGGTCCCAAGGCTTAGAGCTGTCCTCTACTGCTTTCCCAGGCCACAAGCAGGGAGCTGGAAGGGAAGTGGAGTAGCTGGGACATGTACTGGCACCCATATGGGATGCTGGTGCTTGAAGGTGGAGGCTTCATATTGAACCATGGCTCCAGCCCAGGGAATTTTCCTTTTAGTTGGATGCGAAGCCTCTGGAAGGTTCTCAAGTGAGGCGCTGAGAAGCTCTAGCAGGAACTGAGCTGGGAAACTAGTGAAGAGGCTTGAGGGAGGATGTGGAGCTCAAGGCCACTGGGGGTCCTGTTACTGTCATCATGGTTTCCCCAGTGCCTCACTCTTTCCCTTCCCAGCACCCGCCTCACCTCAACTCAGCCAAAGGGAAGTGGGGCCCTGCCACCTGTAGGGTCCCCTGGGGTTTGCCTAGAGCAAACAGGAAGCCACCGCACAGTGAGCCCGGCCAGCCAGGGAATCCACAACTGCGAAAGCATGTCTCCTGGGTCCCTGGATCCTTTCCCTGAAAGCCCACAGCAAAGCAAAATGCAGACCTCAGGGGTGGGGCGGGGTGGAGTGGGGTGAGGTGGGGAGTCAGACCTCCTGGACGCTGTCACCAGCTCTGTGTGTGACTTCTCGAAGCCTCCAGCCCTCCATTTTAAAAACAGATTTATTTATTTGAAAGGCAAAGGTACAGAGAAGGAGAGAAGAGAAAGAGATCTGCTATCCACTTGTTCTCTCCCCAGATGACTGCAACATCCAGCACTGGGCCAGGCCGAAGCCAGGAGCCAGGAGCTTCCTCTAGGTCTCCCATATGGGTGCAGGAACCCAAACACTTGTGCCATCCTCCACTGCCTTCCCAGGCACATCAGCAGGGATCAGAAGTAGAACATCTGGGACATGAACTGGTGGCCCTATGGGTTGCTGGCATTGCAGGTGACCGTTTTTACCCAGTTTACCACATTGCTGCTCCATTTCCCCATTTCTAAAAAGGCTCCTTCCGGAACTATAGCAGGGGCTTCCTGGGGGTGGGGGTGGGGGGACGGAAAGGGGAGGGCAGAGCTGCTAAGAAAAGGGTGGTGAGGGCCTGGCAGCGTGGCCTAGCAGCTAAAGTCCTCGCCTTGAACGCCCCGGGATCCCATATAGGCGCCGGTTCTAATCCCGGCAGCTCCACTTCCCATCTAGCTCCCTGCTAGGGCTTTGGGACCCTGCACCCACGTGGGAGACCTGGAAGAGGTTCCTGGTTCCAAGCATCGGATCGGCGCGCACCGGCCTGTTGCGGCTCACTTGGGGAGTGAATCATTGGACGGAAGATCTTCCTCTCTGTCTCTCCTCCTCTGTGTATATCTGGCTGTAATAAAATGAATAAATCTTAAAGAAAAAGAAAAGGGTGGTGAGGCAAGCTTTTCTCAGGATGAAGTCGTGTGACCCCGGCCGCTCCCAGGCTGCTGCCAGCCTCCTCCGACCTTCTGTGTGTTGGTGGCGTTATCCCCAGAACAAGCGCTCATCACTTCCGGTTCAGGGAGAAGGAAAGTTACCTGAGGTTTTGAACCCAGGCTGTCCTGCATTGAGCTCTTTACTATGAACTGATTAACTGAAGGCCTACTGTGTGCTAAGCACTGGGCTAGGAATACTGGACATATATTGTCCTCTTTCGATCTTCATAAATCATATTTAAAATAAAAAAATATATATTTCTGGGATCCATGCAATAGCTCAACTAATTCTTTGCCTGCAAGCACCAGCATCCCATATGAGCGCCAGTCCATGTCCCAGTGGCTCCAGTTCCAATCCAGTTCCCTCCTTGTGGCCTGGGAAAGCAGTAGAGGATGGTTCAAGTGCTTGGGACCCTGCATCTGCATGGGAGACCAGGAAGACTCTCCTGATGTTGGACTGGCTCAGCTCTGGCCAGTGCAGCCATTTGGGGAGTGAACCAGCGGGTGGAAGATCTTTCCCTCCCTGTCTCTCCTTCTCTCTATAAATCTGTCTTTCCAATAAGAAAAAAGTCTCTAAAAATTTTTTTCTATTTTATTTGAAATGAGAGAGAGAGAGAGATTATCCCTCTGTTGGACTACTCTCCAAATACTCATAAATAACATCTAGGACTGGGATGAGTTGATGCCAGACACAAAGAATTCCACCTGAGTCTCCCACATGGCTGCCTCCTAGGGTGTGCATTCGCAGGAAGCTGGATCAGAGGCAGAGCAAGGATTCCAACCTAATATGGATACGGGCATCCCAGGTAGTTATCCAACCACTGCCCCCAAATGGCTGCCCCTGTGGTGTTTTTCTTGGAGCTTTGACTTACTGAGCCACAAGGTGCAGGTAGGAGATTCCAGCTCAGGTCTGCCACATCCCAGAGTTGAGGGAGATGGGTGTATGGGGGTAGGAGGATCAATGAAGCAATGACTCAGATGCCTCAGTGGGGAGCAGGAGGAGTGGGAAAAAAGGAAATTGAAGCCATTCATTCACTGAGTAGTTCTCAGGATAGTCTGAGAACAATGCAGGTGCACCACCGTAGGGCTGGTGCACAGGGCGGTGAACAAAACTACTGCTGTCCTCCCCCGGGGACTCACACCCTAGTGAGGTAAATAGAAGTGAACAAACGCATACACACGATTGGTGCTCAGGGTGCTGAGCATGGGGGATGAAAATAAGACAAGAGGAAACAAGCCGTATAGGTCGAGAGCCGGGCTTGGGAGCCGGGAGCCTGAGGCGTGACCGCCCCTTCCTCTCAGAGAGGACTGCCTACTCGCCCCCACAGATGTCCATGGTTCAGTGCCCCCCAAGCCCCAGCCTACCCCAGCATCCCCTGCGCGCTGAAGCTGGGTGCCCCGGGGAGCCTGGCCACCATGCCACCTCCTCTCCTCCTCTCCTTCGTCCTCTTCCTCACCCCGATGGGAGTCAGACCTCTGGAACCAGTGATGGTGGAGGTGGAAGGTAGGTGGAAGGGACGGAGGGGGGGGGGGCAGCTGGGACTGGAAGCCTGGGTTTCGGGCTGGGTGCCCTCCATAGGGTAACCTGCCTTCTGTGAGCTTCTATTACATAATTCAAGGGATGATTTGGAAGGATGGAGGGGAAGGTTTAGCTATTCCTGGTTCTCACCAGCAGGGTGGGGTGGGGAGGAAGACTAGGTCTCTCTCTCTCTCTTTCTCTTTCTCTCTCTCTTTCTCTCTTTAGAGGGAAGTGACCTCATGCTGCCGTGCCTCTTGAACCTCTCAGATAGTTCCCCTGACACACTGACCTGGTATCGGGAGTCAAACTCCTTTTTAGAGCTGAGCCCAGGGACCCCAGGCCAGGCCTTCTATGTGGGGCCTATGGGCATCCTACTCCTCCTCTTCAATGTCTCCGAGCACATGGGGGGCTTCTACTTCTGCCAGATGCCATCTGCCCCCTGGCAACCTGGCTGGACAGTCACCGTGAACGGCAGTGGTGAGCACTGGGCTGGGCTGGATACTGGAGGGAGGGGCTGAAGGGCCAGCAAGGAGGAGCTGGTATTAGGGTTGCCTTCCGGGGTCCTGTGGCTTCACCAAAGGAGCCCTGTGGGCTCTCTCTCTCCCCTGTCCCCTACCTCTTGGTTTCCTTTGGTCCCTTGGTCTCTGTACCTGGGTGGGGGTCTCTCCCCAGGGGAGCTGTTCCGGTGGAATGCTTCAGACGTAGGCAGCCCAGGCTGTGGCTTAAGGAACAACTTGCCAGAGATTGTGCATGTGTGGGACAAAGATGAAGGCAAAGCCAAGCAATGGGACATGATGTCTGCTTGCACTCCCCTGAGGGACAGTCTAAATGACAGTCTCAGCCAAGGTAAGGGGAAGTGTCCTGGGGAGATGCCAGGAAACATGGGAGAGAGGTGTGGGGAGTATTCCTTACCTAGGGGGCCAGGGACTGGAAATCGGAAGGAGGTGAGGGAACAAGACCCCCTCCAACCACCCCCAAGATTGGGCTTTTCTCCTCTCATCTCTCCCTGCCCCAGACCTCACCGTGACACGCGGCTCCACACTCTGGCTGTCCTGTGGGGTGGCCCCTGTCCCCATGACCACAGGCTCCATCTTCTGGAGCCACACGCGTCCTGAGCCCAGCGGCATCCTATTGTCTAACCTCACCCTGAAGGCCAAGTCCCCAGTAAGAGAGATGTGGGTTGCGGAGCATCTTCTGGTGCTGTCACGGGTAACAGCCCACCATGCTGGGAATTACCACTGCGAACGGGGAAACCGGAGCATCTATCTCACAGTCACGGTGCAGCCAGGTAGGGTGCTGCTGGCAGGGAGGGGCCTCTTCCCCAACCCTGAGCCTTAACTCCACTCGTCCCTTGCTTCCCAGAAGTTACCGCCCTTTCCCCTCCATCATCTGAAGGGGCATCTTCCTCCCCCGACCCTGCACTGTGGGAGCCCCAGGCTCTTCTCTCTCTTACCTGTCTACACACTCTTCCCATGGGACCTCCTTGACTTCTCGGAGTTGCCACTCCAGGCTCTGGAGCCCCTGAACCTAACTACCTTCTATTACTGTCATTCATTGTCCCACGGGCACTGCAGACTCAACATATGCAAAATCAGGCTTATCGTCATGCCCAGCTAGAACCTTCTGGTGGCCTCCCCTAAGGAAAGGACACCACTGCCTGGCCACAGGCCCAGACCAGAAACCTGGGCCTTCTTCCATCTCCTCACCCCATCCTTCAAGTTGACCACAGGGTTCTGGCCATCTTGTTTTTGTTGTCCACAACCCTCAAGGTCAGCCTCAATTTTCACTCCAAACTTGACCCTGGGTAAATCCCAGCTTAGTCTTACAAACTCAACTCTGTCCTCCATTTTGGCCATGACCATCCTCAGATGTGGCTAAGAAATGGATCCCATGGCTGGTCTTGGTCCCGATGGGGCAGGGTTCCGTTAAAGCAAGAGACATCAGAGAACTCTCTCCTCAGAGCTTAGGACTTGAAGTCTGGGTCTTGCACTGACAACTCCTACCCTGGAGTTCTGGTCCTTGAAGGAGTTGGGGTTGGGAAGTGAGATGCCAGGCTCCTCTCAAAGTCCCTCCTCCCCAGCACTATGGCATTGGTTGCAAAAGAAAAATGGCTGGATGGTCCCAGTGGTGACTCTGCTGTATCTTATCTTCTGTCTGATCTGCTTGGTGAGCTTTCTTCATCTGCGAAGAGGTGAGTCACTGCCCAGAGCCAGATTGCAAAGCTCCCACAGCCCTCATCCACAGACCCCGGAATCCTGTGGGCTCCTTCCTTCACCGCCTCCTCACACCCACCTCGAACTCCTCAAGCCCATGGAAACGTGAATTCATCTCCTTCATGGCTCCCCAAAAGACCTCCCCAGCAGCCCCCGAATTCTGCCCGCCCCCTCAGCCCAGCAGCCCCTCCTCTGACCATGCTCCTTCACTCCTCCCCAGCCTTGATCCTGAGAAGGAAAAGAAAGAGAATGACTGATCCCACCAGGAGGTAATAATAGGCCAATGCGGGAAGGGGGGCACCCAGCCTCCCCGTCGCCCCGCCCTTGCGCACCATGTGTTGCTGCCTCCGGCGGGTCCCTGTTCCATTTCTACACGTTGCCCAATCTCTAGCTGAGCTCCCAAGCTGGGCAGATCTCCTAGACGTGATCTCCCGAGGCTGTCCCAGGAGCGAATCCCAAGGGTCGTTGTTTTTAACCTCGGAAGAACTGGGCTGTGGTTCTCAAGTCAGCTAGTCCCTCCCAGTCCTGATCCCACAGTGCGCCTCTCCTTCTGCCAGGTTTTTCAAAGTGACGCCACCCCAAGGAAACGGGGCCCAGAATCAGTATGGGAACGTGCTGTCCCTCCCCACGCCCACCTCTGGCACTGGTAAGAGGCACCGACCCCCCACCTGCCCCTCCAGCCTGTAGTTCCACCGCTGCCAGAGGTAGAGCTCCGCCCCATTGTCTTCATATCTTCAATCCCTGGGCTTTGACCCCTTTCCAGGCTCAGAGCTCTGTCCTTGGGGCGCGTAGATCCCGCCCAGTACCCACTCCCCAGAACTAGAGGCTCCATTCCTAGATGGAGAACCCCTGGTTCTAGTGCAGGTGCACAGACCCCGAGTCCCGATCTCCTGACACCACCTTGCCACGCCCCTCTCTCCAGGGCGCACCCAGCGCAGGGCGGCAAACCTGGGGGGCGCCGCCTCATCCTACGGAAACCGGCTGAACGACGAGGTCGGAGCCGCCGCGGGGTCCTGGAGCCTGCCGAGAGCCAGTAAATAAATGAGGGGTGTTCGGAGCGGCCTGGGGCTTGGAGGAGAAGGGAGCCCTGACGCGAGGTCCCCACCCCTCTCCCTAATATCCCAGGCCCAGAAGAGGAGGAAGGCGAAGCTTACGAGGAGCCAGACAGTGAGGGGAACTCCGAGTTCTACGAGAACGACTCTGGCCCCGCGCAGGACCAGCTCTCCCAAGGTAAGCTGCCCTCCTCCCACTCCCAGTCTCGCACCGCACCGCCCCCCCAGCCGTGGGCTGAATACACATGCTGGACACCCCTCCTTCCCCACCAGACGGCAGCGGCTATGAGAACCCTGAGGAAGGGTCCGTGGGTCCGGAAGACGACGACTCCTTCTCCAATGGTAATTGCGGATCCTGGTGGGGTGTCCAAGCAGGATCCCTGCCTTCCACGGTTTGCAGCCATCCCCCACCCCCCACGGCTGCTGGGGCAGGAGTGGTAACCAGCATTCCTCCCTCGTGTCACAGCTGAGTCCTATGAAAATGAAGATGAGGAGCTGGCCCAGCCGGTCACCAGGACAGTAGGTGTGTGCGAGAGGCCACCTTGGCTGGGACAGGGCTGGTTACCGGTCAGCAGACATGTGCGTGTCAGCAGGCATGGTGTCCCTCCTCTCTCTCTTCCAGACTTCCTGAGCCCCCACAGTTCTGCCTGGGACCCCAGCCGGGAAGCCATCTCTCTGGGTGAGAACTCTCTGCCTTGCCCAGCCTGGGTGCTGTTGGCCTCAGCCTGTCTCCTCTCCCCCAATCCTGAGCCTCGGGACTTGGACCAGCCCTAACTGAATACCAACAATACTATTCTATGTTGGACTTGATCTTTGCCTCAGCCTAGCTCCACACGCAGACTTCCATTCTGAGCCCAGCTCTCCATAGCTGCCCTTACAATCCTTTCATTCCCTCCAGTTCTGTTCTTGACCGAACCCCTGGTTAACTCAGACCCCTCGGCTAACCATGGCCCCAGCTGGAGGCTGACATTATCACCCCTTGTAATAGACAAGGGTCAAGCCTTCCACCTTCCCCTGCACCCCCTCAAACACCACGCCCCCGGCCTGGCTGCTGGCCTCCAGTTCTGCATCTTCCTCCCAAGCAGGGTCCCAGTCCTATGAGGATATGCGAGGAATTCTGTATGCGGCTCCCCAACTCCGCACCTCACGGCCTGGCCCTTCTCATGAGGAAGGTGGGTATTTCTGCGGCTGCCACCTGCAGAGTCCCCCTCCTCCTCCGTCCCAGCTACTGGCCATCCTCCTTGCTTTTTTCTTCTTCCTCATCCTCTCCAGATGCAGACTCTTATGAGAACATGGATAATCCTGATGGACCAGAACCAGCATTGTGGGGAGCAGGGGGGACCTGGAGTACCAGGTGACCCCCACACACACACAGGGACTCAGGTGAGGGGGGGAATCTACCTACCCCTGGAGGAGAGGGGCTTAGATGGGGAGAGCAGTGGAGGCACGGCTGGCTGCCAGGGAGAGAGGGGATGGGCTGTGGGGAGGAGGCGAGAGGCTGGGCTGGGGGGAGGAGGAGGACCCCTGGGCCCTTTCTCATGACCATTTCTTCTGCATAGCCTGGACCTCCTCAGAGCCCCTGAGATCCAGCCCTGGGGATGGGCAGCAGCTGGCGTCAGCCTGTGGAGCAGCGTGGCTCAGCACTTGTATATGGGTGTGTGTGAATACGTGTGTGCGTGTGTGTGTGTGTGCGCGTGTGTGTAAAACCCCTTCCCTTTTTGCTTTCCCCAAATAAACTCAGTGAGCTCTTCCAAGCCCGTGGAGTCGTGCCCTTGAGGGGAAGGGGGAGAGGGAGGGACGCTGAGGACAGCTGCACCCCTGGTGGCCTAGACTCCCTGCGGAGAAAGAGGGGGACCTGCAGTCTTCCCTTCTCTGGCCCTCACCCCGCCCCAGGCCTTCCAGCAGCTGCAAGCCCACCTGCTCCCTTGGCAGTTGACTGCCCAGTATCCGGGGAAGAAGAGACAGTCCCAGAGGTGGCTCTCATCCGGCACCACTCCTGGGTCTTTCATTATTGAAGGTCTCCTGTATTCTTGGTAATGTTTATATATATTATTTCTTTGCATTTTTCTGGCAAGACAGAGAGAGCTTGAGTGCTTCCGTCCACGGGTTCACCCCCAAGATGTCCTTGTTAGTTGAGGGACTGGGCCAGCCCCGGGAACTGAATCCGGGCCTTGTGGTGGGTGTGGCAGGGACCCCAGTATTAGAGCCACCCCTGGCTGCCTCCCACGGTGTGCATGTGCAGGGAGCTGTGATCAGAAGCTGGGTAGCAGCTCGAACCCAGGGGCTCCAGGGAGCGTGCCGTGCTAAATGCTGGTCCCTTGGGTTATGCTGCCTGTGGCAGTCCCCCCAGCTTCCTGCTGTCCCCAGGCCAGCTGGCTTGGGCTGTGCCACAGTCCTACAGGCTTCTGAGCAATGATGCCTCAGTTTCTCCGAGCAGGTGTCTGCACCGGGTGTGTGGTATGTCGTGAGTCCAGGCTTGGGAGTCTGACTGCCCACCATGGTCTTGTCCATCTCTGATCCATTAGGGGGCGCTGTTTCCCTATGGCATGCCAGGGCCTGGAGAATGTATTTTATTTATTTAAATTTATTTTACTTTTATTGCAAAGTTAGATATACAGAGAGAAGAGACAGAGAGGAAGATCTTCTGTGCATTGATTCACTCCCCAAGTGTTTGCAATGGCTAGAGCTGCGCTGATCTAAAGCCAGGAGCCCTGAGCCTCTTCCAGGTCTCCCACAGCGGCTTTGGATTGGCGCGCACCGGCCGTTGCGGCTCACTTGGGGAGTGAATCATCGGACAGAAGACCTTCCTCTCTGTCTCTCCTCCTCTCTGTATATCTGACTTTGTAATAAAAATAAATAAATCTTTAAAAAAAAAGATTTATTTATTTTTATTTTTCCCCCAGCTCCTCTTCCTCCTCTTCCCCCTCCTCCTTTTTTTTTTCCTGGATAGCTGAGAGGCCAATGTTGTGGTCCAGCAGGTTAAGCCGTGGATCATGACACCAGCACCCCATATCAGAGAGCTTGTCTCAGTCCCAGCTGCTCTGTTTCCCATCCAGCTTGCTGCTGATGCTCCTCGGAACACAATAAATGATGGTTCAAGACCTTGGACTTGGACTTAAGCTGCTAGGCTACCATTACACACCTGGGATCCCATATGGGTACTGGTTCGTATCACAGCAACCCCGCTTCCCATCCAGCTCCCTGCTTGTGGCCTGGGAAAGCAGTTGAGGACGGCCCAAAGCCTTGGGTCGGTGCGCGCCAATCCGAAGCCGGGAACCAGGAACCTCTTCCGGGTCTCCCACGCAGGTGCAGTGTCCCAAAGCATTGGGCCGTCCTCAACTGCTTTCCCAGGCCACAAGCAGGGAGCTGGATGGGAAGTGGGGCCACCGGGATTAGAACCGAGGCACGTATGGGATCCTGGTGCGTTCAAGGCGAGGACTTTAGCCGCTAGGCCACCATACCAGGCTCAAAAGAGAGATCTTATTCCACATCAGTGTGTCCGGGTTTTGGTATCTGGCTTTAGCTCCTGACTTCAGCTTCTGGCTAATGTGCACCCTAGGAGGCAGTAGTGATGGATTTGCATGATTAGGTTCCTGACACACGTGGGACACCTTGATTGAGTTCCAGCTTCAAGCTGACTCAGCCCCAGTTGCCATTGGTATTTGGGGAGATAAACCAGCAAATGGGAGCTCCCTGATTCTGTCAGATTTTAAAACTAGCAAACAGAGCAAAAGCAGTCTTGGGTGACCCTGAGGATACTCTGAGAAGACTAGGCAGTGGCCCTGGCCATCAGTGTCCACGAGGACCTCAGAGAGAGCTTGCACCTGCTGTTTTACTGTTCCAGTGCATAGTTGCTGTACAGATAAGAGTGGCTTTTACCAAGCACAAGTTTCAGAGCTATTTCTGAGTCCCTACTCTCTGCAGGGTCCTCTTGGATCTGTGTTTTGGGGCGCCGGGGTTACTTTGTCTCCCTAACGGTCATTCCTGCGACGTGGCTGTCGTCAGCTTGGCTATGAAGAAGTAGGAAGAATGCTGAAGGACTCTGGGGAGCCGGAAAGTCCTTGGAGTCCCCTCTGGCCCAGCCCAGGGACCTTGGTTTCCTGGAAGACAGCGCCACCTGCTGGGCATTATGTGCCTGGCGTTTTGACCTGGGCTGAGCCAGCTCTGAGCATCACAATGTGAGCTTGTGCACTCGGAGTGTGCGTGTGTGTGCGTGCGTGCGTGTGTGTGTGTCCAGGGGATACAATGTGTGGGACCACTGCTTGCAATGCTACCATCCCATATTGGTGTGGCGGTTTGAATCCTGGCTACTCCACTTCCGATCCAGCTCCCCACTTAACACACATGGGAAGGCAGCAGATAATTGTCCAATATCTGGGTCTCTGCCACCCATGGGGAAGACCTGAATAGAGCTCCCAGCTCTTGGTTTCAGCCTGGGCGAGACCTGAGTGCTACAGCCATATGGGAGAATACACTAAGAGATCTAAGATTTGCCTTTACCTGTCTCTGTTGCTCTGTTGCTCTGTCTTTCAAATAAGTAAATTCCTTTAAAAAAAGTTTGGCAGAAGGAAAATGTGGGAGGTGGCATAGTGGCTCAACAGGCTAATCATTAGCTCTATGGCATCAGCGTCCCATGTAGATACTGATAGAAGGCTGGGCTATTCCACTTTCTCTCTACCTTTAACTTTAACATTTTTTTTAGATTTTTATTTATTTATTTTTTTATTGCAAAATCAGATATACAGAGAGGAGGAGAGACAGAGAGACTGTCTTCCCAGGCCACAAACAGGGAGCTGGATGGGAAGTGGAGCTGCCGGGATTAGAACTGGCGCCCACATGCGACCCCAGCGTGTTCAAGGCGAGGGCTTTAGCCGCTGGGCCACCACGCTGGTATAACAATTTTTTTCTTAAATATTTACTTATTTTTATTGGGAAGTCAGATATACAGAGAGGAGGAGAGACAGAGAGGAAGATCTTCCATCTGCTGATTCACTCCTTGGGTAGTCACAATGGCCAGAGCTGAGCCGATCTGAAGCCAGGAGCCAGGGGCCTCTCCCGGGTCTTCCACACGGATGCAGGGTCCCAAGGCTTTGGACCATCCTTGACTGCCTTTCCCGACCACAAACAGGAAGCTGGGACGTGGGGCTGCCGGGATTAGAACCGGTGCCCATATGGGATCCCAGTGCATTCAAGGCGAGGACTTGAGCCACTATGCTAGCATGTCCACCAACCCCCTGCAAATTTTTTTCTTTTTAAATTGGCAAGGCAGAAAGAAGGAGAAACAGAGAGAAACATCTTCTGTTCACTGGCTCACTCCCCAAGTAGCCTTAATGGCTGAGGCTGAGCTGATCTGAAGCCAGGAATCAGGAGCTTCTTCTGAGTCTCCCATATGGGTGCAGGGTCCCAAGGTCTGGGCCATCCTCTATTTCCCAGGCCACAAGCAGGGAGCTGGATGGGAAGTGGAGCAGCTAGGATATGAACATATGGGATCCTGCCACATGCAAGGCGAGGATTTATCCACTAGATGGTCGTGCTGGGCCCTCTGTTAGCTTTCTGAGCCACAAATCCAAAGCATCAGATGCAGTGTGTCACACAGGAGGTCTTTATACCAATGAGAAATGTGGACATGAAGAAGAGACAGAAGAGAGATAGAGTCTGATAAACTACTTCCTGGTGGAAGACAGCCTGGGGCCATTTCCACATGCCAGGGTGACCATGTGAGGGAGCACTGGGCTTTCATCCATCTTAGTATAAGATGTAGGAATGTATACATTGTACAGTGGGGGGGCAGCAGAAGGTGGAAGCCCCTCTGTGCATCCTTGTGGTGTGCCATCATGGTGGGTGCTGATACACCCGCCATGGGCATTTGATACATTTCTGGGTGGGAGTTTCTGCTTGGCCTCCATTGAGTGAAGCTTTCTTCTGTTGTTTGTGGCCAGAGGGAGGCAGGAAAGAGAGAGAGAGCTCTGGAACTCGGTCTGCTGCTCGGTGTGCCAAGGATCTCAGGTGTTCCTGGCTTGTGAGAAGCGTCCTTGTCTTCTGATGCACTCGGCTCCTTCAGGAGTCACCTCGGCTGGGCCCTAGAAACACCAGGCACCCCGAGGGGATGTGTGTTCGTCTTAGGCGGAATTCCACAGGTTTTCCTTTTAAGATTTATGTATCTACTTCAAAGTCAGAACTACAGAGAGAGAAGCAGAGACAAAGAGATTTCTATCTGCTGGTTCAGTTCCTAGAGGTCCACAGGAGCCAGAGCCGGGGACTTCTTCTGGAGTCTCCCATACGGATACAGGGGCCCAAGGACTTGGGTCACCTTCCTAATGCTTTCCCAGGTGCATTTGTACGGAAGGAGAAAGAACAGCCTGGACTAGAACCGACACTGAGCCGGCATTTACTTACCAGGACACATTGCCGGCCTTCTACAGTTTCTAGAAAGTTCAGGAGGCCTTCCAACTCTTAACAGAGCTGCAAAGTCCTCAACCACAGTTTTTCAGGACTACAATTCCCAGCATGCCTCGCTCCCCCAACAGGAAGCCAGGCCTCTTCAATGGGCGGGATCGGAAGAAGGTCTGCCAAAAAGGATGAAACCCGGCCAATGAGTGAGCCGGAAGGACTTCAAAGCCAACACCGTTTATGCTGAAGGGATTGGAATCTTTGGCGCCTTTCTTTCCGTGGTGGATGTGTGATGGGCGGATATGTGGGCCAATGAAAAACTTTCAAGGCGGGACCCAGGGTTTGTGGGCGGGGAGAGGTGTTTACGAGCAGCTCACTCACCCAATGAGAAGCGAAGTCCCCTAGGGGGCGGGACGCGGCGAGCAAAGGCGGGCGTGTGTGGCCGCAGCGGCAACCTAGCTTGCGAGCCATGGCGGAACCTGTGAGGAGACGCGGCCGGAGACCCCGAGGCAGAGGGGGAGGCGTCGGGCGAGGGGCCCGGGGGGCCCAGGGCGGCCGAGGACGGCCTCCCCGGATCCAGCAGCCTCCAGCCCGGCACAGTCTGGACACGGTGCTCGTGGATTTAGTCAGCGACAGCGACGAGGATGTCCTGGAGGTCTCCACGGCGTGCGATGTCGCCGACCCGGCTGAGGTCCCGCCCCCGGCATCTCCCGTGCCGGCCAAGCCCCGGGACGACAGCGACAGTGACAGTGAAGGGTCGGAGGCGAGGCCTGCGGGGCCCCCCCGGGCCGTGGTCCGGCAGCGGCGGCGGCGGCTGGTGCTGGACCCAGAGACCGCGCCGGTGGTGCCGGTGTACTCGGGCAAGGTGAGGAGGCTGCGGGCACCCAGCGGCGGCCAAGGCCAGCCGAGAGGTGTCTGGGGTTTTGGGGTGCGATGTTGGGAGTAAGGGATTCCCTCCGGGCTGTCGCCTTGGGAGATGCGGGGGCTGCTATTTGGGAGCCCGTTGCTAAGGAAGCCAGGGAGCAGGGCTTCCCACGGAGCCCAAATCCTTTAGATGTCTAGGGCACTGGGATGGCTAGGGGCATAGTTAAAAAAAAAATGGAGAACTAACGGTGTATCGGGGGAAGGAAGGGTGCTGCCCCTGGGACTCGCGGGGTGTGACCCATCTGTTTGTTATGTGCAGGTGCAAAGCAGCCTTCAACTCATCCCAGATCACTTGTCCCTTCTGAAACTGTACCCAGCGGGGGCTGAGGAAGGTAAGGGGCTTGGGTACCCGGTGCTGGGCTGATTGAGGGGACTCCCTGGCGACTGCAGCCCTGAGGTCTGGGGTCTCCTGAGCTCCTGCGACCCAGCCAGCTGCACACCATCCCTCCAGGGCTGGCCTGAGTGTAGGAAGGAGGTGCGGTCAGAGCTCCCCTCCTCCTGACTCAGATGGACGCCAGGAATCTACGTAGTGATGTGCAGATTTCAGGGACCCCCCATTTAAAAAAAAAAGATTTAAAAATTTTTATTGGAAAGGCAGATTTACAGAGAGAAGGAGAGACTGAAAGATCTGCCATTTATTGGTTCGCGCTTCAGAGGCCTCCGTGGCCGGAACTGAGATGGTCTGAAACCAGGAGATTCCTTCAGCTCTCCCACGTGGGTGCAGGGTCTCAAGGCTTTGGGCCGTCCTCGACTGCTTTCCCAGGCCACAAGCAGGGAGCTAGATGGGAAGTGGAGCTGCCAGGATTAGAATTAGCGCCCATATGGGATTCTGGCGCATGCAAGGCGAGGATTTTAGCCGCTAGGCTACCACGCTGGGTCCCCCTTATTTTTTCTTAAAGATTTATTTATTCGACAAGGCAGAGTGACACTCTGCTGGTTTACTCTCTAATTGCCAGCAACAGCTAGGGCAGGGCCAGTCAAAGCCAGAAACCTAGAACTTCATCTGGGACTTGATGTGGGTGTCAGGGGCTAAGGCATCACTTACTGCCTCCCAGGTGCCTTAACTGGAAACCTGGAAGGAAGTAGAGGAGCAGCTGGCATTTTTGGTGGCATTCATGTGGGATGTGGGAATCTCAAGGGAGGGCTGAATAGCCTGTGCCACAACGGTCAACATGCTTTGCTCTTAGCAAGGCTACCCGGCCTTGGCCTCCCCCAGCAGCGTGATTGTTGGCGCTCTCCCAAGGACAGTGGATAGGAATCAAGTCTAATAGGAAAGTGAAACTGAACTGGTGCAACCTGAGGCCAAGGCTTCGGCGCCCGGAGGAAGAAACACAGCGTCATGCCTGGGTTGAGTGCCAGTCCCCTCGCTCTGTGACTTGGGGACAAATTCCTTAATCTCCCCCTGCATTCTCTGGATGGGAAGTGGAGCTGCCAGGATTAGAACCGGCGCCCATATAGGATCCCGGTGCATTCAAGGCGAGGACTTTAGCTACTAGGCCATTGCGCCGGGTCCGATTTTTTTTTTTTTTTAACTTTGGTGTTGTTGAAATGTTAGACTAGAACATTCTTTGTGGTTGTGGAGCTGTTAGAATTTAGCAGCATCCGAGCTCTTGGCACTAGATGCCATGGGCTCGTCCCCAACTCCTCCCCCTGGCACACTGAGAGTCCAGGTTGCCTCTGGTCGTTGCTGGCTGGCCCCAGGAGTCAGGGTGCCCCTGGTCCAGGACCACTGGCCCAGCATTAGTGGTCATTGTTTGCTTGCTTTATGGTTTGGGATGATCTTTCATTGGCAGCAGGCAAGTGGGAAAAACTTCTGTATTCTGAAGTAATACCTGGTTTCTTTTTATAAGAAATGCAGGGGCTGGCGTGATGCCTGAGAGCACCAGCATCCTGTATGGAGCGCCAGTGTGTGTTCTGGCTGCTCCACTTCCCATCCAGCTCCCTGCTTATGTCCAAGGAAGGCAACGGAGGATGGCATAAAGCCTTGGTACTCAGTACTAATGTGGGAGACCCAGAAGAGGCACCTGACTCTTGGTTTCAGATCAGTTCAGTTCCACTTGTTACAGCCATTCCGGGAATGAACCAGCAGATGGAAAATCTTCCTGTTGAAAAAAACAAAAAAAGAAAATAAAAGAAAAATATTGAAGTTGCAGTCTCTCCACCTTTTAAAAAAAAGATAAACTTAAGTTGGAATAATGATGTTTAACAAAAGACAGTCGGGTCCCTTAAGCTCCAGTGGGTCTGTGGGTATTTGATGGCTCTGATCTTCTCTCTCTCTCCTGAATATTCATCTATTTATATCTACTTGAAAGAGAGACAGAGATCTTCCAGCTTCTGATTCACGCCACAAATGTCTATAACAGCCAAGGCAGAGCCAGGAGCTAGAAACTCCATCTGATGGGGGCAGAGGCCCAAGCACCTAGCTGTCACTGCCTCCCGTGCAGCTTGGCAGGAAGCAGAGTAGCTGGGATTTGAACCAGGCCCTTGGATGTGGGCATCCCCCTTGGTAGCCTCACCCCAGTGCTCACATGTCTTATCTCCCTCCACCCCCTCTCCCCCCACAGCCTGCTCCCTGCTAACTCTCTTCCACTCTCTCCTCCCCTGCCCCCAGACACGGACGTGGCCGACTCTAGCAGTTCCCAACTTGAGGATTCTCTAACCACAAGTTCTCCCTGGAAGAAGAAGCTCCGGAGTAGCGATGAGGACAAAGAGAAGGAAGAGAAGGGACTTCTGTGAGTGAGCCCAGGGCAGCTGGGCCTGTGTGCAGGGAGGAGGTGGGAAGGCTCCACAGAGGCGGGCAGGACCCTGGGATGGCTGCTAACAGAGGTGGGTGGGGGCGTGCTGAGCTGGAGGGGTTGAGGGGGAGCTCCGGGAGAGAGAGGTGGTCCACCCCACAGCAGGGCAGCAGGCCGCCCAGGACAGTCCAGCGCGGAGGGGAGTCTGAGATGGGCGTGCAGGGGGCATTCTGTCTCCTCTGATTC
Source organism: Ochotona princeps (assembly GCF_030435755.1). Lineage (NCBI taxonomy): Eukaryota > Metazoa > Chordata > Mammalia > Lagomorpha > Ochotonidae > Ochotona > Ochotona princeps. The sequence goes on along the minus strand of NC_080855.1, from coordinate 24,239,142 downwards.
TCTCCTTCTTGTTCTGTGAGCTGGGGGTGATGACAGGACCTATTATGGGGACTTGTGGAGACGGTTAAGGGTTAGCACCCAGGAAGTACTCGGTGTTACTAAATCTTCACCCAGGAAATTGCTTATTATTACTGTTTGTTTTTTTTTTTAAGATTTATTTATTTTATTACAAAGTCAGATATACAGAGAGGAGGAGAGACAGAGAGGAAGAGCTTCCATCCGATGATTCACTCCCCAAGTGAACTGCAACGGGCCGGTGCGCGCCGATCCGAAGCCGGGAACCAGGAACCTCTTCCGGGTCTCCCACGTGGGTGCAGGGTCCCAATGCATTGGGCCGTCCTCAACTGCTTTCCCAGGCCACAAGCAGGGAGCTGGATGGGAAGTGGAGCTGCCGGGATTAGAACCGGCACCCATATGGGATCCCGGGGCGTTCAAGGCGAGGACTTTAGCCGCTAGGCCACGCTGCCAGGCCCTATTACTGTTTTTTTTTTGTTTTTTTTTTAATGATTTATTTACTTGAATGGCAGAGTTACAGAGAGAAAGGGAGAGACCCTCCCTCCGCTGGTTCACTCCCCAAAACAGCCAGGGCTGGGCCAGGCCACAGACGGGAGCTTCGTCCAGTTCTCTTACATGGGTGCAGGGACCCAAAGCCTTGGGCCATCCTTTAGCAGGATTTAGCAGAAATCTCGTTTGGAAGCGGAGCAGCCAGGACTTTGGCACTCATATGGGATGCTGGCATTGCAGGCAGTGGCTTGACCTGCTCTGTCACCTTGCCGGCCTTACAGTGACTTACCCTGAAATTAAGGCACTTCTCTCCCTAATGTTTGGGTCACATGATGGTAGCAGTGCTGTAGCAGGACTTCCCTGTCCGCTGTCTTCATTTTATCTTCCAGGAAAGTGGGTGTTCCCGAAAAGCACTCATTCGCCCTCCCTTGGGTCCCGTGGTTGCCCCTGCACACAGGGGCTGCGCTCTTGTACTTTGCCTCTCTCTGCTCTAACCTCTCTCTCTCTGCAGAGCAGAGAATGATTCTTTGCCTCCGTCTGCACCAAGGAACAAAAGCAGAAAGCACAGTCGGGCGCTCAAGAAGTTAAGGTGCTAAGAGGGGAGGGAGGGAAGGGTTCTGGCTGGGGTGGGGAGGACTCCTGTCGGCTATGGGAAGGATCCCAGCTGATCCGAAGTTCTCTGTGCTCCCCAGGGAAGTGAACAAGCGCCTCCACGACCTGCGGTCCACCTTGAGTCCCAAGCAGCAGCAGGAGCCCAACCCCCAGGGCCAGGACGACGAGGTGGTCCTGGTGGAGGGGCCTGCATTCCCCGAGCACCACCGGCTCTTCCCACTCAAGATTCGGTGCCGTGCTGACCTGGTCAGGTTGCCCGTCAGGATGGTGAGTGTCGGGGGAGGGCCCGAGCCAGCAGGGCCTGCCCTCAGAGGGGCTGAGGAGCCTTGCAAGGGTGCGCTGGCCGAGGCCTTTCTTTTGCATCGTGCCTCCCTGTCCACCTCAGTTATTCAGCCCTGTATACTCTTGCACTTGCTGTTCATGTCTGCCTGCAGTTTTTTCTTCACTCTCCCTTTTTTGGCAAACTTCACTTATTTACTTTTTTAGATTTTTAAAAGTTTGTATCGGAAAGGCAGATATATAGAGAGAAGGAGATACAGAGGGAAAGATCTTCCATCGGATGATTCACTCTCCAAATGGTTGCGATGACCAGAGCTGAGCTGATCTGAAGCCAGCAGCCAGGAGCTTCTTCCAGGTCTCCCAGTGTAGATACAGGGTCCCAAGGCTCTGGGCCGTCCTCCACTGCTTTCCCAGGCCACAAGCAGGGAGCTGGATGGGAAGTGGAGCAGCCAGGACATGAACTAGAGCCCATATGGGATTTAGCACCTGGAGGCGTGCCACCCTGCAGAGTGCTTTTACAGTAGGCATTTGTCTTCGACTTTTGCAATGGGTAGTCATTTCCTACAAAGGTCCGGATTTCTTTTTTTTTTTTTAAAGATTTATTCAGTTTTTCAGTTATTACAAAGTCAGATCTACAGAGAGGAGGAGAGACAGAGAGGAAGAGCTTCTGTCTGATGGTTCACTCGCCAAGTGAGCCGCAACGGCCGGTGTGCGCCGATCAGAAGCCGGGAACCAGGAACCTCTTCCGGGTCTCCCACGTGGGTGCAGGGTCCCAAAACATTGGGCCGTTCTCGACTGCTTTCCCAGGCCACAAGCAGGGAGCTGGATGGGAAGTGGAGCTGCCGGGATTAGAACCGGCGCCCATATGGGATCCCGGGGCGTTCAAGGCGAGGACTTTAGCCGCTAGGCTACCACGCCGCCGGGCCCAGATTTCTTAAAAATAGAAAATATGGTCACACAGGTCCATCTTCCCACTGGGTACTGGTCAGTGAAGGCTGTGCAACAGCTGGTTGTTGAGAACATGGGGCGTGTGGCTTCCAGTTTGCTGCAATTCCTGTTACTCCCTTTGCCTCCTACCCCATGATTACTTTATTTCTTTGTGGTCTCCCTCTGAACCACTTACTGACACTATTTATTTTATATCTTGCCAGGCAAATAGGATAAACGTCACAGCAGAGTTCAGCAAATAGCTGAGGCCTGAAACTTCAGTGTGGGACAGGGGTCTTTGGGGTGAGGATTGGGAATTCACAGGACAGGAAGGCCTTCTTTGCCCCTTGTCCCGACTCCCTAGTCGGAGCCCCTACAGAGTGTGGTGGACCACATGGCCACCCATCTTGGGGTGTCCCCAAGCAGGATCCTCTTGCTCTTTGGAGAGACGGAACTGTCCCCTACCGCCACCCCCAGGACGCTGAAGCTCGGAGTGGCCGACATCATTGGTAAGGGGAAGGCAGGGAGCTGGGGCTTGCTGGAGGGGGTGTCTGAGGGCCTCGCCCAGTGGGTGGGCCCTGCCTCCAGCCCCCAGCTCAAGCCTGGCCCCCGCTCCTGTCTCCTGCAGACTGTGTGGTGCTAGCAAGTTCTTCAGAGGCCAAGGGAACAACATGCCAACAGCTGCAGCTGCGGGTGCAGGGCAAGGAGAAGCACCAGACGCTGGAGGTGTCGCTGTCTCCCGTGAGCAGGCTCTCCGTGCCCTCCTGGCCTCCCTGTCACCCCTCTCGCCACTCTCACTGGGTCCTGTGGCTGACTTGCTGCAGATGCCACCCTCTGTGCCCTTGGCTGCCCACCCAGCCTAGAGGCCAGAAAGAGCCATTGTCCCACTCCTCCCTGTGGGTACAGGGCCCTCTGCCCTAGTGTGTGTGACTCTTCAGTCTCCTGACTTCTGGGGAAGGCCCCTTGGTCAGCAGCCAGTAAAAGCCATCAAGGAAAGGTGCACTGTGGGGAGCTAGTGCCCGAGCTGTGGGCAGCCAGTCACTGCACCCTCAGGACAGAGTCTCACTTCAGGGAGGCCTGCAGTGGGAAGGCACTGCTGTCACCCACACTATCTGCACAGGCAATGTAACCTGCTGTGACACAGTTGTCGGACTTAATGAGTACTGTTTCTGCAGTTTCGTTAGTCAACTGCAGTCTGAAATAGCCGATGGAAAGGTCTAGAAACAAGCATGTAGCTAGTTTTACATTGCACTCCATTCTGAGGACATCATGAAATTTCATATGCTGCTCTGTCCCCGAGATGTGACTCATTCCATTGTTCAGTGTAACCAGAGTGTGTGCCAGTGAGCCTGCTGGTCCCGGAAGTGTCTTGCCTGTCTGTGCCAACTAGTGTGGTATCACCATGAGTGGGCTCAGATAGCCTTCAGTGTATTGTTTTTTTATTATTATTATTATTTAAGATTTATTTATTTTTTAATTGGAAAGGCAGGTATAGAGAGAAGGAGATACAGAGAGAAAAATCTTTTGTCTACTGGTTCACTCCCCAAGCAACTGCAGTGGCTGGAGCTGAGCCAATCTGTAGCCAGGAGCTTCCTCCAGGTCCCCCATACAGGTGCAGGGTCCCAAGGCTGTGAGCATTCGCCACTGCTTTCCCAGGCCACAAGCAGGGAACTGGAAGGGAAGTGGAGCAACTGGGACGTGAACTGGCACCTATATGGGATGCGGTGGATGCAAAATGAGGATTCAGCCACTAGGCTGTCATGCCGGGCCCCTCAACTTTTTTTCTTTTTTTAATGTTTTCTTTTATTTTTAATTTGTATTGCAAAGTCAGATGTACAGAGAGGAGGAGAAACAGAGAGGAAGATCCTCTGTCTGATGATTCACTCCCCAAGTGGTCACAATAGCTGGAGCTGTGCCAATCCGAAGCCAGGAGCCTAGATCCTCTTCGGGTCTCCCATGTGGGTACAGGGTCCCAAGGCTTTGGACAGTCTTCCACGGCCATTCCAGGCCACAAGCAGGAAGCTGGATGGGAAATGGTGCTTCCGGGAGTAGAACCAGCACCCATATGGGAACCCGGTGCTGCTAGGCTACCACACTGGGCCCCCTCATCTTCTTAACTGTGACTGTGAGTGCCACCATCATGATTATGTATTGAGGCTGAAAGTAGCCTCTGACGTATGTAAGGAGGGAAACATGGTGTGTGTAACTTTAGGTACTGCCTGTAGCTCCTGTTGTCACCAGAGCCCGAGGCACCTGCCCCCGCCCTGTCCTTGAGGCCTGTGTGTTCCAGAAGAAGAAAGGGGGCTCCGCTGTGGGGGACCCTGATGTCCCCGTACCCCATCCCTACGCCATCTCCCTTTGCCTCCTGTCACTCACTCTTGAATTTCCCTCTCCATCCAGGCGTCCCCTCTCAAGACCCTCATGTCCCGTTATGAGGAGGCCATGGGACTTTGCGGACACAAGCTCTCCTTCTTCTTTGATGGGACAAAGCTCTCGGGCAAGGAGCTGCCAGGCGACCTGGGCATGGAAAATGGGGACCTCATTGAGGTCTGGAGCTGAAAGCCCACACCCCTCTGTCAGGGGGAGAAGGCCTGTTCCCGCTGCAACTCCCCTGCCCACTTTTTGCCCAGTAAACGCTAGCAAAAGCTGAAGTTTAACTTGAAGCTGCCGCGAACTCCAGGAGTGACGTTTGAGGCCTGCTATCCACGCTTGGCGTGAAGCCTGGCAGCCTGTGTGCCGGCTGCGCTGTGTTGGCCTGGCTGCGGCAGCCTCAGGTGCTGGAGGACAACCTCTGACCCTTAGCACTTCCCCTCCGCCGGCACGTCTCTCTCGTTCGTCATCACAGCGCGTGTGCACTGAAGCGGCCCTCAGGCTTAAAGGAGGAACTCCATTGGCGAGGGGAGCCTGGAGTTCAAGGGCTGGCCGTGGCCTTGTCCTCCTCCCAGAGCTAGCGGCTCGGTCTGCTAGAGGCATGTGTGCTGCTGTGCTTGGCCTGGCACCCAATCTTCAGAGTTCATCACCTTTTTTCTTCTCCTTCCCTGTCCTCATCCATTTCTCCATGTTTTGCTGATTTTTCCCAACATATCTTTGGATGTGACTGTCTCCTGATAAGATGTTTGGAGTGCGAATTTGCTTTGACTGCACATTCTGGGCACCGAGCCATCGGTTCTGTGCCATTTTCATGCACTGAGTGTGAAGATCCAGCCCCGTTGCCGGTTTGAGACCTATGTCACCCACTGCGCTGGAACTCTGCACTGCACCACTGGCCACATTTCACCAACACAGCCAAAAGTTGGTGCCCGTCGGCACATCCCACTTCTTGCCATTGCATACCAGGCTGTGATGCAAACCCATATATGTGCTTGCTGGGGAACTTCTGCAGCATGCTTACCCAGAATGCGATGACAGATCGTACAAGGTCAATTTTTCTGTGGTTTTCTAGATTTTTCTACGAAGTGGAATTGATCCTTCTCCCCAGAAAGGTTTCCCTCTCTGTATCGTCTTCTCCGGCACTGGCTGTTGACCAGCTAACTCCTTCAGTGCTGCCAGTCTGGTGGGTGTAAATGGGCTGGCACTGTGTTGAGCATGTACTGATCCGAGAACCTTCTGTTGACTTTTTCTCACACACAGCACCCTTTCTGGCCTCCCCTTCCGTGCAGCCGCTCGTCGCCTCACTTCTTGGCCTTCGGTGGTTCATTCTCAGGATCTACTTGCGTATTTCTGGGCGGTTGCAAAGAACTCTGGGAACGGCACGTTGTTTGTTCGTACTTTAAGGCTCTCCCTCCGTGGATAGGCCTTCTTAACTTTATTGCAGATGAGTGAATTATCTTATTGTAAAAGTTGGTTGCTTCTTGATGTCCTGTTTCAGAGAAGTTGAGATGTTTTCCGTTTTTCTGCTGTTAGCCCATGAGGCATCCCTTTCACAGCAATGCCGCTCACTAGGGGCCAGGCTGGCTGGTGGCTCCCTGCTGGCATTCCCTGGGCTGCCATCCCTTCTATAGGATGTCTGTCCCGGGTCCCGTTAGTGGATGCTGGGCTGCGCTGGCTGCTAGATCCTGAACAGCCCTTCTGAACTATTTGAGATGCACCTTTGTAGCAGAGACCAAGTTTTGTTTCACAGCCTGAATTGAGCCTGTTTTCCTCAATACCATCTACTATGAGAAGTCTTCGCTGTCCAATGAGAGGAGCAATAAATTCAGCCTAAGTATGTCAGCCTCTTAAAAAATTTTGAGAATAATCCTCAGTGTGGTTTTCGCTGCTGCAGGTGTTTTTTTTTTTTTCAGCTCTCTTATGTCTGTTAATAAGCTCAACACATTACAATTATGTATTCAATCCTGACAAAATAAACTGCAATACATGCAGCCAGTGCAGGCTGTGGCATTTCTGGCTTTGTGAGCCTCTCACGACTCCCCCGCGATCCTCGTGGCAGAGCCCATCGGGTAGCCACTTAGCTCCCTTTTTGCTCTCTCCCAGGAGGCAAGGGTGGACCCTTCTGAGCAACCCAGACACTTGGACCCAAGAGAGCAGGGTCAGGCATCTCTGTTCGCAGGCAGCCAGCGTGGAGTGCAAAATAGTCGGTAGAAAACTTGCATCTGTAATGGTTCATGCAAGCTTGTCTTATCGCTAGCTTTGTAATAGCTGCTATTACATAGCATTCAAGTAGTTAGATACTGCAACTCATTCAGAGATGATGATTTGGGGATTTATTTATTTGGGGGCGAGCACAGTGGTATAGCAAGCTAATCTGCCTGCTAGTGCTGGGATCCCATACGGGTACCGATTCACTGAACTGCTCCTTCAGGCAGTGGCTGCAGCCCATGGGGCTCAGGCCATGCAAAACAAGAGATGGCCTGGGGCTCCGACATCAGCCCTGACCCTGGGTAGACTGTACATGCAAAGGGTGTGGGTTGGGGGCACCAGAAAGTCAGCTCTTATGTTTTTAATACTGATGCTTAGGCACACACTGGGAGAAGCATGATGTATTTGGCGGGCTTTTTGGGCCTTGGTGGGAGCCTCACCTGCGGGGGGAGGAGCACAAAGAGGGCCAAGGAGCCAATGGGTTTTAGTGGGGCAGAGGATGGAACACTGGGCCTGCTGTCTCCAGGCAACCCCATTGTCTGCTGCCTATATAAAGCCCCAGCATGCCTTGCTCTGGCAACACTTGGTGGGATTGTCCGACTGAGCTGGACACCTCTTCCAGGCGGTCCAGACCAGTTTAGCGACCCGCACGCAAACATGTCCTGGCGATATGCTGGCCTGCGCTCCGGCGTACGCAGCTTCCTGGGACTGCTAGGATGTCCCATGGCTCTACTTTGGAGCTATGTTTTGTATTTTGTCGAAGTGGTGCTGAGGAGGGACGTGAAAGAACATCAAGATGAGACTACGGCATTTTATTGGCAGAGCTCCAGATCATGGAACAGAAGGAAGAACAATTACCCACTTATCAGAACACCTTAAAGGAGAAAGGCGCCAAAATAAGAGACCTCCACACAAGGCACACAGCTCTGGTGAGCGAATGAGAGAAAAGGGAGGCTCTCACTATGGACGGGAGTTCCAGCGCCGACAAGGTACCATCCGCTGCAGTGAAACACACCATCCAGAAACTGCCAGCAGAGTTGGCAAAGGAAGTTCCCCAAATCCTCAAAACTCGTGACCAGTCTAATTCAACAACAGGAGATGCCTTAAGTCAGCTCCAAGGTTTGGGAGAGGCCTCCAACACATCCTCAGGAGAAGACTCCCTGGAGGCAGGAACATGTGTCACCTGGAGAGAGCCTTTGAAAGACCTCCAAGAAGATTTGAAGAGCCTGAAAAGATCCTTAGTGGCCAAAGACGAAACCATCAGGCTCCTCCAAGATGAAATGGAGACACTTGCACATTCCCTGGCCCAGACATCAAAACTGGCGGCACAACACCAAAAAATGTCATCTCAAATAAAAGATCTGAAGCAAAAACCAACCAGCCTAATGTCAGTGGAAAGGAAAAAGATTTTCCTCAAAGTGAAAACCAGGCAGTTATGATTGCTGAAGGAAAATCTTCAAAAGAAGAAAGACGAAAACAACTTTGAATAAATCTGTAAAAAAAAAAAAAAAAAACTGGAAGACGTCTACTCTGGAAACGGAGCTACAAAACATAAAAGAGGAAAATGAGAAACTATTGGACGCCGCTCAGCAAAGGTTCATGGCTTTAGAACACGCCAACACAGAGCTCCAAGTGTCGATCCACGAGAAGGAGCGGGGTTGCTCTGCAATGAAGGAGGAGCTCCACACTCGTGAGCAGCTGCTCAAAGAAAAAGACCAAAAAACACAGCAGCTCGTCTGTGACATCATGTCCACCCTGCAGAAGTTCCTGGCCGAATGGCAGGTGTCCGTGGACACCTGTTTCCACGGAAACACTCCGAACATCAAGCCCTACCCAGCCAGGTGGAGCATTTGCAAGAGGAGTTAAGCCAGGAGTTAGGGGGTGTCACCACCATGCCCCACAGTCGCCAGATTCTGACATTCCTGAATCCCTGAAGGAAGAAGATGGACCGGCTGGAGTTGACTCAGCAGCAGGGGCAGAGAGCAGACCCCAGAAGGCCCAGAACAGTGCCACCACCGCCGCTGGCCTGGGGACCATGACACCCTGGGGGGAGCCGCACCTGCTGCAGCCAGTCCCAACCACCATCACCACCACCGAGAGCGGCACTGCCAACATCCAGCAGCTGGGCGCCGAGCCCAAGTCCTCCATCACAGGCATAGGCCTCACAGAGCTGGCAAATGCCAGTGGGAACAAGAAGATTCTTGCCACCAAAGTGCTGGGCACAGTTAAATGGTTCAACGTCAAGAACCGATATGGATTTATTACCAGAAAAGATACCCAGGATGAAATCTTAGACTACCAGTCAGCAATCAAGAGGAACAACCATTGGAAGTACCTGTCCAGCGTGGGAGATGGTGAGATAGTTGAGTTTGACGTGGTGGAGGGCAAGAAGGGTGTGGAAGCGGCCAATGTCACCGGCCCCAGGGGAGCTGCAGTCCAGGGCAGCAAGTACTCACCTAAGCGCACCCAATCCTGGCGCTACCCACGGCAGAGGGCTGCTAGGCCCCACTGCCCACACAGTTGCCTCCTCACTGACAGCGATGACTCAGATGGAACATCTGATGGCCAGACCTGACCTGGCTGGTGCCGAGTCAGGTGGCAAAGGCTCCCACAGTGCTACCAGCCTCCACCACAGGACTCCATTACTCCTGTGCAGGGAGACATGCAAGGTGCCCAGGGTGTGGCTGAATGCGATCATGGCCAGCCCATGGGAGAAAAAGTTTATCAGGGTTGCAGACCATCACGCCTAGGCGGACTCCATCACTACAGCTCATCTGAACAGGATAGTAAAGAGGCGGATTCTGAAGATCAAGAAGAGACCCGAGGCCAGCACCGGCCTCCCTGACGCTCCCCACCCAGGCACCCAAAAAGCTGCCTCACAGGATCAACCCACAGAAAGCTGTAAATGAACTCCAAACAGAATTCAAAGGGAATTTCAGCTCTCTACCTCAAAAGAAAGAAAATCCATGCCCTGTAGTACTAAGAATTTACAATTTGAACAGATCTGTCAACAGAAGATGGGAACAAAAAGACCAAACTGAAGGACCAATACAGCAGAAGTAGGTCCATCAGGAAGTGCTATGCACTTTTCAGAGACTAATAACATTTGTAAACTGGTCACATCACAATGCTAAAACATTTTTAGCAAAATTTTTGATTTCCCAAAACTGGTTGGAGGAAGAATTTCTGTAGAACCTCCAATGGTCCACTCACAGGACACACAGCAAGCAATTTTCTGCATGAGGGTGGGTGGAATGTGACAGGAGGAAGAGCTGAAAGATAGCAGGATTTCTGGGACTGGGTGCAGGCCAGGCTGTCCTAGGCCACAGCACCCACTAGTGAGAGCTGTGACTTTAGTTGGGGAGACAGAATGAACTGACTAGGTGGATCACAGTACCCACCATCACACGGGAGCTGCGGGCAGGCCTGGTAATGGTCCTTGGAGACTCCCTGACTAGGCCACAGCACCTACTAGTGAGTACAAGAGGGGTGCTCAGGGTGACTGGCCAGGCTAGGCTGCCGCACTCCCTGGTGAGTACAAAAGCTGGTGCTGGGAACAGGCCAAAGAGGGTTCTTTGGGGTTGCCCCCATCTATACTGCAGCACCAGTCAGCATGTGCAAGAGTGGCACACGGGGGAGGGTTGGGCTGACCTAGGTTGTAGCACCTGCTGGTTCATCTGAGTGTTGGGGCTGGGGCAGAGCTGGCCAGGCCACCGACCCCTCTGGTACATGCATGGAGAGCTGCAGGGAGAGGGCTGCACCTGGCCCTGCACCAGCCGGCATACACACAAGTATGTGCCCCAGTTGGGGCTCCTCAACTAAAATGCTGATCTCAATCCCCGCTTAGGGAAGATCACACAGACGTGTGTTCTCCTCCTGGAGCACATGTTGCAGGACTGCGCACCTCAGTTGTGACTCCCATGCTAGAACAGAGAGCAGACCCAGATGCACACGAAAGACAAGACAGCCAGCTCATCCGTGCCAACAGAAGACTTGGAGTACCTCTGCAAAGGAGGGAAAGAAGAACAACAAAGAACAAGAAAGTTGAACAACACTCCTGGCCAGGCTCTACAGCAAGCACCCCCGTCTCTGGACACACGGAAGTGGACATGGTCAGCCAGCAGGCCTTAGCATGAGTTTCTCACCTCTGGTGCCATGAGGACACTCAAGAGCACTCAAACACCCTCAGCACATTCTTCCCCACCTCAGGGTCTCCAAAGTGACATCATACAACTGTGTCCATCCCCTGGCGCTCAGGGAGTCTGACAGCAAGGAGCAGTGCACATTCCCCTCGTCCTCCCCTTCCCAAGGACACAGCAGGGAAGATGGAAGCACTTAGCTCACCCACCTGCCCCGACCCCAACTCCCTCCATCCTAAATGATCACCTGTATGAATCTATAATCTATAATCACCTCATTTTGTAATATCTTTTAAAACAAATTCTAAAAATAGAAAACAAAAATTAACTTCTTAGTTCTGTTGTAGGCATGGGCATATTCTTTTTTTTTTTTTAAGATTTATTTATTTTTATTACAAAGTCAGTTGAGCCATTACGCCAGCCCCTGGCCTGTAGATGAAGCCACGCAGGAGGAAGCCGGGTCTCAGGCCCATGCTGTGCCTCACCAGCCTCAACAGCACCGACCTCTGGGCTGGTGTGGGAAAGAAGAACTGTTCTGGTTAGGTCACCAAAGTCTAGGGTTGCTGCCACGTGGGGCTGTGGGGAAACTTGTGTGCATCTGTCTCCAGCCGTTCATCCCTGGCCGCTGACTGAATATGTACCTCCCCAGCTCCCCATGTTGCTAACCAACAGGGCTGGACCTGTTTAGTAACCCAGCAGCAAGTGCTGGAAGGTTCCAAGACAACTCTTGGCCAAAGAACTCCACGGCAGCAGAGAATGTTCCAGATGAGCTCCCAAAGCCCTCCCTGGTGACGAGAACTTAGGCGTCGGAGGGAGTTTTCCTCAAATCAAGTGCAACACTTTCCCAAAGATTCACATTTATCCCCAGGGCAGTCCTAGCCTAGGTGAGGTTGTCTGGGTGAGACAAGTAGTGGATGCACAGGTCTCCAGTACACCCAATGCCTGTGCACACAGCCATCAGGGGACAGGAAACTGTTTCTTTAAAACCGGCACCCACATGGGATCTAGGGTGTGCAAGATGAGGATTTAGCCATTGAGCCATCGTGCTGGGGATTCACTGTACTTTCTAATTTTTTTTTTAAATACATGAGCATATACTCCTGACATCTTGACAAGTGTTAAGCAAGAGACTTTATTCCCTCTCTCATGGAGCTTATCTGAAGGCAGATGTCAACACATCTTGTAAACCTGCAACTGACACTTGCACCCTTTACATTGCTACCCGTAATGTTAGCATCCCATCTCGAGTGCTGGTTCCAGTCCCACATGGTCCACTTCTGACCCAGCTCCCTACTTGTGGCCTGAGAAAGCAGTGGAGAATGCTCACAGCCTTGGGACCCTGCACCTGCGGGGGAGACCCGGAAGAAGCTCCTGGCTTCGGATTGGCTCAGCTCGGGTCATCGCGGTCTCTGGGAGTGAACCAGCAGATCAAAGACCTTTCTCCCGGTCTCTCCTCTTTTTGCAAATCTGCCTTTTCAACAAAAATAAATCTTTTTTTAGATTCATTTATTTTTATTGTAAAGTCAGATATACACAGAGGAGGAGAGACAGAGAGGAAGATCTTCCATGCAATAATTCACTCCCCAAGTGACCACAACGGCTGGCACTGCGCCAATGCAAAGCCAGGAGCCAGGAACTTCCAGGTCTCCCACACTGGTGCAGGATCCCAAGGTTTTGGGCTGTCCTCGACTGCTTTCCCAGGCCACAAGCAGGGAGCTGAATGGGAAGTGGAGCTGCCGGGATTAGAACCGGCGCCCATATGGGATCCCGGCGCGTTCAAGGTGAGGACTTTAGCCACTAGGCCACGCCACAGGGCCCAATAAAAATAAATCTTACAAAAAGGGGAGGGGTTGGGACCCGGCGCTGTAGCCTAGCGGCTAAAGTCCTTGCCTTGCACGCATCAGGATCCCATATGGGTGCCAGTTCGTATTCTGACCACTCTGCTTCCCAACCAGCTCCTTGCCTGTGGCCTGGGAAAGCAGTGGAGGATGGCCCAAGGTCTGGGGCCCCTGCATCTGCGTGGGAGATCCGGAAGAAGCTTCAGGCTCCTGGCTTTGGATCGGCTCAGTTCTGGCCTTTCCAGCTGCTTGGGAAGTTAGTCATTAGATGGAAGATCTTTCTCTCTGTCTGCCTTCTCTCTGTATATCTGGCTTTCCAATAAAGATAAATAAGTCTGAAAAAAATGGGGGCTGGCTTTACATAAAGAATAGTACAGCGAGAGAGGTATCTTTCATCCACTTGGTCCCTTCCCAAATATAAAATACGGTAGTGTTTAGCCAGGCTTAAGCCTGTCAGAAACTCTATGGGGTGAAAGGGATGTCTCCGAGTGAGCAGCAGCAGGAAGCTGGGTCAGAAATGAGGGAACTGGGATACAGACCAGGGACTTTATCTTGGAATGGGGGGTGCAGGGTGAGGAGTGGTGTCAAAAGCCCCTCAAAGTAGTTCTTAATAACGCATCTTATCTCCGTGAGAATCCAGAATTGGTGGTCTGGCTGGAAGAGGCGCCTTCGCATACACGACCCTAATCTTCCCTACGGTGCCTGTTCCTTAGATGAGGTGGTGGACAGTGTGTGTGTTGGAAGAACCACTGCAAGCCTTCCTCGGGCTCCAGGACTCGTAGCTTCCTTCACGAGAACACCAGAGGGCGCAAGCACCCCAGACCCAGCGTGGTGGGTGGCGCTTCCTTCAGCAGGTGTTCCAGGGGAACCAGGCCAGCCGGGCTGGGGCATCCGCGCTCGGCTTTTATCCGACATCTACTGAGCATGTATGAGGCCGCGAGAGCCAGAATTGGTCCCGCGCGTTTTAGATAGTTGTCTATTCCCAAATCTTTGAGAGCCCACCCTCTCGTCTGAGCTACGAGGAAGTCAGCCCAGTGGGCGCTCCCAGACATCGTAGCTGAGCTCCCTGAAGCATGTGGCGACCCCGCCGCGGCCAGGCCGTCCCAGGCGGGGGTAAGGAGAGAAGAGTGGCAGGTGTCCGCGGGAACGAACTGCCGTCGCGTCGTCATAGCGCCCGCCCAGCCAGCTGAGGCTTCCGGCCTGGGTTACCCTGGCAACCAGCCAGCCATCACGTGACGCAGGAGCCTAGGAAGAAACCCCAGAGGCTTCCGTAGGCTGACAGCCGGTCACGTGCAGAGGGCTTGCTGGGAGACCCCGCCCCGACTCCAGCATCACATGACCGGCCCTGGGCAACATGGCGGCAGCCGCGATGCTACGCCGGTGCTGAGCGGATCGCGAGTGTAGTGGACTCCTCCCTGGGGTGAGGGGTGGCCCCCAAGGTGGGAGGGGAGGGTTGCGTGCATCTCGGCTCCTTCCCATCTCCCCCACCATCATCACCACCACCTGAGTTCCACAGCCCCTCCGCGCGGTGTGTCTATGGGGTGAGGGGGTGGAAGGCATGACCGGGCCGCGGTCCCTTTCCTGGCGTGCTCTGTGTTTGGGAGCAAGCTGCTACCGGTCTCTGGGCGCACCTCTCTCGGCTGGGTTCCCGCCGCCCTCCTTCCTGCAGCCTCCTCCCTTCGCAGGTGGCATTGTCGGTGGCGCACCGGAGCGTGGGCGGGCACGCGCCCCCGCTCTCCGCGGGGACCATGGCCGGGTCCGACACGGCGCCCTTCCTCAGCCAGGCGGATGACCCGGACGACGGGCCTGCGTCTGGCACCCCAGGGCTGCCGGGGTCTACGGGGACGCCGAAAGCTGGGGAGCCCGAGGTCCCTGACCGGGAGGGCTTGCAGCGCATCACGGGCTTGTCCCCAGCGCGCTCGGCTCTCATCGTGGCCGTACTCTGCTACATCAACCTCTTGAACTACATGGACCGCTTCACTGTGGCCGGTAGGGGCTGCCCGCCAAGAGGACGCTAGGCTGGCTGAGCGGGAGGAAGCAGGTGGCCGGGCCCAACCACCTCCTCCTGCTCCTTTTTCGCAGGCGTCCTCCCGGACATCGAGCAGTTCTTCGGCATTGGAGACAGTAGCTCGGGCCTCATCCAGACCGGTGAGTGTGTGGGGGGGGCCCTCGTCCTAGTCACTTGCCTTCATGGAACCTTGCTTGTGCTAGGGGGTTGGCCTGTTCGATAGGGCTGCAGCATTGTGCATTGTGTGATGGTGGGCAAAGCGCCTGACTTCTCTAAGCCTCAGTCCCTGTAACTTTGAGACACACGTGCTGATGACAAAGTTGAGTTCCCAGGACTGGTGGGGGGAGTAAATGAATCCTGCCTGTAAAGTGCCAGGTGTGATATTTGGCTTGTTGTAGGCACCGCTACATAGCAGCAGGAAGAGCTTTCTGGAATGGGGGTGCGAGGGGATGAGATGAATTTTAATTTTTCAAAACTTTGGGGCTTAGGGTTAGTGCCATAGCATAGGCAGTAAAGTTGTAGCCTGCAGCTCTGGCATCCTGTGTGATCACTGGTTCGCATCCCGGCTGCTCTACTTCCCATCTAGTTCCCCGCTGAAGGCCTGGCAAAAAGCAGCTGAGGATGGCTCAAGTGCTTGGGCCACTGCCATGCATGTGGGAAAGAAGCCCCTGGCTTCTGCCTGGCCCGGCTCTGCCTTTTGCTGCCTTCTGTGAGAATAAGCCACCAGTTGGAAGGTCTCTGTCTTTCCCCCTCTTTCTGAAACTCTTTCAGAATAAACCTTAAACAAAACAAAACAAAACAAAACACAAAAAGCAGAACTTGGGGGCTTGTGGAAGAGACAAAGCCAAAGCCATTCCCCCACCTCCTTGTCTCTCTGTATCTCACCTCGTCTCCGGTTCTCCTGTCTGCACAGGATTAGGTGTGCTTGGTTCTAGGTTATGGAGAAAGGAGGTGTCGGTACCTGTGACTCAGGAGGAAGGCAAGGCTGGGGGAAGAGTGACACCTTGCCCGGGGTCACACAAGTTGACGGATGGCCAGGCCTGGCCCTGTCCCTTACTCATTGTCAGACCAAAGAGGAACCCAGCTCATTGTGTCTTAAATGAGAACGGTAGCCGCGGTCGAGGCTGGTAGAGACATGGAAGCAGCCAGTCTCTCGAAGGCAGTCGTGGTGGTCGGCTTTGTCACTCCTTGTATGTGCATTGAGCCATTTTTTTGTGCCGGTCTGCAGAGTGTGGGATGGTGGACACATGGTCATGGCCAGCATGGGCCAGGTTTATGACTTGGCACTGTGCACTAGCGGGCAGCTGTGCATAAAATCCTGAAGTGGCAGGGCTGGCCTTCTGCAGTGCTGAGTGTTAGCAGGGAGCTCAACCATCTGAGGTAGAGAATGTCCCATTGAGGGTATAGCAGGGGTTCCACTGCCTAAACTGGTGTTGATCCCACATGGCTATGAGCCAGGCCATTGGGGTGAAGAGAGAGAGAGAGGACAGGAAGGCAGTTGGCTGTGGCACTGGGGAGGTGGAGAAGGGCTGGATGGACAGAGAATCATGTGTGGGCCATGGCGCGGAGCATGGGTGTTGCTCTTGCTTGGGGCAGGAGAGGAAGTGACTGGCCAGTTGAACCATTCCTTCCATGGTGGGAGGTTCAGAAACAGCTTGAAGATGGGGCTGGATCATGCCCCTGGTGGGGAGCTCTGGTGGACCCACGGGGTTGGGATGCGGGATGGGGTGGGGTCTTTGAGGGGAAGGAAGGAGGGGTGTCTCTTGGGCTTGGCTCCTTCCTGCCCCCATCCCCGTGCCCAGGCTGCAGTGAGAGGTGGGGAGGAACGGGGGGCCTGGACGGAGTTGTGACTCTCGCCTTCCTCTCAGTGTTCATTTCCAGCTACATGGTGCTGGCCCCTGTGTTTGGCTACCTGGGGGACAGGTACAATCGGAAGTATCTCATGTGCGGAGGCATTGCCTTCTGGTCCCTGGTGACCCTGGGGTCATCCTTCATCCCCAGAGAGGTGAGGCCCTGAGGTGGCCGTCGCTTGTGGCCACGTCCCACGCCCTCACTTGGTCTTGGCTGCAGCACCTTGGAGCTGTTGCAGCCTGGAAGCTTCTGCAGTTTTCTTGGTCCGTGCCGTCTCACGCCCTTCCTTGCCTGAGTTTATTTGCCTGCTGCCCCCGCCTCTGTTCTTCCACCCTATCCCTGAGCCCTCGCGTGTCTGTATGCTGGTCGTTGCCTTCTCTCCCTCCTCCCTCTTGCTGGATCAGACCTGCTGGCAGGTCCCTGGATGTCAAGTGCAGCTTGGGGGAAGCAGCAACAGTCTGGAAGGACGCTGGCATTGCTGGCACTTCCTCTTATCCCGCCCACCCCTCAGGGGCCGCCAGCTGACCCCTGCCCCACCTCCAGACTTGCTGTTGCGGAAGACAGCGGTCACCTGCTTGCTGTGTGCGGCTCCTGCTCTCTGCCCTTGTCCTTGCTAAACCTTTCCCTGCTCTGGAGCCTCTGCTGCTGCTGCCCCCTGCTCCTAGCACCTTTGTCCCTGGCAGGTGCATCTTGGTTCCTTTGAAGCCTGTTCCGTCCGTTCTCTTGCCCTGGGTAATCTGTGCTGAGGTGACTGTGCCCCGGCCACAGGTTCAGGTGTCTTTAGCAGCCAGTGAACACCCCATCCCTGCAGCCCTGCGCTCAACTACTCACTCAGCACTGGGCTGTCTCGGGTGGGCACTTGGATTGGCTGGGTGGACAGTGGCGTCCTCTCATCGTGCAAGCTGGACAGTAACCCCGTGAGCATGTCGCTGTCACCCTGAGGCTCAGAGAGGTTGAGCCACTTTTCTCAGAGTCACAGCTAGTCAGGGACAGGGCAGGGCAAACACAAACAAAACCAGGTGTGTCCTGCTTTGTCCCTGGAGCCGGGATGGACTCGGTGAGGTTGCTGGGGCAGCTGGACCCAGGGCGGGGTGCCACCCCCCCATGTCTCCTTCCCTAGCGTTTCTGGCTGCTCCTCCTGACCCGGGGCCTGGTGGGGGTCGGGGAGGCCAGTTACTCCACCATCGCCCCCACGCTCATCGCCGACCTCTTCGTGGCAGACCAGCGGAGTCGCATGCTTAGCGTATTCTACTTCGCCATTCCTGTGGGCAGGTGAGTGGGCCTGGGTGGGGAGGGGGGTGGTAGGCCTGACCTGGCCTGGCCTGGCCTGGCCTGGGGGGCATCCCTGACCATCGGGGTGCCACTTTTCACTCCCCACAGTGGTCTGGGTTACATTGCTGGCTCCAAGGTGAAGGATGTGGCTGGGGACTGGCACTGGGCACTGAGGGTGAGTCCAGTTGGCCTGGGGAAGATTAATGCTGTACTCTCACCATCTCCTTTGCCTTCCTTCAAACCCGACCCTCACTATAACCATTTATTATTAGTAGTATTGTATTCACTTACTTGAAAGGCTGGTTCACTGGTTCACTCCTCTCAAATGCCCACAGCAGTTGGGGCTGGGCCAGAAGCTCCATAAGGGTCTCCCCTTTGTGGGCAGCTGTGGCCCAGGTTCTTGAACCGTCACTTCCCGGGTGCATTAGCAGGAAGACGAATCAGAAGCAGAGTAGCTGGGACTCTGTTACGGGATGCAGCGTCCACCCCAGATGCCCTCTCACCCCGCCTTGTTAGCCAGTGCTCATGGTGCCTGCCCTCACCACGCAGCCATGTGCTGCACGTGTGTGTGTGTGTGGCTTGCCTGCAGGTGTCTGAAGCCCACCATAAGGCTGTAAGCCCCAGCAAGGGTGGTGTTGGTTTTCCCTAGAAGAGTCCTGGGAGCTGCGTCCAGGGCCCCTTCGTGTCTCTGGCCTCCTTGTCAGCTTTGCTCCCAGCCCTGTGAGAGGCACTTGAGCATCTTGTAACCTTGAACAGCGTCCTGCTTTGCACCACCCTGATTGGCCTCAGCTGGGATCCTGTTTGATTGGCAGAACTAGGGAGAGGGGTTTCCTGGAAGGACATCCAGGCATTCTTGCCAATGAGGCAGCAAGGTCAGGCTGTTGCAGAAGGCATGTCCTGAGCACAGCAGTTTAGTGTCCACTTGAGATGCCCGCATGCCCCATGAGTGGTTCAAATCCCATGTCTTTTACTTCTGATCCAGCTTCCTGCTCCTGCACACCCTGGCAGCTCCCAGGGCCACCTACAGGGGAGGTCTGGATGATGTTCTAGCCTGGTCCAGGCACTGCTAGTTGCAGGCATTTAGGGAATGAACCAGCAGGTGGGAAACCTTGGCCTGTCACTTGGCCTTTCAAATGAAGTAAAAACAGGGGAGGGGTCTGGTAGCAGACCCCTCCCCTGCAGTGCAGGTTCAGCTCCCTGGGCAGGTACCTGCCTGTGTGTGGGTACTCTCCCAAGGAGCTCCTGTGTGTCTGCCTTCTCCCTCTCCCAGCCCTGGGCCTGAAGCCCACTCGCTGTCCCCCCAGGTGACACCAGGCCTTGGGGTGGTGGCCGTCCTGCTGCTGTTCCTGGTGGTGCGAGAACCCCCCAGAGGTGCCGTGGAGCGCCATTTAAACTCACCGCCCCTGAACCCCACTTCGTGGTGGGCAGATCTGAGAGCTCTAGCAAGAAAGTGAGTTTTTCCCTGACCTGATCCAGCATCTGAGCTTTCAGGGATGCCCTCACAGCTGGTTGGGAATTTTTAGGTGGGCGTGATTTAATAGACTCCACCCCCAGGGGTTCAGTTGCTACTGTCCTCTTGTGGTAGCTACTTGTATTGCAGGCCCAGATCCTGGTGTAACCCAGGTGGAGTCCACATCTTGACCTTACTGAAGAGAAGGGGAGGGTACTCCTACCTTGTTCTGGGACTGACTTCACTGCACTGTCTGCAGCCCTAGCTTCGTGCTGTCCTCTCTTGGCTTCACAGCCGTGGCCTTTGTCACGGGCTCTCTGGCCCTCTGGGCTCCGGCCTTCCTGCTACGTTCCCGGGTGGTCCTGGGAGAGACCCCACCCTGCCTTCCTGGAGATTCCTGCTCTTCTTCCGACAGGTACCTGGGGTGGGGTCAGCCCTGGGGAGGTGGGCTCCAGTCTAGGGACCCCAGGTCCTTTCCTGCCCTACCCAGTTTCTCCATTCCTAGACTTGGAGGGGGACATGGGCAGTGGGTTGCTGTGCCTGCAGAAACTGGGTTTGTGGGGGCAGCTGGGCAAAGGGGCGGGGTTGAGGAGGGGGAGGAGTCTCACGGGCCAAGGGTCCAGCCCCCCACCCTGTGCCTGTCCTCACCTCCAGCCTCATCTTTGGGCTCATCACCTGCCTCACCGGGGTCCTGGGCGTGGGCCTGGGAGTGGAGATCAGCCGCCGCCTGCGCCGTTCCAACCCGCGGGCTGACCCGCTGGTCTGTGCCACTGGCCTCCTGGGCTCTGCACCCTTCCTCTTCCTGTCCCTCGCCTCTGCCCGTGGGAGCATCGTGGCCACCTATGTGAGTAGCCCATGGGGCGGGAGGTAGGGAGAGGATGAGCAGGGCACTAAGGTGGGTTCTTGTGAGCCCCTCTCCCGCTCCTGTGCCCCCCCCTCCAGATCTTCATCTTCGTCGGAGAGACTCTGCTTTCCATGAACTGGGCCATTGTGGCGGATATCCTGCTGGTGAGCAGACGCCAACACGAGTGGGGGACCCCATGGGCTCTGACCTGTAACCTTCAGTGACCTTCTCTTTAGAACACCACAGGGCCTGTCCTCCCAGCCTGAGACCTTGACCCTTAACGCACCTGTGCTCTCAGCTGACCTTGACCCTCCCCGCTCCCACTCCTCCCACTAATCCCAGAGAGCCCCCTCTGAGCGCTCCCTTCCCCCTCGCCCCGTCAGTACGTGGTGATCCCCACGCGACGCTCCACTGCTGAGGCCTTCCAGATTGTGCTGTCCCACCTTCTGGGCGACGCTGGGAGCCCCTACCTCATCGGCCTGGTGAGCAGCATCGCAGGCCAGGGGTTGGGGCCCGAGGGGCGGGGTCAGGCCTACTTAAGGCTACCATGTCCTCTGTGCCAGGAACTTGTCTCCTCCCCTGGGTGAGAAGGGGTCCCTGAGGGTCCATCCTTCCCCTCCTCCCTCCCCCTTCTTTCCCAGTTTCCCCTGGCCCTGCTCTCCAACAGCCTGCCCGTGTCCACTGCAGATCTCTGACCGCCTCCGCCGGAGCTGGCCCCCGTCTTTCCTGTCCGAGTTCCGGGCCCTGCAGTTCTCGCTCATGCTCTGTGCCTTTGTTGGGGCGCTAGGCGGGGCAGCCTTCCTGGGCACCGCCATGTTCATCGAGGGTGACCGCCGGCGGGCTCAGCTGCACGTGCAGGGTCAGTGGAGGCCCAGGTCCCACCGTCACTCCCCTGCTGGATCCGGGGATGTGGCTGACTTCGGGCCTGGGTCTCATTGGCCACTGCTCCCTGCCTCCCTTCCACCCCCACGGCTCCCACTGGCCTCGGCTCTTCCAACCCTGGTTCCTACCCCTCCCTTGCAGGTCTACTGCCTGAGGCGAGGCCAGCGGACGACCGTATCGTGGTGCCACAGCGTGGCCGCTCCACGCGGGTTCCTGTGTCCAGTGTGCTCATCTGAGTGGCTGTCGCTCACCTGTCTGCACATTTGCCGCCACCACTGCTGCCAGCCCTGAACCTGGCCCACCGTGATGATGACAAGGTGCCCATGCCGGAACCTTCGGGTCAGCCCAGCTTCCAGGAGGGACCCTGGGTCGTGTCCGGCTCCCAGACACTACATGGACAGCCCAGGGGAGGAGTTGGGGGTCTCAGGTGGGGGGTGGGGGTGCCCTCCACTGGAACAGCCCCAGGGGTTTGGTGCTATTTGTAACAAAATAAACTTTGTAGCCAGACCCCATGTGCTTGCCTGAGTCTTTGTTTGGGTGCTGGTGACCTCTGACCTTTGAGCCACCCCAGGGATGCCCCGGCTCAGTCCCACCTCCCCACCCACCTTCACCCCGGATCCTGGGGGCAGTCAGGTCACCACCATGGGGCATCTCTGTGCCCAGCCGTCCCCAGTGAGTTGGCTCTGTATGACCCTGAGTCATGCCCCAGCCCCTCCCTGCACAGCCCAGCTGGGCCTGGGCAGGATCGGGTGGGCACTGGCCTTCAGCTGGCACAGTTTCCTGCCATCTCCCCTGGCCTGTGATGGCTTGCCATGGCTCCCACCTCCCATCCTAATGGCCGGGGTCCTTTCCTAAGAGCCTCCCCCTCCCCAAGGGGCTGGGTGGGGGTGGGAAGGGGCGGTACAGCCAGCCGAGGAGCCCGGATGATTTCCTGCCTTCACCACAGCTTCCTGCCGCGGGCGGGCTCGAGGCAAGGCGAGGCTGGCGGCTGTTCGAGGGCAGGTACAGCGGGGGTGCAGGCACTGTGCTCACGCACACACAGACACATGGGCCTGCTGCAGCCGCGGACCCCAGCCAGGGCTCTGGCCTGACCCGGGAGCTCACCCTGAGCCCAATAAGGGAGGGGGTTCCCAGGGAGCCCCCTCTCCCCGCCAAGAGGGCGCCGCTGCCTTCCCAGGCTCCCGCCGCCAGCCCCCATCGCGCCGCAGATGGAGGTGGAGGACGGCCTCACGCACTCGGCGCTGGGCTTGCTGCTGGGGCCACTGCTGGCTATGTTGCTCATGGCCTTGTGTGTGCGCTGCCGCCGGCTGCCAGGTGAGAGGGTGCGGGGGCTGGAGGACACGGGCAGGGTCCCTTATCCCTGCCTGTTCTGTGCTACCTCTGTCCTGCCCCATGGACATCGGGCACCCCACCCCCGCTGGATCGCGGCCCTTTTCTTTGCCCTTCTTCCCCATCCAGACTCTACTCCCTCCTAACTGGCCCTCTCTCCCCAGACTCATACAACAGTGCCTCTTCCTTGGATGGGTGAGTGACCCCCTCTTGGGATTTCCCCTCCCAGGGTAGGAGGGGTACTGGGAACTGGGGCTGAAGGGGCTTGCTCGGATCCAGCCCCCAGCCGTGTCTCTCCTGCTAGTGTATACCCTAGGAGCATTTTGGTGAAACCGCCCTGTGAGTATTTGGAGGGTCCCCTGTGTGGAGGGGTGTGGGGAGAGAGAATCCCCTTACACCCCCACAGTCACTCCATTTTGGTTGGGGGTGGTGGGAGTGCCCAGGCTTGTCCAAGGGGTGGGGGGCCTTGGTGAAGCGGAGGCTTGGTGATTGGAGCCATTGTTTCCCGCTAGGCACTGTGTCCCGGGAGATGATGCACCAGTCCCCTGCCTCCTACCCATCCATGACCTCTGACCCACCCTTGAGCCAGCCAGACCTGCTCCGTATTCCGTGAGTAGCACCCCCCCGCCAACTCCTTCCCCTGCACGTCTTTACCTGCTTGCTGCCTTGAGTTGGGGTCCCCTCCCCCACCACTGCTTGCTCTGTTGTAATCCTTGTGACCTCCAAAGTGTGACTCTTTGATCCTACCCCCACCAGGAGATCCCCACAGCCCCCTGAGAGTTCCCACCGGATGCCGTCTTCCCGGCGGGACTCCAGTGACGGTGAGTGTGGCAGGAACCCCGGGAGTCTGGGAAAGGGGGGTACCAGGAGGCTGGGCAGGGGACAGGCCTGGCCCGAGCTGACTCAGTTCCCCTCTTGTCTTCTCCTTACAGCCCAGAGTGTGGCAAGCTACGAGAACGAGAGTGCGTGGGGTGGGGTGGTGGCAGAGAGGCTGGGGCCCCAGCTCGGGTCCGTGCCGGGCCGTGCAGAGCCCCACTGTCGCTCCCCTGCAGAGCCGGCCTGCAAGGGTGCGGATGAGGATGAAGATGAGGACCAGAACGAAGGCTACCTGTGAGTTGATGCGATGGTGGTGGTGGGTGTGGGCGGAGGTCCCAGGGCATCCTCACCCCCTCTGCTGCCTGGCACTTCTTTCCAGAGAGGTGCTGCCTGACAACGGCTCAGGTCTCAGCAACAATGCCGCCTCAGCCCCTGTGCCCAGCAACCCTGGCCTCCGGGACAGCGCCTTCTCCAGTGAGTGGAGCCAGGGGACGCGGGGGGGAGGGTGTCCCTGCCACACGCTTCCCTGTCCTATGGGGTCTTTGACTACTACCACCCTCTGACGCTCCCCACACCAGAGCTGCCCTGCTTCAGGCATTCGGCCTCCTGTCCCCAGGTCCTGATTTTCTGGTTCCTGGTCTCTAGCCATCTGGGAGGTGTCCTTGCCTTTATTCTGAATCCTTGTGCTGTATTTTTAAAATTTTTTCCTTCCTGAGCCACAAAATGTTCTTTCTCACTCTCCAAATGTTCTTTTTTCATAGCCCCCTGTTCCTGTTTCATGGAGGCAATATCTTGTACATTTTTTTTTTTTTAAGTTTCACAAATGTATTGGGAGACGCAGGGAAAGTGACTTCCTGACCCAAGTGTCCTGCAGTAGCCTAGGCTAGGCCAAACTAAAGCTGGGAACCTGGGATTCATGCCTCCCACATGGATGGCAGGAACCCTGCCACCTTCCAGGGTACACATGAGCAGGAAGCTGGAGTTGGGAGTGGAGCTCTGATCTGGGACTGTGGGAGGTGTCATGGCTGGCGTGTCTTCATGGCCCGTTGGTGGCAGGCAGTCTGGGGGTCTGGGTTGCAGGTTGTCGTGTGCCGTGCGTGTGCATGCTGGCTTCTTCCTGCTTCGTCTCGGCTTCCTTGGAGCCGCTGCTTCTCCCCTCCTTTTGTTTTCATCCTTGGAGCTTTCATTGCATTCTGGGGTCTTGCCTGGTGGGCACTGTCTCCTCTGCACGTGCTTGTCCTGGGCTCCCACTCGCCCACCCACCCTGCTTTCATTACCACCCAGAGTTCCAGAGCTATCGCTCATTCATTCATTCATTCACTCCTTCCTTCCGGGTGGTTAGCGAGGCTCAGAGACTCAGTAACTCGTATTGCCTGAGGTCTGCCACATTGAGATGCCCTGAGCCTGCGTCCCTTCCCCTATTACCCCCTCATCTACGATACCCTCAAGATGTATTTATTTAACTTGAAAGCCAGAGTTAGAGACGGAGGGAGAGACGGAAAGATCTTTCGTCTGCCGGTTCACTCCCCAGATGGCCCAACAGTTGGAGCTGAGCTGATCCAAAGCGAAGAGCCAGGAGCTACTTCTGGCTCTCCCACATGGGTGCAGGGTGTGCCAAGGCTTTGGGTCATCCTCGACTGCTTTCCCAGGCCACAGGCAGGGAGCTGGAGCAGAAGTGGAACAGTCAGGACTTGAACTGGCGCCCGTGACATGCCGGCACCCCAGATGGAGGATTCACTTGTTATGCCACATTACTCCCATCCGCTACCCCCAGGGCTGACTTCTTTAACAAAGAATTGGAGGACTTGCCCTGCTTACTTGTTCCTCATGCAACCCTGTGAGGCCTGCAACAAACCTATCATACATATGAGAAAGCTGAGAACCCCCCAGAGGCTAGGGGCTTGTCTAAAGTCCCTTTGTGGAAAGTCAGTACTGGAACTGGGATTTGAACCTGTCTGAGCTGGAGTCACTGGTTCTGAGGTCTGCCTTGTTCACATCTTCATGGGGACACGTGCCGGACAAGTGCCTGGGGGGGGATGGGAGAGGAGAGGGAGGCAGTGGTTGAGGAGGCCACATGGCGTCTCTCTCCTGCGCATGCGTGCTGAGCTGCTCTCTGTCCCTGCTCCCCAGCCCTGCGGAAGCCCCCATGTCCCTGGGTTATGTGGGCCTCCCCTCTCTGGGCATACCCAGGGACTGACCAGGATCAGCCTCTTGGGGGCTCCGCTGGCTGGGTGTAGTCACCCGAGGGGCCTTGCTCACGTGGCCGGGTGTGTGGTGGGCTCTGGGGGTCTCTCCACAGTGGAGTCCGGTGATGATTATGTGAACGTCCCTGAGAGTGGGGGCAGCGCAGACGCATCCCTGGGTGAGTGGCTGGCTCTGCCCTATTGTCCCCCCTACCTCACCCTGGGGCCACCCACAACCTTCTCCCCTCTGCCCCAGGGTGGGGAGGGGGAGCGTCCTGCTGTGACCCCTGCCACAGTATGACCCCCCCCCTTCACTTGTCCCCACAGATGGGAGCCGGGAGTACGTGAATGTGTTGCAGGAGCTGCCTGTGGAGTCCAGGAGCCAGCCTGGTGAGTGCCAGGGGTGGGGACTGCAGAGACCTGGCAGCTTGTAGCCTGGAGACCAACCTCCCCTCTCCCATCCCCCAGCCACGCTCCGTGTCCAGGAGGTGGGGGGTAAGGAGGAAGAGGAAGAACCACCAGATTATGAGAATCTACAGGGTCTTAACTGAGGGATGCCAACCTGGTGAGATGCCCTCCCCTTTCCTCCCTGTGGGACCCCTCTGAAGCCCTCCCTGCGCCCTGCCCCTGGTGCTGTGGGGGGCTCCCTCCATCTCCAGCCCCACTTCCCCACTTGCCTTTCAGCCTGTGGCCTCTTTACTTCCAGATCCGGCCGTGTTGAGACCCTTGGACTGGGAGGCTGCAAGTGGCTGGAGAGGCAGGGTGCCCGCCCCCACCCTCCTGCCCCCATTGCATCATGTCCTGATTGACAGCCTCAGAATTTAGCCCCCTAACTTATTGTCACTTTGGGGTCCAGTCTGTGGTTCCCCCTCTCCCCCACCAAGTCTCTGCTGCTTCTGACGTAGCCAGAGAACAAAGTCTCCTGTCCCGAGCCCTCCCTTTTGTAAGAGAATGAAGGCCCACACGGAGGACTTGCCACTCTCCAGTGTCCCAGCTGGGCACTGTGAGGAGCAGCAGTGGAGCACTCTGGCCCCGCCTCTGTGAGGCCTCTGACCCCAGGTGGCACTTGATAGGGCTCAGATGTTGCCCCCTCCACCAGCCTACTGTGAGGTGGCCACCAGGTGGAGGGGGGCTACGGCCACTGGCTGCGATGGTGCCACAGCAGGTTGCAGACGGTGACACACTTCCCCTGCAGCCTTGGTGCCTGTGTCTTTACACGTGGGACTAAATGACCTCCAGGGCCTCTCTGACTTTACCTTTTGTGACTGCCTCAATAAACGGAACTTTACAAATGGCCTAGTCCAATTGCTGCAGTCCCAGTGCTACTCGACTCTGCTCTGATGCTGCTGTGCTCACGACTAACCTGCAGGTGGCGCTTGCCCGGGGTGTGGGGGAGGGGTTGGGATCCCACGTGGTCACGTGTCTCAGTTCACCAGGGGTAGTGAGGGGTGTGGTAAAAATAAAACTTTATTTATTTGCAAGGTAGATTTAGAGCAAGTGAAAAAGCACTTCATCCATTGGTTCACTCCCCAAAAGGCTCCAGTGGCCTGAGCTGGCCTAAAACCAGGAGCTCCTAGCTTCTGCTATTTTCCCAGACACGTTAGCAGGGAGCTGGATTGGAAATGGACTCAAAACGGCACTATCTAGGATGCACCACAGGCAATAGCTTAAACTGCTGTGCCACAGGGCCAGCCCCAAGCCTTGTTGTTTTGACCTGGCTTGGATCTGTGTCCCCAAAGGGTGGGAATTCTCTCAGTTTCCCTTTGGGCTCTCACTGCACATGGTATGGGACATTGTTGAGCCAGCCCCATCTCACCTCTGCCTCAGGAGGTCAGTCCCTGGACCACAGCTGCTACTCTGCCCCCCACCTCTGTGAGGGCTTGGGGTCCAGGCAGGTTGGGAAGCCAGACTGGGCTGGAGAGATGCTGCTGCCTGGCTTGTGGCTATTACTAAGGATCTGGTCCTGGGAGCCAGGGCTAACGGAGGAGGGCAGAGTGGTCCCAGGCCGACAAGGCCAGCTCTGAGTGGTGTCATTAGAGCTCCCAGAGGTAGCTCTCCACCCCAGCCCGAGACTTCCCAGTCACTGGGACCAGTAGGTAACAGCTTCCCTCCACCAGCTTGCCTGGAGGTGCAGCTGGGATGGGCTGTGAGGCGGACTCCCTCTAGGATCCATCTGCCCGGCTCGGCCATGCCCTTACCCAGGGTATCATGAACAATGCCAGCTGCTGCCTAGATGGGAAAGCCTGAAAGAAGCTGTGAGTGAGCCCATGGTGGTGGGGAGGGTCCTGGAATGTGACTGGGCAGGCTGAGCAGTAAGTAGCAGTCTGAAGTCCTTTCTAGTGGGAAATCAAAGTAAGTCCCCTTTGTGCCTGGGAGGAGCAGACTAAAGGCGGGGACTGACGAGGCCCGCTGATGACACCATCTTGGGCAATGACTGTGGCATTTAGTGAAGCTGTC
Organism: Ochotona princeps; assembly: GCF_030435755.1. Taxonomy (NCBI): domain Eukaryota; kingdom Metazoa; phylum Chordata; class Mammalia; order Lagomorpha; family Ochotonidae; genus Ochotona; species Ochotona princeps. The sequence goes on along the minus strand of NC_080855.1, from coordinate 24,211,173 downwards.
GCCGGGAGCCAGTGCCCTGGCTAGCAAGTTCCTGGGGATGGACCCTGAACAACTGCAGTGCCTGGCCGGAGGAGGCAGGTGCAAGCAGTGTTGTCATGGCTACAGCTAGAAACAATGGAGACTCCAGTCACTGGGGCAGGGGTAGATATGGTGTGAGGCAGTCACATGTCTGTTCAGAGAGAGGGCTGGCATGGGCAAGGCCACTGGCATGGACGGATGTCAGCTGCTGAATGCAAGGAGAAGCCGCGGGGTGAGGCTTGGGGGCAGATGAGAGCGTGGAAAAGTGAGGCAGCTGGACTGTCCTGCATCCAGCTATTCCTTATCCAGGGTGTGAGGGGTACAAGGATTGGATTTTAGATGATTTTTTTTTCAGGTTTCAGTATTTGCCAGCCCCTGAAAAGTAATTTTTAAAAATGTACCTTTTGGGGCCTGGCATGATAGCCTAGTGGCTGAAGTCTGCCTTGCATGTGCCGGATTCCATATGGGTGCTGATTCATGTCCCGGCAGCGCCGCTTCCCATCCAGCTCCCTGCTTGTGGCCTGGGAAAGCAGTTGCCGATGGCTCAGGACCTTGGGACCCTGCACCCACGTGGGAGATCTGGAAGAACCTGCTGGCTCCTGGCTTCGGATCAGCTCGGCTCCTGCCATTGCAGCCACTTGGGGAATGAATCATTGGATGGAAGATCTTCATCTCTGTCTTACCTCCAGATCTTCCTTCCACTGCTTCGTTCTTCCAGTGGCTGGGCCAGACTGAAACAAAGAGCCAGGAGCTCGTATGGGTCTCCCAGAGGGGTGGCAGGGCCAGCTGCCTGAACCGTCACCTGCTGCCTTCCAGGGTGACCATTTACAGGAAGCTGGAGTCTGGAGCGAATCCAGGACTCACACTCAGGCCCCTTCTGTTATGTGGGCATGCTGAGGGGCTGCACCCAACACCTGCACCCCATTTATGTTTCTCAGATTGAAGAAAGAGTTTGGCTTCCCTCACTGGGAGAAGAAAGACTTTTTTCAACTTTTAGTGCTGGCCAAAACTTAATGACAAGTGAGAGAGACAGAGTACTTGTGTGTTTGGGGACTGCAGGATGAGGTGGTCTGGATGCTTCCAGAAGGCTTCTGGGAGGTCACAGCTCTGTTGATTCCATTTCTCCCCTAGAAGCAAACCTGGAGACGAGTGTTCAGCGCAAGTAGTTGATTAGGAAGATGGTCGCAGAAAAACACTGGTGGAAGGTGGAGGAGGAGAGGAGGCAGGAAGAGCCAGCAGCCAAACAAGGTGTGTGTTGCCTGAGGCCAGTCCCCCTAGGCGTGATATACCCACAGAGGACATTTTTATTACTGCCCTTCTTTCTGCCAAGGACATCATCTCAATCCCTTCTGGAATGTTCAGAAGGCTACTGTGCGACAGCCATTTTGGGTGCGCCTGCAGCCCAGGATTCGCCGATCATTCTGTCCCGCCCCGCTTGGCCACCGTAATTGGACGATACAAAGGCTCGTGACCATTCAGGGCCAATCAGATTGGAGGCTTTCTAAAAGGCGGGTTGGCCCAAGCCCACTGGGGTTGTTTAAGGGGTGAGACCTGGGCCTGGGGATTGCTGCCCGCTCCGACGGCAGGAGCCCATGAGAGAAGCAGAAACGCGGAGGCTGCTGTGCGTAGGCTCCCAGGTCGGGTGTTCCCTGAGGAATCATCACCCACCCCATTCCCTACACGCCCAACAATGGGAGCCGGTTTTCTGTGACTTCAAAACTGTATTTACTGCCTTTCCCATCACATTCCAGCTGCGGCCGCCCGCTTTCCCCCTTCCCCTGCACCTACGATGAGTTCTGGGTGGCCAATATGAGAAACTTCTGAGGTGCCCCCTCTGAGATGGCTGGACCAGCGTCTCCGGGGCTGTCGTGTCGAAGGGGTACCCACCCCATCTCTCCCTCCCACTCGAGCTGATCTGTGCCCCACCTCTCTCCACAAGCCCCTCAGAAACTTCTCTGGACTTACTATACTGTTTATTTGAAAAGCAAGCAGGGGCCTGGTAGCCTAGCAGCTAAAGTCCTCGCCCTGCATGAACCGGGATCCCATATGGGCACCGGTTCGTGTCCTGGTGGCCCCGCTTCCCATCCAGCTCCCTGCTTGTGGCTTGGGAAAGCAGTTAAGGACGGCCCAAGGCCTTGGGACCCTGCACCTGCGTGGGAGACCCGGAAGAAGCTCCTGGCTCCATATCAGCTCAGTTCAGGCTGTTGCAGCCACTTGGGGAGTGAACCAGTGGACGGAAGATCTTTCTCTCTCCTTCCCTCTGTATATCTGTCCTCCCAATAAAAGTAATAAATCTTTAAAAGAAAAAGGCAGACAGATAATCTTTCATCCACTGATTCATTCCCCAGATGGCTACCACAGTCAGGGCTGGGCCAGGTCTGGTACATGGATAGCAGGGAGCTAAGCATTTGGGTCACCTTTTAATGTCTTTCTAGGTCTATTAGTAAGGGAGCTGGCTTGGAAACAGAGCAGCTGGGACTCAAACCTGCGTCCCTGTGGCGCTCTGCTCTGCTTCCCCACAAGGCTGCCCCACCCATACTTGTGTCTTGCATTTGACTTAGAAAGTCCGGCTTCCACCAATGATGGTTCTAAAAGGAGGGTTGTGCTTGGCGTCAGAGCACAGGACAGACATTGGGGGAGAGGTGTAAGTTTTCTTTGGCCTGCCCCCACTACTGGATTTCTGGGGTCCTTGAGGGAGTTGAACTTGAGTTGTGCACTTTGTCCCGCCCCTCCCCCCATCCCTGGAGGGAAATACACAAGACCTTTGCTGCTGAGAATGCTGGGACAGTTCAGATCCAGCTAGAGTCAGACATGGCCACTGACTTCCGGTCTGTGTCCACCCTCCCCAAGGACTGCCCTTTCCAGCCCCTCCCTGTGTGGCCGGGGCTCCCTTGGGACGCCACGTGACTTCCCGACCCCCCATCCTCATGTTGTTTCACCTCAACACTAAGAAACTAGAAATGGGGTTCAAAGAGCATTGGCAGCCATCACTGGTGGAGGCTGGGATGCACCTGTTCCCGTCCGCTTGTGTGCTCACAGCTTCCTGGAGTCTTGCCAACGTCTGTAGCTATAACACAGGAGGAGCCGGCACCATCGTGCACAAAAGGAGGCAAGGGCCAGAGAGGCCAAGTAGCTTGCTGAAAGTCACACAGCCACTGTCACAGTTCCTTCTGGAAGCACAGCCTGCTTGGAGGAGCAGCAGGTGTCCTGGTTAGAGGCTCAGTTCTGTCTTGCAAAGGGGCCTTTTGCTAGAAGGGAGTTAAGGTCTCTAGCCACCCCCAGCTAGGATGACTCAATAAGAGGTCAGAGAGTGAAGCCTGAGGCTGAGGGCAGCACCTAGAGGGAGGTGGGGATCTTGGGAACTCGGATCAGAGTCCTGGAGCCACTCATTGCTGAAGCTGGATCTCCCCTGGGTACTGCTCATTTCTGTGGGTTAAAACGACCGCCTGGTCTGGCTTGGCTCAGCTTCAGCTGGGTTTGTGTCGTTTACAAATGAAAGAGCTGTGACTCACACACAGACAGGATACCGTGGGAGCCAAGGCCGCCTCCATCCCCAGGGGCCCCTCCTCCAGGCACCTGCTCTCTACCCTGCACCCACCATGCCATTCATCCCAGACATCGCAGCCTCCCTGTGGCCCTGACCTGGGTTCATGGTCACCCTTTAAAAAACAAAAACAGGGCCCAGCGGCATGGCCTAGTGGCTAAAGTCCTTGCCTTGAACGCGCCCGGGATCCCATATAGTTGCCGGTTCTATTCCCGGCAGCTCCACTTCCCATCCAGCTCCCTGCTGGTGGCCTGGGAAAGCAGTTGAGGACGGCCCAAGGCTTTGGGACCCTGCACCCATGTGGGAGACCTGGAAGAGGTTCCTGGTTCCCAGCTTCGGATTGGCGCGTACCGGCCGTTGTGGCTCACTTGGGGAGTGAATCATCGGACGGAAGATCTTCCTCTCTGTCTCTCCTCCTCTCTGTATATCTGACTCTGTAATAAAATAAATAAATCTTAAAAAAAAAAAAAAAGAACTTGCATTTAAAAAAACAAAACAAAACAAAAAACAATCCAGTGGAGTGAGGCAGGGAGGAGGCAGGTGGTCAGGCCATGCAGCACTCCCTGGGCAGTCCAGGATGGCCCTACCTCCTCCTCCCTCTGCCATGCCCCTCTCTCCAGCTCTGCCCTGAGTGAAGTGGGCACCTGCAATCTCTCAGAAGTGCACCTCCTGCCCACTAGGCCTCTCCCTGGGACTGTGGGCACCAGGACTGTCCATGAGGGTGGGGTGGGACCGAGGGTGGAGAGTCCGGGAGGGGCATGCTGGAAGCAATTGTGGCCCTAAGGGGGTTGACAGGTCCCCTAGTGCCCCAAGAAGAGAGGGGGCACAGGTTGAAGGGGTCCTGGCCTCTCCCCCATGAGGGATTGTCGCTGGCCCTGTGTCCCTGGCAGGCCTGAGTGCTCCCAGCCCCTCCTACCTGGCGCTCAAGTACACCGTTTACTTTCAGTTCTCAGCCAGCACCCCCTCGCACACTATCCCACGCACTGCTTTCATTTTTGTCTCCTCTCGTCTCCCCCCACCCTCCCGACCCCACCCCCGCCTCTGCGTCGGGGCCAGCGCCCCTTTCTCACTCGGCATCTCTCTCCATAGCTGCCTGGCTCCGTTTCCTGTCTGCCTGTCACTGCTGCTCCTCCTTCGCCTGGCTGGCGGCTGCTTGTTACTCTTGGTCTTTCCTCTCTCCCCGCTGTCTCTGCATCTCTCTGTCTTATGTATATTCTTTATTTCTCGTGTCCCTTCTCTGGTTCTTGGTCTCCCTCCTCCTCCTCTCCCTGCCCCTCCCTCCCCACATCCTGAGTTGTCTTGGGGGAACCGGAAATTCAGGGGATCAGAGAGATACCGGGAGGTTCAGCTGCTGCAGGCGCAGAGATAATGTGGGGGGTGGGGCAGGTGGGGGTGGGAGCCCAGAATCCATAGTGTGACTGCCTCTCCTGGCGCCCGGGAAGACAGGCAGGCAGCGTCTGTGTCACCTGTGCCGGACTCACTTCTCCCCTGTGGGAGCTGGGCCTAATGAAGCCGCCTCTGTCCTTCCCAGTGGCAGGGATGAAGAGATGAGGGCAGGAGTGGGCGTACTCTGAGGGTCTGTGAGGTGTCAGGGGAGGAACAGGTGCTTCTTCCTACACCTCCTGGTTCTTTTTTTCTTTTTTAAAGATTTATTTATTTTATTACAGAGTCAGATATACACAGAGGAGGAGAGACAGAGAGGAAGATCTTCCGTCCGATGATTCACTCCCCAAGTGGGCCGCAACGGGCCAGTGCGCGCCGATCTGATGCCGGGAACCTGGAACCTCTTCTGGGTCTCCCACATGGGTGCAGGGTCCCAAAGCCTTGGGCCATCCTCAACTGCTTTCCCAGGCCACCAGCAGGGAGCTGGATGGGAAGTGGAGCTGCCGGGATTAGAACCGGCGCCCATATGGGATCCCGGGCGCGTTCAAGGCAAGGACTTTAGCCGCTAGGCCACGCCGCCGGGCCCACCTCCTGGTTCTATCCTGTTCTTTCCAAGCTAGACAGGTGCTTGGTGGAACTTATTCTTGGACACCTCTTCCTATTTTTTTTTTATTTCGTTTATCTGAAAGGCACACACACACACACACTCATACACAGATTTTCTACCTGGTGGTTCACTCCCCTGATGCCTGCCACTCCTGGGACTGGGTCAGGCTGAAACCAGGATGTGGGAAACTCCATTCTGGTCTCCCCTGTGGGGGCCAGGGACCCGTGCACTTGAGCCATCACCTGCTACCTCCCAGGTTGTGCATTAGCAAGGGGCTGGAATGGAGAGTGGAGCGGGAACTTGAACCCAGACACCCAGCAGGGGACCCACGTGGCATCTTAGGTGTTGTCCCAGGCATTCCCTCCCGGCTACACCCTCATGCTAATAACATTCGTTGCTTTGTTCCAGCACTGCTTTCCACACTTTGACAGCTGGGGAATCTAAGGCATAGGACCTGCAGTGACCTGCCCAGGACCGCACAGTCCAGAACCCTAGACCAGACAGGACTCTGATCAAACTAGATGACTCACTGCCAAGTCTGGGCGTGTCTGTTTTAAACAGGAGCATCTTGAATTCACCTTGACTCCTGGGGAGGGGAAGTCGTTTATGTCTCCTTTCATTCCCTCTCCGTTGCCTCCCCCTGTTCCGCCCGACCGCCCCACCCCCACTGGCAGAGGTTTCTGTCCTTTATTTTCATTGCACTTGGGAGGTAGAGAAACAGGTATAGCTGAAGGTCTCCCATCGCTGACTCCGTCTCTAAAGGGCTGGTTCATTCCACGCTGAAGCCAGAAGCTTGGAACCCAATTCAAGTGTTTTGTAGGTGGCCAAGTACTTAGCTCACCCTCTGCTGCACCTGAGGCTACGTTAGTAGGAGGTTGGATTGGAAGTGGAGCAGCCAGGACTCAAACCAGTACTTACTTATATGGGATGCCTCTGTTGTGTTCCACATCTTAACTCACTGTGCCAAAATGTGGGTCCCTATTTAATGCTTTCGGATGCTTGCTAATCTCCATTCTTACCCTAAAGCAGGAAGGGCTAGGTCCTGTGCCGCACTCCTGGCACGTCCTTCTTGCTCTAGCAGAGAGCCCCATGGGGTTCAGAAAGTTATCTGCTAGGATTTTGTTTTGTAGGGCTTGTATTTGAGGACAAGGCATACCACTTTCCCATTTAGGGGCCCTATGGTCATGTTTTACACTAAATTGAGCTTAAGAAAAGAAGTCATCTGGAAGGAACTGACCACTGGATCCAGGTGGCCAGGGTGACAAGGGTGTGGCTACAGAGGAAAGCCAGAACCAGAAGCAGCGAGGGCCCTCTGCCCTAGCCCTGTCCCAGCCTAGGGCAAGTGCTTCCCTCTTCTTTCCCTCTCTCTTCCCCCTACTTCCCTGAGACTGCACGCACCTGTCAGCGGCTGAGCCGAGCTGTGGGATGACCGTGTGGGTGCCGCCAGCTGTATGACACCCGAGACTCACAGGTGGGTGACAGGGTATAGGGTCGGGATTCGGGGCCAGAGGCAGATCAAGACAGGCTTGGAAAATGAGCCAGTAATGCGCAGCCCTGCCACCAGGCCACTGGCTTTGTCCTCTTGTTGGCCCTTCTCTGTTGTGTTGCCTGTCACGTTGGCCGGGTCCAGGTCTCACACCCAACACCCAGGCAGGGCTTTCTCCCCATAAGGCCTGTGAACCAGGTCCCTCCCAGTTGCACCTGCTCTTACGTAAGTCAGGAGTGCGGCCATGGAGCTCCCTTCTCTCCAGGCTTGACTGCCACTTTCCCCCATCTTTCTTCATTCAGTTTTTATGTTTCACATCCATCATCCTGAGTTGAACACTGGGGCATGTCAGGTCACAGCAAGCTCGTCCCTGCTGCCAGGCCCTGGCTCTCGCTGAGGAGCCTGGAACTCCAGCTGGCCCCTCCTCTGTCCTTCAAGTCTCCACTGAAAATTGCCCCTCTTGAGAGACCACCACCGGACTCTTGTCCCCTCCCAGCTCCTCTGCATCCCACTAGCTCATCAAATTGACTTTATGACACGGAATTTTAAAAATCTATTTATTTATTTTTCATCAATTTGAAAGAGAGATCGGAGAAAGATCTACCTGCTGGTTCTCTTCCCAAATGCCTGCCACAGCCAGGATCGAGACAGGTCAATACCAGCTTCCAGAAGCTTCTCTCAATGAAGTTCCCTCTTCAAGGGGCCCAAGCTGTTGATCCATCACCTGTCACCTTTGAGGTGCAGGAAGCCAGATTTGAAGTGGAAGAGCTGAGGCTTGCCTTGGCATTCCAATATGCAATGCTGTCAGTGCCAGCAGTAGCTTAACTTGCTATGCCACCACTCAACTGCTCAGAACAGCCAGGACCAAAGTCAGAAGCAGGGACCTGAATCCGGGTTTCCTACTTGGGTAACAGGGCTGAAGGACTTGAGCCATCAGCTGGTACCTCTCAGAGCCTGCTTAAACTAGAAGCTGGGAGAGAACTAAGACTCCAACCCAAGAACTCCATCTCTCTGCCTTTCAAATATATATACATATATATTGTAAATCACATTCATTTTAAAAACTTTAATTCTGCCTGGTATAGCCACTCACCTGGCTCAGTGGCTTAGCGGCTAAAGTCCTTGCCTTGTATGCCCTGGGATCCCATATGGGCACCAGTTCGTGTCCTGTCTGCTCCACTTCCCATCCTGTTCCCTGCTTGTGGCCTTGGAAAGCAGTGGAAGAGAGTCCAAAGCCTTGGGACCCTGCACCAGTGTGGGACACCTGGAAGAAGCTTCTGACTCCTGGCTTTGGATCGGCTCAGCTCTGGCTGTTGCAGTCAGTTGAGGAGTAAATCATTGGATGAAAGATCTTCTCTGTTTCTCCTCCTCTCTGTATATCTGCCTTTCCAATAAAAATAGATAAATCTTTAAAAAATAAATAGACAAATTCATCCTAAGATTCATAGGACATCTTAAAAGATCCTAAACAACTGAAACAGTCTTAATAAAAAACAAAGTTGGAAAAATTATATTTCCTGATTTAAAATGTATCACAAAGCTACAATAATCGAAACAGAGTGGTATGGCATGAAGACAGACATATAGATCAAAGGAATAGAATAGACCAGAAATAAACCTTCAGGACTGATACAGTGCCTCAATAGGTTAATCCTCTATGTGGTAGCACTGGCATCCCATATGGATGCCAGTTATAGTCCCGGCTGCTCCACTTCCAATCCAGCTCCCTACTTGTAGCCTGGGAAAACAGTGAAGGATGGCCCAAGGTCTTGGAACCCTGTACCCATGTGGGAGACCCAGAAGAGAAGCTCCTGTATGTGGTGCAGTAGGCTAAGCTGCCTTTGAAACGTTGGCACTCCATACACAGGGCTGGTTTGAGTCTTGGCTGTGTTTTAAGTATTAAAGCAATCCAGCTTTATGCTAAAGCATAAAGCCTGAGAAAGCAGCAGATAGTGGACCAAGTCCTTGCACTCCTGCCAGCCCCTGGGAACCTGGCGGGAATTCTTGGGAATTCCTGGAGGGAATCCTGACTTCTGCCATGACTATTGCAGCCACTTGAGGGAATGAAGCTGCAGATACAAGAGATCTCTCGCTCATTTCTCTCATTCTCTCTCTTTGTATTTTATTTTATTTTTGGAAAGGCAGATATACAGAAAGAAGGGAGGAAAGAAAGATCTTCCATCCATTGGTTTACTCCCTAAGCAGCTGCAACAGCTGGAGCTGAGCCAATCCGAAGCCAGGAACCAGGAACCTCTTCTGGGTCTCTCATGGGGGTGCAGGGTCCCAAGGCTTTGAGCCGTCCTTGACTGCTTTCCCAGGCCACAAGGAGGGAGCTTGATGGGAAGTAGAGCAGCTGGGATTAGAACTGGTGCCCATATGGGATCCTAGCATGCGCAAGGTGAGGTCTTTAACCACTACGCCATCGTGCCGGACCCAAGAAATATTTTTTAAAATAAAATTGGGCCAGCATTGTGGCATGGTGGATTAAGCTGCTATCTACAATGCCAACATACCATAGGGTACCGGTTTGAATCCTGTCAGCTCCCTCCTAGAGTATGTGGGACACAAGAGAGGATGACCCAGGCCCTCGCCTCAGGCCCCTGCCACCCGTGTGGGAGGCCCGCATGCAGTTCCAAGCCCATGGCTTCAACCTAGTTCAGTCCCAGCTGTTGCATCCATTCGGTGACTGAACCAGCAGATGGAAGATCTCTCTCTCTGTGCTTTCAAATAAATAAGTATTAAAACAAAACAAAATAAAACGAAAAAGCACCCTGCTATGTAGTGGCAAGCATTTAGGCTAGTGATTAAGGTGCTGGTTAAGTATACCCCATACCTGCCCATGAAATAAACAAGAAAAAAATAAATTAAAAAAATAAGAGTGATGGAGGGAGGAAGGTGGGTCTCCAAATCAGAGGAGAGCATTTTCTTTAATTCCACCTACTGGAAAATTGTCACAGTATTTTTTAAGAAAGATTTATTCATTTGTTATTGGAAAGACAGATATACATAGAGGAGGAGATACAGAGACGAAAGATCTTCTGTCCGCTGGTTTTCTGCCCAAGTGGCTGCAAAGACTGAAGCTAAGATGATCAGAAGTCAGGAGCCAGGAGCTTCTTCCAGGTCTCCCATGTGCTGCTGGTAGCAGCTTCTTCAGCTGCTATGCCACGACCCCTGCTTGTTCATGTTTTACAGCTGCCCTCTCCATCACAGTATGGCCACACCTGGCCAAGTCTCCAGAGATGGGCATTTAGATTGTCTCCAAAGTCTTTTTTTTTTTTTTTCGAAATGCAGCCATGAGTCATCTTTCACACCAATCACTTGGTAGGTGTGGGAGGATTTCTGTGGGACGATTCCCTGGTGGTAGCGTGCGGGTCGCACTGCGTGCGCACGTGTGAATTAGACAGACACCGCTGAATTCCCCTCCGGAGGAGGGCTGTGCCGACACCCCAGCCCACGGGGCCTGCTCCCCACATCCTCTCCCACTCAAAGTGCTACCAAATGCTTTTGTCTTTTGCCAAACTGTTGGGTAGCAATCGCATCCTTGCTGTTGCTTGAATTTGCATCTCGTTAGTAGGATGATGGTGACCGAGTCCTTGGGCATCTGCCTAAGAAGCACCATGACTGCCTTTCTCTGCTCTGTTCCTGTCCCTTTTTGGTGTGGTCACTGTCTTTTCCTTCTGTATTTTATGAGGAGCAAATATATTTTCTGTTTGCCACTTGTCTAGGTAAAAAAAAAGTTGCTTGTGAATTTCACGAACCCTGTAACATCAGACAGGTGCCACCTGACCGGCTTTCACAGCTGGGGTAGCTGCCAGCATCGCGGGGTGAGGTGGAGGCCCGAGTCCTCTCCCGTAGCTGTTGGCGCCGAAAAGTGCTTGTTTTCACGTAACTGAGTCTTTGATTCTACGACTTCTCGGTTTTGTTAGGCCTTTCCCATTCTGCGTACAAACACACACTCCAATATCGTGAATTCTAGCACTAGTCTTCCATTGAAATCTGTTTTATAAATTATTTGAAAACAAAAGTAATAGAGGGAGGGAGGAGGGAGAGAAAAAGAGAAGTAGATCTTGCGTGTGCTGGTTCACTCCCCCGGATGGCTGACACAGCCGGGATCGGGTCAGGCTAAAACCAGGAGACAGGAACTCCCTCCAGGCCTCCCACGTGGGTGGCAGGGGCCCAAGCACGTAGGCCATCATGTACTGCCTTCCAGATGCTTCAGCAGGGAGCTGGAGAGGAAGCAGGGCAGCTGGGATTCAAACAGATTCTCCCGTAAAGGGTGCTGGCCTCACTCGTGTGTGAGGGCCACAACACTAGCTTTCTAGCTCCATCTAGAAGGGACTCCAGCCTGGTGGGAGATGTAGCCACCTCACCACTATCATTTGATTCCTGCATTTGTCTGCCATCCTGCTCAGAGCTGGGCTTGTTTGCACTGAGCGGGAACTACACACTGCCCAAGTGAGTCCCTAGTGTTGTCTGTCCGTTTGTTGAGATGGTGAAATATGGCTGTTGTCTGTGGATTTTCCAGCCTCCCAGGGTGCGCACAAGCAGGCAGCTGGAACGGGAGGCAGAGTCAGGGCATAAATGCAGACACTTGGGGCTCCAATGCCCGTGTCCCAAGCCGCGTTTTTACAGTTACTCCACATCTCCGCTCGTTTGAGGCCATTTGTGGTCCTTTCTTCCGCATTGTGCTGTGAAGTCAGGAGCCTCCATCCTGAGGATGAGGCTTGGAGCGGGAAGTGACGTGGCGGGGACTTGGTGCTGAGGGAAGCTGCACTTGCTGGAGTCCTTTGGGCTGGGACCTGGAGCTCTGTCAGGCGGCTGGCAAGGGGGATGGGGCCAGCGCCTCCTCCTCCTCTTCTCTCCCTCCCTGTCAGCCCAGCACAGCTGTGGCTGATCCCCGGAGAGGAAATGTCACACTAAGCTCCCCCCCCCCCAAGCTGCGGGGAGTGTGAGGGGGACCGTACCACACGGTGGCCGCTGCAGCTCCAGCTCCCGTGTGGGAAGGCCTTGCAGACCCAGGCGTCTGTGACCTCAGAGGTCAGCCCGCTCTGCACAGCCCTGCCTGGCTCACTACAGGGACCCTCAAGGCTTCTAGGAGGGTCATAGCCTGCCTGTCTGGGTTACCCCTGGCTTACTGCTCACCAGTTGCGTTCGTCCCTCTGGACAACAGGCAGATTGGGATGCGCTTGATTTGGCAAGGATGGTGAATTTGTGGCAGCTTCGTAATTGCAAACATCAAACAACACCTTGCACTTACACGCAAGCAGTTGGGGATGAGGCTTGAGGCCTAACTGCTTGTTCAAAGGTTTGGGGTCTGGTGGGAGGGCAGGTTTCTCCAGCCAGCAAGAGAGCAAATAGGGAGAGGCAAGGAAGGCTCTGGTCTTTGTGGACAGAGCCAGCCTCACGTTTGACTAGTTGGCAGCCAGGGTTAGTGAAGGCGGCACGGGGTGCCTGCTTACACTTAACACTGCTTGTTCGCCTGCAACTCAACCATCGCTGGGTGCCCCCTGTGTGTGTGTGTGTGAGCAAACCTGCACCAAGAGATGTGTGTGTGTGTGTATGTGTCTGTTGGGGTGGGAAGAGCCCAAGGCTTTCTAGATCCTTCTGCAGGTTCTCCTGGGAGCTCAGGAGGACCTGACCTCAGAACTGAGGCTGGGGGAGCCTGAGCAACAGCAGGCATGCGGAGGAAGGTCTCAATGCTTCGAGAAAAACCACAGCCAGTGGGGCAGGTGGGAAGTAACAGTGTATGTGTGTGTGTTTGTGGGTGGGGGAGGTGTGTGTGTGTGTGTAGCGGGGAGCCGAGAATGGGCCAGACCCCGCTCAGGCCAGGTGGTTCTCCCGTCCCCTTGTCATGCAGCCACAGGAGCTACCCCCAGTGGCCCTTGGCCCCAGGACTGGCCCTTGGCAAGTGTAGAAGAAAAGAGTTCAGTGGTTGCTGCTGTGGGAGGGTGGTAGGCCCTTGGGGTCTTTAAGCTGACTGAAATATTGCCTAGAATCTGTCTCCGTGGTGTTGTCACCAGCACCACCCCCCCGCCCCCCGCCGGGCAGGAAGGAGTGACGTGCGGGTGAGGGTCAGAGGCAGGCTGGAGAAGCAGCTGGCACTGGGTACCCTTGGGGAGTGTCCTTCTGATGCCATACCTGCCGTGCAAGTGGGCGACACAGGGAGGCCCCTCCATCAGAGTGCCTGGTTAGAGTCTCTGCTTCTCTGCTTCCCCAGCTGCCCTGCTGCGAGCCTGGCCCCCAAGCCCTGGGGTTGGGGCTGACACCAGCTGGATCACTGGGGGAGGGTTCTTGTTACCATGGGGATGACCAGGTGTGCCTGGAGGAGCCACAGCCTATTCTTAACACCCTCCCCAAGAGTCCCGTCAGCCCTGCAGGGAGCTGCACCCCATTTCCCCCCTCCAATCAGCAAACAGGATGTGTGGGACTGGCACAATGGCTCAATTGGATAATCCTCTACCAATCTACCTGCCAGCATTGGCATACCATATGGATGTTGGTTCATGTCCCAGCTGCTCCACTTCCCATCCAGCTCCCCGCTTGTGGCCTGGGAAAGCAGCAGAGAGCATGGCCAAAGTCCTTGGGATCCTGAACCCACAAGAGAGGTCCAAAAGAAGCTCCTGGCTTCAGATGAGCTGAGCTCCAGCTATTGCGGCCATCTGGGGAGTAAACCAGCAGATGGAAGCCCTCTCTCTTTCTGTCTTTCCTTTTCTGTGTAAATCCACCTTTCCAATAAAAATAAATAAAGTCTTTAAAAAGCAAAAACAAGATGTGTGAGAGGCAGCCTTCTGCCTCCGTTGGTCTAGGACAGCGGACACAGCAGTTAGAAGCCAGTGAGGTTGATGCTATGGCACGTTCACAGTGCATGTTGGAGCTGGAGTCGGCTGGGTTGGGAGTCGACAGAAAAATCCAGCCGCCTGGACTGGGTTGCCAGATTTGGCAAATAAAAATGTAAGATGCATTGTCAGCGGCCCGGCTTATCTTTTTATCTTCAAACAGCCTCTGGAGGCAGCACTGGCCCCACTTTGCAGATGAGTAAACTGAGGCCTGTGGTAACAGCAAGGAAGGTAGTAACAAATTTGGGAGAGCCCCTGGGGCTCCGTGGGGACTCCTACCAGAGGGCTTCCCAGAGGAGGTGACCCTTCTTGTGAGTTATACAAAAGGTCCTGTCCAGTGGGGAGAAGGGAGAGAGGGTGCTCCATGCAATGGGAACTGCCGGGGAGGGCCTGGCCACCTGGCCAGCCTGGTGCCGCGGGGGAGCTGCAGGTGGTGGCTGACCAGCTCAGTGACTGGCCCAGAGCTCTCTGTGCTGGGTGAGGCTGGATGTCCAGCTCATTGTTCTCTGGAGCTCTGGCGTGGTTGGGCTCCAGGCTCAGGGCAGAACCCAGGCCTTGCTATGGGTCTTGGGACAGCATCACACTGGTGATGGGACTGCCTGAGTTCATATCCCAGCTGCCCCTCTGTGATTCTCAGGGATCCCACCTGCAAAACGGTGAGGACTCAGCAATGTCTTCATCACCAAGGCCAAGGGCTTGGAACAGGAAGCCTTTGGGAGCGGCAGCTGTGACCAACACTGGGGCGATAGGCAGCAGCTCTGCCGGCTCGCCAGAAGGTGGGATGGGGCGGGTCACCTGCCCACAGTGCAGGACCCCAACTCCCTGCCATTTCATCCAGGCCTGCCCTCCACACAGGGGACTGAGCCTACCATGTCGCCTGCAGCTCCCACAGCTGGGGTGGGGTGAGGGAGGGGAAACCAGGAGAAGAGGTGACTAAGACAAACCCAAAATGCACCCAGAGGCCACCCGGGGGGAGGGGGTGACTCATGCGGGGGCAGGTTCGGGAAGCTGGTGGTGCAGCGGGTGGTGGTGGCCTCGGAGCAGGGCGCAGGGCTGAAGGCTGTCCCGGATTCCGAGGGTGGAGGGGGCAGGAGGCGACAGCCTGTGACTGGAAGCTCCCCCACCCTTCCCCAGTTAGAATCTCTGCTGGTTACTTGGTAGCTGTGTGATCCTGGGTCAGCAGCACTGTGCCCTGCGCTGTGCCTCAGTTTCCCCAACTATACTATCAGCTGGCATCCAAGGTCAAGCCGTTCCCTGGTGCTAACCCCATCCTGGAGGGCATGGGCTCTCCTTGGGGCCTCTCATCTCAGGCAGGGCAGGGCAGCCTTGCACACCTGCTGCAAAGTAGGGTTGGGGGATGGGCCTCCTCTGCCCTTCTCTGGCTCCAGTTTCCCAAAGCCACGCCTGGCAGGGTGAGCACGTGGGCACAATTTCACTACAAAGAAGCAAAAGAGAGAGAGGAGGGCGCCGTGAGCTTAGCTCAGCAGGCCTCATTTCCTTGTGGCCACAGCAGAGAAGGCCGCAGAGGGGCCTGCTCTTAGCTGAGTTGAGCCCCCAAAGGCCGGGGGGAGGGGGAGGGCCCACACAATCAGCTATAAATACACCTGCCTTTGACTCCTGTGCCTTCATTCTGAGCCTCCCAAGAACAAAATTATAAGAAACATCATTCTAAAAAAATTACTCCATAGCACATTTTTTTTCAATATGTTATTTATTGGGGCTCGTGCTGTGGCGTATTGGATAAAGCCACCATGCGAGGCTCCATCACCCATATGGGCACCAGTTCAAGTCCTATCTGCTCCACTTCCAATCCGGCTCCCTGCATATAGCTCAGGAAAGCAACAGAAGCTGGCTTAAGTCCTTGGGCTCCTGCAGCCACATGGGAGACCCAGAAGCTCCTGGTTCCCAGATTTTGACTGCCCCAGCTCAAGCCACTGCAGCTGTGTGGAGAGTAAACCAGCAGGAGAGAGCGCAAAGAGTGGCCAGTCCGGGCAGTGACATGCTTGTGTAGTAACAGGTGTCAGGCCTTCTACAAAACTAGATCGTAGATGAATCCAAGACTTTAAAAAATGTCTTAGAAGGAGTTTTAGGAAGTGAGGAGAGAGATCTTAAAAAAAAAAAAAGCATGGAAAATTTGTGTTATGAAAAAACAAAGCATATAGTTCAGTTTTTTGGTATAAAACCTGCAGTAAACCCTGCCCCCAAATGCTGCCCCACCCCCACTGCCACCCAGTTTATTTTAACTCATTATGCACCCTCCCTTGGAGCGTGCCCTTCCCCCAGTGGGAAAGTGACCCATGTGAGGGAATCCTAAGGTCATCTGGCACAAGAGCCCAAGGCAGCGAGATCCTGTGATGGCGCTGTCCACCAGTCCTGGAATGGGGCAGCAGACCCTAGACAAGGTATTTTTTTTCCCCAAGAAGATGAAATTTATAAACCACTTAATCCAACTGAGCATCCTAAGGAATGATTCTTTTTAAGGATTTATTTGTTTTTATTGGAAAGGCAGATTTACACAGAGAAGGAGAGACAGAAAGATCTTTCATTCATTGATTCACTCCCCAAGTGGCCGCAACAACTGGAACTGAGTCGCTCTAAAGCCAGGAGCCAGGAGCTTCTTATGGGTCTCCCATGAGGGTGCAGGGTCCCAAGGCTTTGGGCCGTCCTCCACTGCTTTCCAAGGCCACAAGCAGGGAGCTGGATGGGAAGCAGGGCCGCTGGAATTAGAACCGGCTACCATATGGGATCCTGGCACGTTCAAGGCGAGGACTTCAACCACTAGGCCATCGCACTGGGCCCGAAACATCTTTAAGGTAATGAAAAACACCCCCTTAAAAACCTTAGCAAGCCTCACTATAACATGTACATGCTGCTCAGAGCTGCACCATGTGGTAAGTTATAAGTATCTTCCCTTTCAGTAAAAGAGAAACTTTCTGTTTTCCTACGGTTAGCAATTTTCTGTCTTTGTTTCATTTCCTCAGAATATTCTGTGCAATAATAATTGATAATCATGTGAAAAGTATAAATAATTCAATGCCAAACTCACCATCAGATGTTTATCTTTTAAATGTTGACTTTTTTTTCTTAATATATCCTGTGTTGGGTAGGGATTTTTTGAAATTGCATTCATTTATCTTAGAGACAGATAGGGAGGGAGAGAGTTCCGGGCCGCTGGTTCAACCCCGCACTCCCACCTCAAGCGTCTACTACGGCTCAGGCTGAGTCAGAAGCTGAGGACCCAATCCAAGCACCCACATGGGAGACCTGGAGGAGGTTCCTGGCTCCTGGCTTCGTATCGGCACAGCACCGGCTGTTGCGGTCACTTGGGGAGTGAATCATCGGACAGAACATCTTCCTCTCTGTCTCTCCTCTTCTCTATATATTTGACTTTGCCATAAAAATAAATAAGTCTTTGAAAAAAAAAGATGGGGCCCTGCGGCGTGGCCTAGTGGCTAAAGTCCTCGCCTTGAACGTGCTGGGATCCCATATAGTTGCTGGTTCTAATCCCGGCAGCTCCACTTCCCATCCAGCTCCCTGCTTGTGGCCTGGGAAAGCAGTCGAGAACGGCCCAATGCTTTGGGACCCTGCACCTGTGTGGGAGACCCAGAAGAGGTTCCTGGTTCCCGGCTTTGGATTGGTGCAGCACCAGCCATTGCGCTCACTTGGGAAGTGAACCATCGGACGGAAGATCTTTCTCTCTGTCTCTCCTCCTCTCTGTATATCTGACTTTGTAATAAAAATAAATAAATCTTTTAAACAAAAAAAGAAAAAAAAAAGATGTTTCAGGTTATAATTCACATTTGTTTCGATGTTGCCATAATTTTATTTTGATTAATTTATTTGAAAGGCAGTTACACACACACACGTTGTCCATCAGCTGGTTTGCTTCCCAAATGGGCATGATGGCCAGGGCTGGGTGAGGCTCAAACCAGAGGCCTGGGACTTCATCCGGGTGTCACACACGGGTACCGCGCAGGACCCCTGCTCCCAGCTCTCCAGGAGGGTCATGTTAATGAGCAGATCAACTTCTTAGCCCCAAGCTTTCTGACCCTTTGGTGATTGCCTGAAGCTGCCCAGGCTGCGTGTCATGGTGTGTGACAGGCACCATAGGCTCCTCCGGTCATGTCATCATCCCTGCAGCTGGGAGCCGACTGACAGGAAGTCACGTCAGATGGCTCCAGAGGGAGGAGGGGGAGGAGCGGGAGCGTAGGCCAAGTCTGAGACAGGCAGAGCAGGGCTCTGGGGACCTGAGCTGTCCCTGGTTGCCTCCTAAGGTGACTATACCAGGAGACCGGAATCAGAAGTGCTGCCGGCAAGAGAATCCAGGCCCTTCGATATGGGAGGTGGCATCCCAAGTGCCTCAATCATGGACCCAATGCAATAGCCTAGTGGTTAAAATACTTGCCTTCGATTCTCCAGGATCCCATGTGGGCACTAGTTCGTATCCCAACTGCTCTACTTCCCACCCAGCTTTCTGCTTGTGGCCTGGGAAAGCCATCGAGAACAGCCCAATGCCTCGGGACCCTGCACCCAGAAAAGGATCTGGGCTCCTGGCTTTGGACTGGCACAGCACCGGCCGTTGCGGTCACTTGGGAAGTGAGTGATCGGACGGAAGATCTTCCTCTCTGTTTCTCCTCCTCTCTGTATATCTGACTTTGCAATTAAAATAAATACATCTTTAAAAAAAGATAAAATAAATATTTAAAATATAATAATTTCCTTCCTCATAGGAGTAGGAAAGCCAGGGGCTGCTCAACTTGGGTTGCAGGAGCCAGTGGCTGTGGGTCATGGAACAGGCTGAATGACTACATTCAGTCCACGTGGTCTTGGTCACCCCTTGGGGCTCAGGGCTGGAATCAGTTCCACTTCGACCACACAGATTCAGAAGACTACAAAGATAATTTGGGTGCTTTTGCCTAAAAAGGGGGAGTAGGTGCTCAAAAGACAGAACTAGCCTCCTGTTACTGCTGGCCTCTGTGGTCCCTACTGCAACATGAATGAACCCTCAGCCATCTACCATCTAATTACTCCCCATCTTGCTTTGATCTTGAAATCGACTTGAGCCCCCCATAATACACAGGGGGGGAAAAAATCAAGCTTCCTTCAGGTTTATAGTCTCTCTAGGGAGTCCCAGGGTGAGGCTGAGCCAGCCCGGGTCTCCAAGCCCCTCCTGCCTGTCCTTGAGTGTCCCCTGCGTTGGAAGTCACTGTCTGCTTTCTATACTCTGGCTGCTGGATTTGCACCTTGGCCTGAAGTGCCACTTGCCAGGGCGGCACTGTGGGCACTTCTGAAGTGTCATCTTCTGCCCAGCCCTCCCCAAGCCGGACACTGGAGGGTTGTATGGGTCTCGAGAGAGGAAGAGGAGGGACTCCTCATCCAAGAAGTGAATGTAACTGAGCAGGGGGGAAGGATGTAACGAGAGGTTTGAGGTAGCTTCTCCCACCATGGCTTATCTCGCCTCGGCTCCGGTGGCTGGCATCGGCGCGAGGTCAGGAAAATTTTCTTGCTGAGCATCTTGGGGCAAAAAAGGTCCCAAACTACGATTATCACTTTCTGAGATTCAGTGCTACTGGAACATGAGTTAGTCTAGTCTGACCACAGGCAAGGACATGAAGCACCCTCCATAAAGTTTGCCATCACCAAAAGTAGGCAGGGACCCAGGGTAAATGCAAGGACCTAGAGGTTACGAAGGCTGCCTGGGTTCTAGGGCAGAGCGTGGGGGAGGCTGGTGTCCCAATGTCCTTGTGGTCACGCCCAACGACTGGCAAGAGAAACCAGATGGTGGCAAACTGAGGCCCCCTGGTGGTGAGTTCTGGCATGCTGACACAGGAGAGAACACGGGCTTAGTTTACTTTTTCATAAGATTTATTATTTTTTTAATTGGAAAGTCAGATTTACAGAGAGAAGCAGAGACAGAAAGATCTTCCACCTGCTGATTCAGTCCCCAACTGGCTGCAACGGCCAGAACTGAGCAGATCTGAAGCCAGGAGCCAGGAGCTTCTTCTGGGTCTCGCACATGGGTGCAGGTTCCGAAGGTTTTGATCATCTGCTGCTTTCCCAGGCCACAAGCAGGGAGCTGGGTGGGAAGTGGAGCAGCTGGGACAGGAATTGGCTCTCAGATGCGATTTTGGTGCTTACAAAGGGAGGAAGAAGTCGATTGAGCCATTGTTCCAGGCCCTGAGACATTTGCTTATTTGAAACACACAGAGAGAGAGAGAGAGACTGATTTTCATTTGTTGGTTCACTTCCCCAATGGATGCAACAGCCAAGGATGGGCCTGGTTGAAGCTGGGAGCCAGAAACTCCATCCAGGTGATGGGGCCAGGTTCTTTAGGCCCTCCTCGGCTGCTTTTTCCCTGGTGCAGCAACAAGAAACTGGATTGGAAGCAGAGCCGCAGGAACTCAAACCTGTGCTCCAGTACGGAATGAGGGTGCCACCATATGAGCCCCCTTCCCTTAGCAGTCTCTGAAAGGCAGGGGCCTGTTGTCCTGAGGTAGCCACTGCCAGCATCGCAGAGTGGTTGGCGTTTTGAAATGATGGGTGTTTGTGTACATAGCTTTGATCAAATTCCTCACCACCCTCCCTCTGATCTGATCAGGGTGGGTTTGTTTTTTTTTTAAATATTTATTATTTTTTATTGGAAAGTCAGATATACAAAAAGGAGGAGAGACAGAGAGGAAGATCTTCCGTCCGATGATTCACTGCCCAAGTGAGCCGCAACGGCCAGTGCTGCGCTGATCCGAAACTGGGAACCAGGAACCTCTTCCGGGTCTCCCACACGGGTGCAGGATCCCTAACCTTTGGGCCATCCTCAATTGCTTTCCCAGGCCACAAGCAGGGAGCTTGATGGGAAGTGGAGCTGCCGGGAATAGAACCGGCAACTATATGGGATCCCAGCGCGTTCAAGGTGAGGACTTTAGCCACTAGGCCATGCTGCCAGGCCCATTGTCTTTTTTTTTTTTTTTTAATGCAGTTCCCAACAATTCATGAATTCATAACCTATTTAATATCTGTTTTTCCTCTTGAAGTGTCGGCAATGTGACAGAGATTGCTTCTCTTGCTAATTGCTGTATCCTTTTGCCCCAGGTAGCGACACTATGTATCCACTCATTGACAAAGTGCATCACTGCATCCAGACCTTGCTGCTGACATGGGGGCTGGGGAGGGACTGCAGGTTGGCCAGATGTGCCCCCCCATGCATACTGTTCCTACAGAACTTACGCTCTGAATGGAGGACAAGGCGCACACACACACACACACACACACACACACGTTGACATCACAGCAGGGATCCGGAGCAAGGGAAGTGGGGCGTTACCCCTGGTAGAGCTGGGAAGCAGCAGGAAGCCCAGTTCACGCATGTGTTCGCTAAGTGTTCGCAGAGTGGAAGCTGGAACAACCAGTGTGTTCTGTCCCTCTGGGCTTCAGTGAGTGTCTCTTGCCCGTCCCAGGGGCTCCGAGCTGGAGCTGGGTTCCAGGGCAGGAGCTGGTTCCCTGTTCCCTGCCACCCTTGAGCCCTGACCCGGGGCTTCTCTCAGACTCGGCAGAGCACCTGTCAGGGTCAGGCTTTCGATTTCCCAGGGACCTCATGTGTACTGTCACCCCACAGCCCAAACAGACAACAGCCAGTCGGCGGTGATTTTTCTAAACTTTTGTTTATTTTATAGCAATTGTCATGATTAGAGAAGTAAATAAGACATTTAAAAACCTTCTGGGAGTGGGTGAAAGAGGTCAGGATATTTACAAACACGTGGGGTGGGGAAGACGAGACACAAGTGTCTGGCGCTCCGGGCCTGGGCTGCCCCCCCAGACCCCCGCCCCAGGCCCCAAGCTGGGCTTGGATGCTGAAGCCAGCTGCCAGGACTGTCCCAGCAGCACAGCGTGGGCTCAGGGCACATCGGGCAGCCTTGGTGGGGGGCAGCTCTGCCCCATGGGCCTGATGGGAGACCCTGTAGCTGCTCTGTGCCCCCCTCCTGTCCAGGGGACTCCCCACACCCCACAGGCCAGCTCAGAGGGTCTTTGGGAAGCACCGAAGGACGGGGGGCAGTGTGGGTGACACGGGGGCTGGGACAGAGGTGGGGGACAACCTGGCACCCAGGGTGTGAGCACACACATACACACACACACACACACACACACACACACACAAAATACCTTCACAGAACTGCAAGGGAAAACAGGTGGCTTTTTTTTTTTTTTTTTAGTTTTTTTGTTTGTTTTGTTTATTTTCTACATCTCCATGTCTACGGTGTTATTTTTTGCTAGTATTTTTTGTTTGTTTCTTTGACTGTAACATCAACTGAGGTAAACATCTGTGACCAACACATCTCCTAGAAAGGGCAGAGGGTCCCCACCCGGCCAACAGCGGCGGTGGCAGCCGTGGCCTGACAGGGTTTGTCTGGGGCCAGACTGGTGGCTCCAAACCCAGGGCAGGCTGGGCTACGAAACTACGGTCCCTTCCCAACGCTAACATCCTAGATACTACGACGAGGGAGCCAACTCCCAAACAGGATCTTAACAGAGAAAAAGAGAGAAAGAGAAGAGAGAGGGCCTGGCGGGCACGTGGACTGTTGGAATTTCGCTTCCTTGTTATTGCAGGAGACACCAGGGTGTGGAGAGGCCTAAGGCAAAAGGAGAAGTTGCGGCAGGGGAGAGGTGGCCCCTGTGGCCCCTCGGGCTTCAGCTGGGCCGGGGGCAGTGAGGGGGAGGGCCTTCTGGGAGACCTGGCCCTTGGCAGGAGGGGTTTTGCTACTTACCTGGCACGTGGAGGGTCCCATGTCCCCAGGGAGGAGAGGGGCCAGGCCCTGGGGCAGCCACACAGCTTGTAAACGGGACCTAGGCAGGGCAGGGGACCTATAGCCCTTTGCATGGTGGGAGTGAGGGGCAGAGCTGGAAATGTGGTGGTATTAGGGGACTCCAGGCCAGAGGGCGGTCAGAGACTCTTCGAAGCCAGCCTGGCCCATCAATGCCCCAGAACCCAGTAGGGACCCACCTAGTAGGGGTGGCCCAGGACCGTGGGTGGGGCATGGCCAGGCTGAGGGCACAGCCTCACCCCTATTGAGGTTATTGCGGGGATCCCAGGCCTCCAGAGAGGGCAGGGTGGTCACCCGGGAGCACTGGGCAAGGCTGGGCTCCCCTCAGTGTTGTTGCCCTGGTGTCTGAAGGGTCCTTCAGATGCCTCGGGGCTGCTTCCTCTGAGCGCTGTGGGAAGATGCAGGCCCAGGCACCCTGAGAGGCGGGCAGGTCTCTGGAGGCAGCCGGACACAGTCACTGGAACATCTGAGGTAACACACACACCTAGGCACTACATACTACACAGCCACACCCAGGCACAGCCACACCCAGGCACTCACACCTAGGCAGACACTCACAGCTACGCACACACCTGTACTCTACGCACTCACACCTAGACACACACCTGTACTCTACACAGCCACACCCAGACCTACGCACTCACACCTGAACTCTATACAGCCACACCTGCAGTGTAGCACCCCACACCTCGGCACTCCCACACCACACCGCATGCAGCTCCCAACCCCCCTCCAGCAACCTGAGAGACACAGGAAAAAAAAAAAAAAACATCAGCCGTCTTTGGAGGCTAAGGGGTTTGACACCAATAAAAACCCAGCTGAGATTCCTAGCTGGGGATCCCCTTACTGCAGGCTGGGAGGGTCCACAGGTGGCAAGAGACTAAGGGGGAGGGTCTCTGCTAGTCAGCAGGGTCCCGCACAAGAGCCAGGGCTGGGAACAAGGGTGTGGAGGAGTCACTAAGGGCCTGTTGCCCCAGGAACGTCCTGTGCACACACACACACACACACACACACTCTCAAGCATACATCGGCACCCAGACATTTGCTACATTTTCCTGGGGCTTGGCTTCTCCCTACAGCCTCCCCAGCAAGCGGTGGGTCTCAGCGCAATGTCCTCATACCAGCCAGTGCCCAGCGGCCTGCAGCCCCTCCTTCGCCCAACTTCAGTCCTTCTCTGTGCCCAGGGCCCCAGGTGTGGGTAAGAGTGGGGGGGGTGGAGGGAAGATGTGGATCTGCCAGGGGATGCCAACAGTCAGGAGCAGAATTTGGCGGGATTCCGGGGTTGGGGGTGTCAGGGGGGTGAAGCCCCCACGCTCCGTTGCTCCCAGTGTGTGTGGGGGGGTGGGGGTGGGGATGGGGGTGGGGTGGGGGCCTCTGGAATCCTCTCAGGTCTGCAGGGTTCGGCTCCTCCAGGTCAAGCACTCGCCCCCACGAGACCGCGTGGGAGGTGTCTGCAGGTGGCATGGTCACCAGGCTGTTGTGGCGGGCCAGGGACAGCCGGCCCGCCTCCCTCTACTTGTGGCGGTGGCTTCTTTTCCATCTCCTGCTGCCAACACCAGCACCGGCTTGTTGCTTGGGGTGGGGATGGGGGTCCAGGGAGGCTCCCGCATCCCCCCTCCCCCCCGTCCTCACCTGGATGTGCATGGTGCCCCAGGCCCGAGGGCGGCTCAGACGCAGATCTCGATGGCTGTGGCCAGCACCACCTGCCCTTTGCTCTTGTCTGGGCGGCCATCGGTCCTGCCGGAGGGCCCCGGGGGCGCCAAGCCGGTCTCGGGCACAGGCACCGGCACGGGTACCGGCACGGGCACAGGTGCAGGCCCGACGGCCGGGGGTGCGGGCCGGGAACCGCTGCCGCTTTCGGTGAGCACCGTCCGCTTGAGCGGCCCGGGCGCCTCGAGGCGCAGCGGCCCCGCAGGCAGACGGTCCCCAGGCGGCTTGCGCGAGCGGTGCGAGGGCCTGCGCCGCAGCTCCGATGTGAGCTCGTGCTTGAGGAAGCGGAAGACCTCCTTGGCCGGCCCACGGCGCTCCGGCTCCAGAGCCAGCAGGCGCTGGAACATGCGCAGCGCAGGCTCGGTGAAACGCCGCCACTGTGACGGCAGCCCTGGCAGGCGGCCACGCTGCCAGCGCACGAACTCCTCGAAGAAGGCGTCGGCGCCCGACGCCGCCTCCCACGGGAAGTTGCCCGTGAGCACGCAGAAGATGAGCACGCCGAAGGCCCACACGTCCACGCCTGTGTCCACGGCGAAGCCGTCGGCGCGGCCGGCCTGGCACACCTCGGGCGCCGTGTAGGGGATGGTGCCGCTCACGCGCTTCACGCGGCAGCCCACGCGGCGCGTCATGCCGAAGTCAGCCAGCTTCACGCGGCGACACTCGCGGTCGAAGAGCAGCACGTTCTCGGGCTTGATGTCGCGGTGTACCAGCTGTCGCCCGTGCATGAAGTCCAGTGCCAGCCCCAGCTGCTGCACACAGCGCTTCACGGTGTCCTCGGGGAGCCCCACCTGCCAGCCGGCGCGGAGAGGACAGTCACCCTCAGCGGCTCCTTCCCGCATCCCACCCACTTGTTGCCCCTTCTCTGGGTGGACTCTGGAGTTTCCTTGATGCAGGAACCACTTGGCCACGGCGCCATGAGCTCCCCCTCCGCTGTCTCATGATTTAGTGGGTGGCCACTGTGAGCCATTAGCCAGCCAGTGCCCGGCACCTTCCAGCATAGTCTCCACTCCCTGGCTGCAGGGCCCCCTTGCCGCCAGGTGGCTCTGGCTTCTCCCTCTTGGGCAAGTCCAGGGGAGGGGGTGAGGTGGGGTGGGACCCCACAGGAGACTGCCTTGTCCCTTGGGCTCACAGAGCAGTCAGGACCTCTGTCTTTGCTCTGTATCCCCAGTCCCCACACAGTGACCGCACATGCAGGGGCAGGTACCCAAGTGAGTGGCCCTTCTGCTCCCCCACTCTCCCTCTGCCTCCCCCGCCTCCTCCACAAGACTGTCACCCTCAGCCTTGACCCCCATCTCCAGTACCTGGGGAGGGATGATGTCAAACAGGTCCCCAGCGGGCGCATACTCCTGGGCGAAGACGTAACAGTCCTCGGTCTCGAAGACCACGTCGAAGACTTTGATGATGAAGGGGCTCGCAGACAGGCTGTTGGTGATGCTCACCTCCCGCAGGAAGTTCTTCAGCTTGGTTTTGCTCTTGTTCACGAACTTCAGCGCCATTTTCGTGCCTGGGGTCGTGGTGGGAGCAGGTATGCTGCAGTGAAGCCCACTCCCCTCCCTCCCGCCCAGGTCTGTCCGCTGACCCTGTTCTAGCGCCACACAGAGGTGGGCAGGGGGATGTCTTTCCTGCCACTTGCAGCCCCTACCCTGCCAGGAGGGCCTCTGGCCTCCAAGAACTCCCCACCCACCAGATGCAGGGTGGGGGGAACTTAAAAAAAGTTCATGGCAAAATGTACATCATGAGAAAAGAAAGTCCAGTTTTCAAAAAGCTTCAGCAACACATCGTTTCTGGAGCCTGGAGCCTCCTGCCCGCTCCAGTTCCACATTCAGGATGTGTTTTGAGACAATGTATTCAGCATGCAGGTGGGTAGCCAATGCCATTAATCCTTGAACAACACAGAATGGCCACAGTTTTCACAACTTGACATCGTATCAGCCATGATAAATAATCCAGAGATGACGTAAGCTACTCAGGAGGGCCATGTGCAAATCCTGGGTTGTCTGCAAATCCTTGAGTGTTTGTAGGGGTTGCCATCCGCTAGGGGCCTGAACCCAACCCCCTGTGGGTATCAAAGGTTAAGGGAGCTTGTCTGTTTCCCATTTATCTCACAGAGCTAGACTGCAGTTTCTGGAGTGCACAGTAGGGGATACTGCGAGGCACAGGTCCCGACACACCCATCTGCAGGCAGGCTGTGCCCATGTGACCACCTAGTACTTGCACAGCTCCCAGACCCTGCCTGTAGCACTTCACATGGCTCATACTTCCCAATGACCCTGTGAGGTGATGTAAGTGACCCTATTTTACAGAAGGGAAAACAGGCATGTGTGGAGTGAGGGTCAAGTCCTTGGCTTGAGAACACACAGCAATGCCCAGGGCTCCTGCTGCTGCTGTCTGTCCCTCAGTCGGCACAAAGCCCTTGCCCAGGTGTGTGCAGTCCCTGAGTGGCAGCTGGATGGGCACTGCTGGGAGTCCAGGGTTCGTGTGGAATAGGGAGGGGAAGTGGCAGGTGCAGAGGGAAGAGAAGGTTCTGGAGCTGACCGGAGTCATCTGAGTGCAGAGCCTTTGTGGCTGTAGGACCTGGGCCAAGTGACTCACTGTGTCCCTTATCTGAGCTGACCTCCCAGGATTGGTCCCACTGCCTCGGGGCATGCGCCCTAGGCTGTCATTGTGACCATGGAGATTGCCTGGGTCCAACTGCCAGTTGTACCCCTTGCCCTGAACCCCAGGTTCAAGGGCAGCCCACATGTCACCAAAGCCGCCCACCACAGTCTGAACACCCTGGTCTCCCCACCCCTGATTCCTCCCTTGCAACCTGCCCAACTTTGTCCACTCCACCTGGACCCCTGACCTCCCTTCCTTATTGGCCTCCTGCCCCGCCCCCTACCCTGGGCTGCCAAGTGAGCACACCACCCATGTCGCCACTCACCTGTACCCTTGTAGGCCACCAGGTCAACCTTGCCATAGGTGCCTTTGCCCAGCTCCCGGACGAGTTCATAGTGTTTGGTGACGTCGCTGGCGGCCAGCGTGCGGAGGGTCAGCGCTTGCATGTCCTCGGTGAGCAGTGGCACACCCGTCCCAGATCCCGGGGCGGCCCCCGTCCCGCAGCAGGGCAGGGAGCGGGCTGGCTCGGGCTCTGGGCAGCCCACGCTCATCTTCTCCCTGTGGTGGGGGATACAGCATGACGGGGATATCAGGCTGGGGCCCCCTCCTCCGCCCCCCAAAACACCCAGAAGCCGGAGGTTGGGTCCAGATGCTATACCCAAGATGGCCATGAGAGGGCGACAAGCATCTTTGTCTCGTTAGCCTCCCTGGCTGATTCTAGGTCTTCACCCCTTGCCAGGGGCACAGCCAGCCCAGTCAGCTTGTACTGTCACCCATGTTTATGTCACACAGTGACAAGGACTCACACTGACCACTTCCACCCACAATTACTGGTGGACACCAGCACCTATCGCCAGGTGCCCTTTAAAACCCTGGGAACACAGGAACCAACATGCTTTGCTGGGGTTCATGTTCTGGGGGGAGCTGGGACAACCTCATGACCCCACACATTCTGTGTTACAGTGGAAAGGCATGTTCAAGACCAAACAAACTCCAGCAGACTGGGGCAGACATGGCCACGTGACAACACCGCCATGCACACCCTGGCCTGTGTCAACATGACATCTCACTCCTGCACGCACACCCACAGCTGTGAGCCCAGGGTCCCACCCAGCTACCAGTGAGCACCTGTCCCACAACAACCCAGGGGCTGCCACTGTGGTCCCCAGCTTAAGGCTTCTACTGCAGTACAAGCACTGCATATGAGCACTGGGCCTTAGCTGCTCCACTTCTAATCCAGCTCTCCGCTCATGCACCTGGGGAGGCAGTGGACGATAGTCCAAAGTTCTTGAGTCCCTTGCCAACCACATGGGGGACCTGGATGGAATTCCATTCCCCTAACTATTTCAGTCATTTGGGGAGTGGACCAGCAGAAGGAAGATCTGTTTCTATCACTTGGCTTCTTAAGTGAAATCTAAAAGGAAAAAAAAAAAAAAGGACCCAGACAAGTGACCCCTTTGGTGTGCACACAGCGAGGTGGCCCTGGATTTGGGATCCCCAGGGGCATCTGCGAGGTTGGAGGAACCAGGCAGCCCAAAAGGCTAGGGCTGGGGGGGCATAGTCAAAAGCCCCAGCCAAGCTCTTCTCTTTTCTTACTCCTCTCTGCTTTCACTCCCCATTCAGTTTCCCAGGTGTACCTAGGCGCCTTTGCTGTAACAGGAAAATAGTGCCCGTGTCCAGTATCCCCGGGGATGAGCTTTGACAGGTGTGTGTGCTTCACAGAGCCAACCCGGTGGTTCAAACACGGCGGGCTGCAAGCCCCAGGGCTTCCTCAGGCCCCTGCTGTACACAGGGCCCCATTCCTCACCGCCCTGTTTCCAGGCAACCACTTCTAGGCCATTCCCATCAGTGGGGGAGGGGTGGCCCAGAGGCGCCAAGCCGTTTCAAGGAGCAGCCTGTGCAGGGGTACTGTGCTGGTACCTGTGCCTGGGTGTCCTGCAAGCTGCCTCCAGACGCCAGGGCCCACCTCCTGCTGCACCCCATCCTACTCCAACTGCTGGCCAGACCCTGGCTCTGAGAGGGTTCAATCCTGATTCTGTCCATTGCTAGCAAGATGCCTTGGGCAACTCCAGTGAGCCCCAGTTTTCACCATATGTAAAAGGGGTGCAATAATAGGGCTTGCATCCACGGATCGCTGTGATGAGTAAATGAGACTCAGGGGTGGGTGTGTGGTCCAGCAGACACCTGTCTTGCACAACACCGGGTGGGTTCAAGTCCCAGATCTACCTCCTACTACCGTACACTCTTGGACACAGTAGCAATAGCTCAGAACCAAGTAGGAGGACCTGCATGGCACTCCTGGTTCCTGGTTTCAGCCATGGTCCGGCCCCAGCCAC
Organism: Ochotona princeps; assembly: GCF_030435755.1. Lineage (NCBI taxonomy): Eukaryota > Metazoa > Chordata > Mammalia > Lagomorpha > Ochotonidae > Ochotona > Ochotona princeps. Next base: position 24,181,842 of record NC_080855.1, on the reverse strand, counting down.
CCGTGGGCATGAGGACAGCAGGTGTACAGGCTGAGTGCCATCATCACCATCACTGGTTGCTTTCTTTCTCGCTGATCAGGGGCTCGGGCTGCCCATAGCTCGGGGCGGGAAGGGGAGGAGCTGCCCAGGAGCCTGGTGGCCTCCCGCAGGCTGCCCGTTGCTCTCCCTTCACTCAGCACGACCCAGCTTCCCACTTCCCACGGAGGGAACTTCCTGCCTCCCACCCAGCCCCACGTGGCGCTCCATCTGCACTGTCTCAGCCGGCTGGGGTGCTGGGAGCCCTCCTCCCTCCCTCGCAGGCCCCCCATCTTGTGCTTCTGTGTTCACTGTCTGCTGGGCCTCTCTCCCCTCCAGTCATAGAACCAATTGTTTTCTGTTTTCTAGTCCGCTTTAAGTAGGTGTCCCCAAGCCAGGGACTGTGTTAAACAGAGAGGCCTGGGGTGGGCAGGTGGTAAGGTGCCAGGCCTCTGGGAACCCAGCCCCGATGCTTTCCCTTAAACCCTGGCTTGGGGCAAGGGTGGGTGGCTGGCCCAGTGGCTGAGGCACCTGTGTGTCCTATCCCAGCTTCAAGCTCTAGGACCTGAGCCCCGTTTCCTGCCAGCACACATTCTGGGAGGCAGTGGTTCAAGTACTTGGGTCCCTTACATCCCCGGGGAGACATGGGCTGAGCTCCCAGCTTCTGGCTTTGACCGGAGCCAGCGTGAACATTTGAGGAGTGACCCAGGGGAGCACCTGCCCGAGTCTCCATGAATCCCTGGCTCCAGACAGCTCCCAGGGTCCTCTTTGCTGCAGTCACCTGCTGGGCCCAAGTGGGCTCAGGGTAGCTGGGGGGAACAGTGATTCTGACACAGCCAATGGAAGTGGTGTTGGTGCCCGCAGGTGTGAACAACACCGGCTCTGGACTGGCAGGCGTGGGCCAGTGCATGCTTGGGCCGTTTCTGTGGGGTATGGGCTACCCAGGCATTTTAATCAGTCCACAGCCCTCTTGGCCTTGAACTCCTTCTTTTTTAAAAAAAGATTTATTTATTTTTTATTGTAAAGTCAGATATAGAGAGGAGGAGAGACAGAGGGGAAGATCTTCCGTCCAATGGTTCACTCCCTAAGTGGCCACAAGGGCCAGAGCTGAGCAGATGCAAAGCCAAGAGCCAGGAGCCAGGAGCCTCTTCTGGGTCTCCCACATGGGTGCAGGGTCCCAAGGCCCTGGGCCATCCTCAGCTGCTTTCCCAGGCCGCAAGCAGGGAGCTGGAAGGGAAGTGAGGTCACTGGGATTAGAACAAGCGCCCATAAGGGATTCTGGCACACGCAAGGTGAGGACTTTAGCCACTAGGCTACTGTGCTGGGACCTGACCTGAACTCTTAATTGGATGCTGGGCTGTTCCCCTGACCTGTGGCCTCCCTGAGGGCTCTGGGTGGGGCAGGTCCCGTGTGCACTCACTTTCAGTAGCTCCTGGGATCACATGGGTGCAAGTGGCCACCAACCGTCCCCTTCCACACCCTGAGTGCTGGGCCCCTTACTCCTGTGGCCTTAGACACGCTCAGGGTGGGTACTGGGCTATGTCAGGGGCACCACCACAGAAGTAGTTTGAGCTGCCTCCATGTATGGCCTCATCCTCAGGCCACGCCCATGCACAGTCCACTCCCCTGCACTGCTTCTCTATGGCTCACGTCCCTCCCATCTTGTCCTCCCCCGACTCCAACTTCTCCCTGCATCTCAGCACCCACTCCTCCAGGAAGTCCTCCATGGCAGGTGCTGCTTCCAGCTCTGCTGAGTGGAGACAGGTCTGTCTGTCTCTGTCCGCAGGCCCAGAGTTCCCCAGAGGGAGGGGCTGGATTGGATTGGAGCCTTTCCCCACCCTACCCAGGCATACAGGGTCCATCTCTGGGGGTCCATGCGCCCTGTTGCCCCCACCTTTCCTTCCAGCCTGTTGTCCACAAGCTGCCCGCAGTACAAGAGGAATTCATCCTCACGGCTGTCCCCAGGTACACTCTGCCTTTGACCCAGTTCCGACGCATGTGACTTCAGAGGCTCCAAGGGGAACTACAGAAACGGCACGGGCCTTGAGGCTTAGCAGGGCTGGCCTGCATCCTGACATGTGCCACTTTCTAGCTGGGTGACCTTGAGCAAGTCGCACCATGTCTCTGAACCTCTGCAGCTTTGTTTCCACCTCCACGAGGAGAAGAGTAAGTTGCAGCCATGGTGCTGGCACCCTCTGCTCCCTGCATGCCAGGTCCTGTTCAAACCCCTCTGAGCAGGCCCCGCGGGGTAGCCAAGTGGCTAGTCCTCACCTTGCATGTGCTGGGATCCCATATGGTCGCTGGTTCTAATCCCGGTGGCCCCACTTCCCATCCAGCTCCCTGTTTGTGGCATGGGAAAGCAGTTAAGGATGACCCAAGGCCTTGGGACCCTGTACCCATGTGGGAGACCCAGAAGAGGCTCCAGGTTCCTGGATTTGGATTGGTACAGCTCCAGCCGTTGTGGCCACTTAGGAAGTAAATCAACAGACAGAAGTTCTTCCTCTCTGTGTGTCTGACTTTCCAATAAAAAAAAAAATAAGTCTTAAACAACCAACCTCTGAGCTCTCTGACACTATGGGAAGGTCCCCACATCACCCCTTGGAAAGGAGCGAAGCGAGGCACCAAGGGACCATGTCGCCTGCCTGGGATCACCCAACAAGCGCCGGGATGGGCTCCAGAGTGGGTACTCTCAACACCCCATGGTTTTGCTTTGTTTTTTTCTTATTCTAGAATGATGGAAATCTCTCTCCCAGGGCCCTCTGTAGCCAGGCCAGGAAATTGAGGCCCAAGTCTCCACCTAGGACGCTTCTGGCTTCTTTGTCTCGCTCCTGTTGAGTGCCCAGCACTTGTCAGCCAGGATGCCACACCCCTATCAGCCGGTTTGCTCCTCCTACAATCTCAGGCCCCAACAGTGCAGCAGGACACGCCCCTGGGGTTACAAGGCCAGGGTCCAGTAACAGTGCAAACTCCATCCTCAAATTTATCTCACCAATATTGTTGCCGCTGCACCTGCTGGAAGGCACAGCTGTGAACATCTCCACCCATGGCACTGTCTCCCCACACTTGGTTGACTGCTGTCCACCCCATGCAGCCTCTCGCCCCTCTCCAGGGTGTATGTAGCCTTGCTAGTCCCCAGGGAACCCACCACTTCCCTTACTAAAGGTGGGTGGGGTCCCAGGTCTCCATGGCAGCAGCCACAGCTTTGCCACCTGCCAGGAGGGCCACAGCAGTGGGGGAGGGTTTCCTGGGTAAGAAGCAGGGCCGGCCGCCCACTGCTTCCTGCTGGGTGGGTGGCTTGAGCAGGGTTCCACCCCAATGAAACCGCACCCAATTCAAGCCTACCCATCGCACACATGCAACACACGTGTATACCTATGGAGAGGTGTGTGCATGCACACACATTCACACACAGTGAAAGCTGGTGTGGCCAGCTTTCACTCCCTGAGGCCCCATTCACCCCCTTCTCCAGGAGTACCACATGGCGGCTGGCAGGGGCTGCCCAGCCTGAAGTGTGTCCTTGCCTCCTCTGCAGGCGGCGTGGCCACATGGCTGGTTTCCCTCACTGGAACGTGAACAGACGTGCTGTGTGTCACAGCCAGGCGGCAGCTGCGAGGAGGTGGTGCAGGTACCTCTGTTCTCTCCCTCAGGGTGCTGGTCTGATGCTGAGGATCCCAGAACCCTAAAAGGGGGCACAGGCACCTGATGCTGAGGACGAGCCCCTCCTTGTGGGTATGTGAGTCGGCAGGTGCTGGACTGCTGGGAGATGGGGTGACAGGAGCCCAATTTCTGGCTTCTGTAGTTGGGAGGCGACAACTGGGATTTGAATGGCCCGCCTGGCACTCGGTCAGAGGAGGCTCAGCTCACCAGAGCCGCATGAACCCTGGGGATAGCGAGTGACCAGACTCCCATGACAGTGGGGCTGGGACACGGTGACCAGCCTGTCCGGGGGAGAACAGGAATGCTGCAAACACCTGCAGAGCAGTTTCCGTGTGCCAGGGGCCGGGCTGACCGCCCTGCGTCACATCCTGCCATCCTCAGAGATGCCTGCTGTGCTGTCCTTGGCTAGCCCTCTGCAAAAACGGAGGCTGCTGGGTCCGGCGGCGTGGCCTAGCGGCTAAAGTCCTCGCCTTGAACGCCCCGGGATCCCATATGGGTGCCGGTTCTAATCCCGGCAGCTCCACTTCCCATCCAGCTCCCTGCTTGTGGCCTGGGAAGGCAGTGGAGGACGGCCCAATGCATTGGGACACTGCACCCGCGTGGGAGACCCGGAGGAGGTTCCAGGTTCCCGGCTTTGGATCGGCGCGCACCGGCCCGTTGTGGCTCACTTGAGGAGTGAAACATCGGACGGAAGATCTTCCTCTCTGTCTATCCTCCTCTCTGTATATCTGGCTGTAATAAAATGAATAAATCTTTAAAAAAAAAAAACGGAGGCTGCTGCTGCGGCTTCAGCACCTCCGAATTTTACATATTTTGTCAGCTTTGTAACAGCATTAAGAGGTGTCACGGTTAAGGGGTGATTAGGTCATCTGACGGTAAATGATGAATGAATGGCTCAGACCACTGAATGAATGAAGGGAACACAGTGAATGCATGAATGCCTTCAGTGAAGGAGCTCCTTTGGATTCTCGTCCTGTTTCTCATCCTTCCACCTTCGATCATAAGATGATGCCGTAAGAAAGTCCTCACTGAATACCTGGCCCCTAATCTTAGGCTGCCCAGCCTCCTGCACAGCCACAAAGACAGGTCTTTCTGTTTCACCGTCTGCGGTCGGTGGTACCCTGTTATAGCAGCAGAGTGTGAGCCAAGTCAGACACTGAAGCCCAGCTGGGCCTGGCCACCTGCCCAAGGGCTCAGCAGCAGGGCTGGGATTTGAACCCAGGTGCTCAGGTGTCAGCTCCCGCATCCTCTGCAGTTCTAGGAGGCAGCCCCGACTCACAGTCAGATGCGACAGGAAGTAAGTGCGCTCTCTGTTGCTGGGGGTGGAGAAGCAGAGGCGGGGTGCCCATCTGTTGGGGAATCGGTGGTGGTGAAGGGGGGTGAGGTTGGGCCTAGTGATGCCAGCCAGACTGTACTGGGATTCCCAAGTTCTCTGCCTCCACTTCCAGGTCCTCTCCCTCCGGCCACTGAACTTAGGCTATGTCCCCAGCATGGGGAAGTTCTCCAGGCTGGGCGACTGTTGCAGGGTGGATCACTTACTTCTCCATTTAACCTGCTAACACACCTGTGCCCCCCATCAGAGTGCCTGGGCTGGCTCCCAGCTCTGGCTGCATGGATGAGGTCCCTGCCAGCCGTGTGGCCGACCTGGACTGAGTTTTCGGCTTCTGGCTTTGCTTCCCCACCTTGACTGCTTCAGACCACAGCGGGAGTGACCAGTGGATGGGAGATCTGTCTCTCGACTGCTTTCCCAGGCCACGAGCAGGGAGCTGAATGGGAAGTGGAGTCGCCAGGATTAGAACCGGTACCCATATGGGATCCCGGTGTGTTCAAGGCGAGGATTTTAGCCGCTAGGTCACCACCACCGGAGATCTGTCTCTCAAACAGCTTTGCAACAGGGTGCGACTTGAGGCCCTGAGGCAACAAGTCAGCGCCTCAGAGCTCTCCCTGGGCTCTCCCTGCCTCCCTGGAAGGTGACAGTGTTGGAGTCACTGCTTCCTGTCGGCCAGCCTGCGTGACTGAGCCCGCTCTCCACACCTCCTTAGCCACTTGCGCTCAAGTCCCTCCCTGATGCTTTGCTGCAGCTGTTAGTGAGACAGTACGACCTCAGCCAGGGTCACAAAGCTGGAGGACGGGTGTGCAGCTGCTGGGGACTCGTTGTCCCCATGGCAGGCGGGAAAGCCCTCCCGTGTGAGCAAAGCTAAGAGGCAGTGACCTTGGCACCTAGGCACAGGCCTGCCTGAAAGGCCAATGATTCTTCTGCACACATGTTTCAGGAATCAATACCATTTCCTTTTGACTTGGCTAAGTCTGAGCTGTGTTTATGTAACCCGCACCTTCAAGATTCCAGGCAAGCATACCTAGCGGGGCGCAGGCACTGGATGGGCGAGCTGTGGGCATGGGCGGGCAGGTAAGAGTGACGCATTTGAAACAGGCAGATAAAGCTCAACCCCCTCCATGCCACGAGGCTAGGAAGACAATGGCCAGTGTCCAGGTGTTGCCAAGGAGGACCTTGGCCTCGGGGACGGGCACCTTTCTGAAGCGACACCTGAGTGGGTCTCGAAGGGGATAGCCAACCAGCAGGAAACCAAGCGGGTCCTTGAAAGCAAAGCCCATGCCTTCATCATCCTGCTATTCTCAGCACCGAACCAGGGTGTGACAAATGCCGGGTGAATAATTCTTTACATGTTGGGGGAAGTTGTACCTTTTTATATCTTCACTTCCTTGAACGTGGCCCTATTATAGCCTACAAACACAGGTATTCTTCCAGTGGTGAAGTATCCTTGGCCCCTCTTGATAGATGCAGAGATGGCCGGCCAGAAGGGAAGACTGATCCATTCAAAGTCACATAGAGGGCCAGGGTGGGGGGCTGGGCCAGAGGCCACAGTGTCCGCAGGGTAAGGCACTGTCTCCCTTTGACAGTCCCAGCTGAGGGTGACACTGGCCACCGAGGCTGGCGAGGCTGTCCCGGGACTGACCCTGAGTGACACTCAGGCACCTTTGTCCTGTGCCAGGTGCCTCGTGTTGATGGATTCATCTAACCCAGGCACGTGCACAGCTGTCAGCCACAGTCCACAGAGGAGACACGGAGTGGTTGTATCAACCCATCACAGCCAGCCATCCAGTTGCCCTCAAAGCACAGCCCCATGATTTATGGTCTCTGAGATCACACAGCAGAAACCCTATCTCTTTGCTCAGTGCCTAAGGCTTCCCATGGCTGCTGCCTTCCTATCTTTGTAGCAATTCCTCTGTGCCGGGACCCAGAAGGGTTAATCTGCTAGCCCAGAATCACTCAGTCCCTCCTCCTGAATGGCTTTCCCTTCCCCATCCAGGTCTCTGGCCCAAAGCCTCAGGCCTCCCTCCAGCCAGAACTGCTTCAGCACCACACAGGCATGGACAGCACCCAGGCTGGCCCAGCCTCCAGGACAAGGCCAGTGGAACTGCTGGGGAGCCACTCTGGTCTCTCTGGTCGCTCATCACTTCCTCCCAGCCGTGAGCTATTTTCACCTCTCAGCTGCCACTCTATGGTCTTCCTCTCCCCTCAGGACTCTTCTTTCTTTTGAAATGTATTGTATTGGAGCCAGCTCCATGGTGTAGGATGCTGAGCCTCTGTCTGCAACTCCAGCATCCCATTTTGAGTACTGGTGGCTCCACTTCTGATCTAGCTCTCTGCTAATGGCCTGGGAAGGCAGTGGAGGAAGCACTCATGTGCCTAAGGCTTAGCTCCTGGCTTCAGGGTAGCTCAGCTCTAGCAGTAGAGGCCAACTGGGGAGTGAACTAGCGGATGAAAGATGTCTCCTCTCTCTGTAACTCTGCCTTTAAAACAAAAATACGTCTTTTTTAAAAGGTACTGTGTTCACTTGAAGGACAGAGGGAAAGAGAGAGAGAATCTCCCATCTGTTGATTTACTGCCCAAAGGCTCACACGAGATGGGGACTGGACCAGGCTGAAGCCAGAAACTCAATCCAGGTCTCCCATGTGGGTGGCAGCAATGAAAGTACTTGAGCCTTCACTAGTTGAGCAGGAAATGAGATCAGAAGTGGAGCTGGGACTTAAACCAGGCAGTGCGGGCATCCCGACTAGTGTAGTAATTGCTATGCCAAAGGTCTGCTCAGGTGCAACAGCCAGAGAGCACCACATGACTCCCAGCTTCCCTGCCCCCAGCTCCCATCTTTCATAAAGTTCTTACACTTGCCCTTGGGCTCTCTCTCTGCCGAATCACCTCCCCCCCTTGTACATCCTGGTCTCCCGGCTGTTCCCTGAACACCCTCGCCCCCTTGCCTGCTCCTTCCCCCAGACAACCACATGGCTCGGCTTTCCTAAGCTCAGTTGCCAGCAATGCCCCCTCTGCACTCCTAGTGCCCAGGACCCTGCCCTAGGATCTGCCCCCGCCACTGACTGAATGCCTGAGGTCACTGGCTGGGCTAGGATGGCCACAGGGCCTTTGTCATCTGGGAGCACTTAGGCACCAAGGGGCAGGGACTCTGTGGGCAGGCTTTGTTCATGCCTGCGGTCCCCAGCAGCTAACCCAGTGCTTGGCATGCTGCGGGCACTGCACAAATATTTGTTGACTGAATGAGGGCACACATTGGGACCTTCCCAGCATCAGACCACAGACACTGAGTGGCAGTCTCCCCCACCGGGAGCATCCTGGAGTCCCCTGAGGCTCCCTGTGGGGCTGTCTCAACCTCCCCTCCCAGCAGGCCAGTAGACAGCTGCTTACAGCTGTGCTCCCAGGGGGACAAGCTACCCAGCCTCTTTCACCCAGGCCATGGCAGGGGGAGCCCTTAGGGGTGGGGGAGGAAGTTTTCCCAGCCTAGCTGCCTGTCCAGTGTGCAGACAAAAGCACGGAAGTAGAGGGTGGTGAGGGTGTATGGGGGGGTTACCCATCCCTGGCTGATGGGTGGAAGATCCCAGCTGGGCATTCATCAGTAGGGGAGGGAGGACTGCCGGAGAGAAGGCTCCCCTCCCAGGCAGTTACAGCCCTTCCTTCTTTGCCCTCCCCCCGCAGCCCCTGCAGAAGAGTGAGCCAGGATGTGGCTGCACCCAGGGGCCTGCAAATCCAGACAAACATTGCCAGTCTTGCCATGGCAAGACAATCCAGACAAGCCATTGCCATGTGGCTCTGGGCTGGTGGTCTACCTTCCTGGGCCTCTGGCTTCTTAACCATTCACAGAGGATAATGGCCATAAAGTGCTATTCCTAATAGCTGACACTTATGGACCATTGAAGTTCAAGTGCTTCATACAGATTCACTCATTTAAACTTCACCCCAAGCTGTTATTATTCTCATCAAATCTCTTAGGGCTCCAGGAGGTAGGGGAAGATGAGGTGGCCTGGCCGAGCAGTCACAGAACCTCAGTTCATGAGACTTTGTCTCACTCCAGCACATCCAGTAAAGATTTGCTGAGCACTTGCTATGGGCACAGCACAGCTGCCATGCGGGACACCGTGTTCCAGGCAGCTGGTCCTGCCCCCAAGGAGCCAAGCCCAATAGCAGACCCCTAAGGAGGAACCCCCAGCTGGGTCCTGGCGAGGCAGCTGGCGGTGGCGGTGGTGACAGTAGGCAGGATGGGCCTCCCTTGCCCAGAAGGCTGTGGGCAGGTGGATGTGGCGGTGGCAGACTTCCTGGCAAAGGGCATTGTGAGGACACCCAGAGCTGGGGCTGTGTGCCAGGAAGCCTGGGGACAGCGAGCAAGCAGGACGGCTGTCCAATGGTGGACAAGAGGACTGGAGGACAGAGAGGGTGCATGGCTGTGAGGCCACGGTGAAGACTTGGCTTCCATTGTGAGGGACACCAGCTCTGGAATCCCTGGCCCTTCCTGTAGCTAACCCGTGCCCCAGGCTCTGGGACCCATGAACTTGACCTGGGCCTTGCATTTGGGAGACTCTGGGTCCAGCCCACATGGGTTCATTGTCCTGGGAGGAATGCAGGGTAGTCTAGAAGTTTATGGAGGGACAGTCCTATTGTAGCCTTTACCCAGCCAGGACACATTCCAGAAGGAGGCTGGAGCCCAGGTCGGGTCCTGACAGGTGTATGGCTCTGGCCGTGCCTTGTGAACTGCGGGTAAGTGGCAGAGAGGTGGGCGGGCTCTGCCCTGAAGCCTGGACCCGCCTGAGGCAGTCAGGGCCTGTACCTGCTGAAGTAGGGCTAGCCTGCCTTCTCTATTCCTGGGCTTTTGAGGACAAAGAGAAAAGCAAACCCTCAGGAGGTCCTTGGCACCATTCATGGCGTTTTACAAACACTTACTCACTGAGTCCTCACCGTGACCCTGCGGAGCGGGTACCAGCATCCTCCGACTGAGAGAGACAAGGCACAGAAAGGTTATGCACCTTGCCTGAGGTCATAGAGCCCGGCCTAGGCTGGTGCTGGCTGCAGGGCTGCCAGGCGCTGGCTCTCCTTGACCATGGGACACTGACCACCTGAAGGCTGCTAGGGCTGGGCTGCCTGAGTCGCCTGTCTAGTTCACCAGTCTACTGCCTGGAGCCAGTGTGGCCCTCTCTGTCCCTCCTGTAGTCACAGGGATGGGGGCGGGGTAGGCGCTGTGACAGTGTCACTCATGAAGCAGGCACAGCTCAAAGCACTTTCCCTGGAATGGCTTTATTTAACCTCACATCCACCAGAGGATGTGGGAGCCGGCAGCACCCCCAGGCTGTATCAGAGGAAACTGGGCATTGGGGAGCATGGACTTGGACTTGGCCAAGATGATGCAGCTGGAGGGAGGACTCTGACAGCAGGATTCCCACCCAGGTGGTGTGATGCTCAAAGCCACATATCAGTCTCTGGGTGGCCTTCAGAGTTGGGCTGTGGTCCCTGCTGTGGGACTGAGGTGGTGTGTGGCATGGAGCACTTGGCCCCTGCTCCCAAGTCGGGGTGGTGCTGGGAGATGAGACGTGTCCTCTCTGTAGCAGCAGGAGAGGGGAGAGGGGGCCTGGAACAGAGGCTTCACAGCCCAGCTATGTATGTGGGCAGTGGGAGGGGAGCAAGAGAGAGGAGCCTGGGGAAGACGGCCTGGCCAGGGGCCATCGGCCTGAGCTCCCTAGCCTGCCAGGATGTGGCTCTCACCGGCTCAGCCTGGGTCCCTACCCACAGCAGCAGCGGCAAGCCCCACGCTCTCCTGCACTGCCCGCTGCTCTATGACCCTTCCCCACCTCCAGGACATGGACCTAAAGCCCACCACCTGACACGCCTGGTTCCCAGGGAAGGACAATGCCAAGGATTAGCTGTACACTTGTCAATGCCACCCTGGATAAGGGTCAGCAGGTGGACAGCCTCTGTCCAGGGCCCTTTCCCTCCCTGATTTCCTGGGTAATGCTGGTCCATGTCCTGTTATGTAGAGGAGAACGCTGAAGCCCAGAGAGGCGGAGTAACTTGCAGAAGGTCACACAGCAGCTAAGTGAGCTTCAAGGCCTGTGTTCTATAGCCTCAGGCTGCCATGGACTTTTGTCCAAGGCCATGGTCCATGGCTGAGCTGCCATGTCAGCTCCTGGCCCCTGGCCCAGCTCCTTGGCAATACCCATTGGCTTCATAGATGCTTAGGAAAGGTTCGTATTTCTGAGTGGCTCCTGTGCATCTGGGTCTCCTCCTCTCCTGCCTGAACAAAACTTGGAACAGCTTGGACCAGGTCCTGGACAAGGAGGAAGCTCCCAGTCAACAGAATCTTCAGTCTAATTCTCTGGACCGACAATCTTGAGAAGGCCTGGGCCTAGAACCTGCAACTATGTGCTCATGATGGGAAAAGAAAGGTTCATGGCCAATGTCTCCAGCACGGGGCAGCACTGGGTGGGAAGTGAGAGACCCCAAAAGACTTCACACGGGCCACTACTCAGTGCATGTTGCAACCTGGCCACAGGGTGGCAGGGAATACCCCTGTGTGCAGAACGTACACATAGGTCGCCTGCCAAGCAAATACTTTCCTGGCTTCCCCGCCGGGCCTGCAAATCAGATGCCGGCAGCAGGAGATGGCAGGTGGCCTGCAGGAGTGAGCAGGCCAGGTAGGACTCAGGGTAAGCCTGATGGAAGCTGGAGACTGCCACATCGCCGGGTGGCCCCCCAACACCAGCATTTGGACAGGGACTATCCCAGGCACCGACAATGATGACAAGGACCTATAGGCAATGACAAACTCATCCATGCACACCCAGACACACGCAGCTGCCACTGACTCCAAGCTACCAAACCAGTCCCACAATGTACCTGTCCAGGGGAAGTAGAGGCAGGTGGCTGCTGTGGACCCATCCCACAAGTTGGAGGAGGCGGGCCAGGGGGGCTCTTCAAAGGAAACAGAGTCAGGGGACAACAGGAGAGGAGGGACAGTTGCGTGGGTCCACAAGGGGATGGGACAGCTGATGGCTCAGTGGGGAGCCACTGCAGAGCAGTGAGGCCCCAGAGGAGGCGAGGCCCCACTTGCTGCCGCCCTCTGGTTTCCTCATCGCTGGCCCTGAGCACAGCAACCCCACTCCTAGCTCTGTGGCCCCTGGTTCCAGCCCCTTGCTTCCGTGTGTATATGTGAGAGAGAGTGAGAGTAAAGCTCCTGGAGGGGAGTGAACTCTCAAACGCATGGACCCTCCTGCGTGCTTCTCAGGGTCTCCCTTTGATCCACCTCAGCCCCCACGGCTAGTTCTGGGAAATGCCACCTGCTTACCCAAGGTCGCCCAATCTGCAGGGTGGCCAGCTCCCCCATTCCCCCTGACCCAGGCCCCACTGCCTAGGCTGAGTGTGGCTGCTTTCAATGTCCTGGAACCTGCAGAAGGGGCTGTTGCCAGAAGTCTCCTTTCCTGCTGGCCACATCCTTACCCCTGGGCCAGAGGTAACAGAGGAACCAGCTGCCCAGACCTGGAGTCTGCAGGACGATGGGGGTCAAGAGCTGGTTAGTTGGACCTGACCAACTCCACCCAACTGAGTGTGGCTTGGGTCAACTGAGGCCAGCTGAGGGCTCTGCCAGTCACAGCAGAGGGGACCCTGTCTCCAAACAGTGATAGGGCAGACGGTTGCTACAAGCTTATAACATGGGCACAAGATTCCTAACACTGCCAGTGGTGGTTTCCTGCCCCCAGACCCGGCCTCAGCGAGCCTTTGCTTGCTCACCTGCCAAATGGGGTCAGCATCCCGGTTTGCCCGTGGAGGTACAGAGAAGAGTTAAGGAAGTCCCAGCAACACAGAGCAGGCTTGAGGAAGTGTAGGAGGGGGCAGGGGTGCGGCGCTTTGGTCTAGAATTGCAGGGAACCACATGCCCTAGGCCTCTCAGCTCCCCAAAATGGTTAGCTTGGGTCCTGCTTTGTAGACCATCTACAAAGCTCACTTGGGAACCCTGCAGGTCCCCTTGGCTGAGGAGGGCACCCAACATTTTTTGTGAGGGTGGTGAGAAACCAGGCTAGGGTTTACTCACCTTGCAACATCTGAGGTCAGAAAGGTGTCCTGACCCCCATGGTGGCTGCTTTATCTAGCCCATGTCCCCAGGCCCTAGGGCCCCTCCCTGTCCTGCAGGGAGCAGAAAGTACCCGCTGGGTGAAGACCCTCACTGTCTGCCCCTCCTCTGTGGCCCATCATCCACACACCCCCCTTCCCACCCTGTCACAGACAAAAGACACACATATATACTTGAAGCCTCAACCATCACCAGGGCCACCTAGGGCAGGCCCCCTCACCTGTGAACACCCCCATAATTCCTCCCCGGTGGAGGGGGGAAACTTCATTGAGGAAGTCAAGCTGGCCCTGGTGGGGGAGGGGCTTTGTGCACCCCAAGGACCTAGGGCCAACACTAGCAGCTCAGTTTTTTGTTTTTTTTTTCGTAGGGGGGGGTCCAGCCCCGACTTGCCCCTCCCCTCTTGATGGCACCTGGGACTCCCCCACCACGCCCCCATGGGACTGGCGAGCGGTGGCCAAACCCCAGGGCTAGGCTGTGGGGGAAGGGAGAGGAGGAGGGGGCGGCTCCTCCAAGCGAGACACAAAGAGACGCCCTTCAGCCTTGGCTCCATGGCGACGCTGGGGAGGGGGAGCGCGCACCCAAGGACTTCCTGCCCCACCTGCGGGGCTGCAGGGACCTGCCGCCCCTCACCTGGGCCCGGCTTACCTGGGCTGGGGCCGCGGGGACGCCGCGGCAGGGGGTCTGGGCGCCGTCTCGGTCTTCGTCTGCCCGGCCCGGGGTGGGCTCAGGGCGCCACGATCACAGGCCGGGATGCGAAGGGCACAGCTAAGGGCTCGGTCGCCCCGGGCCTGAATCTTCGAGGAGGGGGTCCCCAAACCTGCCTGCTGGTGAGGGGTGTCTCCGGCTGTCCTTGGGTCCCTAGAGCTGGGATTTCTGTGTACCGGAGTTGGGGGGGCAGGGTGCCCCGCTCTGGGGACGTTCTGAGCTGGATCTCCGTGTCTTGAGGTGTGGAGTTGTGATGACCTATACCTTGGGAGGGGGTGCCCGCAATCCCGGTCCGGGGGCACACTGCGGTCTGGGTCTTAGGGGGTTCGGCTAGAAGATGGGGAGTCTTCGTGGCGGGGAAGGGGGGTCTCTCTCTTCCAAATAAGAGGAAGCCTTGGCTCGTCCCCGCTGGGGAGTCTCTCTGGGTTCGATCCGAAGAGGCCCCTCGCTTTCCTGGGGGTTCGCTGGATCCTGGCGGTGGTCGCGGTTGTTGTTGGAGCGGAGGGTGGAGGGGGGGGTCCCCCAGCTCTCCGGTCGCAGGAGGCTGCCTGGGTCCCGGCCACCAGCGGGCGAGCTGTGGGAGGAAGCCCCTCAGCCGCTGGGGGGCTCCGTGGCCGCCGCTACGAGCAGCCCGGCCCTACGGTGCCGGCCGCCGGCCTGGCCCGGGCTGTGGCTGCGGCTCCGGCTCGCGCTCCGCCTGGCGCTCGGGCCCCGGCCCCGGCGCCCGCCCGGGCTGCGCTCCATCGCGGCATCGCGGCTCCGCCCTCCGGCCCGCGCGCACCTGCCCGCCGGCTCGGCCGAGCTCCGCCCTCCGGCGCGCGCGCCGCCGCCGCCCGCCCCTTTGTCCGCCCCGCGCGCGTCCTCGCCCTACCCCGGGCGCGCGCTCAGGGACCCTCCGCCCCGCTCCGCCTTCCTGCCGCGCTGGGTCCTAGCGCCCGGGAACTCGCTCTCGCGCGCGCTCTCTCTTCCCATCCCCGTCTTTTCTAGGTCAAAGCCCACGAGAGGGCGAGAACGAGGTTAGAGAGGACTCGGGGGAGTCTGAGAGGGTCACCTGGTCCAGCTGCCCGCTCCTCGAGGGACCAGGCTGCCCCAGACTGTCCCAGTCTAGTCGTTGCTCGTGGGGGTGGGGGGATGGCGCCCGTGTGTATTTGGAGGAGCTGTGTGATCCCGCAAGCCGTTGCTTAGCAGGCCGACTGGCCGGTCCTTCCTTCCTTCCCGTCTAGTTCAATCGAGACCTTGGAGACATGACCGGGGGCGCAGGTGGGGGGGAAGGGGGGCTTCGGGGGTCCCTCCAACCCAGGTGGCCCTGCTACCCTTGCGGTGGCCCAACCTTCTCCCGCTGGCCCCAACTAAGGCGAGCAGGTGGAGTGCACGGTGCTGCAGAGCAGGGTCACACAGGGCGCACAGGGGCACAGGTGGACAAGCCCTGTTTGGCAGGCGGGGCAGCTGGCGGCAGAGATGGGTTGGGGACAGCCCTCCCCACCTTCCCTGGCATTCCGAGCCCCAGCCCTCCTTCCGGCGGCCCTGCCCCCGCCTTCTGTGACTGCCTCAGTCCAGCCTCCTCTTTTCAACCACACCGGCCCAGGTAGACTCAGGTGTGTGTGGGTGCGGCTGGGGTCAGGCCCGAGGTCAGGATGTGGCTAACCACAGCAGAGGTCTCCTCTGGGGCTGGGGGAAGGAGGTTGTTTTCAAGAGAAGCAACAACAACAACAAAAAAATCCCTGTTTTCACATAAAAATCATCAGACAGACTTCCAGATGTTCGGAAACACAGGATGGTGGGCTACGTGAAACCCCCTGGGGACACCCCTGACGGGGGACTCTTGGCCCAGCTCTGTCCTGCCTGCTTCTTCCAGACCTCCTGACTCTCTAAGTCTTTTCTATCCATCAGCTCTGTAACAAAAGCCTGCCTTAGGTTGCCCCCAGACATGAACCGGCCACCCTGTCACCTCCAGGGTGAACTCCAGCAACACCCACAACCTGCAGGTCAGAGCCCTGGCCCCATCTTCTCCTGGTGGCCTTGACCTCCAGCCATACTGTTCTGCTGCTCTGGGACACCCTTTTTGCCTAGGTACATTCAACTTCCCGCATCTGCAGGACCGTTATCTGTTTCTAGCTCTTCCAATAAATCTTTATTTAGAGGAGGCAACTGTGGCCTCAAAAGGGACAGGGGAAGGACCAGGCCTTGAAATGTTCCCAGCCATAGAGACCAAGAACCTTCTGGTTCAAGGCCACCTCTGCAGGGACCACCCTGGGATTCCTCACCTGGCGTTCTGATGACCCAACCATGCAGGTAGTAAAGGTTCATCAAAATGCATTGTAGGTAATCGGATCACACGCCCCACCCCACCCCAACCCTGCCCTTCTGGGATCTGCAGAGGTGGGGGGGGGGTCCTGCTTCTCAAAGAGGGTACGCTTCTGCGGGGAGCGGAGGAGGGTGCACAGCAAGGGTCCAACGGCACCTAATAAGTGGCCCCTTGGGACACCTGTATGCGTCCCATACCGGGGTGCTCAGTCCAGAATCCAGCTCCCTGCTAACGCACATCATGGGAGGCGGCAGGGGTTAGCACAAGTCCCCGGGCTCCTCTCGGGGTGTGGGGGAGACCTGGATGGAGTTCTAGACTGTCTGGCTTCTGGTTGGCCTGGCCTGGGCTGTTGTGGCCGCTGGGGGAGTGAGCCAGCAGATGAAAGAGCTTATTTTTCTCAAATCCTGTCCCCCGTATCTCTTCCTTTCAAAAAATAAATGCAGAAATGGAAAGAAAGAAAGTGCAAGACAGAGAGAGAGAGAAAGAAAACCCACCTATGGTCTACACAAAGAGGCTCGCTTTGCTTCCCAGGAGCTCCTGGTGTGGAGCTGCCCCCTGCCTCCTGGGAACACAGGGCTCCTCCCAGAGCAGCTTGCCCTTGGCTTTCTGGAAGTTCATCCTACACCTCTCTCATCCCTCTTCCAGAGCCTGCTCTTGCTGCCCAAAGGGTTCTTCCATTTCCCTCCTTCCCTCCGCAGTAAACCGTGGTCTGCTTCTCAGAGGACGGAACCCACATGGTCCCTCCCTGTTCTCCGGGCTGTGGCCCCTGCCCTTGACCACCCAGGGATAGGCCACTCTGGCTGGCTCAGAGGTCTGTTGCCATAGCAATGCTGCCTTCCCAGCAGTCTGGATGGATCGCAGAGCACAAAGATGAACCTTGGCTATGATTTCCCCAACACAGAAAACAAAAACCAAAAAACTGAAATAGGGACTGGTATTGTGCTAGCATCCCATACAACTGCTGGTTCGAATCCCTGCTGCTCTAGTTCCAATCCGGCTTCCTTGCTAATGTGCATGGGAGGGTAGCAGACACTAGCCCAAGTACTTGGTCCCCTGCCATCCATGTAGGGGACTTGGGTGGAGTTCCAGGCTCCTGGCTTTGAGTGTGACACCGCTCTGGATATTGGAGGCCATTTGGAGGAGGAAACCACATCAGATGGAAGATACTGTCTTTGTATCTCTCTGACTCTGCCTTGCAAGTAAATAAACCTTGAAAAACAAAACGCAGCAGTCAACATTGCTCCCTGCCCCAGCAGACACCTGAGCCAGGAACCCCAGGGACTTCTGAGTGTTAAGTGTTCACTAATCTGTCAGCTATTTCTACTACTATTGAGGGAGGCGAGAACTTGCAAGAGGCTTTTCATGTCCTTTGCCATCTTTGCACCATGATGTTTTTGGAATTCGGGGTATGCTGCCCGTTGCATGGCCTGCTGGGCAATTGTACTGGCCACACAGATAGTACCCACCCCCCTGTGGTGGCCTGGCCGTGAGCACTTGGCACTCTCGGATGTCACAGTCTCCAGGCAGGGAGGGGGGCAAAGGACAGTATTCAGTTCCCCTTGAGGTTGCTGTGATGCTCCTCATTGCTCACAGAAGGTCGTGTGACATCCTGTCGCTAGGATAGCCACCATCACGTCCAGGACATGGACACTGGAAACTAGCACACACACAGCATGATCCATCAGGAGTCCTGCCTGGCAGAAAGCCAAGTTCAAGTTGTGACAGATAAAACCGAGAGGTTCCCCTGGAAACCCAGGCAGATCAGAAGGGAGTTGGCGTGGCGGCGGCAGCTCTGAGAGCCTGCAGGCAGGATGCCTCTGAGGGCACAGCATGGCAGCGCCCAGGGAAAGCCCTACCTGTTGGTCACCACGCAGCCCTGCCCAGCCTCACTTGGGGCTGGGAATTCTGGTCCTTGCAGCTGATTGTGTCCTGGGGTGGGGTAGGGGTGGGATGGGGGGCAATGAGAAGAGCTGGGATATCAGGAGTGGCCCTGCAAAGAGGGTGGCAGAGGGGCTGCATGTGTGTCCCTTTGTCTTTGGGCTTGCAAACGACCTGACACGCATAGGATTAGGGTTAGCCCTGCTTCCAGCTGGGGGAGTGCTCTGGTGGACACATTGCTGGACACATTTTCTTTCTTTCTTTCTTTTAAGATTGATTTTATTTTTATTGGAAAGTCAGATGCACAGAGAGGAAGAGAGACAGAGAGGAAGATCTTCAGTCTGTTGATTTACTCCCCAAGCAGCCATAATGGCTGGAGCTGAGCCAATCTGGAGCCAGGAGCCTGGGGCCTCTTCCAGGTCTCCCACATGGGTGCAGGGTCCCAAGACTTTGGGCCGCCGTCCTCGACTGCTTTCCTAGACCACAAGCAGGGAGCTGGATGGGAAGCGGGGCCACCAGGATTAGATCCAGTGCCCATATGGGATCCCGGCACGTGCAAGGCAAACACTTTAGCCACTAGGCTTCCGCTCCGGGCCCAAATAGCACAGTCTTGGTCCTCAGGAGCTATTCTAATCTGTTGGGGAGACGCTACGCCAGGCATATGCAGGAATACAAAATTCCAACTGGGACTGGGCTACAAAGGAAAGATAAGCTTGGAGGGTTTCCTGGAGGAGGTGATGGCTTCAGTGGGCTTCAAAGGGTGAGCAGGTGCTCTGAGGCCCTGCTCAGAGTCCTCTCCCAAACTCTCTGTCCATTGTGGGTGCCTACAGCCACACACAGCCCCCTCCTGGCTTTTGACACACTGCATTTCTGCCCCTGACAGGCCTGCCCTGGCCGTCCTCACAGTCCTCCTTCTTGGCTGGGTTCCAAGGGAGGCGGAGGGTCACCGAGTCCCCTCCCTCCGGCAGCTTTCCAAGAGACCTTCTTGGTTGCTGGCAACTTTCGTAAGGTGAGAATTTTCTCGTCAGGTGGGGAAGCTGAGGCACAGGAGGCAGGGGGCCTCGCCTGCCACCCCTGGAGCAGGAGTAGCTTCCCTGAGTCCTCTGCCAACCCCTGCAACGTCCACATCTTGGCCCTTCACCCTTCTAGGCCCACACACGTGCTGGGACTCGAACCTGTGCAGGCCCGAGCTGACGCCTGGTCACACAACTCTCCGCTCCAGCCTCATCCACTCCTCGCACCTCATTTACCTGAGCCCATCTCTACTCCCACTGCCCTCCATTTCTGGTCCTGTCTGGGCGAGTCCTGGCATTGAGGATGGGAAGGGGCAGATACAGGCTGGAGCAAGCCCTGGCCACACCCTGAGCCTAGGGCCTGCAGGAGGAGGGGCGGCAGCAGGAATGAGGGGTGGCGGTGGGGAATGGCGGTGGGGGGCAGGGTGGAGCCAGGCCTGCCAGCCCTAATTAAGTGAGTTAATTAGGAGGGAGGAGAAATCTTGTGGGAGTGAGCGAGCTTGGCTAATTAAGTAGAACAGGGCTTAGGCAGGGAAGAGAAGGAGCCGTGAGATGTGCCAGAGTGGCTCTGAGGTCCCCAAGGCACCTACCTGTCAGAGCTGGGGCCCCCACCAGCGGCTATGGACCATGCCCACATCAAACCCTGAAGGCCCCACCAGGACTGATCCAGAAAACACCTCTGCCACAAAGACACCCACTGGCACTGCTGGAAGGGATACATGCAGGCTGGCAGCCTGGCTTGCAGAGGTGCCAACTGAGACCCAGATGGGAAGGGGGTCACAGTCCCCTCAAAGGCCAGAGAGGAGAGACATAAAGAAATAATCTTCCATCCAGTGATTCACTTCCCAAGTGACTACAACTTCCATTGGGATCGCCCATGTGGAAGCAGAACCCTAAAGACTTGGGCATTTGCTGCTACTTTCCCGGATACATTGGCAGGGAGCAGGATGGGAAGTGGAGAAGCTGGGACTCAAACTGGTGCTTAGATGGCATGCCAGGGTTGCAGGCAGCAGCACCAGCCCCCAGTACATTCTGTCTTTGCGAGGTGCCTGCCTGACCTAACCCCAGGACCAGTCAGAACAAGGGGGGCGGTCTCAGAGAGCTGACAATGTGGGGATTGTGGGTGCCCTCCTCTCAGCCCGTCTGTCCAGTGCTGTGCCCCTCAGAGCACGAGGACTCCAGGGGGCAAGCTCAGGCCCTCACAGGTGCCCCCCAGACAGTGACCGCTTCCCAAATGCAGGTCCCTAGCCAAGGCTGAAGGATAGCAGATGCTTGGGTGGGTGTGGGGTGGGTGGCTTCCAGGACAGGCAGGGAGCTGGGCACGCTCAGGGGCGCCAAGTGGATACCACGATCTTGCGGCCTTCACTCCCAAGTTCAGGGGGGAAAGGATTTTGGGGGCGGGTACTTGGTTCCAGGGGCTTACCGCCTGGAATGCCCATGTCCCACAGAGCAGCCCCTGGTTCCTGGCCCCCTCCACCTCTGAGCAGCCTTCCTGTGGAGGCACACGTTGGGAGGCAGCAGGAGCTGGAGCCCCTGTTGCTCATGTGGGAGCGCCTGGCTTCAACTTGGCCCAGTGCCAGCTGGCCTGAGCTCTGCCTCTCCGATTCTCAAAAACAAACAAACAAACAAGCCTGATTATCAAGCCCCACCGGCAGGGCCTGGTGCTCCTGCGGTCACCCCCAAAACTGGCCCGTGAATCATCGGACAGAAGATCTTTTCTCTGTCTCTCCTCCTCTCTGTGTATCTGTATTTCCAATAAAAATAAATATTAATCTTAAAAAAAAAAAAAAGACAAGCAAGCAAAGCAACTCGGGACTTGGGGACAGTGGAAGGGGTGGGGTCGGGCCATTCAGGGCCGCAAGGAGGTCTTTGGATTTGGCTCTGAGCGACAGGAGGTGGGGTGAGATTCAAGCAGAAGAGGGGTGGAGGGTGTCTTGGGTTTTTACAAGCCCCCTCTGCTGCTGGAAGGAGGAAGCCTGTGTAGGCAGGACTGGAGGCGGGGATGAGCAGTCAATGAGGAGGTGATGAGAAGTGGTGCATCCCAGCTGAGTGCGTGCTTGGCCCCAGACTGATGGGGCGTATGAGCATTTGCTCTGCGCATCTGGACCCGGTAGCCCTGTGGACGGTTAAGAACATCCACAGCTCTCTTTCAGTTGGGCCTGGTTCCTGGGATTTCCTGCCCCCCACCCGCCGGGCCCCGGGGACCTTCCTGTTTCTGGGACACCCCCTCTCCAATCTCTACAGAGAGGGAGAAGATGTATGCTGAGCTCAGGGACCAGATGGGTCTCATGGTGGGGTTAGGGAGCGGCCCAGGCAGGGTGGAGAGACCCATGTGTGTGCCTGGCTTTGTTTATACTCCTCCGGGCAATGGCTGGACCCATTTCACAGCTGATGAAATGGGTTGCAGAGCCTTTGGGTGGCCTGGCTAAGGTCACACAACCCCGGGGTAATGTAGGGTGATGTGCAGCTTGGAACTTGGAAAATAAAAGCTGTCAATCAGACCAGGCATCCTCAACTACCTGGAAGCAGGTGCCCCATGTGTGAGCACAGCGCGCCCTCTAGTGGCCGGTCAGCCACAGTGCTAGACAGGCCACCCAAGGCCATGTGGATGTTTGCTCTGTTGTCTCCATCAATTTTGGTCTCCACACACACACACGTTTAGCATAAGGTTCCTTCTCTCTTCTCTTCCCTATACTAACCAGGCCACGCAGCTCTGGGTCACTTCCTAATTTCCTGCAACATCCAGGGTTGGGCCAGGCCCAAGCCAGAAGCCAAGAATTCCATCCCGGTCTCCCCTGTGCATTAGCCAGCAGCTGGAAAGAAAGTGGAAGTGAGGACTCGAACCCTGGCACGGATGAGGGCTGAAGGTTTCCCAGGCAATCGTCTAGCTGCTGTGTCCCAACATCTCTTCCCCCCAAACCCCTGGGCAGTTTTCACAAGGTCCTACACTTGGGCCACAACCCACAGCCCGTGAATCTCAGTCTCTCTCTCTCTCTCTTTTTTAAAGACTTATTTTTATTGCAAAGTCAGATATACAGAGAGGAGGAGAAACAGAGGAAGATGTTCCATCTGACAATTCACTCTCCAAGCGGCTGCAACGGCTGGAGCCATGCCAATCTGAAGCCAGGAGCCTGTAACAACCTCTTTTGGGTCTTCCACATGAGTGCAGGGTCCCAAGGCCCTGGGCTGTCCTCAATCGTTTTCCCAGGCCGCAAGCAGGGAGCTGGATGGGAAGTGGAGCCACCAGGATTAGAACTGGCACTCATATGGGATCCCAGTGCATGCAAGGTGAAGACCCCAGCCGCTGGGCTGCCGTGCTGGGCCCGAACAAGAGTCTCTTATTGCTCCATCTTTGTTGGGGTGCAAGCCTGCATCCTGACCCTGCCAGTCTCTGATACCTTTCTGACTTCTGCAGCCCTTTTCTGCCATCTTCATTCCGGTACCCACTCATGCCACTCCCCTCACCTCTCACACGCCCCCACCCCAGATTTCTTTCCATGGCCTCGCCCCATTCTCCTTCACTTCACCACTCAAGATGACCCCCATCTGCTGTTGGCATGTATTCTTGCTGGAGTCCCTCCCTCTACCCCTGGAGCCTCTGCCTGGAAAATGCCCCAACTATGCCTGCTTCTGCTGCTTGGGCCCTGCCGGGGTCAAGGACAACCAGCCACCTGCCCTCTGGCTGCCCTGTAGACAGAGCCACCCATTCCCTTGCTCATTCTGGGGTGGAGGTGGGCAGCATCACCACACCCTCCCTGCTTCTGTTTTTTTCCTGCTCTGTCTCTACATCCATTGGCTACAATAGCTAGGGCTGCACGAGGGACCAGGAGTTTCTTCTGGGTGTCCTACATGGTTCAGGGGCCTAAGCACATCATCTGTTGTTTTTCCAGGCACATTAGCAAGGAGCTAGTTTGGAAGTGAAATAGCCAGCGCTTGAATCCGATGGTTTGAATGGCTTAACACTCTGTGCCACAGTATGGTCCCCTTCTTGGCTCTCTCTCGGACAGCTGCCTCCCACAGACCTGCAGGAGGCTCCCCAAGGGGAGCGGCCAGGTCTCAGGTGAGTCATTTATTTCCTGCCTGTTACTGGGACCTCCAGGTCTCTAGGGAGACGGCCGCAGCAGAATTAGGGAGCGCCTTGCTGCTTCAGGGACCTGTCTTCCTCAGGTTCGTATCGTCCTCCTCCTTCCTTACCTGGTCAGTCTTCCTTGTATCCTGGTTGCCATGGGTGGGTTCCATCACATGGCCCCGTGGGGAGCAGTGGGTTGGCCAGCGGCCTCCCTCTCTCATGTTCTCCAGCATCTCCACTGCTGGACAGATACCCCACATCAGGGGCCCCCAAGGTTCCTAGGAAGATAGATCTGACAAGGTGTGTTCACTGTGATTGAAGGATGCCAGATGTGCGCCCAAGTGGGAGTCTTCTCAAAATTTAGGGAAAATGCACATAATGAAAAAAAACTATATGGATTTATGTATTTATTGTTTTTGCACCATGGATTTATTTATCTTTTTTTTTTGCACCACAACAAACTTATTAGTTCCATTTTTCCACAAACTTCCTCTTCTTAAAAATTTAATTATTTATTTGAAAGAGTTGCAGAGAGAAGGAGAAACAGAGAGAAAGAGTGAGAGAGAGAGAGTGCACTTCTATCTGTTGGTTCATTCCCTAAATTCCCACAGCAACCCAGGGATCGGTCAGGTCAAAGTCAGGAGCCCAGCCCTCCACCCAGGTCTCCCGCGTGAGTGGAAGGCAGTCAGCCACCCGTGCTGCCACCTGTGGGATCCGCAGCTGAGTGGGGCCTGGCTGCCAGGCACTCTGTCACAAGGCGTGGGCACCCAGCCTGCTGCACCTGGCAGGATTTTAGAGTTTCTCACCAAATCCCTTCCCTCCCTTGAGAGTGTCTCCAGACCCCAGGGCCACCATGCTTTCCCTCCCTCCGACCTGTTGGCACCGTCTATGCGTTCTGTCTTCTGACTCTGTTTAGAAGGCCAAGGGGCTGCCATGGCCAGGCCCCCCCTGCAGTCTGTGCGTCACCACTACGACCCTTACACGTCACCAACATGACCCCCCATATGTCACTGCCATGACCCCCATATGTCACTACCAAGATCCCCACATGTCACTACCAAGACCCCCACACGTCACCACCATGACCCCCCATACGTCACTGCCATGACCCCCATGTCACCAACATGACCCCACATGTCACTACCAAGATCCCACATGTCACCAACATGACCCCCACATGTCACCACCTTGACCCCCATAGGACACCACCTTGACGTCCACACATCATAACCATGACTGTCCACATGTCACCACCTTGACCCCCATAGTACACCACCTTGACGTCCACACATCATCACCATGACCCCCACATGTCACCACCATAACCCTGCGCATCACTAGCGTTACCCCCACACGTCACCACTGTGACCCTCACACGTCATCACCATGATTCTCATATATGATCACCGAGACACTCACCAGACATCACCTTGACGTCTGCACATCACCACCGAGACCCCCATGTCGCCAATGAGACTCCCACAGCTGGGTCTTGAGCGCCCTGGGGTCCAGCAGCCCATGACCTATGATGCCAATCAGGCTCCCTTTCGGCCCCCACGGAGGAGCCCCTGGCGGCATCCGGATCCCATCGTCAGGGACAGACCCACTTAATGCCCAAGAGGCTCGCTCGGCTTGGCCTCTCCCTACCTCTGTCGCGTCTTCTGCCCTCGTCCCCCGCCCACCCCAACCTCCGGCTTGCCTCTGGCCCTCCATTCCTTCTGCCTTCTCTGGCTTGCCGGTCTGGACCTCACATCGAGCTGCTCGTTTTGCTTTAGCAGATACATCACCAGCAGGTGCGGGTGGCTGGGGAGCCGCACACGGGTGTATGTGCCGCTTGTGCTCACATGTTGTGGATTCGCTGTGGGGCTGTTTCTCACCTCTTCCTGCAATAGCAGCTGAGAGCCGGCGGGGCCCGTGCCTCTGATACTGCACTTGGTGCTGTTAGGGTGCTGTCTTATCCTCATGAGGCTGGGAGGGATGAGTGTGTGTGCCTGGGTCATGTTCATCTGTCTCTGTGAGAGCACACCCAGTCACCTGCTTCCCCACGGAAGGGGCCGAGAAAGCTTTGCCAGGGTCGCACAGGAAGCAGCAGGTGACCCCAGGGTGGTTAAACTTGGGAGAGACTGGGAGAAACAGGGGATGGGGTTGGGGAGATGCGGGATGGGCCACACTCTCTCCAAGCCCCCAAGGTGACCCTGGCTAACCTCACTGCCCCACACCCTTTCTGCTGCAGCCAGGAGCCCTCAGAGCTATCCCTCCCGCTCTCCTCAGCCAGCCCAGCCTGGGCGTCCGTCCGTCTCATCACGTCATCATCGCGTTGCTCAGTATTTTTAGCTTTACCACCTGGCACCTGTGGTCTCTATCGCTGCCCAGCCTGGCGGGGTCTCCTTCCCAGGCTTTAAAGGGCCAGTGCCCACCAGCAAGCAAGGAGATGAGCAGAGGTAGGCCACCAGATCCACATGGGCACAGGTGGAGGGCCCCTGCAGTGGTACCTAGAGTTGGAAGGGGAAGCTAGAAGGGACAGCCAGTGCCCATCCCATCCTGGGGTCTCTCAGATGCTGCTCTATTCAGGGGGTTCATGAGGGGGACACACCTGTCCCCTCTAACATCTGGGACAGCAGAAGTGGGAACTGGGAGCGTGTATTTTCAACACTCAGTAATTTCTCAGTCCCTCCGTCCTTCTCTCCATCCGAAGGCGTGTAGAGCGCCTCCCTGTGGAAATCATGCTATTACAAGTTCATCTCTGTGAAGTTCCAGATGTGCACCCTCACACTCTGGTTCCACCCCAAGTCCTCTCCACCAATCACTGCCCTGGTCTGGTCCCCAGCCCCTTCGGCCGGGCAGTGATCTGACGGGGCTGTCCTCCATGGTCAAGCCCTTGCTCCTGCTATTCCTGTGGTCCGGTGCTCACTATCGTGGGGACATAGCTCACTCCCAGACCGACCTGGCGGAGTTCCCCGCTCTAAACCCACGGCCGTCACAGCGTCCCAGTGCCCACCGCTGTCTACTTGACCCCTTGCTCCTAGTAGGCTGTGACCATTTTGCGAGAGCTGGGACCTGGGCTCCCGTCCCCAGCCTGGGCCTGGCACTGTGTGGGAGCATCTTCCTGGTTCACAGCACAGGTGAGCAGATGGAAGACCATGCAGAGGATGCTACAGACCCAGGTCCAACAGAGGGAGTGAGGGAGGCCCGGGAGCAGGCGCCCACGCTCTGCCCTTTGCCCCGCCCAGGGCAGTGCTGACTCAGACAGAGCCCGAGGCGTAGGCGGGCCAAGCTGGGGCAGAGGTGACCTGCCTCTCTGGCACAGCTTGCACGCCCAGGGCCTGTGGTCACAGCTCTTGGCTGCAGCCTGGCTGTTCCTGCAGCAGGACGGGGAGAGGAGACCCGGCCAGGGCTTGTATGTACCCTCACCAGACCCAGGGCACACCCCCTTCCTTCTCGCTTGGGTACCTAGAACTCTCGCCTGCTCTTATACACTCACCTCAGAATGCCCAACCACGACTGTACAAAACTTCACTCTCTTACTCCCTCTGTATTTTACACAAGTGTAAGCCCCCAAACATTTCCAGTTATGGATACAGCACTGACTCAAGACCTGTTAGGAGCCAGTGCAATGCAAGCGAGCTAGAGTGGCTGTTAGATGGGAGATGGGCGGTGGTGGAGAAATCGCAAGGGCTTCTGGAAGGGCTTCCTGGAAGAGGAGGCATGGCAGATGGACATGCCTAGAGGGCGGCCAGGGGAAGGGAAGTTGGGACAAGAATGTCACCAGAGGAACCAAATGGGATGAGGGACAGTATCAGTGGGATCACCTCTGGGAAGCAGGGAGTCATGGTGGGCTTTGGGCAAAGGGAGGACATGGCTATACTGGGAGAGGGCAGGAGGCAGTGGTGACCAGCAGGCGAAGGATCTAGAAATCTGGGCAGAAAGGTGACAGTGGACCTTCAGCTGGGGATGGACAGACAGGACATGAGGCTGCCCGGCCAGACCCAGGCCCTGCTCACCCGCTCTCTAGCAGGCCACTGACCTCTGCGACGGGCACTCTTCCAGCAGCTCGTCCTCCTCGTCCCGGTGGAAGCAGACGAAGCAGAAGGCTGTCCCGTCCTCGTTGGCCCTGCAGCCCAGGGGCCAGGCGGGAGGCAGCTCCAGGACGCTGCAGGGGTGGTGCGGGGCGGCTCTTGTAGTAGCTTCATCCCTGTCCAGGGTCCTCGACCCAGCACGCTCCAGGGTCAGCAGCCTGGCCACCTCGGGTTCCCGCGCCGCCACTGGCCTGCCCGCCACCTGTGCCTTCTCACTCAGGTTCCCCGTGGTGGCCTCAGTGGCTGGGAGAGCCTTGAGGCTCTGTCTTGAGGGGTGAAGGAAGCAGGGAGCCCGCCACAGCACTTCCCGCTGCTGCTGTGGTTGCTGCCGGCTGGCACTCACAGTGGGGGCTGGTTGCTGGGCAGAGGCTTGGCTGCTGGATCTCAGGGCACAGACTACAAGCACCTGTCCTTTCGTCCATCTATCCGTCCATCCCGCCGGCTGCTTCTCCTTACCGAACCAGGATGGCGCAGAGGCAGCTTTTCTGAACAAAGTTTGTTCTTCTCTGCTGGGGTGGGTGGCTCACTTCTTCTGCCTCCAGGAGACAGAACAGAGACTTGAAGCTGGAAGGTGGGCAGACAAGGTGTGGAGGGGTGTCCCTTGAGGCTGGCACGGCGACCCCCGGCTGTCCCTGCACACAAAGTTCTGGCCCCTGGAGTCCCCACTCAGCTCCGACTAGAGCTGCTCCGCTCTCTGGCTGGGCTGTGGGTATTAATAGCTCCACACTCACGCTGAGAGGCCTGCAGGTTAACTCCTTGCCTGCCAGAACCAGGGAGGCTTTCAGGCAGAGGCTGGGCCGGGCAGAGGGAGCCCCTGGGGAGTAAGGGCGGTGCCTCCATCCCCGCCCTGCTTAGAGGGACCATGGTGTCACCTCCTCATGTGGCTGGTAACAGGGTCTCTCCATACACACTTCTAGGAACTAAATAGGAGTGGGAAACTACCCAGAGGGGGTGGGAAAGGCTGTGGCCATAGGGAATATCTTCAGGACTCTCCAGGCCAAGATCCCGCCCCCCCACCCCTCGCCAACCAAGTCGCTTGGTTTTCACACACACACACACACACACACACACACACACACACACTGCCACCATGTAATTTGAGTAGTCACCCTGGCCGAGCCTGGACCCAGCTCTATGGCTACAGTGGATGGGCCCTGGGCCTCAGGGAAGGAGGTGGGAGCAGGAAGTCAGAGCTGCATCTACCTGCCGTATTTATGGAGCACCTGCTACAGGTATGGTGCCAGGCGCTGGGCAGGGTACAGCCCACAGCAAGGAAGAGAGGAGCTGCCAGTCATCCAGGGTGGGGGCAGGTTGTGTGTTCTGTGGTGCCCCTGAGTGCCCCTTCTGGGCAGGCACAGCCCAGAGCACCAGCTGGCTTTGGGCATAGCTATTCCCAGCTCGTGTGTCCTTCCCCTCTACCCAAGGCCCTGGGAGACAAAGGAACAGGGAATGCAGATTGTAAAAGGTGTGACATCAGAGAGCAGAAATAGATACGGCAGAGGTGGATGCAGAAAGCAGGTGTTTAGGGAGGACCCAAGGAGAGGAGACTGGAACGGAGGAGCGGGAGTAGGAAGAGCTGGAGGGGAAACTTTCTAGAAACAGGGACTAGCAGGTGCAGAAGCCCAGAGGTAAGAACTAACTGGCAGTCGATGATGGGTGGTGGAGCAAGGAGCAGGTGTGTAAGCTAGGCCAGCCTTGAAGCGTGAGTGGAATCGTCTAGAAGCTTCCAGAGGCAGGCCATGGGCAGCACAGGGAGAACAGTGTGCCAAGGCTTAGGAGTCCGGCTGGAAGTGGTGAACGGTGCACAGCAAGACAGGGGAAGACAAGCGGCCGGGCTGGCAGAGCACAGGTATACTCACTCCAGAGGAGGGAGGATGGGTGGGGAGAAAGTGATGAACTCCGGGTTGCAGACGTGGGCAGGGGCAAGGCAGAGGGTTCGCCAGGGACTGGCTGTGCAGGTGGGAGTGAAGCGCTTTGGCTTGAATTCTCCATCTGGCTCTCCTTAGCCCAGAAGAGGTGAGGGGCCAGGAACAGGGTGGCCACATCGGCTGTGCTGTGCACTGTGTATGGCTACTGGGCCGAGTGGGTGGGGCCAATACCCAGCCCTGCCTCTTCTCTGCAAAAGCTTGTACTTTTTGTCTGTGACCCCATGAGGGGCTGCCTTTTCCTGATGGGTCTATATTTAAAAATGTGTCTTTCTTATTGGTTTCACCTAGAAAGACATGTAGGACTGATTTCATCCAACTAGTCAACCTAAAGTGTTTTTTTTTTTGTTTTTTTTTTTTTTTAATTTTATGACTGGCACTAAGGGGCCGCACATGGACATTTGGCATGGGTGTTAAGATGCCACTTGGGATTGATTGTTTCTAATTCCAGCTTCCTATTGGCATGCTGTCTGGGAGGCTCAGGTCCTTGGGTCCCTGTCACCTGCATGGGAGACCCAGAAGAAGTTCCTGGCTGGGCCCGGCGGCGTGGCCTAGCGGCTAAAGTCCTCGCCTTGAACGCCCCGGGATCCCATATAGTTGCCGGTTCTAATCCCGGCAGCTCCACTTCCCATCCAGCTCCCTGCTTGTGGCCTGGGAAAGCAGTTGAGGACGGCCCAATGCATTGGGACACTGCACCCGCGTGGGAGACCTGGAAGAGGTTCCTGGTTCCTGGCTTCAGATCGGCGTGCACCGGCCCGTTGTGGCTCACTTGGGGAGTGAAACATCAGATGGAAGATCTTCCTCTCTGTCTCTCCTCCTCTCTGTATATCCGGCTTTCCAATAATAATAAAACCTTTAAAAAAAAAAAAAAAAAAAGAAGTTCCTGGCTTTGGTGTCTTAGCTCAAGCCATTGTGGGCATTTGGGGAATGAAGCAGAGGATGGAAGAGAGCTCTCTCTCTCTTTCTCTCTCTCTCTCTGCCTTTCAAATAAATAAAGAATTTTTGAAAGGGAGGTCCCGTAGACGGAGCTGGGGTTAATCTAGGAGTCCAGGGTTCCAGCACAGACCCTGCTACAGACTGGCTGGATGACTGACTAATTTTATTCTTCCCCTAAAAATTCATTTGCTTGAAAGGTAGGCAGAGAGAGAGAGAGAGAGAGGGAGAGATTGTTCATTCACTGGATCATTCCCTGCCATGGCTTGAGCTGGGCCAGGCTGAAGCCAGGAGACTGGAAATCCACTCAAGTCCCCAGACAGGTGGCAGGGATCTGAGCCTTTAGGTCACCTGCCACTACCTTCGCAGGTGCCTGAGTGAGAAGCTGTATCAGAAGTAGAACAGTTGGGACTTGAACTGGTGCTCCCAGGGGGACACTTGCTGTGCCACCATGCTGACCTTAGCTGCATAACTGCGGCCTGGTTCCTGTTCCCATCTACAACCACAGGCTCACAGGATTAGCGAACGGGATAGCAGCTCCTGGGGTCACACAGCACCACACAGCAGAGCTGGCCTCCCCAGCTCCTGTCTCAGGGTCCTTTGAGGGGAGTGGGACAAGAGGGAGAGGATGGGAGGGGAGGGCAATCCAAGTGATGGCTCTTTGGGGAAGGGGGTCAGGAGGGGTCAGATGGCCCAGGTCTCTGGGTGCCCCTCCCCCTCCCCCAGACCCCATGGGATTGTCATTTGCAAATGTTAATTATTCATGGTGCTGCCGCTTTGCCTGGTTTTAATGCACTCTGATGGAGGTCTCCAGCTAATGGGGAAAATCAATAAGTTTTAATTCTTAGTGGCTTTGAACTTGTCTGTCTCCTGTTTGGGTGACTGGGCCTGGCTCTTTGGCTGCGAGTGGAGGGTGAGGCCCTGCTGACAAGACCCCAAGCCTCCCTCCCAGCCCACCTCCCACCTCTTGGGTCTCCAGCCAGTTAGAGTTACCTGGGGGGGGGGCTCCAAATGGACCTCCCCAGGGCCTTGTCAGGATTAGCCATTGAAGCATTGCACCAGTCGCAGGGTTGTTCTTTTTTTTATTTTGACTTTTCTTGTTTTTGTTAAATATTTATTTATTTGAAAGGCAGAGTGACAGTTTCCGAGAGGGTCAGCTGTTCCTCTGGGCGCCTGGCTCCAGAAAGAAGCCGACACACGCCAAGCTCGACGAGTCCTGCCAACTACCACTGGGGTTCGGAGTCAGGCTTGCAGCTCTTGACCTGAGGTCTGGGGGCCTGGGAATACCTTCCCTTTCCAACACTTGGGATCAGCCCTTGTCACCCTCCAGGGCTCCAGTCCAGCTTAAGGTTGGTCTCTTAAGTTCCTAAATGCCTTCAGTGTTCACTTCGTGTTCACACAGGAGTGATAATCCGGCAGCAGAATGGAGCGAGCTGGGGCATTCAACAGACACCCTGGGGACAGCTCCATCTCTGGCTGCTGGGTAGTCCCCTGGGGCCAGAACCTTCCAGAATCCTATAATTACTCTGCCTTGTGCTGTGTGGATGCATATGTTGTGTTAATTAGGCTAGAGTAAATCATTAGATACTGGGGTACTTAGCATGCCTGAGACATCTCGGTTTTGGAGAGGTACTGCCTGTTGCCCACAATCCACAAGACCATAAGATCACAATCTTGCCTGGTAGACTCAGGCCCCGTTTTGGGTTGGCTGGCCACTGACCATCTCCAAGGGCCGTTTGTGGGACTAGAGCCCAGAGCCATGGACTTGGACTGTGTGACTAACAGGCCTCACGCTCCTGTCCACCCAGGCCCTGACCTGGTGCCCCTCCTGTTTGTCCCTGCGTTGCCCCACCTCCCAGGCCTGGCAGACACCAGGCCCAGGGCCAAATCAGACCAGGAGCTTTTTGGGTCGGGTTCTCACATGATGGGCAGGTCTGACTCAAGTCCTCTCTGACGCTTGATGTTCTTAGCTCTCTTTCATGTTCTGACTTTCCACCTGGGCCTCACAGGTATAAAAGATTGAGTTCAGCCTTCTAGTCAATTCCAGGCATAGTGCTATTTTTTTTTTAATATTTATTCATTTTATTACAGCCAGATATACACAAAGGAGGAGAGACAGAGGGGAAGATCTTCCGTCCGATGATTCACTCCCCAAGTGAGCCGCAACGGGCCGGTGCACGCCGATCCGAAGTCGGGAACCAGGAATCTCTTCCGGGTCTCCCACGCGGGTGCAGGGTCCCAAAGCTTTGGGCTGTCCTCCACTGCTTTCCCAGGCCACAAGCAGGGAGCTGGATGGGAAGTGGAGCTGCCGGGATTAGAACCGGCGCCCATATGGGATCCCGGGGCGTTCAAAGCGAGGACTTTAGCCGCTAGGCCACGCCGCTGGGCCCTCTATTTTTTTTTTTTTTAAAGATTTATTCTGGGGGGCCCAGCGGCGTGGCCTAGCGGCTAAAGTCTTCACCTTGAACATGTGCTGGGATCCCATATGGGCACTGGTTCTAATCCTGGCTGTTCCACTTCGCATCCAGCTCCCTGCCTGTGTCCTGGGAAGCAGTCAAGGATGGCCCAATTGCTTTGGGACCCTGTACCCATGTGGGAGACCTGGAGGAAGTTCCTGGCTCCTGGCTGCAGATCGGCACAGCACTGGCCATCCATTGGATCATTTGGAATTTGATCACCGGCGCTCACTTGGGGAGTGATTCATTGGACGGAAGCTTTTCCTCTCTCTCTTTCCTCCTCTCTGTACTTCTGACTTTGTAATAAAAATAAATAAATCTTTTTCAAAAAAGATTTATTCTTTCATTTTTTTTTTTAAGTCAGATTTATAGGGAGAAGGAGAGACAGAGAGAAAGCTCTTCCAGCCCTGGTTCATTCCCAAAGTGGCTGCAACACCTGGAGCGGAGGAGATCCGAAGCTAGAGGAGCCAGGAGCTTTTTCCAGGTCTCTCACGCAGGTGCAGGGTCTCAAGGCTTTGGGCCATCCTCCACTGCTTTCCCAGAACACAAGCAGGGAGCTGGATGGGAAGTGGAGCAACTGGGACACAAGCCAGCACTCACATGGGATGCTGGCACTTGGATGTGGAGGATTAGCCATTGAGCATTTGACCAGCCACAGGGCTATTCTTTTTTATTTTTACTTTCCTTGTTTTTGTTATATATTTATTTATGTATTTGAAAGGCAGTTCTGGGTTCCAGGGTTCAACTTGGCCCAGTCCTGGCTATTGTAGGCATCTGGGCCATGGATCAGTGAATGAGGAAGAAAAGATTATCAGTGTTATGAGATATGTGGACTGGCCCAGGTTTCTCCATTGTGGTGGGGATTGTGTTTCTGAGGTAGCATCCGCAAGTTGGAGGTCCTCTGGCTGTGAACCCCATGGTCCCTTTTGAGTAACTAAAAGGAAAAAAGATGGGTGATGCCAAGGTGGCATTCATCACTTCCACTGGTTGTCTGTGAGCAAAAAAAAAAAAAAAAAATATCCCTAGCTATGAAGGGAGACTGAGAAATTCAAGTTCTGGTTTCACGGTTACAGGTATTGGTCAAAAACCAAGGGTCTACTCAAAGGAAAAAGAGAAAATGGGACACAAACATCAGTCACGAGGGATAAATTCATAGCTGAACTCCTTTTTCTGCTTCCTGCTATAATATCTATTTACAAACTCATTTTCTTTTTAAATAGAGGATAGAAGTAAGTTCTTCAGAAAGTTCATGGAAAACGCATATTATGAAAAATAACTATGCATGGCTTTCAAAAGTTTATTTATTTTGCACCAAAAATCTTAGCTTTTGCTTTGATTTTCCATGCACATTGTGTAGTACTCCCATCTATGAAGCCATCAGTACATATATTGGACTAGGATGACAGAGGCTCCAAGAGACAGATCATGTGATGCTTTTTCATCCACTAAAGATAGATTTTCAGTTTGTCAAGAAGGTTTGTGAATGCATTCATGAAGGCGGAATGGAAGAAAAAGAAAGCAATACCAAACTCCAGAGAAAAAGGAAAGTTGTACAAGAGAGGACAGGTAATCACAGTATACTGTGCGGCTCAGCTGTGAATATTATCTGCCATGGTGAACACAGTTATTTTAACCAGGAAGGACACACAATCATATTTGAAAGATGAGAATATGATGTACGTGTGTGTGTGAGGGAGAGAGGAGCAAAGGAATGAGAACTTAACTTTCATTTTCTGCCTTAGGGAGCCACATCAAAGGCAGGAACATCAAGAAACAGCTGCATTTACACGTTATTTAGACCCTCCAAAACAACTCACAGGAACAGCTACCCCAGCGTCACCTTGGGGCTTTATTTGAAATGCAGAAACTTGGAATTCAGATCTGCTGAAGTAGAATCTATAATATTACAACAGGATCTCCAGCTGATCACAGTGTCACCAAAAGCTCAAGAGATCCTGCAAACAGAAGTATTTAAGAGAGAATTCTCTGCCTTTAAAAAGAAGAGAGCACTTTTGAACTTTCAACTGTGTGGCAGATTTACCTTGCTGGAAAAAAAAAAGTAAAAAAAAAATTGATTGCAAATCCCAACAACACAAAATGGAACCTAGAGGCCCCTCCTCATGCAGGCCTTTGCCATTAGCCTTGAGGGTGCCTTCTAGAACATTCCTCTGTGAAGCTGGCCAGCCTGTTTACTGCTGACAGGTAAGAGCATCTACAGTGCACTGTGGGGGCACATCTTGTCGTTTTCACTTGGCAATATCTGGAGATTGTTCCATAGGAGCGCATATGGATCTACTTAATTCATTTATGGACTGCCTTATCGGCTGTTACAGAATGCCTAGTATTGCAATTTATTTAACTCCTCTGAATGATGGGAAATCAGGTTCTTTCCAGCCTTCCTTTATTGCACACAACGCTGCAATAAGCATTTTGTAACCGCAATGGAGTGGAGGGTTAAGGGCAGAGAGTGGCTGTAATTTAAAAAGCCAAGGCTGCTGCTATCAGCCAACTTCAGTTTCGGTAGCTGTGAAATGGGGATAAGAAGGATGCTTATCTAAGGCCCCAGCGTGATGGCTCAATTAACTAATCCTCCCCCTTGCAAGTGCTGGGATCCCATATGGGCGCCGGTTCTAATCCCGGCAGCCCCACTTCCCATCTAGCTCCCTGCTTGTGGCCAGGGAAAGCAGCAGAGGATGACCCAAAGTCTTGGGACAGATCACAAACAACATAGATTTGTAAAAATCAATGACAATGTGGACAAAAGAAGAGGGTGGAAGGTTGTAGCTCATGCTAAGGTGGTTGCAGACAGCCCATCTGGCAGAGTGACACCTGGATAGCCCAGAGCTGAAGGAGATGAGTGTAGACATGTGCAGACATTCCTTGCAGAGGAACGTGGCTGGGGAACTCACTACCTCTCACGGCAGCCGTATGCAATGGGCAGGGCTCTCTGCACCTTCCACCTCTAACCCCCAAGTCGATGCATGGGGACCCATGAGCACATGCAGTCAATGGACCTCCCCTGACAAGAAGGCTACATGCAGCTGCTGGGAGACCAGATGCCAGCGACAACACTGCCCTAATCACATTAACCAGATTGTGACAGAGCTGCCCAAAGGACTGTGTTGGCACTCCTGGCCATGTCTGAAGAAACCTGGTAACTTTAGCTCCTGGCTAGAGGATGCTGTTCATCAAAGATCTGGATCTTTCCCTGGAGATGTGTGGGGTGAGGAGAAGGAGCAGGAGAGAAGGAGGGGAGACTGTAGCAGGTCAGGTCTTGGAGCTGTGGGAGGCTCCTACAGGCCTCCCCTCCTTCCCCCGAAGCCAGAAAGGTGCATTCTGAGTCTCTCGGCAGATATCCTTGGATCTAACAGTTCCACCAGAAGAGGAAGGGCGTGCCAGGTTGGGGTTGGGGTGGAGGGCTTGTTATAAGCAGTCTTGAAGGACAAGCGAGCAATCCACTTGGGATGTGTAGGTGGGGTGACTTTGAGTGACGGGATTGACTTCAGGAGACTTTAAGTCGCTTCCTTCCTCTCCTCCTCCCACCAGCCCTGAGCCAAGGTTTAGTATCCAGCAGCCGGGTCCCCGATCCAAAGCCGGGAACCAGGAACCTTTTCTGGGTCTTCCACACGGGTGCAGGGTCCCAAAGCTTTGGGCTGTCCTTGACTGCTTTCCCAGGCCACAAGCAGGCAGCTGGATGGGAAGCGGGGCCATCAGGATTGGAACCAGTGCCCATATGCACATTCAAGGTGAGAGCTTTAGCTGTTACACTATCACACCAGGTCCTAAATTTTTTTTAAATAAAATACATAATGAAGCTTTAAAAACTACAAATAGTTTTTGAAAAGAGACACGGGGAGAGAAGGAGATACTAGAGTTTTGGCTCAACTGGCTAATCCTCTTGCTGAAAGCACTAGAATCCAATGTGCACACCAGTTCATGTCCCAGCTGCTCCACTTTCCATCCAACTCCTTGCTTGTGGCCTGGAAAAGCAGTGGAGGGTGGCCCAAAGCCTTGGGACCCTGCATGTGTGTGGGAGACCTGGGAGAATCTCCTGGCTTTAGATGGGCTAAACTCTGGCTGTTGCAGCCACTTGGATAGTGAGCTAGCAGATGGAAGATCTTTCTGTCTTTCCTTTTCTCTGTAAATCTATCTTTCCTATAAAAATAATTAAATTTAAAAGAGAAAAAGACATGGCACACACAAGGTGTCTGAGGTTTCTGCTCTATAACATTACATAGTTCTTTACCTTTTTTGTGCAAATAGAAGCAGCACACTCTGGTACAGCAACATATAAACCAGGAACATGATCATTCAAGATGATTAACAAATACAGTGCAGTATGTGTAACTGTGTGTGCCGTAATTGCTTACGATTGGTAGCATAGGGATTGGCTCTATGGCATAGTCGGCACAGCCACTGCCAGGTCAAGTCCCAGCAGCTCCACTTCCCATTCAACTCACTGCTAATGCTCCTGGGGAAGCAATGATTGATAGCTCAAATGCTTGGGCCCTTGCACCCATGTGGGAGATCCAGAAGCAGCTCTAGGGTCTTGGTTTTAACTGCAGCCATTTGGGGAGTAAATTGGCAGATGGAAGATCTCTTTCTCTGTGTGTCCCTCCTTCCCTCTCTGTAAACCTACGTTTCAAATAAAAATAAATAAATCTTACAAATCAAAAAATATGGATTTGAGATTTCTGTGTCCACAGTGGCTGGGGTCTGGCTGAGGACTCCTTTTGGATCTTCCATGTAGGTTAATTGTAATTCGCTGTCCGGGTGTGCACTGGCAGGAGACCATGAGGTAACTAGGTGGCGCTAGAACCAGGCACTCTGATATGGGATGCAGCTGTCCCAAACGGGAGCTTGATATACCAGGCCACAGTGCCCATCCTGTGAATGTTTACTTAAAAAAATTATTTGAGGAGAGTGGGTGAGAATGCAGTGCTGTCTATTGGTTTATTGCATACATACAACATCTGGCGCTGGGCTGGGGCTGAAACTGGGAGCTGGGAAGGCTGTGCAGCTCTCTCCTGTGAGTGGCAGGGGGAAAGTTTCACCCATTGCCTGCTGGTGCTGAAGGGCTACATGGGGCAGGAAGCTGGAGTCAGGAGCTGGAGAATCTGAGTACTCTGGTGTAGGGTGTGGGTGTCTTCAACACCAAGCTGAATGCCCACTCCTCAGATAGTAAATTTGACATCAATCCCCATCAAACACATTTCAGGTTAGTGCCTCGGTTCATCCTGCTATATTGAGCCAAGAACGGGCAAGTGATTTGGCCTTGATTCTGATTCATTTGCCCTGTCACTGAGATGGTTTCTCAGGGACAGGCTGTGTCTAGGCTATGCCCTCTCTCTTGTTGGCAAATGCCAACTTGCTCCCAGCCATGGTTAAATAGTTGTTACTTCCCGACCTTCCTCTTTTTCCAGCTGTAAATTAGCTTGGATCACTTGGCTATGTTAACATGCAACTATGTCGGAGTTTTCTCATGGCAGGCTGTAGTTCTCTTACTGTTCTTACAGTTGTTGCAATTAATTATTATATCAAGCTTTTAAAATCATTTGTCTCTAAATTCCATAAGAGCATATGTAGGTCTGCGTTGCCCAGTACAGAATCCTGGGAACGGTGGTTGTCACCTTGTGGGCCACGATCAACACTTAATCAAAGATATGAAGGAGTTGGTGTTGTGGTGCATGGGTTAAGCCTGAAATGCCAGCATGCCCTATGAGCAAGAGTTTGAGTCCTACCTACATTTCCAATCCAGCTCCCTGCCATTGTGCTGGCAAAAACAGCAAACACTGGTCCAAGTGCTTGGGTCTCTGTCACCACGTGGAAGATCAAGATGGGGCTCCTTGCTTTTTCCTGGTTCAATCCTGGCTATTGTAACCAATTGGGAGTGAATCAGTGGGTGGAAGATCTCTGTCTGTCTCTTTCTCTCTCACACTGTAACTATCACTTTCTTTTTTTATGTAAGATTTATTTATTTTTATTGGAAAGACAGATTTTTATAGAGTGAAGGAGAGACAGAGAGTAAGATCTTCCATCTGCTGGTTCACTCTCCAAGTAGCTGCAATGGCTGGAGCTGAGCTTATCTGAAGCTTCTTTTGGGTCTCCAACGCAGGCGTAGGGTGCCAAGACTTTGGGCTGACCTTGACTATTTTTCCAGGTCACAAGCAGGGAGCTGGAAAGAAAATGGAGCAGCCTGGACACGAACCGGTGCCCATATGGGACCCTGATACATGCAAGGCAAGGATTTAGCCACT
Organism: Ochotona princeps; assembly: GCF_030435755.1. Lineage (NCBI taxonomy): Eukaryota > Metazoa > Chordata > Mammalia > Lagomorpha > Ochotonidae > Ochotona > Ochotona princeps. Next base: position 24,143,128 of record NC_080855.1, on the reverse strand, counting down.
AGGTTACCGTTCCAGGCTCCAAACCACTCATTTCTACCATTAACTTCTTCATTGCCTCTTTCTTAGTCTGCTCTCAAGAGTAGGAGCTACTCAAGCTTTGTTGACTTCTTGTTAAGAAAATTCTAAAGAGGCCATTGTTTTGGACAAACCTCTGCAATGAGTCTCCATGGCCCAGGCGAGAAATCAAAATGGAGTCACTCACGCTAACCTTCCAGGTTACCAAGTTGAAACTAAGCTTTCACCTGACTTTCCTAGAACTCAGAACTGGGGAGAAGGGCCACATTTCCTACCTAGGTCAGTGTCAATGGATGTGGTCTGGGGATCCCTGTACACACACACACACACACACACACACACACACACACGTCTCTTGATGCTAACTCTGTTAATTCTCTGTGTCCCTTCTTTTCAAGACAAATAATTTAGATGTGAGCAATCTTTTTTTTTTTTTTGCTTTTGTTTCTGCTTTCTTCAGTTCTTGTGTAAGAGAAGTCTCTGTTTACTTCATTGGGATACATCTTCTATTTTATAGCGTAAACTGCTTGATTCTAGAATGGAAACTAAGGGTTCTCTTTCGTCAGTCTCTAGCCCTAGCACCCTCAGCAGCACTTGAGCCATGGCAGTGTTGTGCCCAGATTTTGAGATCCCCAGAAATCACCAGGAGTCTGAAGTCGATCCAAGTGTACAAGGATGGTTTACTGAAATTCAGCACATCCGTGCCTGGGTTCTTGGTTGAGTGCAGGCAGCTAGCTGGTTGACCAACCCACTAGCTGGCTGGCCAGGACCAACACCCCTTACTGGGAGTGTGGTTCCGAACAGCACATTCATAGGGTTTTTATAGGGGCAGTCCACAATAACTCGAAAAGGGGAAATTCACAATAGTCTGCAAGGTGAGGGGAAATAGCACACATTTCCTACCTATCTCGGCTGCATAGCCCATGCCTCCAGCAACTAAGGGAAGCACCCACTTAATTACTTGGAGCCACCTGTGAGAAAACCAGACTTAGGCGGGCCTTGATTCATAAGAATTGGGACCCATCAGTGCTAAGGGTCACATAGGCCTTTTGGCCTGCAAGCTCATACAGTTTCTTAGTAGCAAGGAGCCATGAACAAATGGTTGGGATTTTGATACTGAGGTTCTTCAGCAGGGTGGCAGTGTGAGTGAACTAAATGAATATAAGCTCCAGGGCGAGCGGAGGCTGTGCTCAACACCGAAGAGACGCTCAACAAAGATCTGCAGAATGAATGAGCCCACGAAGCGAAACAGAAACCAACCCTTTACTAAGACGGCAGCGCGCCCGCCCCTTATTCCCTTTACCAACATGGCCGCCCGACCCACACTGGAGCAGCGACCGGCGTCGGGGGGCGGGGCCGCAGGAGGCGGGGCCAGTGGGAGCCGTCAGGTGCGGCCCCGCCCTGCCGCCCTGCGCCCGGCCCGCTCGTCGATTCCGGATTGGTCCGGTTCCAGCGCCGCAGCCCGGCGGCCGCGCTGTGGGGCCGCCCGGCGCTTGCCACTTCCGGCGCGTTGGGGGCTGTTGGTCGGGGGCGTCCGCGCGGTGTGAGCAGGCGGCTCTGGGGCGGGAGCGCGCAGGGATGCTCTCGGGGGCGGCGGCGCTGTGGGCTGTGGCCGGGAGGCTATCGCGGGCCTCTGGGCCTCTCTCCTGAGCCGGCCGCCGGGGCCCCGTGTCTCGCATCTGAGGCCCCTTCCAGCCTCCAGGGTCGCCTCAGCCTCTGCCGGCGGGAGACCGGGGAGCCCCTGCCTGGGCCCGTCGCCTCCCTTCATCCCCCAACCTTGGGGGTCGGGCCCGGGCGGGGGGCTCCTCCGAGCCGCTGCCCTCCGAACCCCATATTTCCTGCCTTTTTAAAAAAATTTTTGTTGTTGTTGCTTTTTAGTTTCGTGGGGGAGGGACGGGAGGGTCTTGATGAATTATCCCGGGGATCCCCGATGAGGCGGACCGGGAGGCCGTGCTCTTGTTAGAAAGGAGGTGGGGAGGAAAGGGTTGTCTTTGCACGGGCGCGTGGAGTGGGGGCACTTGCCGAGCCTGCCGGGACCATGACCTGAAGTGAGCGAGCGGGACGTATCGGAAGCCCACGAGCCAGCTCACCGGAGCCGCTCCTTCCCGGCCAGCATGGTAAGGATGAGCCGGGCTGCTCGGGCCGAGGGGGGTGGGAGTGCGCCTCGGGGGGCTGCTGAGCCATTGCTTCTGTCCCCGGGGACGGAGAGGGAGAGCGAGCGAGGCGCATGCTGAGGCTGGCCGGTGACACATGCGTGCAGGGTGTGCAGCCCTGGCCCTGCACGCCCATCCCCCTCCCCGCCGCTCCCCGGGAGGGAGGCCCAGGGCTGCTGCCAGGGCCCCAGAGGCACACAGCTCTGGCATCTGCTGAGGGGTGGGGGGGCTGTCCTACCGGGCAGCTAGCTCCTTGGGACGATGGTTAGCGTTGCTTTAGGGAGAGCTTACTGCCGGGACGGGCTTCGACCCTAAGCGGGGAGAATGAGACCATTGCGGGGAACGGGGGAGGTGGGGACCACTGGAGTGACAGTGATGGGATCTGAAGCTTAGGCAGTGTGATTGCAGAGACCCTGTTGTGTGTAGGGTTGCTGGACCAGGTCCTGCAGAACAGCTAGTGTGGCTGTGGGGTTGTATTTGGGGACACTGGAAAGTGGGGTTTGCCGGCTCACTTCCGGGAGCTGGCCGCAAAGTCAGGAAGGGACGCAGTGGTGGGAGCCCCCAGCAGTGTGCTTTGAGTCACCTGCTGTGGCCTTTGCCTTGGTAGACTCTGGGACGATCTCTGCTTCCAGGCATTCCACAGACACTGGCCGGCTCCCCTCTCCCCCTCCCCAGCTCGATCCCAAGGCTGTTTGTTCAGCAGCTGTGTCTCTGTTACTGTGGTGGTTTCCCAGCTTTCTCTCTCCTGTACCCCTCTCAGTCCTGTCCCAGATGAAGTCTGCATGGTGTGGGCACAGAGCAAGGCCACTGTTGCCCAGCTTGGGGGGCCACTTCCCGGGGCCAGAACCGCCCATTTTGCCCCTGCCCAGTGAGTGGCAGGGCAGGCTAAAGGTTGCAGTACCAGTGTTGTGATGCAGGTGTTTAGGCCAGGGGATTTTCAACACGTTGTTAGGCCTTGGGTGTAGTGAGAGGCGTGGCAGGTATCCTCATGGGGTTCGCAACCAGCTGGGCCAAATACCCCCACGATGCATATATTCTGTGTGTGTGTGTGTGCGCGCGCGCCACACACATGCTTGCGTGCTTCACATATTCTGTGTGGTGTGTAATGTGTACCTGTGCCTTACGTATTCCTTGGTGTGTGTATATATGTGTGCACTGCATGTGGTGGCCAATCAGTTAAGCCCTTTGCGTTCATTTCCTCCTCTGTGAAATGTGCAGATAAGTCTGTAGATTAGAATCCAGGAGGAGGCTGTAGAGTAGCGAGCAGTGATGGATGAAAATAGTACTCTTCCCTTTACTGATTCTTTCCATCAGGGGAAAATATGGCCAGCCCAGAACGTGCCATTTTTAAGCATGCACTTCAGTGGTGTGATGTGCAGCTGTTTTGTTGTGTGCTTGTCCCTGCTGTCCAGCTCCAACAGTTTTTCATCCTCTGAAAATGAAACTGCATTTGAGAAACCCTAGCTCCGATTGCCCTCTTTCCACAGCTCTCCTCTGCTTCCACCTCCACAGGCACCATTTTTACTTTCTGTTTCTAAGTCTCTCTAGGCTACTGTGGGTGCCGCATGTAGTTGGAATCGTATAGTGTCTGTCCTTTTGAGACAGGCTTATTTCACTTGGCATGGTGTCTCTGGGCTTCACCCATGTGTCAGAATTTCCTTCCTTTTGAAGGCTGAATTCCATTGTGTGTGCGTGCCACATGTTGTTTCTGTGTCTCTCGGTGGATGCCCGGATGCTCCCACCTTTTGGCTGTTGTGAATGCTGCCGCTGTGAATGTGGGTGCCCAGGGTACTCAGTGTCATCGCCACTGCATGCCATGCCCCCAGGGTTGCCCTGAAGAACAAGACAGACACACTCCTCCCCTTGCCAACTGGAAACTTTTGTTTTAGGAGCCTCGGCCAAATGCTGTTGAGTAAGCCAACCAAGGTCCCTTGTAGTCAAGGAGTCATTTTAGTTGGCAGTCGTTAGAACATGTTGAGAAAATTGTTATTTCTTTTTGCTTTTAGTTTTTGTTAAAGATGTATTTATTTTTTATTGGAAAGGCAGATTTACAGGGAGAAGGAGAGACAGAGAGAATGATCTTCCATCTGCTGGTTCACCTTCCAACTAGCCACACTCAGGCGGAGCTGAGCTGATCCCAGAGCCAGGAGCTCCATCCGGGTTTCCCATGGGGGTGCAGGGTCCCTAAGGCTTTGGGCTATCCTCTACTGCTTTCCCAGGCCACACCAAGGAATTGGAAGGAAAGTGGAGCAGCCTGGACACGAACCGTCATATATGTGGGATTCTGGTGGTTTCAGGCAGAGGTTTAGCCAGTTGAACCATCATACTGGCCTCCAAAACTAGTTTTTATTTATTTGAAAGGTAGAGAGAGGCGGGGAGGGGGTTCTATTTGCTATTAATATCCCAAATGCCTGTAACAGCTGGAGCTGGGGCTGTCTGCAGCCCAGAGCCAGGAACTCTAGCTGAGTCTCCCTTGTCAGTGATAGGAACCTAAGTATCTTGAGCCATACCTGCTGCCTCACAGGGTGCATATTAGTAGGAGATTGGATAGGAACTGAGGTGGCACTCCATGCCAGACACTGTTGCGGAATGTGGCCATCCAAGTGATGGCTTGACCACTGTGCCACAATGTCTGTCCAAGTTGAAGGCTTAAAAAAAAACACATTTATTTATTTAAAAGTTGGAGTTTCAGGGCTTGGTGCAGTGGCCTAGTGGCTAAGTCCTTGCCTTGCGTGTGCCAGGATCCCCTGTGGGTGCCGGTTCTTGTCCTGGCTGCTCCACTTCCCATCCAGCTCCCTGCTTGTGGCCTGGGAAAGCAGCGGAGGACAGCCCAGAGCCTTGGGACCCTGCACCCGCGTGGGAGACCTGGAAGAAGCTTCTGGCTTCTGATCAACTTGGCTCCATCCATTGTAGCCACTTGGAGAGTGAATTAGTGGATGGAAGATCTTTCTCTCCTTCTTTCTGTAAATCTGACTTTCCAATAAAAATAAATAAATCTAAAAAAAAAAAAAAGAGTTACAGACAGAGCAGGAGAGACAGAGAGGTCTTCTGTCTGCTGGTTGGACTGATTTGGAGGTTCTTCCAGGTCTGCCACTTGAGTGCAGGGTCCCAAGGGCCATTCTCTGTTGCTTTCCCAGGCCATTGGTAAGGAGTTGAATTGGAACTAGAGCTGACAGGACTAGAACTGGCACTCATATGAGATACTGGTGTTGCAGATGGAGGATTCGTCTGGTGTGCCATTGCACGGCCCCAAGATTGAACATTTTTTTAAAAAAAAAAAGATTTATTTTATTTCTATTGCAAAGTGAGATATACAAAGAGGAGAAGAGATAGAGAGGTAGATCTTCCATCCGATGGTTCATTCCCCAAGGGGCCACAACGACCGGAGCTTCGCCAATCTGAAGTCAGGAGTCCGAAGCCTCTTCCGGGTCTTCCACGCCAGGTGCAGGGTCCCAAGGCTTTGGGATGTCCTCGACTGCTTTTCCATACTACAAGCAGGGAAGCAGGGAAGCAGGGCTGCCAGGATTAGAACTAACGCCGATAGGAGATCCCGACATGTGCAAGGTGAGGACTTTAGCTGCTAGGCCACTGCGCTAGGCCAAGTTTCAGTGTTTTTAATAACATCTTTTAAAAACTTCAATAAGACTTGAAAATAGTGTAGCATGATAAGTTACTGTATAATCATCTTCCATATTGTTTCCATTATTCAATGTCATTGATCACAGTAATCCTGCTGGGTTACATTGTTGCATTTATTGCCAAAGGGGTAGATTCTCAGAGGAGCTGTAGGATGGGTACCTGTTTATGGAGTGATGAGGCAAGCTGATGAAGCCCAGGGGCTCCTTACAGCCATACTGCCTCCTGGGTAAGACAGTGAGGAGTGCCTGCTATTCACCACACTTTAAACTTTCTGTTTAGATGGCAGGGGCAGAAGGAGCATGGGAGTTTGCTTTATACCATCTTTTGGTGAGGAATTTTAAAATATTTATTTATTGGAAAGAATAACAGAGAAAGATGAGGGGTGATGTTGGGGAGGCTGGGGGAAAGAGAATGAGAAATCTGATTCTTCCCAAATGGCTTGTAGTGACCAGGGCTGGGTCAGGCTGAAGCCAGGAGCTTGAAACTCTTAATCTCCCATGGGGTGGCAAGGACCCCAGGTACTTGACTGTGTTCTATTGCTTTCCCAGTTGCGAATTAGCAGGAAGCTGGATTGGAAGCAGAGTAGCTCTGACTGGAGTTGGCGCTCGTATGGAATGCTTCACTACCACGCCACTGCCACTTGGAGAGCCCTGGACCGGCGTTTTTGGAATTAGTTCAAAAAGGCTGATGGACTACAGAATGAGGAGACCAGCTAGCTAAACTCCATTTAGTTAAATTATGATTTTGGATTGAATCCCCACAAGTTTCCTAAGTGATGTGATGAATTGGGGTTTTCCACTGTTTCTCTGAGAAGTTGTTACTTAATATTGAATGAGCTGTTATTAATGTGGAATTTTGTGCAAAATTGAGCCCTTAAATTAGTGGTTCTTGTTTAGTTGCTTAGGCAGTGCATTGATCACAAAGGTTTTTCTTTTTTAAGGTCAGTTATAAATGGTACTTACTAGGCAGGCCAGGGCAGATCTTCAACTTGGCCGGTCACAAGGTGCGTTCATCTGGGGGTTATACTGTCCCGCAAGCTGTCCATGGCCGGGAGATGGCAGAAAAAGGTTTGGCAGAGGTTCTGTGTGTCATGACATGGGGAGACAGTTAAGGATCATGAAATGACTTCTTTCACCAGCCTTTGAAAAAAATTAGTGATCCCAGTGATGAAATTACCTGATAAATGAAAACCCCTATTAATGTGGTGAGGAGAGGTAAATTTTGTGTATTAAGCCAGAGTTTTTTAGTGTTTAAGTTGACTACCTGCTGTTAAGCTTAAAATCCTAGGTGCTGGGCCCGGTGGCGTGGCCTAGCGGCTAAAGTGCTCACCTTGAACGCGCCGGGATCCCATATGGGCGCCGGTTCTAATCCCGGCAGCTCCACTTCCCATCCAGCTCCCTGCTTGTGGCCTGGGAAAGCAGTTGAGGACGGCCCAAAGCTTTGGGCCCCTGCACCCGCGTGGGAGTCCTGGAAGAGGTTCCTGGTTCCTGGCATCGGATCGGCGTGCACCAGCCCGTTGCGGCTCACTTGGGGAGTGAAACATCGGATGGAAGATCTTCCTCTCTGTCTCTCCTCCTCTCTGTATATCCGGCTTTCCAATAATAATAAATCTTGAAAAAAAAATTAAAATCCTAGGTGCTGTGGTTACAGTGTAATAATTCTGTGCTTAGTGTATATAGGGCTTAGTACATACTAGGCATTTGACATGTATCAATCCATTTATTCTTCCTCACAGCACAAGGAGGGGGAGGCTATTCTTGCTTCCCATTTTACAGATTGTGTTGTTCCTGGCACTGAGAGGTTAGGCAACTTCAAGTGCAGCCCAGTGGTGCAACTGGGATTCTGTCCCAGGCTGGCTCAAGAGTCATTGCTCCTGACCGTTGTCGCTTTGGGGGTGGTCTTCCCCCTGGCCTCTAGGGGTCCATTTAGTAGGGAAGATAGGACATTCTGATGCGTGCGAGCTTGTGAGGATAAGGGTGATAGCTGGAGACTGAAGTGGTGCCAGGGTGCCCTTGTGCAGAGGATGCAGTGGTACCATGGGAGAAGAAGGGCAGGGAAGGCTTCCCAGGACAGGTGTTTGGATCCTGCAGGATGAGAGTTGGAAAAAACAGGGCCTCCCAAGTGAAAGTTGTTTGCAGGTAGCTGTGAAGATCGGATGCCATCAGTAAGGAGGATAGAAAATGATGGCTGTGGAGTGAGTGGCGAAGGCATTTGTGGTGTCTTGGGACTGTGAGTGCATGTGTACATACATGCATGCAGTTCCCAGATGGGCTTTTTCCCCTTAATTTCAGAAACCTTTGCTCATACCTTCCTGGCAAGATAACTGTCCATTTCTTTGTTCCTCTCTGCAACAAAACTCCAGGAAAGAGTGTTCTATACCTGGTACCGGTTCTTCTCATTTTCTGTTACACTGTCTTGTCAAGATCCCTCCCGCCGCTGTTGTGAAACGCAATGACTGGCACCCAGTCCTCTTCTTACTTGATCTGTCACTAGCACTGGACAAGTTGAACTTTGTTTCTCCCATTATTCTTTCCTTGCTTGGCCTCTAGGGTACTAGGATGTACCCTAGTTTTCCTTTCATCACTCTGGGTATTCTTTTCTCATTCCACTGATCTTTATTCATTTAAAAGCCCGAGATACAAAGAGAAGGAAACAGACAAATCTTCCTTCTAAGCCAGTGTACTCCCCAGATGGCTGCAGTAGCTGGGGCTGGGCCAGGCCAAAGCCAGGAGCCAGAAACTCCTGGGTTTCCCACGTGGTTGGCATGGGTCCAAGCCCTTGAGCTGTATTCTGCTGCTTTCCCAGGATGTTAGCTGAGAGCTGAAAGTGGAGCAGCTGGGACCCAAACTTGTGCCCAGATTGGATGCCAGTGTTGCAGGTGGCAGCTTAAGCCACTGAGCCACAACTGTGGCCCTATCAGCACCCTTCAAGATCATGTATAACCTTTCTCTGACTGCTTGTGGCCTACAGCAGCTGGCTTCTCCTTTTATTTTCTTGAGACATGTTGGCTCCTCTAGCTTCCATGCTGTTGTATTCTCTTGCTTTAGTCTTCCTTGAACCTTCCCATCCATGACTTCAGCCATGCCCTGGCTACCAAAGGGAGCGAAGCCTGCTACTCCTGCCCTGGGAATCCACCTAAGTGTCCTGTAGACATCAAGGTGGATGTGTCTAAACCAAACCCATCATCTTCCCCTCAGGTCAGTGCTGCCTCCTCCATGCTCTAGTTCTGTGAATGACCTTATCCACCAGGCATGCTGATGATGAACCTGAGTCATCTTGAACTTCCTCCTCTCCATCAGCACCCCTTCCCCCCTGCACCCCAACCGGGTCTGTTGGTGCTGTTGCGACATATTTGTGCCTCCATCTCAGGCCTTCCTCTCCGTTCTCTCTGCCTTGGTCAGGCTGCTCTTACCTCGGCAGTCTGTGTCTTTCTCAGGCTCTGGCTGCTAGGTTTAACTTCTCCAGCCTGTCTTCGGTACCCCTGCTTCTGTGGGCTACATCACTGCTCAGGTGTGAGCCTGCTGCTAGACTCCAGACCAATTAGAGCAGAGGGTCTCTGTTATCTGAGACGAAGTTTCCATCACAGTAGAATAATGATAGGCGCAAGGGCTATGGATTGTCACAGTTTTACTTTTAGATGTGAGAGTGCAGATAATTTTTTTTTTAATTTTTAAAGAAAAGGTCTATTTATTTTGAAGATTAATTGTTTTTCTTGAGAGAGAGAGAGAGAGAAAGAAAGAGAGATCTTCCCTCCACTTACTCCCCAAATGGGTGTAATGACCAGTGATGGACAGGTCTGAAGCCACCAGGAGCCAGGAGTTTCATCTGGGTGGAGGGGCCAAAGCACTTGGTCTATCCTCTGCTGCTTTCCCAGGGGCGTTAGTAGGGAGCTGGATGGAAGTGCTGCGGGTGGCATATCTACTCTCTGTGCCGCCAGGCTGGCCCCTCCTTACATACTTCTCTGCCCTTGCTCCTGCTGTTGCCTCTCTGTTTGAATGTCCTTTTCCAGATGTTTTCAAGTCAGGCTAACCTACCATTTAAAGGCTTTCTAGTCACTAATTTAGCATCTGTAATCTGAAGCTGGCGCCGTGGTTCAGTAGGCCTCCACTCGGTGGCACCAGCATCCCACATGGACACGGGCTCCCATCCCTGACTCCCTGCCTCGGATCAGCTCAGCTCTGGCTGTCGCAGCTGTTGAGAATTGAACCAGTGAATGGAAGACTCTCTCTTGCTCGTCTTCTCTTTATAAATCTGCCTTTCAAATAATAAAAATCTTAAAAAATATTATTTATCATCTTTGATGCTTTTTTTTTGCTTTTGCGTTTTGGCTTATTGATAAAAATTATAAGAACTTTTTTGGAGAGTCAGACAGTTCAGGAGTTTTGAAGAGCAAAATGTTAAGTTTCTAGCTTTCTTACCCTCTCCTCACTTCTGCTGCAGGCCTGGGGGGTGAGGGGGCTTATTTCTTTTAGAGTCCTGTCAGGGTGGGTCTTGCTGTTGGTGAGTGGTCAGTGGTTTGGGTAACAGAAAGAGGAGTGAAAAGAGGCTGGGCCTTTTAGGTGAGTGTGATGGTCCTGGTAGTGTTTGGTGAGTGGTGTCGCTGGCTGGAATAGAGGGTAACTGGATTTTTCCCGCGTCCATGCGGTCAGGAGCTCAGGTGATGGTTTATTTTTCCTGGGCTGGTCAAGGCAGTAGCAGGTGAGTCTGGGGAGCTGGGCAGACATGTGCTGTGTGGATGGGAGCAGTTGGGAGTGGGGGTCGGTGAGGTGCAGATACTACCCAGGAAAGCCAGGAGGAAGTGAAAATTGAACCAGGTGGGAGAGACTGATGCAAAAGGTCTGTGTGTGTGTGTGTGTGTAAGATATATTTTTTTATATTGGAAAGGCAAATTTACAGAGAGAAGGAGAGACAGAGAAAGATCTTCCAGGCATTGGTTCACTCCCCAGATGATTGCAATGGCTTGAACTGAATCAGATGGAAGCCAGGAGCCAGGAGCTTCTTCTGGGTCTCCCATGCAGGTACAGGGTCCCAAGGACCTGAACCATTCTATGCTGCTTTCCCAGGCTACAAGCAGGGAATTGGATGGGAAGCGGAGCAACCAGGATGTGAACTGGTGCCCATATGAAATTCTATGGTGCTTATAGGTAGAGGATTAGCCAATTGAGTCATCACACTGGCCCTGCAAAGGTCTGTTGTGTAATTCTGTTTCATGCTAGCCATTGCTTAGGGGTTCTGGTGTGAACTGTTCAGAACTGTGGGTCGTTTATGGCTTCCTGGTGAGTCAGGTGTCATGTCCCCATTCTACATTTGTGGAAGTACTCTAAGGGCAATGTTAAATTGCTTGTTCGAGTTACATAGACCCAAGGTTCCAGCCCTAAAGCCCATCTTTTTTCTAATCACTAGGTTTGCTAACCCAGAGGCATGTTTAACTTAAAATGTAGCCCTCTCTAGTTTCGTTGTCTCATGAAAAGCACTGCAGCTAGCCAGCCAGTCTTTTTTTTTTTTTTTTTTTTTTTAAAGATTTATTCATTTTTATTACAGCCAAGTATACACAGAGGAGGAGAGACAGAGAGGAAGATCTTCCGTCCGATGATTCACTCCCCAAGTGAGCCGCAACGGGCCGATGCACGCCGATCCGAAGCCGGGAACCTGGAACCTCTTCCGGGTCTCCCACGCGGGTGCAGTGTCCCAAAGCATTGGGCCGTCCTCAACTGCTTTCCCAGGCCACAAGCAGGGAGCTGGATGGGAAGTGGAGCTGCCAGGATTAGAACCGGCGCCCATATGGGATCCCGGGGCTTTCAAGGCGAGGACTTTAGCCGCTAGACCACGCCGCCGGGCCCTAGCCAGCCAGTCTTAAATGTGCTCTCGCCTACCTGCCTCGCGATAGAAGGGATCAGATAGTACAAGGCTGCTAATAGCAGCTGAGAAAAAGAGTGATCTCTGCATGTCAGGGTGTGAGCGAATAGCCGAGTGTGACTGGGTGAAGTGGCTGTTCCTGTGTCAGGTGCTGATTCTCCAGCAGGCCTGCGGAGTGTCGCCATGTCAAACCTGCTTTCGTTTGGGCGCATGTGGTTCTAAGCAATTGATTCCATGTGTTGAGTCACGTAATTGCCACAAAATACAGAACCGTCCTGTTACCACAAAAGCACCCTCTCCCGCTGCGCTCTGTAGTGTTGCCATCTTTCACAGCAACTGCTGTTCTGTTCGTAGGCCTCCAATTTTGAGTGTTAGAAGGATATATATATATAGTCTGTAGTGCGTGTGAACTCGCTGTCTCTCTTTTTTTTTTTTTTTCCTGCTGATTCACTCCTCAAATCTCTGCCACAAGCAGGCCTGAGCCAGGTCAAAATCAGTGCCCAGGAGCTCCTCCTCTGTCTCCCACATGGGTGGCAGGGCCCAAGCACTTGGCCATCTTCCTCTGCCCTCGTAGGTGCGTTGGCAGGGAACTGGAGAAGAAAGTGGAAGCTGAACAGCTGGGGCTGACAGTGTCACAAGCCACAGTGCTGATCCCTGCAGTATGTAATCTTTGAGAATTCACTTTTTTTCTTTTTTCCCATGAAGTATAGTGTTCTTGAGAGCTCTGCTCCTAACATGAATTTAGTAGCAAAGAAGGAAGCAAGTAATACTAAAGGAAACCTTCACATTTCACCTACATGTTTGCCTCAGTAACTATTAGATTGTCATGAATCCCTCTAGGAAAAAGATTATGAAAAGCTTTAAGTCATCATAAGATGATGGCATTGGGCAGTATCGGTGAACTCACAGTAGGAGACCAAGAACATCTGTGCCCTTTCTCCCTCCTCTTCCTCACTTTGGTGATTTGTTACTGTCTTCGAGCATGAATAGTCTGTTTTACAATTAGTTTGCTCAGCATTTAATGCTTTCTATTTAGAAGGAGTCGCTGTTCCCTGCTGATTCTTTAACTCTTGATTTTTCTCGAATTGAATGATTTGATTAGTTTTCCCTGTTGACTGGATTTTATTGTCAGTTTTTATAAAGAATACCTTATTTGGTGAATTAAAAATGTCTGCCTCTATATTTTGAATTATATCTTGGGCTGGGCATCATGTTCTTGTGTTCATTTTCCTGATTTCCTGTCCAGTTTGAGTGTCCTAACGATTCTTCTGGTCATGTCCTGTTGATTCTTGTAATCCATTTCATATTGATTAGCTGATTTTTTTTAATCAAAGTATTTCATGATTGCTGTATTTCCTGAATTAGTTTGTGTTTACGTGTTTGTGACTGGCATGGTGTTATAGCAGGCTAATCTTCCGCCTGCTGTGCTGGTTCTTGTCCCAGCTGCTCCTCATCCCTTTCAGCTCCCTGCTGGTGGCTTGGGAAAGCAGTGGCAGGTGGCCCAGTCTTGGACCTCTGCATCCATGTGGGAGACCTGGAAGAAGCTCTTGGCTCCCAGCTTTGGAGCAGCTCCGCTCTGGCTGTTGCAGTGCATGAACCAGTGGGTGGAAGATCTCCCTTTCTGTCTTTCTCTTTCTTTCAGTATCTTTACTTTTCAAGTAAAATAAGTAAACCTTAAAGAAAAAAGAATGAATGCATATTGTTCTTACACGTAAGTGGTAGCATGGCTGGGTGCACAACTCGTGGATCATATAATTGTTTATGGATTCATGGATTCTGTTAATATTTCTGCATTGTTTCTTGCTGATGAATGAGGACATGTGAAAACACCTGGTTAGTCTAATTAGTATACTTTTACCTCTGTTAGAGCCTTATTGCCCTTTGTCTCTGGTTGCTGAAGAGGTCTGTTGTTGATGCGAAGTCATTCAGTCAGGATACCGTGATGTGGACCCTTTTTCATTAATTTGCTCTGGAACATGATGTGCCGGCCTTAATGTATTTAGTTTCCTAGTGTTAGTCATTGCAGAATTCCAGTTGTTCCCTGTTACTGTGATCACTGCTGTAACAGGCAAACTGATTGTAGAATTGTATGTTTGGTAGGCTGCATTTTTAGCAGTGGAATTAGGGAATCGTAAGCACATTTGAGACTTTTGAGTTGGTGCTAGTCCTCTAAAAAGGCTGGATCCTTCCACCCCCGCCCCCGGAGCCAACACTATAACTTTTCCCTTTAATGAGTAGACAGTTTTTTGATATTTGATTATAGCTACATATTTCGTTTTCTCATCTCAGGTGACCATTCTTGGTCTCTTGATCTTTGTACATTTTTTGCTTTTGGGTTAGTGAACAGTTCTTGTAGAAAATGTAACTAGGCCGAATGATTTCAGTTGTTGATGAGGTCGATCAGATGTGGGGTGGCAGTTGCGGGATGAGTGTCACGTGGTGACTGTAGTCAAAAGAAAGCTGCCTCTGTGTCTCACTGTGTTGCTGCAGAGGACTGGAGTGCCGTTGAGGCATGACACGTTTACTGCAAGGTAAATTGTCTGACAGTCTGTGTAATTGGGATGTAATTGTCTCCACTTGGCTTTGTTTCTGTTTGTGGTAACACAATCTAAGAACCTTTCAGAAAGATAAGCTGAGCTGTGGGAAGGCAGTGCCCGTGCCAGAAGGTCGCGGAGTGTCCTCTGAAGTGATTTCCTGGTCATCATTGGCCGCTTGGCTCTGTTAGGTGTTAATGAACTTGAGGCAGTTCAAGGTGCTGTGGAGGAGCTTCACCAATGAGTCCAGCAGCCCTTGTTAGGTTTGTCTAAGCTCCCCTGACCGGAGAGATCTCCTGTCTGATTAAAGGAGACACAAGTTATAGGAGCTCTGTCAATCTGAGCTTTCTTGAAAAGTGTGGGCTGTGCCTTAAGTGTTGTTTTAAAAGCAGTATGTGTTGCATCCATCAGTCATGCCTGCTTGCCCCACTTGTCAAGGGTCAGGGGGGCTTGCCGGTGGAGCACAGGGTGACCTGCCCCGGGCTTTTCTGCAGAGGGATGGCTGGGTTGCTGTCTTGGTGTGCTGTATGGGCAGGTGTACTCTTTTGAGTAGTGCTTTATGGCACTTTCTGTGTGTTCACTCATCTGTGACACATCTTATAAAGAGAAAAGACTTAAAGGTGCTTCAGAGGCCTCCAGGGAATAAAAGAAAACATTTTGAGAAATAGTAAAAAACTGCTGTTTGGGCCCGGCGGCGTGGCCTAGCGGCTAAAGTCCTCGCCTTGAAAGCACCGGGATCCCATATGGGCGCCGGTTCTAATCCCGGCAGCTCCACTTCCCATCCAGCTCCCTGCTTGTGGCCTGGGAAAGCAGTTGAGGACGGCCCAATGCACTGGGACACTGCACCCGCGTGGGAGACCCGGAAGAGGTTCCTGGTTCCCGGCATCGGATCGGCGCGTACCGGCCCGTTGTGGCTCGCTTGGGGAGTGAAACATCGGATGGAAGATCTTCCTCTCTGTCTCTCCTCCTCTCTGTATAACCGGCTTTCCAATAACAATAAAATCTTAAAAAAAAACAAAAAAAACTGCTGTTTACACCTTTCTAGCGAACTCACTGAAAGTTTTGAATTGACAGCTTTCACTGCAATAATCAGGAGAATTCCAATTTATTTATTTATTTATGTTGGAAAGACAGATTTAGAGAGGAGAGACAGAGAAAGATTTTTCCATCTGCTGGTTCACTTCTGAAGTGGCCACAATGGCCAGAGCTGAGTCAATCTGAAGCCAGAAGCCAGGTGCTTCTTCCAGGTCTCCCATGTGGGTGCAAGGTCCCAAGGCATTGGGCCATCCTCTACTGCTTGCTGTTGTCTAGTCACTTAGGGGACTTGTGTGGGACCCACCTGGAAGCAGGAGCTCCTAAGTCTGTGTGCCATTACACAGATTGTTCATCACTCAGAGAAAGTTGAAAGGACATTGGGTGTACGGTGTGATCTCTATACTGGCAGGTGTGGAATTTATGATTGCTGTCGTGGAAGGGTGAGAGCAGGAGGAAGGGTAGTTGGTAAACTGGAAGGATCCCTTGCAACATAATGGGGAATTCAGTTAGTCTACCTCTGTGAATAGAAGGACGGAAAAGGTGAAAGAAATTCTGAAAGTTTCTAATCCATGGGTGAACAAGGGGACGTGTTGTGTTGGCCAATGATTGCAGTGTTGGGAGAGAAGTTCAGATGTAGAACCTTGTGAGAGGTACAACTGTCCTTAAAAACAGAAGACCAAAGAAACCAGGCCTGCTGAGTTGGCACAGGGAACGTTATGAAAGGAAAGGCTTGGTAAAGCCACCAGGCAGGGTTGGAGGTGTGAGTTGGAAAGCAGAAGGGCGTTTGGGCAGGTGGCGTCACAGATGAATGTGTCTTGACTGACTGCAAGCTGTGGAGTGTGACGAAGGAGGGGTTTGAGTGACAGCCCAGGTGGGTCCTGTGGCGGCAGTGGCTGTCGGAAAGGCACCAGCGTGTCCCCCATCCCTGTTCAGAAGGTAGTCATGAGCTATCTGCTCTCTGCTGACAGAGAAAGACAAATGATGGCATCTGTCAAGGACTTCCTTATTTTAAACATCTTTCTTTGAGGTTGTTTTAGACTACAGAGGAGTTGAAACGATACTATCAAGAGCTTATTGAAAACAAAAGACTTTCTGTAGCCAAGCAAAGTTATTTTTGGCCATCATTTGGTTCAGTGTCTGTAGCTTCTGCATTCTAACACTGCTTAGTGAGTCGGTGAGTCGGTGATGCTCTTGTAGATGCACGGGCTCTCCTGCTACCCCTTTGCCCTGTTACTGTGCTACTTGTACAATGTTTTGAACTCCACCGTGAAGTGCTAGGTAACTAAAAAGACAGGAAGTTACCATCTGATTCAACCCCCTAATAGCATTTTGGTTTGCTTCCCTCTAATAATTTTTTTCCTGTTTATTTAAAAAATATGGTTGAGCTCACACTGTAAATATATTTTTTTTCTTTTGCCTTGTCCACTTAACATTATAGCACAAATGGCTTTCCAAGTCATTAAATACTTCATAAATATTTACAGTGGCTTTATAATATGAGTCGCAGGGGCTACTGAGCAGTTAGATTGTCTCCCCCCTTTTTTTATTGCCATGGTAAATAGCATGTGATTAATCTCTTTGCAAAAAGCTTTTTCTTTATTTTAGAAAATTGGCTTAGGATAGATTCCCAGAAAGGCCACAAGTATATAAAGTTTCTTTTTTTTTCTCTCTTCAGTAAAAATCTTCTGGAAGAATTTGAGATTTGGTCTGAACATAAAAGCTACTTCATTACATGTTTTCCACAATGTTATACTGCTTTATTCTTCCCACCATCTGCACACAAATAGGCTCATCAGCACTGGTAATCTTTTCTTACAAAAATTAGCATATTTGAAAGGCATAGTGACAGGGAGAAGGAGAGGGGAGACAGACAGGAAGAGAAGGAGGGTGAGAGAGAGAGAGAGAGAGAGAAAGAGAGAGAGAGACACTAGCTCATCTCTTGGTTCACTTCCCCAGTGACTGCAACACCTAGGGCTGGGCCAGGCTGTAACCAGGAGCTGGGAGTTCCACTTGGTCTCTCAATTTGGGCAGAAGGGACCCAGCTACTTGGGGCATCATCTGCTGTCTCCCAAGGCACCTTTACAGTAAGCTGGGTTGGAGATGGAGCAGCCAGGACTGGAATCTGCTCTCTGATACAGAATGCTGGTGTTCCTGTTGGCACTTTAACCTACTGTGCCACTTCATTCAGATTTCCCATGGGCCACCTGCTGCTGTGCTCTCAGGCATATTAACGGGGAGCTGGATCGGAGGTGGAGCAGCCAGGAGTCGAACTGTTACCCGTACGGGATGCCATCAGTGCAGATGATGGCTTTACCAGTTACGCCACAGTGCTGGCTGGGCCCAGATTTTGTCTGTCTACAGATGTAATTCCCTTATGTTCACTTTGCTTTTTTATTTAAGCATTCGCAGTAATGTGTCAGAGTTGCTTTGAAACATAATTTTTTCTAGTCTCTAAGTTGATTAGTTTTTATTGTAAAATACAAATAGAATTCATTATTTTAAAGTGAATAACTTATGACTGTAAGTACATTCCCATGTCCTGCGCTCATTACTTTTTAAAGCCTTTTCGTCATTTCACAAGAGGCACTGTGCCCAATGAGCAGGCACTTCAGTTTTCCTCTCCACCCAACCCCTGAAAAATCACATCTACTTGAAAATGCTTATTCTGGGAATTTCACATAAATGAAAGCATATGATATACAGCCATGGCTCCTTAATACCTTTTTTTTCCTAGTTAAGGATATTTTATTTATTTGAAAGACAGTTACACAGTGAAAGGTACACACACACGACGTGCAGAGAGAGAGGAGAGGGAGAGAACGAATCTGTTTTCCATCACTGGTTAACTCCAAATGGTTGCAAGAGCTGGGCATGGGCCAGGCTGAAGCTGAAAGTGGAGCAGCCCGGATATAAACCAGCGCCCACATGGGATCCTGGCACATGCAGAGGGAGGATTTAGCCATTGAGCCATTACGCCAGGCCCATCCTCCTCTGCTCTCTAGGCACATTAGGAGGGAGTTGGATTGAAAGTGGAGCAGCTGGATCTTGAACTGGTGCGATATAGGATGCTGCACTCGCAGGCGGCAGCTTCATCGGCTCTGCTACAGTTCTGGTCCCATGATCGGTAGGTCCATCTTTCAACAGCTACTCACTATCCAGAAAAAACGTTCTGGACTGGAGAGAATCAGAATCCTGCAGCTGCTTTAATGGGCCTCAGTGCCAGAGGTGTTTTAGCACAGGGGTTTTCCGTGCTCTCCGGTCCACCAGGTTTCTTGGAGAAGTCCCAGGTGGTAGTTTTAGAAAGAGTGGCATTTTGGGACTCCCCTTCTCTACTGTTACTAACTAAGCAGAGTTTCTAAATTAGGTGGTGGAGTTTTAGGTAGTATTTGTCTCAAAAAAAAAAAAAAAACCACAAGAACAGCTTTTGCTTTTTTTTTTTTAAAGATTTATTTATTTATTTATTTTTACAAAGTCAGACATACAGAGGAGGAGAGACAGAGAGGAAGATCTTCCATCCGATGATTCACTCCCCAAGTGACCGCAATGGCCAGTGCTGTGCTGATCCGATGCCGGGAACCAGGAACTTCCTCTGGGTCTCCCACACAGGTGCAGGGTCCCAAGGATTTGGGCCGTCCTTGACTGCTTTCCCAGGCCACAAGCAGGGAGCTGGATGGGAAGTGGAGCTGTCGGGATTAGAACCAGCGCGCCCATATGGGATCCCTGTGAGTTCAAGGAGAGGACTTTAGCTGCTAGGCCACCGCACTGGGCCCAGCTTTTGCTTTTAGAAGCGTAATTTTGTTTTCTTTTGTTTTGTTTTAAGATTTATTTATTTCTTCTTGCAAAGTCAGATATACAGAGATGAGGAGAGACAGAGAGGAAGACCTCTGTCTGATGATTCATTCCCCAAGTGACCGCAACGGTTGGTGCTGTGCCGATCTGGAGCCAGGAGCCCGGAACTTCCTCCAGGTCTCCCACATGGGTACAGGGTCCCAAGGCTTCTGGCCATCCTCAACTGCTTTCCCAGGCCACAAGCTTGAAACTGTATGGGAAATGGGGCTGCTGGGATTAGAACTGATGCCCATATGGGATCCCAGCGCATTCAAGACGAGAACTTTAGCTGCTAGGCCACTGCGCTGGGCCCAGAAGCATAATTCTTGTGAGGCAGGTGCTGTGGTATATTAGGCTAATCCTCTGTCTGCAAGTGTTATCATGTACGGATGCCCCTTGGTGGCCTGGGAAAACAGCAGAGGACAGCCTGAGGCTTCTGGCTCCTGCACCTTTGGGGGAGCCTGGGAAGAAGCTCTTGATCCCTGGCTTTGAATTTGCCCAGCGCTGATCTGGTTGAACCAATGGATGGAAGATCGCCTTCTCTCTCCTTCCCCCTGTAAGTCTGCCTTTCCATCTGTCCCAAACCATTTACTATCTGAGACAAAGGCATGGGGCAGCTGCTGCTGTTCTTACATTCTTATTTGTAGCACCAGTAGATTTCTTTATGAAAATGGAAGTGAAGACATCTGACATTCTTTTTTTTTTTTTTTTTTTTAAACAGCGTGATGCTTGTCATTTGGGATTTTGTTTTATTTATTGTAAGAGCTTGTGGACTTGCAAGTTGAATATGTGGTATACTAGTTTTTTTCATTTGTGTTAGGGTTGCTAAAGGAGTTTCACTCATCGAGCCTTGTAGTTCTCCCGTCTACCTGGTGGGGAGGAGTACTGTTTGAGTTCATTTTGCAGGGAGGCTCGGAGAGGTCAGGTGGTTTGCTGGAGATCCCGCAGTGCATGCTCTTTATTTCCTGTTAGGGCTTCCCCACAGCGGATGGGCCAGCCACCCACCTGTTGGGACCTGGTAGAGTCGGGTGGGGTTTCTAGTGAGATAGGAGATCAAAAACAGTGGTTTACTTCTCTTGCTGTCCTTGCCCCTCTATTCTGGCTGGGCCCATGGTCAGTGTGGCAAGGTGACGGTATGCCCTTTCCTCAGGCTAGGTGTACCATCCCTGTGGGCACTGGAGGCTGATAGAAAATGGCATAAAGGGTCATACCATCACTGTACAGGAGGTAAGCAAGACCAGGGTTCCTGGCAGGGTTGGGCAGTTGGACAGGAGCCAAGTACCTGTTTTTGTTTCTCCTGGGTGCCCCTCTCCCTTGCCAAAAAGCTGCCTACTGCTGCCGCCACTGCTACTGTCTGGCCTTTCTAAACCAGTGCCTCACCTCACCAAAAGAGGAGGGGAATCGTGCTGTTCCATTAGTATAGTTTCCATATTGTGTGAGAGTTCCGACTCTGTTGGACTCACAGTTTTGATTTAAGACGTTGCATTGACTAGTGGTACAAATAGAACTAGTTAGAGTCGGTGACCATGTCTTGTTGCTCGGGGGCCAGCAGTCAGCTCCGGGGCTGGGAGGAGCAGGCAGACTCTGAGCAGGAAGAGTCACTTCCTACTGAGCCCAGAGCTCTGCTCGTGCAGCACCCTCACACTTCCTGTATAGCCTGTCGCCATCAGAGGTCCATCCCTGTCCTTTACCCCTTTCCCACCCCCTGCCAGCAGCTGATCCCATGAACTTCCTCATCCATAGTGTGTGGGATCCTTCAGCACTGTTTGACAATTGGTGATGATATTTTGAGAGCCTTTGGCGAAGGCAATTGAACATAAATTAAAAATACTAAAGTGGTGGGCTCGGCGCAATAGCCTAATGGAAAAAGTCCTCACCTCTGGGATCCTGTATGGACACTGGTTCTAATCCCTGCTGCTCCACTTCCCATCCAGCTCTCTGCTTGTGGCCTGGGAAAGCAGTGGAGGATGGCCCAAAGCTTTGGGACCCTGCACCCATGTCGGAGACTCAGAGGAAGCTCCTGGCTCCTGGGTTCGGATCAGCTCAGATGTGGCCATTGTGGTTACTTGGGAAGTGAATCAGCAGATGGAGGATCTTCTTCTTTGTCTCTTCTCCTCTGTGTATATCTGACTTTGCAATAAAAAGAAATAAATCTTTAAAAAATATTAAGGTGGTGCTGGGTGTATTCAGAAGGAGAAGCTGGTAACACCTGAGAGGACTTCACATTTAAAAAGGCAAATTGAGGGGCAGCATGTTGGTGCTGCAGGTTAATCCTCCGCCTAACGTTGCTGGCATCCTATATGGGCAGTGATTTATGTCCTGGCTGCTCCGCTTGCCTCCCATCCAGCTCCCTGCTGATGACCTGGGAAAGCAGCGGAGAATGGCTCAAGTCCTTGGGTCCCTGCACCTGTGTGGGAAATCTGGAAGAAGGTCTTGACTTGGATCAGCTTAGCTCCAGCCATTGCAGCCACAGATGGCAGATCTCTATCTCTCCTTTTCTCTGTAAATCTGCCTTTCAAATAAAAATTAATTAATCCTAAAAAAAGCAGCTGTACATGTAGTTTGTGTACTTACAGTGAAGTGGTAGAAGCTTGTAGTGCGGGAGAAGTGAGTGTGTTGGCCAACACTTGAATTTTTTTCTTTAAAGATTTATTTAGTTTATTACAAAGTCAGATATACAGAGAGGAGGAGAGACAGAGAGGAAGATCTTCCGTCCGATGATTCACTCCCCAAGTGAGCCGCAACGGCCCGTGCGCGCTGATCCGAAGCTGGGAACCAGGAACCTCTTCCGGGTCTCCCACACGGGTGCAGGGTCCCAAAGCTTTGGGCCGTTCTCAACTGCTTTCCCAGGCCACAAGCAGGGAGCTGGATGGGAAGTGGAGCTGCCGGGATTAGAACCGGCGCCTATATGGGATCCCGGTGCTTTCAAGGCGAGAACTTTAGCCACTAGGCCACTCCGCCGGGCCCCAACACTTGAATTTGTCCAGCTTGCACATCTGGTTGATTTCACCTGCCAGTGCTTTAGGAGCTGGCGGATTTGCCCAGAGTTCTCCAGGCTGCCCTTAGTGGAGCCAGGCCTGGCTCTCTGTGGCTGCCTGCCTCTCTCAGTGGTCGCACCAGTTACCAGCAGCCTGTCAGGGTCCTCACTGCTTGCAGAGAGGGCTTCCTTCGGGTGTGCCTGCATTCTAGCTCTGGCTTCAGCACCCCAGGTGGAAGCTATATATTGAAGCATTCTGAGGAGCCCTGTCTCCACTCTCTTGTTTCTTCCTTCCACAGGAGGGGTTTGTCTGATGGGTGCACTTGGGTGTGAGCTCACTCACCACATCAGAAGGCTGCTTGCTGGGTGCTTGTATTTTGGCCCCTGCTCACCCTCCAGGGAATATGCTGCACTGTCATGGCTAGCACCGGCCTTTCTCCCTGGGCCTGCTAAGGCCGATTGAGAACGGGAAGGAGGTGGCGTTGTACTTTGCTCTCTGCTTGGTTTCTTGAGACTACGATCTATAGCAAGTGGGCATAACCAGGAGGGGAGACGGCAAGTGTTGATGTTCCCTGTGTCCCCAGCAGTCTATGTACATTAGTGTATGGTCTGGAGATTTTTGCCAAAACCTAACAGATGTCGTTTTAACTGTGACACACCAGGTGTGGTTGGGAATAATTCAGTAGGAATGTGGTATGGCTTTCACAAATGACATTTCCTCTTTTTTTTTTTTTTAATGACATTTCCTCTTAATCCGTACTGGTGATAGCAGTAGCTGGATGAAATGGCTTATACACGAGCAGTGGGTGCTCATCATGGTTTTAAATCTGCAGTGAGCTTTTGTAGTGGCCTACCAACTTCATGCTCATTCATTACCTGGTTTCAGCCAGTGTATGTTTATGCCAAGTGCATCCATCTTCGGAACCCGTGGAGCAGAGCTGCTCTGTGCTGCTTGCTGGGGAGGAGGCCAGCAAGCCACGGCCTCCTCCTGTGAAGTGAAGCAGTACTTGCTGCTCTCTGGGGCTTGTGTACTGCCCTCTTATGTTCTGTGGCCCTTCTTTGAATTGCCTGGTGCTATGCCTTGTGTTAATGTGCTAACTGAGTCTCTCTTGAGTTCCTGTCTGGGCTTGCAGACAGAAACATTCATCCTAGGACGTGTACCTGGGAAAGGGAAGCAGGCGGGCAGTTCTGAGAACCCATTCTTGACTGTGTTACTCGTTTATTTAGACAGTTTCTTGGAGAACTCATTCTATCATTTACTTCTTGGCTGTCTAATTGAAGACTTTTGCCTGCAATATAAATGACATGTGTATGTAAAGTACATGTATTTTAGCCAGTAGATATGGATGTTGCTTAACTATTAAAGGTAGACTTTTTCATAGGAAAGCTGTGTAACATTCCTTTTCAGAAACAGTGGATGAACTTGGCATGTGATGGAGGAAAGCGATCTCCTTCCTGTGGTACCCTTTGTTCCCGCTCTCCTTCCTGTTTGCCCAGGCAGCCTGGCGCAGTGAGGAACTAGGTGGCGGTACCTGTCCAGTGCCAGAGGGCGGGTGGGTAAGCAACACTGACAACCTTTTCTTTGGGACTAACAGAAAGACAACAAAGAACAAGCCACAGAAGGAATACTCTCATACCATTTACCTGACAAAGCCTGCTTTTAACATGGTGTCTGTTCGCTTTACTGACACTCTCATTACATATACGTTGGCATGTGCATACAGACACAGGTGCATTCAAATTCTTCTTTCTAAATTGTTGAAGTTGCCAAGGTCATGGCTCAGTGCCCTTAGGTAATGTCTTTTTTTTTTTTGAAATAAAGATTTATTTTTATTTGAAAGGCAGATTTACAGAGAGAAGGAGAGACACAGAAAGTTCTTCCAGCCACTAACTCACTCCCCAAATAACTGTGGCAGCTGGAGCTGAGCTCATCTGAAGCCTGGAGCTTCTTCCAGATCTCCCACATGGGTGCAGGGACCCAAGGACTTGAGCCATCTGCTGCTGCTTTACCAGGATATCAGCAGGAAACTGCATAGGAAGTGGAGTAGCCAGGAATAGAGCCAGAGCCCATATGGCGTGCCAGTACTGCAAGGCAGAGGATTAGACTGTTGAGCTATCATGCTGGCCAGGTAGTACACTGCTAAAGGTATATATATCTATTTTTACCTAAGAATTGTGGTACACTTAGAGCCTTCAGTTAATTCAACATCATTCTATGCTTTTATTTCATCAATGTGTGTGTGTTTGTGTGTGTGTGTGTTTAAAGATTTATTTATTTTTATTGGAAAGGTCGATTTACAGAGAGAAGGAGAGATAGAGAAAGATCTTACATCTGCTGGTTCACTCCCTGAATGGCTACAATGGTCAGAGCTGAGCCAAAACCAGGAGCTTTTTCTAGGTCTCCCACACGGGTGCAGGGTCCCAAGGCTTTGGGCTGTCCTCTGCTGCTTTCCCAGGGTACCAGCAGGGAGCTGGATGGGAAGTGGAGGAACTGGTATGTCAACCTGTGCCCCTATGGAATGCTGGCATTTGCAAGGTGAGGATCAGTTGGCCTAGTTAGGATGGTTCCACCATTTTTATTTTTTCTAGTGCCGAGTCAAGGCTGGGATCAGCTGCAGTGTTGTCTTGTGGCGACCCTTTAGTCTTCTTTAGGTCTGTTGTCGTTGTCTGCAGCTCTGCCATCAGGGCAGCTGTCCTGTGGCAACTGTTAGGTTAGTGTCCAGTAGTGCATGAACGGATTTACCAGCATCAAGCTACCATCCTCTGCACACTGAGATGTTTTCTCTAATTGGTCCCCCTGGGGATAGCATCTGTAGCCTGGCTTTGTCTCCTGCTCTGTGGGACCAGCAGAACGCCCTGGCCCGGAGGCCTGGCAGGCCTGTAGTCTGTGGTACTCAGCAGTCATCAGATCCTTTTGTCATGGGAGAAAGAACATCTCCCTGGGTCCTGTGTGTACACCTATAAAGTCCTGGAGGAACTCTGCCACAGACCAACTTGAGGGGGCTTTGGATTAAAGCATAAAAGAGTCTTTTAATAAATAGGATTATGCTTTAAACACCTGCCTGAAGACACTGTGCAGTTTTGTCTGTAGTCATTTACACAGCGCGAGTGTTGTTGAAATGTAAGGCAGGACGCCAAGGAGCGGGCGTGTTGGGCTGGGGGAGGGTGCCTGTGTGCACCCCAACTGCCCTGAGCATGCTGGGCGCTGTTTGCTTCAGAAGAGGCACTGTTTCCCCCCCGCAATACTTAGCCATGTTTTAGAGTTAAAGTTAATTAATCCAATATCTATTTCATCTCTTCTATTTCCCTTGGTTTAGCCTTGCCCCACCCCTCTGTTACAAGCTGGCTGAGGAAGCGACCTGCTCGTGGGTGTGTCTGAGTTGGATTCTGGAGAGCTGGCTCACTGCTAGCTGCTGTGCCTCTGAGGGAGTCATTCAGCACCTCTGGGCTCAGGGACTACGCTCTGGCTGCTGGGCCTCTGGGCGTCAGTCAGTCCCCCCAGTTTATAAAGAGATACAGTGAGGAGTCCGCAAAGAAGGAAGCTGTAGGTTGGGGCAGAAAAGAACAGTGGTGGGAGAGGTGGGAAGGCTCTGAGTGGTTGCTGCTCTCCTGACAGGGGCTTTTCTGGCCTGCTGTGCTATTTTGCTGCCTGGGGAGCTGAGTGACTGCAAGGGGGGCACAGGCAGGTGTCACTCTCATGGATTACTGTGTGTTATCTTCACCTGGGTAGTTCATCACATATTATGTTCAGGCTGCATGTCTAGGAGCTTTTTCTCTCTTGTCTTTTTTTTTTAAATTTTTTTAAAAGATTTATTCATTTTATTACAGTCAGATATACACAGAGGAGGAGAGACAGAGAGGAAGATCTTCTGTTCGATGATTCACTCCCCAAGTGAGCCGCAACGGGCCCATGCGCGCTGATCCGAAGCCGGGAACCTGGAACCTCTTCCGGGTCTCCCATGTGGGTGCAGTGTCCCAAAGCATTGGGCCGTCCTCAGCTGCTTTCCCAGGCCACAAGCAGGGAGCTGGATGGGAAGTGGAGCTGCCGGGATTAGAACCGGTGCCCATATGGGATCCCGGGGCTTTCAAGGCGAGGATTTTAGCCACTAGGCCACGCCGCTGGGCACTTCTCTCTTGTCTTAATGAAGAGTTTAGACTTTTGAGAGTTTAGACTTTTGTGATAATCTGTTATAATCCCGTTAGCTTTCAGAGAAAGTTTACATGAGATTGCATTTCTCTGCTAATGGCATCTGATGGCATCTGTGGTAAACACTAGATATGTTGTTATATACTCATTCGATAACCTTGGCCCGCAGCTAGGATAGAATCATTTTTCTCGGAAGCATTCTTTATAGATTAATGTAGTGCTCCTGGGCGTGCCAAAGGAAGGTGTGGGTCAGACCCTGGGCTGCTAATCCTCTTTTTTACTTTGTTTTGGTGTGAGGGAGGACACAGATCTGAATATAGAAGCCCAGCATGAGTCTCCTAGAAAAGGTGGCAAAAACTCAACAAATTCTATGAGAAATAGTCCTTTATTCCCATTCTCAATTTTGTAAGAAAGTTAGGCTGTAGCGGGTGTAGTTTTACAAACCATTTGGTAAAGTGTTGCAGGTCTAATTAGAATTTGAGGAAAGCATCACCCAGGTACTTACATTAAGGGACAAAGCACCATCGTATCCATCATACTAGCATTTCAGTGGTTTCTTGGATAAAGTATAAGTTTTATTTTTCAAAAGAGATCCATTGTGGGCAAAGTTCTATATGGTCAGAACCCTTAGAAGGAGGAATTTAACCCAAGTCACGAGTCACTTCAGTTTGGATGAATTCCTAAGAAATTGAAAATGATACCAACCGTCTTCTTGCTCCTTTTACTCCTGAATTTGGTCTGTAAAACAGCTGAGCAGCAGCCCATGGTAGATGTAGGAATTAGAAACACGAGGCAGAGTCTATTGGACAGCTCCTGCTGGGTGGGGAGAGAAGCCTGGCTGGCATCCACCAAGTACTGACAGTGTCGCCTGTGACTTCCAGCCCTAGCCTTGTGGCTGGCATCATGTTCATCATATACTTTACGTAGATCATTTTATTTAATCCTCAAGACAGCCAAACATCTTAGATAGTTCTACTGTTCCAAATTGTGCAACAAAGGACAAAGTGACCGAGTGAAGAACTAGTCCAAGGTTGAGGTGCATTTGGATTCAAACTCAGAGCCTGTATTCTTTAACCATTTTGTCATGCTGAAATGACCAGTGATCATTGCCATGGGCAGAACTCAGTGTACAAGACAAGGAGGCAAGATGAAAATGGAGAGGAGATCCACGCTGTAATCATAGAGGACATTCAGGGAGGCTGGACTGTACCTTGCAGACCGGGAGCAAATGCGGAATGGAACTGGGAGTGGCTTAAGGCCAGGAGTGCTCGGCTTGGCGTGTGGCTTCCTGTGGGAGTGACACTGACCCGCACATGCTTTGTGCCTTCCTTTCCTCGTGGTAAACGTCTCTGCATTCTTCAAAACCCAAAACATGTTAACACCCCTGTGAGACTTTCCCTCAGTTCTTTTCTTTTTTTGCTTTTAAAGATTGATTTTATTTATTTTATTGGAAAGGCAGATATATAGAGAGAAGGAGAAACAGAAAGAGCTTCCATTCGCTTACTCCCCAAATGGCTGCAGCAGCGAGAGCTGAGCTGATCCAAAGCAGGAGCCAGAAGCTTCTTCTGGGTCTCCCATGCAGGTGCAGTGTCCCAAGGCTTTGGGCCGTCCTCTACTGCTTTCCCAGGCCACAAGGAGGGAGCTGGATGGGAGTGGAGCAGCTGGGACATCAGCCAACATCCATATGGGATCCCTGTGAGTGCAAGACAAGAATTTAACCACTAGGCTACCGTGCTGCCCGACAGGTAGTTCTTTCTTTTTTGGGCTTCTGAGGCTATTTGCGCATAGGCCACTACTGTGGGATGCAAACATCACAGTGGTCTGCATTTGTGTTCATAGTTCTGCTTTCTCTCCCCTGGGTCACTTCTGGTTCTTTGAAGTCAGCATTTTCCCCCCACCTTTATGCTATAGGGCTTATTTTAAGCAGTGTCAATCACTTTGTGCAAATTGCTGACTGTCTCAGTTGATACAGATTTAAAAACCAGCTTTAGGGCCCGGCACAGTAGTCTAGAGGCTAAAGTTCTTGCCTTTCATGTGCTGGGATCCCATATGGGCACCAGTTCATGTCCCGGCTGTTCCGCTTCCCATCCAGCTCTCTGCTTGTGGCCTGGGAAAGCAGTGGAGGACAGCCCAAAGCCTTGGGACCCCGCACCCATGTGGGAGACCTGGAAATGGCTGTTGGCTCCTGGCTTTGGATCGTCTTAACTTCAGCCATTGCGGCCACTTGGGGAGTGAGCCAGAGGGTGGAAAATCTTTATCTGGTAGTGTAGAAGTTATAATAATCCAGGCAGGTGATCATTAGGGCTTGGTAGAAATAGTGGCAAGGTTTAAATTCGAAACAAGGACTAGCAGAGCTGATGACCTCTGTGGTGGGCATTGAGAATATCAGAGAGAAAGGTAGGGAGATTTCAAATTATGTGGCCTTTCTCTTTCTTTCAGGTTTTCTTTTACTTTATTAGGTGGTTATAGGTCTTGGTTGAGTTAATAGCAGCTTGGTAAATGCGTCAGTAGCAGAGGTCTTTGAACTGCTGACCCTTGAGCAATGCAATAAAGGGAGCAGATAAAGTCAAGACAGGCACCACCAGAGGCCTCAGCGACTTTGCAGCTACTTCAAGTGTTTTTGAAACACAAAACTGGTTTGTTGTAGATCTGTAGCTCTACAGGAGCGTATGCAGAGCTTAGCTTCCTTCAGCTCTCTGCACAGCCTTGGTGTGTCTGTCTGCTGTTGGCTGCTGAGGGCAGCCCAGGCAACTCCTGGGGAAGCTCAGAGACCTCAGGCTCTGATGACAGCCAGGGGATGTGCCTGGGAATCCAGGATCTCCTGCTGAGACGTTTCCTTCCTTCTCTGCTTCCTGCAGGACCCCCGCCCCCCCCACCCCCCCCCCACCCCCCGTCCCCGGTTACTCTGCTAAAAAAAAAAGTTTTTTTTTGCTTGTTTGAAAATTAGAGTTATAGTGAGATAGACAGAGGTCTTCCATCCACAGATTCACTCTCCAAATCCCACAACAGCCAGGGCTGGGCCAAGCCAGAATTGGAGATTCATCTGGGTCTCCCACAAAGGTGCACGGGCCCAAGCACTTGGGCCATCTTTTGCTGCCTTCCCAGGTGCATTAAGACAGGCCCCAAGGAAACACAGTTTCTAAACTTGGAGTCTGAAGATCTGAGCTGAATTTTAAAAATAACAATTTTGAAAATTGAAGTGTAAATACAGAGAGCTACATGTTATAATGACAAACAGTCATTTGTATGCAGGTGCATTTTGATCACGAACCAGAATCTCCAAGTCTTTTTTCCCCAAAGATAACCTCTGCTCGGACACTGCACATTGGTCTGCCCTTTCTTTTTTTTTAAAGATGAACATACAATGAGTAATAGAAGGATGTGTTTGATTTCTTTTAATCAATATTATGTTTGTGGGATTCATAGTGCTGCATGTAGGAATATTCATTCATTCTTGTTGTCTTGTAATATTGTCCTGTATGAATAAGCTGTATTTTAAAAATCCATTTTGCTGATGATGGACACTTGGGTTCTTTTGATTGTTTTTTTGGGGGGTATTATGTGTCATGGTGTATTTGTGTACATTTCTTTTGATATGTATGTTCATATTTCTGTTACATGTATATTTAGTGACCAGTGCAAGGTCATAAGGTTTTATGTGGTTGCTATCAGTTTTCCAAAGTGGTTATACCAGTTCCTGCTCTGTTCCTGTTCTTCCACATCCTCATCAACACTTGTTACTGTCCATCTTTCTCAGTTTTAGCCAGGGCCTGTGTTGTGGCACAGTAGGCTCATCTGCCACCTGTAGTGTGGGCATCTCATATCGGAATATTGATTTGATTCTAGCTGCTCTGCTTCCAATCCAGCTCCCTGCTAACATGTCCCAAAGTATATGTGTTCAGGTACTTAGCCCCTGCCAGTCCTTTGGAAGACCTGGATGGAACATCAGGCTCCTGACTTTAGCTTGGCCCAGCCCCAGGGTAATATGGGCATTTGGGGAGTGAACCAGTGTATGGAAGATCTTTTTCTCTGTCATTCCATTTCTTTGTTATTCTGACTTCCAAATTAAAAAATGAATTTTAAAGAATTGGTTTTTAGCCACTCTGGAGGAGATGGTAGCCTTATCTTGTTTTTAATTTGTATTTCCCTGATGGTTTATGAGATTGGACATTTGCTTATTTGAATGCTTTCTCACTGATAAATAACTACTTGTCCAAAAAGTCATTTCTCTTTTCTTTGTTGATAAAGATTATTTTGTCCCACTTATGAATTCTCCATCAGTTATGCATATTGTAAATCTTCTCCTATTTCCTGGCATTCTTTTACTGTCTATTGTGCCACCTCATATTCCAGTTTGTTTGTCTTTTTCTTTTATGCTTAAGAAAATTTTTCCTATCCCACAATCATGCTTTATTGTCTCACTTTTCACATTTTATCTCTAATCCAACTGGTATTTTTGGTGTGGCCATGTTAGTTTTAAGCTAATCTTACATTTGCTTAGTGCTTTAAGGCCTGGGGCTTCTATGCCGTTCCGAGCCGTAATGGGCGGCACTAGGTACAGCTGAGTTCTGAGTACTTGGTGCAGTGCAGGAAGTTTGACTAGCCCTTGGGAGCTGAAGCCTGCTTTCATTTTCCCGTGAAGGCACTTGGTTTTTGTGTTGTCACTTTAATTTCTTGAAAGTGTAGTCTGCGTGGTCTGTGTGTAATCTTGGTAGTTTGCATGGTCTGTTTAGTCTGCGTGGTCTGTGAGGTGCAGAGTCCCTCACTTGCGGTTAATTCCTTAGCCCACCAGAGTCTGGACCCTTTCTCTGTCCCTTGCGTGCAGTAGCCAGCCAAGATTCCAGGGGCCTTGTTGCTCCTGGGGAGAGGGGTTCTCGACTAGTCTCGGCCCATTTGCAGTCTTAAACATGTCTTTTATGTCTTTCTACCTTTGTTCTGATAGTGTGATGTCAGCAAAGTCTCGGCCTCCTCCATTTCCTCCCCACTCCAACCCCATACATGTCTGCAGTTTCATTTTGAAAATTCGTCAGAAAAACTGCTGCAAAGGTTTGGGTTGAAGCCCATAAGATGAAGGGCTTGAGTCTAGTTTTCAGGGAGGCCTGTTCGCTCCTCTTGGTTTGCATTGGTCTTGCTCTGGTCTGTTTTCACTTGGTGTCTAAGACCAGGAAAAGCAGAGTCGTTCTACAAATCAGGAAATCGCTGACAGGTGGGGTGTTGCCGTTTAGTGGGTCTCCACCTGATCCTCCTGCCCGGAAGGAGGTGCTAGTGTTGCATCCCAGGAAAGGATTGAAAATGCCAGCAACCCGGCGTTTATGCTTGTGGAGAGCACGTGGTGATTAGGTGAGGTTTTGGAGTTTTCCTCTTTCACAGATCCTTCCTTCAGGCACCCCCCTCTGATTCCTGGGGGTACTGCTGTCTTCTCACTTTGGTAGGAGTGCTTAGCGTCTTGGGTTGGGCAGACGTGGGGGTCGGTGTGGCCGGCAATGGGTATGTGGGATTCATCGGGGAGCTGGTCAGGAACTTGCTTGTAATTGGCATCCTATACCTTCTGCCTGAAGAACCGGTGCGAAGGAAGCTGGCAGCTGATGTTCTGGCTGTGGGGAGCTTGGGGTTTCTGGGCTGTGCTGGAGAGCTTAAAATGAGTCCCCACCAGACAAGGTTGTGAAGAACCGGAGTGTGATTTGAATATGTGTCCTAGTTTTCAGAACCCGTGTTAGCTGTAGAAGAACTATTGCTTTCTTTTTAACTAAATTGCCGATTTTAGCTTGTCACATACTTCTTTTTCTGTTTGTTTTGGGAATGAGTTTCCTTAATGTGCTGTTTCCTTAATTCTGTATCTTCCCATAGGCTTTTAATTGGTAACAGCACATCCTTTTTAAAAAGAAATTGATTTACAAACCAGACCAAGCAGTTATTTACTTACATAAATTTGTTCTACTTTATCCTAAACTATCTGAAAGGCAGAGGGACATAGACAGACATTGCATCTGTTCCTGGTCCACTCCCCGGATACCCACGGCAGTCGGGGCCGAGACAGGCCAGAGCCTGCAGATCAGTCCAGGTCTCCCATGTGGATGACAGGGACCAGGAACTAGAGCCATCACCTGCCGCTTCCCGGGGTGCACATTAGCAGGAAATCGGATTGTAGGCAGAGCTGGGACTTGAACCCATAGCCTCTGTTCTGGGATTTGGAGATCCTAACTGGCATTCAAAAAAAATATATATATGTATATGTATATATATACATATATATATTTATGTTTTAAATGGAAAAACAGCTGTTACAGAGAGAAGGAGAAGGAGGGTCAGAAAGAAAGATTTTTCATCTGCTGGTTCCACTCCCCAAGTGGCTGCAGTGGCCGGAGCTGAAATGATCCAAAGCCAGGAGCCTGTTATGGGGCTCCCACACAAGTGCAGGGTCCCAAGGCTTTGGGTGGTGCTCCACTGCTTTCCCAGGCCACAAGCAGGGAGCTGTAAGGGAAATGGAGTACCAGGACATGAACCAGCACCCATTTGGGATCCCGATGCAATCAAGATGAGGATTGCCAGTAGGCTATTGTGCCAGGCCCCCCATCTGGCATTTTACCTGTTGTTCCAAATTTTGCTCTCACATTCATTTTAGAAATTGCTTGCAGTATCAGTAAGTGCAGAGAAGCATTTTAGTTTAAATTATTTCAAAGACACAGTGACAGAAAGGAGAGGCAGAGTGAGGAAGAGATGTTCTGTCCACTGGTTCACTTCTTCAAGTGGAGGCAGGCAGGGGCTGGCGAGGCCAAAGTCAGGAGCCCGCCACTCCTTCCAGGTCTCTGATGTGGATGACAGGTGCCCAGGTACTTGAGGCATCCTCTGCTTCTTTCCCAGGGTGCATGAGCAGGGAACTAGATCAGGAGTACGTAAGTTCATACTGCAGTATGAGAAACCGGTGCTGTAAACCATGGCGCTTAACTTGCTGCACCACAGTGACAGTTGCTTGAAGCAGACTTTGTAAAATTGCAGTCTTGTTTTAGTGTCACTTTGCAGCTTGCAGTTGTAGGCAAGTTAGGGTTATTTTTCAGTTATGCTGATGTCAAGGTTTAGAAGATGAGTAGGGGGCTCATCTTTATCAGAAAAAAAAAATTCAGACAAGAGTGTCCCACAAATGTACAAGTGCCAAAACCATGGTGGCACTCCCCCTGGCATTCCAGTTGTTACTGCAGTCTCCATACTGTGGCCTCACTGTGGGAGAGACAGTTGTGTCTCTCACTGCTTGAACATGGTCTATGTTCTGTGTAGTGGCCCTGCATGTGCCAGTGAGGTATGTGGGCTTGTACAAGTCGGCTTCAGCATGGCGGTTGGTATTCGTCCTAAGCATTGCTGCTTCAGCCTCCGATGGTGGCTGAAGTTCTGTCTACACAGAAGGAAGCTAGCAGGCGGAGGCCCCTGCCCTGTTAGAGTAGGGCCCCTTGGGTGAAGGAGAGTGCGTGGAGAAGAGAGGGCAGCTGAGCGCCGGGGAGGATTGCACTTGGATGGGAGCCACTACAGGGTGTGGAGGGTTACTCAGGCTCACTGCTGTAACCAGTGTTCCCCTGCTTCTGTGAGAGAAAGGCGACTGGGTTTGGGGGCGTCATGTGCAGTGCTGGAGGGGCGCACCAAGGTCATGGCTCCGGGTACTCTCCTTCAGCACCTGAGCTCTCGGGCTGGAGTGACGGCTCTCTGGGAGGCTGTGGTTCGGCTCTCTGGGAGGCTGTGGTTCGGAGGTGCTCATTTGAACTCCTGCTCTGCATAACTCTTGGTTTCACCTTCATCTTCATTGGCTGCTTGTGTGAGATTGAGTGCTGAGTGTGGGTGAATGCTGAAGCCCCTCTTGTCCCGCAGGAACTCCAGGCAGAACCAGACAGCCATGTGATACCATTGCTCTGAGTCAAAAAGAGGGCTGATAATTCAGATGTGGGCAAATGCGTCAGGGACAGGTGGTCTGTTCCGGTCCCTGACCCTTTTCCCGAGTCTCTTCACTCTGTCTGCTCAGGCAGGGCTACAAACTGTTAATTTGCCTTCTTCATCTTTCCAAAATGGAAGTTTGAGTTATTTGTTCACTTTTCCTGAGCATACATAATTGAAAATCGATTGGACAATGACATGCATTTATAGAAGCTGCTAGAACACTGGGTTTGGAACCATCTGGGAAATCCCCTTCAGTTTTTCTGGCTTCTGCAGTGCATTTGAAGAATGTTGAACCGAAACGTTTTGAGGAAGCACACTGCTCTTGCTAGTGAGCGTGACCCGGACTAACTGGGGAGCAGTCAAGCTGAAGATGCAGTTCATTGATGGGTTTCAAATTCTTTTGTTAGGCATCTGAAGAAGCCTCGCTCAGGGCACTGGAAAGTCTGATGACAGAATTTTTCCACGATTGTACAACCAATGAAAGAAAACGTGAGATAGGTAAGTAACGGGCTGAGATGCAAAGAGCTGTCTCTCAGGGCAGGTCCAGTGGAGGTGGTGGCCTGGGCTGGTCAAGCTAACGTTTTCCCCTTGAGTTCATGCTCCTTTGGCCCCAGTCTCTTGGTATCTCTGAGGCCTGGACAACTAGCTACTGTAGAGGCACAAAGAGGACTTTTTACTCCCCCTTTTGGTCAGGCAGAAAACCTTTCTTCAACTTTGTTCCTAAAAGAAGAAAGCATGGAGCTGTTACAGCAGGTAAAGCCGCTGCCTGCGATGCCAGCATCCCACACGGGTGTTGCCTTGAATCCCAACTGCTCTGCTGTAGCTCCCTGCAGGTGCATCTGGAAAGCTGTGGAGGACATCCCAAGTCCTTAGGCTCCTGTTCTCACATGGGAGACCCAGATGAAGCTCCAGGCTCTGGCCTGGCCTAGCCCTGGCTGTGGTGGCCATTTGGGGAATGAATCAGCAGGTTGAAGATCCCTCTTTCTGTCTCACCCCTGCCCCTCTGTAGCTTTCAAATAAATAAAATAAAGTGAACACGTTTTGGTGTGTAAATGTCTAATCTTGTGCTTGGAGATCCCTTCACTGGAGTACTGTTAGGGACTTACTTCTCTTTTCTTCATTATTAGACTCTCCATTCTTTAAGCTTGGGTGACCGAAGGCTTTGAACAGCAGAGAAGCAGTAGGTCTGATCAGTTCAGGCTCTCCGTGCTTTCTAGAATATACTTTGGGGTTTTGTATTTATGAACACAATTTTCACCAAAGCCTGTTGTTCAGTACGGTGTGTCCAGTTGTCAGCTCTCTGCCTCAAGGACACATGCACTGTGGTCCCAGTGCTGTGTTGCAGGCTCTGAGTCCTTAGCCTGGGCTTGAGACCACCACACCTGCAGGCTTGTCCCCGGGGGGTGGGGTCCTGTCTGCTGTGTGTTAGACCTTAGGTTTGTTATTTCTGCCTCCTTGGGAGTGTTTTTCTGTGGATCCAGGAGCCTGGAGACCGTTTTTCTGTCTCCATTGGCTTTTCTAGATTAAGTTGGCCTGATAAACCTTAGGGGTATTTCCGTTTTTTGTCCCAAGCCCTGTTGGGGCTGCAGTATTCAGGTGAGCTGCAGATCTTGGCTGCGTCTCTGTCCCCCTACTTTTCTGGTCCTGGCAAAGGCTGCCATGGAACCTCTTATTGTTGGGCTTGGTGGCTCCTGCGAGCTGTGCCCCCCTCGCCTTTGTTTTCCAAAGGAGAGTACTGTGGAGAGCCAGAGTGTTTTTCAATAGGGCTACCCTGACAGAAGCTGCACCCGGGAGAGGCGCAGGCCTGTGTCCTGGAACAGCCCTGCTTGCCTCCCTGGGCTCTCCTTACCCAGGGGGCTGCCCTGCGGGGATCAGACTCATGCCCTTGGCAGTCTTGTGCTATGTGTGACCTACAAGGAAAAATGCCCGTCGTGATCTTTACCAATGGTGGGGGACGATCTTTCCTTTCCGGTAGTCTGCTGTATCCCCAAAACTCATTTTTTCACTTTTCCTTCAGTTGAAGTGCTTTGGCCTTCCCCCTTAGGTTTTGATTTGAAAATAAAATCTTGTTCTCCTCTTGGATTCATGAATTGAAAGTGTAACCTTTGGAATACATTCACATTCTAATATTTTTAAAATGGTTTTAAATAACCAGATGCTACGCGCGTCCTTTTTAAATGCAGGCTAAGGGAAATCCAGGGGCGTTCTCTCCAGTGGGCGTGCTTCAGCTTTGTTTGAGTATGTGGGTTGGAATCACTTCTTGCTTCTTGTCTTAGAAACTCAAGGTTTTCCTAACTAGGTGGAAGAAATGAAGGAGGCCTTTGTTGGACAATGCTGTTGGCAAGTGCCTCGAGAGACTGCCTGGAGGAGCTGGGAGCATTGGGGAGCACTGCCGTGTTTGGGTCACAGTGAATGAGCAGCAGAGTTCAGAGCAGACCTCAGAGTGCTTCATTCCTAGCCATATCCCATTGTCTGTGGCCTGACTTCACCTATGGGATTCACAGAAACCGCTGCTTCATCAGTAGGACAGGCTATCAGCTTCCTTTTGTGTTTTTTTTTTTAAATGGAAAGGCAGAGTTGCAGAAGGAGAGAGAGACAGAGAATCTTCTATCCACTGGCTCGTTCCCCAAATGGCTTACAATGGCCAGAACTGAGCTAATCTGAAGCCAGGAGTCAAGAGCTTCTTTTATATCTCCCACGTGGATACAGGGGGCCAAAGACTTGAGCCGTCTTTTGCTGCTTTCTCACACCATAAGCAGGAAGCTGGACGGGAAGCAGGGCAGGTGGGACTCAAACCAGCTCCCATGAGGAACGCTGGTGCCACAGTCAGAGGCTTACCAGGCTATGCTACTGTGCCAGCCCCGCTGGGATTTTTTTTATGAGGT
Source organism: Ochotona princeps (assembly GCF_030435755.1). Lineage (NCBI taxonomy): Eukaryota > Metazoa > Chordata > Mammalia > Lagomorpha > Ochotonidae > Ochotona > Ochotona princeps. Next base: position 24,106,139 of record NC_080855.1, on the reverse strand, counting down.
GCCTTGTTGCTTTTAATCTGAGATGTAGGGGAGCTAAGAGCTGTGCCTTTAGGATTACAACGAGCAGCTGCACCTTTGGATCTTCTGCAGTTCTAGGGCTTCTCCTGTTACTGGACTGTGCATATGACCCTCTTTGGATGGTATTTCATGGCAAGTGTGTCAGGTACAAGTTGCTGAGTGGGAACCTGCCCAGATCGTGGTGCGCTGGCACCTCCCGTGGCCGAGGAGAACCCTGGCCAACTCCTGAGGTGTGCACACAGCTGCTCCGGCCAACTCTGTGGAGTGCCAGCCTTGAATTTCTTTTCTTCTTTCCCCTCCCCCTCCCTTTTTTTTGTTGTTGTTTGTGCTGTTTTAACATAAAACTGACCCATGTGAAGAGAGTTTGCCATTTGACCTCTTGCATTTTGCCCGTATCTTTTCTTTGTGAGGTTAGTCTTAATCTTTTTTTTTATTGTCATTATTTAGTAAATGTGTGAATAATGTAGATTTTCTGAAGATTAAAAAAAAAAAAGATTTATTTGTTTTTATTGGAAAGGCAGATTTTACAGAGAGAAGGAGAGACAGAGAGAAAGATCTTCTGTCTGCTGGTTCACTCCCCAAGTTAGCTGCAATGACCCGAGCTGAGCTGATCCGAAGCCAGGAGCTTCATCCAGGTCTCCCATGCAGGTCCAGGGTTCCAAGGCTTTGGGCCATCCTCTGCTTTCCCAGGCCATAGGCAGGGAGTTGGAAGGGAAGTGGAGCATCCAGGATATAAACCCGTGGCCATATGGAACCCTGGTGTGGTCAAGGACCCTAGCCACTAGGCTACTGCACTGGAGCCTTTTCTGAAGATTTATAGCGCAGCAGTGAGGAGAAGCGGCCTGTACCCTAGAGAAAAATGTTATTCATCATTTTTGGAGAGATAAAATCAGTGCCGTAACTTTCTATCCACATATCAGTTTATTAAATAAGAATGTTACCAGGGAAAGTTTCACTAAGAAAAAAGTACCCATGGCAAAGTTATTGGCTTTTTAATAGCTAAAAACTCCTGTCAGTGTTGGTGGTCACCTCAAAGACAAAAAAAAAAAAATGATTTGTTCTTTCTCTCTTGAAGAATTAAGTGAGTCTTGTGGCTGATTTTGGCATTTTCATTACATTGGGAAGGTATGTTTAAAGAAGCAGGACCAACTGTTCATTGATTTCGTGTATTTTTATGGTCTTCTTCTGTTGTAATTTTGCCTTTTCCAGAGGAGCTTCTTAATAACTTCGCCCAGCAGATAGGAGCCTGGAGATTGTGCCTGTATTTTCTCTCCAGCACTAGGAATGACTATGTAATGATGTACAGTTTAACGGTTTTTGAGGTAAGTCGGGTCATTTTATACTTTTCTGAAAGGTGTTTGATAGCTACATTGCTGTGTCACTGGCACCAGGCTTTAGCCACGCTGTGCAGATGGCTGGTAGTGCAAAATGGGCTCCCAGACCTCTTCCCACACGCTCCCTTATTCCTGCAAGTCCACTCTTCCCAGGCACCTGTTCCTCCTCGCCCTGGAAGGCTCAGGTGGCTGATCACCTTTAGACTTGGTAGCAGAGTCGCTGTGGGAACATACAGCTGTTCTCTCCCTGTTACAGGAGGAGGGGGAAGAGCTATTAATATCATCATCTAAGCACAGCGAGTTGTTTAATATCAACTCTCTTCTAAGTTGTCTTCTGTGTACCTTGAAAAATTTTCGCATTATAATCATATGACTTGTGTTACTTTATATTCTACTTCTCCCCCAACTTAGCTATATGATGTTCTCAAAAGTGATGGTGTCACCATTAGCATGAGCTGGAACAAGGGGTGGGCTGAGTCAGGCTGTAGTACCCACTGGCAGATGCTGAAGTGAAGTGGGCCATGCCAGACTGGGCCACAGCATCCACCAACACACATGGACTCAGGGGAAAGAGGGGCAAGCCTGGTAGGGGGGCTCCCTTGCTGAGCCACTGCTCCCACCGGCAAGCATGAGAACTGGGATGGGGCAGACCAGACCAGGCAGGGCTATAATACCTGTTGGCTTGCATGTAAGCTGGGTTGGGAGAGAATCAGGCTGGACTAATGAATTGTACCCAGTGGTGCATGTGTGAGCTGCAGTAAGTGTAGGCTGGTTGGGCTTTGCCGCTGTACTAGCTGGCAAGTGCTGGGACTGGGGCAGTTCCTGTCAAGCTAGACTATAAAACCACCTGGAGAGTGCAAGATTCAGGGCTGGGAGTGGGTTCAGTAGGGAAACTGTGGGCTCTTCTCTAATGGGTTGCAACTCCCACTGGTAAGCATGAGAACCAGGACTGGGGCAGACCTGGCTAGACATGAATGTGAATTGGATAGTGGGGTTGGTTGGGTTGAGCTAGGCTTCAGCGCTCATTGGTGTGTGTGAGATCTAAATGGGATGTGGGACAGACTGGACCAGTCTGCTGTACAAATTGGCAAGCACAGGAACCAGGGCTCGGGGCGGGCCTATTGGGAATTGTTGGGGGTTGCTCCAACCAGGCTGCAGCTTTCGCTAGTGTACGTGAGGGCCAAGTGTGTGGTGGGCAGGGTTGGGCTGGGCCATAACATCCATTGGTTTATGTAAGAGATGTGGCTGGAGACAGAATTGACCCAGCAATTACAACTGCTAGTGTGTAGATAGGCTGATGTGGGTGGATGGACAGAGCTGGACCCCGTACTGGTAAGCATACAACAAGTCAGATCTGAGATCACATCATACACCTTCTTTGTGGATCCTCCCAACTGAACCGCTGGGCTCAGAACTCCAACCAAGGGAAGAATCACAGGATCTGTGGTCTGACCATCGAGTGAATGTGTCAGAGCTGGGCCTCCTCGGTGGTTTGGATGGAGCAGTGGACAGAATACCCAGATGCACATGGAGGACATAGCAGTCCATTGGGGCCTGCAGAGGACATCTGGTACTATAGCAGAGGAAGGAGGGCAAAACAAGTTGGTCAGCTACCCCAGCCAAGTGTTGGCAGCAAGTATCTGGGTGAATGGGGAGCCTAAGGTGGATTATGTCAGCCAATGGACCTTGGAAGGATTTCCTCATCCTTGGATCATGTGATAAACAGCATTTCAGAACTGTGAAACCACTTGAGCAGATTCCTCGGATCATGCTGCACACTGGGGATCTTGGGATGGTATTGGGTTCCCCATCCTGGGGACAGAGGCTGTTGGGAGGCTGGGTGCACCTTCTCTCCTTATCTCCCCCTTTCCCCAGATTCAGGAAGAAGTAAAAAGAAAATGTGGAAACAATGGTCTTACCTTCTTTCCCCTAACCTTTGACCCTTCCCAACCTAATCAACTATGTACGGAAACATCATCATAAAAAGGAAAAAAACAGGAGTGGTGTCGTTGTGCACCCAGCCATTCTCCTATTTAAAATGGTAGACTTGTTTCTGACACTGATTTTTAGTGACAATGGTGTAATGGAAAGTTTTTGTCCATAAAGCTTTTTACTACTGCTGAATTATTCAACACATCTTCCTCAGACTGGGCTTGTGTTATGAGCTGGAAGATTTCTATTACTCTTATTACCAGATTACCCTAAGCTTAGTTTTGAAAGTTGCTTGTTTATTGAGATGGTTAGCTAACTGCAGGGTGAAAATCTGTTATTTTCGTGTATATAAATTTCTAATTTAGAAGATGCGTGTGTGTGTGTGTGTATGTATGTATATTTACATATATTTTTTTTCCAGAATCTGATCAATAAAATGTGGCTTGGGGTCCCATCTCAGGATAAGATGGAAATCCGAGGTTGCCTGCCCAAACTCCTTTTGGCTCACCATAAAACCTTACCTTACTTTATCCGGAACAAACTCTGCAAAGTTATTGTTGATATTGGACGTCAGGATTGGCCCATGTTCTACCATGACTTTTTTACTAACATTTTACAGGTAAGGATCTACATAAGGAACTTTATCTTGTACAGTTTGTAGAAGTGATTATTTTCTCGTCTCGAAGAGGCATTTTCAGGGTCGTGTTCTGGAGCTGTGGCTGCCAGGTGACGGTAGGATAATGGTTGCGTTCACCTCCCTCTGTGTTCTTGAGATGTGCTGTACCGTGTGCAGTGAAAAGAATGTTAACCTTTTGTGAAATTGTGTTCAGCAAGAAGCGGAAAGCCTGTTCCATGCTGTTGCAGGTGCTGGGACGCAGCTATCCAGCACTGTGATGATCCCTGTATCAGAGGTGTAGGCACACTGGCATGTGTTTTTGCTGAGGATGTGCCTTTGGTAGGGTTAAGAGGCTAGATGGGCAGGTAGAGGGGTTTTGATGTTGAATTCAAGGTCTTTCCTTGAAGCTAATGAAAGCTTGTGGAAAGTGAGAAAACATGGCCCCATTTTGATGTTGGAGCAATCACTCTGGCTGGAGTCTGGATGGCAGACGAGTGAAAGCAGGGAGGAGAGCAGTCAGGCTGCTGGGCAGCACCAGGAGGATCAGAGGCTGAGACCTGCTTGGTGGCTTAGAGGTAAGGCCTGCAGGGGAAAAGGGCGAGAGACTTGAACCAGGGACCAGATGGTGGGGCCGAGGGAGAGAGGACTCTGGAGTAACTGCCAGGTCTTAGCTCAGCTTGATTTTTCAGGCTAGGGGAAAAGGTTTGGCCAGAAACGTGTGCCTTTTGGGGTCACTGTGGTTTGTCAGGTTAAGTTGTCTCCTGTGACACCTGCATCCATATGGACACTGCTCTGTGTTTTGACTTTTCTACTTCTGATCCATGGGAAAGCAGCAGAGACTGCCACCCCCAGAGTTAGGGCCCCTTCACCCACATGAGAGACCTGCGTGAAGGTCCTGGCCTCTGGCTTCCTCCTGATCCAGCCTCGGGTGATAACCACAAGGGAATGAAGCAGTGGATGGAAGATCGATCTCTCTCTCTCTCTCCCCCTCTCTCCATACACACACACACACACACACTTATTTCTGTTTCTCCATCACTCTGCCTTTTAAATAAATACATTTAAAAAGAGAGATTACAAAAGATTTCTGTATTCCTTCTGTGTCATCAAGAATTGAAATGTGAGAAGATGATGTCACTGCTTGCTGGCTTCCTCTGATCAAGTTGGAAACATCGTGCACCCAAGACCATATTGGTGTGTAGGAAATTATGTTATGTACAGTTATAGAAGTATCGGTCTTTGAAAAATTAGTTTTAAGGTCAGTGCCTGCGGATTCAGAATTTTCTAGAACAATGTCATTTTCTAATGTTCTAACCGCTCTCCTCACAAGCCATTTGAATGATGCAGCAGTTAAAAAGAAAAGCAAAAGTTCTGTGGCCGTGCTGTCTCTGATTGCCTCTCAGAAAGGCACAGGTTCTTCATTCAGTCTGTTCTGTGCAGAGATGCAGCTATGATCTGTGTGCGGGTGGGCTGGTTGGGTTCCCCTGCAGAGACCATGCATTTATTCTGTTCCCTATTGAGGACCAGCCTGTCTTGTGCTTAGTGAGCATATGGTAGGCATAGGGTGATGGGCAAATGCAAAGGACCTGCCCTTGTCAAATCCCTCCTCCTGCATAGAAGCCTCAGCAAACAGCCAATGCAGCAAATGCTCACTTGGAGGTGATTCTAAGTATCACAAAGGAAATGAATTTCGGGTTAGAAGGAAGGAGATTGTTAATCTTGTGACAGATTTTGCTGGGGGGGAGTCGTACATGGGAGCAGAACCGGAGTAAAAATGATGGAGTCAGTCTTGTGGGCATCAGGAGACCAGTGCTTTGAGCAGAGGAAAAGGGGAGGGAACAGCATGATAGCTCAGCTGGCTAATCCTCTGCCTTGTAGTGCTGGCATTCAGTATGGGCATTCCACTTCCCATCCAGCTTCCTGTTTGTGGGCTGGGAAAGCGGTGGAGGACAGCCCAGAGCCTTGGGACCCTGCACCCACGTGGCTCTTGGCTTCGGATTGACTCGGCTCCAGCCATTGTGGCTGCTTGGGGAGTGAATCAACAGATGGAAGATCCTCCTCTCTGTTACTCCTCCTCTCTGTATATCTGTCTTTCCAATAAAAGTAAAATGAAATTTTTAAAGAAAAAATAAATGAACTTAAGGAAAGTGGAAAGCACCCCAGGCATGCCCAGGAGGCACGTGAGCCTGGAGCGGTGGGGCAGGAGGTGAGAGACTTTCCTGGCTCTCCTGCCTTTGCTGCCCAGTGGGGATCCTGTGCTAACTCTCTCTGGGTCTCTGGGAAGGAGCTGGGGGAGCCTATTGGAGATGGAAAGACCATCAAGGCAGGGTCTCAGGAAGCCCGGGAGCAGAGCGCTGTGATTGGGCAAGAGCCATTTTGGCCTAGGTAGGATCAGTGTCTGGGATTAAGAACTGAACCTTGGGTCCAGTGCAGTGGCCTAGTGGCTAAAGCCCTTGCCCTTGAATGCACTGGGATTCCATATGGGCGCTGGTTCTAATCCCGGCGGCCCCGCTTCCCATCTAGCTCCCTGCTTGTGGCCTGGGAAGCAGTTGAGGACAGCCCAAAGCTTTGGGACCCTGCACCCGAGTAGGAGACCCAGATGAAGCTCCAGGCTCCTGGTTTTGGATTGGTGCAGCTCCATCCATTGCGGTCACATGGGGAGTGAATTCATCGGATGGAAGATCTTCCTCTTTGTTTCTCTGTATATCTGACTTGGCAATGAGAGAAAAAAAAAATCTTTAAGAACTGAACCTTTTCTGTCTCAACCTGAAGTTGAATTGTTTCTGATCAGTGAGAATTTGGAAGAGCCTGTTTTACATGAAGCAATTGTGGAGGTTTCCAAAGGCTGCCTGTCCTCTGGCCTTTGCAATTTCCCCTTTTTACCACTTGAGAAATGACTCTTTAACCTCATGCAGCCTTGTTGATGCTGAAATGTGGCCTTGTGGCTAAGGGTCCCAGGCCCTAAACAGCAGGTGCGTTCTGTCTCCATCTTTCTGTAAAATGTGCTTTGATTTTAGCACTACTTGCCATTTGTGAGCCTTCATTTCCTGCTTTGTAAAGCACAGTTGAATTCGGTGATCCATTTGGACCCAGCACAATGGCTTAATTTACTAATTAAGCCCTTGCAAGCAACAGGATTCCAGATGGGTGCTGGTTCGTGTTCTGGCTGCTCCACTTGCAATCCAACTCCCTGTTCGTAGCCTGGGAAAGTGGTAGAGGACGCCCAAAGCTTTGGAATCCTGTGCCCATGTGGCTGACCTGGAAGGAGCTCCTGGCTCCTGGCTTTGGCTTAACTCAGCTCTGAAATTTGCAGCCATTTGGGGAGTGAACCAGCAGATGGAGGATCTTTCTGTCTGTCCCTCCTTCTCTCTGTAAATCTACCTTTCCAATGAAAAACAAATTAAAAAAAAAAAAATCCTTTACATTTGTAGTGTTTCCTACTGGTTACTTGTCCATGCAAGAGATCTAGGGATGTATGAACCAGGGCTCAATTGCTGACATTTCTGCTAATAATGATAAATAAACTTTTTCTGCAGTGTTGGTAAACAAGACCAAACTAGTTAGGGACTTCTTTCACTGCCATGTGATCCTTTAAGTAAACCACCTAAAAAGGTTTTTTGGCTCAGTTCCTTCATGGTCGGTGGTGCTCAGTTCTTTGTTTCTCCCAGACTCTGCTGGTTGGCTTGGTATCTGTGCAGTTTATGTTAGAATTGCGGTGATCACCTTGCCTGGCAGCAAGAGGTTGATTTGGGATCTCAGAAGGATAACTTAGGCTTCTGTGGGTTGGGTATGTCCATAGCAGAAGCAGCAACTGAAGGTGAAGCATACCCCGGTTCCTCCCTGCCTCCCTTGCACATGTGTCAGCACACTTGGGGTTCCCTCTGAGAACTTGTTCCTTACATTCCCGAGATCTGCCGAGCCAGGCCCTTGGTCACCTTGTGCCTGGGGCCACACAGCTAAGGGGCAAAACTGTTTCTTCTGTGGTGGATCAGATTGTGCAATAAAAACTGTTGAACCTTTTCAGAAGTTCACTAGAAACTTGCCCTTGATCTTAGCATAAAGGGATTTCCTGTCTGTTAAAAAAAAGATTGTGGAGATGACCTGTGTTATGAGCTTAAATGGTGAATGTGAGAAAGATGAAAGGAAACCCCTTTTAATAATAAAATGTTTTGGATACAAGCTGGTAAGAGGAGGTGCACTTTTGCAGAAGCTCTTCCTCCACACAGTCACTTGTTTCCTGCATCTTTTCATCTGACCCTCTCCCCTCCCCGCAATGAGAGAGGGGAGAACTTTAAGGTAGGTTTTCTGTGCAGTAGGATTTTTTTTAAGCATAGACATACTTCCTGTTTGCAAGAAGGTGTGTACTGCTGAATGCAGTATGTACCAGTCACGCAGGGTGAGCATAAGAATGGGGGTTGGGGAGAAACAGAGTGGAAAGAGAGCAGGGAGAAAAAAGAAATGAAAAAAGAGGACGTAATGGCAAATTTTAGAGTCCAGTTGGAGAACCCAGAGGTCTCAGAGTGGAAAGAGATGCTGATAGAGGGTCTGTTCCTCTTTGTTATATAGGGACCCCGAGCGGAGACAAGCATTTCCTGTTCCTCCCCTCGGGCATTAGTGAAATGAGGTTGGTGTTAGAACCAAATCAGATGTGCAGAAAATGAAGGGAAAAATTGTGTAGGGTGTACTTGCAGTGTTAGCGTTCAAAACACCTGGTTCTCTAGGCAGAATTTTTCACACAGTGCTCATCGGTGCGGGCTTTACATAGTTCTGCTTGTGGGGGTACTTGAGTTGAAAAAAAATCTGTATGTATTTAAGATTTATGTTATTTTTATTTGAAAGGCAGAGTTACACAGTGGAGCGACAGAGAGGGAGCGAAAGCTTCTATCCACTGGTTCACTCTCCAAATGGCTGCAATGGCTGGGGCTGAGCTGATCTGAAACCAGAAGCCAGGAGCTTCTTCTGGGTCTCCCATGTTTGTGCAGGATCCCAAGGCTTTGGGCCATCCTCTACTGCTTTCCCAGTCCATAAGCAGGGAGCTAGAGGGGAAGCAGAGCAGCTGGGACTAGAATCTGCCTTAGGGGATGCTGGCGCCACAGGTGAAGGCTTAACCTACGGCTCTGTAGAATGAGCTTCTGCTGGGTCTGTGATGGGAAGAACTGTGTTCTCTCGCGCTCTCTGCCTTTCAAATAACTGGAGTGGGTACTCCAGTCCTCTGGTTCACTTGCCAGATGGCAGCAGCAGCTGGCCCTGGACTGGATTGTATTCGTGAGCTGTGAGCTGCCTGGTGGTGCAGTTCATGCATTCCTTGTGGACTGGAGCCATCAGGCCTGCCTCCTGGGGCCTCCTGGGGCCTCTGGAGTCAGGGTCTGGAGCCAGGTGTAGAGCCCTGCGCTCCAGTGTGGGATGTGGACATCTTTACTAAGCCAGATACTGGCTCTGGAGTTGTGTGCAAGGAAACTGAAGGAGCTTACATTTCCTGAGATGAAAACACAGGCTGTGAGGGGCAGTTTGTGAGGCCTTCCTGGGTCCTGTAGCTGAGTTTTGTAGTCTGAGTAACAGTCCTGTTTGTATAAGGGGATAAGCTACATTTAAAATTCATGGAGATTAATGAAAAAGGTGATGTAGTGCTTAAAGTGTTGGTTTTGTTTAGATTGCAGCATATACTTCAACAGACTTCTAGTACAACTTACTTTGATCAGAAGTACTCTGAATTTTGTGAAAATAATAAAGACCTAAATATATTGTTAGGCTATTATTGAAGGTGTGCCTTTTCTCTTATGGAATTAAATTTTCTAAGGAAAGAATGAATACTAGAGATGAGAGAAAATGTAGCTTGATTGGCTGTTTGGGAATTTGCAGAATTGTGACTCTGCTGCAGGTTAGTGGTGTGTGCTGGTTGCTGCTCTACCCAAACAAGGCATGGAAGAGCAAATTAGAGGTGCAGAGTTTGGTTAACAGGTTGAGTGTTGAAAAGATACCAAAGAGTGGTTTACATGTTTCCCAGTCACTTCTGTTTACAGCACTAGTGTACACCTGCAGCTGTGGTGGGATACGGGATGAGAAAGGCATCATTAGATGATTGTGTCAGTGTACAGACATGGGTTGACTCAGACTTTGATTGCTCCAAGGCTGCTAGCGTGGATAGCATGTTCGTGTCCTGAATGCTGCAGGCAGCTGTAACACATGGGCATGTTTGCTTATCTAAATATGAGAGTGAGTCACTAAAAATACTAGGTAGTGGGAGTTTTTACGGTTTTGTAGCTATGGTTTGTCAATGACTGAAATATCAGTAATGGCACATGAAGTACATACGTACGTGTGTGTGTGTGTGTGTGTGTTGGTTGCTGTTGATTTATGTAGTCTGTTCATGTAGGATTAAACACGCACAGAGCTACTTTACAAATTTAATGCTACTGAGGCCTCTTTGTACTTTATTAGCTGGATTCCATGCTCAGAACTTGTGTTTTCCTGGCAGTTGATCCAGTCCCCTGTGACAACCCCCCTTGGGCTGATCATGTTGAAGACAACTTCGGAAGAGCTGGCTTGTCCCCGGGAGGACCTCAGTGTGGCTCGGAAGGAGGAGTTGCGGAAGCTGCTGCTGGAGCAGGTGCAGACAGTGCTCGGGCTCCTGACAGGTGAGCAGCCCGCTGCTGTCGCCGAGGGCAGTGGCCTGCTGTGGGTCCCTGGAACTTTGAAACTGAGTGTAAAAACTACCATAACTAGGTACAAACTTCTGTTTTATTCTATTGTCCATGAACTTTCAAAAGCCCTATTGTATGGTCAAGGTGAATTTTGGGTTGAGAGAGAAAGGAATACTTGTGAGCCTTCAGAGTATGGTTTGTGGAAACCACAGCAGAAGAACAAATTAGTCCTGCGGAGATGGTGGAGGGAGGGGAGTAGAAGGCTGGCGAGGGCACCTGGAAAGCTGGCTGTGCCAATGACTGGTGAGCAGAAGCCAGAATTGAGCTCAAAGAAACCCAAAGAAAGAATGATGCCAAAGGCTCCTGTGCTAACAAGGGTGTGGATAGTGGTCCAGAATGCCCAGTGATCAAGGAGAATAAGAGTTAAAGTGGCCACAGTGGATGCGGGTGGCCTCGATAAAGGTCACTGTTGATGGCCATAGTGGGGAGAAGCACATTGCAAAGTCGAAATAAAACAGTAGAAACCTTATGCATGGGGACAATACTTTCCCGAAGGTAGTTCTAAGTGAAGGAGTAAGGCACAGCTGATAGCTAGAAAAGGACAGTGAGGGAAGAAATGTTTAAATACTGATGTTTGATTGAAGGTGTCAGTAAGTCGTTTTTTACAATCTGATTTTCATATGCTGGACTCTACATCTCTTGTACTCAGTTTCTTCCTTCTTGATAGGTATCTTGGAGACTGTCTGGGACAAACACAGCGTCACTGCCGCCACTCCGCCGCCATCCCCGACCTCAGGAGAAAGTGGTATGGTCTGCCTGCCCCCTGTGGCATTCCTCTTGTTCAGGGCAGCAGGGGCTCTCAGCAGGCCCAGCAGCAGCCTAGCTACAGCATGCGCAGAAGTTGATTCTCTTTGTATCTGTCCATCACCTCCCTCTGTACGTGGTCCTTTCCTGAGCAGCAGATTTTCTGTTGGTCCTCATAGGTGCTTGTGCTTCTTTATACAGTATTTTGAACAGCATGGCTTGTTTTTTTCCTTGGCTGTCATGAGATGTGTGCCCCTTGTTCCCTGCCTCTCCCTCCCATTTGAGGAGAGAAAAGTAAGAGAGGGCCTGTCTGGTTTTCACTGCCCCAATGAAATGACTGGGACTGGGAACTCAATTCAAGTCTCCTGCTGGGTGGCAGGAACCCATTTAGTGAAACTGTCACTGTTGCCCCTCAGGGTATCTGTAAGTGGAAAAACAGGTCTGGGTATCAAATCTAGGCACAACAAATGAGTTATGGGTATTTTAACTCCTAGGTCATACCCTTCCCCAAGAAGGCACTTTTGATCTTCTTCTATTTTTTTTTAAATCTGTTTGTTTGAAAATCACATAGAGAGATGTATCTGTCTCCCTGGTTTAGCCAGGGCTGAGTCAGATTGAAGCCAGGAGACAGGAGCCAGGAGCTTCATCAGGGTCTTCCACATTGGTGGCAGGGACCCAAGCACTTGGGCTGTCTTCTGCTGCTTTTCCTAGGCCATTAGCAGGGAGTTGGATTGGAAGTGGAACAGCCAGGACAGGAGCTGGTGCCTGTGGAATGCCAGCACTGCTGATGGTACCTTTACCTGTGCTGCAACGCTGGCCTCACACCTTTTCTTTTCTGCTCCCTACCTCTGTCGCCTTTGGTTCATCTGTTTTCCTCACATCTTGTGGCTGTATTCTGTGTCGTGAGTTGGTGTGAACCTGGGGACTGTACCATCTTGCAGGAGTTGTAGCTTGGGCAGCTGCCCCAGGGACAGTGCTCAGAAATGTAAGGGGTTCAGGGAACCTCCTGTTTGGCCAGGCACACTGGGGTCCAGCTGGCAGTAGTTCGCATGGAGTTTCCATTGGTTGGCAGTAATTTGCTAAAAGCTTGGGCTTATCTGCAGTAGTTAATCGGTAGTGTATTGATTGTTGACTATTGAATAGTCGTTTTGAAAAATCAGAGTGCAGATCAGCTATAAAAATGGCTAATGTTGAGGTTGGATGAAAAGGGAAATTGTGTCTGAGCAGAATTCTTTCTCAAGCTTCTGTTGACAATCAGTGATCACAGATGCTTTCTGAGTTTATCTTGTGAGCCAGCCCATTCTCCTTCCTGTTCTGTAGAGGCTGTGGCTAACAAGAAATGGCTCCAAGTCTTTTTCTTTTTCCCTAGACACTGGGCTATGGAAATGAGGCCTCTCCTAAGCCCAGATGTAGCTTGTTGTCTGTAGGTGCAAAGTGAAACACTTGCAGTGTTACAATTTAAAATATATCATGAAGTTTGGAGGATTGCTTATAGTACTCTAATTTAGTCCAAATCCCATGTATTATATTTGGGTTAAAAATTGTTAGGTATTTGTTTTATCTTTGGATTGAAAGCTATTACTGAGTTTAAGAGTCTATTTAAAGCCTGTAAGAGTGACCCTTATTTGTTTAATCCATGATTCTATAGGTAGACTTTTGAAGTGGTTTAGTAGAGTTATATTTTACATTTGAGTAGCTAAGGAAAAATTTGCAAATGATACTTAGATTTAATTTTTGCAGCTCAGTGAGCAGCTTGGGTTATTGCACATTTTGGCTGGTCTTCAAATTTGTTGTTTTTCTTAGAGTTCACAAAGATTAGTTCTTTTACATTTGATTTGTCTTCAGCTGGTTCGAGACCAGCTTACCATTCAGTTTAAGTTCACAGTAACAGTTTACTGTGGTAAAACCCACTGAGCAGAAACTGTTCGTTTCTAAACACTCCTGTTGACACTCTGAGATCCTTTTCCGCTACTGAAAGCCATGTCATTTTGATGAAATGCAGTTACAGAGAGTGAGGGAAGAGCAGAGAGAGCTATTTCATTCTGCTGGTTCACTCACCAAATGGCTGCAACAGAGCTGGGCTGGTCTGAAGCCAGGAGTTTCTGTTGGGTCTTCCACATGGGTGAAGGGTCCCAAGCCCTTGGACCATACTCTGCTGCTGCTTTCCCAGGCTGTTATCAGGGAGCTGGATTGGAACTGGAGTAGCAGGAATGTAACCGGCACCTATATGGAATGCCTGTTCTTCAAGCAGAGGATAGTTTGCTCCACCACCGTGCTGGCCCCCTAGGTGTATGTTTTGAGTTCACCCAGTTTGTACATGGTAGACTGTTTTTCTTGGGGCCAAGTTAGGGAATATCAGGTGAATATCAGACCAAAAACAGGTGCTTGGGCCCAGCGCAGTGGCCTAGTGGCTAAAGGAATGCGCCAGGATCCCATATGGGTGCCAGTTCTAATCCTGGCAGTTCTACTTCCCATCCAGCTCTCTGCTTGTGGCCTGGGAAAGCAGTTAAGGATGGCCCAAAACCTTGGGATCCTGCACCCGTGTGGGAGACCTGGAAGAAGTTCCTGGCTCCTGGCTTCAGATCAGCACAGCACTGGCCGTTGTGGCCACTTGGGGAGTGAATCATTGGACGGAAGATCTTCTCTGTCTTTTCCTCCTCTCTGTATATCTGACTTTGTAATAAAAATAAATAAATCTTAAAAAAAAACCAGGTGCTTACCTTTTATATGGTGCCTCAGTTTTGTATGTGAAGCTGTGTAATATAAAATATGAGCTGGCGATGTTTTCATATAGCGAAGCCTAGAGTGCCTGCTTACTGAGAACTGCCTGTTAGTATTGACATTTTTTGAAGTCTTAAAGTTTGTTTGAGAAAAGCAAAATAATTTAAATTGAGTGTGTGGTGGTTAGTGGTAGCTAGGGAGTTAAGTAAGCTTTTAAACTGGTATACTTCCCCTTTTTAGAAAACGAAAAGAATTGCATGTTCATGTGGTTTTTTTTTTTTTTTTTTTTTTGTCCCCTCTATGACACATGTAAGTGAAGTCATGAGATGTTGCTTCATTATTGAGAGGCTGCTGGCAACCTGTCAGTCTTTGGTTGGATGCTTTTGTGCAGCTGTGTGTGCGTGGCAGACAGCAAGTGAAGCAGTGAAACTTAGAGGAAAGTGTTTGGTGTTCTTGACCGCATGCCTTGTTGTAGAGAAAATTAATGCTGAGGGCCCTCGTCCCCAGGACGAGCCATGCTAACTCCTGAGCACAGCCCCAGCCATCCCCCCTCCCCCTGTCTGCCCTGCCTGATTCCCCCTGCAGCTCCTCGTCTGAGTTCCTTGGACTTTCGGTCTTTCTCCCCTTGTCCAGCGACCTGTCTCTGAACATACTTGTAATTGTAAACGTAAGTGAATGTTTGAGGGGTATGCATGGAATATTTCTCAGAATAGTTGGTGTCTAAGTCCATAGCAGGCATGCCTGCATATTGGAGCGTGCTATGGAAATGAGGCCTCTAAGAGGCCTCATTGTGTGCCATAGTCCTTGCCCCCTGTGGCGTGTGTACCTGTTGCCACCAGGGCCTGGCTGGGCTCAGGAAGGTAAGGTGACTCAGAGTTAGCCTCTGACAGAGAACTTGGGCCCGTGTCTGAAGTTTGTACAGCAGCAGGAAGCGGGGGCTCTGCTCCAGCATGGGGCCCTTCATGTGCTAACAGCTTGAGTTTGGAAAACCTGTAACTGTCTAAAATACTTTGATATATTAAAATTGATAGAATCACTTTCATTGAGAAATAATGGTAAAAGATTGTTCTTTAAAAGGGGAAATGAGTATCTCTGCCCACCTGAGCAGTGTTTAACTTTTCCTGATTCCGTGTGTGTGTGTGTGTGTGTGTGTGTGTGTCTGTCTGTGTGTGTCTGTGTTATGTTGCATATGGTTTTAGACCTTTTTCAATCTGTAATGTCGGCTTTCTTACTGCTCTTGTTTTCTGGGTGTATAATCTTCCCAGGTGACTTGCCTTTTGGAAAGGGTGGGCTTCAGGACCCTATCTGGATTTCCAACTCAGCTCTCTTTACTAGCTGCAGAACTGGAGAGACACTTCTTCTGTCCAAGCCTGAGTTTACGTGCAGATGATGTGAGCATTAAAGGAGAATATGCAGGTCAAATTTATGATACTTGGGCTACACAGCAAATGCTAGCTACTCTTACTGCCATTGATATGCTCTGAAAATCAGTTTCTCACTGCATTTATTCATTGTAGACCATGTATTTTGGGATGTGAAAGATGAGCTAGTGTCTGTTCATTCTTATTTTGTGCATTAGTGTATTAGTCCTTTTTGCCTCAGTGTCTTCGTTCCTTAGTTCCCTGTGTTCTGGAAGCCTCCTTGAGAGTTTGTGGGCACTGTGTTATTGGAGCCTCACATGTTTGATAAAAAGTGAACTTCCTTTTCAAAACTTGTGCTTTGTCAGCCCTGCCTCACTATCTTGTGGCTTTAAATGTTACTGTGAGGGGATCAGCACAATTGCCTAGTGGCTAAAGTCGTCGCCTTGCTTGCATCAGGATCCCATATGGGCACCGGTTTGAGATCTGGCTGCTTCACTTTCCCTGCTTATGGCCTGGGATAGCAGTCAAGGATGGCCCGAGGCCTTGGGACCCTGCTCCTTGGGATCAGCTCAGCTTTGGCCATTGCGGCTGCTTGGGCAGTGAACCAGCAGATGGTTTTCTGTCTCTCCTACTCTCTCTGTATACACACCTTTCCAATAAAAGTAAATATTTGAAAGAGAAAAAAAAAAAAAGATAGGTCATCATGCAAAAAAAAAAAAGTTATTGTGAAACAGTTTGAATTAGGTATTCACTCCTTTGTGCTTTTTCTGCCTGCATTCCTTTTTCACTCCTGATTTGCTTAGTATTGATCACTCTGTCATTTTTTTCCTCTGTGGGACAGGATAGGCCCTTCTATTTTATTGAGTTGTATCTGTTTTAGGAAAGATATTTTACAGTGCTTTCAGTTTGGGTAATTTTCTTTAATGCACTGCTTGCAAAAATTAAGCTAGAACAAGGGGGTAACACTGTGGTTGTGGTGGGTAAAGCCACTGCCTGTGATGCTGGCATCTCATATGAGCACTGGTTCAAGTCCTGGCTTCTCCACTTCTGATCTGGCTCCCTATTAATGGCCTGGGAGAGCCATGAAGGGTGACCCAAAGGCTTGCCACCCTGAGCCCACGTGGGAGAGTTGGATAAAGCTTTTGGCTCCTGACTTCGACCTGGCCCAGTCCTGGCTGTTGCAGCCACTTGGGGGGTGAACCAGCAGACGGAAGATTCTCTCTCTCTCTTTCCCTCTGTCTCAGCCTTTCCCTCTGTATATTTCTTTAAAATAGATAAAGAACTCTTACAAAGTTAAGCCAAAGAATCAGCTGGAGAGCTTGTAAAGCATGGGCTCCTGGTCCCTCTTGGTTCTGCCCCGGTAGCTGTGGGGTTGGGCCTGTCTTCACTGTTTATGCCAGGTACCCATAGCATGCTGTTGGTGCAGGCTTTTAGGTCTGCTGATCATCCTTTGATTTTTGGCCTTGGGGCCCCTTTACTCCTAAAAAAAATTATGGACATCTTTCTTTAAAAAAAATATAAGGCCCGGCTCGAAAGTGTAGTGGTTAAAGTCCTAGCCTTGAACACGCCGGGATCCCATATGGTCGCCAGTTCTAATCCTGGCAGCCCCGCTTCCCATCCAGCTCCCTGCCTGTGGCCTGGGAGAGCAGTTGAGGTTGGCCAGAAGCCTTGGGACCCTGCACCAGTGTGGGAGTAGTGGAAGAGGCTCCAGGGTCCTGGCTCCTGGCTTTGGATCGGCTCAGCTCCAGCCATTGTGGTCACTTGGAGAAGGAACCATCGGATGGAAAATCTGCTTCTCTGTCTCTCCTTCTCTCTGTATATCCGCGTTTCCAATAAAAATAAATAAATCTTAAAAAAAAAAGATAAAAAAAATATAGACATCCTCAGCTTTGTGAGTTATATCCCTTTAAAAGTAAGTACATTTATCAATATCTATTAATTCATTTTAAAACAATCATGTTAAATTCATTACAGCTAATTACTAGTATATGTTAATGAAAGATAACTTTCTTTTCCAAAGCAAAGAGGCAGATACTGTAAGTAGTATTTTTTAACATTTCTACAATTTTGTTTTTTTATATTTAAGGCTTAGTGAAAGGCAACTTCTCTGTCTTGTCTGGTGCCATGTCACATAGTCTCTGCAAAGCTCTGTTGTACACCTGCAGGATGATGAGGGCCAGGGAGGAAAGGGACCTCTTGATACTCTCTTAAGTCTGCTGATTCCCCAAAAGAGTTTTGGACCCAGCCCAAAGTTGACACCTCCTGCTTTGCTGTAATGTATGGTTTAAGCATTGTAAGCCACAGGTGCTTAGTGCTAGCCCTTGAGCATCACAGGTTTTTATCAGGCTCCTCTAATTATTTTTATGTAATCCCCCACATCCTCATTCTCCTGCTGTACCCCTTCCTCCTAGTGAACCACCATTTTTCTGTGCACTGTCCTTTTCTTGGGCAGCATGCTGTAAAACCTTCCTCCTGCCCTGTGTCTGTGTATCGTAAAGCAAGTAGTGATGTGGCGGTGCCAGGACTTTTATCTAGCACCTGACCTGTTGTAAGGTATCATGTTGGCCTGTGTCATCTGCTGGCTTCCCCATGGGATCTGCACCTCAGTATTTTGCCTGATGACCTCCAACTCCCTGCCTGCACAGGCCACAGTCTGTCCCCTCATAGACTTGGGAGAAGGTTGCTTTGGGAAATGGCGTGGTGGTAGCATATAGGGATGTGTCACAGGACTGCAGAGGGCTGGGCTCCCTGCAGAGGGTACTGCCCTGCTGGGCTGCAGGCTGTTCCCACAGCCACACCTCTCCCTCCATGAGAGACGTCCCCAGTGTTCTTGCTTTGCCCAGGCTCCTTGTCATTTGTTTTTTTCTCATTATTAGTGAATTTGGTACCTCTTTATGTGATTGTTAACATATTGAATTTCTTTTGAAAACTGTCCTTTGTGTGTCCACTGCTCCTCTGCATATTGGGGTTACTTGTGTTAGTGCAGCATTTTTGTTTGTTTTACATTTTGGCACTTTTTGGTGTTGGAAGTTGTAAGCATAACTTCTTGGAAATCTGTTACCTGCCTGGTCACTTTCCCATCATTTTTCCATTGATTACAAAGTCCTAATTTTGATATTTGAGTTTATCCATACTTTTGGTTAAGGTTTGTATTTGAGCAGTTTTCAGAAGTCTTCTTCTTTGTCCTATGCTTCAGTTAAAGATTTTCAGTCTTTAATTCATTGATGTTTTGCTTTATCTATGGTATTAGGGATTTCAAAAATTGATTTAATGCTCATGCATCTTTTTTTTCAAAAAATGAGATTGTGATTTGGATGGTCAGAAGAAAAGAACAGTGTGGAGAGGCTTGGGGTTTTACAGCTGTAAACAGCTTCCCCGATCTCAACTCGTTCTCCCTCCTAGAAACTGCTATTCCATTAATCTTAACAAAAACAGATTTCCCCCCTAAGAATCAGAATTGGAGTATTATTTTCCTCTGCTGTCAGCTTTTTATAATTGGCATCGAACATCCTGATTTCTTTGGTGACTAAGTTGATTTTTTCTTGTTCCGTCTTTGAAGGAGAGTCATTTGAATTGGTTTGTAAGAAGTTGATAGTGGGGCCTTCAAAGTTATTTTTGCTTTCAGGTGACCTACTGAGTAACCTGTTGCAGAGTCCTAGCTCAGCCAAATTGTTGAGTCAGCCAATTCCCATCCTCGATGCGGAGAGTGAGTATATCTGTTCCCTGGCCTTGGAGTGCCTGGCCCATCTCTTCAGTTGGATTCCTCTGTCTGCCAGCATCACCCCGTCCCTCCTTACCACCATCTTCCACTTTGCGCGCTTTGGCTGTGACATCCGAGCTAGAAAGATGGCATCCGTTAACGGCAGCAGCCAGAACTGTGTCTTGGGTCAGGAGCGTGGCCGGCTTGGGGTCCTGGCCATGTCCTGCATCAACGAACTCATGTCCAAGAACTGTGTGCCTATGGAATTCGAGGAATACTTACTGCGCATGTTCCAGCAGACTTTCTACCTCCTGCAGAAAATCACCAAGGATCACAATGCCCACACGGTGAAGAGCAGGCTAGAAGAGCTTGATGAGAGGTAATGACAACAGGTGTGCAGTTGGTTGTGCCCGAGAATGGGCTTTGACTGCGTTTCACGCTGTGCCGCAGTGTCTGTAACCCTCTTTGCTTTCAGAATGTGGGGCTTCTGGTAAGGAACGGGAAGGTAGGTGTGCACCAGTAAGTCTGAGAGAACCTGGAAGGGCTAGGGCGGTAAAGGGGACGCAGTGGAGTCTGACACGTGGCTGTGGACTGTGTAGGTTTGTTGTCTCCGCCCCGTCCTCCTCCTGTCCGCCCCGTCCTCCTCCTGCCCGGTCTTCCTCACTCTTCGCCTGCAGGTCTGAGGCGGTGCAGGAGCTGACTGCTGCTCACGCGTAGCCAAGGACAGGAGAAGAGGTCCGAGGAGGTACAGGCGTCCCCGGCGCCCTTTCTCACGTGGTGTTGCTTGTCAGGTTTTACCGTTTGGCTTTCCCCAAGTGAATACTTGGCAGTGTGTAGGAGTGCTGTTATTTCTGTGGGTGTTAGAAAAATGGCAAGTTTTTAACACAAGGTAGGGGATGTTAACATGGGCACAGGTTGACACACACCTGTATTTGTTTCTTTGCTGTTGCCTCAGTAGAGTGGACCCTGAGATTACCTAGCCCTCTCTTTCTCTGAAAGAGGACTCTGTGGAACTCTGAGATGGGGGGATCTCTCTATCTGCTTCCCTTTATGCATCTGACAACTTCCATTAGCATGCTGCTGCTGCTGGTAACACACAGAGGGAGACTGGACACTGGTGTCCCGGCAGTCATGCTGACTGCTCTGGAACTTCCAGCTGAGCATTGAGTTAGTAAATAGTCACAGATTACCTGGCAGCAGAAGCTAACACTTTGATCCTTTGCATTTGTTATTAAGTGCTACAAAATTAAGCCATTTCCTTTTCTGAAATATTTGGCAAAATATGTATCTAAAGCTAAGTTTATTGCTTTTCAAATTGGGACTGTTTTACATTTCCTCATGTTAAAAACGTGTACATAGTTTTGGCTTGGTTCATTGTAAGCAACTTCTGTGTGACATTCACTTTGTGTAATCACAAAAGAAAATATTCCTACAACTTCGTATCCTTTCTAGCTTTAAGAAAGGCTGTTATCATCATATGTTAATAAATTAAAAAACAAACAAAAACAAACCAAACAACCTTAGCTGCTTGTACCAGCCATCCTGTGCCAGTTGTCTTGAGTTTGTCTTAGACACCTTGTCACGGCTTATGTCCCAAGGGTATGGTGTTGTCAGCATGGACTCGCTGTGGACTGAACTGTTCCATGTAATATTTATGCTCTTGGTTTTGTACTTTAATCCTATGCTTCCTTTTTCGCTTTGTGAAAGCTGAGAGGGGCCTTGGAAGCAGAAAGGTGACCAAAACAACACTGTGTGCTTGCTTCCTGGCCCTGGGGTCCCCAAGCACTAATTCTAAACAGTTCAACCCGCTCCTGGTCACTCGGGAGCTGCTTAACCGGGCCTGTGGCTTTTCTTCTCCTATTCCACTGCTTTTCTCCCCACCCCCCTAACTTTCTGCTGTTCATTGGCACCTGTACCAGAAGGTGGGCAAGGGAAAGAAAATGAGGTGAAATAAAATCCGTAATTTTAGCCACCGAAAGCCTTGTTGTATTACTATTTTTTATATATGTGTATATATATATTATTTTTTTTTAATTGGATTGGAGTTTAAAATAAAAGTAAAATGCTTGATATTTTACCCAGGGCTTCTCTTTGTTCTTTTATGGGTGGTAGGGAATTGAGTATATCTTCTTAAGGAGCAGTAAGTTGGTTGATGAGCTGGCATATCCACGTAAAGCTGTGTAGAATGTGGTGAGGAAGGAGGAGCTCCGACTCCTGAAGTCTCTTCATGCCTTCTCATTTCTGAGAACAATCGATTGCAGTGCCTGTTTTTGAAGTATTTGGCTAATGGGCCCCAAAGACAATTTTTTTTTTTAATCCTTCTGCTTATCTAAACAAATGACTATGCATTTTCAAAAGCTGCAAAAGTGGATGCAGCATGGCCGCCTTCAGGGGCACAGGCCCCGGGAAGAATGTGGGACGTTTAGTTCTTGGGCCAGTGTACTCTTTGAGGAGTAGTTTTCTTCTTCTTCCCCTTTACTATTCCATATATCTCTGCTCTAGAAATCAGGGTTGTTTAATTTCAGCCCATTGTTTAATTTTTTGGCTAAGGCTCAAGTAAGTCCCCTGCACCCCTCCTTTTTTTTTTTTTTTTTTTTTTTTTTGTTTGCTTGTCTCTAAAATGTACTTTAAGAAGGTATGCTCATCTCATTTTCTAGTCACCTTTGGTATATAGGGCCTTCAAATGACAGTTTCTGAAATGTGAGAGTGATGATGTGCTGTGTATTTCATAACAAAAATCTCTTCTCCTTGCAGCTGTGCCCCTCGCTCTTCTGTGAAATGATTTTGCAAATAAAACTGAATTGGGAATTCCCTGTGAGGTGAACAGAGAGAGCCTGGATTGGGAGTGAACGCTAGCCTGCCCTGAGCTGGCTGGGTGGCCCCGGGCTGTCAGTGTCACCTCCCTGGGCTCCATCTGTATACGCTGCCCGGCTCCCTGCACTGCCCTCTTTTATGCTCCACATTTCTCTGAGGGGTTCAGGGCCTGCTGTGCTTCATTAGCACAGGAGCCAGGGGGAAGTGGACGTTAGTTTAGAAGCCTGAGTAAGCCTTCCCTGGATGCCCGACTGGACTTGTTCTTGTGTTGTTCCGATTGTTCTAGAAGGTTGTACTCCTGGTGAAGAAACAAGCCTTTCTAGGCCTTTCTAGACTTGCCAGGACTAAGGGACACGATGGTCTGGTCATGAGCTTTATGGCACCATCTGCTTTCCCTTTAATTGGGGTGTAACACGAATGAATTAGAAAATAGGAGAGCACTAGCTTTAAGAAGACAGTGTCTGAGGATTAAAGTTGCTTTTCTGCTATGTTTCAGGTGGTAATGGAGTGAAGGGTTGCCTGTCCTGTAGGTAATTGTTGCAGGCCTTTATATTTTTAACTGCGAATGTATTATAAATCTTTACCATTCTCTGTGAAACACATTTGGATTGAATTTAAGTTCTCTTCTCTGGAGGCGGCTGGGTTTCTTAGGTCACCTTTTGTCTTCTTGTCTCATTTAGCTACATCGAGAAGTTCACTGACTTTCTGCGGCTCTTTGTGAGTGTTCACCTAAGAAGAATCGAGTCCTACTCCCAGTTCCCTGTGGTGGAGTTTCTCACACTTTTGTTCAAGTACACATTTCACCAGGTAAAGCACCAAGACCATCCTCCTCTCCCAGGGAATAAGCTTCATTTCACAGACACGGTTACAGGGCTTGCATTGTTAAGATGGATAAGGTTAGTTTGTGATGTGGATATTATTACTGTGATTCTCTGTATGTAATGGACTGGGCTCTGAGGCACAAGGGGTCACTGTGCAGAACTATACAGTTCTCCCAGGAGCCAGAGAATCTGAGAGGCTAAAGGCAAAAACAAGTCTGCAATTAGGACCTTTTATTCACTGATACTCCAAAGTTTCATATAGTGAAGCTCTCCAGAGTTAGATTTGGTGGTGTCTGTTTTTTCCCCCAATTTAACAGACTTCTTTGAGCTTTTTGTTGAGGCATATCATCTGCATGACCAAAGTCGGCCTTTGTTGAGCTTCCAGCTTAGTGACCCAGAATTTGATTTGTGTGCATTTTGTTATTAAAACAATTTTGTTGAGGGATAGGTTTGTATGCCGTGAAGTTCTCTCTGTAATTGTTCTTTTCAGTGATGTGAAATGAATTGATAGAGCTATGTGGTTGTTTTAGACAGTTCCATCCCACTTGATCCCCTTGTACCTGTATGTGTGTGCTTTATAGAGGCTTTAGTAAGCATACGACTTGGTTGATTGTTTCTTGTCTCCCCAAATGGTCCCACTTGTTTAACTACCAGCTAAAGCAGGAAATAAGACAGCACCAGCACCCCGGAAATTCCCCACTCCCTTCTCCATCACTTCACCCCCCTCT
Source organism: Ochotona princeps (assembly GCF_030435755.1). Classification (NCBI taxonomy): domain Eukaryota; kingdom Metazoa; phylum Chordata; class Mammalia; order Lagomorpha; family Ochotonidae; genus Ochotona; species Ochotona princeps. The sequence goes on along the minus strand of NC_080855.1, from coordinate 24,082,649 downwards.
CTCCAGGAGTAAACCCAGACTTGACCTTAACACCACAGATTAGTTTTGCTTTATTGGGGATTTTCTTGGAATGAAGATGTATATAACATATGCGTGCTGTGTCTGGCATTCTCAGCTCAGTGTGCCCTTTGGAAGAGTCGTATGTGTTGTGTGTAGCAGCAGTGTGTTCATTTCCAGTGTGGTACAGGAAGCCATTGTTGGGAAATCCACTCCACTGCTGATGGTCACTTGTTGGTGATCATCAACATTCTACAGGTGGTCTTTGGGTGCAGGGGTGGAGAAACTTTTTTCCTGCTGAGGGCCATTTGAATATCTGCAACAGCCTTCGTGGGGTGTATAAAGCTGCTGACTTAAGAATTAGCCTGCTGAAGATTTGTTGGGTTTTGAATCTTGTCTGTGGGTTACCTTGATGGGCCAGACCAGGTGATTATACAGGCCTTACATAACTCACAGCCTGGGTGTCTCCCCACCCCTGAATGGGGATTGAAACTATTGGATCACTGAGCATATCTGCTTTAAAAGTGGAGTAGCTTCATGAGGCCAGAGAGAGGTCAGTTCTAGGCAGGCAGGATTTTATGTATCTGGTAGGGATTCAGAGCAAGGGTTTGGTGTGGAAAGTTGTCTTTCCTGTGTACAAAGAAGAGTACTGGATGTGAGCATGCACTTTTTCGGAGAAAGGGGCAGAAGAGGACGAGAGCTTGAAGAAGGGTTAAGACGTCTGATAGAGGGGCCGGGGAGTGCACAGCAAGAAGGCAAACATGCTGAGCTCCCCAGGCCTAGGAAGGATTAGAAGACAGTGATGAAGCTGTGGGAGGGGGAGGACATAAGAGCAAAACACTTGGCCCAGGAGCCAGGAGCTTCTTCTGGGTCTCCCATGCGGGTGCAAGGTCCTAAGGCTTTGGGCCATGCTGCACTGCTTTCCCAGGCTGCAAGCAGGGAACTAGAAGGGAAGTGGAGCAACCAGGATAACAACCAGCACCCATATGGGATCCTGGCTCATGCAGTGTGAAGATTTAGCCACAAGGCCATCATGCTGGGCCAGAACAAAATAAATCTTTGTAAAAATGCAAAAAGAGAGGGCCCAGCATGATTGCCTAGTGGATTAAGTCCCCTTTGTCCCCCTGGCTGGGCAGACAGAGTGGAGCAAGGAGGGCAGGTGCCTTGCCATTAGGGCCTGATGGCAGCAGAGTGCTTTGAGAGAGGACTTTAGGATAAGAAATGATCTCGAGGGAGACCTTCATGCTCTTGTCTGTTCTCTGAAAATAGGATCTTACTTTCTCATAGCTTTGTTCTCTCTCAAAATGGAACATGTCTGATTTCTCTTTAGATGGTTATTATGATGTATTCAACAGGTTGTCTCTCTGTTCTAAAATTCTAGAAATTTTGGTATTGGTAAACATTTTGAAAGAGTAATAATAAGAAAAAGAAAAACAATGATGCTACTATGACTTCTTTAACTGCTTCTCATTTTTCCCATTTCTTTTTTTAAAAAATGATCTGTTTAAAAGGTGGAGTTTTTTTACGTATATATTCTCTCTATATATGTAAGGTCTTCTGTTCACTGGTTAACTCTGCCGATGGCTACAATGGCTGGGACTGGGTGAGGTTGAAGCCAGGAGCCCAGAACTCCATCCAGATCTTCCTCGCAGGTGGCAGGGAGCCAAGTACTTGAGCTGCTGCTTTCCCAGATGCATTAGCAGGGAGCTAGTTTTAAGGTGGAATATTCAGGATTTGAACCAGCACTCATAGGGGGTACTGGCATCACATGAAACAACTTAACGCACTATGCCACAGTGCCGATCCCTCAGTGTTTTTCTTTGACCGAAGTGTTTGTTGCTGGTCCTGACAGCTAAGGGTGCACCCAGGTGTTTGCCTCTGCCATGGCTTTCCTTGCTTCTGAACAAACCTCTGATTTCTCTAATCCTTACCCAGCTGTTTTTTACCCAATTCCTTCTTACTCTCCTCGCATTTTAAATTTTTTTGCTCCTTCGTAGGCCAAGGTGAAAGGGGCTGGTTCGTTTGTCTTCCTCTCTCTCTCTGTCTTTCCGTATATAAAAAAATAACTATATGTATATATATTTCTACTTATCTACTAGCCATATATATATATACTATATATATTTCTATTTATCTACTGTCTGTCTATCTGAAGAGCTAGAAAGGTGACCATTCACTGGCTTACTCCCCACGTGGCACAACTCCAGGGCTGAGCCAGGCTGAAAGCAGGGATCCCAAGCTTCATCTGGGTCCCCTTTGTCGGGGTATTGCCCACATACTTGGGCCGTCTTTGACTGCTTTTCCTAGGCTCTTAGCAAGGAGCTGGAGCAGTAGTGGAGCAGCTGCGGATGCAAGCTGGTGCTCACCTGGGATGCCAGCTTCAGCAGCTGCAGCTTTCCTGCTATGTCACACGCCAGCCCTCTAGATCAGGGGTCTGAAGACCCACATTGCTGCCTCATTCTCATTCTCATTCTCATTCTCATTCTCATTCTCATTCTCATTCTCATTCTCATTCTCATTCTCATTCTCATTCTCATTCTCATTCTCATTCTCATTCTCATTCTCATTCTTTCCCTTACTTGTCTGTTACCTTGTGCAAGTGTTATAACTTTTAAGTCTTGTTTTTTGTTTTGTTTTGTTTTGTTTTAATCTGTAAAAAGAGAAGACAAATTGTCTTTCCTCTTTCAAGAGACCAATCAAAGAGACCAAAGCAAATGAAAGCTAAACACTGTGAACTCTTTCATTTCTTAAAGCAATCTGTCAGGGAACAAGCGCTAATCAGTTAACACGCTGGTTGATAGATCCACCTGCCGTATTGGAGTCCCTGGGTTGAGATCTGGCTCCAGCTTGTTACTGATGCAGACCTTGCAAGGCTGCAGGAAGGCCTCAGGTAACTGGAGTCAGGCCCCGCTAAGAGGAGCTTGGATTGAGTTCATGATTCCTGGCCTTAGTCTGGCATAGCTCAGCCATGGCTGTTGGGCATTTGGGAAGTGAATCAGTGGATGGGAATTTCTTACATAAGTGAAAAAGTGAACAAATGAATGAATAAATGAAAAGAATTGTCAGCATTTTCAGTGACGGGTTAGCTTTGAAATCTGGAAAGTAAATCCGAGCCTGGATATAGGCATGTCTTAGAAATGAGTCTGGATCGCATCTCAGCTTTTTGGCTAAGATCAAGTGTAGAAATGAGTCTGGGAGGATCCTGAAAAGCTAAGCGACTTGAAGTGCGGAGTCAGCCTGTCGTCTCCTGGCTTTGTCAGCTTGTATCTGCAGTAATGCAGTTCAGGTCAGGGGCAGCCTGCGGGCAGCAGGTGTGGCTGTGGCTGATGATGGGCTGTGTCTGTTTACATTTGTTCTGGTTTGGGGCCATAGAGTGAAAATCCTCTTATCAAAGCTGTGGCGGTGACATGTGCAGTCGTAAAGTACTTTGACTAGCCCTTACTTGGGTTTATGTGGTGGCCATTCTGAACAAGCACTCCCACATGCTTCTGATCAGTGTTTTGTGGAGAGGGCTGGCGTATGTGCTCGAGTGAACGAAGGACAGCTTCCTCAGCAGAGGCTCAGCAAGTTGAAGTCAGGACAGTTGACCAGCTACCCATATTACTCCACACGGCTCATTAGCTGTGCTCCTTGTTGATTTTCCTGATCTACTTCCTGCCACAGACGTCCTGGTCTGGCAGGTAGGAGGTAGAGGCGAGGGTGTGGTTTGCTTCCTCAGGTTGCTCCTGCAGCGCCTCCCGCAGAGCCATGCGGCTGCTGTGCCAGGCCTGACCTCGGGGCTGTGAGCCTGGATGCCGCCTGGCCTTGGCCTTCCGCGCAGGTGCATGCTACACCCGGTGGTAGTCTTTCCTTGGACAGATTTCTTTTATGCACTTGGAAACTTGTGGATTTTCTTGTGGCTCATAAATAGAAGGAAAAGGATCTAAGAATGGCATGGTATTCTTTCTTTCTCTGCCTCATTCTGTCCCAATTATGAGGTCCAGTGAGGCAGACAAAGGGCAAAACCAAAGGGCTCAGGTGAGCAGTGATTCTGATGTGTCAGGGCTGGGGGCCACAGATTGAAAATGAATGTGTATGAGAAGGAACAGATGTTGGCGAGTTCGGCGCGTGGATTTTGTGTGAAGTAGATCTTATGGCTCTTGAGAAAATTAGCCCCTCTAGTGGGCCAGGCACAGAGACTCCGTCCGCGTGGACTTGCTCTTTCTTTCTCCCTCTGTGCTTCTCAGCACCCGGGTGAAGTTGCTGCTAGCCTGTTGGACAGCCCTACTTTGACAAAAGTGACAGTACCCCAAGGGTCAGGCTTAATGAGTTCAATCTCTTACTTAGGAAGGCTGCAAGCATGTTTTTCTGCACGGTGTATAAGCCTGTCACCCTTGGCATCCCTAAACTCAGTTTTGGTGGTCCAGGTCATTTTCTATTTTTAATATGAACCCTAAAGTAGAAGTGCATTGTTAACTCTGGAGTAACTTGCTTCATTGGTCAAGTTGTCTAGGGTGTAAAAGGAGCCCCCTCCTCCTACCCTGACCTTGAGCAACTCATATCCTTGGTTCTGTTTCTTTCGTTCTAGAACAGATTTGAATTGGATGATCTGGAAGAAACCTGTCCACCAGCCTCAGTCTTTTGTTTTTTTAAGATTTATTTGATTTTTATTGGAAAATCAGATATACAGAGAGGAGGAGAGACAGAGAGAGGAAGATCTTCCGTCTGATGATTCACTCCCTAAGTGGCCTCAATGGCTGGAGCTGTGCCCATCCAGAGCCAGGAGCCGGGAGCTTCTTTCAGGCCTCCCATGCAGGTGCAGGGTCCCAAGGCTTCGGGCTGTCCTCGAGTGCTTTCCCAGGCCACAAGCAGGGAGCTGGATGGGAAGTGGAGCTGCCGGCATTAGAACCGGTACACATATGGGATCCCGGTGCTTACGAGGCGAGGACTTTAGCCGCTAGGCCACCGTGCCGGACCCCAGCCTCAGCTTTATTTTTTCCATTATTTTATGATACAGTTCCATAGGCCCTGGGATTTCTCTTCCCCTCTCCCCAAGTCCCCTCCCCCCACTTACTTCCCCCCATATTATTACAGTAGTATAGTCCTTCGTAAACAGTCCTAAGTCCATCATTCTGCTCTGTAAGTTTTTCCTGACATTGTAGGTGTGGTCAATGGTGGAGAGTCAGTGTCATTGGGAGTCCATCTTTGACTTGGAAGTAGATGCATGCTGCATTGTATCCTCACATCTGGATATGATAGTCTGCATTGCACAGTTACTATACATCCCCTTAAATGAAAAGCCATAAAACAAAATCAACAATAGGAATAAAATAGGAAATTTACACCAACATTAAATAACATGCTACTAAATGACCAGTATGCCACTTGAAGAAATGAAAAAGAAAATAAAAAACCTTGTTGAAGCAAGCGATGTTACTGTATGACCTATGAGTGAAGAAATTAATAAGAAAATTTTTTGAAGAAATGAAAATAAATATTAAAATCTATGAGATACAGCAAAAACAATATTGAAAAGGCTATTGATCTTGTAGTTTGCATGAAGTTTGCCTTATGTCTAAGAGAACATATGATATCTGTTCTTTTGGGATTGATTGAGTTCACTGAACATAATGGTCTCTAGTTGTGAATATTTGGTTGCAAATGGTAGAATTTCATTCTTGTTAACGACTGAGTAGTATTCCACAGACTAGATGCACCAGTTTGTCTATTCACTTCTCTTTTGACGGGCATCTGGGTTGTTTCCATGTCTCTACTATTGTAGATTGTGCTGCTGTAAATGTAGGATGACAGATCCCTTTCTCATATGCAGATTTCATTCCTTTAGATATATTCCCAGAAGTGGGATCACTGGGTCATATGGCAGATCAATTTTCAGTTCTCTTAGCACTCTTCTTACTGGCTTCCATAGTGGTTTCGCTAACCTACACTCCCAGCGACAGTGAAGGGGGGTACCTTTCTTCCCACAGCTATGCCAGCAGATGTTGTTAGCGGGATTCTGAATGTAGGCCAGCCTCAGTCTTAAAGATCTTAAGTCGCTTTGTCCCTGGCCGCTGTCTCCCCAGGGCTGTGTTAGTTGGTATCCTGGCCTTGTTAGAGTCAGTAGGTGAAAACTGATGGACAAAAACCCACTCATTTTAATTGCTTACGAGCCTGAGGAAGTGTAGAGCATATACTTTCACTGTTGTGGTAGAAATGAACACTGGGGTGTGTGTTTTTAAAGAACAGCTGCATGAAATAATTTTGTTTGGATTTCTTTTATATCGTAGCCTACTCATGAAGGTTACTTCTCCTGTTTGGATATCTGGACACTCTTTTTGGACTATCTGACGAGTAAAATTAAGAGTCGTCTGGGAGACAAGGAAGCAGTTCTCAACAGGTAAACCCCAGAAACAGTGATGATGAGAAATAGCACGTCACCCTGGCCTGCAAGGGCAGCTTGCAGTGCGCTGCACCTGGCCGGAGGGACAGACTCCCAGGTACTATCTAGGCAGTGTGAACATGGAGCTCTTTCTTCTGTTTGCTTTATTTAAATATTCTATTACTATTTGCAATGTGTATTTATTTAAGTGTGAGAATACTTTAGTGGTGTGTTTATTTTTCTAAGACCGTTATTTTAGAGATACTAATAAATACATACATTTATTGGATGGAATGATATGACATCTGGGGTTTGTTTAAAATAGCCCTCTGGGGTAAAAGGGAAGTTGTTGGTGTGTGGAAGTGACAGGGTTGGCCTAGGTTGATAGTTATGTGGAAGGGGCTCTAACTCCTTTCCTTTAGTATGTGTTTGAAAACCTCCCAAGTAAATTAGTGGATGTCTGTTAAGAAAGAAAATACATATTTATTTTTAAAGCTAAGAAAAGATATGTAGAAAGATGCGAAAGAAATTAATCCGTAATCTTGCCCTTCTGAGATAATCTCTTTTGGAATTTGTGAAATAGAAAATGGGGAAAGGTTTGGTCCTGCCCGTCCATTTGTTTCTCAAGTGCATTTTTCTTGCTTGTGGGCAGAAAACGTTTCCTGTACAATGTTATCTTAGGGCCACTGGATATGGAGGAGATAGTAGTGGGAGATGGCTGTGGGATATGGGACGGGCAGAGTTATAGATTCCGCGTGCTAAGAATGTGAAGTCAGGATCCAAATACGGAGCAAGTGAAATGACTGCTTTTCTTTGCAAAATATACACATTGTTCTGTGTGTGACAGCAGTGTAGTCAGATTCTGCATAGGAGGGTAAGAAGGAGGCAAAGCCCCGTATTTTACAGTGTAGGCTCCAAGAGGTTTTCTATTACACTAGCCCTGCACTTTGATTTCTAGGACATGTGTGCAGTCGAGGGCTGCGACCACACACTAAGGCGTCCAACCCGAAGGACTTTACTGTACTGACTTAAAGGGCCTGCAGAGCTCACTCCATTTGGGTGTGATTTTTGCTTCTTTGCACAGTATTTATGTATGCATATATGTATGTTTTAAAGATGTATTTGGAAGGCAAAGAGAAGGGGAGGGAGGGAGAGAGAGAAATCTTTCATCTTATGATTCATTCCCCAAATGTCCATGACAGGTGGGATATTGACAGGCTGAAGCCAGAGCCCAAAATCCCATCTAGTGGATGGGGTGGGGGGTGATGCCATGTCTGGGACTCAGGTGGCCCTTGATTTGAATCCTGGGTTTGTAGCTCTTGGGTAGCCACCGAGGGCTTCTGTTACCTGCTTTGTAAAAAGGGAAGGATGATAATAATTGTTGAGGCATGAAATTAAATAATGAACTTGGGCAGACTGTAGCTCAGCCCCTGGTGGGGAGGTTGTGAACATTGCTGCCCCAGGAATGCGCCGGTTGATGCTGCTGGAGAGGAGAGGCTCTGCCTGGGAGAGCGGCCAGAACGCACATTGAAAACCCTTTCATTGCTGTAGTTCTGTGACTTTTCAAGATTCTCAGTAGAATATTTGCATTGCAAATTTCAACATTTTTTGGTGATGATTGGCAAACGTTTTTGTGATTGCAGAATAGCTTTCTTAATGACTGCGGGGTCTGTTCTGTGGCTAATGCTAGAGTTGTATGTTTCTGTATCAGAAAGTGTATTACACAATAGTAGGTCCTGTTTCTGGTGACGTTGCCAACTTTAAGCAATCGTGTTTTTGAATGAGGGTTGTTGACTAAAAGGTACTTCTGTCCTTATCTTTTTCTTGCGTGCTGAACAGGCATGTCTTTTAGTTCTGTTTGTGCCTGGTTTTTCTATATTTGGTAGTATATATTTATATTTTTCTATATTCCAGATTGTGCAGGCTGGTTGAGAGAATCAGCTAAGGAAGTGATTACTATGAAAATGCATTTTAAAGCACCATATGAATGGGAGGTGTGAAGAATCTGGCTCCATTGAGAAAATACGTACTAGCAGATTGCTGGGATGAAAGGCACACCAGTGCAGATCACTGAACCAGCAGTTATCTAGATGAGGCTCCTTTTCTGCTCTGTGGTCAGGTTCTGGGCTGCTCATATTTCCTCCTGCAAGGTAGACAAGCCAGGGCTGTTGCAGAATGGTTAGGATTCAAGGAAGACATAGGGCTGTATGAGCTAGACACTGACTGGTAACAGTGCTGATGAGTGTAAGTCACAGGAGATGTTACTGCCCTTTGACTGTGCTGGAGTGAAGGGGCAAGCCTGTGGACCGTCTGAAAAGCCATTAGTCCACCTATGCATGCTGGCCAGCTTGAGGTCTGTCATCTGTGACCAGACTTGGTGATGGTGCAGGTTGACTTGCTTTAAACATTATAAATTTTTTCTCATAATCATTCTAAATGAGGCTTCCTAAATTTTCTTTAGATTCTTATTTTAAAAGATTTTATTTTGGGCCCGGCGGCGTGGCCTAGCAGCTAAATTCCTTGCCTAGAACGTGCCGGGATCCCATATGGGCGCCGGTTCTAATCCTGGCAGCTCCACTTCCCATCCAGCTCCCTGCTTGTGGCCTGGGAAAGCAATTGAGGACGGCCCAAAGCATTGGGACCCTGCACCCGCGTGGGAGACCCAGAAGAGGTTCCTGGTTCCTGGCTTCGGATCGGCGCAGCACCAGCCATTGCAGTCACTTGGGGAGTGAATCATCGGATGGAAGATCTTCCTCTCTGTTTCTCCTCCTCTCTGTACATCTGACTTTGTAATAAAAAACAAATAAATAAATCTTAAAAAAAAATTTTTATTTTTACTGGGAAGACAGATTTACAAAGAGAATGAGACAGAGAATGATCTGCCATCCATTGGTTCACTCTCCATATGGCTGCAGCCGCTGGAACTGAGCAATCCGAAACCAGGAGCTAAGAGCCTCTTCTGGGTCTTGCACGTTGGTACAGGGTCCCAAGGCTCTGGGCTGTCCTCCACTGCTTTCCCAGACCACAAGCAGGGAGCTGGATGGGAAGTGGAGCAGCCGGGACACAAACCAGTGCCCATATGGCTTGCTGGCATTTGCAGCCTGAGGATTAATTAATGTTGAGCCGTCATGCCAACCCCAGTGTTCCTTAGATTTTTAGGCATAACACTTATGAATAATACTTTTGTAACTTCTGTAAGCAAAATAAGCAAACTCTTCAGAGTTGTCTGTTTTTTATGCTGTTATATACTAACCACCGCCTGGGGAACCAATTGTCAGATATTGCCCATTGGTCTGGGGTGGGAGACTGCAAAACAGCAGCTATCGGTCCACTGAGCTACACAGAGGAAATATTTGAACTTGAGTTTATAATATATTTGGGGGAGGCTGGCGCATGGCATAGCGAGTTAGGCTGCTGCTAGCAATGCCAGCAGCCTGCATTTGAAATGTCATTTGGAGCTCCAGCTATTACACTTCTGATTCAGTTCTCTGCTAATGTGGCTTGGTCCCTTACACTCACTTGGAAGAACTGGATGGAATTCCATTCTTGCTTTCACCCTGGCTTAGCCCCCACTGTTGCATTTGGGGGAATAACAAAGTGGGTGGAGGATCTTTCTCTCTCTTTTCCTTTCTGTATGTATCACTTTGCTTTTCAAATGAGTAAATAAATAAATAAATAAATAAATCTTTATTTTATTTTTGGTTACCCCTGATGTTACTATTTATGTAAATGTGCTCAGATGCTTTTTAAAAAAATTATTAGAGCACACAACAGAGAGGGAGAGCGAGTGAGAGCTTCCGTCTCTAGTTGGTTCCCAAATGCCCGCAGTGGCTGGCAACCCAATGCAGATTTCCCATATAGGTGTAAGGAGCCCAGTCACCACAGCCTCCCAGGGTGCTCATTAATCGTAAGCTGCAATTGGGAGCAGAGCTGGAACTCAAACCCCCAGGCCCTCTGCTATGGGACCCAGGCTATGAAGTGGTGACCTGACTGCCAGGCCCAACACCTGTTCCTCAAAAGCTGTGAAATGAGAGTGTTGAAAGTTTCAAGAGCCACTCCAATGTATCAGAGAAGTTGTGTCTTGCCACAGCAGCTGGTAAAGGATGCAGGCTGCTGCTGCCGCTGCCGTTTGTGTTAGCTAGGACATGTAAATGTGATCAGATGGCTTGTAACTAGTGAACTCTCTGGGAGAAGGTGGCCTGCTCTGGGAGTCAGCATGTGTGACTGAAGCTGTAATTGCAGAAGCAGCTGGTCTTGCAGGAGGCAGTCAAAAATGTGTTCCAGGCACCTGAAATGGGAACCGTAGGTGTGGCTCAACCACAGAGTCAGTGCTCAGTTCCTGTCCCTTGTGGTTTGTAGGTTTTGCATCATTCATCACAACAAAACGATAGCCTTTGCAGGCTACGGATTTAGAAGCACAAGTGGACCTGGGTTGTTCTCGGTCATAGGCGCCGTAGCTCTGTTCCTGCCGCGTTGAGAGTGCTCTGGCATTTCTTGACCAGGACTGTAGAGAACAAGGCTTAGGTGTTCATGGGATGAGTGCTGCCATTGACCCTGCCGAGCAGACCTCCCCGAGGGCTGGTGTGGCCTCATCATCCCGTGGAGGTGGTGGAAGGACCTCAATTTCGGTGTCCTTTTCCTCATTTGTATCTATTCCACACAGAAATTGTATCTGGGCGTAGTTATGCTGCCCTCACAAGCTGTTGAGAGAATGGAAGGGTGTAAGACACCCCTCTTTCCCTTTCTTTGTTGCCCCTTCTCTTGTGCTCACCTGGATAAGGGGAGACACCTGTGCAGAAACTTGATTATCCAAGAAGATGATGAAACATGAGCACGTAAAGCAACCAACCCGAAGTCATTGCGTCATGTCTCCTAAGCCCCCGTGACAGGAGAATGCCAGTAAATACTGGCCACGGAGCAGCACAGGGTGCCGGGTCACAGTACACTGGACTGTAAACAGATGAGTGAGCGTGAGAAAAACTGCTCTTCTCCTTTTGAAGTGGGTTACTCTGCCTAGTAAAGAGGAAGTGCTGTTGTTACAGGGCGCTGTGGTATGGCTGAGACAGGGCGTCACCTAGGTTTACATCAGAGCTCTGGGCGTTCTTTAGGTCCTTGTGTTGATTGCCCCAGACAGCCAGTGATGAATGGGGTCTTGGTTATCTTACTGAGTTGAAAAAGCAATCCAGGATTATGCTTCAGTCCGTTTTAGTTATCTGCCTTGGAATGTTTTAAGATTTGTTTGTTTTTATTGGGAAGTCAGATATGCAGAGAAGAGGAGAACGGAGAGGAACATCTTCCCGTCCACTGATTCACTCCCCAAGTGGCCACAACAGACAGAGCTGAACTGATCCAAAGCCAGGAGCCAGGAGCTTCTTCTGGGTTTCCCACGTGGGTGCAGGGTCCCAAGGCCTTGGGGCATCCTGCACTGCTTTCCCAGGCCACAAGTAGGGAGCTGGATGGGAAATGGGGCCACTGGGATTAGAACCAGCACCCATATGGCATCCCGGTGTGTGCAAAGTGAGGATTCAGCCACTTAGGCGATTGTGTCAGGCCCCTGCCTTGAAATTGTATCTGTTGCCTGCATGCTTATTCTTTTGTTTTTGGTTCAGTTTCTTTGTTTTGGTCATCCTGTTTATTTCTGAGGCTGAGAGACAGACAAGCCGCTGTCCTCTAGTTCACTTCTCACATGCCCATAAACGCCTGAGCTGGGCCAGAACCAAAACGCGGAACCCAGTTTTCCCACAAGTGTGGCAAGAAGCTCATTGCCGTCACCTGCTGCCTCCCAGGGTCTGTAAGCAGGAAGTTGAGGTTAGGCACTTGCCCTGGGCATCAAACCCAGGAACCCTAATGTGATATGCATGTGTTTTAACCAGGATCTTAGTTTCTAAGCTTATAATCCACTCCCCTGGTATATTTACTGAGCATCTGTTATGTAGTTATCTTTGCATTTGTCATTTTATTTTCTTCTCAGAACTTGTGAGGTCTATAGGTTTATCTCTGCTGTGTATACAAGAGATTGTTTTGTTTGTTTAATTTTATTTGAAAGCCAAGAGACAGAGGCAGGGAGCGCTCTTCCACCTGCTGCCAGACTGGGGCCAAGCTGAAGCTGGGAACCTGGAACTCAATCCAGGTCTCACACGTGGGTGGCAGGGATCCAAGTCCTTGAGCCAGCATCTCCTTCCCAGGCTGTAGGGATCAAAAGCAGAGTAGGTGGGGGGCCGTGACATGCTATTGCAGGCTTAGCCTCCACCTGTCGTGCCAGCATCCCATATGGGCACTGGTTTGGGCCCTGGTTGCCTCACTTCTGATCCAGGTCCCTGTGCCTAGGAAAGTGGCTCAAGTCCTTGGGCCTCTGCACCCATGTGGGAGACCTGGAAGAAGCTCTGGCTCCTGGCTTTCTACCACTCAGTTCCGGCTGTTATTGCCATTTTGGGAGTCAATCTGCAGATGGAATATTTCTTTCAGTTTCTCCTTCTCTCTGTGTGCCTTTCAAATAAATAAGTAAATCATAAAATAAAATCAGAAAACAGAGTTGGGACTCGAGCGCAGCTCTGATATGAGGTGTGGGTGTATTGAGCAGAGTCTGAACCGTGCTGAATGCCTGTAAACTCCCCTCTGTGTACTGCTTTGGCTTTATTGCACTTCATATGCTCCATCTAATGTTTATTCAGTTGTAAATGTTTTCTGATTCCTCTGGAGATCGTTTCTTTATTGCTTATTTCCAGTTATTAGGGTTTTTCCTTTTATGTCTTTTTGTTATTGTTTTCTAGATTGATTTTATTATGCTTTGTAAGCATAATTTGTATGGTTTCAGTACTTTAAATTTCAATTCAGATTTAGAAATTTATTTTATGTCCCTGTCTCCCTGGATGTTGTTTATTGTCACTCAGGAAACAAAGTGTGTGGAAGTGCTGTGCTGTTGTTAGGGAGAGTGTTCTGTAAATGTCAGGCCAGGTTGGCTAAGGAGGCACACGTCGAATACGTTCCGACTTGAGAGAGTGGTGAGTCATTCCCCAGTGTAAGTTATAAATTTGTGTGTCTCCTTTCAGTTCTATCAGTTTTGTTAGTTGTCTTCACATTTAGTTGTCCTTGTCCTATTGCCTCTACTGGGTGTTTGGCTGTAACTCTATATAGGATTTTTAGTAGTTGTTCTGGGTGTTATCATACGACGTGTGCCTTTTCATATTAACTGTTTATCTCTGTGTCATGTAGAAACGTGCCACCACGTGGTCTCCTCCCACTCTCCCCACCTCTTTATGTTGTCTTTGCCATCTTTTCTATTCTCTCACTTTGAAAACCTTACCAGTGTTCTGCCTTTTGCTTTCATTCCTCCTTATTTTAGAGTTCTCAGGAGAGATATAGTCTGTAACGTTTTCTTGGGTGTTTGCCAGTTCTCTTACTTTCCCTTTGTTCTTGGAAGTTGCAGCTTTCTTTCTCTTAGCACTCACCATCTCTGTTACCGTGGACCAGGTGCCTTCCACCGTGGAGGTCAGGCCAGGGTGTGGGCAGATTCTGTTTCTTTGCCTTCTTCCCAAGGCTTGCAGGGTGGCCTTCTCGCTCAGAGCTCTCCTGACCCTGCTTTTGTGCATGTGTGGGGAGGAGAAAGTTCCTCCATATCTCCTGATACGGGTGCCAGTCTTGTGGATTAGGGTGCCACCCTCACGACCTTACCTAGCCTTTGTTACCTCGTTGCAGGCCCTGTCACATGGAGGGCTAGGATGTGGTTTGAGGGGCAGCAGTGGCAGGACCAGGGGCACCATTCAGACCGCCATACCTTCCAGCTGAAGAACCTCATGGAGAGTTACTGTAGCAGAAATTTTGAAGCCGTTGGAAATTATACCTTCTTAAAGTTGCCATCTTGAGGAGCAGTGGTCGCTGTCCCCACCATGGGCCATGTCCTTTTGGAATCCTCGCGTGTTGGTCCTGCCAGCCTTATGCCTGGCTTTGCACAGTAATGGGTGCTGTAGGTACCACAGCCACAATCCAGTAGGGCTGAGAAGTGGGAGAGCTTGGGCCAGAGACCTTTTCCCAGAAGCACCACTCAAGTCCGTGACCTCTCTTGATCTCTTTAATCTGCAGATGAGGCTAGAAAGTGCTTCCTCCAGCTGGCCTCCAGGTGTGCTGTTTTCTTTAAAGGAGAATGAGAATGGGTGTGGAGGGGGTAGGCATCTGGAATGGCATACTGCTGTGCCCTCCCAACCCCTACCAGATCCTCTTAGGCTGGCAGCTTTCTGTGTAGGAAGTAGCCTGTTCCTAAGGTGGGGCTTCATTTTCTAAGTGATGACAATTTGTGCTAGTGTCACCATCTGCCACTAAGAATTTTTTATCTAATTCAGAGTTATCCTTTGTATACAAAGTCTTTAAATTTCCTTTTAGTTCAACGAGAGAGTTGATATGACTCTGAGCATTCATCTCTTCTTTGGTCTGTCATCTGATCTGAAATCAGTTTTCTTTGTTAGCAAAATCTGCAATAGCATTGTATAGCTTGAAACTTGTATTGCGTTTAAAATGTTTTAGCAAATGGTAGATATAACCTCTAGGCCCATGTAGTGGATTTTACCTTTCTGTGATGTCTACTGAAGTGGGATTTTGTCTGTGTGGTGATGTGATGTTCCCCACAGATGTCACTTTTTTTTTTTTTTTGTAAATTATTTTCCTTGCCAGCATTCTTTCTTGGGCCATCCTCAGTTGCGAGTCTAGTCTTGGACTGGCATTCATTAGGCTGTTAAGTCATTGTTGGGGGGTCAGGTGGGTGGGCAGCATCTCTATCTGTAATTACGAAATGAGCTCTTGTTGCTGCCAAACTGAGCGGGGTGACAATGCAAGAGGGTCTGTGAGTGGCTTTGTGTGTAACTCTTAAACTGCCTGGATTACATTTGCTCTTTTCCTTGTTGTTCAGCTTGAATGGCATGTCAGGAGAACAGAAACCACCTTCAGTGATTTTAATGGACAATCCAATATAGGAATGGACCAGCTAGGTTTTAGAAAGGCAGCATTGCGCTAAGACAGATGATAATTATGGGAAACAACTCCACCCTTATACCCTTAAGATGAGAGGGGTACAGAATCCAGAGGGTCGGAACCACAACCCATGTAGCTAGGATTCAGCTCTGGGAGGAGAGGCCTACTCCACAGCCTCGGAGTGCTGAAGAGCCTGTGGAATAAGGACCCTTTCCTTGGAGGAGAGGGAGCCGCTCAGCTGCTCATGCCCCTGGCTGTCCACAGGAGGCTGGCTCTGGGAGTGTGAAATGTGACTGGCACTGGAGCCAGCTCCTGCTGTCAGGCGGCACTGCTAGGGCAGCAAACCCACAGGGAGAGCGAAGCCCCTTCACCCCTCCTCTGCCCCTCTGGTCTCCATCCCTCGTCCTGGTTGACGAAGGCTATCAGGACAGGCAAGTGTTAATGAAAGTGAATGATTTGTTGGCCCCTGAAGTAACGGTTGCCCTGTGGCTTGCTTACTTCTGAGTTAGGTTCTCAGTGTGAGTGATGGACATTTTTTAGGTTTCTGAATATTTGTTTAAGAAGTTACCTTTGTTACAGATCAAAGGGTAAGAATTCCCCGAGCTCTTTCCATTTCTTTTTCTGCTTTCTAAGTCTTTGGAGATTGAGGAGAGCAGACGAAAAGCCCTTTTGATGATTTACATGCAGGGAGTATGTGAGATTTTGAGTTGGGGAGCCCTGTAAACAGGTCGGTCAGCTTTGGGACTGTGGGTAATTCAACTTCTGTTAACTGTGGTTTTCTCTTCAGAAAAATATTGATAATACCACCTGCCTCTCACAGCTGTCAAAAGCATTAAATCCTTGCATTGATGTTTATTTACAGTGTCCATAATCTTCAGGACAACCACTGAGAAAATAACTCAAGCCTATAGAGTAGAAGAAATGATTAGGGATTTAAAATGCTACAGCAGAAAATACCTTGGCTCATAAGAAAGCAGTACTGGAGGAATTGAGGAGTGTGAGACATAGTGAAAGCGAAGAACAAAGCTGTGACCCAGCTACCTAAGGGACTCACTTTAGATTGAGAAGTAGGTTGAAGGTAAAGGATGGAAAAAGCTACTCCATACCAACAGTAACTGAAGGGGTGCAGGAGTAGTTGTGTTAAACCCAGGCAAATGGACAAAGACAAAGAAGGATGCTCTATAGCATGCAGGGGTCTATCTGTACAAGGGTGCGTGTTGCCTGGGACACAGCTGCATTCAGTAGACACCAGGCTGCTGCTCTTCTGCCACACACGCTTGCTGAGCATTGGGCATGTGTATGCTCCTGGCACACACCCTTCCAACATGAGCACCCTTCCCTTTGGAGAATCCTGGCAAAGCTTTCTTTCACCTGATGTTCACTCTCCCTCTGCCACTCAGGTACGAAGACGCCCTCGTCCTCCTGCTCACAGAGGTGTTGAATCGGATCCAGTTCAGATACAACCAGGCCCAGCTGGAGGAGCTGGACGATGAGACGCTGGATGATGACGTAAGCCACGCACCCCCACTGATCCCTTCTCATGGCTGCATTGTGCTGTGGACCTGAACCTGGGACCCCTGCTTTAGAGAACTCAGACCTAGGATCTGAGTCATTCATTTGGCTTTATTTAAAAAAGAAAAATATATCTTACAGCTCGTGGGCTCATTCACTGTAAAAAATGTTTTATAGGCATTTGTACCTATGTGGATTAGAATGTGAGGAGAGGAGTGAACAGTGGTTAGGGTTTAGTGAGAACTCCACATCCTTTCTAATTCTCTTCCTTGCTGCCTGCCCTGGACTAGCTGGGTACCGCTGGGAATAAAGTACTGCTGAAGTTACACAGTCACTGTAAAAGGAAGTCTGTTTTGAGTGTATTTTGTGAGCTCAGATGCTTAAAGATCAGTCTTGCATTTATTGATGCTGGCATGCCCAGCACTGATGAAGAAAATATTTTTTAAGGACATGGCTTCAGTGTTTTTTTTTTCTTAACCACCAGGCACTTAAAATTTTTCAAGTAACTCTTGTTGTTCTCAAAATGAGAGTGACTGTGGCGTGGCCAAGACCTTGGGGGTAGCCCTGTTTGGATTGGAAAGAGCTGTGTTGGGGAACCAGATGCCCTGGATTTGAATCTCTGTGGCCTCAAGCAAAGAGGAGGTGGAGACCTGGGTATTGAGTTTCTCAGTTCCTGATTTCCTCATGTGCGGGAAAGGGGAATGACATGACTTCCTGGTGTCGTCAGCTACCTTAGGTGGCACATCTGGAAACACTTGCCTGTGGGCATGAGACATAGTAGGTGGTTGTTAAAGTGTGTTTCCTTTCTTAGTAACTTTATAATTTAGGCAGCATGTTTTAAGCTGTTAGGCTGTTAAGATTCACTGGAGTAGCTTGCTCTTAGGTGCTTGGGGTCACCCTTGGGAGGTGGGCGGTGGTGGTAGGGCAGGCCGTAGAGTCTGGATTTCTGTCTGGAGGAGGCTGCTGCTGGTCATGGAAAAAAGTCCAGTCAGTACTTAAAAAGTTGGTTTATTTTAGTTTTTTGAAAAATTTGAATTCCATGCACTTTTATAGTGTTTTTTTTTTTCCTATGAACATTTTAAAGACGCCTTATTAGCATGGATTTTGAATTCTTTTTCCACAAAAGTAAATTCATCTTTTTTATTCTGTTCCCTGTGAGCAATTGGAAGTGCTCTTGTATGTCCAGGAGCACCATAATGGTCTAAGGTGATGGGTGAGGTAGTTCCCCAAGGGACCCAGATATTTCACAAATGATTTTTTTTTTTTTTCGTCTCCAAATTTCTGTGATCCTAGTGTGGGCCGGGAGAGGAAGAGAGCAAGGAAAATGAGTTTTTCTGTGTGGACCATGTACTTTCTGAAGAAATAGTTTTATGTATTTAATTCACTGAATTAAAAAAAAAAATTCTGATTTAGTTCTTTGGCGGTGGCAAATAACGTGGTTCCATCAGTTTACATTCCTTCAGAATGTGGTATGGGAGAGCGGACTTGAGGCAGCAGAGATAGGCAGGGGAGGTGAGTAGATCCTGCCTCTTGGGGCAAGCTGACTGCTTTGTGTGTCCCCACAGCAGCAGACGGAGTGGCAGCGGTACTTGCGCCAGAGCTTGGAGGTTGTGGCCAAAGTGATGGAGCTCTTACCCACGCACGCCTTCTCCACACTGGTAACTCTCTTGGAAGCTGCATGGAGCCTCTGTTTTTTTGCTTGTTTATGTGCCACGACTGTGGCTCTCCCCCATGCACCTCCTTCTCTTTATATCTATACCCCCCTCGTTTTATTTAAGCCAGGAAAAGTAATTACCATAGTTGACTCTCAAACTAAACATATATTAACATCTTCACAAAATATTTTAAGTTGTTTGGAAGCTGTTTGGTCTTGGCTGGAACAGAAAGTTTTGCAGTACCTTAACGCCTTCCTCAGTAGCTCAGAGGTGGCCAGACATGGAGATATTTATATAAGTGAGATAGCTACAAAGCTCGCCTCTTCAGAGCTCTTTCTTGGTAAATTGCTGGCTCTCTCTTCATATTTTTTGTGCTGGAATCTTCATCATTCTCTGAGTGGTGCTCATTTTTGGGAGAGATGTCATTTAATTCATTTGTCCTCGAAGGACAGAGAGCTTGTTGTGTCAGCTTTGGTACTGAACAGTCTAGGTATATTTTGTGTTTTCTCAGGTGGAAAGCACCATTGTACTTTGCCACCTGGCCTCATTAGAGGCCTGTTGTGTTCGTTTTGTTTTTATCTTAATGTGGTAAGTACAACAGCTTTAGAAAGATGGAGCTTGGCTTACGTAGTCTTGTCTGCTACACTAGCTGGAGAAATGGACTTCCAGTTAGAGGTCTGTCATACATGCTAATAGGACATGTCTAAGATTTCTTTCAGTGGTAGGGCCTCAGATTGATTATGGTCAAGTCTTAAAAGCTGTAGATCACATAAGGACTTGTTCTCTAGTGGGAACGTAAGAGTCAACATCCCAATATTCTTTGCTTTTAAAAAAGTCGTAGGTTTGGCACAGTGGTTAAACCACTGCTTGGGTTGCCCAGATCCCATATCAGAGTGCCTGGGTCTGCGTCCTAGCTCGGCTCTCCATCCCAGCTTCCTGCTATTGCACACTCTGGGAGGTAGCAGGTGACGGCCCAAGTGCTTGGATCCGTGACCATTCACATGGGTGATTTGGGTGGAGTTCCTGGCTCCTAGGTTTTGTGGGCTTCTTGGGGAGCGAACCCACAAATAAGAGATCTCTGTCTTGCTACCTTTCAGAAAAAAAGTATCAAACTGGTAGAATTTTATTTTTTATTCTGTATGTAAATTGGTGATCTAAATTGTAGAAATTGGGGCTGGTGTTGGTGTGCCGCTGGCTAAGTCCCATGTTGGAATGTTGGTTAGAGTCCTGGCTGCTCTGCTCCCGATCCAGCCCCCTGGTAATGAGTTTGAGAAAGCAGAGGAGGATGGCTCAAGTAATTGGCTCCCTGCCACCCATGTGGGAGACTGGGTGGAGTTCTAGGAGCTTGGCTTTGGTTTGGCCAAGCTCCAACAGTTGCAACCATTTGGATAGTGAACCTGCCCATGGAAGATGTGTGTCCCGCCCTCCCCTCTCCCCACCCCCACCATTATTCTGCTTTTTAAATAAATCTCTTTAAACATTGTGGAAACTGTTGGGGCCCTGAAGGGGAATCACTTCCCCTGGCTGAAAATCAAGGTTCCGGGAAAACAGTTGTTGATAGTGCCTTTCTTGCACAGGTGCTTTGATGTTGTCATGTTAGAATGCTCTTAAAACTTGAATTTGTGATTTGTAAAAAAACACTCTTGTTTCTTTGTTTTCAGTTCCCAGTTCTTCAGGACAATTTAGAAGTCTACTTGGGATTACAGCAGTTTATAGTAACTTCAGGGTCAGGTAAACTGGATTCTATTTTCTAATTTCATCAAACACAATAATAATGATACTGATAAACAATTGAACTGATGCTAATTCCTTCCATCTTGATGTTAGAATATGATTCTCCCTGCAATCTCTTTCCCCAACCCCACGCAGAATCCCTCCCCTCCTAAACAAGGAAAAAAACATGAGTACTCCTGCTAGGCTGTGGGGCAGGTAAAAGATGAGGTCATAATGACATTCCCAGCAGTGCTTGGGAAAGAAACTGGTTTGGAGCATAGAGGTAAGACTTGCAAAGTCCTGCGCTATTTCTTCATGTCCTTCAAGGCAGCAGGTCTGCAATGAAGACAGACACCTTGGGCTTGTCTGCACTGCTGGGAGCACCCCCCTCCCTGACAGGCCAAGCTGTATGGTGTGCACTGGTCACCAGTGGCCCCAGCTTCCTTGCTGTGAGTGGAGCTGGCTGGGAAGACTCTGGCTCTGGCTCACAGGCCTCGCTGCTTCGGTGTGGGATTAGCATGTTTGGGTTTTGTTGTTGTTGCTGTTGATAACTCACTGTGTACTGGGGGCTGTGCTGCTTTGCTTGTTGAAGTGTGTCAGCTGCCCGGTGAGGGGTTAAGTACTCTTAGCTACTCTGTGTTTCACAGCTGATGAGATTGATATTCACGTAGCTTGTGAGTAGTAGTCCCAAGATGATGTTTGATGGGCATCGAGAAGGAGTTGAATTAACTGACATTTCATTTTGCCGGGTGAAAATACCCACAAGCCCTCCCTGGCCTGCTGTCTGCCCTGAGCTGCCTTACACTGATGCTCTCCATGGCATGCCCCCTGCAGGAGTCCCTCTGTTGTGTAGCTGTTGTCAGAGCTTGTTGTGTATAATGCACCTCTACGACAGGCCCTTTCTTGCTGAGGTGGCCCTTTTTTGGCAGCCTGGATGGCTTGTTTCCATGACTGCGTTAGTTCCTAACTAATCCCATGGCCCCAGGAGGGTGACGGGACTTGGCACCTCCCAAGTGCAGGCTCTGGCTTTGGAAACACGGTCAGAGCAGCAGCAGCAGCGTGCACAGTTTTGAAAAGGCATTTTCAACACAGACATGCCTGTAAAATACATGTCAACACTGCTGAACGTTGTTTGGGTACAACATGCTGTGCATGTTTCTAAAATTTGTTGCTGGAAATAGTTTTGACCAGGTGGTCTTTCCCTCAAGACTACTACTATTCAAATTAGATTATATTCAGGATCCTAAATGTGTTCCTTATCTATTTAAAAAAGGGCTCCTGGGTTTCTCGTCCAGACAGTTGAGTGTTGTGTGGAGTCTGTTGTGAGAAAATCTTGAGCGCATCTGAAGTTGTTTTTCTGGGGAGTGACTGACAACTCAGGGGCTGTTCCTGGCAGGACTGTTGTATTTTTCTCTAAACCAAACGGCGTGTACCTGCCATCACGGAAGCCCATTAACTGGCCATTTCACGGAGTGCCCGCTCTTGCAGATCACTTAGAAATCACAGCCACAGCCCTGGTCCTTGCTGTGCACTCCTGTGGCAAAAGCCTCTCAGGCCAGAGAAACGCTCACTTCGCCTCTTATCCATGACGAAGCATTCTGCCACGTCCCTTGGCTCAACAGCCAAGTTTCCAGTGCAAAGGCTATTAAAAAAAGAATGAACCAATACAGTTTGTTCCGTGGTTCCCATGGTCATTTGCCCTCTCACATGACTTCCATGCTATATTGGCCAGCGTTGGGACCTCTCAGGAGAAACCTGTGGCCTTTGGTCCATAGCTTCCAGGCCCTCCTTTAGTTTGCGTCTCTGTTCTAGCCCAGCCCTGAAATCACAGGGGTCTCCCTAGGAACCTGTGTGTGGAGAGGAGTCAGTCATAGTTCTTACCATCTCCTACTGCTGTGATGTTTCGTGACAGTTGGATGTGCATTTTGGGCCAGCAGCAAGACCCACAAAGCATTGTTCCTCAGCCTAGCTAGAAGCCCCCTCTTTAGTTAGCATATTGCAAATTGAGAAGGCCCTGCTTGCTGCTTAAGGCTCTTTACTTTTGCTAGTGTTGCTTCTGCTTGCTCACTAGACCAAGATGAAGTGGGTCATGTTACTGTGGTGTGCCCCATTGTGGTGCGCCTCTCACAGCCCCTCCCCTGCCTCCACAAGAAGACTGAATTATGCCTAATGGTATGACTTCTCTTTTCTCTAGGGAATGGTATGCTAGGGATCTGTTCTTTGGATGTGGCTCAGGGCCTATCCAGACAGCTTTAAGGACAGAGGATGGAACTTCCCTGTGGCCGTGACATTTTACCTGCTAAAGCTTTGTATTGTCATGCTCTGATCTGAAGGTTCTGCTTGGCAGATGATCTGTGACTTTTGGTGGAGCCAGAGGGGGTGACCCAAGTCTTGGCCAAATAGAACATGTGCGTTGATCTAAACAGCTCTTCATTCCTCCATTCAGTTGGTTCCCAGTGTGATTTTTTTGGTGATAATGGTTAGGTCTGTAGGCTGGAGGTAGACAGGGATTTGTTTTGGGGTGCTTGTTGCCTGTATAGGAAAGAACTAGCTGAAGTTTTCATGAACATGACCGTTAGCTGGCACCTCTGTATGTCATTGAGTTGTGTAGGATGCAGTTTGGTTAAATGAGAAATAGTCAGGTACCAGTGTTCCACGTGGTTTGTCTGGTAAGGAAGGTGGATGTAGGCCCTCGGGCTGCTTCCTGTTCCACCTGCTGCACTTTGCTAAATGGACTTTGATGAGGAAACTTGAAGGGGGATATGATAAGGATCCAGGCTGCAGGTAACTCAGAAGAGCTTTGGAAGAATGTCACCCCTGTCGTCACTCTGTGACTGCCATGAAGCATTGGACTTTGGCTTGTTTTTGTGTTGTGGTCAAGGAATAGGGTGGGGACCATGAAAAAACAGGTTTGCCTGGTGTTTGCCATCATGTTATGTCAAAGCGGAGGGCTCCCTCTAGAGGCAATGAGTTGCGTAGCATGCAGTTGAGGTGTCCAGGAAGAGGCTGAAGACCTGCCAAGTGGTAGAGAATGCTCAATCCGGGAAGTTTTAAGCTTTCTGGTAACTGTTAGGGACCATACTGAAGTGGAGACTGAATTTGGGGTGATGGTTTAGTTTTATTTTATATGTATATATACACACACACATATATATGTATATATGTTAAAGATTTATTTTTTTTATTGGAAAGGCTGCACTCCCTAAGTGGCCACAATGACTGGAACTAAGCTGATCTGAAGCCAGGAGCTTCTTCTGGGTCTCCCATGTGGGTGCAGGATCCCAGGGCTTTGGGCCGTCCTCTACTGTTTTCCCTGGCCATACTGTTTTCCCAGTGGACCAGCTGGGATATGAACTGGTGCTCATATGGGACCCAGAGGATGCAAGTATAGGATTTAGCCATTAGGTTATGGTACTGGGCCCTAGTTTTATTTTTTTAACAGTAAACAGAAAGTCCCTTACATGCTTTAACTATTGAAAGACCTGGTGTTTAGATATTCCTGATTAAAGTTATTTAGTACAACAAATAAGTTGAAAACTGGTGATGAGGGCAGAGGTTGATGGGAGAGGGAGCTGAAAGTGGAGATGGCTGGTAGAGGGAGTGCCTCCTGTGCCTGATGAGTCGGCAGCCTTCCCGTGTTGCTTGTGGAAAGCAGAGCCGGCCTCACCTCTTAAGGACCCTTACGCCTATGCCTAATCCTAGGGTGTTCTTTTCTCATAAGGGTTTATGTCCCACTGAGCCCCGAGATTTGGTTGCAGAGAAGCTGCATGTTTTAGAGGCTCCGCACAGTGACTATCGGCTGATCCTTCTGTGGACCCCACTGTTGGACTGGAACATTGGAGGGAAGCAAGGACATGACCTGCACTGTGGAGACCGGGCAGTCTGGCCGTTCACCCTGAGCAGGAGTGAGGGGCATGGGACTCCTTGTTGGAAGGAGCTGTGTGCTTAGTCTGAGTTCTGAGAAGGTGGTTGTGCATCCCCAAGAGAGGGGAATTGGTGCTGACCGGTGAGGAGGCCCTGGCGTCCCAGCAGAGGGTACGGAGGGAAGTGGTGCTGACCGGTGAGGAGGCCCTGGCGTCCCAGCAGAGGGTACGGAGGGAAGTGGTGCTGACCGGTGAGGAGGCCCTGGCGTCCCAGCAGAGGGTACGGAGGGAAGTGGTGCTGACCGGTGAGGAGGCCCTGGCGTCCCAGCAGAGGGTACGGAGGGAAGTGGTGCTGACCGGTGAGGAGGCCCTGGCGTCCCAGCAGAGGGTACGGAGGGAAGTGGTGCTGAGAGAGCAGATGAGGAGTGCACTGAGGGAGCTGAAGGGCTGCGAACGCCCAGGGCCAGAGCCCTGCCCTCCCTGCCCTCTGTCTGCCATAAGCAGTGGTGAGGAGAGGAAGTATCCGGTGCCAGGAAGTGCCTGAACTTGAGGATGCCCTTTTCCAGCTTCTGGACCTCTGCTTTACTCAGGTGATGTTGCATCGCCATTGAGTCAGTCCTGCAGTTGTAGGTGTCACCAGCTTTGTGGTGTTCGTGGTCACCAGAAACTCAGTTTACAGGCTCTTGAACACATCTTCACCCTTACAATAGTAAGGTTACTAGCATTTCACCCAATTGGAAAGAGGAGGACAGTGGGAGAGAGAATTGCCTGAGGAGGCACAGAGCCAGAGGTCGGCGTCTTCTGCATGCTGGCTTTGTGTCCTTAATGGCATACAGCCCTTCTGGGGGCAGTGCTCTGACCTTGGCCGGGCCCGTCCTCCTGGGAGCCCACAGATTCCCTCTGAAGACTGGGCCGCGTGCGAATGACAGCAGGTTTGGAATCCTGCGGCCTTAGCTTGGACTATCTGCTCTGCCCCAGAGAACAGGACCCATGTTGGACAGGTTCCTGGTCCTCCTTAGGTCCATGCCTTACAGGATCAAGAGATGAGACCCTTGGTCCAGATTAGCACAGCCTGATGTCTGTCTCTGCCCAGTCATGGGACCTCCCAGAGTTGGGGTGGGGGTGCTGACATAGGGTGGAAGCTGCACCCGGTTTTCCTGCTGAGTCCTGGGAAGCACTCAGAGGTCTGCTGCCCAACAGTTGGTTTGGCTGCCACGCGAAGCTTGTCCAGGCAAGGCGTCATGTTGAACTACTAAAGTGTGTGCTTCCTGTGAAAAACTGAGGTGTTCTGTTCCAGGTCCCAGGCTGAACATCACGGCTGAGAATGACTGCCGGCGGCTGCACTGCTCCCTCCGAGACCTGAGCTCCCTGCTGCAGGCTGCGGGCCGCCTGGCAGAGTACTTCATTGGGGACGTGTTTGCTGCGAGGTTCAACGATGCCCTCACGGTCGTGGAGAGGTAGGCTGGCAGCTGTGGGCCAGGGCCATTCCTTCCTCGTGGCTCTGCTGCTGCTTCTGTGTGCCACATTCCAGGTAACGGTGAAGGCAGCTGGCAATCAGGCAGTGGTCGAAAGCGCTTCTGCACATCTCATCGTACCTCATGAGATCCTTCAAAAAATTCCTTAGAAATGGAATTAAAAGATGCATATTTTGAGGCAAAGATTTTTGTAATCTGTGCACATGGGAATCTTTAAGAGTTCATGGAAATGGCATATTATGAAAAAAACTGCACAAAATTTTTTTGGGGGAAAAAAAAGCTTAAATGACCTTCATTCACACATTCACTATTGCGGCAGGCCTGCGACTTGCTGTTTTGTCTTCATTTGGAGTGAAGTGTAAGAAAAGGTTCTTGTGGGCCCGGTGCAATAGCATAATGGTTAAGGTCCTTGCCTTGAACACCCCGGGATCCCACATGGGTGCCGGTTCTAATCCCGGCAGCTTCACTTCCCATACAGCTCCCTGCTTGTGACCTGGGAAAGCAGTCAAGGACGGCCCAAAATCTTGGGACCCTGCACCCATGTGGGAGACCCGGAAGGAAAGTTCCTGGCTTCTGGTTTCGGATCAGCACAGCACCGGCCGTTGCAGACACTTGGGGAGTGAATCATAGGATGGAAGATCTTCCTCTCTGTCTCTCCTCTCTGTACATCTGCCTTTCCAATAAGATAAATAAATCTTAAAAAAAAAAATGAAAAAAGAAAAGGCTCTTGCTATGACTGCATGGTCTTCACTGCCCATTAGCAGTGTTTTCCCCCAGAGGTTATGTAATATTTTATATCATTATGTAAACCTAATATTAAGACTGCTTAACACAGAAACATTGTAGCTGTTTTCATTCCTGATTATCTCCATGATTTGCTAGAACTTTATAATAACCTTTTTCTTTTCATTTCTCTTCTTTTTTAAGATTTATTTATTTCTATTGGAAAGTCAGATTTACAGAGATCCTCCATGCACTGGTTCACCACCCAAGTGGCCACAACGGCCAGAGCTGAGCCAATCCAAAGCCAGGAGTTTCTTCTGGGTCTCCCACGCGGGTGCAGGGTCCCCAGGTTTTGGACTGTCCTCGACTGCTTTCCCAGACCACAAGCATGGAGCTGGATGGGAAGAGGAGCTGCCAGGATTAGAACCGGCACCCATATGGGATCCTAATGCATGCAAAATGAGGACTTTAGCCACTAGGCTACTGTGCTGGGCCCTTGGCTTTCTTTTTAACTCCCTCTTTTTTGTTTGCTTTTCTGAAAGCTCCCCAACCCCGAGTGATCTGTGATCCCGCCCAAGATTGATTGATTGATTGATTGATTGATTGATTTGAAAAGCAAACTAATGAATAGAGTGAGAGACAGATACTGCATTCATTGGTTCACTCCCCAGATGGCTGTAAGAGCCAGGGCTGAACAAGGCTGAAGCCAAGACCCTGGAACTCTGCCGGATCAGACGGCAGGATCCCAAATGCTTGGACCATCTTCTGCAGCTTTTTCTGATGTGTCAGCAGAGAGCTGGATCAGAAGTGGAGTAGTCCAGACTTGAACCTGTGCTCATGCAGGATGCTGGTGTTGCAGCCAGTAACTTAACTTGCTGTGCCACAATACCATCCTCAATCTGTAGTATTTCTGTTTGGAACAAAATCGTGTTTTCTCCTCATTTCAGAGAGGAGCTCCTGTCATAGTGTCATCCCTTTTCAGAGGTGCTGACTTCTCGTTCTTTCTTTATAACTGCTGGTGGCTGGGGCCAAAATACTTGAACCATCACCCACTGCCTCCTGAGTGCATTAACAGGAGGCTGTACTGAGAGTGGAGCAGCTGGGACTGGAACCAGGCATTGTGATATAAGATGCAGCTGTCCCAAGTGGCATCTTAACTTGCTATGCCGATACCCATCCCACCATTTTCCCCCCAAATCTTGGAATGTTCCACATATTATAGAAGGAATACTGTCACCAAACAAAGATACTTCAGGAAGTTTATGGAAAATGGAATAAATAGTATGAGTTGGGCCCAGCATGATAGCTTAGTGGCTAAAGTCCTTACCTTGAACGTGCCAGGATCCCATATGGAGCAGCAGTTCGTATCCCGGCAGCCCCACTTTCCATCCAGCTCCCTGTTTGTGGCCTGGGAAAGCAGTGGAGGATGGCCTTGGGACCCTGCACTCACATGGGAGACCCAGAAGAAGCTTTTGGCTTTGGATTGGCTCAGCTTTGGTCATTGTGGTAGCTTGGAGAGTGAATCAGTAGACGGAAGATCTTCCTCTGTGTCTCTCCTCCTCTCTATATATCTAACTTTGCAATAAAAATAAACAAATGTTAAAAAAATAGTATGAGTTAATTTTGGATGAAAATAAAAAGCAATTTTGAAATCCTTGCATAGTTTTTGCCTCATGTATGATTACCATTTATAATGAAAGAAAAAATTTTTGTGCCAAAATAAACTCATACTTTTCATTCCATTTATCCAGAAGCTTACTGAACTATTCTCGTGTTCTACAGTGAACATTTTGATATATTTTCCTTCTTGTGTATCAGTCCACTTGAAGCATTTCTTTTTAAAAATAATTTTAAATAAAAACTAACATGGTTTTATCATTATATGTTTTATAGGAAGATTCCTGTCAGCTTATTTAGATAAACTATTTAAAAAAAGGCATGCTTTTAAAAAAATGCCATTCTCATTATGTATGTTATAGACAATTTGGAAATACAGGGCAGTAGAGGAAGAAGGTCATCCATCCCACCCCCCAAAGCACATGGTACTGCTGAGGCTGTTTTGGTGAAAATTCTTCCAGCCTTCATTCTGTTATTTGATACACTCTTAAAAAAAAAAAATCACCATATTCTTTGTATATGTAAGTTGCAACCTTTTTGTGTTCCAAATGCCTTGAGAGTTGTCATTACATTTCCAAACATTATTGATTACATTCTCTGTTGGATACTTGCATTGTTTTGAAAATTTCTGCAAATAGTGCTTACTCTTAAGTTTCCTTGTCTGTCCATAGATTGTTTTCTTGGGGTAAATTGAGGTGTGATCTGGATTCATTTTCGTATGAGAAAGCGTCTTTCCTTGGCAGCTTTGTTGGCACCTGTCTGTTTTGTCTGTTACAGGCCATAAACTGAATATTTGTCTATTTGTCAACAGGCTGGTCAAAGTCACCCTGTACGGATCTCAGATAAAACTGTACAACATTGAGACTGCAGTGCCGTCAGTATTGAAACCTGACCTCATTGACGTGTGAGTATCAAGTGGGATGCTTGCCCGTGCTCAGGAGGGAGGCCTTATCGCCCTCTGTTGATGGTTTTCTAGAGAAAAGGGGACTATAGTGGCTGCCGTGAAGGGGAACACCCCCAAACTGAGTGAGGGACAAGTTGGGCTGTATGTCTGGGTGAATAGGATTTGTCAGGCAGGTGAGCATTGGGGCGGGGGGAGTTATGTGGAGTAGGTGTTATGCAGGCAGAGGACTGGCCAAGCTGAGACAGGGGCCTGCAACTGGGAGGTGGTGAGTGCCTGGTGTGGTGGGAGACAGACACAGTCGTTGTGTGCACACTGATGGATGAACACCTGTGTACCTTGAGTCTTAAACCATTGACTGAAACTGGTGTGTGGAGAAAACACAGTATTCTGTTATGTGTACGGATGTAGCAAGCAAGCAGTTAATCAGTAGTGGACACAGTGAGTGTCAGTTCTGTTCTTCAGACTGCATAAATGCAGAGTTAAGTCAGCGAGCTTGCCCTCGCCCTCTTCAACACCCATCACAAGCCACAGATGATCTTTGCTCCTGACCAACGGGCTACGAGTCGGGGTTCCCACAACCTGCTCTTCAGTTCAGTCAATTTGCTAGCGAGGTTCACAGAACTCTGGGAGATACTTACTTGTGTTTAATACTTATCAAGGATACCACCAAGGAACCAGTAAGTAATAGATGGGAAGAGCAAGGCATGGAAGAAGGGATCTTCCTCCGTCCAGGAGCCTCGGCAGGTTCATGAGATACCCAGGGAGTCTCCCCTCCTGTGTTTGCTAGTGGAACCAGCAAGGCAGTGGCTTAGGCTGTGAGCAGAAAGTGTGCAAGCCAGAAGAAGTGTTGTTCCGTGACTGAAAACCAGGCTTCCGAGGGAGGATGAGGTCCTCCTCCAGTTCCCATTTGGGGAAGTCATACAGATTCATCACATGACAAGCTGTTCTGGAAAGGGCCAGACTTACGCCCAAGGGTGTGAGAACACGTGTTCCCTAAATCATATCACGTCTGTCCCGTGTTCCATGCCAGTGCAGATTCACCATCAAGATGAGGACAGTTTTGGCTTTCTATATCCCAGACGTGAAGATGGGGATGAGCCTGCCAATAATTTTGAGAAGCCTTAGGCAGCCCCCGTGGGTTAGGCTGAGGTTGCTCAGGAAGGGAAGTTCACTAGAGGATTGTGTTTGCATCAGCTCGGTATGGCCGAATCCACCCGCAAGGACCTCTGGTTTAGTGTCATGAGATTAAAATAGGGTTGAGTGGTTTTCTTGGGGGAAAGGGGTGATGTGAAACTTTGCTGAAACAAGCTCATTTGGGTCTGTGTAGAAGCTGTGGTGTGTAGGCCTGCTGGAGAGCTGGGGCTGGAGGTGCCAGCCCCCTGAGCTTGAGGCCGGCTCTCCTGGGCCAGCCCCTGTCCTGTGCTTAACCAGGGCCGTTCCCAGAATTACTAGTGTTGACAGGGCCCTGGAAGTATTTGAAAAGGCTTGCAGTGAAACCTCTAAGACTTTGCTGGAACTGAGGACACAAGGTCAAATTTTTGAGTGAAAGATCTGTGTCTGTTTTGTTGAAAGAGATTAAGATAGCTTACTGTAATATTGGTTTTTAAAGAAAGATTTATTTAACTCATTTGAAAGGCAGAGAGAGGTGGGGGGAGAAAAAACATTTATCTATTGCTTCACTCACCAGATGGTTACCCTGGCCAGACCTAGGCCAGACCAAAGCAAGGAGCTGTTTCTAAGATCTCCCACGTGGATGCAGGGGCCCAAACACTGCTGCTTTCCCAGGCACATTAAGAAGGAATTGGATTGGAAGTGGACTAGCTAGGACTCAAACCCGCAATTATATGGGATACCGACGTTATAGGCATTGGCTTTGCCTGCTACACCATAAAGCCAGTTGCCCTACTCATTTAGAAAATTATACGGGCTAGGGGGTTGTAACCCAGGAACCGTAGAGGAAAAGTAGCTGTGTCATAATATTCACAGAGATGGGAATCCATCAGGAGAGCAACGTGTGGAAGGGACTTGGAGGTGAGTTGTTGCCCAACTGCTCATCAGAAGGCCCCATCTGAACTCACAGGCTCTTGTGTGTTAAAAGATAGCCAAGGAAGGAGTAGGGACCCTGCTAAACCTGCTGCCTCTATCTGGGTGCAGTGGGATGCGGAAGTCACTGAAGCCCTGGCAGAAAGGATGACCCTAGTGAAGACCTGCCAGTAGGAGGGACATTCCACGTGACGGACGAGCCCCTAGCCCATGGTGGTGGGCTTCAGGGATGCTCTCCTGGACTGTAGTCCACGTGATGGCAACAGCCAGTCCCTGCCCCACCTGCTCTCCTGCTGCCCCCCTCAGTGCAGTTTGCTAAATCTAACTGCTCTTTGCTCTGCTATTTGGGAATTCTCCAGCCCATAAATAACACTGGGCTCAAATCGATCGCTTCCTGCATTTTGGAGGCCCATAGAGGTGCTCCTGTGGTGAGTTCTGATTGTAGAAGCTTGGAATCAGCATAGCATTACTGTGTTTTAAGTAGCTCTGCTACTTAAACAAACAAGACTGTAAAATAAAATGAAACAAACAAAAAAACCACATACGCTTAGACCAGCAAAACAGGGAAACTTGAGGAAAAGAATAGGGCAGCATAATGAGGGATTTTTGAGTTTGGGTGTTGGGAACTCTAGCTAGAAAGGACAGCCTGACCTGAGACAAGGGCATTCTGGTACCAGAGCCTTCTACCCTTGGCCTTGACACTGTCTAGGAGGCTTGCCAAACCTGGCCGACGGCCTTTTGTTGTTGGATTGGAACACAGCCTTACCTGTTACGCATTGTCCCTGGCTGTTTTTGCACCATGCAGCGGAACTGTGTAGCTGTGACATGGGGTATATATAATCTACAGAGCCTAGAATATTTCAGCCATGGTTTTTCTAGGAAAAGTCTGCCAACTCCTGTTACAGAGCTGCAAGTGGGGAAAGGGAATCTTATTTACTATGATAGCTTAAAACCTTAAAAAAAAAATCTAGGTTTCCTTTGAGAATTTGTCAGTTTGCCTGAGAAAAATGCCAGTGTGCTCGGCTTACACAGCCTTGCAGGGCCTTGCAGGGCCTTGCGGCCTGCGGAGCCTTAGGCTGCTGTGGTTTGTCCTCTCTGCTGGAAGGATTCCAAGTGAAGGAGGCGCTGGCCAGTGGACTGTAAATGTAAACTATGACATCGCCGCCAGCTCAGTCTGAATTTCAAGCTCCCAGTATCTGTCTGACTAGCCTGGCTCCTTCCTTCATTACCTGTTCTTATCCAGCTTATTTCGAAGCGTAAAAACTTGAAGAAAATAAGAAAAATGCTAGACATCCTTACACTCTTGACTTAGAGTCATCAATTATAAATATTTTGCCACATTTGCTCAAATTTTCTCTCTACAAACACCCTGAGGATTCCCCCCGCCCCCCAGAGCCATTTGAAAACAAATTATCCAGGCGGATGTTTGCCATAGTTGTGAAGGTTCCACTTGGGGCACCTGCATCCCTTAATCAGAGAGCCCGTTGGCATCCTGGCCCTCCCCCAGTGCCGGCTTCCTGCAGACATGCCGCTGGGTGGCAGCAGGCAGTAAGGGCTCAAGTAGGAGGGTCCTTGCCAGCCATAGAGGAGACCCAGCTGGAGTTTCAGGCTCATGCTCCAGCCTCACCAAGCTGGCTGTAAGGGGGTGAACCAGTGAATGGAGATGCCCCTCTGTATAATAGCAGTGATAGCTTTAAAGAGAAAATCAGTTGTACATGTGTCACTTTGTCCACAGATCTTCAAGCCTGTGTGTGTGCATACCCATCCCACCCCCACCAGGAGTAGAACCATTCTGTGGGACCCGTATGCCATTATTAACATCTAAAAAATGTAATGGATGCCATGATGCCATCTAGTGTATAGATATATCTTTGTGAATCCATATAAATCCTTGTAATACATATCTTTGTAACACCATCTTTGTGAATATGTCTTTGTAAATCCATATATACTACCCATGGACCACACATCAAACATGTCACCTATTACCTTGAGCAGTTTCCCATTTGTGCATGTGTGTGTGCGTGTGCATGTATGAGGGAGAGAATAATGACTGACCCTTTCAGAACCAGCACTAAATTGTTGTGTTTTTGTTCTTTAAGAGAGTCCTGTAACAGATTTGTGTCATTACTTCCACTGTTTTGGATTCAGGTTAAACATGTTAATGTATAGTACAGGTGAATGGTCATGTCAGGAGCTGGCATTCAGCAGCCATGCTCCGTTTTGTGCCTGCTCACAGGTTTTTGTTTTGTTTTCTTTTTAAGATTATTTTTATTTGAAAGGCAAAGTTAGAGAAGGGGAAAGAGACAGATCTTCTCTGCATTGGTTCACTCTCCAAATGGCTACAATGACAAGGGCTGGGCCAGGCCGAAACCAGGAGCTTCTTCCAGGTCTGCTGCATGGGTACAGGAGCCTAAGCACTTAGATCACCTCTCACTGTTTTCCCAAGCCCATCAGCACGACATTGGATCAGAAATGGAGCAGCCAGAACACCAACTGGCTCCCATAAAGGTTGACCACACTGCAGGCAGCAGCTTAGCTTGCTGTGCCACATCACTGCCTGCCCTGGCCTTGGTTTCTAAGCACATGCTCTGCAGAAAAGAGCAGTGCCCTGATCCTGGAGCGGACTCTTCTTGAATTTGCTGAATCAGGAAGGAAGGACATGTTCTGTGAACGTTGGCAGCATGAGAGAATGCAGGGGCTGGCTTGGAGGGCTTTTCCTGGTCAGGTTTGACAGTTTCATCAAGGAAAAGGAAGGAGACTAATGGGTCATGCTGTGTTGAATGCAGACAATCCATGTGTGCATCGTGATGTAGCAGAAGATGAGGGGAGGGAAAGCTGTGTTTTGAAGAATGCCTTCTAATGGAGAGAAAAGCAAGGCAGGAGAACAGCTGCCTGCAACCCCCAGTGTGCTGGCGGAGTCTGGCGGAGCCCGGCCCGCAGGGAGCCAGTCACTACGTCATCTCCAAGGACCCCCCAGCAGCTCAACTACTGTTACAGAAAGGGACTAGTGACGCTATGGATGGCAAGCCAGGCAGGCCTTTCCTTCATTACCAATGTGTTGTCTGCTAAGCAGTGAGCCTCCTGCTGCCTCTCTCACTGCACGTGGCATAGAAGGCAGAGAGCCTCCTGCCTCAGCTACCCTCCAGCCACATAGAATGTGTTGCGTGGCAGAATTTCCCATTCAAGAATCTTCTAGCAAAGCCTTATTTGCAGGGCCTGTTGCAATAATTCAATACTCACCTTTCAAATGCTGGGATCCCATATGAGCACCGATTCGTGTTTTGGCTGCTTCCTCCATCCAGCTCCCTGCCTGTGGCCTGGGAAAGCAGTGTGGGACAGCCCAAAGCTTTGAGATCCTGCACCTACCTGGGAGATCCAGAAGAAGCTCCTGGTACTCCTGACTCCTGACTTCTGATTGGCTCAACTCTGGTTATTGTTGCCTTTTGGGGAGTGAACCAGTGGATGAAAATCTGTCTCTCCTCTCCATAAATCTGATCTGCCTTTCCAATAAAAGTAAATGAATCTTTTTTTAAAGCCATATTTGCAATGCTGTAATACCTTTTGTTGTCCACACATTGGAAATTAAACTTCACTTGGATTTTTCTTTTTATGACTTATTTTTATTTGAAAGATGGATTTATTTTTTTTGTTTTTAAATCTTAATTGTTTTTACAGAGAGAAGGAAAAATAATAGATCTTCCATCTCCTGGTTCACTTACTGCCCAAATGGGCATAACGGCCAGAGCTGAGCTGAGCTGAGCTGCAACTGGGAGCCAGGAGCTTCTTCTGGTCTCCCTATGGGTGCAGGGGCGCAAGGACTTGAGCCACCACTTTTTCAGGGCATAAGCAGGGAGTTGGAGGGGAAGTGGATCAACCAGAACATGAACTGATGCCCATATGGGATGCCAGGGCCACGGGGTGGAGGGTGAGCTAGCTGAGCTGCAGCTCTGGCCCCTAAACTTGCCTGGCTCTAAAGGCAGCACACTGTCCCTTGACGTCATCCTCTCAGGTGAAGGCACGTGTGTTGCAGAGGAACTGAGTCTACTTGCGTGCCTTCTGGGTGATGGTGGCAGTAACGCGGGTAGTAAGTGCTGGATGTTTCAGGTCCTGTGTGAGCAAGT
Organism: Ochotona princeps; assembly: GCF_030435755.1. Classification (NCBI taxonomy): domain Eukaryota; kingdom Metazoa; phylum Chordata; class Mammalia; order Lagomorpha; family Ochotonidae; genus Ochotona; species Ochotona princeps. The sequence continues at coordinate 24,047,704 of NC_080855.1, read as the reverse complement.
CAGTGACTGAGCTGCCATTAGCCATGTGCTGGAGCAGACGTGCAGGGACGGGGTTGACATCTCCTGGGGAAACAGTTCAGTGCTAGGCCGTCGAGTCTGCTCTCGGTCTCTCCCGCAGGCACGCCCAGTCCCTGGCTGCGCTCCAGGCGTACTCCCACTGGCTGGCGCAGTACTGCAGCGAAGCTCACCGGCAGAACACGCAGCAGTTCGTGACGCTCATCTCTACCACCATGGATGCAGTGACGCCTCTCATCAGCACCAAGGTCCTGCAGCTGCCCAGGCCACCCCTGTGCCCTGTCTGTCCTTGTGCCCATCTGCCTGCCCACCGCAAAATCAAAATGACAGCTGCATCCACAGGTTCTGGCCATTAATGATGCACTGTGTGTCACTTCCTATGCCTTTTTAGCTGTCGTTCTCATATAAAGGGGACTTTCAAAATGTTGCTAAAAAAATGAAAATTTAAAGATAGTGTAGATTTCCCAAGAATGTTCTTGAAGTCCCTGAACATGCAAATACAACTATTATTTTTAACTCAGCTCTGTTGTGAAAAGGTAAAATAATGTTCACATTTATAGGCTGACAGTTTATGGTATTTTGTAATCTTTCCCTCCATAATGTTCCCCTCCCTGCCGAGGCCGGCACTGGCTTCGTTCACTATACATGCCTCCTGACCCTTCTGGGTTTGTACAGAAGGCAGAGTTTATGCGTAGTGTGGCATGCCGCTACATTTGCCCAACAGTGGTTTCCTGTCTGTATGTAGAGCAGCTTCAGGTTCTTGGATGACCTGGTGCTGCGCCTTGGGTTCCCTGAGCCTGCCTGAGTGGGAGGATTTGGCAGGCAGGAGCACATGGCTATCTCAGCAAAGTTCTTGCCAGTCCCTGTGTCTTACAGGATGGTGGTGACCCGGCGTGTCTTCCTGCCTTTCCAGGTCCAGGACAAGTTGCTGCTGTCCGCATGCCACTTACTGGTGTCCCTGGCCACCACTGTCCGGCCCGTGTTTCTGATTAGCATCCCTGCAGTGCAGAAAGTGTTCAACAGAGTCACTGATGCCTCTGCCCAGCGCCTCGTCGACAAGGTGGGGGCTGGAGGCCCAGGCGCAGGGGGGCAAAGCAGGAGGGGGCTACTTCACACTCAGCTCACAGCTCATCTCGGTGTAGGCAGAGTGCTCACTTGGGACACCCTGGCAGGGCCTCTGTGCCCGTTGGGAGGCACGCAGAAGGTGTGCCGACCCCAGGCTGGGTGGGAGGCTCTTCCAGACAGACAGACAGCTGGTGACCTGTCCCAGGGTCTGACGCTTCTCTTGATGTTCATTGTGGGCCGCGGCAGTCTGTAGGTTTTATCTGTTGTTGCTGTGCTTGGTATTTTAGGGTTGGGAAGCTCCAGGCAGTATGCTGTCCCTGAATCCTAGGAGACTCAGGATGTACAGGGGTGGGGCTTGAAGGGAGTAAAGCAGGTACTTCAGAGCTCCTGTGCCCCAGCACTGTGCTTGCTGTGAGAGCCACCTACCAGCTCTGCTCTCAGCTTCAGAGAGGGCGTGGGAAGCCAGCAGCCGAGGGCTTCTGTACCCTGTGTAGCTGCCACTGCCACATGAGGAATGCGGAGGGGAGGAAGAGTGCCGGCACTGCCTGTGGGGCCAGGCACTGGATTGTTCTGGTCCCAGACTTGCCTTTCTCCTTCCTTTTTCCTCGCTGGCTGGCCTTGGAGTTGGACCAAGAGGTGTTCTGGGTGTAAGGAAGGTGCCTTGGGGTCTGAGCACAGGGTGAGCGGGGCTGCTAGAGGTGGGGCCATCATAGCACCCTGCCTGCTGTGGCTGTCTGACCTCTCATGGATGCCTGTGGGGTCTCTTCCAGGCACAGGTGCTGGTGTGCCGAGCCCTCTCTAACATCCTACTGCTTCCATGGCCGAACCTTCCAGAGAATGAGCAACAGTGGCCCGTGCGCTCCATCAACCACGCCAGCCTCATCTCTGCACTTTCCCGGGACTATCGTGACCTGAAACCCAGTGCTGTCACCCCACAGAGAAAGGTGCCGCTGGATGACAGTAAGTGACCCTAAGTCAAGGGCAAGGCGGGGATACTGGTAGGGTAGCATCCTTCTTGGAGGCAGGCGAGATATGTCCCTAAGGCTCCCAAGATGAAGGCCTGTGGCCAGTCACTGGGTGAGAGAGGAGTCAGATCCCAGGTAGAACTGGGTGAACTCATCCCCTGGACTGGCTTCCCTCACAAGCTGCCCATTCTCTGATTTGAAATGTAAGATAGGGGCCTGGCATGATGGTTTAATTAGCTAATGTTCCCCTCACAAGCACTGGGATTCCCATATGGGGGCTGGCTCTTGTCCTGGCTGCTCTATTTCCCATCCAGCTCTCTGCTTGTGGCCTAGAAAAGCAGTGGAGGATGGCCCAAAGCCTTGGGACCGTGCACCCGTGTGGGAGACCTGGAAGTTCCTGGCTCTTGGCTTCTGGCTTCAGATCGGATTAGCTCCGGCCATTGCAGCCATTTGGAGAGTAAACCAGTGTGTCGAAGATCTTTCTGTTTCTCCTCTCTGTAAATCTGCCTTCCTAATTAAAAAAAAAAAAAAAAAAAAAAAAACAGATAAAATGTAAAACATCTAGAAAACTAACACGTCCCATCCATCAGCTCAAGCCCACAGTGGTGGTTGGTCCAGGTCTATATAAACAAATAAAACAGTACACACTGAGGAAATGAATTTCTAAATACGAATAATTCAGAGGTTTTCTGAAAACTTGGAATCTTTACAAACAGCACCTAACTTTGCTTATTTATATTAGAGGAAAAATAAATCAGGTATGGTGTCTGGTTTCTCTGAGAAGTCTGCCTGAAGTAGCAAATAGTAAAAAGATGGTTTTCAATGTGTAATATGTTTTTGCAGGAATCAAAGGCTGAAATATCTTTAGATGATGTCCTTGGTAGAATGCCTTGTGAAGTATTAGATGTAGTCATGAATACAATTTCTAAGAACATTACTTTTATAATCGTGAATATTAACATATGCTCATTGTATAAAGCTATGAGGATGATACAAAGAAGGAAAATAAAAATTTCTAAGTCTATCAATTTTAACATTTTAGAAAACCAATATAACTTTTAATTATTTATTGCTTCTTATGTTTTATGATTGTAGTTGGATAAGAATAGTTTAACTATTTATTTATTTGAAAGGCCAAGACAGAAAGGGGGAGATGGGAGGAGGGAGGAAGACAGAGAGAGAAAGAAGGGGAGGGAGGGAGGAAGGGAAAGAGTGGGACTAGGGAGAAAGACAGAGCGCAGCAAAGCTCACCCAGTGCCCGCAGTGGCCAGGGCTCAGCCAGCCCAAAGCTAGGAGCCAGGGTAGTGGGAGTCTCCATGTCACGCTAGGGAGCTGTCCCTGCTATGTCCCAGATTATGCATTTGCGAGTAGCTGGAACCAGGAGCAGAGACAGGATGCCTGCCCCTAGCTTACCTGCTGAGACAAACTCCGTGGGCAGTTAGTTCCCATGTCCATAGAACCCACATGCCTGTACTCAACCCACTGTAGATCGATGATATTTGGGGGAAAAAAATCAGAGTTTGTACTGAACATGTAGATTTTTTTCCCCTAAACACTGTGGTATAGCAACTATATAGCATTTACATTGCGTGTTGTAAATAATCTAGAGTTGCTGACTGAGAGACTTTTATGTAAGGGACTTGAGCATGCCCAAATGCTGGTACCTGTGGGGGTCCTGGGACCCCTCTCCCATGGAGTGATGGGTGAGGCTCCTGTCTTGGCAGGCTGGGCTAGCATCAGACTTTAAACTGTGTACTTTGCTCCTGCTTTTGAATATTTTTCAAAAATTCAGTAGTTGAGTTCTGCCATGTGTTTTATGGGTTAGATACTGTTGTTAGTTTTATTGGTGAGGGAACTAGGATTTGGAAGATGAAGTAGTTTGCCTGGTCTGGGCCAGAATGAAACCAAGAGCCGTGATCTTCCTCTAGGTCTCCCAAGTGGGTACAGGGATCCAAGGACCTGGGCCATCTTCTACTGCTTTCCCAGGCACATTAACAGGGAGCTGAATTGGACTTGAACCAGTGCTCATGTGGAATGCCGATGTTGCAGTCAGTAGCTTTACCTGCTGAGTCGCATCGTAAGCCTCATCATGTTTTACAAAGCTCAGACTGTTCTTTTCTCATTTTGTGCTACTTGGTAATTATCTCAGTGAGCACAGGTTAGGGTTTGCTCTGTGGTCACAAACAGCCCGAAGGCTTCATGACATTAATTAAAGAAGGCTTCCAGTTTGAAACTCAAGGCGCCAGCTTGGGAAGGGCCCATTTCAGCAGGTGCCCTCCCTGAGGGAGGGACATGGCAACTTGTGCAGTGGTTCTTATCGTTCATTGGATGGAGCAAGCCTCAGGGCCACAGGTTCATTTCAGAGCGGCTGGAAAAGGGTGATGTATTTGATAGAGTTTGCCGAGTGCCAGTGCTAAATTTGACTGAGAACAGGGTTAGTATTTGCCAAGTCTTTACCATGTGCCGGGCACTGGCTTGAGAACTTTGTATACGTAACTTCATTTAGTCTCTGTGTTCCTGGGAGACACATTATCCTTGGTCCACAGTGGGGAAATGGAGGTTCCAAACTTGCCTTTCTCCTATCCTAGCTTTGTATTTTTTTTTTAAAGATTTATTTTATTTTATTACAAAGTCAGATATATAGAGAGGAGGAGAGACAGAGAGGAAGATCTTCCGTCCGATGATTCACTCCCCAAGTGAGCTGCAACGGCCGATGCGCGCCGACCTGAAGCCGGGAACCAGGAACCTCTTCCGGGTCTCCCACGCGGGTGCAGAGTCCCAGTGCATTGGGCCGTCCTCCTCTGCTTTCCCAGGCCACAAGCAGGGAACTGGATGTGGAGTGGAGCTGCTGGGATTAGAACCGGCGCCCATATGGGATCCCGGGGCGCGTTCAAGGCGAAGACTTTAGCCGCTAGACCACGCCGCTGGGCCCCTAGCTTTGTATTTTAAAGGAGTTCTAAACCTATGTAAAAGTTGAAAAACTAAAACAAAGACTCACTCTGTATATTCTGTGTATCTTCCACCCAGATTTCGCCAGTTGTTGTTTGTCATATTGGCGCTTTCTGCCCACCAAAAACGCACCTTTTTAAAGTTGGGTGGACTTCAGCCGTTTCTTGGTGGATGCTTTGCCTTTGTATAGAACAAGGTACTGTCTGCACTCTCTAAGCAAACGCCATTAACACAGCCAAGATGGTAGACACTGTTAAAGTGATGGCATTTAACATGGACTGCATTAACATTTTCTCCCAGAATCCTCTTTTTTACTTTTCAAAATTGCAGAAGATGCATGGGTCATGTGTTACATTTGGCTGTCATATCGCTTTTGTCTCCTTGAATGTAGGAAAGCACCCTGTTATTTTAGCTTTCATGGCTATGACATTTGTGGAAAGTCAGGGCCTGCTTTCTTCTGGAATGTCCCATCATTTATTCCAACTGTTTCAGGCAGTTTTCAGTGTAGTGTGTATGGGTTATTTCTGCCTGTTGCATCATTGCCAGCAGTCAGCTACCTGCTGCAGGTAGTGTCTGCCAAGCTGTCTTCTGGGGAACCACTGTTTCCCCAAGGTCTGGCCATCCTAGGGCCGGGGCCTGGGTCAGGGTCAGCAACGGGTCTCCTGGCTCCTGAGTCTGTCCTTTGCGGCTTCTTTGCCTCTTTTTGAGAAGTGGTTTCTGTAGTTTCATAATATCCTGTCTTGTGGAGGGAGCACAGTTCACTTCCCCATTCTCCCAGTAGTGTGTCTCACGTTCTAACTTACACAGCTTGATAAATAAATGCTTGTTGGAATTTTCTTCAGTGGCAGAGATCTCTTAACCTTCCTGACTTTCCCCTCTGAGCTGCTTCCCCTGAGCCTGCAGCTCCTGGCATGGGAGAAGGTCATGTGGTTGGAGTTGTCGTGAACATACATGCCCCATGCAGCGGGTGGCGTGGCGAGCCTGTCCCTCACTGCCCAGTGCACTGCTCACTGTACTGGCCCAGGCCCACTGGGGGCTGTTGTCTTTGCTCCTGCATCCTCTGGGTCAGGTGGTGGTGTTTATCCATGTTTTCAGGGGAGGAAACCAACACTCAGGATCAGTCAGAGTTGGGGGCCAGACCTGAGTCTGTCACCCTTCCCTGTCACTGCTCTAGCCCTGACAGAGGCTCATGTGGAAGCCAGTATGCCCAGGCAGCTCTGGGTCAGCCTGTGGAGGTGGCCAGGCTCAGCACGCCTGGCTCAGGCAGAGCTATGGCATCTCTTGGGGAGCCTGACAAGAGGCTCCACAGCTGTGGGAATGCTGGCAGCTTTCCTGTCCTGGACTTTCTCCCATACCAGACGCATTGTTCATATTGTCCAAACTTGGTCTCCAAACCTCACAGCAAGCCTGCCAAGGGAGGGGCTGACAGCCCAGAGTACAGAGTACAGAGGCATCTAGGGCCTGTTGGGTGGCTGCCAGGGCTCTCGCAGTGCCCACCTGCCAGCTACTGCCATGGGGTTCCTGTGTGCTGTATGTATCATGCACCGGGGTGTTCAAATGGTCTGTTACCCACTCTATAGGATGATGATAACTATACCTGTTGTCAGGCCTGATTGGCCAACACTTGAGCAGTTTGTGTAGATACCCAGACCAGGGGGCTGTCTGTAGCTGCAGGAGCTGGATCTGCACATGTCCCTTCTTGCCTGTGCTAATTGCCTGGTGACATTTGCTTTCTCATCAGTCTGTCTAGCAGTGCAGAGTTCTGACAATCTCAGGTGCTCCCCCCTCGGTCATTTCATTTTTTTTCCCCTTCCCCTTTGTGGACTTGTTACTGATGGGTAGGGGCAAATTGGGAGCAAAAATCTGAGCAAAGCAAATGGACAGTTGGAGTCCTGACAGCAAAGAGAAGCATAAGTAAACAGAGAGAAGGATAGAGAAAGCATGGGGCCGTGCTCCCTTGGCCAGGCCTGGTAGTTGTCTCCGCAACCCTTGGCTGGCTGCTCCCTCTCGCCACAGTCCCCACTATCCTCAGATGCCTCACAGTCTGCACCTGATCTTGATTTGCAGCCAAAGTGATCATCCACCAGACACTCAGTGTCTTAGAAGATATTGTGGAGAACATCTCTGGGGAGTCCACCAAGTCCCGCCAGATCTGCTACCAGTCGCTGCAGGAATCCGTTCAGGTCTCCCTGGCCCTCTTTCCAGCTTTTATCCATCAGTCAGGTAGGAGCTGGCCCAGAGGCCTCACTGGTGGATGGCCCTCCCGAGAGCCAGAGCAGTTGGTCAGAGGCGTAGCACTTACGGCACTGCTCTATGAAGGGGAGCTGTGTTAGGGTGGGCCGCTGTGGTGTTCACTGTTGGAGGGAGTGGGGAGGAGCCCTATGAGGGAGGGAGCAGAGCCATCATGTGGCCTGGACCCCTGTGCCATGGGGCTCAGAGTGACGGAGGCTTCTGGCCTGGTTGGGCCTTTGCGTATTTGCCTGGACCCACTCTGGAGCCTTAGCAGATGTAGGAGTAGTGGGGTGTTACATGACAGATGATGGAGGATTTTTCAGCTTAGCGCTGTGTAACTGTCACGGTGTAGGTGGTTTGGCTAAGACAGTTTGCTTCCTCCGACCTGGTCACTGATAGAGGCTTGCAAGAGAAATGCCAGGATCTTGTCTGTCAACAGGTCTTCCATACAAGCTGATTGGGTGCAGTTAGAGGCAGGACATTCCAGATAAAACAAGTGTTGAGATCTGAGATTGGAATTGCGCTCCATGTAACTGATATTTTCTGCAATTAATCCATTTAATGGGCCAGGGCTAAACAGCCAGTGCACACCCTTATTATCTGCATGGAGCCCCTTACCCCTTACCCAGCTGAGGGACTGTGTCCCGGAGAGACCCCTCTGAACAGTCCCAGCAGTGTGGGCACAGAATGATCCACTTGCTGCTGGAGGCCACGAGGCACTGCTCACTTCCTGTGCAACCTAAGAAGCAGAGTTCCCTGCCCAGAGCAGCTTTCTCAGCATGCCCTTAGTGGTGCCCTGGCCGCGTGCCCGGTGTCGGGGCGTCGCTGTGAGCTTGTGCTTTTGCTTTTGCTCCTTCCTTCAGATGTAACGGACGAGATGCTGAGCTTCTTCCTCACGCTGTTTCGCGGCCTTAGAGTCCAGATGGGCGTGCCTTTCACTGAACAGATCATACAGACCTTCCTCAACATGTTCACCAGGTAGCCCCCCACTCCGCCAAGCTGCCTGGCTTCCAAGGAGGAGCAGCAGGGCCCGACTGCTAGGCCTGGGCTGTCGGCTGCTTCTCCCCGTCCACCACAAGCACTGGTTTTCAGGCTGGTCCCCGGGGCAGCGGGGTTGTGGTGACCGTGTGCTGTGGTCTGGCCTGCAGAGAGCAGTTGGCGGAGAGCATCCTGCATGAGGGCAGCACCGGCTGCCGGGTGGTGGAGAAGTTCCTGAAGATCCTGCAGGTGGTGGTGCAAGAGCCCGGCCAGGTGTTCAAGCCCTTCCTCCCCAGCATCATCGCTCTGTGCATGGAGCAGGTGTACCCCATCATCGCTGAGGTGAGAGGGCTTGGGTGGTTTGGGCCGCCTGCCATCTTAAGGTTGGGGAGTGATGGAGTAGGAAAAAGACATTCCATCTTAAAGTCAGGGGTCAGTTATTTCAGTGTTCTCGTGAGATAGCTTTTGCCAGGAATGATCGCCTTTTGCCTTGCAGTCTTCCGATATTGATTAGCTTACTTAGAACTAGTGTGGAATCTGTGCGGCTGATTGCTCATCCCAGGCTAAGTAGGCAAGCTCAGTTAAGTATCACAGCACATGCACTTTCCTCATAGAAACTTTCATGATCTCAGAGCTGCAAGGCAAGTTCTTGGAAGCTGCCCAGCCTTTCTGTGTTGGGGAACGCTCCCTGCCCTCAGACCCTCAGTGTGAGATGTTCCAGTCAGGACAGGTGGGATGAGGTTGTATGGTCACAGTAACCTCCAGGAGAGTTAGCATTCCTTAACTGTCCGATCTAAGACCACAGTAAGTCCATGACTGTATTAGTCTGCGCTTTGTTACTTTGGGGAACAGAAAAGACCTATCTTAGTCACAGTTTGGAATTACAGTTCAGCCTCGGGCAGCCCTTGCGTCTGCTCTCTGGAGGCCGGTCATGGCAGGTGTCAAGGCACACTCGCCTAAGAAGCAGAGAGAAAACGCCGGCGTACTTGAAAAAGTCAACTACGCCGGGATAACCATGCTCAGGGCCGCAGCTGGATGGAGTCTCTCTTACTCCATCAGCCGTTAACACGGGGACATTACAGTCTGCTACACGGGGTCCTGCCTCTGAAGCTTGTACCTCTGCTGTCTGTCTCGTTTCCATCATGGCTGAATTGGGGGATCTGGGCCTCACACCTTTCTCTTCTACAGAGGCATCTGAAAGAACATGAGGTGCTTGTTGTTGAGGTCTGGGGCGAGGCTGGATCCTCCTGCTGGGCCTGCCTTCTCTCCTGCAGAGAGCGGTTAGCACCGTGTGCAGCTGCCACCAGGAGGCCCTCATTAGGGCTCCGTGACTCCTGAGTGCCCTGGGATCTTGGCTTTCCTAGCTGCTTTTAAGACATCTTTTTCTTTCACTTTGGAAGTTGTCCAAGACCAACAAATTAGCTGGGGTAAGAGGCTTTATCCTAGGAACATGAATGACACAACTAAAATGTGACCAAATGGGCGGTTTTCTGAATAGGAAATCTGTAGTCCTAATTGTCCTTCCGCTTGGTTGCCTATTTTTCCTGTGTAAAGAGCTGAGTGCTTCCATCAGGAAAAAAAGAAAAAAAAAAAAAAAAAAAACCGCCCTGTCTCCGACCCAGACGTTCTGTCTCATGTGGACCTTTGTCTGCCAAAGGGCTCCTGGAGTGAGCTGTTGCCCTGGGAGCTTGGGGTTTTCTGTACAGGCAGTGACAAGCCACTTGCTGGCAGCAGGTGTCTCCCGGGCTTCTCTGAATGGGGCGCAGGCTATGAGCATCTCCCAGAGGGAAGGGAGGGCAAGGCGTGAGTGTGTGTGTGTATGTGTCTCCCCAGAGGCCCTCCCCAGATGTGAAGGCTGAGCTATTTGAGCTCCTGTTCCGGACCCTCCATCACAACTGGAGGTACTTCTTCAAGTCCACGGTGCTGGCCAGTGTGCAGCGGGGGCTCACCGAGGAGCAAATGGAGAACGAGCCCCAGTTCAGTGCCATCATGCAGGTAACGGGAACAGGCTGGCGGGATGGCTGGATGCACCACGCTCTGCGTCCATTCGCCTGACTGGCCTTGGTCAGCTTTCTTGCATGTGGTCCTACCTCCTGTCTGGCGTTTGCAGCAAGTCCCTCCTTTGAAGTTCAGCTCAACCCTTTAGTATCTGTGGAGGCTCTGTCTCCCCCTCTGTAGGCAGGGCTCCTGTGGTCTGCTTTGAGGGTGGCCAGTAAGGTCACTGTAGCAGGTGTGCAGCCCCTGCTGATGTTTGAGGAATGTCTCTTTCTTTGAGGCCCTGGCAGCATCGCCCAATCAGAGGAGGCTGCCTACGTGGCTCCTGTCTGGGCCTTCCTCCCCATGGAGCCACCTCAGGCTCTGTACAGCCTGGCCCTCTATGTGTTGGGAGAGGATTCTAGCCTGTGCCAGGTGGCAGAGGTGCTGCCCTGGGTGTGTGTACCCACTTCGTGATGCAGTGGTGATTGTTCCATGTTGTAGAATAGTGAGCTCTGTAGGGACCAGTGTGCTGTGCAGTTGGAGGGTCATGACAGTGACGGCCCCTGTGGGCAGTGCTGGGCTGGCTGGCAGGATCCATGGGCAGATGCTCCTTGCCCTCTGTGCCTAGGGGGCAGGTTTCCATATTCTAGTTGAAAAAGAAAACAACAACAACAACAACAACAACAAAAACTATTTATTTGAAGGGTGGCGTGGCACAGAGAGAGGAAGAGACAAAAAGGGAGAGATCTGTCATTCACTGGTTTGCTCCCCAAATGGCTGTCATGACTAGGCCAAGTCAAAGCCAGGAGCTGCATCCGGGTCTCCCACATGGTGAGGGGGCAGGAGCCCAAGTACTTGGGCCGTCTCCTACTGCTTTCGCAGAGACGTGAGCAGGGAGCTGGATTGAAAGTGTAGCAGCTGGGACTCAAAAGTGGTGCGCACATAGGCTGCTGACGTCACAGGTAGCACCTTAACCTGCTGTGCCTCAGTGCTGGTGCCTGTGTGCCTGCACACACACAGCATGCAACACCTGTGTGGAGATTCCTCTCTGAGGAGCTTGGCTTGCAGTAGCCAGGTGCTTGAGCTCCATCCCCTCCCTCCTCAGTGCCGCCCTGGCTCGCTCAGTGCTACCAAGAGCCACCTTAGACAACAGTTTCACAGTTTGGCAGTTGCTTGTGTATAGTTACTGTTGAACTCAGCAGTTCTGTTGCTGAGTGTTTCACCTGAGGTAACTACAGCCCGCCACTAATACAGCCTGCATGCAGGTGTTCTAATGGTTGGGTCCTGGGGACAATGGGAATAACCACCTGCTGGTGAACGCACAGCTGGCACACAGATAACAGACCACTGCTCAGCCGTGAAAAGGAACATGTGGCTGGCACAGATCCCACCACAGATGAATTCTTCTCACCAGTGGAAGAAGCAGGTTCCGAAAGACAGGTTCCCCATGAGAAGTGAGGCCCGGGGGAACTTGGGGAGTGAGCCTTGTGTCTGCATGAGGGGCCCCGCTCATGGTTCAGGGCCGTGACCCGGAGGCACTTGGTCTGTGGGGATTTAAATGCTGCTCATTCAGTAGTGGATTTGTTTGCCAGGCTTTTGGCCAGTCCTTCCTCCAGCCTGACATCCACCTATTCAAGCAAAACCTCTTCTACCTGGAGACTCTAAATGCCAAGCAGAAGCTGTACCACAAGGTAAACACCGTGTCTCGAAGGCAAGGGGCTCTCCTCCGAGACCCAGAGCTGGGGAGCCTGCCAGGATGGACGTTGGCGGGGACCGGCTGCCGGCCCCCACTCACAGCTCACTCTCTGCCCACAGAAGATCTTCCGGAGCACCATGCTGTTCCAGTTTGTGAATGTGCTGCTGCAGGTCCTGGTTCACAAGTCCCATGACCTGCTGCAGGAGGAGATCGGCATCGCTATCTACAACATGGCCTCCGTGGACTTCGACGGCTTCTTTGCAGCCTTCCTCCCGGAGTTCCTGACCAGCTGCGATGGTGTAGATGCCAACCAGAAAAATGTGCTGGGGCGGAATTTCAAGATGGATCGGGTGAGGAGAGTGGGATCCTGGCTGAGAGCAGTGCAGGCGGGGGCTCAGGTGTGGCACCTGCTCAGTGGCGGGGAGCATGTTAGGGCCTCTGGGCCTGGTTGTATCCATCCTGTCACTGGGCAGCAGCTTGTCCAGGGGAAGACTTGGTGGTGGGTCTGTTTCTGTGTGGAAGTGCCCCACTTCTCCCCAGCCTCAGCTTCTGTAGGTTAGTCCTAGCCATTGTGTATCCATCTCCTGGACCCAGGGCTGCGTTGTCCTTGGCTCTGCCGTCAGAGTACACCCTTGCTAGGGCCCTGCCATGTGGCCAGCACTAAAGTGCAAAGCCACACTTGCTACTCCTTGCCTTTGCCCAAACTTGCAGACAGGCTGAGCAGGTTGGTGCTGTGTAGCTGTACCCATGGGTCTGAGTTAGGAATGGGACAGTAGGCTCTCCCCAGCCTGCTCCGGCTCCTCTGGCTGGACGTGCTGCCGTCGGCCTTGGAGGGGCCTTTGGAGCTCCTGCTTGGACTCTCCTGTGCTGCACAGCGCATGTGGCCCCAGTGCACAGCGAGCATTGCTGATGACGTGTTCCGCCCGGGGTACTCAGGCTCTGCTGGGCCTCCCTGGGAGCTGCCTGCTGCCTCTCCGGCTACAGGGTCCGAGCCTCCACCCCAACGGGCTCCCCCTGGTGCTTCCCCTGTGGAGCAAGCAGCTTCCTCTTTTTCCACCTGGCACTTGGTGACGTCAGGAGAACCCTTCTTCCATGCCCCATGGACGTCCTTGACTGCATTACTGCACCTGGGCAGCAAGTCTGTGTCCGTGTCCACGTCCATGTGTTCTCAGGGTGGGCTTACAGTTCCTCTGGGGTTAACAGCTGCTGCTTTCTTGTGATGGGCAGGTTTTCTTCACATCCTGTTTTCCCTTTGTCTTGGGTCATGCTCTGCTTGGGGTCTGTCCTGTTCTCTCCTAAGCTTCTGGAAGTTCACTTCAGCCACTTGGGCAATTTTTTTTTCTTATATTTATCGAAGATTTACCCATCTAATCTCTCTCTGTCTCTCTCTCTCTCCCTCTCTGGAAGACAGAGTGACAGAGGGAGAGAGAGTGCAGGAACTCTGCTGGTTCACTCCCCTCATGGCCACAGCAGCCAAGCTGCAAGCAGGAACTCTGTGTGTGTCTTGCAGGGACACAGTGCATGGTCCATCTTCCGCTGCTTTCCCAGGTGCATCAGCAGGGATCTGGATCGGAAGTGGAGCAGCCAGTTCTTGAACTAGCCGCTCTGAGCTGGGAGGCTAGTGTGATACGCTGTGGCCTCACCGTCTCCTTTGCCTTTTATCAAAGGCCAGATCCTCATGTTGATGTTCAGTTTCTAATGCTAACAAGTTTGGCCAGCTCGTTGGCTTCGAAGTGTAGCTTCTGCTTGGGTGCTTATGAAAACACAGAGTAGCACATTCTTGGGTCCCACTCTGCAACTTGTTGAAAAGACAGCCCTTGGTGAGTGTCCTTGAGGATGAAATAAAGGCAGCATCCTCTCTGGTCATGCATTTGGCACCACTGCTTGTGAGCCTGGGGCAGTGCCTGGGTCACAGGGCACCATTGTCCTGGCGCAGGTCCTGTATGCATGTTGGCTTTGCTCCTGGTTTGGAGCTGGATGGTAGGCATTAGATCACCTCCCATGACGGGAACACCCCAACAGGGTGTCGGGGGGCTCAGGATTCAGACCCGGAGGGCCCCTCTGACTTTCTGGTCTGGTTCTTCCATGTTCTGGTAGATAGGAGTGGTTGTGCCCCAAGCTGTCCTGCGGCCCTCTGGTTGCTAGGGGCTGCCTGGGGGCTTGTGGGAAGGCTTCTGCACTCAAGCTGTGGGTATGGGGCCCACAGCTCACTGGGCCAGGGCCCTCTTTCTGGACTGGAAAGTGTCCTGCCTCTCCGGCTGTGGTGGGGCTGGCAGGCCCATGACGTGGCTTGTAAGGAGACTTTGTGAGCTGAGGTCTGGGAGTGTCTGGGAGTGCCTGGGATGGAAGCAGTCAGGGAGGTGTGGAAGGGGCAGGCTGGGGTGTGGGTGGGCGGCTGGGCTGCAGCTGTGCCCCTGCCTTCCAGGATCTGCCCTCGTTCACCCAGAACGTGCACAGGCTGGTCAACGACCTGCGCTACTACCGACTCTGCAACCACAGCCTGCCCCCCGGCACCGTGAAGCTCTAGGGTCAGCCCTGAGTGCGCATGCGTGCGCCGCCTGCACCACCTCACCTTCACCTTCACCACGGAGAGCGCCCAGACAAGTCGCACCGCCCCACGGTTCTCACACTCTCCTCCTGCCAATGCCCAGCGCAGCTGGCTGCAGGCCCCCTCGGAGTGCTGGCTGGAGTTTCCAGGGTGCTTGGAAGAGGCGGAGGGTCACGTGATGAGGAGCAGGGAGCCTCTGGGAATCCCCCGGGGGTCCAGCAGATCGTGCACTTGGCAGTCAAGGAGCAGAGCCGCCAAGGACAGTCTAGGACAGTGCCACCTTCTCACCATTCCACTTCCTGGCCTGGGAGAGACGGATGCCAGCTGGAGCTGTTGGACTCTTCTGTCAGCCCCCTCCCCCAAATGCCTTGAAATCTCTGCTGTTTGTCAGAGATGTGCAGAGACTCGTGTTTTTGTTCTTGTTTTCTCATCATTCCATTGTGATACTAAGAAACTAAGAGGCTTAATGAAAAATAAAAGGCTTATGTTGTTGTTATAAACCTGCTGCTCCAGGGGCTTCTTTCCATTCGGCACCCTGGTGTTGGGGGCTGAGGCCCAGCCTGTGTCTTGGGCAAGAGCCCAAGGAGGTGACTTGTCTGGGGCCCGGCTGCCCGCCTCTGCTGCAGGACGCCCCTGAGCCCTGGGTAGGGAGTGGGCCTCCGGGACACTCAGCCCATGGGGGAGCAAAGGGTGGAGTCCAGGCCCTCCTGACTCCCATGCCTGCTTCTTCCTTCCCCAGGATGCCCAGCCAGGCGTCTCCCTCAGGGGCCTGAAGGCTCTGGGGACGTGAGCACCTGAGGGTTGAGGTTGGAATGGCAAGGAGCAGGGGCAGCCCCATGAGGGGTGAGGGTGCTGTAGAGCTCCTTGGCACGTGTGAGTGCTAGGGCCTGGCCCGGTCAACCGTGTGTGGGACAGGTCATGTGTCCTTAACTTGGTGGAGTAAAGGCAGCTGTGTCTGCTGTCCAGTGGTCAGATGGGTGGAACATAGCACCTCATAGGAAGCACGTGCTTCCCGGAAGTGAGGGGGCTTCCTGAGAAAAAGGAGACAGTGGCTGTGGTCAGAGTAGGCGAGGAGGGAGTTGGGGGCTGACAGCTGCTGGTGATGGGGTGTGTAAGCATCGCTGCTGGGCTTGTAGGAAGGAATCACCATCCGTTATTCCTATGTCTCAAGACCACCTCCCCCACCTTCTGGCCAAAACAGGCAGTGGGGGCACACTGTCTGTGGTGAGACTGTTGGTCTGGAGTGGAGGGGATCACCACCACTGCCTGGTCTGGCTGATCAGTTTGCCTGTGAACCCCACCCTTGGACTTGGGCAGAGGAGAGAAGGCTGTGGGAATGGGAGTGGCTCTGTTTATTTCAAAGAGCTGCAGGGAGGAAGAGACGGTCTCTTCCATCTACTGGTTCACTCCTCAGGTGGCCGCAGTGGCTGGAGCTGAGCTCTTGGGCTATCTTTGCCTTCCCAGGAGCATTAGCAGAAAGCTGGTTGGGAAGTGGAGCAGCTGGGACTGGAGCCAGTGCTCATGGGATGCTGGTGGTGTAGGCTTAATCCCCTGTGCTGGCCCCAGGAATATGACTTTTAAGGCCAGGTGGCGTCTTGGTCTATAGACCTGCCATCATTGGTTTACAGCTTCGCTTCATTAATCAAATTCTGCTACTACTCAGGTGACCCCCTTGGAACACTCTTCCCCACAGCAGGGTCTCTAAGGCATCATCACATGGCTGCCCTCCATTCCCAGGTGCTGATAGAGTTTGACAGCAAGGAGTAGCCCCTTGTCACCCCTCCCCTGCAGACACATGAGGGAAGAAAGAATAAAACGCTGAAACATGTCCCCCCTACCTTCCTCCATACCCGAGCCTCCCAACCCTAATCAGAGGCCCACATGGGTGTGCATCCTTCTTAACTATGTAAGCAATATCAGAAAACAAACAAGCAAAAACTAATTCCAATGGAAAAGTAAGTAGAGAATAAGGTCAATTTCAAGAGATGCTAAAAGATACTCAAACTCCCTAATAAAATTTTTAAAATTTCAAAAAGCAAATTCAAGTGCTGCTGCCATGGGTACCACCTGAAGGGGGCTAGGTTTCCTTCCAAGGGCCAGAGTCCAGCCAGGTGAAGGTCCCAGGCCCCACCTGGCCCCCGGAGGCCTGACACAGCCAAGTATTTTGACAACAGGTTAGATTCTTTTAAAAAAAAAATAATAGGGGCCCGGCACCATGGCCTAGCGGCTAGAGTCCTCGCCTTGGAAGCCCCGGGATCCCATATGGGTGCCGGTTCTAATCCCGGCAGCTCCACTTCCCATCCAGCTCCCTGCTTGTGGCCTGGGAAAGCAGTCGAGGGCGGCCCAGAGCAATGGGACACTGCACCGGTGTGGGAGACCCTGAAGAGGCTCCTGGTTCCTGGCTTCAGATCGCCGCGCACCGGCCCGTTGCGGCTCACTTGGGGAGTGAATCATAGGATGGAAGATCTTCCTCTCTGTCTGTCCTCCTCTCTATATGTATCTGACTGTAATAAAATAAATAAATCTTTAAAAAATAATAATAAATACGGTGAACTCTGCTTATTTTTTCCCTTCTTTTGTTGGCGAAATAGCACGCATTCTTTGCAGATGAACAAGAGCATCATGGGCGGCCCCCCCCCCAGTCCTTTAATATAACATCTCCACAGGTAGCCAGCTTCACTGGGCATCGAGCTGTTCAAACACCTGTCCTTCAGTGGGCAGGAGATCACGGAGTGGGTGGGCATGGCAGAGGCTTCTGCTGGCACCTCGGGGTGTGTCTCAGGGTGCCTGAGACCCCCTGCTGTTGCCTGGGGCCAGAGCAGACCAAGGTGTGGGCGGCGGCGGAAGGGGAGAGCTGGGGAGTGCCCAGCCCTGCTTGGAATCAGGCTGTCTGGGTCTGTTTGCAAGTGAATGGGGTGAGGCAGTCCTGGGCAGGGTGGGGAGGGGGTAATGCCCTGGCAAGGGGTACGATCAGGGAGGTTTATCTGTAGACAGGATATAGTTTTCACTAGGAGCTGGCTGTGCCAGCCTGTCTGACCTTGTGCGCTCAGCATGGCTCGGGGACACGTCTCACTGGGGTGTCACCAAATGCTGGTACAGATTCCGGATTGAAACCCGGGCTGCAGGCACAGGTAATGTTGGTGCTGCCCAATAGGGAGCAAGAAGAGGATTGGAAGGGTTCTTGGTGTTCTGTAGGCAAACATACAGCTGTGTGTGTGTGTGCACACATATGTGTGTATGATGATAGTACTTGGCACAATGGGCTCTGTGCTCCGAGTTAATCCAGGGGCATACAAATGTACCTGTTTCCGTAAACGATCTCATTTTGGTGCGGAGTCCCAAGGATGGGAAAACCTCATTCTTAAAAACATCAGCTGGCTAAACAAAAGTCCTTCGCTCCAGAGTTATTCATTCCTTATTTTTTACAACATATGGAAGTTCCTTTTTTTTTTTTTTTCAAAAGAGAGCGAGAGCTTCTGTCTGCTGAGTCTCCTGTGTGGGTGGTAGGAATTCAACGGCCTGGCCCATCCTCTGCTGCTTTCCCGGGCTCATGAACAGGCAGCTGCGTGGGAAGCAGAGCAGCCAGGACTTGAACCGGCACTCTCCAGTGTGAGAGGTTGTGTGCATCCCAAATGGTAGCTTAACCCACTGCACCACAATGCCTGCCGACCCCCCAAAGGTAAACGTACCAAATGCCACATTACCCCATCAAGACGTACAGTTACTCTGTCAGTTACAAAAAAGTTGAGATGGGTGTTTAGTTGGTAGTGAAGACAGCTGCATGCTGGAGTGCCTGAGTATGAGTCCCAGCCCTGGCGCCCTCTAGTGCCAGCGTCCTGCTAATGCAGGCCTGGGAAGCAGTAGGAATGGCTCAAGGATTGGATATGGGAGACCTGGATTGAGTTTTTGACTTCCAGCTTTGGCCCTGGCCCACTCATGGCCATTATGGGCAATTGGGAAGTGAACTAGCAGATGGAAGATCTCTCTCACACAGGAATTCTTCATTTGGGTTATTTCAATCTGTCTTTAAAAAAAAAAATAGATAACGGGTCCAGCGTGGTAGCCTAGAGGCTAAAGTCCTCGCCTTGAACGTGCCAGGATCCCATATGACCACCAGTTCTAATCCCAGTGGCCCCGCTTCCCATCCAACTCCATGCTTGTGGCTGGGAAAGCAGTCGAGGATGGCCCAAAGTCTTGGGGCCCTGCACCTGTGTGGAAGACCTGGAAGAAGCTCCTGGCTCCTGGCTTCAGATTGGCGCAGCTCCAGCCATTTCAGCCACTTGGGGAGTGAATCATCGGTTGGAGGATCTTTCTGTCTCTCCTCCTCTCTGTTTATCTGACTTTCCAATAAAAATGGAATAAATCTTTAAAAAAATAAATAAATAATCAGCAGTAGGGCTAGGGGATCAATAGCATGGCTCTTATCCAGCCACCTGAGTTATGCTTTGGCTTAGGCAAATGTAAGCATTGCCATAACTACCGACTAATAGAAAGTCAATTTAATTCCAAGATGCATAAAATTCAAAGTGAAAGTGGAGGGAACAGCAGCCTGATTAGCTCCCAGCAGGGGCCCTGCTATTGGCCGACAGGAAGGCTGCAAGGCGTCTCAGACACAGGGGCTGTGAGAAGCAGAAGTGCCTGGAATCTAGTGATGTCACCATGTTTCAGCCAATCACAGCAGGAATATTCAGAAACATAGAAATAGGTGTAGTTGTATACATACCGAGCAAGATTTTCAGTGTGAAAGAAAAAGCATGTAAGAGGGAAACTAAGGCTGGTACTGTGGCTTGCAGCACCAGCATCCTATATGGATGCCTGTTCGTATCCCGGCTGCCCCTCTTCCCGTCCAGCTCCCTGCTGGTGGCCTGGGGAAGCAGCAGAGCATGGGTCAAGTCCTTGGGCCCCTGCACCTGCATGGGAGATCAAGAAGAAACTCCTAGCTCCAGGTTTCAGATCAGCTCAGCACCAGCCGTTGTGGCCATTTGTGAGATCAGAAGAGATCGGGCGCGTTCAGGGTGGTATGGCCGTAGACTATTGTGGCCATTTGTTAGAGAAGAGCGACCCAGCACATGGAGGATCTCTATCTCTCCTCTCTCTGTTACTCTTCCTTTCAAGTATAAATAAATAAGTAAAAATATTTGAAAAAGAATCAGATGAAAAGAGATTAGAGTATTCTTGCCTGCTCTGTTGGGGACAGCAGTGGCAGTTTGGGATCTGGGTTCCATTTTGGCTTCTTCTGCCCTGGCCCCTCAGCTCACCCCCATCTGCCCCTAGTGGCGTCCAGTCCTGGGGTCAGGCCACCTGGTAGAAATAGAACTTCCTACGGTCCTTGAGGCGGGAAGACAACAGCTCTCTCAGGTTTGCAAATAGACCTGGAGCAGCGGTCCGGAAGTGTGCCCTAGATGCCCTTGGAGACATGGCAGCCTCTCCTGCAGCTGCCCTGGGTGCCTCTCCCCTCCATGGTCCCATCACAGGGATCTGCTCCTAACGAGCTTATCTGAAGCAGCTTTGTTTTCTGGGCACCGACAAGCCATATATCCCTTCATCAAAGTTTCATGGCTCAATTTAGTGCGGATGCCGGGTCACCCTGGCTGCTCTCGCGCTGCTTTCCAAAGCTGCTTCTGACTGCTGGGCCTAGGAAGGTTTGAGATCATGCCCCTAGCCCCAAGATGGGCCAAGGAGGGCACCCCCTTTCCCCCTTTCCCCCAGAAGGCCTGGGTGCCACCGCCTCCTTGTGGACTGCAGAGCAGATCCTGGAAAGGAGGGGTGGGACTACTGCTCGAATTAGACTGTGATTTGCTTGGACTCTCAGCGTGGCAGTGTTGGGAGGTGGTGGCCCTTTAAGAGGCACAGCTCAATAGAATGATGAGGGACTCTTGTCTGGCCCTTGGGGGACGATTGTCTGGCCCTTGGGGGACGGTTGTTATGCCAGAGTGAGCCTGCCCCGTGAATTGCTCCTCAGTTCCCTACAGCTCCATGGGGTCCCTCCCTCTTGCGTCCGTGATGCCAGCTGCCACAAAGGAGGGCCAGCCAGGGGCACCCTAGGAAGAGTCAACGTCATGCTGTTTGCACTTTCTGTTTCCAAAATCTGCGAGCGTCTTTGTAAGTCTGCCAGCCTCGGGCCTTTCATGACAGTAACAAGAAACCCACGGAGAGAACCTCCCAGAATCCTGAGACACCATGGCTGCTGCAGCCACCAAGTCCCACATCAGCAGATAACAGTTACAGCCACCTCTGTCACGGTCTAGCTGGGGAGTTGGAGTTTGGAGAGGGACCCATGCGCAGCTCTGAAAGGTGGGTGAGCCAATCAGAACATCATGTTATCCCCTCGTGTAGAGGGAGAGGTCAGGGACCTTCTGCTGCGGCTTCCAAGGAAGAGAAAGCCCTGCACTGTGAGACGGAGATGTTGTGGTGTAGGATGTGAGGGCTGGTACCATGGCGGTCATTTTGTAGCATGTGGACTTCCACGTGGGGCCAGGAGATGAAGAAATGGAGCTAGCGCTGAAGGAATAAACCAGAGGGTGGGGCAGGGGGAGGAAGTCCTTGTTGGGCCTGGGCTGCTGGAGCGAACAATATGGGAAGCCAGCTCTTGCCCAGCCTAAGCTGTTCAATTGTGTCAGCCAGTGACTGCCGTGTTGGTGGTTTGCTCCTTCCCTACGTGATGTGCCTCCCTCCCAGGACACGGTAGGGGTGGAGTTGCAAAGTTTGTTTCAAGAAGTTGGGGCCTGTGTGAGCATGAACGTGTGCTAAGAATTGGACATGCGACTGTTACAACACTAGAAATACTCAGACTCCTTGGGAGACTCACTCAGGAATACACCACGGCTCTTGGGACTCAGTGGAAACCTCTGGACTTTCCTCGGTGACCCCTACCTGCAGGAGGGGACTGCAGGAGGCTGCAGTCCCCTCACCTGTCAGGCTGGTACCCTAACAGCACGTTCTCCATTAAGGGCCTCGTGTGCTACTCCAGTGAGGTGAGAGCTTCATCAAGGGCCCGGGGCACCCCGAAATGTGGAATCAATAGTTCATGCTAGCAGGGCTAATGACGCTGACCAGTGATCATGATACAAGTTCAAGCATAAGAACCAGGAACAGGGCCCGGTGGCGTGGCCTAGCGGCTAGAGTCCTCGCCTTGGAAGCCCCAGGATCCCATATAGGTGCCGGTTCTAATCCTGGCAGCTCCACTTCCCATCCAACTCCCTGCTTGTGGCCTGGGAAGGCAGTTGAGGACGGCCCAATGCATTGGGACCCTGCACCCGCGTGGGAGACCCAGAGGAGGTTCCAGGTTCCCGGCTTCGGATCGGCGCACACCGGCCCGTTGCGGCTCGCTTGGGGAGTGAATCATCAGACGGAAGATCTTCCTCTCTGTCTCTCCTCCTCTGTGTATATCTGGCTGTAATAAAATGAATAAATCTTTTAAAAAAAAAAAGAACCAGGAACAAAAGTAGGTATGCAATGTAATGGCAATTTCATAAAATGTGCATAGAGTTTTGCATCAAGCCATCGAATGGCCCGTTGAAATGAACATGCAGTAATTGTGGAATTGCAGGTTGGCTGCTACAGTCTTGAAACTGGCTTGTGTTTTCAGCATTTTCCGCTATCCATTACCTTTAAAGCTGTTAACAAGGAAGGAAGGGAGGGAGGAAAGCAGGAGGAAGCAGGGGAGGAAGGAGAGCCCTTAGGTGGTAAAGTTTGCATAAAGGTAGCCGCCCTGCAGAGAAGTAACTATGTGCACAGCAGGTGTAGCAAGTGGTCTCTAACAGTCCCCAGAGACCCCCGTTCCTGGCAGCCACTCCTTGGCGTACACCCTGCCCACAAAGGACAGCGCTGAGTTGTGCGAACCCCAGAATGCATTTTCCAAAGAACTAACTCATGATTTATTCTTTTAGAATCATACTGTGTTTGTTTTCATTTTATGAGAGAGAGATTTTCCAACCATTGGTTCACTCCCCAAATGGATACAGCGGCCAGAGCTGAGCTGATCCAATGCCAAGAGCCAAGAGTTTCTTCTGGGTCTCCCATGCAGGTGCAGGGTTCCAAGGCATTGGACTGTCTTCTGCTGCTTTTCCAGGCCATAAACAGGGAGCTGGATGAGAAGTGGAGCAGTTGGGACACAAACAGGAATCCATGTGGGATGCTGGTGCTAACAGGCAGAGGATTAGTCTGATGTGAATTATCTCTGGCCCCTATTTTTCCCTTTACAAATTCATTTGCCTCAGGCATTTCCTTGTAGAAGCAAGAATCTGAGTGGCAGAACCCTTGGCTGCCACTTGGTTTGGAGACAGGGAGTGATGAGGGTGATTCAAAGTGCACCTGAGCCTCCGAGGAAGTTTGTGTTCTTTTTCTTTACGAAAAAGACAAGTGCTTCCATTTGCCACTCTCTCCTGGTGAGACACCTGCCAGCCAACCTTTTGTCTTCCTCCTCTCCAGCCTCCCCACCACCACCCTATGCCTGCCCCTTCCAGGAGGAAGGTGGCATTCAAACAATACAGGAACAGGTAACTACTGCTTCTGGAGGAAACTCACATTTTGGCAAGAATTTTTGAAAGCAGATGTTGGGGTCCGTTTGCATTGTTAGGAGCTTGCTGTCACCAAAAAAAAAAAAAAAAAAAAAAAAAAAAAAGTGATGAAAATACGTCTCCTTGGAGCAACTCTCCCAGCCTGTGCACTTCAGGCACTTGAAAATAGAAAATGCTGACCAATTTCAAAAAGCCTTCTGAGAGAAATCCTTCAGGGAGCTATTTGTTAAAAATACACAACACGGATCTCTTGATCTGTTCGCCAATGAGCCTGTGATGGGCAGCTGGGCAGGTCAGATGGACGTTAGGTCAACTTCACCAGGACAGTTTCCTAGTGAGTGAATGGGATTAAAATCTGAGTATTAGGAGGAGTGGGTGCTGTGGTGTAGTAGGCTGAGCCACTGCTTGGGATGCCCACATCTCATGTTGGGGTTGAACCCCCGAGCTCTGTTTCCAATTCAGCCTCTTGCTAATGTGCCTGGGAAGGCAGTGCAGGATGGCTCAAATACAGGAGACGCTGCAACGCACGTGAGAGACCCGAAAGGAGCCCCTGGCGCCTGGCTTTGACCTGTCCCAGCTCTGCCTGGTGTGGCCATTTGGGGAGTGAACCTGTGGCTAGATCTCTCTCTCCCTCTCTCTCTCCTTTTCCCTTTGTCACTTTACCTCTCAAAGAAATACACAAATCAACCTTTAAAGAAGAAAATATGAGTAACTGGAAAATGCATCACAGTAAGTTTCATTAACTGTGAAAAACAAGGATGGAAATAACACTACGTTGAAAGAGACCCCTGCATTGCCACAATGTGTAGTGGTGTGACTCCCAGTTCTCAGGAAATAAACAAGCACATCCAATTGCAACGCTGTCAGTAAAAGCCAGAGACAATTTAAATGAATTCTGAATGTTCTGTGTTAGACGGTGAGTCAATGAGATAGAAAACATTTACAAACGGTGTTTATTTAATCTTTATATTCTCTTAAAGATTCCCTTAAAACTTTTTCATTTTCTAAAGAGAAAAAGAAGAGACTTCTTCTGTCTTCTGGTTCACCCACAAAAATACTTGCGATAGCGAGGGCTGGGTCAGGTTGAAACCAGGAGCCTAGAATTCCATCTGGGTCTCCCATGTGGGTACAGGGACCCATGCCCTCGGGCCAGCTTCTGCTGCTTTCCCAGACACATTAGCAGGGAGCGGGGTCACAAGTGGGACTAGACCCTGAACCCACACAGGGGGTGGGCAAGGGCATCCCAAACTATGTTTTAACCACTGCACCATGGCCCTGCTTCCGCACCCCCCATTTCTGTTTGCATAAGTTTTATAGACGGTTTGTCTTACTTTTGTGCATTGCTATGTAATTTGCAAATGCTTCTACCAAGTTGGGGACCTGTGATTTTAATCATGTCACTAAATTCAAGATCCCCAGCAGTGGCTTTGGTGGTGTGGATGGAAGAGAGGTCTCGCCTTGGTCCAACCGAGCCAACAGAAGGACCCGCTCTTGGCCTCTAGGGGGCAGCAGAGGGAAGCAAACAGCAGTTTTGCAAGGGACCTGCACGCTGCTTCACAGGCTTGTCCAAGACATACCCTGGAAAGCTGCTTTCTCTGCAGCCTTCGTCGCCCGCCCTCGGTGTGCTGGGGGCGTCTCCCGCCCTGTCCTGCTGCTTCAGGCCCCGGGGCTTCTCCAGCTGCGGTCTGGCGAGGATTCCGCAAGGGTCCAGTTGTAACCCTCTGACCAGCAACCCAGGTGTGCTGTTGGTGCTCTGCCTGAGGGAGTGAGTGTTCCCCCTCACCCCCCACGACCTGTAGCTGTCTCATCCCACCCAGATCTTCCCCGAACTGCCACGGTTCCCCTCCTGTCCGCACCTGCGGGTCCAGGTCCTCACGCGGGAGGGCAGCATGTGCAGCCTCACTGCGGGTCCAACGGAGCACCTGCCTGGCGGGACTGGACTCTGTCCTCAGAGAACGCAGCTGGCAGGCGAGCCAAGGTTCCTTCTCTTGACAGAGAGCTGGCTTGGGGCCTTGCTCCCCCGGCAGCCTCAGTTTCCTCATTTGTAAAGTGAACAAATGAGAAGGGAGATGACTGGTGAAGATAGCTGGATACCCCAATGTCCCTTGCCCACCCCTGTGTTACAGATGTGAGAGAGAGAATGTTCTGGATGCCAACAACTGAAGCCAGGAGCCAGGAACTCCATCCAGGTCTCCCTGGTGGGTGGCAGGGCTCAAGCACTTTCACCATCCTCTGAAGCTGAGGGTCAAGTGTTCACACTCTGATACAAGGTGTGGGCATCTTCAGCAGTGCTGCCAGGCCCCAAATCCTCACGGCTGTTTAGACCCCGGCTAGCTCCTCCCAGTGTGGCAGGTCCCTCCTCAGCGAGCCCCTGTGGTTCCCCGTCCCCATGGCATCTAGCGCCATCTGCTATCACAGAACCTGCTAGTCATCTCCTCCTTTGTGATTGACCCCCTGGTAGACCCAGCGCCAGGACTGCCACGGGCATGGATGTGGGTGGTCTTGTTCACCCCCTGCATGGCTCAGAGCTGGGGGCAGGGAGGGGGAGGGGAGGGGGCCCCTAGAAGTACTTCCTGGCCAGCCCAAGGAGCTCACACCATTGCAAAGGACAAGCTGGCTGAGCTCATGCTAATGCAACTGTTCTGACTCCTCTGGAGAATCTGCCCCGCTGGGATGTCTGTCATTGTGCAGAGCTCCAGGGACCCCTCTGTTCCCAGGGAGCCCTGTTCACTCCCCTCCCCCTCTGCCCCTCCCCCCCAGCAGCAGCCAGCAGCCCCTGCAAAGACCCCACAGGGCTTGGCTGAGGTTTCTTGGCAGCCGACATTTAGCAAGTTGGAAATCTGCCTTATTGCCTTCTTTAAAAATGGTTTTTGTCTTTTCCAGGCTGAGGGCTAAAGAACTCTTCCATCCGCTGGCTCACTTCTCGGATGCTGGTCACCCGAAGCCTAGATCTTAATCTCCATCTACAACGTGGGTGGGTGACAGGAGCACCCCCTGGTGCCAGCACCTGCTGCCTCCTGGGGCGTGCAGGAGCAGGAAGCTGGAATTAGAAGCGGAGCTGAGACTGAAGTTCAGGGTCTCCCCTGTAGGAACCCCCCAGGGTGTCTCAGCCTCTGCTGCACCCAGCGCCCACTCCTTGGCCAATCTCTTGCCACAGGAGACTGGGACATTTGGCCTTCCCAAGCCTGACTGTGAAGGTTCTGCAAATAGGAAGTGACTTAGGAAGTGCCAACTCTGAAGAAAAATAGCGAGCATAGCGCATCTGAGCTGCGATCCTTCCACACGTGCCTGTACGCCTGGAAAAGGATTCATTGCATTAGCAAGAGCGGCATGTGTTTTTCAAGGTTGCATTTTAAAGCTGCTCACTTTCCAACTGCATGAATCTGTATGTTGTCACGAACTGAACACACACGAGTGTAATCAGAACATACATATGTGAGGAGCCCCCCAGGACCTCCCAGAACCCCCCAGGGCCCCTCCCAACCCATTTGCATCCTAGATAGGTTTTGTAAAAGCAAAATGACAACAACAGCAAAAACCAAACAAACAATAATAACGACAAAACCAGTTTGGGGCCTTAATTGCAGGTCCTCAAGTTCACATGTCCCCATGGACAGGTGGACCCACACACAGCAACATTTACTCAGGCCTGCCAAGCACAGACACAGAGAATCCCATCTCGCAAGAGAAGCAGAAAGTCGCGATTTTGCTGGGACAGGTCATGGTTCTTGAATGTTGGGCATGCATCACCGTTGAACACATGGAGGCCTTGCCCACCCAGGCCAAGAAAAATAAACTCCAAGCCAAATCTGGCCTGCAAGCTGCCAGCAGGGGGCGATCTCCAGGGCCTCCCCCAGGCTGCTGGAGGAGACCAGCAGGCCCAGAGACCACGCAGTCTATCCAAGTGATTCCCCGGCAGTTAGGGTCAGGGGAGCTGTCCACGGCCGGAGGTGGGTGCCAGGGGCTGGGAAGGCTGTATTGTGGAATCAGGGGTTCAAAGCACCCCGCAGGGTTCACAGGTGAGAACAACCAGGGTCTTCCAAGCAGAAGCCCGGCATGACCAGGAACATGGGTTTGTCTGCAGGGAGATATATTAGCAGGTGAAGCAGAGGCAAATGGGGCAGGATTCCCCTACAGCAGGTGTGCCTGGTGGGAGGTGCCGTGGGATATCTGGGAAGAGCAGGTGAACAGGAGGCCACGAGGAGGCCTTGGTCCGTGGCCAAGTGGGTTATAAGAGGAAAGAAGCAAAGCTTTGGGCCCTGAATTTCTGGGTTCCTAAACAAATCCCACCCCCTACTGATCTCTAGCCACACTCAATGATGTCACTGCTGGGAATAAAAATTCGTGGCCTCTCCAAGGGGCTCGCTGATGAGGTCCAACTCATCACAGGATGTGGTGCACTCCACGCCCTCCCATCCCTGTCCATCTCAGCAAAGAGCACCCCCACCCTGCAGGGGCTTCCCATGCCGTGTCCTTGAACACATCCTACTGGGTCTGTCTTTAAAACCATCCCGGAGCCCTCCACGGCCACTGCCAGCAGTCTG
Organism: Ochotona princeps; assembly: GCF_030435755.1. Classification (NCBI taxonomy): domain Eukaryota; kingdom Metazoa; phylum Chordata; class Mammalia; order Lagomorpha; family Ochotonidae; genus Ochotona; species Ochotona princeps. The sequence continues at coordinate 24,020,216 of NC_080855.1, read as the reverse complement.
AGGTCCTGTTGTCATTTGTCCACTCTGCTTCTGTCCTGCTCTGCACAGCAGCAGCTGGGGCTGGTCATGCCCGATTGCCCCTGTGCCCACCCTCTGCAAGCTCTGGCCTCACTCAGGCAGTGCTCGGGGCCCTGTCCCCTGTGAGCCGGACCCTCCCCCATCCCTTCTCCCAACTCGGTGTCCAGTTATTGCCCCCTCCATGCGCCCATGCCCACGGCCAGGCAGGCTCCCACCCTGGGGCTTTTATACAGGCTGAACTTTGTGCCTAGAACTTACTTTCCCTGCTTAGCTCATTCACTCACTCCCCCAAGTCTTTGCTGTGAGGTCATGTTCTTGGGGAGCTCTTTCTTCTGCGTTGGTCCCTCCCTGTTTCATGTGTCTCTCTCGCTCTTACCACCTGTCCCTTCTGCCAGTAGCTCAGATGTATGTCTTGGTCACGAACGTCTGGCCTGACTTTCCCTTGGGATGCTCCCTGACAGTACTGTCCCTAGGGGCTCCTGGCCCTTAGCCTGGACATTACCATGAACGCTGACCCCATGCAATACCAGCCATGGAATCTCGCTTTGGAGCGCTGTGCCGCCTTCCTGGGAGCAGCTTGGTTCAGATGCATCCTTGGTATCAACCAGTTCTCTCAGCATCACCCTTTCTACATGGGGTTCCTGACTCTCAGAATAGTTGGGGATTCTTTGCCTCCTCCCCTGGGGCCACACAAAGGCTCTTATAAGCCAGGTCTGGGAACAAGCCCCTCTCACCCCAGGGGAGGGGTGGCATCTTTCATACTGATTCTGAACCCGGGCCCAGGTCCATCTTGCCTTAGATGTACCTGTCTTCTGGCACAGTGGCAGCAGCCGGCGGCAGCGGCGAGCAGGGCCCCACCCACAGCAGTAAGACAATTCATAATCCATAACCTTGAATTCTGCAAGGAAGGCCTGCCACTCGGCAAGCTGGGGATCGCTGGAGCAATTCTCAGCCTGGGCAGAATTCAAATTAGCTCTTGCAATCAACATGCAATTAATGGTCTCCTACCCCGGGGCTTCGGCGCCCTGCAGGCCACGCAGTGGGAAGGGAACTTGGTGGCCAGAGAGAAGAGGTAGGGTGAAGGTGTCTGCGGTCACTTCTCACCCAAGATCCTGAAAAAGATCTGAGCCGGCTCCTGATGGGATGACTAGGGGCTAGCATGCATAGCGCACCTACTACGTACAAAGTGCTCTTCACAAAATTCCTGTTTTATAGAGAAAGAATTCCAGGCTCAGAGAGGGTGAGCGATTTCTGCAAAGCCACACAGCCGGTGCAGCCCCCAGATCTGGCTGATCTCAAAGTCTGACAGTTCTAGGTCGCCAGCCCCTGCAGTGGTGCTTACTGGAGTTTTGTACTTGAAGTCACGGGACCTCCGGTGAGGTCAGCCTGCAAGGGGGAGACCCTACCTGCAGAACCCAACACCCACCACTGACCATGCAGGGGCAGCTTGCGGCCACCCTGCCTGCTGCTCTGAGCCATGACAAGGAGTCGATGACTGTTCCTCAGGGAGCAGACAGGCCTTGAAACTCTACAACCCTGTCTTCCTCCTAGGTATCTCTTTTGGCGGCAGCCTCAGTTCCCTTCCAGCCAGCCGGCTGGCAATAGGGGAGGCCCTGTGGCTCGGACCCTTTGGGGAACTTTCTGGGGACGCGGCCTGAGCCCCTCGTGCTGGCACAGCGGGGTGGGGTGGGGTGAAGGATTTGCTGACGGCCCACGCCCCTACCAGGGAGCCTCAACAGGCTCTGTCCTTATTCCCGCACGCGCAGAGCTCCAACCTGTGTGAAACGCCGCGGTGTCCCTTTTCCCAGCTAGCCTGGGACTTGGGATTTTTAAAATCGTGGCTTTTCAGGTTCTGCGTCTCTTTGGCGGCGGCGGCGGTGGTGGTGTTGGGGGGACGTCCCCCTCCCCTGCTAGGCTTCCGCCAGCGCCCGGCCTGGGGCGCCCCCCTCTCCCCGCGCGGGCGCCGGAACAGTGTCGCCGGCCGCCTGCAGGTGTCTCCCCACGGAGGGGCGCGCGTCTCTGCGCCTTGGCCGCTGCCAGGCGCCAGCGGCTTCTAGCTGGAGGTGCACTCGCGCTCCGGGCTCCGGGCGCGCAGGAACCGCTCCGCGTCCGCTGCCCGCGCCGCTCGTCCCTTTCCACCCCATCCCTACTCCCTTACCCCGCGCGCCTCCCCTCGCCGCCGCCGCCGCTCGGCGCCCCCTGCGCCCGTCGCGCCCCCGCCCGGGGAGGGGGGCCATGGGCCCGCGCCGCGTCCGCCGCCGCCGCCGCCGATCGCAGGGGCCCCAGCCCCGGGGCGCGGCGGGCAGCGGCCGCTGACGCGGGGCGCCGGCTGCCAACTTCGCGCGCGCGGAGCTGCCCGCCGGCGCGGTCCCGGCGGTGCGGGCGGCATGAAGACGAGCCGCCGCGGCCGAGCGCTCCTGGCCGTGGCCCTGAACCTGCTGGCGCTGCTCTTCGCCACCACCGCCTTCCTCACCACGCACTGGTGCCAGGGCACGCAGCGGGTCCCCAAGCCCGGCTGCGGCCAGGGCGGGAGCACCAACTGCCCCAACTCGGGCGCCAACGCCACCACGGTCAACGCCACGGCCGCCCCCGCCGCTGCCGCCGCCGCCGGCCAAGGCGCCCCGGGCGGCGCGCTCTACAGCTGGGAGACGGGCGACGACCGCTTTCTCCTGAGGAATTTCCACACCGGCATCTGGTACTCGTGCGAAGAGCAGCTCGGCGGGAGCGGTGAGTGAACGGAGACCCCGTGGCGGGCTCGGCTCCAGCTCCGGCTCCCCGCTCCGGTCAGGGCAGGGGCGCCGTGTCGCTGCCGCTGTCGCCGCGGCTCTTGGTCTGAGGCTCCCGGAGCTGTGTGCGGGACGTCCCGCGTCTGCAGGCTCGGACCGGGCTCCTGCCGCTTCCTTGCGTCCGTAGGGTTAACCTCGCGCCTGTGGAAACGCTGGTGAGCCCCAGGGGGGCGCGGCTCCCGGCGCCCACCCTGACGGCGGCGGCGGCGGCAGAGGCTGCAGGTCCGAGGACGCGCGCTCTTGTCGGCGCCCCAAACTCAGCCCCCTGCCCGCCCCGGTCTCGTCCTGTCACGGGGTTCTTGGTGCCCCGCACACCTGGCCCGGACGCGCCTCTCCGCGCGGGGTGGAGGTGGGAGGAGGAGGAGGAGGTCGTGGCTGGTGCTACGAGCTCCTCTTCCCACTGTGGAGCCTCGTGCCCGAGCCCCCGAGGCCACTGTGCCTGCACGCCCAGCCCGCAGAGGCCACCCAGACCGAGCTTGGCAAGCACGGACCTGGGTGTGAGATGCAGTAGGGAGGGGAGGTTGGTCCTAGTTATCCGGACCCCAGTTCCACCCAGAGGTGCCCTCTTGTCTTCATGTTGTGGCTCTTTGCGGGGAGGGCTGTCAAATGGAGACCCCAGGCAGGTGGGGGAAGCCGGCAGCTTCCGGGTTGGTTTGGCTTAAGCTTGGGGCTGTGAGTTGGAACTGGGGATGGGGGGAACTGACTGCTTCAAGGGTAGACTCCAGACCCTTCCCTCTGCCCTCTGCCGGCAGCCCCTAGTCTGGAGCAGATGGCCAGGCCATGGGTGAGGCTCAGGGGGCAGCCGGTGGCATGGGACGGCTGCTGTGTGGTAGGGAGCAGGTGTTGGCGCTGGCCCGTGGGACCAGGGACTGTAGACATGACAGGTAGGGGACCTGGTCAGTGGCCTGGCTTCCTTGATCTCAAGGTGAACAGTCTGGGTGGGTACTGGGTTCTTCGGTCATCCGCCCAGTGCCTGTAAATGCCAGAGGGAAGGAGGTGTAAAATCAGCCACTGAATGCCCTGGCCCACATCTTGGCCCGGCCCAGCCCCTCCTGAGCACCAGGGGGACCCTCCCACCCAAGGAACACACCTGCCCCCTGCCCCCTGCCCCCACTGGGATCCCCAGTCCCTCTAGACACAGGCTGTTTGCATCATTGTGTCTTGCTGCCTCAGTCTGTCCCACATGAGGCCGGACACCGGTGCCTGGAGGATTGTCCTTGTCTCCCTCCCCGTCCCCACCCCCACTCTCACTCTGGACTGTCACTTGGTTGACCAAGGCAGGCCTGGGTTAATTTCACTGATGATTTTATTTCCTGGAGTGTGTCTCCCCCACCATCGGTCTTCCTCAAGTAAGTGTTGGGGCGGGGCCGTGGGACAATGTGTTAGGGGATGCTTGGAGTGCTGCCTGCTTTCTCTCTCTCACTTCCATGGGGGAGGAGGCGGTGCCTGGGCCAAAGGTTCTGGCATGTCGGTGGGAGCCAGTTCTACCACTGGTCAGACACACCAGGATTTGGGCAACACTCCGCCCCTACTCTGTCTCTCCCCGCCCCCACTGTGGGACCCACTGCTAGGGTGCACTCAGGTCTTTATGTGGGAGATGTGACACCAACATGATGTTTCACTCGGAAGGTCCTCAAACTCACTGCTTTCTCACACCTGGTCAGAGCAGAGGCACCTGCATCTATGGGTAGGGGAGTGCGGAGGCTGGCGGTCCCCATACCTTCCTCCTTCAAGTTCACAGTGATGCTTCCAGAGCTCAGGAGATCCAGCCCCTGGCACACCCCATAGCTGCCTTGTGCCAGGCACGTGTTGGTTACTGACTTACTTGTTTTTGCCCAGAATCCTGCACTGCCTTGCTTACTCATACACTCACACACTTGCCTGAAGCCCTGTGTCCTGTGGTCAGCCCAGTCTCTTCCTCCTGGATGGTCTCTCAAGGTCACAGCCCCAGGGTGTATGATCGTTTCCTTGTAGTGCACTAGAGTTTGAGGCAGTATATTTAAGCCTGAATCTTTTTTTTTTAAACCTATTAATTGGAAAAGATTTAGCAGTAATGCTGGTCTGCAGGTGAGAGGCCTTTCCAAGCCCTCTCACAGTTCCCTGCTCGCCCAGGCCACCTGGTGCCAGACAGGTGCCTGCCACTGGGGACCAATCAGGGGCTCAGAGCGGTTTCTAGACAGAATGGTTGTTTTGGAAGACGGTGGGGGGCGGGGGAAGAGACCAAAGAAAGACATCAGAGGGAAGAGATGGGAATGAAGTGGGGGGGGGGTGGTGTTGGGACGTTGGAGAGAGGAGCATGGGGGGCCCAGCCCTCGTCCCTCGCCCCCAGCCCCTGTGTTAAGTAAAGGCATTCTTGGTGGATTGGCTCGCTAATTAAATCCACACTTTTGCTCTTGGCTCAGTGCTAGCCAGAGTTCAGACCTTAAGGAACATCTCAGTCCTCCTCTCTGAGAGCTTGGGGAGCAGTTATCAGCTTGTCAGTGCTGCTGAGGAACTGGGGAGGTGTGAGCCAGCCTTGAGGAAGGGGGGCTGCGGGAGGCAGGCTGATACACACCCCACCCCAAGGCGCCCATCTCTCTTCTCCTCCCCCACGCCAACGGTCCTGAAACGGTGTCGGCAAGTACCTGGCCTCAAACTTTTGTTGCCATGACAACCTTTCTTCTGGGCCTGTAATCATTTTTATTTTTTTCCCTCCAAGAGGAAAAAAAAATACCCACAGCCCCTTTTCAACACCTTCAAAACCCCTGAACAAAATCTTGCCCCGTGTCTCCTCCCAACCCCCATTAGCAACTCCCCCTTCCCCCAACCTCCATCCTCCCACTAAACCTAGGCCAAGCTCTGTCTCCTTCTGTCTGCCTGGAAATGACAACCAGAAGCCCCTCACCTCGGCGTAGCGGCTGCTCTGTGTGCCTTTGGGACCTATTTCTCTCTGGATATCTGCCCCAAACCTTCCTTGGCCCCCTGTGGGCAGTGGTAGGGATGTCCAATCAGGCCCTGTGCGGCCTGTCTTAAAACAGACTCACTTTCACCAACCCCCACTCGGGTACAATGAGACCCTTTCTCTCTCCATCATCCACCCGCCCACCCTGCTTCCCAGTCAGAACCCTGGGTTGCTGGCAGAGACAGAACGGAGGGGTTGGGGAGCGGGTGTGTGGCCTCCGTGCAGACTTCCACATTTGATGCACGTTGTGGGATCTGGGTGGGGATGCAGGCAGGCGTGTTGGGGATCAGTAGAGGCATGGCCCAAAACAGTAAAGAATGAGGGACTTGGGGCCGGGAGTCGATGGGGGTGGAGATGAGGGGCAGGTGGGAATCCGTGCTGCTTTGGAGCACAGGGGACAGCCAGGGGACCTCAACCTGTAGCTCTTGGGAGGGCTCGGAGTGATTGGCAGGGTGGCAGGGTCCCAGGGGAACTTGCCAGGCCAGCTGGAGGGAGGTGGGGTTAGAGAGAGATGGCGTTGGCTGGAGGTGGGCAGTGAAGCTGTAATAGCTGCAGTGGACCCCAAACGGGGAGCCAGCATGCCCCATAGAGCAGCCGGGGGTTGAGGGGGAGACCCATGGTGCCGGAGGCCTCTGAGAGAAGGGGTGTGTTTTCGCCTCTGGCTGGAGTTCCTCTCTGACCTGTGGGATGAGTAGTTGGAAAATGTGCAGTGTGGCTTTGGGCACCAGCCTCGGGGCACCTGTGCCAGGTGCGGGGAGTCAGAGAGCAGTGCAGAGGGGCCTGAATCCCCCACATCTCTGCCAGGGGCACCTGCCCACCTCCTCGCTCCACCCCCTCCCTCCCCGAGTCCTTTCTCTGTCCAGTGTTAGGGTCCTTGCCACCCCTTCTTTTACAATGATTTTTTTTTTTAACTTGAAAGGTAAGAGAGAATGAATCCACTTGGCCTCTGTTCACTCATTCACTCCCCCAGCTGCCCACAATGGCTGATGCTGGGGCTGGGCTGCAGTTGGGGGTTGTCAACTCCATCTGGGTCTCCCACATTGGGTGGCAAGGACCCTACCTCTTGAGCCAGCACTGCTGCCTGCCGGAGTCTGCATCAGTAGGCACCTACAGTCTGGAGCTGGAGCTGGAAATTGCACCTGGGCACTTCAAGGTGGCACCCGGGCATCTTAGTCATCAGGCAAGTCATTACCGGCTTTCTTGCACAGCTGCCCCCATGGCCCTCCTGGCACCCAGAGTGAAGGCTAAGGGCCCATCCATAGTTGTCCAGCCTCCTCTGCCCCACTGTGATGTCCTTCTGACTCCCTCGCAGGTCCCACTCCACGCTAGTCTGCCACACTGGGCTTCAGGAACACACACGACACACTGTGCCTTTGCCTTAGCAGTTGCTTCTGCCTGCATTGCTGTTAGCGCAGGTGCACCTGAAAACAGGTTCCCGCCATTTCTTTGAGTCTCTGCTTACTTGATTCAAAAGCCGTGTCCGCCGCCCCTTCCCTCGTCCCATGGACTACCTCCTGGGTGTCCTGCTCCTGTGTCGCCTGAAACCCAGGTGGGTCTGCGTGTCCTGGTGCTGCCTGTGGGCAGTTCACAGCCACCCACCCTATCTTTTGCCAAGGCTGTGTGTCCCAACCCATGCTTCTCCCTCTCACATGCATCCGACCCATTGGGTGGCCCAGCAGCTTCTCACTTCTGGCTTAAGTAGGTGCTCCTGCCCCAGAGCAGCGGTCCTCCCTCCTCCCCGGGAGTTGTCTGTGCTTTCCCATCTCCCTCCTCCCCAGCTGCTGGAGGGGAGGTTGAGGGGGTGCATTCCCTTGCGATCAAGATCCACCCTGTACTCTTCTTGGAGACCTGCCAGCCACAGGCTGGGCTGCTCAGGTGCCTGCCAATGCTGGCAGGCCCTTAGCCCCTCTCTCCCTCCTCTTTCCTGCCCTGGCATACCAGCTCTCCTCGCTCAAATCCTGGGACAGAAACTCTCTTTTCTGAAACCCACCAGGCTCCCTCCCTCACTTCCCTGGGCAGGTCTTCACTCAGATGTCCCCTTGTCACCCTCCTGGAGCATTCTGTCTACACCCAGCCACCTCCCCCAGACCTCCAACACCACCCCCTCTTTCTTCGCTTCCCCCACAGCTCGCGCCCTCCCACTGCTAGACGCTCACCTGACCTTTGCTCTCTGCTCCTCCACTGGACTGCCAGCTCCCACAGTGCAGGGTTCTGTCTCTCTTAGGTACTGTGAAGAGAAACTGGGGCTCAGCGAGGATCCGGGGAGCCCTGGCTGGGTGCATTTGGGGAGCTGGGGCCTTCTCAGGGTGTCTGTGTACAGTGAGGGGCGCTGACACTGTGCCTGCTATTCCTACAGCATGTCCCTCCTTCACTGTCCCCTCCTTTCCCTCATCCCTCTCTCCCAAGGAGAGGACATAGTGAGAGGTTTCAGGGGGGCTCGCTTCTCCCCCCTGTACTTAAATCCTGGGGTTCAAGACTCAGAGTTGCCTGGGGACAGGCTGCTGCGAACTTAGGGCTTTGTGGTGCCTGAAGCATTAGGGCAGTGTAGGTGCTCTAGAGTTCCAAGCAGTGGAAGTGGCCTTGACCGCTAATCAGAACACAAGGGAGCTTATTAGGAACCTGCTGCTGCTCCCAGGCGCTGGGTGAAGGTGGGCTGGTTGGGTCTCTGAGGTCGGGGCTGGGACTCCAGGGGTTTCTAGGAACAGAAGTCACAGAGGCACCCATGGGTGCAGAGCCATGGACTGTCATCCTCCAGGGGCCGAGCTGGGGCTCAAGAGAGGCACAGGGAGACAGGGTTACGGGAGCTCTGAGGGGTTGGGTAATGTCATCACTGCAGGATGGAGTCCTGGGCATTTCATGCTGTCCCATTTAGCAAAAATTTCTGAGAGGGAGAGAGAGAGAGAGAGAGAGAGAGAGAGAGAGATGTCTTTCATCCGTTGGTTTAGTTTACAAATGCCTGCAGTGGCTGGGGCTGGGCCAGGCTGAAGCCAGGAGCCCATGTGAATGGGATGGCCAGGATCCAGGTATGTGGGCTATCATTACCTGCTCTGCCTCCCACCAGGGTGTACATTAGCAGGAAGCTGGATTGAAAGTGGAGTCAGAAGTTCAACCCAGGCCCTGCCATACGGGGTGCGGGCCTCCCGAACTGCAGCTTGCTGTCTGTGTCAAATCACTACCCTGAAACTGTTCACTTGGGTCAAACTCTAGATGTTTTTTTTAAGACAAAATCTCTTGATTGTTTAAAAAAAGTCCAGTTTGCAGTTCCAAGTCAAATGCATCTGAAGGGTGAACAGGTCCCGGTTCTGCCGATTTGAAACTTGTAGGCCAGAGCCCGGCTGCTGGCATGATTCCGTTTCCCCTGTCGGGGAACATAGGGAAGGCCAGGTGGCTGGGCCTTAAGTCTCATCTGCCTCCCCAGGGGCTGGGGGCTGCATTTGGAGGGCACAGTTTCAGGCTGTCTCTGTTCGCTGGTCCCCTGTGCTGGCCCCAGTAACAGCAGAAAACTGCCAAGTCAGAGTTCAATAAAGAATGGCATCTTGGGAACCTTTGGGAAAAGGATGCAATTGCTGTGAGTCACCCACACTTGTAGTAGCTATAGCAAGTGAGACGCAGGCCACCCTGTGTCCCCAGTCACAGAACCCACTCCAGGGGCCCCATGTGCGTGGCAGGGGGCTGTCACCTGCTGCCTGCCAGGGTGTACATGAGCAGGGTGCTGGCCCCAGAAGCAGACCTGAGGCTCAAACCCAGAGAAGGGACACGGCTTCCCTGGTGGCTTCTTAACCGCTTTGTTTGATACCTATCCCCTTTTACTATCTCACTGCCTGACCATGAGGGCCCCAGCTATGCACCAGGCCTTGGGCCGCTTGCATGCCCCAGCCAGCACTGGCTGCGTGGGCTGTGTGGCAGTCTACAGAGCTGGAAGGTCCCAGTTGGTTTCCTGCTCATGTAACAGTGCTCATGGCTGGTCAGTCGCATGATGAGCAACCCCTGTCCCATGCCGTCCTTGTGTGTGGTGGTGGTGGGGGGCTGGGTAAAGGAGGTTACAGGTCTGGGTTGCCCTGGTTATTGAGGGAGGGAACAGGTTGGGGATCTTGGCCGGATGTAGTCCAGACCCACATGTTTGCACAACCTGGACCGGAGCAAATCCTACAGGCACGTGTCCACCACCTGGGAGAGCTGAGAACCATGGGCCTCCCATGTCTCGGGCAGGCCGGAGACCTCATGTGCCCTGCTGGGAGCCTGGATGGTCCCCTCTCTCTGCCCCCCACCACTTTCTGCTACATGATTCTGCTACACACCGACTGGGGCTCCCAGGCCGTTCTGGGCAAAAGTCAAAATTTTTCCAGTGGCTGCCAAGCTGCAGTGCCCAGGCTGGGTGGTTCTCGCTACATTCTCCCTTCTTTGCTCTGCGAGTTGCAGGGGAAGACTCTTCTCAAAGTCACCCCCTTGTCCCTCGAGTTGCCGAGTTGCCTGCAGGCTGGTGCTAGCACTGGGCCACTTCCCCTCAGCCCTACCTCCCACCTGTTGGTCCTGGGTGTCCCTTCAAGGTCCACAGGACCTGCACCTTCAGTTTTAACCACTAAAATGTTTTTTTTTTTTTTAGGTCTTTTCTTTTGATGGGGCATGTGTGTATGTGTGTGGGGGGGCGGTTGTTAAAATAGTTCTTATTTAGAAGATTTCTTCTCTCCAACAAAACCCACATTTCTTGGGAGCCCAGGGAATGAAGCGGCTGAAATCATGCAGGAGAGGTGTCGGGATTCTCACAGATACATTCATTCCTTTTCACGAGCATTTCCTGAGTGCCAGCCATTGAGTAGGTCCAGGAGATGATGGCAGGATCAGTCCAGATCCGTGTCTGATCTCACAGAACTTAGGACCTGGAGGTGGCTGCTCTGGTTGTGTGTTCAGCCTGTACGTACAGAGCTCCGACCCAGGCCACTATGGACATGGCGGTCAGCTGAAGGACATGGCGCCCTCGTCCCTCTCGGGGCTGGCTGGAGGGAAGGACAAGGAGAATGGATTTATCGATGATCCCAGCTGGCCGATACAGACACCAAGACTGCGGCCAAGGTTGATGCTGGGGACTCAGGGACTCAGGGAAGCAGGTGCACACTTGGGAGGAGGGAGAGGGCCCAGTGGGCTGTTACTGGGTAGCCAGCAGTGAACCTGAAGCTCTCTCAGTCAGCTACAAATGGCCCTTCCAGCGTGGGGGTCAGAACTGTGAGAGTCGGGCCTGGTGCAGTAGCCTAGTGGCTAAAGTCCATGCCTTGCACGTGCCAGGATCCCATTTGGGCACCGGTTCATGTCCCAATGGCTCCACTTCCCATTCAGCTCCCTGCTTGTGGCCTGGTAAAACTATCGGGGACGGCCCAAAGCCTTGGGACCCTGCACCTGTGTAGGAGACCCGGAAGGAGCTCCTGGCTCCTGGCTCCGGCCATTGCGGCCACTCAGGGAGTGAATCAATAGATGGAAGATCTTCCTCTTTGTCTCTGCTCCTCTCTGTATATCTGACTTCACAATGATAAATAAAATAGATTTTAAAAAATGGACTGAGACTTGCGGTCGGTTTCCTGTCCAGGGATTCTCTGCTGTCACTGAGTGGCTCTAGCGTTTATTTCCCCAGGATTTTTTTTTTCATCTCTCAGGATTTTTTTTTCTCTCTTTGTGATAAGAGGTTATTAGGAAGGATTTCTTGGAAGTTGTCCTGTCTCATTCACACAAACTAAATTTCCACCATGTACTAGGCATACAGGGACACTTGATAAGCTTGCTAATGCCAGGTCCCTGTCTACAAGGAGCTAATGTCACAGTGACAAGAGAGAAAAATCCATTGGTTTAAGTGTGGTCAGTTGGAGTGGGTATTTGGTTTGGGGGTTCAGGCATTAACTGGGATGCCTGGGGTCCATTTTGGGGGTGCCCAGCTCCTAATTCCAGCTTGCGGCCAATGCCAGCCCTGGGAGACAAGAGTGATGGGATGGGTAGTTGAGTCTCTGCCAGGACTCAGATAAAGTTCCAGGCTCCTGGCTTTGGCCTGGCCCAGCGCTGGCAGTTGTGGGCATCGGGGGGAGTGAACCAGTGGATGGAAGAGAGCCTGTCTGTTTTTGTCTCCCAAACAAACAAAAAAAGTGTGATCAATCAGACATTTCTGGGAGACATCAGTGCAGCAAAACAGGGCTACAAGGTGGCTGTGAGGGTGGGGATTGGAGGAGGGTGCTGGGGAAACTGTGATCTTGGGAATGAGGCTCAGCTGACCTGCCGCAGGGGGCGCTGCAGAGTGCTAGGAAAATTTGCATAAAATCATCACAGCATTTTCTTAGGATTAAAAGGAAAGTAGTGGGACAGGCATTGTGGCGCAGTGGGTTACTCTGTTTCTTGGGATGCCCACATCCCAGATCTGAGCACCTGATTTACATCCCTGCTTCTTATTTGGCTTCCTGCTAATGCACCTGAGAAGCAGTGGATGGGCCACGCAGACGCAGGTAGGAGACCAGGTGGCCTCTGGCCCTGGCCTGGCCTACTCCTGGCTGTTGCAGGTGTTTGGGGGAGTGAACCAGTGGATGGAAGTGTTCTCTTTATCTCTGTTGCTTTTCTTTTCTTTCTTTTTTTTTTTTTAAAGGAAAATTCTCTTTTTGGTAAGCTTCCTTTTCTCACTTTTGCCATCCTGTATATTTGATCGTCTTTCTCTTGAACTGTGCTGCTCCTGTCTGCTGAAGGTGATGTGCATCCTGGTAAAAATAACTTTCTGTGCCCTCCAAGACAGAGCCTACTGGCCTGTGACTGTTCCCTGTGATCTAGCCTGAGATTCTGCAGCCCCAGCCTTCAGCCTCCAAGAATTTACTGTGTCTTCCCTTTCTTTACCCGTCAGGTCTTGGGATGGCTTGGCTGCTTGTAGGTGAGGCCCCTCTCCCCAGTTTCTTTTTGAAGAGTCAGTATGTTGGCATTCATCTATTCAAAGGTGTCTGCACACATTTTCTGATACCTTGTCCTTTTCTGTTACCCTGCTTTCCTCAGCTTTGTTGAGTTTTTAAGGGGAGACCTGTGTTTTTCTCACTGAAGAAACAATGGAGGACTTAATGCTATGAGTGTGCCTCTGAGAACCACTTTGGCCCTATCCTGTGAGTTTTAAAAATGTGGTGCATGCTTCGATAGTCTAAGCACTCTATTTTGTGTCTACATGCCCTGAAATTTCTGTTTTGTTAACACCACAGAATCCAAGAATCATTTAGTAGAGCATTCAGGATGTTCCCAGTGCTTTGAAAACCTTTTTGCTAGTCTCTAATCTTATGAGTGGTAGGGAGAATGGCCTGTGCAATTTCTGCCTCATCATTTTTCTGATGCGTGTTTTTATTTTCCCAGCAGGCAGGTCCCCTGTGTGATGTTGAAAGCAGCTTTAGGCATGGCCTTATTCAGGGTCCTTTACTGTTATTCTTTTAAGAAGTGGATGAGGTGGGTCAAAGTCTTCCTCTTCAGTGGATTCATTCCATTTTTACTTGTGTTTCTCAGCGTTTTTGTTTTTGTAGCATTCGCGTCGGTGTTATTCATCACAAGAAGATTCATGACAGCTATATTTTCGTGGTGGAATTGTGGATTTTATCTTTTGTCAAGATAAAATGACTATTTCCCCCCGTGAATGCTATTTTTCCTTTGAATTCTATTTTTTTAAATATTGCCATTTCTTCCATTTTTTTTTGTTGTGTTCCCCTGATATGTCTGTTACTAGCCTTTTTATTTTAGCATTTCCATGTCTTTTTTTGTTGGATGCATGGGTATTGGGTAGAAACTGTTAAGTTTTTTTTCTTTTGGTCTAACCAGAGAGTCTTAACACACATACCAGTAACATCTATCATCAGTACCTTTGGTCTCATTTCTTGTACACTTTCAGTTCTTACATCATTCTCTTCATGCATTTTCCTGCCTTTTATCTTTCACTGTATGGATTTGGTGTTGACGTCTTTTTCCTTACTAATGATTTCGAATGCACGCGCTGATGTTAATTCAGCATTTGATACTTGAACTTCCGTTTCTCCAATGTTTCAGAAGAGCTTACGGTGTGTGGTGGTATCCCCAGCTATGACAAGGACACGGTTACTCTTGACTTCTGTGCAATGATTGCAGCTCCATCTGGGGCTGAACTCGTGTCATTATCAAGTGCAAGTCCAGTGCTGGCTGGACAGGGGAGTCCCTGTACCAGGCTCCAAGCTGAGCCCAGCCCCCATGGGCCAGGGGGCTTCCAGGGGTGTGCATGTGTCCACGCGTGTGCACACATGTGAATAGTTCACAAGGAGGCCAACCTGTCTTCTCCCAGGAAGTGGCATTGACATGAGACTTGAAAAAGGATGGCAGGCTAGCCAAGAGCACTGTGAAGAAAGGACGTGGCATGCAGCAAGGCTTTGCGTGGGGGCGGAGCCTGGCAGGTTAGCCAGCTGGGAGCAGTGGGTGGGTGGGCATCCTGGACTTCGTCCTCAGCACTTGTAATGCACTTCTCTTACACTTGAGCTGGCTTTCCGTGGGCTTCGGATGCCCACAGTGGCGTGGCTGGGTGCAGAATGCACATATCCAGCCCTTTCTCCTCAACATCCAGTGGCCCCGTGGCTGTGTCTTTGTGTCCTGACGTTTGGTGGCCTTGGGCTCTGTGTCCCTGCGTCCTGGAGTCTGGTGGCGAATGTCTGCGCTCACGCTGACCTCTACTCCTTGATGGACAGTTTGGTTTACGTGTGTGTGTGTGTGTGTGTGTGTGTGTGTGTGTGTGTTGTGATATTTTTTGATTTGTAGTGTATTTTTCCCCCTGAATCACCCTTAGGAATAGAAAATTTCATCATGGAATATAGAATTTCAGTGTTTTGGACTGGCACCTGCTGAGCTCAGTTTGATTGTATTACTACTGCCACTACTGCTATTACTGTTGTTTCAGGGGCTTGATATTTAAACAGCAATTTCAGTTTCATAACAGAACAGGATGGGAGGCCCAGAAGAGTCCTGCATTCCCCCCGCCCCACCCGACCGTGCACTGTCCCCCCATTGAAGGGTGAATTCCGCTTCTCACCCACACACAATGTTTTCACTCTTGGTCTCTGCCTTATCCAGAAGGCCATGGAACCATCCAGAATGGTTCTATTCACTTAGGAAGATGCATGGAGCTTGCTTCTGTATCTTTTATTCATGGCTTGATAGTTCATTTTTTTAAAAGAAAACATTGAAAAAAATTTATTGAATAAAATCTCCATCATACTATCATTTCAACATGTAATCAATGCAAAAGTTTTTGAGCTATTTTTTTAACATGTTTCATTGAGTATTTGAGATTCAGTGTCTGTTTTACTCCGAGAACTTGTTCTAGGTAGGATTAAAACTACATTCGAAGGGCTCAGTAGCGACACCTGGCTGTTATATTGGACTGTCCAGGGTTAGTTTTTATTTTGATAGTTGAAGGGGCCTGTGAAAGTTGGTCCTATTTGGGGGTGCCATGTGCTTGTATGCATACACACATTGTGTAATGCAGTCAGGGTAAATATTTCTGTCTCCTCAGGCATCTAACATTTCCTCATGTATCATAAACCTCTCCAACCTTAACTGCCAGTTGTTTTTTTTCTTTGTCTACAAAAACAGACTGGGCATGAATATCCTCTGTCACCCACCATGGAATCTTATCTCCCATACAGCTGAAACTTAGGGCAACTCATCCATCTTCCTTCTCCCAAGGCCCAGCATCTATTTTTTTCAGTGCTGGCTAATATTCCACTGCCTGGATGTCCCAGCATTTGTTCATGCTGAGGGACATCTTGGTGATTTCCATTAATGTCATTATTTGGGCAGTTATGAAGAAAGCTCTACACACGTCAGCGTGGGAGGGGTTTTTGCGTGGACATACATTTCCAACTCTTGTGTAAATGCCAAGGAGTAGGGCTTTGGGGTCGTGCATAGCTTTGTGAGAAACGGCTGAGCCGTGTTTCAGAGGGCTTGTCCCCTTTTCTGTTCCCACCAAGAACGTGGGAGCTGTCTAGCGGGTGCACCTGCTGCCGGGCGTGGAGTGCTGCGGCTCTTTTGGGTTGTATGCTTTAGATTATTTCTTCTGTTCCATGCTGTACACCCAGCCTCCTCATCAGCAACACCACTAACTTATGGCATCGACCCCTGTTCTTTTTTTCTCTCTCATAGTTATATTTAAATTAATGAACTCACATATTTATGTGTTTAAGACATACACACACACTGACACTGAGAGACACATCCCATCCACTGTTTCATTCACTGAATGCAATGGCCAGGACAAGGCCAGGCTGAAACCAGGTACAGGGAACTCAATCCAGGTCTCCCAGTGGGTTGGCGTGAACCTGATTCTTGAGCCATCACCGGCTGCCTCCCAGGGTGTAGGTGAGTGAGCAGCAAGCAGCACATCGGTGCTGGAACCAGAGCTGAGTCAGACGACCTGCTCCTGGGGACACATGCCTGTCTGGCTCCTAGCAGTTGGATGTTCCTTGTGCCTCATTCTTTGGCTTTCTGGAATAGTTCAGTTGGTGCCTTCTCTGGGTCTTACTCTCTCTGCAAGGGTCAAGAGGTGTATCCCCTGAGATGGTGCTGGCCACCTGTGCCTGCAGAGAAGGGTTTTTCTATGCTGCTTCGCCGGGCCCAGCCCAATGGCTGTCATGTCTTCTATGACCCATGGTCCTATTTCTGGTTCCAATACAGAGGAGAAGCCACATGGACCCCAGGACCTGGGTCCTTGAGGGGTGCCTGTTACCTCCCAGCCCCATCGGGACCCCTCCTCGCTGGCAGCGGTGGGTTGAATCTCCTGTGCTGTGTGGCGCCAGCAGCACACTGCACTGAAGGTGCCATTTTCTGTGGAGCGAAGGCAGCTCTCTGCCACTCCCAGGGAGTATTTTAACTCCCCTGTTGGCATTTTTAGCTCCTAGAGAGTCCTTGCTTTTCTCATTTGGCTTCCATTTCACCCAACCTGCCTTTCTGGCAAGCGTCTCTGGGGCCGCATCTGCGGCCTTATCTCGCGATCTGCCAAGTCCCGGCGGTTAGAGTGGATACTTGCTTCGGGACGGGAGCGCGTGTTCCATGAATGATGATGTGTCTCCTGCACCGAGGCCATTTCCAAGACCCACCTTGGCTCCATCCTGCTTCCTTTTTTTGCAGAGCCGCTCTCCCACGCCCCCTTCATGGTTGGCTCCCTCTTAGTTCCCTAGCTTGGCTCTCTCCTGGCTTAATGTTCACCTTTTGCTGCTTGAGACAGAACCGCTGGTCAGTGTTTACCCACTAGACATAGTTCTGTTTACAATCCGCCCCCCCCGCACAGGATGTATTTACACTTTACAACTTTGCTAGCTAGAGATGGGTTCTCCTTCTCTCACTTCCTGCTGCTTCCAACAGGAAAGGAATCACTGTGGGCTCTCGGCATTTGTGGGTGGATTCAACTGATGGAAGATCAAAAATATTTCTTAAGAATTGTATCTAGTTGGGCCTGGCATGATGGCTAACCCTCCTCCTTCAAGTACTGGGATCCCAAATGGGCGCTGGTTTGTGTCCAGGCTGCTCCACTTCCCATCCAGCTCCCTGCTTGTGGCCTGGGAAAGCAGAGGAGAATGGCCCAAAGCCTTGGGATCCTGCTCCCATGTGGGAGACCCAGAAGAAGCTCCCAACTCCTGGTTTCGGATTGTTCTGGGTCTGGCTGTTCTGTCCACTTGGAGAGTGAACCATCTTTGTCTCTTCTTCTCTCTGTAAAATCTGCCTTTCCAATAAAAGTAAATACATCTTTAAAAAAATTGCACCTGGAGCCTGGGATTGTGTTCCAGTGACTGAGTTAAGCCTGCGCTGCAGCACCAGCATTGCACACAAACCCTCGTTTTTTGTGTCCTGGTTGCTCCACTTCTGATCTGACTCCCTCCTAACATACCCTAGCAAAGCAGCGAAGGATGGCCAAAGTCCGTGGGTCCCTGCCACCCATGGTGGAAGATCAGGATGGAGTTCTGAGTTCCTGGGCTTGGCCTGGTCCAGCTCCTGCCTTTGTAGCCATTTGGGGAGTGAACCAGTGGATGGAAGTGCACTCGCTGTCTCTGTGTATCTCTCCCTCCTTCTCTGTAACTCTTCATTTAAATTTTTTTTTTTCTTTCAGAAAATGCATTAGTCCTGGACATGTTAGAGTAAGGGCCCGTTCGTGCCTGTGGTTATTCACTCACTCACTCATTCATTCATGATCATGGATGAGCCCTTCTGGTGGATGAGACAGGCAAAGAGATCATCTGTCCACCGGTTCACTCCCCAAGTGGCCACAGCAGCCAAGACTGGGCCAAGCTGAAGCCCGCAGCCAGGAATTTGGTTGCTCCCTCCCACATGGCTGACAGGGGGCCCCTACGCTTGGGGCATCTTCAGGTGCATTAGTGGAGAGCTGGGCTGGGAACGGGGCAGCTGGAGACTGCTCATAGGGGTGCCAGTGTCACCAGCTGAGCTCCCCATGTCACCCCTTGGGCCCTTCATGTTGGTTTCTGACCTCTTGGGGACCAGAGACAGAAGCTCATGTGGATGCACACGGGTGTGCACACTAGTTTAAGTGTGTGTGCGCATGCATGCCTATGTGTCTCTGTGTGTGAGCATGTGCAATTCAGCCTCTGTGCTGTTGGTATTTGAGAATAGATCGTTCTTGGATATGGGGGGCATCCTGTGTCCACAAGCCCCATGGCCTCTGCGGCCGGGATGCCAGCTGCACCCACTTCACGTGTTGCCATGTGTCCTCCACGGAGCCAAGCTGCTCTTGTTGAGACCCAACAGGGGGCTGTAGAAAGGAACAAACAACACGGGCACAGGTGCCAGCAGCACCGCCTTCTAGGCCTGCAGTTGGCATCCTAAATTGCTCACACTTCTTGTTCCTGCAAAACTCCAGGTTCTGCCTCAGAATCCTTCTTAACTCTGTGGTAAGCATGATCAATGATTGGGATTGGCAGTTGGAGGAAACCCTTTTGCTGACTGTTGCTTTTCTAGGACTAGAAGAGCCCAGGATGCAGTCTTTGCCTCCCAGCCCACTGCCTTGATTCACAGTCAAGTCTTAGACTGCAATCCTTACCCATCCGAGCCTCAGTGTCCCTGAATGTGCACCCACAGGATCCAGGCTGACAGGGGAGGGGAGGAGCCCTGAAACCAGCTTGGTGGCAACTCAGGCTGTTGGAGAAATGCGCAGTGGGAACAGTCTCTCACAGGGTGCTCCGAAGGTGAACCCGTAAATAATTAGAAAGCATTTGGCCGCTCTCAAGTGCCAGATTTAATAATAGGAATAATGAAAAAGGACGGCCCTTAGAGCGGCGGGCAGGTCAGGAGCCCTGGCAGGCAGCTGCTGGCCGGCAACTGGAGCACTGCACTCAAGGCCACCATTGCCGCCTGTGCGCGGTGTAGGGCAGGTGTGGGGTAACCATGGAAATGCCCCCCTCCCACAGTGTGGACTCCACTTTCCGCCCAGTGTCTGCTTCACGCACACACACACACACACACACTCCCCTCTATCCTGGCTGCTTCCAACTTGCACAGGGGCAGGGGAATGACAAGTTGGACAGAGTCTACCTTCAGGGTGGTGGGTTCAAGTCCTGCCCCCATCACTTCCCAGATATGAGCCCCTTTCAAGCAACAGTTTCTTGCTCTATGAAATACTTAGACTTGGAGCAGTTTATTTGTGGGGTGGGACTTCAGGAAGTCTTGGAGAAGGAGAGGGGACAGCGAGATGGGACGGGGTGACTGCCTGGGAAATGGGTATTTAGCTGTGGGCAATTGCTGGGCGGAAGCTGAGCTCCAAGCAGAGAGAAAGGCTGTGGTGTCTCGGGGCTGGAGTGGCTGGGCTGGGGGAGCTGGTGATGGGGTGATGGAAGTTATGGCCTGTGTGGCTGCCCATTAGATGGGACATCAGACTGAGGTCTCCCCCTGTGTGTTGGAGGTGACCACTTGAGAGATGACGTCATTCCAGCCCTTTTTTCTCCGGGACCGTGCAGGTGGGTGGACGTGGAGAAGGAGAACTTTGCCAAGCCACCCCCTGTGGCCTTGCTCTCGGCCTGTCTCCAGAGAGGCCACTTTGTCACTCAGCATCTGGTTGGATGCCCAGTGTGCTGACCCTGATGGACGCTGTGCTGAAGAGTGTGCTGTGCCTGGGGGTGGTGGGCTCCCGCAGGAAGCCGGAGAGAAATGATTCTCTTCTGCTGTGTCCTCGCCATGCTTGGAGACTCCATTCGGGTCATTTCCTTCCCCATCTGCACCATGAGGGACTCACTTTCCACCTAGAGCTGGCGTGTGGTGGTCCAGGACAACCTTGGCTAAGACTTAAGACATATTTATAATGGGAACTCCTGTGCATGTGTAGAGGTCCTGGTGCGTATCTGGGGCCTGCTGGTAGGGTGTAACCTCTACCCCTCACTCTTTTTCATCAACCACAAATGGCCCATGGAACTCCTGCCCCGCCCTGCTATTAACCCCATGAAGGTTCACGTTAGGCAAGGAGAGGAGTCATGGCCAGGAATAAGGAATGGTTTCGGAGGAAGTGCCGCCAAGAACCCGGAGACCTGGGTCCTGTGGGAGGAGGTGATGCCTCTTGTATTTGCATTGAAAAGGCGTTAAAAAGGGCCGGTGCTGTGGCCTAGTGGCTAGAGTCCTCACCTTGAATGTGTCAGGATCCCATATGGGCGCCGGTTCCAATCCCAGCAGCTCCACTTCCCATCCAGCTTCGTGCTTGTGATTGGGAAAGCAGCCATGGACTTCCCAATGCTTTGGGATCCTGCACCCACATGGGAGACCTGGAGGAAGTTCCTGGCTCCTGGCTCCGGATCGGCGCAGCACCAGCTGATGTGGTCACTTGGGGATTGATTTATCAAACGGAAGATCTTCCTCTCTATCTCTCCTCTCTCTGTATATCTGACTTTGCAATAAAAAGAAATAAATCTAAAAAAAAGAAAAGGCATTAAAAAAAGATTCAGTTATTTTTTGTTGGAAAGGCAGATTTACAGAAAGAAGGAGAGATAGAAAGATCTTCCATCTGCTGGTTTATTACTCCCCAAGTGGCTGAAACAACTGAAGCTGAATTGATCTGAAGCCAGGAGCCAGGAGCTTCTTCCAGGTCTCCTGTGTAGGTGCAGGATCCCAAGGCTTTGGCCCATGCTCTACTGCTCTCCCAGGCCACAGGCAGGGAGCTGGATGGGAAGTGGAGCAGCCTGGACACGAACCAGCACCCATATGGGATGCCGGTGCGTCCACGGCAAGGATTTAGCTACTGAGCCATTGCTCTGAGCCCATAAATGCATTTAAAAAAGCAGTTGTCATATACAGGTAAAACAAAATGAAATAAAAAACACCACAGTCCTCAGCAGTGTGTTCTGGGAGGAGGAAAATCTATGTGCTAGGCCCGCCTCCTCCCCACGCTATGCAGGTGGACACCCTGGTGGTCAGAGAGATGGAATCATTTGCCTTGGGACTGACATTGGGGGTAGGTGTGAAGACCTCTGCACAACCTGGTACCCCAGCAATGCCTGGTTCGAGTCCTGCCTCTGCTCCCCCATCCCAGCTTCCAGCACATGTGCACCCTGGGAGGCAGCAGGGAGAGGTCAAGTCCTTGGGCCGCTGCCATCCCTGTGGGAGACCCGGATGGACCAAAGCTCCCAGCTCTCGCTTGGGCTAGCACACAGCTCTTGAGGGTCTATCTCTGTCCCTTTCGAACATCTGTCTTTGGTAGTTAGAAACTCTTGCTCTAGGGTTTCTCAGATGGTGGTAGTTTTGCACCGCTGTCCTTCAGGGACATTTTGGCTTGTTGTGATTGGATGGGCAGCTGCTGCTGGCGTCTGCGTGGGAGGCCTGATCAGGGGGGTGGGGTGCTGAGATCCTGACATGCAGAGGGACAGTGCTGGCACCCAAGTAGGGTTCTCCCCCAAAAAGGCGGGGTGTTGGCCTGAGAGACCCTGGCCGGATGTCGTGTCACTGGGATCATGTCACAAGTGCTAACCTTGGCCTCTCAGCTCCTTATCACCATCCCTGGCGCTGTCTGGGGACTGGGAACACTACGACCCTCATCTGTGGCCTCTTGGATGGCTGGTGGCTAGACCAGGCGTGGGGAGAGCCAGTGCTGTTTGTGCCATGGTCTCACTTGAGAAGATAGGTGAAAGGGGGCCGGTGCTGTGGTATAGTTGGTAAAGCCACCACCTACAGGGTTGGCATCCCTATGGGTGCTGGTTCATGTCCTGGCTGCTCCACTTTCAATCCAGCTCCCCGCTAATGCGCTAATGTGTCTGGGAAAACAATGGAGGATGGCTCAGATGTTTTGATTCCTGTCCCCACATGGGAGACAGAAGCTTCTGGCTCTGGCCCAGCCCAGCCCTGGCTGTTGTTGCTGCCACTGGGGAGTGAACCAGTGGATGGAGTGTCTCTCTCTCTCTCTCTTTGTAACTTATTTTCAAAGAAATAGATACATCTCTAGAAAAAAAAAGTGGTAGACGCTGCCAGCCTCCCTGGGCCATAATTTCCTTCTTTGAGCTGCTCCGTTTTCTCTTCGTCACAGTCTGTTGTCGCCCGTGTCTCCATGAGCAGATGTCGCTTCACGTTTTGGCAGTTTTTCATCATGGTCCTATGTGAATGGGCCAAAGCTAAAACTAGGGGTGGGCACCCACAAGATGGCAGCAAGTCAGTCACTTGAGGCATGGAGCGGGGGGGCTGAGGTGTCCCTCCAGGGTTTGCCTCCACGGGGAGCTGGGGTCAGGTCAGGACACACACCCAGGTATTCTGACCGGTTCGGGGGAGTTCTAAGTGCTGGGTTTGACACCTGCTGCGAACAGAGTGGTTTTTGTTACTTGCGTGACTTCTTTCGTATAATTGCCGGAGAGTAATTTTCTCTTTCTCTTGTCTCCTTCTCTCCCTCCCGACCGTCTTTCCTTAATTGACTTAATTGAGCAAGCTTGGAATATCAGTAAGTGGACTTGGCTTAAAATTCAGGGGGATAAAACCAGGCATGGTACCCAATTCCCTTGTCCCCAGATGTAATACCCAACATTGTGCAAACATTCGTCCATATATATTTTTTTAATCAGTACCATAACACACTTCCCACAGTTTGGCCACTGCCCTGGCTGGGGGAGCAGACTTCTGCTAGGCAAGGAGGATGGAGATGGCCTCTCCGGTGGGGTAACATTGGAGTTACCTTGAGGATAGCAGGTGTAAGGATCCTGGGGTGGGAACCAGCGGGCAGACTTGAGGGATTCCAAGGAGTCCAGTGAGCTGTTGTGGAACTGAATTGTCAGGTGATGTGGGAGGGATCTGGCTGGACTGTGACATCAAAGGTGGTCTTTCTTGAAAATGCACTGGCAGGGTTTCAAGGGCTTTGAAGCAAGGCGGTTATTGGAAGTGACTTGAGCTTGATTAAAGAGCCTTTTGCCTGCAGAGTGGGTGATCCCAGGGGGAGGCAGACAGAGCAGGGGCCGTGGGCCATGATGCCGGGAGGTTGGGGAGGCCTGCAGGAGGTTCAGCATGGGGCACAGATGGAAGGAACTAGAAGGATATGGGATCTAGTCTGAAGGTAGAGCTCTATGGGACGCGGCGACAGGTTGGATGTGGAGCGAGGGGGATGGGCTGCTAGGAGAACTCCTCTGGTTTTGGCCTGGCCAGCCAGCTGTACCCACAACTGAGATGGGGAAGATCGAGGTGGGAGTTGGGTTTTTGTTTTCATTTGCTGGTTTGGGTATTGGGTAGCTGGGGAGGGGTCGTGGATGCTGAGCTGGGCATGCTGTGTTTGTTACTGCCCTCATGACAGCTCCCAGGCAATGCCAGATAGGACCAAGGGACTGAGGAATGTGTCTCAGAGCTCAGAGATGGGGCCCCAGGCTTCAGCCCAGGACAGGCAGAGATGACCTGGGGATCACTGAGTGTGTCCCTAGTGTGTGCATCAGCATGTGTTTCTGTAGTCTTTGCCCTGCTGTTCTCACTCACTTTGTAGCTAATTTTGTAGTTTAATAACTACAAAATCAGTGCCTGTATGGAATGCTGACATTGCAAGTGGTGGCTTTACGCACCACACCACCACGCCAGACCCTATTTCATGACTTTTCTAATTTCTAGAAAGCAGACGCGGCCGGCCTGTCGTGGATGTAGAGAGATTGTGTGGCTGCTCGTATGTGCTTTCTGGAGGCTTCTTGTTTGATTGATTTGTTTTAAGTAGGATTTTTGTTCTATTTGAAAGGCAGAGAGATGGAGACAGACAGCAAAAGAGTGAGGGAGAAAGACGTGTCGTACATCCTGATTGGTTTCCCGCGTGCCCAACTGGGCCAGAGATGGGCCAGGCTGAAGCCTGGAACTCCATCTGGGTCTACCATGTGGCTGGCATGGGCCTTTTGCTGCTGTCTCCCTGGGTGCCCATGAGCCAGGAGTTGTAAACAGTTGCTGAGCTGGGACTGGGAACCCAGGCACTGCGCCAGGGGCTGCGGGTGTCCCACGAGGGTGCTCAGATGCTGAGCCAAACACTCAGCCTCTCTGCCGATGGCTTTCGCGGCTGTTTCCTGACACGCAGCAGGGAGATGGCCTTCTGGCACCCATGGTGCCGCTCGCACGCAGGTAGCACATCCTGAATCGATGGTGATATTTGCGTACGATGGTATTCACGCATCCCTCTACCTGAAACCTGCTGTCTGCCCAGGCTGGGGTAACACCTGAACTTGCCATAGAGAAGCTGGAAAGGCAGAGTCCTAGGGCACCCCCATGGCTAGGTGCACACCCTGGGGTCCCAAGCTCTTAGGCATTCTGCCTTGGGAAAATTAACAGGGCACCCATAGGAGCAGTGTTGAAGGCCTTAGGGTGGGTGTGGGCGTGGCTAGCATCCTGGGTGGTGCTGAATCCTGTCCAAGCCCAAGCCTTCCCATCCCATTCCCATGGTCCTGAGTTCCTAGTGGGATGGCTGCTGGAATAGGAAGATGAATCAGGACGTTCAAGCTGGGGTCAGCTGAATGGCATGCTTGGATGTGCTCCTGTGTGGATGCTGGTAGTGTGGCTTCAGGCTCAGCTGGATCCAGGTGCTCAGACAATGTCCTTGGGATCCAGTCTCTTCCTTCGAGCTCTCTTTGTGCTTTTTCCCTCACTATCTGTTTGAGTCCGTGATCTGCAGTTGGTTTCTCTTGCTGCAGCCCCCTTCATGTCTGTGTCTTCCCAACAGGGGGGAAGTTCTTATTTGCCCTGTTTGGGTCCAGCACTGGTCCCCTGCACCTGCCACCAAGGCTCAAGCAGTGTGGAGCTCTGAGAGGCTGGGCCCTCGTCATCTGCTGGACAGGGGTGGCGGGATCAGCCTGCTCCTGCAAGGGTCAGGGACTGAGCTGGTGCTCCCCAAAGGCACACCCGGATGAGGGGAGCAGGGATGTGCCTGGCTGAACCCCCACTTTCTCGCCAAAGTGTCTCCGCGCTTCTCTGCTTGTTAAAGTCATGCTCTTCTAAAATGGTTCCATCTGATCCTCTTATAAAATCCCTTCTTCCTCTCCCTGGCAGGTGGCTTCAGGCTCTGTGACGTTGCCCTGAACCCTGGACATTCTGGTACAGGGGTGTCTTAACTGCTTGCCCCCCTCCTTGAACTTTTAAAGGGCCAGGCATCCTCCCAACATTGTTTCTTTTTTAAAGATCTGTAACTTTTTCTTTTTAAGATTTCTTTATTTATGCGTAAGGTAGGAAGACACGCAGAGAGGGAGACACACAGAAAAAAAAAAAAGAGGAAAGAGAGAGAATCTTTCATCTCTGGTTCATTTGCTTGATGCCTCCAGCAGCTGGGGCTTGGCCAGGCTGAAACCGGGGGTCTGGTTGGGTCTCCCTCTGGGTGGCGGAGGTTCGAGCACTCAGGCCACCTTCTGCTGCCTTCCCAGGGCGCATTAACAGGGAGCTTGATCAGAAATGGAGCAAGGGCCGGGACTCGAACCGGTGCCCAATGTGGCAGTGCAGGTGGTGGCTTAATGTGCACCAGGCCCGCAAAGTAGTTTTTTAAATGTATATTCCTGGTTGAGCATCTTCTCATTCTTAGCATCAAGGCTTGCATTCTCTGTTGCATTCACAGCACAGCCAGTAAGGCCATGCCTACATGTGCACGCACACGTATATACTCTGCCCTTGTGGCGTGAGAGCCTTGCATGCCAGCACTTGGTGCTAGTGTGAGATCTGGTTTTGGCCCAGATAGTTGTATCCTAAATACCTTAGGATTTTGTCACCCATCCAGTTCTCCCTTCATCCAGTGTCCCTCCCTCATGTATTTGCCCACCCTGACCTGACCATGCACCCACCATGCTTCTGTCCACACCTGTCCATTGCCTGTCCTCTTTCCTTCTACTCATCCTGGCACCTGCTTCCCTAGCTAGCCATTTAGCTGGCCCCTGCCCACCAGAAAAACCTGTGAGGAGGTCTGTGTGATGTGGGGCACTGCCCTTAAGCGGTAAGCTACCAGGGTGGACAGGGAGGGGCCCATCCTGAGGAGGGAGATCCAGGGAGCGGAGTGGTCACAGGATGCGAGTGGGCCCCGGGATTGTGGACTGTGCCCCAGTGTTTGCCACAGCAGCCTGGGGATGCGGGGGAGCCCTGCACGTCGGGCTTGGTCGTCTTGCTTCTCAGGGGGAAAATGAGGCCCAAAGAGGCCAGGAAGCCCCTGGCCGGTGCTCATGTTGGGCTCTGTCTGCAGCTGCAGGCTGGGTGACAGGTGGTGTCATAGGAGGCTGGTGTCCTGGTGCCTACTTATCGTTTGCCCTCCAAATCACGCCCGGATGGGCGCCCTGAGAACCTGGCTGGGTGCCTGGTACCTGGTGCCACAGTGGGCTCGAGAGTTCCCAAGGGCTCTGGCGAGCCGCCCCCTCCCCCTGCCAGATAGGGAGGCAGAGCCTGCGTCCGCCCCGGGCATGCACAAGCAGAGTCCCAAGGAATCCTCTCCAGGGAGTGTGAATGGCGCTGAGCTCCACGCTGGCTTGCCCTCGCCTCCAAGGCGAGATGAGCAGGTGCAGGAGGCATTAACGACGCGGCAGTGCCTGGCAGAGGCTCACTCCTGGGTATTAAGAGCAGAGCAGAAGCATTCAAAAGGGGCACAATTGTCCTTCTCCGAGCATTGAAACCTGGCACTCTGCCGCCTGGGTTGTTCATTCTTAGTTATACCATGAGTGCTGGCTCTTGTGAGTACTACGCTGAGGTCTCTTGCAACAGTGTGGGAAAGCCTCGCACGGGATCGTGTGGCGGCGACACCTTCCCTCCCTGGGGCCAGAGGTCCACCATCTAGTCCCAGCGCTGTCTCCCACCCCTGCACCTACCCGTGGTGAGCCTCAGTTCTCTCACCTGGAGCGGCAGATGAAAAGCAGGTGCATGGGAGTGTTTCCTGTGCACCTGCTGGGGTCCTGGGCCCTTCAGGTGGAAGAACTCACAAGGCTTTCCCAGCCATACCATATCAGGGAAGCCCTTTCCCATGGGCAGATCAGGAAACTGAGGCACTGAGAGGCCCACAGCCCATTGTGGGTGAAGGTGGGATTCATGTCAGTTTGTCTGACTCCCTAGCTCCACATGGGCTTGGGTGCCAAGGTTGACGCGATAGGTGCACAGGGGTTGACCAAACATTGGCACGTAGGAGGGCTAAATTAAGCACTTGGGTCAGCTTCTGCTGCTTTCCCAGGCCATTAGCAGGGGGCTGTCTGGGAAGTGGAACAGCCAGGACTCGAACTGGTGCCTATAGGGGATGCTGGTGTCACAGGCAGCAGCTTAACCCGCTGTCCCACAATACTGGCCTCACTTGAGGTTCCTTTATTTCTCAGACACATCCTCTCTGTGTCTGTTCTATCTAATATGGCAACCCCCAGCCGCATGCGTCTATTAGATGGAAGTGGCAGTTAATGAAAATCAAATCAAACTTCAATTAAGGCCCAAATAAAATGTGAAATGAAGTTCCTTGTCGGCACTGGTCACATTTCACTTGTGGTTAGCGGCCACCAGCTTGGAAAACGCAGAGTGGCTTAGTCTGTCGCGGCCACTGTCGCCTCGGGCTGAGCTGCTCACTGCGGGAAGCCCTGAGCTCCAGTGTCAGCTTGCAGGCTGGAGTCACGGAGCCTGTATCCTCTCCTGGTCATCACCATCCCCTGAGCGTGCTGGCTGCAAGACGCCGGCACCTTTGACCCTGCCCTTCGTGCCACCCTTCCCCCTACACCCTGAGTTCCACCCAGTAGCTGGGCAGGGCTGCACATCTGCCAGCCTTGGCCCCAGAGCCACTTGCTCTTCTGATCAGCTCCCCTGCAAAGTGACCTTGCACAGATGCCCGTGAAGGTTGTCTGGCAAGGCCAAGTGCTCCCTGCCGATCCTTTATTTTGGCGTGCCTTTTGGAGTGCACCAGCACCTTCCACTTGCCATGGCACTTTTTTTTTTTTTTGGCCTGGGCTGCAGGCCGCCCTTTCTGCCTCTGTCAGTCTCTGGGGACCTAGGGGACAAGAGTGTCGTGCCCCACCACCAGCCCTCCCCTGTCCTAGCTCACGGTCCTTAGACCTGCCTGTACTCCCAGCCCTGAGGGCTCAGGCAGGGGATGTCTCTCTCCTTCATTCCTTCATTTGTTTGGAGAGCAAATTGGGCCCTGCAACTAGGGAGGGTGCCTGGGTGACTGAGACACAGCCAGCCCTCCAAGAACAGGTAGGGGTACTGGGGTGTGCGGAACCTGGAAAAGGGCTTTGGGGATGGGCCTGGCCCCTGTGGAGGTGCTTGGAGGCGGGGCTGCCATGTGTCTGTGTCATCTGCAAGGTCATGGCCCCAGCAACAAGTACCATCTGGGAAGACCACAGGCTCTCCCGGTGCCCGGGCTCAAGCTCTAGGCTGCCCAGGCCCTGGGGTCCGGGCTGCGTAATGGGAGTTGCTTCTGCAGCCCATGTGAACATTTCCCAGGTACGTGCAGGATGTGACTCTGGTTTGTTTGCTCCTCCTGGACCACCCCCCACCCCAGCCTTCCCTTCTCAGCCCCCCAGGGTTGCTCTCAAAACCCTAGGGAGCACTGGTGATATAGTACATACAGCTGCCGTGTGCAGTGTTGGAATCCCATCTGGGCCCTGGTTCGAGTTCTGATGGCTCCTCTTTCAGTTGTGCTCCCTTGCTAAAGCACATGGGGAAGCATTAGATACACTCTTTTGGTCTTCCTTCTTAAGCGAAATGAATGGAACACTTTGGTCATGCCTAAACTGGTACGGCTGTGAGGACACGGGACTCTGCCCCCTTAGGGCAAGTGAGAAAGTGACCGGAATAGCCACAGTGGCAAATGTCAGTGATGGTGGTGACCACCACACACATATGGCCAGCTCCTTGACTCCAGCAGTTGAAGCTGTTCGCTGCCCACATGGAAATCCGTCTAGGTACCCCAGTGTGTGTGCTACAGCCTCCTCCAAGGGTGAGAAAATCGAGCAGCAGACGAGACACCCTTGCAAGCGGATCTAGCCTCCATGCACAGCTTTGTTCCCCCGTTGCCTGCGGCAGCCAGCACTGCTCCAGTCAGGAGCCCTGAATGCCCTCTCTGTCTCCCACATGGCTGGCAGGGACCCAAGTGGTGGAGTCACGAGCTGCTGCGTGTTCGCAGGCAGCTGGCTTAGAAGCGGAGCTGGGACTTGAACTCACTCACTGTGAGAGAGGGGCAGGTGTCCTGGTAGCATCTCAACCCAATACAAATCTTTTTGAAATGGCAGGCTACACGAAGACTATGGAGACATGCACCAAACAGATGCGTTGCTCCATGATAGACCCCAAGCTTGACCTCACAGGACCACCTCTGAAGTCTGGAACTTGGCCATGACCTTGACAGCTCCCCTCCTGACTGCCTGTGGCCCTTCCTCTCACACTAGCTGTGGGAAACACTCACTCTCTGGGCATTTCTGCCCTTAGTTTTTTGGTTCACTATGCAGGAATACCACTGGAGCCGGGACAAGGGACATTCTGCCTCCTGCAGTTCCTGTGTACACATCACAGCAGTTCTGGTAGGACCAAGTGTGTGGGAGGCCATGCCCCACAGCTACTTTCAATATCCAGGATTAGGACAGAAAGTCCAGACAGGCTCCTGCTTAAGGGAGGCTGTTCTTTAAAAGAAATTAAGATTTATTTATTTTACTTAAAAGTCAGAATTACTGAGAGAGGGAGAATCAGAGAGACATCTTCCATCCGCTGGTTCACTCCCCAC
The DNA here is from genome assembly GCF_030435755.1 of Ochotona princeps. Lineage (NCBI taxonomy): Eukaryota > Metazoa > Chordata > Mammalia > Lagomorpha > Ochotonidae > Ochotona > Ochotona princeps. Next base: position 23,990,320 of record NC_080855.1, on the reverse strand, counting down.
GTGGCCACAATGGCCAGAGCAGGGCCAATCTGAAACCAGGAGCCAAGAGCTTCTTCTGGGACTCCCATGTGGGTGCAGGGATGCAAAGTCTTGGCCACCTTCCTTTGCTTTCCTAGGCCATAAGAAAAGGAGCTGATTGGGAAGTGCAACATGGGGTACAAACCAGTGTCCATACGGGATCCTGGCCACACAGGCAGAGGATTAGCCTGTTGAGCTACTGCTGGCCCCAAGGCATGCTGTCCTTTTTATTGGGAGAGGACCCTGGCTGTAGGGAGGGAAGTATTTTTAAGGAGATTTAGTAGGACTTAGCCACTGTTTGGATTTGTCTCGGGGAGGAATGCACTGATGCGTGATTTGGATGATTAAGTTTTAATGGAAAGAATAAATTGGGGAAAATAAGCTCCATTGGCCAGAGTTGTTGTGAGGCGAGAGGGAGGGGTGGTGTGCGCGGGGGGACCCCAAGCAGCATAGAACAGGCACCAATGAGAGGCGAGGGACACAGACCAACATGAAGGAATCCCTTCCTGGAGCAGCGAGCTGTGCTGGACTACATGCCTTGGGCTCCAGCTCTGCCCCCCCCCACCAGAATATTTCTGAATTGACATCTGTCTTCCTGGGTTTTAAATTTTTATATATTTATTTTTATAATATATTTGAGGAAGGGCACGGGGTCTGGGATGGTGATGGCCAAGCCTCAGCCACACAGTTTGATGCCTTCACCTGGTATTGGGGGCGGGGGTCAATGCACACGTGTGTTCTGGCTTTGGGAACAGAAAGGCTAAGGGAGCAAGATCCAGGACAAGCACAGCCTCATGTCTCCCTCCTGGTCCAGCACGGCCCCTGACACAGGGGTGAGTGCTGATCCAGGGCACAGTGATGCCATCACGAGCCAGATCTTTCATTCCGCTGGCAGATGTAACGTGCACTGTGTGCCAAACCCAGGCCTTGGCCAGTGTAGACCCAAAGAGACACATGATTGTTCTTTGGAGTCCTGGAAAAGGAACGGACCTCCCTGCCCCCAAGGGCATTTGCACATGCTATTCCTACTTTCTGAAATTCCAACCTCATAGCTCTCTTCCTCCCTTGCCTAACCAGACCCCATCTTCTCTTAAGAGTTCCTTTTCCAGAGAAGCTCGGCCATTCCCACGATCCAGGCCAGTCATTCTCCTCTGTAAATGTTACCAGACTCCTGGAAGCATGATTTTTCTCTTGCCTCGGATCTAATTTCAGGTTGGTAGCTGCTGGGAGCTGGCTAGTTCCACGATGACAGGTTCCTGTTTGAATGCCATGCATCCTTGCAGAATGCCTGGCATGAGAGACACCATGTCCCGTGCCTGTCACCAGTTCCCAGGTAACAGAAACTGGAACTCAGAGAGGTTGATGGGGTGTCCTGGCCTAAGACCACACAGTGTGTGAGTTCGGACACTGGGGGTTCAGCCTGTTCCCTCCAGCATCCTTGCTTTCACAGCTTTATGCAATTAGAACACCGCATGGCGCGTGCTCATGCAGGGTATTAATAGGGTCTGTTTAAGGGGTGGTGGGAGGGCAGAGGAGGGTGTGACTGACTCAGTCCGGGGGAGCAGTGGCTGCCTGGAGGAGGGGGCGGCGACCTTGAAGGCTCAGCAACTGTGGGCAATTTGGAGCAGCTACATGGAGCGCGTGGGAGCGTGACAAATGAGACCAGGCAGCAAGGCTGGCTGTGACACCCTCACTCTCCGGGGGCGTCAGGGGGTTTGGGCTGAGCTGAGCGGATAGGAAAGAGCTCCCAGAGGCTCATCAGCCGAGCAGCGGCGTAATCCAGAAGGTTCTGTTGAGGCTCTTGCCTGACCGAGGCCAGGACTGCCACTGCTGGCTGCCAGAGTTTGGCCGGGTTCATTCGGTGTCTGACAGTGGGATTTGTGGCCAACTGCATTAACTAGGATTGACAAGGCCATGGGCGACTCCTGACAAAGAAAGGAGGAGGGGAGGTGATATTGGGACCAAAGTATGATCTTTTTCCCTTCAAATGTGACACCTCAGCAGGTGCTTCCCAGAGGGCAAAGTGTGGGCAGCAGGAAGAACCTGGCAGGCCTGGGTCCCGCATGATGGTCACAGCCGACTCTAGCAGCACGCAGCCCTCTTGGATGGGCCACTGTTCCGCAGTCTCTCCTACTCCCTTTGGCATCCCTGCTTTTCCTTCCCCTCAGGTTGGTGTGTTGGTTGGCATTAGTCCCCTGGGGCCTGATGAGTCCACAGTCATGCCTGGGGAGGAGGGTACCCTGCAGGCCACTGACCTGAGTCCTGTTCAGATACAGTGGCTGGTCCGAGACAGCACCAGCACAGGACAGTTTCACCTCATGTGATGCAAGTTTCACTCCTTCCCCCCCGCCCCCCGATCTTGGCAGGTGCACTCCCAGCCAGTCCATCATCTTCAAAATCCTTTACCTCTGGGCAACCTTGTTGGAAGTTGGGGTGAGGTTTCAGTGCACCAGCAAGCCAGGATGCTATTGTGAGTGCAACTGCTTTTTCCTGGGGATTCCCCAGTAGGGAGTGAATGTGGCCAGCTTGAATGAGCCCCTATGTCCCATTAGATGCCCCCTTCTCTTGGACCCTCAGAGTGAAACCCATGAAGCCATCCCAGAAAGGGCTGGGGTAGGCACATGGGGGGACCTGCATTGCCACAGGGATGCCACTCAGACTTCTTGTCCAGCGGCAGGTGCGTTTGGGGTCTCAGTTCTATGGGAGCTGTGGTGAGCATTTTCCTGGGTCCTGCTGGGACTAGCAGCTGAGGAACAAATGGTGCCCTGTGGAGGTGCATTTGCCGCCACTGTCGTTTCCGTTATCCTCGACCCCAGGCCTCCGTAGTGGGTCTCATGTTTGCATTCCAGGGCTGGTGTGCATGAGGTCACCGGAGCATGGGCGAGCTTGCACAGGAGACTAAAAGAGGCCCATGGAAAGGAATTAGTACTGGCACGGCAGACCCTCAAAAAACTCATCTATACAGTCTGGGTTTAGTTTGTGGCTCCAGAGCCCCAGCTACTATCAGGGGCTTCCACCACCCTTAGGAGCAGGTTCCTTCAGCATCATTCCGATTGGTCACATCCCCTCTGGGATCCCAGCCCTCCTCACTAATCCTCTGTTTCCTGGGAGGCCTCTTTGGCATTTGGGGGTCTGGATTTCTCGTGGTTGACTCCCCTACTGAACGACCATATAGGGGATGAGCCTCAAGATAGGATGCTGTCCCCTTTTGGGTTTCCATAGTGACAGGGCCGCTCAGGGAGCGTCTGAGGATTTGTCTGACTCCACTGAAGGGCCGTGGGAGGTTCCCCCACACAGTGCGCAGGCTCCATGGCGCATCTGTCACCTGGCCGGCCCCTCCTCCTCCAGCCTGGGTTTTCCAAGGAGGGCTTAGTGCCTCCCTTGCTCACGCAAACCCCCCCTTAAGCCTTCCCTGAGGCCTTGGACGTGCAATCTCACATGTATGCGTGTGTGCATGCTGTATGGGTATGCACGAATGTGTGTTCACACGTGTATATATGCATAAGTGTATACCTGTTCAGGGTGTGTGTACACAGATGTGTGTGTGCAGGCAGGGCTGTGTAGACACACACAGGTGTGTGTGTGTGTGTGTGTGTGTGCACACTCTGGGACACTCCTACGTGGGCACTTGTTGAAATGCATTTCTCAGCAGTGTTATTTCTGTCCCCGAGGGCAATGCGGGGGTCAGCCAGAAGCTGGGACAAGATGTCCTCCACACCAGGTCATGCCGTGAGGTGGTCTGATGAGGTAGGCCCTTGTCCCACTTGACAGAATGAGGCTCAGGTTCCCCCACCCGGGTGAGATGTGCCCCAAGTCTTGGTTCTAGCCCTATAGACTGCAAAGCCAGACCTCTTGCTGTTGTTGCTCTGTCCCCGTGTACCTGACCTTGGATGGTCCAAGGCTGGGGGCAAGAGCAAAGTGCTGGTGTACTTCAATAGCAGATGGGGGATGGGGCTTCATACAGTTGGTGAAAATGGAAGTAAAAGACAAGTTTATTTGAGTGCAAACAATATTTCAAAAGCCATGCATAGTTTTTCCAAATATATGTTTTCCATTTTCTACTGCTTTCCCAGGCCATAAACAATGAGCTGGATTTTAAGTGGAACCCCTGGGACCAGAACCAGTGCCCTTATGGGATGCTGGCACTGCAGGTGTAAGATTAGCTTGCCTGCCATGCTGGCCCTTCAAAAATTGATTTTAAAGATGTATTTATTTTATTTATTTGGTGGGAAGAGTGGCAGGGGGTGGAGAGGGAGGAGAGAGAGAGAGAAAGAGAGGGAGAGAGCTGTTTCATATACAGGTTGACTCCCCTAATGTCTACCACAGTCAGGGCCGGGCCAGGCCAAAACCAGGAGTCAGGAGCTTTATCCAAATCTCGTACATGGATTTCAGAGGCTCAAGAACTTGAATTTTTTTTTTTTTTTTTTTTTTCCTCCCAGGATACGTTAGCAAAGAGCTGGATAGGAGGCAGAGCATTCAGGACACAACTGACACTGGGAGGTATGGGTGTCCCATGTGGCGGCTTAACGTACTGCACCACAACACCCACCCTCTGGTGGGGACACAGAGGAAGAGATACGCACAGACACATCTGTATTCCCAGGCAGGTGTGAGTGCTGCCGGTCAAGGGCAAGAGGAGGCAGGGCTGGGTGCTGCTTTGTCACCGAGGCTTGGGAAAGCCTCTGGGGTAATTGGTGGTGGGCGAGCAGGTGCAGTGTCTGAATCGGGAACATGAGTGGCCTGTGTGGCGAGCCACGAGGGGCCCCGGGATCTGGCATGCAGGAGGTGGACAGGCCCCAAAGCAACCCAGGCTCAAGGACTTCAGGCAACATGAATGTGTCCTTTTACCACAGCTGTGTTTGTTCTGGAAGCTTCTGTTGGAGTTGGGAGGTGGTGATCTGCTTGCTTGTCTTTTGCACCTGCTAGAGGCCGGTTGTATCATTGCCTTGGGTCTCCTCCTTCATCTTCAAAGCCCATACCTCTGTCCCCCGCTCCCACCCCCAGCTCTGCTCCCACATTTTCTGTCTCCCTCGGACTTCGGTCTGGACCTCCCTCAGGAAAAATCTTGGCGCATCTTCCTTCATGCCTGACCCTTAACTGAATCACCCCTACAGTGTTCATTTCACCACCCCAGGCCACGGATCACCTCTGAGGGAAGAAGCACTCTTCAACCAGCCACGGCTACAGCCAGCTCTGCAGGTGTGGGGCTGATGTGGCACTGGGTCATCCAGCGCTAGTAGCCCCCAGGTGTCTCCTTACCAGGGCACAGTCATCTCTTGGCTTTTCTCACTGTCTTCAGACACTGTGTAGGCTCCGCAGACTGTTGCGTTGGCTTCAGCCCTGTCCCTGAGGGGAACCCAAGGACACAGCCCTTCCTCGCCAGGGCTTTCCCCAGGCAGGCTGGGCTGGTCGATCAGATGGCCCACTCCCACCTGCTTGGGGGTTTCAGAATGTGTCTTTGTTTTTTTTGTTTGTTTTGTGACTGTTGTTCTAGATGACCACAAGCCTGTTTTACAGATCACCCCACAGCCCTACAGGTCTGAAGTCCAGTGCAATTTCAAAGCCCAAGTTTTGGTAGGCAGCGTTGCTCGCCAGATCCTCTAAGCAGGATCTTTCTCTGCCTCCCTGGCTGTGGGCAGCACTCAGCTTCTCAGGGTCACTGACCCGAGGGCCTTGTCTTCTCGCTGGCCACACACACTGCAGGCTGCTCCCCATGCTTCCAGGTCCCTGGCCTCTGTCCATCTCCAAAGCCCTCTGCATGTGGGCGGAGACATGGTCTCCTGGGAGCTTCTGCTCGTTCTGTGGCCGACCAGGACACACCATTCTAAGATTCAGGCTTCTAGATTATGTCAGCCTCCTTGGCTATTTTGGCATGATCTGTCCAGCTGCAGCCCTGGTCACGTGGTCATGTGGTTGCCTGTGCAAGGTCCCTCCTGTTGTAGAAGTAACGCTTCTATATTTATGGGCTCCCAGTGGGGAGAGTGTGGACATTTTTGGAGGACGTTGTGCTTACCACGTGGAGCAGTGTTAACGACCGTGATGCACGGATGCTGCCTAAGCCTTTACCAGGCACAGCCCTTACGTTTGGAAGCTCACTGAATTCCCAGGAGGAGCTTCCAAGCAAGCTTTCATGCCTCTTTCATTGGTAGGGAGGCTGAGGCACAGAGTGGGCAAGTGACCTCATGGGTGGCATTGTGTCACATCCACTCCCATTCCTGTGTTGAAATCTTAGCTCTCAGTGCCTCAGGAGGGGACCTTACTGGGACGTGGTGTTTTTTATACAAGTGGGTGAGTCAAAATGAAGTCCTACTGGGGGCCAGAGTTGTGGTGCAGAGGTGGAACTGCCGCTTGCAACACCTGCAACTCCTATGGCAGCACCAGCTTGTCCTGGCTGCTCCATTTCCGAGCCAGCTCCCTGCTGAGCCAGCTCCCTGCTGAAGCACCTGCAAGAATAGCAGATCATGGCCCAGGTGTGTGGACCCCTGCCTTCCACCCACTAGGAGATCTGGATGGAGTTCCTGGTTCCTGACTTGGACCTGGTCTAGCCCTGGATGTTGTAGGCATTCTGGGGGTCAGAAGGCTTCTCAGTCTCTGTAATTCTACCTTTCCTTTTGTACCAAATCAAAGAAAATCTTCCCCTAAGAAATAAAACAAAGTCATTCCAGTGGTCCCAATCTGATAGGAATGGTGTCTTTATAAAGTGGGGAAACCAAGAACCACTCCACCTCCCTGCAGGTAGAGCAGATACTGTGTGGAGGTGAAGCCTTCCCTGGCTAGGTCAAGGACAGGCGCTGGGCATGGGTCCTGTCCCATGGACCTCAGGGGGCCCCAGCCCAGCTGCCACCTTGCTGTCTGGGTTAGACTGCTTGTAGCTCAGCTGATTCTGCTGAGGTCCCACGGTGCTCTCTCACTCAGAACCCACGCTCTTTCTTTTCTTTTTAAGATTTATTTACTTGAAAGGCAGAGTTACAGAGAGGGAAAGAGGGGAGAGAGATTTTCTGTTTGTTGGTCCTCCACTCTGCCATGGCTGCAATAGTTAGTGGAAGCCACGGTGTCCCCCATGGGTGGAAGGGGCCCAAGCACTTGGGCCATCATCTGCTGCCTTCCCAGAGGCACTTGCAGGGAGCTGGATGGGAAGTGCAGCAGCCAGAGATCAAATCGGTTCTCATATGCCACTGGCATTGTAGGCAGTTACTTCACCGACTACACCCTCGCACCGACTCCAGGGCCCCTCACTCTTACCCCAGGCTAATCTGACCCTGTAGATGACCCCAGCTGCAGGGGAAGGGGGACAGACTTCCTGGATGAAGGAGTTGGAGGGCCTATAGGACTGGTTTACCTCCTGGGTCCCCTCCCACCAGACCTGTGTTTAAGTGCTTCTCTGTGGGGCTCACCGTCCTGCCTTAAGGGTCTGTTGTGGTTCAGATTCCCCGTCCCCTGGTATGGTGTGTGTGTGTGTGTGTGTGTGTGTGTGTGTGTGTGTGTGCACATGCTGTGGCTGGAGGAGGCGCCCTATCATAAACCAGGTCCCATGTTGGAAACGCCGGCCCAGGAGCTTGTTTCACAGGAGGGTGACTTCCTTCCATCTCTCTGCTTTTTTTTCCTTTTTAAACATTGTATTTATTATCTCTGCCACCACACAATGTCCCTTGATGTGTTTCGTGCTGTGAAGAGACAGCCCCTGCCACCTAGTCGCACGCTGTGGCTGACAGCATCTGTATCAGGTGTGCACACACACACACACACGTGCACACACTGTTGTCAAGCATACAGACGTCACTGGCTGCTAGGAACAGCCCCCGGATGCAAGCCCTGTCTTTCATGGAAGAAGGATGGGAAATTCCACTTTCTTGCAGGGGAACAGGTGGTGCAGACAGACAAAGTCCAGAGAGGCTCTAGGGACTTCCTTGGGCTGAGCTTGTGGCTCACCAGCAACTTGGTCTAGGTGCCTTGCAGTTCTGCAAACTTTTTTTACCTGCCTGGTCTGCTGGTGGAGGTGGCAATGGCTTAGTAGGTAACCCACAGAGAGAAGAGTAAAGGGTGATGGGGGAGGGCAAGGGAGCAAACTATGTGAATAATGCACCTGCTGAATAATCAACCGATTGAGAATTGACTTGTCATTGCACTTGTCTTAGCATGGAGATGCTGACGCTGGAGGATGGGGCAGCAGGCAGAAAGGGGAGGTGGGGTTGGGAGAGAGGACGCTGGATCTGAATGAAGGCTAAGCTTAGGCACTGGGGGAGGGGACGTTTGTACAGCATTTTCAGCCACAAGGGCAAAAAGCTCCCCATGGTTAGGGACGGGGGTGCGGTGTGGGGATGGGGAGGAGAGGAAGACACAGAGGCAGGAGGGAGCAATATTTTTCACCTGAGCAGTAAACAAGTGCCAAGTTAACCCCCTCAGAAATGACACTTGGAGAGTATCTGCAGGAAGCTCAGAGAGCCGCACAGCCTGTTAGAGTGATTGGTTTTGTTCAAGCTTCATCCGAGGCTTGCTTTAAAAAATAAATTTGGTTTCCCCTCTCACAACAGTCTAGAGGGGAGAGTCAGCATATCCCAACCATCTCATGTCATCAGCTAGACGCCTGTGAGCAAAGTGGTAATGGCGGGGCTCGATAAATAGATCGTGGGGTGCGAGACTCAGCCAGCGCCCTGCTGCCTCCTTGAAGGTTAGCTGTTGGGTGGTTGGGGGAATGTCCCAAGAGTGGCTTCCCTTCAGCCACACCACCAGGACCCCGGCTGTGCTTGTTGTGACAGTCTGATGTTTTCAGGTGCACATCATGTGTGTGAATGTGCGCAAACAACTGTTAAGAACTTGGCTTGCACAGTGAGTGTTGGGTGCTGCCATTAGGATGCTGTTTGCAATGCCTGTATCCCATAGCTAAGTGCCTCAGTTCGAGTCCTAACTCTGCTCTTACTTCCAACTCTCTGGTAATGTGCATCCTGGGAGGTGGCAGGTGATGGTTCTAGTACTTGGGTCCCTGCCACCCATGTGGAAGATATTAATGGAACTCCAGATTTCTGGCTTTAGCCTAGCCAAGGCCTCGCTGTTGTGAGCACTTGGGAAGTGGTTTGGAGCTCCCTCCCTATTTTCTGCCTTTCAAATACATGAAATAAAAAAAAATTAAAAACCAGAGCTTGGTTGTGCAGACAGATAGACCTGCCACTGACTGTCCACTTGCACACACAAGCTTCAGGACCTTGGACAGCTCCATGACCCCACCCCTCTGTGTCTACCAACTGTCAAGTGAGGAGATGACCTTTGTAGATGCCATGGCTGTGCTGATCCATAGCCCTGAACTCTTCTGTGTTTGCCAATCTCCTTTGCTCTTGGGTTGGCCATGGGCCAGATCTGGCCAAAGTGTGTGAGTAGAAGAGAGATACATATTACTTCCGAGTGAGAGAGTAAGTCTACAGTGTTTCTGTTTTGAAGGGACTTCAGACAATCCAAAGGAAGTTCACTGTAAAGCTATTCCGGTGCAACAAGATGAAATTCATGCAGAGAGGAATCTTCAGAAAAGTGTGGGAAACGAGGATGTGGAAAAAAAAAAGACTAGGCATGTATTTCAACATTTTTGCATTGAGACAAACTTTTCTTTTAATTCTCTTTCCCAGCAACTTTTTGAAGTCCTTGAGTGTGGTGCCACTGATGCTATAGAAAGAACCTGGGGCCCTGAGTCATGAATGGAGGAAAGATGCACAGCCGGCCAACCAAGAGGCCTTGGTGATTTGGAAATGTTGGTCAGCTCAGCTAGGACTAACTTCCCCAAAGAAATACACAAGGACGCCCCGGAGAGCCACTGGAAAAACACAAAGGAGGGAGGCCAAGCATTGAAGAGCTCAGCAAGGTGTCTGACATGTACAAACTGTGGAATCATCTTAGAGATGTGTGTATGAATGTATTGTTTCCACAAGCATGAAGACAGCCAATGACTGTCACGGCTAGCTGTGTGGAATAGCAGTGCCCTGTGAGCTCACATTTTTGGGTTGCGGATTGTACTCCACGCACTCTTTTGCATCAGTATTTATCCTTTGTGGAAGAGGGGCACCAGGCATCGTGATGAGCAGTGAGGCTGTGCAGTTAGAAACATCCCTTTGGGAGCCAGTGTTGTGATGCAGCGGGTTAAATCATCCAATCGAGCTCCCTGCTGATGTACATAGGAAGGCAGTGGATAATGAAGCAAGTGCTTGGGGGCTCTGGTACCCAGGTGGGAGACCAGGATGGAGTTCTGGGCTCCTGGTTTGATAGATGTGGACGTTTGAGGAGTGGACCAAAGCATATCTTATCTTTGCCTTTCCAATAAATCAGTTGGGCCTCATGGCGGTGGCCCATTGAGTAAAGCTGCAGCTTGCAATGTGAGCATTCCATATCAGAGCATACCTTGTGGGGTCCTAGCTACTCTGCTTTCAACCTAACTTCCTGCTAATGTGCCTGGGAAGCAGCACATGAGGCCCTAAGTCCTGGGGTTCTTGTGGCTCTTGGCTTTGTCCTGGTCTCATCCTGGTTGTTTGGGGAGTGAGCCAGCAGCTGAATGATCTTTCTCTCTTTCAAATAAGTGAATTGGTCTTAAAATATATACAATACAAGAAAGGAAAAAGGTGTCTTAAAAAGTCAATTTTTTACTCACAAATTACAAACTATAGAGAAATGTGAAGATATTTCAAAAAGTTCATGGGAAAAATGGAGTTAAAAGGGAAGTTTATTTCGGTGCAAAGAAAGTTTTGAAAGCCATGCATAGGTTTTTCATAAATATACATTTTCCATGAACTTTTTGAAGATTCCACATGTAACAACACATCACTCAAATGCCCAGGGACAGGTGGCATTTTGTGGGGTCTTCTGCAAGGGTCCACAGTGTCACTGATTCTGCTTAGTGGGCATCGACGGGGGGTGGGACTTCATGGGAGAGGGGGCCTTTGAGTTCATCCTTGGAGGTTGAGTAGGAATTGGTCAGGAGAGGAAGAGCAGTTCAAGCATGGGATGGATCTGATGCCTTGGTGTGCTGTGTTTGGTGAGCTAGGACAAACGCTTTGGTGGTTGGAGCTGTGGGAAGTTGAGATTGGTGGAATCATGTCCCTCTTCCAGCATGCTGCATCATCAACCCCAAGGCCTGGCACTGTATGACTTGCCAGGAGGCGAGAAGAGTGTTCTTTAGAGGCGAACACCTCAAGGGGTTTGAGAGAGAGAGACCGTCCTGGATTTTCCAGATGGGCTCAGCCCACGGCCAACTCTCCCAATTGTGGTCAGATGCACATCTGGAAAGAAAAGTGATGGACTGGAGTGGTCTGGAAAGACCAGGGACGGTGGGCGGCCAGGGAGTGCCAGGAAGGGCAAGGAGATGGGATGCGGTCACGGGAGCTTAGTGGCACAAACACCTTGACATTGGTTGGTGAGACCCAGGACATCTGACTCGTGAAATTTGGGATTAAACCTTGGCATTGGCTGAAGCTGTGAGATTGGTGATGACTTGTCTCCCATCCAAATACTAACCGGGCCCGACCTTGCTTAACTTCCGAGATCAGACGAGACCACACACGTTCAGGGTGGTTTGGCCTTAGACAATTGGTGATGACTTGTTACAGAAGGTGCTAGGCAATGAATATAGTATCTGATAGAGAAGGTCAGAAGCCCACACTGGACAGATCTTGAACTTGAGTAGGTCTTGAGCACCCACCCCGTCCCACTGAGAGTCTTGAACTTGAACAAGGTGCCCATTTTCGTGTAGTGTTAACATTCTCAGTAAGTGTTAATACTCTGGGTTAATATTCTGAGAGCAAGTGGGAGAACCACCTTGTTCATTTTAATGAGGATGAATCTTGCAAAAATTGAATGTACATTTCTGACTTAATTAATGGAAATTTTAGGTTCTTTTCCAAGCCTTGGCTGTGAAAATAAATGCTGTCATGAGTGATCTTGACCCGGTGTCATGTTGCACACGTGGAGGAGGAATTCCAAGAAATGCAACTGTCAGGGCCCAGAGAACAAGTGATGTCTCTAGGAATCTGCAGTTTGAGGACATGGCCCAGGGTAGGTGGGTTCCAGAGGGAAGAGAGGCCTGTGGGGCTTGCTGGATCAGGTGCAGCAGATCTGAGCTCCTGGGTGACCTTGGAGGTGCTGGAGACAAGGAGGCCTGGGGAGAGGCTGAGGCTGTGGGGCAAGAGGGGTGTGTGTGTGTGTGTGTGCGCGCGCGCGCGCGCGCGCGCGCGAGAGAGAGAGAGGCATGCAGAGGTGGTGGAGAGGTGGGTGTGTGTACGTCAATTTTTTCTGTTGCTTCTGCTTCTTCAGGGTTCCTGGGTTGGAAAGACCCCAGAGGGCTTGAGGGAGGCACCCACTTTGGGACCCACCTGCCAGGTGTGAATTCTAGTCTCCATCACCTTCTGTCTGTGTTTTGGCCCCGGGGGAGGTGAGGAACTCTGTGGCGTTGAGGAAGTGGGGGAAAGAACTTGTACTGCTGTCACCTCTAAGCATGTGTCTGCAGTGTTTGACCTTGTGGCTGGCGTCTGACCACCTGCGTGGTGATGTCTGTGTGAGTTTTTTTTTTTTTTTTTTTTTTTTTTTAACATCAAGATGCTCCAAGTGGTTCACCTCGGCTGTGTGCTTACCCTGGCTCCTCGCTCGCCACGGCAGTTGCACAACAGATTCTTCAGCCTTAGGTGTGTTTTTATTCCTCCCCGGTGTTATAGTTGGATTGGGATTTGACTCCCCAGACTCACTTACTAATGGTTGGTTGCTGGATTGAGCATGATTGTGTGGGAAGTGGGTCTCATGGGAGGTCTTCAGCTCACGGGGGCTCACCTTGGGAGGATGGTTCTCCCAGGAGGGTTGGCTTTTTAAGGCCCATGCGTCTCCCCTTCCGGGCTTGCTGTGGACTCCCTGTCTACACGTCTCCTGCCACAGACACCAGAGACTGTCGGGGTTGCCGATCTTAGACTGTGAACCTTCCAAACTGTCAATGGGTGCAGACCTTCCCTCTCGTTCCTCTTATGTATGTATGTGCTTCAAGTACGGAAAAGCTGACTCATGCCCCTGAGCAAAAGGTGGTGATGGGAAGGTGGCCGGTTGAGGTCACCTCGATTTTCCAAGGCTGGCTCATGCCTTCTGTGTGCTCCAAGCATGCTCATGCCTGAGCACAACTGCCCATGTCCTGATGCTTGAATGGGGGCACATGCACCTGTTGTGTGTTTCTCTGGAAGCCTCGCAGGGAATGAGTCTCCCTAAGAGGACTCCTGACTCCTCCTGAGGCTGCTAGGATTGCTCAGTGGCCACTGCATGGAGATGCTATTGGAAGACCATGAACAGAAAATGATACAATTTTGGAGCCAGGAAGTTTGGCTCACAACTCCAGGGCAGTCAGCCAGAAGATTCTCTTCCTGTGTCTGTTTGGGATACTTGTAACTCTAAAAATATCTGTGGCTGCTGTGTACATTAGCACAGGCTGTGCACTGCATGACTCCGGGGAATGTGGCTGGGATGAACCATGGTGAGAATTGTACCTCAGATTTGGGGCAGTTGAGGTGGGGAGGTGGGAACCTGCAGACTCTTGTTTGGAGAGGGCCCAGGAGCAGAGAATTCACCCACCCCCACAAATTTCCCAGATTTTTGGTCACTCAGATGTCACCTCCCTAAGTGAATTGGTACCTACTCATCACTGTTGTACTAGGATTTTGTTGCTGTTCTGCATTGGCTGACATTTCGCTTACATTCTTGGGCTAGAGAGGGAAGCTTTGTGTCACAATTTGAAGTGGCAGACCAATACAACTTGTCAACAATAAGATATTAAGACATGGGGCTGACCAGGTGACTCAGTAGGCTAATCCTTCACCTGCAAGTGCCAACGGCCCATATAGTTCATGTCCTGGCTTTTCCAATTCTCATCCAGCTCCCTGCCTGTGGCCTTGGAGGGCAGTGGAGGATGGCTCAGGTCCTTGGTGCCCTGTGCCTGCATGGAAGACCTGGATAATGCTCCTGGATCCTGGCTTCGATCGGTTCAGCTGTGGCTATTGTGGCCATTTAGGGAGTGAACCAGTGGATGGGAGATTTTTCTCTCAGTCTCTCCTTGTCTCTGTGTAGTGCTGCCTTTCCAATAAAAGTAAATACATCTTTAAAAAACAAAGTAGACACATGTGTTCATGCATGCAGTGTGTGTGTGTGTGTGCATGTGTGGATGTAAAACAGGGGTTTAGCTGGATGTGCTGGTCTTTTCTCTCCCTTCCTAAAATAACAGACCGGTGGACAAGTGGTAGAGTGGTGATAAGGTTAGGGGGCACAGAGCCAGTGTTCTCCCGAAAGTACCCCACAGGATTGTCAGGGCAAGGAGAGGAAGAGTGGTATTCCAGGGAGCCATTGCCATCACTCAACACCACATCCTCCCAGAGGAGTTCCTGAGGGACTCAACGGCACCCTGGCCCGTCCCGGTCCTCCGTGGGCTGCTTAGATGCTTCTGTAGAACCCTCACAGGGTGACCCAAGCCTGTCCTAGCTTGGCACTCCTGGAACATTTAATGCCACCACGAGGAGCTTTTCTGAGGCTGAGCTCGGACAGGTCCTGCTCGTTGGGCACGTGGGATTTTGGTCTGCTTCCTGGGGCCAAGCTGTGTCCATTAGCTCCTTCCTAATCAATGCCCTCCTTCCAAATGTGATGGAAAGTGAGAGACCTGGATGTAGGAAACCTGCCTCCACTGTTCACAAGTAAGCTGGAGCCAGCAAGCTTCAACCTGAGAATTCTTACTTCTGTCATTTGCACCATACTGCCTCTCCTTGTCAGCCCACAGTATCCACAGTGTAAGCTTCTTCGGGCCTCAGTTTCGCCATCTGTGTAGTGGGAATCATCATCGTACCTGGCTGATATGAGAATGAGGCTAGTGAGTGCAGATGGCCCTGGAAAGTGGCCTTGGGGGACATGGTGCTGTGCTCAGTGACAACCACCAATAGCTTTTCCTGTAGCCAGGGATTGGGGGAGGGGGAACCCTCAGTCACAAGACAAAAGACTTGAGGTTGACAAAAGACTTCAGCTTGTGATAAGTTCTCAGAGCACCCTGTATCCGAGGACAGCTCCCTGCTCCTGGGCACCTGGGGGAGGGGGCAGCAGGGGACTGAACCACCCAAACACCTGCTGCCCACGTGGGAGGCCCGGATTGCATTGTCCGCCTTCAGTCTGGCTTCGCCTTGGTGTCTGTGGGCCTTTGGGGGAGTGAATCAGCAGGTGAGAACTTGCCCTCTATCTGCCTTCCACATACATAGATGATTAATTAAATAAACACCTTTTAAAGTGCAGAAACAAGACTGAAATATTGAAAAAAAAAAGATTTGCCTTGCTGTAAGCAACTCCAACATATGGATCACATAAAACAACCACAATCACTTTTATTTATTAAGTCCCCTTGAAAGATGATGATGATAATAGCGAGTGCTGATGGTATGATCTCATCCAACAGTTCTCTCTGGATGAGGGGACCTCAACATGTTCACCAAAAGTGGCACTAAAGCAGTTTCTTTTGGTGCAGTTTTCCCCCCTGAAATTTCTACATATGAGGAATCTGTAAGCGTCATGTTGTAAAGCTTTGCATTTCTTTCTAAGAGACATCCCCTCTAACTCCATTTTCTGCAAACTGTTTTGCCATGGCTTCATAGGTTTTCCCGTGATCTCCAGCTAACCTATGTTGGGGGGGCGGGCAGCATCTGCTGCACCTGATATGGTGCAGGTAAGGGTGCCCATTTTACAGCTGTGTAAATTGGGGCTCTCGATCTCAGAGCTTGAAAATGACAGAGCTTGAATTTGACGGGCTCCCAGCTCTGAGCTGCTCCCGGTTTTAGATTCTCCGGCTTGGAAATTCTTAAGAACAAATCCTTTTGTTGGGTTTACCGGCTGTACCCCCAGATGCCCAAATGAGGGGTTTCTGGAGGCTGTGACGAGTTGGCTGTGATACCTGGCAGTTTGTCTACAGTCTCTCATCCACTTGCAGGCACCATTATCCCCAGAATATGGGACCCCCCCTCCCACACTTTACCCCTCTCACACACACTTTGGATTCCTGCCAGAAACCAAGGCATGGTACCATCTGTAAGAGATAAATAAATCAAAATATCATCAGCAGATAAGTGTGTGCCATCTGCTGCCCTGTCAGTTGAACTGGCAGAGGCCTCGGGAGGACTCTGAGCCAGAGCTTGCCAGGGCTGTGCCGCCGGCCTGGGGAGTGAGAGGAGAAGCTTCACGCAGGAGCACTTGGCATTCTGTTTTCCTGCCTACCTCCTCTGCTGAATTCCTTCAATCCAGCCAGCCAAGGTGGGGGAACTTTGGCCCTTGCCAAACAGTGAAAAAAATCATCTCTCATCAGCCTGGTGTGTGGGGAGTGAGGACCGCTGCTTCCGCCAGCCTCTCCATGAGTCAAAAGCATCTATTGTGGAGAATATGAACTGTGCACCTGCTGGGAGGCTGGGCTCCCTGTGCAGGCTAGAAGCACACAGGTTTGGGTCCTGTGGGTTGTGCATCTTGAAAAGCGTCCCTCTCTAGAAGGCTATTGATGCTTCCTGCCCTACGGGGAGCCCTTTTGTTGAGGGCATCTGGGGCTTCCTTTGAGAGGCATAGATTTTTCTAGGACCTGTCTAGACCTCTACCAAGGGGTCATACAGAGCAGTGGCCAGATCAAAGTCTGTGTCCCAGATCATCTTGATTAGGATCCTGGCTCCACCACTAGCTGACTGAATCAACCTTCCTGAGTCTTGGTTTGTCCATCTGTAAAATGGGGGTGGTGGTGGGTGCACCTGCTGTTGTGGAGACTGGTGGGTTATATAAAGCCCAGGGCTTGGCATCGAGAAGGTGGCCAATCTTTGTGAGCCCATGCTGTTTGTTGGCCGATTCACCGAGACTCACATTGTTGTCCCTCCCCCACCACTGCATCCTCCCCTGGGTAGACACCTCAGTTACACCATCTGGTGGGCATAGAATTCAAGTCACGATCCTCAGACCTGGGGTGTGGGGGATCCAGCCAAACATGAGGGGCTCCTCAGTGTCCCTCTCTATCCTGCTTGCCTGCGTCTCTTCCACTGCCAGCCAAGACCTGGGCTTGTCCGTGCCAAGGGCAGCCTGGCCGGCCTGGGACGCTGTGCACACCATCGGGCATCAGGCATCTGCCTCTGGCTGCCTCTCCCTGTTCCACGCAGGGCCCTGCCAGGTTCTTCCACCTGCTCGAGCTGGAGCTGTGGAATGACAGCTTCTTACTCTGGGAAGCCTCCCAGGCCCTCCTGGGAGAGGAGGGAAGCATGTGTGTGTGTGTGTGTCTAACGCAGGACGCAGGGAGGGGATGAAGACAGCTCTTACGGAGGGCCAGACACTTGGGCACATTCCCTCCTGCCTGGATCTTATGTACACAGGTTAGAAGACAGGTGCTGGGTACCCCCTTACTCAGGGTGCTGCTTCTAATAGTTTCAGGTACCTAGTGGCAACTGCAGTAAGGGAATGTGCCGTGTAACATTCCAGGAAGAAGCAATTCATCCATTTGAAGGTGTAAGCCACTCTGAGTGGCGTGATGGGCATCTTGCGCTGTCCTCCCTCCTTCTTGCCCAGCACGTGAGCCCTCCCTGTGTGCAGTGTGTCCACTCTGTGTACGCTGCCTACCTGTTGGTCATTTTGCAGGTGTCTCAGTGATCCTGCTATTGTATTCAAGTACGAGATGAGCCCACGGTCACATGCCTTTTCTTCTTTTATTACTGGCTGTCCTTGTCCGTTTCTTACTGTGCTTAGCTTACAAAGAACACTCTGCTGTGGGTCTGTGTGTGGAGGGCCAACACGATCTACTGAGGGTTCGGTGTTATCTGCCATTTCAGGTGTCCGTTGGGCTCGTGGTGTCTCTAGGGATAAGGCGGACGGACATCTGTCCTCCAGTGGTTTCTGTTCGGCAGGTGGAGTTAAAAGGCTCAATAAGCTGAGCTGCTCGCAGAGGGGGCGTGGCGGGAGGAGGAGCAGGGTGGCCTTCTGAGCCCAACTCTCTCTGTGAGTACCCCCCATTCCAGAGGGGGAGCCCACGGAACATGACAGGCATCCTTGGGGCTGGGGGTTCGTACTTCAAACTGCCCTCTGTGCAAACATTGTCATTTTTTAAAGTAGCAGAGAGGAGGACAACACACGCACACACACGCACACACACACACACACATACACACAGAGATTCCAGCTGTTGGTTTGTGTTCCAAATATTGGCGATGGTCAGAGCTGAGCTGATCAGGAGTCAGGAGCTTCTTTCTGTCTCCCAGGCAGGTGCAGGGTCCCAAGGACTTGGGTCATCCTCTGCTGGTTTCCCAGGCCAAGCAGAGAACTGGATCAGAAGTGGAGCAGCTAGGACATGAACTAGTGTCCATATGGCATGCCGGTACCCCAGGTACAGGCTTAGCTTTATATACCACTGCACAGACCCCATGATTGGATTTCTTAAACATGTGATTTAGTTGCTGATTTTCCAATCTGTGTTTTATTTATTTGAAAGGCAGAGACACACACACACAGCGATAGAGATCTATGCTCTGTCTCCCAAATGCCTACAAAAAGCCAGGAAACTCCATCCTGGTCTCTCACGTGGCTCGCAGGGAGGGACATAAGCTGCCTCCCAAGATGCGTACTAGAGGGGAACAGAGATCTGAACAGAGCGAGGAAAGGAGCACACTCTCTGGTCTAGAACGAGGTTGCCCCGAGTGGCCACTTCACTACTGTGTCCAACCCTGCCTGTGTCTCCAATTTACATTGTAGGTGACATTTTGTTTTCTGTCTACTTCCTCATTTAGCCCCAGGAGGCTGGAGTGATGGTCCATTCCTGGCAAAGGAACTGCCAGCTAGGAAACCCTCAAATCATTTGTTACCCACAGCCCGTGGCCAGCAGACTGCAGAGCTGGGATTTGAACTCAGGTCCGTGTCAGACCAGAGCCCAGGCCAGGTGCTGCACCATGCCCTCCCTCGTGCTCCTGGCTGTCTCCTCTCCCCCCCACCACTGGCTGCCATGTACACACGAGCTTCTTTCTCAATTAGACCTGGCCTGGTGGAGGGAAGACCTTGCGTGACATTCCTGGAATCAGGCCTGGGTACAGAGCCAGAGCCAGGCGGCCTTGACCGGGTCCTGGAGTCTGTGCTGGATTCCTGGAAGTCTCATTTCAGCTAAGGGCCTGTGCCAGCCTCTTTCGGTTTCGGTGTCCCTGTGCCCATTGCCAGGCCACTTCTGAGCCCACTCCCCTCTCCCTGACCTGAGATGGTGGTGGGTCAGAGGGGTCAGCAAGGTGGAAGAGGAGGGTCAAGTTTGCGGTCAAGGTCGGATGTGTTTTATTCCCATGTTGCAGCCCAAGCCTGCTAAGGTGCGGCCACCAGCAGCTCTAGGAGCAAACACCTCCCGGCGTGTCTTGTCTGAGCAGCCACGTGCGCCCTTCAAAAGGACATTTCCCTTCCAATGTCTGGGATTTGTGTCAAAATAACCCCATGCTGGTGAGGTGGACAGCCGGGTGTGAGGCAGCCGCCACCGCCGGCTGCGACTTGACAGTTCCTGGGGTTGGGGACACGAGGCTGGTTGTCTCTACTTTCGTCAAAGATGGAAATTACCATCCAAGAGATCTTTCAGAGTCCGCCTGATCTGGCTGGGGCGTGCCCCTGGGCCCCTGCTCCACTTCTGGACAAGTGAGCACCCCTGTAAAAGGGAAAGTTCTGGAAGGACACAGCCTCCGGGCTGGATCCTGATGTTGCTGCTTGCTGACTGTGTAACCTCGGGCAGGGCAGCCTTGCAGACTCAGGTTCCTCCTCCTGATGCTGGGGCGTGTATTCTGGCTTCACACACTCATGCTCCCCATATTAGGTACTTTTCCTGGCCTGGATGGGCCTTGGAGGTGTCCAGGACCCCAGATCAAAGGCAGCAGAATGACCCGGAGCCTGCACCTGCTGGTGTGAGATGTGCCACTCCTACAGCCCTGCAGATGTCACTCTGGACCCCAGGTGGAAGGCGACAGTGGGACGAGAGATACTGTGATAAGATTCCGGGAGAGCATCAACCCCTGGAGAGGGTTCATGGCTGGGTGCTGGTGGCCGTGCAGGTGGCATACCTGTTGGGCCTCTGGGTCTCCTGTCACTTGGATTCTCCCAGGGCAACGCACCCACAGGGAATCAGAGGGCAGAGGAGGGAAGGTCAGGCTAGTGCCCCATTCCTACTGTCCTCCCTCTGTGATTGTGACGATGACTGCTGTCTGCCAGGGGCAGCTCTCAGTATGCACCACCCCCCCCGACCCTGCCCTGCCCACAGCCGCAGCCATGACTCTGGAGCACTGGGGTAAAGGCAGATCCCAGGCCTTGTTCCTGCTTGTCCCTTGTCCTGATGCCTGCTGAAGTGTGCCCACAGAACCTGGCAGAGGAAGCTCTGGGGTTTCACCCTCTGTAGACACCTGTCCCTACTCTGCATTGTGGTCCTGGGGTGGTCAGGGCTGCTCAGGGTACTGGCCTCTCTGTCCTGTCCACACTGCCATCAAGAGACCTTTCTGACAGTCCTCAGCAGGTGCTGGGTGGGCTCCTGACCGTCCAGGTGGTTGGCAGGCAGGCCACGCCCTCTCCCTGTCACCTTACTTATCACTGGCACTAGTGGCCTTGCATGGAGACAGCGCTGGGTCCTTCCCCCATGCCCCCGCAGGTGTTGACTTCAGTGCCAGGGGCAGTTCTGCTCACTCCAGACCCCTTCTGCAGCTGGGCAGGTGCCCCGCATCGGCTTGTTGAGACATGGCAGAATGGGGCTGTATAACCCCCCTGGGTTGTATGTGGCTTTCAGAAGCTTGAGGACACTGTCCTGATCTGTGCCTGTCATCCCTTCCACCCTGGCCACTGCTGACCCCTTGGGGACACCTTCCTGGGGTGGGATTCTGCTGGGCCCCTGACCTTTGAGCGGTGACTACAGCGTTTTCAGGCTGAGATTCCCTGCAGGTTCCGACAATTCATGAAGGGTGCTGCCCAAGCGGTTCCCTACCCCGGACTCAGTGGGTGCCCTTCCTTGTCTGTTGACCCCTCCCTGAAACAAGGGTCCTTTGGGAACACAAAGCTCTCCTTCAGGGACCCCTCGTGGCTGGGGGTGCAGGTGCCGCCTGCTGTTTACCTTGCTGTCCCTCCAGGACTCCCCTTGAACCAGAGGGACTCAGGTGACCCAAGGGGCAGCGACTCGTCAACATCCAGGGGCAGGATCAGGGCAGGGAACAGGGAAGGCGCAGGGCCCTGCTGCAGGCAGGGGGTCACCAAGGAATGAGTGACATCCCCATGCTGACCCCGAGCCCTCTGACCCCTGGTCCCTGGAGCTGTGCCACCGACAGTCGACAGCAGTCAGACTAGCCACGTGTCGTCATTGGTGACTGGCTTGCAGTGGAGCCAGATTGGCCTGGGATACATACTGCGAGCCTCTGTACACACTGACACCACCCTGTGCGCCAGGGAGTCCAGTTTGTTATCACTGTGACTTCTCCATGACACTGCAGAGGACTGTGTCCCACACGGCCATGACCTACACAGTGGAGAGGGCACAATGATGATGATGATGGCAGTCTTGCCTCTCCTGATCACCCACCGTGATCCAGGCGTTGTGTTTGAGCTCTTCACACCCACTGAGTCGCCACAGACTTCCCTGCAGGTGCTGTGTCCGTCTCACCATCAGGGAAGTCAGGTCACAAGACCGCTGGGGGCACCTGCCCAAGGTGGGAAGTGGCAGAGTCATTATGAGAGCTTAGACCCTGACCACTGGGCAATCCTATCCGCTGTGTACTGTTGCTTGAAGGAACCTCCGGGGCTATAGCAGGAAGACCTTGAATGGTACACTTCTGTTTTGCTGATGTGGAAAGCACTTTAAAAAAATGAAGTCAGATTGGGGGGTGCATCTTGGAATCTCCTGGGAAGCTTCGAAAATCCTACTGAGGAGCAGGGTGTTTGGCACAGAGGTCAGTGCCCCTTGGGACCCCGCATCCCTACCTGTGGGTGCCCAGGTTTGAGTCTCGCCTCCTTTCTCCACTTGAGTTTCCTGCCACCCACTCGGGAGATCCAGCTGCTCTTCTGGGGTCCTTGGCTCAGCCCTAGAAATTACAGACCTTGGGGAAGTAAGCCAGCAGGTCAAAGATCTGCCTGTTTGCCCCATTCTGATAAAGCGCAACTGAAAACAAATGTTGATATGCTGTCCATGGGCCGTGCACCTGCCACCATGGGAAATAGTAATATTAGAGGAAGCCGGCATCCGAAACGAGCAGGTGGAGGCTCCTTCCCTTGTCACGCATCCCCAGACAATAAGGTAAAAACAGTCAGGACAACGTTCACATGGCGTGAGGGGTTATGGTAATCCAGACGTGGCTTAAAGGATGTGGCAGGATATGGCGGGTCCTGGGCATGTACGGCAGCAGTTTCCACAAGGAACCTAGGCCCCCAAGGATTTCTGAAACCACAGGCATCCAGGAACTGAAGCTCCGTCTGGGCTGAGGGAGGCCTTTAAACTGTGGGTCCAAAGAGCGGATGTGAGGCCGGAGGCAAGGACAACACCAAGGTCTTGGTCGAGGGTCTGCAAAGGATGCGGGTGCTGTTGGCAGAGCCAGGCAGTCTCCGAAGATGGGATCCTGGAATCATGCAGTCTGCAGCGTATTGTTCAGGGCACCCCAACTCTTAGTGAGCAAGGATTTGACAGAGAGGGATCAACAGAACCGAATGTACTTTCCGGAGAAGGAAATGTTGAATGCTCCGTGCGTTTGTTTTATGTGAATATTGTTGCCAAAGCCTACGTTTAGTTTTTGTTTTATGACTCGAAGTGGCCCTGCCTACTGTGGACACTCCAAGCCACACCCTCCAAGTTTTGAGAGTGTAACATTAAAGAAGATTTACAATCATGGTACAGAACCCAGCTCGTGTAGCACGGTCCTCCCTTCTTCTTTCTTTGTGCCTCCTATCTTCCCTCACAGCCCTTGGTTGGCAGAGGACTGCTCTCCCAGCAGGCTACAGCCTAGCTGTTGCTGCCTTGAGTCCTGGAACCACGCACGAAGAGGCAGAGAGGGGAAGTGTATTCTGAGTGAGGGGATGGGGTGGGGTCAGTTAGCACATACAAAAAAAGCCCAGAGGTGAGAGGGAGCATGTGCTATGTGGGGAGGGGTCCTGAGAAGGGCGGGGACGGGCTGGACAGGGAGGCCAGCGCCAAGTCCACAGGTGAACTCTGTCCTTGGGGGTGGGGGGTGGAAGGGGTTGTAGCTGGAGTATGTGTGTGGCCTGGGCGGGTCTGTGCTGGCAGGAGTGTCGTGTAGGTGTTATGAAGCTAGCCTTCTTGGGGTCAGCGTTTGACTTAGCAGTTCAGGTGCCCCTTGGGACACTCCCAGCTCCTGTTGGAGTAACTGGGCTCGGGTCCTTGTGCTGCTGCTAATCCCAGCTTCACAAGTATTATGTGAAGTGTGAGATTGCAAAAAGAAAAACACTTTTTTTTTTTTTTTTTTGCTTTTTGCTTTTTGTTCCCATCCTTAATAATAACGTCGAGGAGGGCTGGGCCTTTAGCCTAGCAATTAGAAACTGGCTACAATACTGGGGTCCCACATCAGAAAGTCTGGATGCAGGGTGAGCCGTGGGCTCCTGACTCTCTAGTTTCCTGCTACTGTGCCTTGGGAGGTGAGGGTGAGGGCTCAAGTCCGTGGGCCCTGTCACCCCATGTGGGAGACCTGGGTGGAGTTCCTGGCAACCAGCTCCAGCCTGGGCCAGTCAGCCCTGACTGTCGCAGTCATCTGATAGCGAAGCTGTGGATGGAAGGGCGTGTGCGTTCAGTCTCAAGTAAATGAATTTAATAAAAATCAAGTCATGAATTTAATACTCATGAAGCGAGGACTTGGGGGACATGGGGACCTGGACTGGGGCGGAGGATGAGCACAGGGACCGGGCTGGAAGGATTGCTGGGAGGGGCAGGGAGAGAGGAGACACGCCAGGTCCGGGGTGGTAACAACAGCACCTGTGCGAGGGGGACCGTGGAGGCCTGCGTTGGCGCGCATGCGTCCTCTTCTCGCCTGACACCCACTCTTTCTTTCCAAAGGTGAGAAATGTCGCAGCTTCATTGACCTGGCCCCAGCATCGGAGAAAGGTGAGTGTGTCCCCTCTCCTACTCGGGGCGTTGGTAGAGCTGTTCTGTAGCACCTGCTGGGAGCTGGGCCACTTTCCCAAGTGCCCGGTGAGACGCAAGAGGCAGCTGGAATGGACTGTCTGCCCTCCCCGCCCGGAGCATGCTGGGATTTCGGGGAGGCGCGATGGGTGTGCACAAGTCAGGCTGGGAAAGGTGGGCTTGGGCGTTTCCCTTCAGGTGTGAGGTTTGCACTTGGAGAGCCGAAGCTGGGGGTTGAAGCCACAGGGAGTGAGGAGGGCCTAATAGGACAAATACTGCCCCCACAGGGACCTCATGGGTGGGCAGGGCACCAGTGTTGTGTGCTCCCAGCTGTGCGTCAGAGAATGGATGTATCAGTGATTAGAAGCAGGCTCACCTGCGGGTCACTGTGACTCCAGAGAACTGGCATCAAGGGACAAGTTTATGAAAGTTTGGAAGTTGACAATTCAGGCTGCCTCTGTGCCAGGAACCTTTCTTCTGCCTCTTTCCATCACCATGTGGTGTTTGTCTTTATGGTCTAAGGTGGCGGTGGGGGTGCCAGCTATTGTGGCAGCTTTGGGCAGGAGGATTGGAGTGGGGGCAGAGGTACCTCAACTCTAATATTCCTTGGAGTTCCTCCCAGCCCAAGGCACCTGCATGTGTCTTCTCAAGCAGGACTTATCGGCTGCAGGGAGGCTGGGTCACATGATCTTCATCCCGGGTGTTGAAGGATCTGACTGCAGGTTGGAGAGGGGAAGAAGGAGGGTAGATCCTGCAGGAGAGCCTGGCACAGGGCCACGGAGCATGCTGCCAGCAGGCGAGCAGAGCTCTTGATTTAGCCTGGAGATTCAGGAGGGGGCTGTGGTCCTGGGAGTCAGGAGGGGAAACTGAGGCACACATCCCTGAGTACAAGGCCACACCACACAGTGTTGGACTGCATGCTTGCTTGACTCAGTGGGATTGAAGTCCTGGGTGCATGGCGCCCCCTGCTGGGGACACGGAGCTCCCAGAGACAGAGGGGTGCACCTGGTCATTGACTCCAAGGCTGGTCATGTTTTGTGTCTACTTTCTCTTTTGGGGAGCTGCAGCCCATCGACCCTTGGGAGCCTGAGGGCAAGTGACAGGGACCCCTCTGGGGCATGGCTTCTAAATTGATTTTGTTGGGAGACACTCCCGTGGTATTACTGACCAGAGAGAGGAGCTGATGGGGCTGTACCTGCATTTGGTGTACAGGCGGTCCATCAGCTTGTGAGGAATCAGCCCTTGTTCTCAGCTCCACCTGAAAGATGGGAAGACTGAGGGTTAGACAGGTTAGGTCACCTAGGCTTTCCCTCTGGTGCAGAGCAGAGCTGCGCTTTAATGCAGGCCCCTAGCTGCTTGCCCCAACACGCAAGCTCCGCCCACTGCCTGTTGGGCTGGGAGACCTCTAGCAGGCACATCCGGTCAGCTCTGGGGCCTTGGGGATCCCAGGAGGCAGGGCCTGTGTGTGAGCTTGCCTGCATGTGTGTGTGTGTTCGTGTGCAAGTGTATCTCCATGAGCAGGGGCCCCTGGAGTGTGTGTACATGTGTGCAAGCTGTGGAGAAGCATATGTGAGTGTGGGAGTGTACACATGTGTGCATGAATGAACATGGAAATGCCTCTTGTGGACATGTGCACAGATGTGCTCACATGTGTGTGTACAGGCGTGTGCGAGCATGTGTCATGTGTGAATGCCTGTGTTCACACACACAGGTCCAATTGCTTGTATGAATGTGTGAGTGCATGAGTGTGTGAATGTGTGTGTGTGGGTGACTGCATTTGCGGTGTGAGAGTGCCCATTCGCCTTCCCCAGGCCTCTGAGTCTGGACTCAGTTATTTGAACCGTCACTGGTGCCTCCCAGGATGTGTGGTCAGCTGGGAAGGAATGCCAGAAAAGCCCCTTGGGGGACAGTAACTTCACAAGCCCATTCTTTGCTACCATCCTTTCCACCCGCAACCCGTGACCAAAGCAAACCACAGAGCCAAGTTCAACACCATGAGGCAAGAAGAGTGACTGTACCCACGTGGGTCTGGGCTGGAGCAGGGAGGAAAATTGCGAAAGTACAGCGGCAGCTGCCACTCCTGGGTCTGGCCATGGGTGTCAGGGCTGGAAGGCACTGAGCTGAACGTGTGTGTGTGTGTGTGTGAGAGAGAGGGAGAGAGAGAGAGAGATCAGACTGCATGTTAAAGTCTCCCCTGGTCACTGTCTCCCTAAGTGACCTAAATATTTGGACGAAGTCACCCTCATCTATTTGCTTTGCAAGCCCCAAGGGGGCTGTCTTCCCATGTACCTTCCCATTTGGCACACACATCTGTGTGCAGTCAGTTCCTGGGGCCAGACTCCCACGCTCCTGGGTGGTACCCCCGGGAGAGAGGTCAGCCAGCAGCCAGCAGCTGACAGCCGTGGTGGGTGGGCTCCAGGTAAGGGAGGCAGAGCCACTCTGCTGGAAAGATGGGGGCAAACTCTTTCTCCAGCATCAGCTATGCCAGTGCCCTGACTCCTGGGAAGGGGCTGCATACCTCCTCTTTACCCCCAACCCACTGCTAAGTCTTCCACAGTCAAGTTGTTGGACCCAGAGAAAGGGCTCAGTTCCCAAGTCTCAGTACTTACTCTCCTGGCAGGTAGATGGGCTCGCACTGTGAATGAATGAATTGCACCAGCTGCCTGCTGATCCTAATCGGTCCTTGTGTGGCAGGGTCTGTTGGCTGCGCAGCTGCCTCGACCAAGAAAATGTAGAGGCAGCCTTGACCAAGCCAATGTAAACACTGAGTGTTTACCTTGTGCCAGGTGCATCTTCCAGAAGCTTCTTGCCTCTAAGCAGTACATACTTCCTCCTGCTCTCCCTGCGTTTCCTCCATCCACTCTTCTCGCACTGAGTTCCCAGGCCTTCTTCTCACTCTTTTCCTAGCTTCTGTTCACACACACTTGGCTTTGGGAGCCTGTTGAGACATACCACATGGATAGGCAGCACCTCTGCATTTGAGAACTTAAAGAAAAAAACAAAGTGACTTCTAGTAGCCAAGCTACTGCTTGAGGCACCTGTGTCACTTGTTGGAAAGTTTGCGTTCAAGTCTTGGCTTTTCATTCTGCCATCCAGCTGCCTGCTCATGTGCACCCTGGAGGCATCAGGGCATGACTCGAGTCCTCGGGTCTCTGTCACCCACAGAGGAGACCCGGGTTGAGCTGGCAGCTTCGGCCGCTCGCTAGTCTCTGCTCTTGTGGCCATTGGGGAATGAATCAGCAGAGGAGAGCTCTCTATCACTCTGTCTCTTCCTTTTAAACTGAATAAGTCTTAAAAAAAATGCTCCAAGCCTTTCGTGAAAAATAGTCTCCTTGTTGGCTGCTCCCTTTAGCTCAATTTTCTGTTTATGACCTCTGTATTCTAAAAGGACATTCTTTTTTTTAAAATAAGATAGATTTAAAAAATTTATTTAAAAAGTGATGTTACACAAAGAGGAAGAGACAGAAAGAAAGAGGGAAATCTTTCATCCGATGGTTCACTCCCCAAATAGCCAGACTGATGCCAGGAACTCTGCCCACGTCTCTCACGAGGATGCAGGGGTCCAAGCTTCCACACCATCTTGTCCTGGTTTTCCAGGCACCTTAGCAGGGAGCTGGATCAGAATCAGGGCAGGGCCCGGCGGCGTGGCCTAGCAGCTAAAGTCCTCGCCTTGAGCGCCCCGGGATCCCATATGGGCGCCGGTTCTAATCCCGGCAGCTCCACTTCCCATTCAGCTCCCTGCTTGTGGCCTGGGAAAGCAGTCGAGGACGGCCCAATGCATTGGGACCCTGCACCCGCGTGGGAGATCTGGAAGAGGTTCCAGGTTCCCGGCTTCGGATCAGCACGCATTGGCCCGTTGCGGCTCACTTGGGGAGTGAAACATCGGACGGAAGATCTTCCTCTCTGCCTCTCCTCCTCTGTGTATATCTGGCTGTAATAAAAATGAATAAATCTTTAAAAAAAAAAGAAGCAGGGCAGCCAGGACTCGAACCAGTGCCCACCACTGGATGTGGGTATCCCACAGGCTGCACGCACCAGGCAGTGCCTGATGTGTCCTCCCTGGCTTGCTCCACGCTGCCTCCCAGCCACTGAGCCATTCACCACCTCTGCATGAACGTCCCAGCTGCTAAGACGTTGTTGCCATGTTCCATCTGTTGTCATCGTGGTGTAGCTGGGACCAGGACCCGCACTCCCTGAGCCCCTTGGAGGGACACACCTGCCGGGGCAGGTGCACCTGGGATGCCATTGATGTGGTCTCCCCGCAAAGCAGGCTGGACCCTCCCTGAGAACAGACACTGTGTCTTACCCTTCCCTGCAGCCCCTGTGGTCCAGGTAGGGTTAGTGCAGAGCCAAGATTTAGTACAGGTTTGTTGAGTGAATAAAGGATGGGCAAAATGAACAGGGAATAGTGTGCTGGAGATACTAGGTGTCCTATTTGGGTTTAGAAACCTGGACCCAACTCCTACAGCATTGGTCTCCTGTGACCCACCTGGGCCGAGCTGATTTTGATTTTTTTAAAAGTTGTTTACTGGAAGGGTAAAAAAGATTTTCCATCTGCTGGTTCGATCTCCAAATGTCTTCAGGCTAAAGCCAGGAGCTAAGAACGCCATTCAGACTTCCCCCATGGGTGGCTGGTACCCAAATACCTAAGCCACCACCACCTGCGGCCTGCCAGGGCGCACTTCAACAGGATGGAGTTAGAAGTGGAGCTAGGCACTTCAGCCCAGGCACTCCCAGTGATGTGTTCAGGGCTGCACTGCTCATCACCTCCCCCAGCCTGTGCCTGCCCTCTGTCCCTGTTTCTCTGCACCCTGGGCCTTCTGGCAGCCTCCAATCAGTGGCGGTTTTTAACACAATCTCTGAGGCCCGGAGTTTTATTTGTAGACTGTCTTCTCAAGATGCACTGGGGGGTGGTGGGGAGGCTCCCAGGGTCGCTGCGCTGAGTCCCTCCTGGAGTTCGGCTTCCTGTAACAGCCTCCTGCCGCTTCCCTCCAGCCTCGCTCTGCCTCCGTCCGAAATCGATTTATAATTCCGCTGCTCACTTAATTTATTTAGTGCATTTTATCGATTTATGTCATAGAACTAAAGCGTGCCTAGATCAGATCCCGCTGAGCAGGCAAGGGGTTGGAGGGGCCAGCGTCTCCGGTTCCTCTCCACCACTGCCCTGGGAGTCGGAGCTGGGTCAAGGTGCTGCCTGTGGCTGGAACGCACAGTGGGGCCGGCATGTCCTTGAACCTGTGCATTAACCCTGGATATTGGCTGCCTGCCTCCCACCTGGGCTCCCTGGGGATCCCTCCATCTATCTCCAAGAGCCAACCCAAGATGTTCTTGACCTGGCCCTCCGTCTGTGTCTGCCTTTCCTGCTCTCTTGCTCCCCGGCCACCAGGTACATGGCTGTGGCCAGGGCCTGGCCAATTGGATGGATTGTTCACATTCTAAGGGAACAGACAACATTTGAAGAGGTGGAGCCTAGCTCACGGGCTGCACCTATCCGTTCCTCCCACTCCCAGTGGTGTTGGGATGATTTTTCCAGTCTTCACAATGGTCCTGGGCCATTTGCAAGGTGCTGGCATCTTCTGAGAGGACCACATTGTGGGATCATTCTCTGTAAACTCACAGCAGAAATCATTCATTCTTGGCATGTCTGCTCTCGGCGTAAGGTGCCACCACCCTGCCCTCCTCCCCTGACCCTGGTTGGTGGTCATCCTCTCCCAGTGCCAGGTGGTGTACCAGGAGCTGAGGCACAGCATAATGTGCCCCCTAACTCTGCTCCTGAAGTTGCCTTTGAGTGTGGAGGGAATGATGGCAATCTGGGAAAACTGCATGGAGGTGATGTGGGAAGGGCTTTGAAGGAGGGGTGAGATTCCTTCTGCGACAAGGGGCAGCTTGGGAGACTCATTCCTGGGAGAAGGACCAACCTTGCCAAGGGGGTTAGCCCAGGTGTCCCTCGACATTGCTGGATGGGTGGAGGAAGGGATACAGGATAACCAGAGAGGTTAGGTGCCTGTTGCAGAACACACAGCAGGTGCAGATCAGAGAGGGCTCAGCCTGCAGTCAGCCCGCTGCTGGCCCTGCCCCCTTCCTTCCCAGCCAGTGGCCCTCTCCTCGCTCCCCCCTCTTCCCGCCACTCCGGTCCCTGAAACCCTCACTTCCTCTAATTACACACTCTTCTGAAAGGTGATGAAGTCCCGGAGCCTGATGGCGGATCGCTCGCGGAGATCACAACATCTAATAATTGCTTTAGTTGCGCTAATTCCAATTATTCAAGATTATCTTTCCAAGTAATTAGGTGGCTGGGCAGTCTTGCTGGCTCGCCCGCTTGCCGAGTGTCGTATTAACCCTGAACGGCGACTGGCTTTCATGTTTCATAATTGGAAACAGTTTCTCTGCGCTGAAGAGACTCTGTTAAGTGTAAACAGAGGGAATTTGAATTTCTGATCATGCTGTGGTGGGAGAAATTATCCATGCTAGTCTGAAAGGGCGGGGGTGGTCCGTGACTTTCCACTGTGGTCTCTGTGGGACTGGCATAGTGTGGGCAGTGAACATCCCGTGTCCCTGGACACAGGTGCCAAGGTGGGAGGCATAGAAGACAGGATGCGCTCTCCAAGGCCACGCTTGGCTACAACACACTGTCTGCCGTGTGCAGAGACCGTGAGCTCAGACTTGGTTCTGGTTGCTGTTCAGAGAAGTGACATCCAGCTGTCCCGTGGCTTGACAGGGGGCTGGCTACAGGAACCACCCCCACCCCCAGGGTACCAGAATCCAGGGGATAGAGCAGTCTGGTGCTTGTGTTCAGCACCATCTGCATACTTGAACATCTGGAATTTCAGCTGAGTCTCCCATGTGGGGGCAGGGACCCAGTCCTTGGACTATCCTCTGCTGCCTTCCCAGGCACATTAATGGGGAACTGGATGGGAAGTGGAGCAGCCACTGGAACAGGAGCTACCACGGATGCTGGGGTTGCAGGTGGTGGCTTCCTTGGCTGGGCTATAGCTCAAGCCCTGCTCAGGCCACACCTGTTTGGTACCCAGGCTGCCTTTTCCTGAGTGTTTTCAGTTCAAGGTTGATTGAGTCTGTGGGTGTGTCAGATATAGAGGAGTAACTACCACTTCACTGGGATCATTTACAGCCAGGTCCTTGGTGTACGAAACACACATAAACTGTATATAGATCTCTGGTATAGAGCCAGGGCTGTGCTCCCACGCCTGTCCTCTTTGGGGCGGGGGTCCCATAGGGCCCTGCACTCGAGTGCACACTTGGCTAGGCCTGTCTGCAACTTCTTCATGACTCCTTCCCTGGGGGCTCTGTTTTCGCTTCTCGCCTGCCCTGCCCTGGCTGGGCCTCGTCTCCCATCCTCAGTCTATTTCCTACTCCTCTTCCTCACTGCTTTGCTGAGAACACCCTCCTCTGCGCCTCATCCTGAACAAGGACACCTGTCAGCCTTCGGTTTTTGTGCAACAGTTTATTTATGTTTCTAAGATGTTTAAGACAGTAAGGATGATGGTACCCAAAGTAGCATATGTCAGTGTCGGTGAACACACAGCAGGTGCACCTGGTCTTTGACAACCTGAAGAGGCTGGTGCTGTTGCTCTACCTTGTTAGGGATGGGGAAACTGAGGCACCTGTTCCAGGTCATGAGAGTTGTAACTGGTGGGAGATGCTGGTTTGGGGGAGCAAAGGGCTTGGATTCCTGTGTCTCCCCCTACAATCAGGCCAGCACAGAGAAGGGTTCTGAAGAGCTAGTGAGGACCAAGGCCCTGGGAAGCCTTGGCCCAGGGCTACGTGTCACGCCCCCAGGCCACTGTCAACTCCCTCCAAGGCCTTGGAGCCTCCCGCAGTCACCTTTGCCTTCTTGTGATGCTTGCTGTGCTGGGAGGGATCCGCGCCCTATGTGCTGCTCTGGTTTGTGCAGTGGCGAGGGGCCCTCGAGCTGATCTCAGGGGCTCTCTTTTACAGCAGAGAAAACTGAGGCTTCCAGGTAAGACCGGGAAGAGTCAGGCTACCTCCTGCAATATCAATCCCTAAGAAATGGGGTTCCCTGGAAAACCAAATGGGGTTCCCAGGGCCGGCGCTGTGGCTGGTAAACCTGCCGGTTCCAGTCTTGGCTGCTGCTCCACCTCCGATCCTGCTCCTTTCTAATGCGCCTGGGAAAGCAGTGGAAGACAGCTCAAGTGCTTGGTCCCTTGTCAGCCATGTAAGAGACCCAGATAAGACTCCTGGCTTCTGGCTCCTGGTTTTGGTCTGGCCCAGTGCTGGCTGTGGAGGCCATCTGGGGAGTGGATCAGTGATGTTGCCAAAGGGCAGTGTCTTCTCACAGGCTTCCTCTTGTGTTGTGTGGAGTCATGTAGCTGCAGGGAGAGAAAGGCATCCATTTTATTCATTCCAAATCGAAGCATTTTATCTTTTGATAACAGCTTTATTGAGGTAAGCAGGCAGGAGTCGCTTTGTGGTGGGGTAGCGTTCTGGAAATACATCCTTATGATGTTGTCTTAGCATGCGCTTACCTATCCCTGGATGGGCAGCTGCTGATCCACTGCTGGTCCACTATCCGCCATTGTCCGTGTGCCCATTCTGAGCATGTTTGAAATGCTGGCTGCTACATCGGGGTTTGCTCACTTTCCACGAGGGTTTTGTTTTGGTTTTAAGATGTGTTCGTTTATTTATTTATTTGAAAGATAGAGTGACACACACAGAGAGAGCTAAATAGAGATGGAGAGATCTTCCATCTGTTGGTTCTCTCTCCAAGTGACTGCAACAGCCTGACCTGGGCCAGGCTGAAGGCAAGAGCCTGGAACTCTGGGTCTCTCATGTGAATGCAGGGATGTAAGCCCTGGGGCCATCTTCCACAGCTTTCTCAGGCACATTAGAAGGGAGCTAGATGGGAAATGAAGCACCCGGGACTCCAGAACTGGTGCTCATGTGGGATACTGGCATTGCATGTTGTAGTTTAACGCACTGTACTGCAACACCAACTCCCATCCATGGGTTTTCATAGCATTTATCAATCTTGTGCACTTTTTAAAAAATTGCCAGATGTTCTATTGTATGGACAGGCCACATTTTGCTGATCTACTCAGTATTTATTTATTTTTATTGCAAAATCAGATATACAGAGAAGAGGAGAGGCAGAGAGGAAGATCTTCTGTCCGATGATTCACTCCCCAAGTGGCTGCAATGGCTGGTGCTGGGCCGATCCGAAGCCAGGAGCCAGGAACCTCCTCCAGGTCTCCCACGTGGGTGCAGGGTCCCAAGGCTTTGGGCCATCCTCGACTGCTTTCCCAGGCCACAAGCAGGGAGCTGGACGGGAAGTGGAGCAACTTGGACAAGAGCCAGTGCCCTTATGGGATCCTGGTGCTTGCAAGGGAAAGATTAGCCAATCGAGACATTGTGCAAAGCTCTAAAAACCTTTCAAACAGAGATGTACAATTCAGAAAAACATATAACTGTATTGTTTAAGGAAGTACAGTAACTAAAACTATGTTACAGATGAGGTCAGGAAGTAGATCATTGCCAGTTTTCCAGAAGGCCCTGTGAGCTCCTTTCTGGCTGCTACTCTGGGTGGCAACAACCTATGCCATTTGTCCTCTTTTGTAAATAAAGTTTTATTAGAACACAGCCACGCCCATTCCTTTAGGTTGTGGCTGGCTGTGTCTAGGCTGTGATGGCAGAGTCGTGCAGTTGCCATAGTAACCGCCTGGCCTGCATCAGATGAAATGTTTACTTCCCTGGCTCTTCATAAAGTTAGCTGCTCCTGCTTTTTAGTGTTGTCACTGAGCACGCAAACCTGAACGCTACAGGTGGAGGCGCTGCTGAGCTATTCTTGTGCTCATGGGATGCGTGCAGTTTTGGGAGTCTCCTCTTTGATTCCACATCATGGTGTCCACAGCCTGATCCGTTTTCACTGCTCCGCGGTACTCCGCTGCACAAGAGCACCCCACCCCTCTGTTGGGTCCTTTTACTCTGAGGGCATAGTTAAGCCCTTTTCAGTTTTTGTCGTGAATTAAGTTACCAGTTCGGGCAGGGTCCCCAGATTGATATCATCAGTGTCATTTGGGAGGGGGTTGGAAATGCCAGTCCCTCACCAGGCCTCTCTGTCCCCATGGACCTGCTGCGCCAGCTGCTTTGCTGCCTTGGGGGACTTGAGCTGAACGAGTCTTTTGGGCCATGCCAGCCTGTGCTCCAGTTTGAGAGCCTATGATCTGGGGTTTCCCCAAGTGGGAAGTGACTGGTTTGCCTTTTTGTATCTTGAATTGCACTACATGAAGCCATCCCACTTTCCAAAGTGGGCTATCAATTCGCTTCCCCACGAGTGGACTGTGGAAACTTGCTTGGGGCTGGCGTGGAGGTGCAACCAGGTCAGCTACTGCTTAGGACACTGATGTCCTAAACAGAGTGTAGGTTCAAGTCGGGTGATCTGCTTCCAATCCAGCTCCCTGCTAAAGCGTCTGTGAAGACAGCAAGAGGCTCGCCCAAGTGCTTGGTTCCCTGCCACCCCCTTGGGAGATCTGAGTGTAGTGCTTGACTCCTGGCCTTGGCCTGGTCCACCCCAGCCACTTGGGGAGTAAGGTAGTGGATGCATGATCTCTGTCTCTCTCCTCCCCGCATTCTGTGTCTTCCAAATAAATAAAAATTATTGTTTTTAAAGAAAGAAAACATCTATCCATCTGTCCTTGACAGTACTTGACACAATCCGAGTTATGCATTTTGCCAGTTGTGCCTTGTGGCTTTTGGTTTGCATTTCCGTGCCTACTAATGAGTTTGGGCATCTTTTGATCCTTGTGGCTTTGGGAGTTTCACACAAAGGGCCTGTTTTTCCATCGTGTGTCTGATGCCATGAGCTCGTCCTTCTCGTATTGATTTACCGGGGTCGTTTCCTGGCTGCTGTAATCCTCTGTTGCTGTTATGGGCTGTAGAGAGCTCTCCCGCTGTGAAACTTGACTTCTCCCAGATGTGTGCTGATGTGCAGACTCTTAAACATTTCGTTGTGAATCTTTCCCCCTGTGTTTTCTTCTAAGGTTTAGCCTTTACATTGTGGTCTTTGAACCAGACAGCCAGGACATCGGCCATTTTAGCGATGTTTACCTGTGTGTGAAATTCACTCACGCTCTGTGTGACTGTGCACCTGTTTGAACTTTTTTCTCTTCCCAGTTGAAACTCTATTCATTAAGCGATGATGCTCTGCTGCTTGCCTCAACCCTGGTCATTGTCAGTCTCCTTGCTGTCTCTGTGGGTTTGACCACTTTAGGATGCTCATAGAAATAACACATCTGGGGTCTTCTGCAGAATGTCTTCACAGGTCATCGTGATGCGACAGGGGTCAGAATTTCATTCTTTTTCTAGGTTGAAGAACAGTCCCGTATGTGTCTGGACCACGTGTTGTTTGTTCATTTAGCTGTTGAGAATCTTCGTGTTTATTTTCCTCATCTTTGGGCTCTTGTGAATAATGCTGCCTTGTTTGCCTGTTTCACATGATCTTTATGATTTGTTGCCTTCAGATTTTAGGGGTACACACCCAGAAGTGGCATTACTGGAGCATTGAGTAATCTTACGTCTGAGAAACTGCCGTGTCATTTGCCTTAATGGCTGCACAATTTTATATTCCCACCGGCGATACGCAGGGTTCCAACTGCTCCACATACTTGTTATTGATTGATTGATTGGTGAATAATAGCCGTACTAATGGGTGTGAAATAGTATCCCACTATGATTTGGATTGGCAGTTCCCAGGTGATTAGTGGTGCCAAATATCCTTTCATAGACTTACCGGCCTGCAATATATCTTCTTTAGAGGAGTGTTGTTTGCCGATTTTTGAATCATAGAGTGTAGCTTTTGTTGTTGAATTATAGCGGTTCTTTATATGTATTCTAGATACTAACCTCTCATGAAGATACCTGATCTTCAAATATTTTCTCCCATTCTGTGGGTTTACTTTCCATTCTCTCGCTCTCTTTAAGATTAATTTATTTTGGTTTTATTTTATTTTTAATTTATTTTACAGAGAGGAGGGGAGAGATCTTTCATCTGCTGGTTCACTCCCTCAATGGCTGCCAATGCTGCAGCTGAGCCAATATGAAGTCAGAAGCTAGAGTCTTCATCCAGGTCTCCCATGTGGGTGCAAAGGTCCAGGGACTTGGGCCATTCTTCTGCTTTCCCAGGCCAGAAGCAGGAAGCTGGGGGTGGAAGTGGAGCAGCCAGGATTCAAACATCTGTCATAAGGGATGGTGGCGTCACAGGCAGAGGATCACCTGCCCCTTCTTTTCACTTTCTTAATGATGTTCTTTGATGCTCAAGTCGTAGTTTTGATGTAGTTCCATTGATCAGTTTTTCTTTTGTTGCCCTATGCATTGCTTTTGAGCCAAGAGATCATTCACAAATCCAATGCTGTGAACCTTTCCCCACGTGTTTTCTTTTAAGTTTTAGCTTTTACATTGTGATCTTTGATCCATTGCAGGTTATTTATTTTTTTGCATATGATATAAATGACTCAAAGAAATTCTTAATTTTAAAACCGCTAAATATATCATGCTTTTCTTTAGGATTAGTGCTTTTTTTCTGTCCCATTTAAGCAATCTTTCCCTGTCCCAAGTTCCTCAACACTGACAGTTTTATGTGTAGTCTGAGCATCACTTATGACAAGTGTCAGGTAGATGTTCTGAGGGCCACCCTGCCCAGCCCCATCCCCTAGTCTGGCTAACATTTGCTTTCTGCTTTCCGGGAAAGTGTCAAAGGACTCCTGTCTGCATGCCCTGCCCAGACAGAAAGTGCAATTGGTCCTGGCCCTCACCACATGCCACCGTCTTCACTAATCTTTCCCTGGATTCCGGATCTCCACACTTTATTAATTTGACACATAGTGAAATTCCAAGGGCTACTTTCTGAAGTGAAGCATCCTTAGGACCCAGGTAGGAAGCTTGGGTGGGGAGAATAGGTGAGTGGTCTTGGATATAATCAGGCCAGATGTGCAGGTGCTTAGCAAACCCCAAGCTCACCTGAGATGCAGGTGCTGAGTCCCCAACCAGCTGTCGTTTGCAGACCTGTGGGCCCAGAGATTGTCCACAGCCAGGAGATCCAGACATCTGGACCTGTGGATGCATGAATGTGTGAACTCATCCAGTTGAAAAACATACTAGTGCCTGAAGGAATAGACTCTGAAATCAGATTGCTTGGGTTCATGTCCTACTTTGTCCACCTTTGAACTGTGTAACTTGGCAAAAAATTAAGTATTGTTAAGTCTCATTTTACTTCCTGGAATATAAAAAAATGCATCTACCTGCTAGGGTTATAGTGTGGCTTAATGGGGGTGATCTAAATAATTGACTGCAGTTGCTTTGTTTCTTATTTTTGCTTCTACTGTTTTGCATGTGGACATTCTGGGGCATAGAAACACTCAGAGCTTCTTCATTTATTCATCTATGGATCCACCTATTAATCCATTCACCTATTCATCTGTCCACTGCTTCATCCACTCCTCCATCCATCCATCCATCTGCCCATCCATCCGTCCACCCATCACCCATCCATCATCCATCCAACCACCCCTAAATCCATCCATCTATTCTTCATCCATTCATCTACCCATCATTTATCCATCCATCATCCATTCATCTACTATCCATCCATTCTTCCATCTATCCATTCATTCCTCTATCCACACATCTACTCATCCATCCATTCATCTATTATCTACCCGTTCTTCCAACTATCTGTCTATTCACTCCTCCATACACAATACACAGCCACTCCTCCATCCAACCATCATCCACTCATTCTCCCATCCATCCATCCATCCATCCAGTCAGCCAGCCAGCAAGCACTTGTTGATCTGCTTGTATGTGTCAGGTACTGGCAGTAAGTGGGCTGCTCTATGTTGATCATCCTAGGCCTTTCTTGTTGTGACCTCCAGACCTTATTAGTTATACTGATTCTCCAGCTGCATCTGCCCCACATTTGACCTCATGTAGAACACACGAAGACTAAACCCAGGCCTGATGGTCTGGAAGCCCACTACAAACCTTCATTTGCTGCTGTGCTGTGCTGGGTGCAGGCTAACCCTTGAGCCTTGCCATGGTCCTTTGTCTCTCCTTGGGAGGTGGTGTGATCCTGTGCTAACGTGTCCCAAAATCCACTGTCCACTGGTAGGAAGATGAAGGTGTCTGCAAGTAGTGTGCACACAATGTGTTTTGGAGAGAGTGTGGTGGCCCAGATCCACTCCAGCACCTCCAGTTTCTTGTATTAGGAGCAGTAGCTACTGCAATGAACTCATCCCCAAGCCTCAGTGCTGACCTCCTTTCTGTGACCTTTCTGCTGGCCCTTGTAGTGGTCTGTGGCACTTGGCCCCCATCTCAGCTCTCTTGCGTTCATGGGGGCTATTGTTTTGCCACCCAGTCATCAGCTCCACATTCATGCCTGAAGCACACCTCCTACACTTGACCTTGCATACTTTGCCACTCTGCTCATGCTGGCCTTGCCCTGTCTGAGCCTCCTCAGCGGTTCGCTGCTGTCACCATGCAAAGGGGCTAGCGTGGCTGGTTGCCCAAAACCAAGGGCACAGCCCTGCTCCCTGGGATGTCTCCTCTCTTCTCTGGCTTGCTGGCTTGGGGCCTGAGGCCATCATGCACCTTGACTCTCCCTGCCGTTCCACTCCCACATACTGTGAGACCCTGAGCAGGAGCATCACTATGGGATGAGCCCCAGTCCCCAGCATGGAGGGATCCTGGCATGTCCCAGCCATCTCTCTCTGGGCTGAGAACCCTTTATCCCCCATGGGTCTTTTTCCCGACCCATAGCCTCTCCTTAATGGCTTCTTGTGGCCCAACCTTCTCAGGGTCCAGCCTTCTCCAGTTGGCAGCCAGATCTTTCCCCCAGGTTGACCCCAGTCTGCCCTCATCTTCCACCTGTCCCTCCTCCCTTTCACCTGTCACCCCCATTTCCAAGGGACATTCATTCTCCTCCATTGGACACACCCTCGACCCCACACTTCTGCCTCTCTGACTGCTCACACTGGCCCTCCTGCCTCAAGACAGAGCCTTTCTAGCGTTGACATTTACACAGTCCCAAAAGCCCAGATCAAATGCCATTTTCCTTCGCTTACTCAGTCAATCACTCCTTCCAGCTGGAGGCAAGCAAAGCTGTCAAGAAGAGCCATTCCCCTCTCCCTGCCCTGCCAGTCCCCCAGCCTCTTATATCTGTCCCTTCCTGGCCGGTTCACCACTCTTGGGAAGGTGGCCCCACATTCCCAACCCAGGCTATAAATCCTGATTACCCTGTGTCCTTGGTTTAGAAGAGGATGTGGGACCTGGTTGGGTTGGGAGACTGTGGCAAGCTCTTTTTGGCTCTCAAGAAGAGGTGTGCAAATCAGCCTCTACCTCCTGCTTGGGCCTGGATGGCTGCAGTTTTATTACTAAATATAGTCAGGGGCCATGCTAAGAACATCTGCCATCTATCACCCTCCATCACAGAGCACCCACAGCAAGGTCCTTATTTGTGACATTTCTGAGTTGCCAAATTAATCAGCCCCAGAGATATTTTCCATTCAAGGTTTCTTTTAGGTGAGATAAGAACATCTTCCTAATGGGAGTTGAGTCGGGGCATCCAGTTACTTGCAGCCCAAAGCACTGGAGTAGTACAAGAGCAATCACTAAGTGGGTGCAAGTCTGTCCTTCCCTTAGGGTGTTACCCAGCCACAAAGTAAGAGGGAACTCTGCAATGGCACAGTTATAGGGTGCAGGGTTGGTGACGTCCTTTATATGAATAACTTTGTGCAAAAGTGTAGGTCCAGCAGGATGTAAAAATGCATGCAAAAAATGAGAGGAAAATAAAAAAATAGCGAGTGATTATCATTTTGCGGGAAAGGCAGGGACACAGAAAGAGAGAGACACAGAGGCCAGCAGAACTGTCTCCTGGGTCACTCCTTAAATGCCTGCAATAGACAGGGCTGGGTAAGACTGAAGCCGGGGGCATCTGGGCTTCCCGTGTTGGCAATAGGGGGTCAAGTATTTGAGCCATCATCTGCTACCTTTCCGGGTGTACATTAGCAGGAAGCTAGAATAAGATGCTGAAACCCAAGTGTCTTAACAATTGTGCCAGATGTCTCCTCTGGAGATAATTTTTAAAATGAAGATAGGTAGTAGGACAGTTAAGTTGTTCATTTCTTTTCCCTGTCCTTTGTTATATGTGTGTATATGTGTATATGTATACATTTGTATGTGCAGATATATGCACATATGCATATACCTATGCATTATATATGTGTGCTCTCTGTAGGACACAGTATGCTATGAGAACATTCCATTTGCTATGCAGTTCAATAAGTATGTGTAGTATATACTTAACATAAATGTATTTACACAATTATCTATATTTATTGCCTATACTTATATGTATGTATTTTTCATGTGTAATTTCACTTACTGGTTTAAACACTTTAGAGATATGCACCCTGTATTTATAAATATTAAGCACTCTAGTATTAGCTAGAGTTAATCCTCACAAGCCACTTGCTATGCACTATTGTTTTTCCCATGTTTCCTTTGCTCAGAGTTACAGAGCAGGCGTGTATGTGGGGTGGGGGAGCAAGCAATTGAGCATAAGCTCTTCAGTTACTCTGGTTAACCCTGTA
Source organism: Ochotona princeps (assembly GCF_030435755.1). Lineage (NCBI taxonomy): Eukaryota > Metazoa > Chordata > Mammalia > Lagomorpha > Ochotonidae > Ochotona > Ochotona princeps. The sequence continues at coordinate 23,949,577 of NC_080855.1, read as the reverse complement.
CCTGAGGAGAGGGCTTCCATAATCCTGCGGTTCTATTTGTCATGAGTCTTGCTAGCAGAATTTGCCAGGGATATGGGAGTGAGAGATGGGCCTTGTCCTGGGGGATCCTGGAACCTTTGGGGGAGCACAGCAAGTGGCCAGGCTGGTCAGGGTGGCCCCCCAAATCCTGAATAAATCCTGGTGATCGTGTCTAGTCCGCTGCCTGGTACAGGGTTACTACTTGAGGCTGATTCATTTCGTGAACTCCATTTATGCCTTGTATGTCTAAATGTTTTCAGGCTAAAGCACCTGTGGAGAGGTTAGGGTGTGGGGGTGACAGGGTTCTTGAGCACCCACATGAGATGGATGCCTCTACTTGTTTGTATTGGGAGAGAAGCTGGTGTGGAGCATCTGTGGAAGCCCTCCCTGGCACACCTGGTCTCGGGAGCTGTCCAGAGGTCAGTGCTGAAATCTTGGCATGCAAGAGGAAGAATGCAGAATGAACAAAAGGGAAAGGAGAGAGAGGCAAGGGAGCCACAGGGACTGGAAATCCAGGTCAGCATTAGAAAGGTCCATCTTTCCCAGAGGTGACTGGTATGATCAGTCCTGAGGACGATCTATTAGAATCGAGTAGGGAAACTCATGAGGTTAAGTAGTAAGACTCTAAAAGGTATTTGGTTAGGGGAAGGTGAAGGCAAGATCTCATTTAATGGCTGTGCACATTCGGAAATATTTCGCAGTGATGTTTTGTTGGGGACAAGCAGAATGTTTGGATCAATGGAATGAGATAAATGTCTTGGGCAGCAGAATACTCGTAGATGCAGGCATGATGAAGCCCTGACACTCCTGTGGCCACTAGAGAGATGAAAGAATTAGGATAGTGTGGAGAATGGGGGAGATAAGTCATTTTCAAGGCGGGAAGAATGAGGGATGGGTAAGGAGAGGCGCATGGGCATGGTCACAAGAGGAAATCAACACAACGTGATGAATGTGTTTGTTCTCTGTTCATCCACACAGCTGATTGGCGGGCAGAGAAGACTTGGGAAGGCAAGAGGTCTTTGGGGAAGTTGACTTGAGTTATTAGACATTGGGACAGGTTGTTGTTTCAAGTCTATCTCCCCGTCCCTGACTGTGTCCCACAGTGATAGGTGACAGGCACAGTCAAGGCAGGGTTTGCTTCTCAGAAGGAAGTTATAGCCCACAATGAGTCATTCATCCAAGACTTGGGAGAGAAACCAAGGCAGAGATCCTGTTATGCACAGAGCAGCGTCCAACCTGTCCAGGGTTGGACAGGTGAAGCCCAGTTGTGTGAACTGGGGCATAATGGGAAAGCTGTTGAAGGATGAGTAGGAGTTTTGGGACACACAGAAGGGAGATGGATATCTCCTTTGGGGAAGAATCGGAGAATTTGGGTCACTGGGGTTTGAGATGGTTGTGTTGTGAGAAAGGAGACCGGGAAGTTTAATAGGAGTAGGTTTTTTCTGCAAAGATTTATTTACTTATTTTTGTTGGAAAGGCAGATTGAAAGAGAGAAGGAGAGCCAGAATGATCTCCAGTCCACTCATTCACTCCCCAAATGGGCACAATAACTGGAGCTGAACTGATCAGGAGCCAGGAGTCTCTTCTGGGTCTCCCACATGGGTTCAGGGTCCCAAGACTTTGGGCCATCCTCAACTGCTTTCCCAGGCCACAGGCAGGGAACTGGATGGGAAGTGGAACACCCAGGACATGAACTGGTGGCCATATGGGATCCCGGCGTTTGCAAGGTGAGAGGATTCAGCCACTGAGCCATCATGCTGGGCCTGGGAGCCGTGTTTTACAAAGACAATGCCTGTGTACTTTACGTAGTGGAAAGGGTGTTAATCAGTCTGTGACAACAGTTGGGCACCCACTGGCAACATCAGTGTTGAACCGAGCCTTAGATGGGGAATGCAAAGGTCTTGGAAGAGGTACACTGCTGTGTGTGTGTGCGCACGTGCACATGTTGGTGAAGAGGATGAGGCGGACTCCTGGGAGGAGATAAGATTACAGCTGCTTGCTGGTGAGAACCAGTGCGGGAGGATTTCAATATTCAAATCACCTGCATGATCACTCAGGTATCTATTAGCTGACTGTGGGACCCGAGCCCAGAACAGGGGAGTTATATCATTGGCTAAATGCTTTGAGAACAGGTCTGGCCTTAGCAAATAACTGTTTGCCAGGAGGATGGACGGGTCAATGAATTGTAGCAGGAGTTGGACCCTGGGCCAATTTCTTTCCATCTAACAGAACGTAGATGTTGCCAGAAATCACCTGCTTCCAGCTGGCCCCTTAGTCCCTTGGACTCAGCATCTTTCTGCCCAGTGCCCCTGGAACCTCTGCTTGTGGCCACGTGAGGTCAGAGCTGCTTCTATCCTCCCTGCCCGCCTCTGCTCAGCCCTGTCTGGACACGCCTGCTGGGCCCAGCTCTCCTCTCCCCTCAGCAACAGGGGAATTGGCAATCTTCTGGGATTTAATTACAGCTTCCCCGAGGGCCTTCCAGCCCATCACAGGACTCCTGCAGGCTGCTGGCTGAGAGGGTGACAGGCGGGCGCGGTGATGAACAGTGACTTCCCGGCATGGCGGCTGTACCCAGTGGCCAGCCCACGCTCCTTGGGTTGCTCTGCATTTTCCTGAGCAAAACATGCCTTACTCCCATTTTTGCAAGATCAGATAGTTGAGGGGGGGATACTTGCAGCGGGTAAGATGATGAAAGTGAGAGAATGGTACAGACCGGGCAGCGGAGATAAAGCACAGTCGTTCGCCTGGAGGTGGTGCCTGCCTCCCAGGGTCTCCTGGAAACTCTTTACCTCGTTAAATGATGACTTAGTAATGCTGTTCACTTTAATTAAGTCAGTCTGGTGTGCTGACAGCTCAGGTCGGGGGAGGGGGATCTTTTTGGCCCTGAGCAGCCACGTTAGAGTGCAAAAGCTCTCTAACAAGGGTCAGCAAACACACAAAAAGGCATAGCACCCTTCCCCCAACACCTCTGCCTACAACAGACATTGCTAATTGATCTTGCACGACTAAGCCAAGCAGTTTTAGGAGTTGGAATGTTGAGTTCTCTGCTATTCAGGCCATGGGGATGGCTTAAAACCAGACAAGAGATTTCTTTTCTCTCTGTCCGCTGGAAGCACAATGGAACAGGGGTAATTTAGAGCCTCAGGTATGCCTGGAAGGAGGACGTTCTAACTAAATCCTGATCGCTACATTCTCTAGATTCCCTAATGTCTTCCCAAGTCAACCCCTGTGAACGTGAGGGCGCCTGTCACAGGGTAGGATGGGCTGTCATTGGAAGAATTCACTCCTCTCAGGAGGTTTTTTGTCCTTGCTCCTGGGAGAGAAAGCAGTCACTGGCGGGTCTGGGTTTTTCCAAATCTCCTTGATCCCAGGTTCTTCCAACCAGGTGCAAACCAAGTGATGTGACTTTCTGTCCACAGCTATGATGAAGGGTGGAGCCTTCCTCCTCCCCTTGTCAGGGCTGTGTGGTTTCCCCACGGACATTCGTCATGCCTCACTCAGTTGGTGAGGTTGAGGGTAAAGCAGGGGTAGACTCAACACTCAGGCCTGGCCAAATGGAGTTCTCCATCTTCTTGGATGCTGCATGGGGTCCTGGATTTTCATAGCCTGATTGTGTTGCTGCATGTGTTGCGAAAGTGAGAGAAGTCCCCTTCCTCTGGGCTTGCAATGATTTGAGGAACAGAAAGACTGAATGGGTGGGAGAGAAGAGTATGGGAGAGAAAGGCTGAGAGGAGTTTCCGGGCAGTCTTGGAGGCCAAGGGAGGGAATTTGGAGTTTATTTCAATGTTGATGGGAAGCCATAGCCTAGAATGTTCTTTGGTCCTGATTCATCCTCCATTTGGGATGATATAGTCCAACTCTCTTGGATGTGGGATATTAAAACTCCCATTATTCCTATATATCCAAGTGATTCCTTTTTTTCTCTGGAATAAGTTACAGTATGTGAGGTGATCCAAATCCGGGTAAAATAAGAATACATGCAGATTTAATGAAGACTTGCAAAGTTAAGGATATCCTACACTCCGGCAATAACTTGCTCAGCAAAATGGGTGACTGACAGCCCTCCGCCTTCTGTCACCAACCTACTTCTACTCTTGCTTGGGATGGAATTGGATGAGTTTGAGACCAGATTGAAATTTTATTTCATTTTTAATATTGTATATGTAGTTGAGAGGGATACATGCCCATATGGGCCTCTGATTAGGATAGAAAGGGTCGAGGTATGGAGGAAAGTGGGTGGGATAAATATTTCAGCTATTGTGTTTTCTTTTTTCTTCTGTGTTCATGGCGGGGTGGAGGGGAGGAGGCCTCTCCTTGCTGTCAAGGTATGTCAGCACCCAGGGCTGGGGGGGTGGTCCTTTAATGAGGCCTTAGAGACCTGGGAGGAGTGCCCAAGGCTGTTACTGGAGTAGTTTTCATGGTTCTGAGACATCATCAGTTTCCTTGCATCAGGACTGAGGAAATCTCCCCAGCGTTTGTTGGTTGACAGCGTCTACCTCCGTGCATTCATAGACCTAGACACTTGCTACAAAGCTTGGCCTGGAGATTTGTCTAATGTATTCTGCTTGCCATCCTCTGATGAGGCAGTCAGCGTCCTCTGTTGGCCTAGATGAGCTGGCTCACATGTCCCTTCTCCCTGCCATGTACCCTCCCTATGTGCATCTGGGCATGCTGTCCATTGCACAGGCATCAGCACCTGAAGAGGACCAGTCCAATTTGGTACACATGTCTTTTGATTTTTCATGTCTAGGGTTCTAGTTGGGGGGTCCCCCAAGAAAGGTCATCTGGAATGACCTCAGGTTTGACTCTTGTGTACACAGGCTAGTGCAGGGTCAGGTTTGATCTGTCACTTACATTGATCAATGCATATCCCAGCGGATGCAGCTTCCTGGTCAGTTCCACCTTTGTCCCATATCTCATGTGATCTGATGGCTGCTGTGGCCAAGCCCAGCCAGCCTGCCATAGGCCTGGTCCTCATGCATGCCAACAGGTACTGCAGCCTGGTCAGGGCAACCCCTACCAGGCCTGCCTCTGGCCCTGGTTTTTGTGCATGCCAGTGTGTGCCGTGGCCTAGCCCAGCCCATTTTACATCTCCTATCCAGCTCTTGTGTACACCCATGAGTGCTGCAGCTTATTTCAGCCCAACCTGGCCCACACATGTGCCAACAGATGCTGCTACCTTGTCCAGTTTGACCCATCTCTTAGCAGAAGCCACAGTTTAGCAGGATAGTACCCACAATTCTCCTACCAGGCCCACTCCCAGGCCCGAATCATGCACTTGCCAGCAGGTATAACAGACCAACCTGATATGACTCGCACCCAGTCCTGGTACTTGGCAGCAGGGTGTGTGGCCTAGCCTGGCCTGGCCCAGCCCCAATCCCAGCTCTCCCTGAGGTGCTGCAGCCTAGCTCAGCCTGGCCTGTCACCAGCCCCCACCTTTATGTCAACTGGCAGGTGTTGTGGCCCAATCTAGTCTGTCCTTCACCCTCTCCTGATTCTTGCACATGCCTGTAGATGCTGTAGCCTGGCCCAATCTGGCCTCCTCCCAGCACTGGCTCCTGTGAGTATTGGTGAGTTCTGTGGTCTAGCACGGTTTGGCCTGTCACTACTCCCAGCTCACACAAAGCAGGTGCTATAGTCTTACAGAGGTGAGACCACAAATCCCCTACAGAATCTGCCCCCGGATCCTGTTCTCTTGTGTTCTGGTGGGTGTTTCACCCCAGCCTGACATTGCCCATCCTCTGCACTAGCCCTGCCAGGCATGCCCATAGCCTCAGTGTTGTAGCTCCCCCATCTACTTCTGAGTATAGTGGTCCACTCCATGGAAGCCCCCAGAAGTCACTCCTCACCTATCAAACAAGTCCTTGGCAGCCCCCATTCTAACTTTCCCAGGGAAACTAGCCCCCCATTGTGTGGCAGTGTATGATGTGTGATTGCCTTTGGGAGTGGGGGGCCACATGCTCCAACCTGATGTCCCTTGTCCCCCACCATGTGGCGTTCCTCACATATATTTTTAAAATAGAATAGGCAACTATGCTGGCATATTGGTATAGTTCACACAGTTAGCATTAATAAGGCCCAGAATACTTGCCTGCCATTGGCTGCTTTTCTTCCAGCAGTGTAACACTTGCCTAGGTACAAGGCAATCAAGGCAGTGTTCGACATCTGGGGAGATTGCTCCCACCCCTTGGTAATGCCTGCTGGGGCCACTGTACAGAGAAGGATTGGTGAGGCATTTCGTGGCTCTGTGGGAGGGTACTGTGATGGATTAGCAATGTCTACTCTGGGTAAAGAACACAAAACAGCAAATCACTCATCTCTAGACCACTCGCTCCCCAAGATGTCTCCCAGGGCACTTGATGATGCTTTAAGTCTGAGATGATCAGCAGCCTGGGGCCCTCCCTGTCCCCCATCTCCCGCCAGGCCAAGAATAAAAATAACTCCCAGCAAGTTAAGAGAATCTCTCTGCAGACCTGACATGATCCCTTTCTCACTGCCCCCCGCCCGCCCCCATTTTACATTTGAGTAGGAAACTGGTCTCATGGGCTTGCTTCCCTTTGAGTACCCCTCCTCTAGGGAACCTTGCTCCGGTTTTGGGCCCAAGCATCATTCCCTTGATGGGATTTGGGATAGAAGAGGAAGCAGGCAAGCCCAGCCTTTGTCCCATCTTGGCCTCCCAGTCCCTCAGAGATGGTGCCATGATGCGCCTAGAGCCTGCGAGATGGGATAAAGCATTTGTGGCAACCCCAGGGCATGAGGAGTATGACCTGTGGGTTACAAAGTGGAAGGTTGTGAGACCAGAGGTGCCGCACAAAACTGTGATCTTAAATGGTCTGGACAGCTGTCGACATTGCTGCTCAGCGGCATCGGCCAAGTAGAAATATTTGCAACAAATCAGCTACTGGGTGCCAGTGTGGCTTCTGCCATGGCACAGAGCCCAAGACCCAAGCCACCAAGCAGCAGGTAGAGCCCATGGAGTGCAAGAGCTGAGCCCCAAATCCAGCTGTGCCTGAGGCTAGATCCGCCTTTACACCTCTCAGCTGATAAATTATTCTTCTGTTTAAGCCTGTCTGCTTGTGTGTTTTATGTCCCTTGCAGCTGAGAGGCCTGGTATAAATTTTATATCCAGCAGGCAAAAGAAAAGATGGTTTCGTATTCATCTCTTTAAAATTCTGTGAAGAGGGGTGGGTGTTGTGGCTCAGTGGCTTAAACTGCCACTTGGGACACCAAAACTGGCTTGCTCCCCAGATGACTGCAGCAACCAGGTCTGCGCCAGGCCAGAGACAGGAGCCAGGAGCACCACTGGGGTCTCCCATGAGGGAGGTAGGGGTCTGAGGACATGAGAACCTCACCTACTGTCTCCCAAGGTGTATGTATGTGTGTATATATATATACATGTATTTTTTTAATTGAAAGTCAGATTTACAGAAATGGGGAGAGACAGAGAGAAAGATTCTCCATCTACTGGTTCATTCCCCAAGTGGCCAGAATATCCGTAGCTGAGCCAATCCTAAGCCAGGAGCCTCCTCTAGATCGCCTGTGTGGGTGCAGGGTTCCAAGGCCCTAGGCCGTCCTCGACTGCTTTCCTAGGCCACAAGCAGGGAGCTGGATGGGAAGTGGGCCTGCCGGGATGAGAACAGGCACCCATGTGGGATTGTGGCACATGCAAAGCGAGGACGTTAGCCATTAGGCTACCGCGTCAGGCCCCCCAGGGTGCACAGTAAGAGAATCACAGGCAGACCCAGGACTCAAATGCAAGCCCTCCCAAATGGGAGGCCATCATCCCAAGCAGTGCCATAGCTGCTGTATCCAACACCCACCCCAGCACCAAGACAGCTTAATAGTGGGTTACAGGGTATAGGTGGCATTGTGGTGCTCTGGGTTAGTGATTTCAAAGCGTCTGTTCGAGTCCTGGCTGCTCCACTCATTCCAGCTGCTAGAGCACCTGAGAAAGCAGCAGAGAATGGCTCAAATGCTTGGGGGCCTTGCCACCCACAGGGAAGCCCCAAATGGAGTGCTGGGTGCCTGGCTTTTTGCCTAATCCAGTCCTGGCCAATGTGGCCATTTGTGAACCAGCAGATGGAAGATCTCTCCCTGCCTCTCCAGAGCTCTGCCTTTCAATATCCATTTTTTTTTAAGGGAGCACACTATAAACAGATTAATAGAACCTAAGTAGCACGATTCCATTTATCCAAAGTTTAAAAAAAAATAAGAAAAACTGTGCATGAGGACACACAAACTTCTGGCAAAACACTGAGCAAATGCAAGGAAATGAATATCAGGGGAGTAGTTCCCGAGGAAGAAAGAGGTTGGTACCCAAGGATGGATAGCCCAAGAATTCAAAGCCAATAACAATGAAGTATCACTTAGAGGAGTCATTCACTGTAATTCTGACATTGCTACATTGGAACTTATTTTGAGTCTTTTGTATTCATTCAAATCTTTAAGTTCTTTACAGGTAGGCTGGAGCAGATCAGCAAACTATGACTCTTGAACGACATATTTTTGCAAATAAACTTATATTGGAACAGAGTCACGTGTGTGGTCCATGGTCACTTTCATGCTACATGTCAGGGTTGAGTAATTGCAACAGAGAACACGTGAAAGAAAAAAAGTCATTGTTTATCACCCACATGTTCATTCAGTCTAAAGCTAGGAGGCGAACTCACAGATTATATCTAATTATGTAGATGCTTTTCTTTTTAGAATTTAAGGGGACTGCATGTTTACTTTGAAGAATTTGAAAAAAATGCAGAAAGGAAAAAACAGCAATTTTTAAAAGATTTATTTATTTTTATGGGAAAAGCAGATTTACAGAAGACAGAGAGAGAAAGACCTTTCACCCGCTGATTCACTCCTCAAATGGCCTCATAATGGCAGGAGCTGAGCCGATCCAAAGCCAGGGACCAGGAGTTTCTTCCAGGTCTACCATGTGGGTACGGGGTGCCAAGTCCTCTACTGCTCTCCTGGGTCACAGCAGGGAGCTTGACAGGAAGCAGAGCTACCGGGACACAAATGGTGCCCATATGGGATCCTGGCACTTGTAAGACAGAGGATTAGCCAATCAAACCTGCAAAACAAAAAACAGAAAACAAAACAAAACAAAACAAAAACAAAAACCCAGTTTTCTATATGAGGGTGCCACAGGGAGACAGCCGTCTTTAAAATTTGAGAACCACTTAAAATTTGAGAGAGAGAGAGAGAGAGAGAGAGAGAGCGAGAGAGAGCGCGAGAGCGCTAGGCTGGGCCAAGGCAAGAGCCAGGAACTCCATCTGGGTCTCCCGTGTGGGCAACAGGGAACTCACACCTAAGCCCTCACTGTGGTTAGGAGGCCCGCTTCCCATGTCAGAGCGCTTGGGCAGGAGTCCTGACTCCGCCCTGGAGTCCGGCTCCCTGTTCACGCAGACCCTAAAAGGCAGCAGTGAGGGCTTAGGTGTGAGTTCCCTGCAGACCCTAAAAGGCAGCAGTGAGGGCTTAGGTGTGAGTTCCCTGCAGACCCTAAAAGGCAGCAGTGAGGGCTTAGGTGTGAGTTCCCTGCGTGAACAGGGAGCCGGACTCCAGGGCGGAGTCAGGACTCCTGCCCAAGCGCTCTGACATGGGAAGCGGGCCTCCTAACCAGTGGCTGAGCCCCAGGGGCCGAACGCTCAGCCTGTTTTTCCCTGCGGGCTTGTAGATGTGTGTGTATGTGTCACTCCTCTTTCACCAGAAGCATGCTGACTCTGCAGTTTAATGCCGGGAGCATTTTTTTTTTTCCTTTCTGCATAGCTTAGTTACATTCTATTTTTTTTTTTACTATTATTTATAAGACATGATGCAGTTAGTATCCTTGTATACATGTCTTTGCCAACAGCATGAAATATTATATAGGCATCCAAAATGAATTCTTCCAGGGGTTGTAAATGCTGTGAAGACTGTCACGGCTGCCATATTGATAACCAGCCAGAAAGACCAGAAGCAATATACATGGTCCAGCAGGAGGGGCCAGTTAGGTGGACTCTGTATCATGTAATGGAACATTCTAGAACTTAAAAAAAAAGTTTTATTATTTTTTTTAATTGGAAAGACAGATTTACAGAGAGAAGGAGAGACAGAGAGAAAGGTCTTCCATCCACTGGTTTGTTTCCCAAATTGCCACAACATCCAGAGCTGAGCCGATCTGAAGCAAGGAGCCAGGAACTTCCATAGGGCCTCCTACATGGATGCAGGATCCCAAACACTTAGGTCATAAGTAGGGAGCTGGATTGGAAGTAGAGCAGCCAGGACTAGAACCGGTGCCCAGGTGGGATGCTAGCACTGTAGGGAGGAGGATTAGCCTGTTGAGCCACCATGCCTGCCCCCTTTGAGGGTGATGGTCGTGAAGGAAGGAGTCTTGGTTCTCCCTCTCACCCTCAGCTTCCTCAGCTGTGAAGGGAGCAACCCAGCTCCCAGAGCAGTCACAGGACTTTTACAAACATCTGGCAGTGTGAGTCAGGCCTGTAGGTGGCACAGGCCATGCCTGAGCTGTTGTTATTGATAACATAAATCAGCAGGAGGGGACAGGAGTCACCCAGCTGGGGCGGCTCGGCCTGTCTGCAGCCCACCAGCTGCAAAATATTCTTTTAAGATTGTCCCTGGCTACGCCTACGTGGAGGTGAGCATGACACGTGCCCGGAAGGGGCTCAGAGAAGCGGCAGGCAGCCTCCCTCACCCCCTCCCGCTGGGAGCCCGTGATTACTGTGCCTGTGGTGTTTGTGTGATAATTGAAGGGTTTGGATGAGAATCTACCTGCAATCAGGACATGGGTAGATAGGCTCCATCCCATAGGCATAACAAAGCAACTACTGAGGGGCGTGGATCAGGGCTTAGTAGAGCCAGGCTGGGCCTTGGAGCAGCTCCCAGAGAGGGGAGGGGAGAGGAATAGGGGTGCCAGGCTGTGTACCTGTGCATGTGTGCATGCGCACATGCGCGCGCACACACAGACACACACACACACAGATCTTGGAGTCTGTGTTGGTTTAAAAAAATGCATCAGGAAGTAGTACAGGGTAGGTATGCACAGCCCAGAGGGTCCAGTGAGGGAGGGCGACTTTGCCAGTCTTCCATTTCCATTATAGAAGAAATATCCAAAAGCCGAGGAATTGTGTGACCTGCAAAAAGCTCGCCAGGGCCATAAATAATGAGACAGCATCCAGGGCAGGGCACTGAACAAAGCCACAAGGGAGGGAGGCAGCTCCCCAGCTCACAACTCCTCCGCGCTCCCATGGTCCTTCCACCAGGATTGACAGGGCACCTGATACGTGCTGGGCGCTGTCCAGGGTGCTGGGGAGGGTGCTGGGGACAGAGCCGTGCCTTGGAGGATAAGCCAGCTTGGTGCAGTCAGGAAAGCACGCCCCAACGTCGGTGTGTGCAGTCCCTCTCTTGAAGCCACCCAGGCTGGGTCTGTCACCAGGAGGGGCCTGGGGCAAGTCATCTGACCTCTTGGCAGTCATTGCTGCTGCCCCGCCCAGCTCCCTGGGCAGGGAGTGCCTGATCTGGCTGGGTTGCTGTGCATGGCGAGTAAAGGCTCACTCTTGGTTGAGTAGCAGCTGCTAGCTCACCTGGGAGGTCAGCTTGGTTGGCCCTGAGTCATGGTGGGGGCTGGGTGCATGGCTAGCTGGTGGGACAGTGATGGGAGGTACACCCTGGAAGGGTTTGTGGGGGCTGGTCAGGGCTCTACCTGCACCTCACAGTAGGAGGTCCACGTCCTTATAACTCAAATCCAATGCTAACAAGCTCATCATTCATGTCTTCATTGCATATGGAATTTCTATAACGTGCCAGGTGTCTATAATGTGCTAGAGTACTGTGGTCTGGAGCAGAGGCAGAATCCCAGCCTGGGTGCAACTTACACATCCAAGGAGAGAAGCCAACGTTAGAAGCATCATAATCACAGGGTGGTCTTGGTGGGAAGGGTGGGGACAGCAGAGTGGGTGAGGGACAATGAGCAACAGAGAGAGAGACCCGCACATTGTGGCACTGTGGTTCAAGTGGCCAGCTGTGACACCAGCATCCTATGTGTGAGCTCTGGTTCAAGTCCCTGCTGCTCTGCTTCAGATTCGGCTCCTTTCTAAGGAGCTTGGGAGATGGCAGGTGATGGCTCAAGTCCTTGGACCCTTGCTAGCCTATGCTGCAAACCAGAATGGATGGAGCTTCTGGCTCCTGGCTTTTTGGCCCAGCCCTAGCTGTCCTGGCCGTGTGAGAAATGAATCAGCAGATTGAAAGAAATCTCTTCTCTGCCTTTCACATGAAAGAAACTGTTCAAAAGAAGAGCAGAGAGTCTGAGAGTCTTAGCATTCTGAATGGGGACCACGGCCAGCCTCCCCAAGGAGGAGGTGGTTGAGCAAAGATATGAAGTGGGTGATGAAATGTTGTAAGCAGCAGGAGTGGCAGGTGCCAAGGCCCTGGGGCAGCAGACTGATTTGTTTAGAGATGCCTGCCACAAAGAGAGGAGGAGAGTTTCAGGGTGGAAAAGGGATGGCCTCGTGCTGGGCAGTGTCACTGTTGGGCTTAATTCTGGGGCCAGGAGACTCTTGCAAAGACAGCAGGTTCTAGAAGCTGCTGGGGAGAAAGCTTGCAGGACTGCAGAGCGTGTCAGGGTCCTGGCCCTTGCCTGGAGCTCAGGGCAAGGACCTCACCATGCAAGGTGGGGCTGGAGATGCTGAGGGTGCAGCTCACTGCAGGGGTCCTTGGCAGATGAGTTTGAGACCTAGACCAGATCCCACAGGAAGTAGGGAGGTTGCTGACCCCAAGAAGGGAGTAGGCAGTGGCAGTAGGCAGCTGGGAGGGAGGGATGGACTCTGCATTGTTTGTCCTAGGGGGAAAAAAAAAGACTGGCAGGCCGAGGCACTGGGTCTGTGACACGGATATCCCAGATGGTTTCTGGGAACTAATTGGTTTTGGCCTCTGCAGCAATGTTAAGCTCAGAGCACACAGCTTGGGACTGCCGCAGGGGACAGCAGCTCCCCAGGGCAGGGCCCAGAGGTGCTAGGCTTTGGGCCTCCTCCAGTCGCTTAGCTGGAGCTGTGCAGCCCCATGGAGGGGCCGAGAGGCCAGGGCCACAGCCCCAGAAGGAGTCCAAGCATTGTGCAAACATCCCAGGGCTGTGAGAGATAGGGCACAAGGGCGGAGAAGGGCTGCTGTGACTTCTGGAGAGAGCAGATGCCTCTCCAGAGGGCGTGACCCAGTGTCACCGGCTTGGGTCACTCACGCTTAAGCCGTGAGCAGATCTTCTGCCGCCAGCACAGCTGGATCCAGGGTCAGCCACCATGGCAGGCTGTTAGGGGATTACTTTGCTGTCTTTCAGTTTAGCTTTCCTGTGGCCATGCCATCCCACAAAAGACAAAGAGCTGGCCTCCAACTGCCAGAGGTTGCGCTCTGCCCAGTGGGGACGGGTACATCTCTGGCCAGATGTCCTGGAAGTCTGGTCCTAGGACTGGCTCTGATTGGCCCAGCTTGAGCCCCTTCCCTGAGGCAGTCCTGGTGGACTGGGATGATTCAAGCCAAGGGTGCTCCCTGAAGATGGGGGTGGTGGAGTAGGGAGGGTGTAGTCCCTGGCAGAAAACAGACCTCATCCCCAAACAGGTGCTGAGCTGGCCCAGGGCACAGGAGGAGGGTGATGGTGCAGGAGGCACGTGTCAGAGAGGGCAGGGCCACTGGGGGAATGGTTGATCTGACTGCCCATTTCACAGATGTGGAAAGTGAGGCAAAGGTTTGCCTCATTTAAAAAAAAAATGGGAAAGCTGCTAGGATAACCAAGCAGGTGTCAGAATGGAGAAGGTCAGGAGAAGGGGGCAGGGAGACTGGGCTGATGATACCTCTGAGGGACAAAGGAAAGAAAGAACATTCTAGCCCAGCACGATAGCCTAGTGGCTAAAGAAAGAACATTCTAGAAGGAGCAGCACCAGGCCCAGGGTCCTGGGCTTGGGGGGTACTCTAACTTCTCAATGTGTGACTTCCCCCAGACTCCATATCAACCATCCTGTGCTTTGTCTCGGAAGCCAGGTGTATCCCCCCAACTTATCCACAGGGGACCAGGCAGCATCTCCCCCACGAACTCTGCTTGGAAGAACTCTGGATGTATATATGGTCTCACAGGTGTGCTCCAGTGTCAATTTTACAATGAATGGAGTCGCTCGATTTTTCTGGGTGAGTTTCACTCACTTGCGTTCTCCTGGCTTTCAGATCTCCTTCCTTTCAGATCTCCTTCAAAAGGACACACAAAAAACTCCGGATTTTTTTTTATTTGGGGGGGGGTGATTTAAAAAAAAAAAAACCCTGACGCTGTGCTCTCAAAAGCCCTGTCCAGTCGGCTTATTCCCTTGGATTCTCTGATCTTTAAAATACCAAAGGAAATGCCATCTCTATTGGCAGAAGCTTTGTGGGTGCCTCTCGGAGGAGAGAGTAAGCTCCTGGGTTGGGAGTCCTGGTATTTTTAGCTTCGGCGCTACCGAGTGATGAAGACCCCTAATTTTGGGGGGTCAAGGTAGGGGGGCAGGGAGAGAGGGGTGGGTAGCTAGGAGGAGAGACACTGTTCCACGCAAGACACACTCAGGCAGTGTGTGGCATATTTCCCCTACCACCCTCTGTGTTATCTAGCCTTGTTCTAGAACATTCCTTCCTGCTCGTAGTCTTGCAGATGAGACCCTGGGTCAATGTTCTTTGTTCTGCCTGTGTCCCTTGGCAGATCTTGATCTGAACAGAAGGGTCTCAGGGCTGGAGAAAGGGGGGAGTGGGGTCTACTGCAGGCTAGGTGACTTCTGTCCCCTTCCGTCTCTCTCTGGGTGCGTTTTGACCATCTGCAGAACAGAATGGGAAGGGGCTGAGTTCTGCCAGAGTTGGAAACAGGTGTCCTAGGGTCCTATGTCCCCTGACCCCAGATGCCATTGACACCCCCACCCCACCCCCGCTGCCCACGCTGGCACTTGAGAATGCTTGAGGTCAAGACTGATGTTTCCAAATGGGGAGAAGTCACATTTAAAAACAGAAGTAGGAATTTCTGGCTTGGCATGTCAGGCCACATGGTTGTCCTGGGCACACGAGCAGTAGTGGCTTCTGCTAAGGGGGAGCAAGGCCCTGCAGGTGGCTGTACTTGCCACCGCCACCACCACCTTTCTCTTCTCCGGCATTGAGTTCCCGTTTATTGCATGTCTGTGCCTGTGAATGAGGAGGAAGAAAGAAGAGGTTTCTGGAGTTTGTGTTTTTACGGGGTGTGGGGAAAGCCATGTGAAAGCCCTGAGGTGCAGGGTGGGGGTGGGAGGAGGCCCAGGCTGGGAGGAGAAGGAGTTCTGGATGCTTTGGGAGTGGGATCGGAAGGTGCTGGAGGCGTCTGGGGGGATTTCAGGGTGGAAGGGTTGGGTTACACGCTACAACGATGTGTCTGCCAGTTGAGGAGTGAATGTAAGATGGCAAGGGGGTATGGAGGGCATGCTGGCATAGGGGCGATCTTCGCTGAGAAGTGTCTCTGAGATGGAAGGAAGACAAGACCTAGGGGAAGGGATTTTCAACAGCAGGAAGAGCATGTGCGATGTCCTCATAGCCGGTGAGGTAGAAGAATAGTGAGGGCCCCTGAGCCACGCCCCGGCCCTCCCTTCCCCATCCCTCCATTCCCCATCCATTCGGAGGGTTGGCCAAGGCTTCCACCAGTCCCATCAGCCAGCCTACCCCCTGGCGTCAGCCTCTCTGGAGACTGCTCTTTTCACAGATGTCACCAGAGGGTCTCAGTCCCCAAATTCACGCTCTTCTATCCTCATTGTCCTTGACCTTCCGGCAGCATCTGTGCTGCGGTTCTTTCCTGCTTCTCCCGCCTTGTCCTCCCTTGGCCTCTGTGCTGCTGAAGATGGACTGACGGTGGCTTCTCCTCTCACTGGCCCTTCAGTCATCTACTCAGCCACCGTTTCCTGAGTGCTTTCTGCTCCAGTGGCCCAAGACACAGCCCTGGGCAAGACAGACAACATCCTGTGCCCATGGGAACCTCATTATCAGGGCCAGAAGTGGGGGAGGGGCCTGGACCTTCCCTTAGCAGATGAACGAGGAACATTACTGCAGGCAGTGATGCAGGCAGAGACCCCTCCAGCAACTGCAGTATGGAAGGTGGCCCCATGGGTGCTGGGGGCTGCAGGAGGGTCCGCATCACCTGTGCCAGGAAACAGCAAGCCTCGCCACGCTGGGGAAGAGTGTACTGCGCAGAGGGAGGGCACAGCAAGTGCAACGGTGCCAAGATGTCCTTGGTGGAAGGGGTGCGTGAGCATGGTTGCATGTGAGAGTGGGTGAGGAGGCCCCAAAGGGTAGGCAATGGCCTGGTGATGTGCCAGGACCTCAAAGTCACTGCCAGGAGGTAGTGCTCATCCCAGATGCGGTGGGAGGTGAGCTAAAGGCTGTGCTGATCCCAGATGTGGTGGAAAGTGAGCTAAAGACAGCATCCGGGGAGAGACTGGGCATAGGTACATTTCTTTAATGATTTGTTTTATTTTTATTGGAAAGGCAGAGTTAAAGAAAAAAGGAGGAGAGAGAGAAAAATCTCCCATCTGCTGATTTCTTCCCCAAATGGCTGCATTGGCCAGAGTTAAGCTGATCTGAAGCCAGGAGTTTCTTCCAGGTTCTCCACACAGGTACAGGATCCCAAGGCTTTGAGCCATCCTCTGCTGCTTTCCCAGGCCACAAGCAGGGAACTGGATGGGAAGCGGGGCTGCCAGGATACGAACTGGTACCCATGTAGGACGTCGGCTCCACAGGTGAAGGTTTAGCTTACTATACCACAGTGCTGGGTCAACCATGTTTACATTTTAGGGCCCAGTGCAGTGGCCTAGCAGCTAAAATACTCGCTTTGAACACTCTGGGATCCCATATGGGCACCGGTTCTAATCCTGGCAGCACCAGTTCCCATCCAGCTTCCTGCTTGTAACTTGGGAAAGCAGTTGAAGAAGGCCCAAAGTCTTGGGACCCTGCACCCACATGGGAGACCCGGAAGAGCTCCTGGCTCCCGGCTTCGGATCGGCACAGCACTTGGCCATGGCAGTCATTTAGGGAGTGAATCATCACTCTCTTGGTTGGTCTCTCTGCTTCTCAGTCTTTCAAATAAATAAATGATAATCAGTCACATTTTTCTCATGTAGAAGTGCAGCCCAAATCCCCTGCTCAGTGTGTGGGTCCAAGCTAATCCCCACCCAGATGGTGGGAGTTCAGGCAGAGAGGGAGCAATCCAAAGGCATCTTGACCAGCGCATGCGCATTGGAGGCTGAGACTTGAGTGGAGATTGGTAACCTGTGTGCCGACCCTCTCTCATCCAGACAAGATCCAGGGTCTCAGAGAGCTTGCATGGCAACATAATAGGTGTTGCTCTCACGCACCTCCAGTTGGGGATGAGTCTGTGAGCTGGGACTTTGTCACCGACAGAAATCAACAGGCGTCGGGCCTGCTGGGAACCTGGAGATACGACTCTGCTCCCCCAGGCTGTGCCAATAACCTAGCTGCCAGGTTCCCACTAGGTCTTGTTTCCCATGCGCATAAATAAGCACCCATATTTATACTGTACGTCTGAGAGGGAAAACATGTTTGGGGTCCCACGTTAAGGCACTGCAAGTTGAGTGGCCACCTGCGGTACCAGCATCCCACATCACAGTACTGGTGCAAGACCCAGCTGCTCCATTTCTGATCCAGCTCCCTGTTAATGCGTCTGGGAAAGCAGCAGGGGATGGCTCAAGTGCTTGGGCTCCTGCCAACCGTGTGGGAGACCCCCTGGACGGAGTTCCTGGTCCCTGGCTTCATCCTATTTGCAGCCGTTTGAGAAGTGAACCAGAACAGGGAGTATCTCTGTGTCCCTCTGCCTTACAGATACATCTTTGAAAAGAAACAATTCCATTCTAGTGTAATTGGCTGCTTCTGCGATTCTGTTGGTGCTTGTTTTGTGCATTTGAAAGCATCATTTGGAGACAGGTGTCTGTGCCTTCTATCTCCAATTCCATGAGCCCCTCCACCACCCCTCTGTCCTGTTGCCCTAAAGGATGGCTTTGGGCCACTTGGGTAACCCAGAACGACATCCCCACATTGAGATCCTTATCACATCTGTGACGCTCCTTCTGCTGTGTTAAGGCCACAGTTTCAGCATCCAGGGTTTAAGACACGAGTGTCCTGGTGTGTGGGGACACCCCAAGGCATGGGAGGGATATGGTCTATGCCACCAACCTGTCCTTGAGTAGTGCGGGTGGAAGGAAGGAAGGTCTGGGAAAAGCTGGGGCCACCCAGGTCTCATGATCACAATGCACCCTTACACCATGTTTCTGTGTGCTCTCGCATCTCCTGTTACAGCAGGTGCCAGGAAGTCCCCACTTTGACTCAGGTCAATCCAGAGGTTTCCCAACTCATTATAAGAGGTGACCTTGGACAAGGCTGTCATTCTCTCTGGACGCTTGGAGGGGGAAGAAGTACTTCGGTTTGGAGTGGACAAAACAGACAGTAGCAGGATACAGGGGCGGGGCATTCCGTCCAGTTCTCCTAAGTGGGTAGCAAGGACTTCGGTAGCTGGGCCAGCCCCTGCTGCCGTCCAGGGTACCCATCAGCCAGAAACACAAGTTGGGAGCCGAGCCAGAACTCAAGCCGGGCACTGTGATGTAAAAAACGGGCATCCCAAGCTGCCCCCAATGCCAGTCCCACCAGGAATGCAACTTTATTTTTTTAAAAAAGATTTATTTAATTTCTTATTGGGAATCAGATATACAGAGAGGAAGAGAGACAGAGAGGAAGATCTTCTGTCCACTGATTCACTTCCCAAGTGGCTGCAGTGGCCACAGCTGCGCTGATCCGAAGTCAGGAGCCAGGAGCTTCTTCTGAGTCTCCCACGCAGGTGCAGGGTCCCGAGGCTTTGAACCATCCTCGACTGCTTTTCCAGGCCACAAGCAGGGAGCTGAATGGAAAGTGGGGCTGTCAGGATTAGAACTGGTGCCCATATGGGATCCCGGCGCATGCAGGTGAGGACTTCAGCTGCTAGGCTTCCGCACTGGGCCCAGGAATGCAACTTTATGACAGGCAGTTGGACCACCTGACTCACTAGAGACTTTGCGAGTGTGTCTGTGACAAGGGAAGACTGGGGGACAGCGGGCTGAGTTTCCTAGTTACCGTTGCCCCCAGCCAGGAAACAGTGGGTCCATACCTGTATTTCAGCTCAGCCCATGAATTGGCCCTCTGGAGGGTGGGGAGAAATGTCTCAGCCAGGGAGTTGGGGTGCAAAGGGAGTTGGGGGGTGAGAAGAGAGTTGTTGCTGCAAACCCACCAGTTCTGTCAGTGGAGGGTCCGAGGTGGCAATACACAGCTGTTCATCTTTTTTTTTTTCCTGAAAGGCAGGAGGTGCTGTTCACAGATGAGCTGTCAGCCCGCGAGCCTGGGCCTGATGAGGAATCGCGCCGTTGCTTCAGCCACTCCAGTCGGTCATACTTGGCTGCAAATTGAGCCATTAGTGGCAAGTTGCGCAGCCACAGGGACAATCCGTCCCCGCATTAATGAGCCTTTTTCAGTGCCACCAAGACACCTCTGTGCCTTGTGGGTGTGTGCGCCCCAGACCAGGCACTTGGCACTGATTTACCCCCTTTCATGTCCCCCACCTTTTACGTATTTTTAAGAACTGCATTTTTATTCTTTAGAAGACACACAGAGATGTTTCATCCACTAGTTCATTCCCTAATACCTGCAATAGCCAGGAACCTTGAACTCAATCCAGGTTTCTTGTGTGACAGGGCCATCACCTGCTGCCCCCCAGGGTGCGTTAGCAGGAAGCCGGCTTGGAAGCTGAGCCAGCACTTGAGCCCAGGCACTCTGTTATGGCAACCCCAGCGGCAGTTTGACCCCCTGTGCCCACTCACTCACCCACCCCTCCATTCCACTTCCCATTCGCCACATGCCAACACTGGCTGTCTCTGCCTTATCTCACTTTTTTCTGAGTGGGACTAAAGGGAAACTTCTGGTCAGAGAGGCTCAGATCTGGGAAGTGTCGGCTTCCGGGGTGGGGTGTGTGGCCATGACATCACAGAAGGTGGGGTTTTGGGTGGGGCTGGAGAGTCTGCACCCCAAGATGCCAGGTGGTCCCCATGTTGCTAGCTGGGATCTACTTAGAAACCACTCGGATGGGAAGCCAGGACTCCTGAGCAGATGGGACCTTCTCCGGCAGCCGGGAGAGGGTGTGGCCACTCCTGGACACACAAGTGGATATCCACTGTGGGGGGCACCCTATTGTCTCAGTCCACCACATTTATGGGACCACTAAGTACACCCTCAAGGGGTGTCAGATACTGCCCCTCCAGCTGGTCCTCAGCACCCCCTGGCCGCAGTCCAGGCATGCTTGCACAAGTGGGTTTTATCAAAGCCTGCAGCAGACCGCACCTCCCACATGGTCTTCCTTTCCCATCCATTCTTCTTACCCTTCACAGTACACATGGTTCCCTTGCTAGGCACCTCCAGGGCCTCTCTCCACCTCCCTGCTCACAGGGGTCAACCCAGCTTGCTTTGGATTTTCAAAGGAGCCTAGAGCCCCCAATCCCTCCATCACACCTGGCGGTCAGGTGGGCTTGGGATTGTCGAGAAGCAAGGGGGCCACCTTGTGCCAGTCTTCCTAGGGTGCTAGAGGGGCTGATGGCTGACCACTATCCCCACCAGTGGAAGGGGATGGCCAGGTGGCCTCAAGATGAGAACAGAAGAGATTGTTGCTGCTTGGGAAACCCACCTGAGACACTTGTCGTGACCTTGGGCCTTCCAGTAACCGTGGCGCCTCCACTAGCATAACAGTTATAACTGTTCCCTGTCTGGGGTGAGACTTTCTCCAGACTCAGCATTTGGTGCCTGCCAGGCATTGGGGACCCCAGAGCCTGTTTGTCCAGGGCTCACTTCTGGAGCATCCCACTCTCCATGGCTCAGCTGGTTTTCCATCACACTGGCAAAGCAGGGCCCTTTGGGAGAGCAAGGAAGAAGGAGGAGGCCTGGCCCAGGGCCCCGAAGGCAGGCATCCCTCCTTCCCCCACAATCGGGGGATTTTGGGAGCCCTGTGGAGGAGGCAGCTGAAAAAGTACACAATGATGAGGTCCACCTTACTGGTGGAGGGTGAGGCTGCTGGTGGAGGGAGGCACTGCCTCGGGGTGGCCCCATTCTCCATGGATTCCTTCCTGCTGCCTTGTGGGCCTCTGGCCAGCATGGGGGCCTTGGAGGTCACCAGTGTGCAGTGCCAGGGGCTGTTTTAACAACAACCAGGCTGCCAAGAATGCATTATTCGCTTACAGCAATCCAAGGGATTGCCCAAGAGATGCGATAATTTTGTAACTAACATAAAAGAGAGAGAGAGAGAGAGAGAGAGAGAGAGAGAGAGAGAGAGAGATTTTTCTACAGCCCCCCACCCCAGAGCCCTCTTGTTGCCAGGAATGGGTGTCTTGCAGTCTTGGGTCCCTCAGCAGGGAGTGGGCTAAGACTCGGAATCTGCCTTCTTGGAGAAATAGGATTTGTTGGGTGTCCCCAGGACATTCCATGGGGAAGACACATTTCAGGCAATGTTGTGACTGATAGCTTCAGGGAGGGGAATGCCACTCCTGACATAAAGATCAGAGATGAATTGGCTGGTGTGATTGGCAGACTGAAGGACGGGCAGCTTCAGGCGTGGCTGGACCCAGGAGTCCTGTAATGCTGTCAAGACATGGTTTTCCTCCACCTCTTGGTTCTGACTTCCTTGGCATCGAGTTCCCTCTTGCCATCTGCTGATATGTCAGGTCCATCTTGACGTCCTTGCAGCTTCAGATCAGGTGGAAAGAAAGGACTTCCAATGCTCTGGCTGCCCCTGGCTGCCCCTGTCCACAGACATGGTCCTGGTTCCTTCTGCTCCTCTCTACCCTTCACCCCAGTGAGGTCCTTTCTCCCTCTGGGCTTCATCTCCAACCTTGACCTCAGTCGGGAGTTCCAGGGCTCCATTTCCTGCCACCCCTGGGTCTGTTTCTCCCATATGGCAACTGGAGCAATGCATCTAATTTTTCTTTTTTTCAGATGAATTGTATTCATTTGCAAGGCAGAGTTAGAGGGTCTTCCATCTGCTGGTTCATTCCCCTACTTCTGGGCCGGGCCACTGCCAGGAGTCAAGAACTGCAGCGGGGTCTCCCACATAGACTGGAAGTGACTCCCCCAACCAAAGCCATGTAGGAAGAAGATGGAGGATTGCCTGGCAGGAATGACAGTCTCCTAGATGCAGTGGCAGGCAATGGTGGCCCAGATCAGACCATATGCTGGGGGAGGGCAAGGCCTGTCTTGGCACACACACACTAGTCAGAATGGCCAAAGCCATGGGAGGGCAGGGGACAGCCGGAGCCAGGAGCCTATGTGATCAGAATGCCCCAACTCTCCCTGAGCCTCTTTCTTCTCCTCTGTTTCAGTGGGGCCACCCACAGGTGACTACAGAAAGGTTTTGATTGGCCAATTCTAGGTCAGATGACCATGTTGGATCAGTCAGCTGTGCCCAGAGGGGCAGGGCCACAGCTCCTGGAAAACACTGGTTTCAGGTACCGAGATTAGGACAGGGGGCCTCCTCCCCCTCCCAGGCTTGCCGTTGTCCCCCAAGACATCTTTCCACTGCTCAGCGGTGACAGGGCAATTCCACCCTAGCCACTAGGATGGGAGAAGTAGGTTTCGAGTTGGAACTGTTTAAGGGATGAGGAGAACAAGAGCCTATCCTTTAGGCACAGTGAGAATGTTCTCTCCCATTGAGTGGGGCCACGAATGGGTCTCCTGCTGCCCTGGGTCACCCAGAGAGCTCCATGCTGCAGGCAGCCTTCTTTGATAGGGCTGCCTGATGGCCATGATCTTGGCTGGGGGAGCTGGCCTCTGCTCCTCCAGCTGGGGTGGGGGAGGGAGGTGGGACGATGGGAAAGCCCTGCTGGGTGGACCTCACCTCTCGGTCCTTCCGTCCAGGGGTCCTGTGGCTGTCGGTGGTCTCCGAGGTGCTGTACATCCTCCTGCTGGTGGTTGGCTTCAGCCTCATGTGTCTTGAGCTCTTCCACTCCAGCAATGTCATCGACGGACTCAAGCTCAACGCCTTCGCTGCCGTCTTCACGGTGCTGTCAGGTAAGGCCTGGGAGCGGGGCGGGAGCCGGCCAACAGCACGAGAGCAGGTGCACAGAGGAAAGGGGAGGGCTGGACCCAGCAGCCTGTCTTGGGTTGGAGGTGTTTGGGCACATGCTGGCTGTACCCACTGGGAGAATTTGGAAAAATTGCTCCTTTCCTCTGAACCCCAAATCTTACCCTTGGTGACATGCCTCTTCTCACGCAGTCAGTCACTCATTTCAGGATGTGTGCAGCGAGAGCTGCCCTGTGCCAGGTGATGTGCCCAATGGTGGTATTATGGTGGTGAACACAGGTGAATGGTGATGGGCTTAGCATGCCAGAGAGAGGT
The DNA here is from genome assembly GCF_030435755.1 of Ochotona princeps. Taxonomy (NCBI): domain Eukaryota; kingdom Metazoa; phylum Chordata; class Mammalia; order Lagomorpha; family Ochotonidae; genus Ochotona; species Ochotona princeps. Next base: position 23,926,134 of record NC_080855.1, on the reverse strand, counting down.
GGGCTCACTCGAGACATGTCTGAGACTTGGTGCCAGATGGCGCTTGTTGGAAAGGGAGTTGATGGTGCAGAGTGGACGATCATGGTGGCCCTCCAGGAGGCAGCCAAGAGGAACTGGGGTGGAAGACTCCATCACCCCCTCTTCTGGAGCTTGCTCTGCCTCCCAGCACCACCTCCAAGCGGAGACCGGAGCAGAAAGGAGAACCGAGAGGCTTACCTGGGTTCAGGCTCGAGTAAGACTAGGGGTGGGGTGGGGAAGCTGGCCAAGAGGTTGCTATGGTGATTGGAGTTTTGGGTCGGGGAGACAATGAGCCTCCCCCACTCTGAGAGTAGCAGTCAGGATGGGAAAATGCAGCACAGGGACTTGGGTTAGGGAAGGTGGGAGGTGGGGAATGCTGAAGTCCAAGGTCAAGAGCTGGAAGTGCTGGGAATGGTCTTGATCCTGCATGGGAGGAGGCATGCAGCAGTGAGTGTTCCCTGGGGACGGGATCAGGCCGAGACTCCTGGCCCTTGTTCATGAAGCAGCCACTCACACACAGCTGGTGGGTTTGAGTGTTTTTCTGGGATTCAGTATCATGGCTCTCTATAATCCTGAAGATTCACTGAGCTCCTCTGATCCCCAAATATGAACTCTGAAAGTCCCCCCAAATCCTACATGGTGTGAAGTCACAGGTGGAAAACGCCACACCCAACCTCTTGAAGGGCCGGGCGGGTAGCAGTTCAAACGCAGGTGCACTAAAAATGCTGTGCGGAATCACCTTTAGATTGTCCACGCAGAGTTCTCTGTTGGCATAGAGAGCTGGTTGTCTTGTCTTTCATGTGCATCTGGGTCAGCAACTGAGGTGCCCAGTCCTGCAACCTGTGCTCCAGGGTCAGACCACACATCTATGTGATTTTCCCTGAGGCCGGGGATTGAGAAGGGCAGGTTGAATAGCACCCCAGGCCAACCTCCATGATGAGCACCCAGGTCTGTGGGCACACTGAAGTAGACAAGACAGCCAACAGGCCTTTGAAAGAGTTCTGCGCCTCTGGTGTAATGAAGCCGGCAACCTCTCAGAACAATCAAGCCCACTCAAGGAACACCCTTGAAACACTCTTCCCTGCGCGGGGCTTTGAATACCCACCCCTCCCCCAGGCCCTGATGTAATGTGACGGCAAGGAGCTGTGTACTTTCTCCACATCCCTCCCCCTACCATCCTAATTGGAACTGGAGGGCCACAAGGGTCTGTGATCCCCTCACCTCTGTAACAAATATTTAAAAGAAATAAAAGAAGTCGCCTTCAGGCTGTGGGTATAAGGTGCCTGTGAAATGTCAATCAATTTCATGCCTGTGCTTGGATTCCAGTCTCAAGATAGCTGACTTATGTATATGTAAATGTTTCCTGCAAACCACACCCTAAACCTGAAAGCCAGAGCATTTTGGATACGTGTCACTCACCCTATCCTGAGAAGATGCCTGTAAGCCCACCAGGCCAGAGAGCAGGACGCCCTCGGAAACATGAAGGCAGCAGAAGGCGAGGCGTTGATTGATACCTGGCCTCAAGAGTGACGAGCTGCAGGTGGACGCAGGCTCTACCCTCAGCCAATTCCTTTTGTGCACCTGCTTCCTGTGGTCACAAAGTGAAGGCTGCTTTGCGGCTCCCCTTCTTGCTTTTGCAAGCAGACTCAGACTGGGTTAGGAGGGTCAGAAGCTTTTCCCTCTCCCTACTGGGAAGACCCATTGCTAAAGAAAATAAGATTGTCTCCATAATTGCAGGCAGATAAACACTCCTGGGCTCCCGAGGTTAATGGACTTGCCTGAGGTTATACACAGTCAGGGATGGTGAAGCCGAGATGAAAGCTGCCTCCAGCCAGCTTCAGAGGCCTGGGCTGTTTTCCACAGAATCAGGCCGTGGAAGCGTGTGGCCAGGGTGGGAGCTTGGAGGCTTAAGGGTCTGGCTAACAGTAAACGAGAAGTGCGAGCAGCCAGATGATGTCAGGAGACTCAAGGGGTGCGTGGCGGCGAGGAGGGAGGTTTCTGAATTTGAGAGAGGATGAACATGAGAGGGATGTGAGGCAGAGGTGAGTGTTAGAGCTGCTGCTGCCAGTGCTTTGGAGGAAGGAGAGGCTGCTGGATGTGGGGAGTCCCTTAGAACGGGGCAAGCGATGGGGATGGGTAGGTAATGTAGGTGGCCGAGCCACTGCAGGCAGTATAGATTGGGGGTCTGCCACCTGCCGGATCAGCCAAGGCCAGTAGAAAACAGAGTTGGGGATTAGGGAGTGGGTGCAGCGTCTGGGTCTGATGCCCAGCTTTAGCTTCCTGCCAGTGCACACCCTTGAATGACCCAAGTAGTTGGGCCCCTTGCCATCCACGTGGAAAGCCCGGACAGAGCTCCTACCTCTTGGCTTTAGCCTTTAACCTTGGCGTTTGTGGACATTTGAAGGGTGAAGCAGCAGATGGAAGGTTTTTCTTTTACTCTGTCTTTCAAATAAACAAAATTTAAAAAAAAAAAAAAAAGAGGGCTGGTCCCTGAGGCTGTGATCACCCCCCTCCCCCAGTTTGTTCAAGAACAGGCAATAATAACTGTAAGCATGGCCGCCTGAAGTGACTGGTGCCAAGCCCTGCCCTGAGCTCTCCAGCATGGCATCATCACTAGGGCCAGAGACTTACTGACTGTTTGGCTACAGGCAAGGCAATGTTCTCACCTGTACAGCGGACATAAGGGAGGTCCCATGTGCCTAAGCAGACTTGGAGGAATGAAGGTATCAACTTATAGAACAGGCCTACCCTGTGCTGACACGAGGGAGCATCTGTTTCCAAAAGCTTTGCTCGCATGCCTCGGAGACGGGCAAACAGGAGGACATCCCTCGAGAGGGACCCTGCCACGGGGGCTTGCAGCAGTGGGGAGATCAGGTGGGTTCAGCCCTGAAAGCAGATGATTTGCAAGTTTTCCGCTTTCCGATGGTGCAGGAGCAGCATGCATTGCACAGTGGCTGTCCTTGGAGGCCACATCTCCATCTTGTCCCACGCTGGTGACGCAGGGGTATGGCAGGGGCAGCGGGAACCCCCTGCCCTCCCTCCACAGTGGAGCGCTGTGTGGTCCAGCTGGGGCAGTGTGCACGCACTGCGTCTTCAGCTTACAGTGTGTTTGTTAGGAGCCGAGCCCTGTCGCAAGGCGGGGAGAACCTGGACATGCGAACAGAGGTTCAGGTTCAACAGCCCAAGGGCAGGAGACTCAGGATCAAAGGACAAAGTCTCTGTCAAATGTCCATCAACATTGGCTATTATAATTAAGCCTAGGGATTGATAATGATAATAATGAACTGAGAATTTTAATCACTGTTGTGCTTCTGTCTCTTAAAAAAAGTATGGACCCAGTGTTATGGCCCATTGGCTGAATCCTCACCTTGCATGTGCCAGGATCCTATATGGGGGCGCTGGTTCGTGTCTTGGCTACTTCACTTCCCATCCAGCTCCCTGATTGTGGCCTGGGAAAGCAGCAGAGAGCCTTGGGACCCTGCACCCATGTGGGAGAGCTAGAAGAGGCTCCTGGCTTCAGATTGGCTCAGCTCTGACTATTGCAGCAATTTGTGGAGTGAACCAGTAGATGGAAGATGTTTCTGTGTTTCTCCTTCTCTTTGTAAATCTACCTTTCCAAGCCTGCTGTTTTGACATCACATCAGGGATTTGTTTCAACAGATGAGCTTGGGAGAACACAGGCACCACAGCGAGCCTAGGCAGCGTGGACCCAGTGTGGTCCAACTGTGTGATTTTTGGCAAGAGAAGCCCTACCTCCCATCTTGTTATGAAAATCCTCCAGATTTGCTTTAATGTGGGCCCAAGAATTTATCTTTTTTTTTTTTTTTAAATAGCTCTACCCAACATCTGCAGGTTGCATGCAGCCTGGGGGCTGCCAGTTTTCGATCGTGGCTGTACGTATTTCTATTTTAGTGTTTGTCATCATTGATTTTTGGCTTCACTGTTTATGTCACATCCTTCGTTAGCCCCGAGGGAATAATCATGCCAGACCCACAGCCCCTAATGACCGCTTCAATGCCTTCTGGGTCATGGAGGCTCTGTAAGCCTTAGGTGAATGAATGAGCTGTGTGTGGTAGACAAGGGTGTGCCATGCAGAGGCTGCTAAAGAGTCTAGAAGGTTCTAAAAGGTTCTGTAGGCCATCAGCGTTCCCATAACTAATGAATTTGGACTCACGCACAATGTCAGGCTAGCATGCGGTTCTAGGGGGCTGGGACAAGGTCAGATTTAGAGTTTAATAATAAAAATGAGTAATGAAATCCACAGTAATGGGACTGCTGGTTTCTAGCAGTTTCAATGGACTTGACCCATCCAGAAGGCTAGACTGTGGGAGGGGGTGTCACTAGGAAGTAGCAGGTGTGGAGGGGTGTGGCCTGGGAGCAGGAGATGCTCAGGATGAGGGCCAAGTAAGTGCCCTCTCCCTGGTGGAGCCAGCAGAGGGCAGCACAGGCATAGGATCCAGCCCCTGAGGGGTGAGTTGGATAGGGAGGACCAAGCAGAGAAACTGAGGCTGAAGCCCTGTGAGAAGGGAAAAGCTAGTGCTTCTGGGGTCGCAGAAACACAGGAGGGTCCAGCTCCAGTACGTGTGAATCCGAGGCTGTCCTCCCGGGTGTTGCCCTGTCTCGGTCACTGTCACATCACTAGAATCTGGCAGGGAGCATGAAGCAGATGGATCCTCTCCATCAAGTGCTCCCCTGTAGGTCTGCAGCAATGCAGTGAGATGCTGTGCTGGGCGGGCATGAAGGGCAGGTGACCCTGGTGTGGATCCCAGCCTTAGTCCTGGACCAACACCTTTGATCAAGTTCTCCATCTTCCTCAGTCCCCATGGCTATAAAACAGGACTGTAGGGCCCAGCGCAGTAGCCTAACGGTTAAAGCTCTCACCATGCATGTGCTGGGATCCCATGTGGGCGCTGGTTCTAATCCCAGCAGTCCCGCTTCCCATCCAGCTCCCTGCTTTTGGCCTAGGAAAGCAGTCGAGGATGGCTCAAAGCCTTGGGACCCTGCACCTGTGTGGGAGACCCGGAAAAAGCTCTTGGGTCCTGGCTTCAGATCAGCTCAGCTGTGGCCATGGCAGCCACTTTGGAAGTGATTCAATGGACAGAAGATCTTCCTCTGTGTCTCTCCTCTATGTATATCTGACTTTCCAATAAAAATAAAATAAATCTTTTTTTTTTAAAAATAAACAGGGCTATAGTTATACCCACCATAAAGAGGATTGTGAGGGTTTAAGGGAGGGGAGCATCCAGCCCTCGGGGTCCCTGAAATGACTCCATCTGGCCCTGCCAAGGCAAGCAGTGGTGGGACTGGAAATCCGGCACATCTATGGCAGGCTAATGTTTAAACTGAAAGATTGTATTGACCCACAAATGATGTTCTAAATACCCAGATGGCCCTTGGCAGCAAAACAGTTCCTTAGCTCTGGTTTAGGGGATGAACACATTATAAAGTGCTTCATCGCACGCTTGGGTGCTGGGTGACTGGTAGCTTGGTGCTACATTACGCATTACGGCATCAAGGCTTGCAGTTCACGGCTTGTCGGAGGGAGGGGTTCTGGGGGTAGATCAGACATACAGAGAGAAGGAGCTGTCTGTCAGACAGGGGTTCTTAGGGTCAGAGAAGGAGAGGGAGATGGGGATAGGGCTGTCTGAAGCTGCTGTAAGCACTTGTCTGGGACAGGCATGTCCACTTCCATTGTCTACAGTACGGCGGTGGACTGAGCCCCCACAGGGACTGACAAAGGCCAGTAGGGTCCCAATCACACAGGTGAAACCACCAGAGCTGTGACCCAGGTGATCTGCACAGGAGAGCCACTGCCCATGGAGACCAGAATGGGCGCAAAGACTGAGGAACTAGGCTCCGGCTTGGTGGCCAGACTGCGGCCAGCGGGGAGGGTTCTGGCCCTGGACACCCTGGCATTGGATCCTTGACTTGCTAGGCAGTGTCAGAGCGTCCTATGACGAGCCTTCCTGCAGGGGCTTGGAGCCCTCCGTTCTGCTGTGTCCATGCCGTTTTGGTCTCTTCACGGCTGATGGTCATCTCATGGTCTAAGGTGCCAAGCCTTGTTCCGCCTGAGGCAAAAGTGTGTTTTCCTAAAGGTCGTTCTGTCGTTTCTGCTTTCCCTGCTGGTGGCTGCAGGTGCACGGAGGGAAGGGGTTGCTGTGCCTGGGAACACTGAAGCTGGCGGATGACCTGGGCTTTTGGGGATTTTTTTGCTGAAACCTGCAGGGAAGTGACTGTGTGAGGAGGGGGAGCGGGAAGGTGCCATGTTGCTCGCTGTGCCTCTGACCTTCTTCTCGCTGTCCTGTTTGCAGTAGGCGTCCATGGCCCTGCCACTCTCACATGCTCTGCTTTCCTTCAGCCTGGAGCGCCATGATTTTGGAGTTTGTCTCTTCTCCACTTGAGGACAAGGCCAGGTGGGCACCCTCACACCCAGTATGAGAGTGGACAGCAAAAATGATATTATGATTATTTTCCTGGAAGGTTGAAGGAGTAGGTGTTATGGTGCGGTGGGCTAAGCTGCACCCTACATACTGGCATCCCATAGGTTCAAATCGGAGCTGCTCCACTTCTGATCCAGCCCCCTGCTAATATGGCTTGGAAAACAGTAGAAGATGGCCAAGTGCTTGGGCGTCTATTATGCACATGGCAGAACTGGATGGAGTGCCAGGCCCCAGGCTTCACCTTGGCCTACCTCTGGCTATCATGGTCATTGGGGAGTTTATCAGCAGGTAGAGGATCTCTCTCTCTCTCTCTCTCTCTCTCTCTCTCTCTCTCCCTGGCACTCTGCCTGTCAAATAAAATTTAAAAGTGAATGTTTAAAAAAAAAAGAAAATCTGATTGAATTAACTTAACCCCATGGAAGATAGGATTAAGTTTGTTTAAGAAAAGAAACATGAATCCATTTACTCCAGTTTTAAAAAGGTTTATTTATTTGAAAGGTAGCATGATACAGAGACAGAAACACCCACATCTGGCTGAGGGGTGAGGGAGGGAAAGAGAGCTCTTCCATCTGCTGGTTCACTCTCCAATTGCCCACAAATATTGGGGCCAGGAGCCAGGTACTTTACCTGAGTCTCCCACATGGGAGGCAGGGAGCCTTGGGCCATCATCTGTGGTCTCAAGGAGCATTGGCAGGAAGCTGGATGGGAAACAGAAGTGGAATTCAGTCTCAGGCACTCCGACGTAGGCTGTAGGCATCTCAGAGCACCCTTGCCAGGTTCCTCCCATGTGAGGCACCTTGTCATCTCTTGTAGTACAGGAGTCCTAATACAACCCGGATGATCTTAGCTGGAAAGTACTGTGGGGTTTCAGTGCAAGGCAAGAGGAGGGAACTGGACCAGTGCCAGAGGAATTCCCTGGGCCGTTGTCCCTCTTCCCCTTGTCTCAGTATTAGTAGCATGGTCTAACCTTGGGCTGTCACCTGAAAATCATGCTGTTGCCCCAGGCTGGTTTAGGCTTCCAAGCTGGAGCTCCCTGCTGTCTTACTTGTACCTCTGAGATCTCAATGAATGACTGCTGGAGTCGGTGGAAACACCTTCAAATGGCAATAAATGCAACTGGGTTAAAGTTACTACTTGAAAATTAGGGCTCTTGAGATGGAGGAATAAAAACTAGTAGATTCAACATTAGAAGAGACATACTTTAAAAGTCATTGGAAAGCTGAAAAGGGATAGGGTAGGACTTGCCTGGAAAATATAAATCAAGAGAGAGCTGAGTTTGCAAGTCTGTCTAAATAGAATTTAAGACCAAATGATCCTAAGGGACACATAAGGAAATTATGGGTGAATAAAAAAATAACAAAAGAAGGAAAAATGTTTCCATCCTAAGCACATACTTCCCTGCCACACAAGCTTTGAAATGTATCGAATAATGACTGACAACTTCAGGAAGAACCAGATAAATCAAGACGCATACACATGCCTCAGAAACCAACCAACCAACAGATAAAAATATTAGCTGAGGGGATGTGATGTGAAGCAGCAAACAGGGGATTCCTTGTGTGCAGACCAGCATGGCCACTTCCTCAAGCCATCAGGGTCACAGCATGTCCCCACCACGCAGACAGCACCGTGTGTGCATGTGTGTGTGTGTGTGCATGTGGCCATTGGAACATGTGTGTGAACGTGTACATGTCAGTGTGCATACATGCGTGTCGTTACCCTGGCGCCGGTGGGTAGAGGTGAAGGGTACTGCTGAAGCATCTGCAGTGCCCAGGGCAGGGCCTCCCAATACAGGGGCATTGTCCCCTAGTGTCTGAAGTACCAGGGTCTACCAGGTCCGGTCTACGGGCAGCCTGAGCACCCTAGGACTGTGCCCGCATTGGAGCAGCTGTGGCCTGGTTCACGTCTCCTCCAGGCTCAGTGGGTAACCCAGCCTCCAGGAAGCCTCCCCCGATCCCCAGAACAGGTACATCAACTCTGAGAACCCCCCACACTCCACTCGCCATACACACCTCACGTGTCCTCATCCTCATCCTCCATGGTGACTTTATGCTGGCGTCTGTCTGGTTTTCTCTCTAGAATAGAAGCCTCAAGAGCTCAGCACCTGTCTGTCCCATTCTTCTCTTTCTCCAGTCCGGAGCACAGGGCCTGGTTCAGACCCATGCTGATGTAGAACGAACTTCTGTCCTGCTGCCCACTGCCTGCCAGGCCCAAGCATGGCCTCTCCCAGGCCTTTTGGTGACGTCACCTGTGCAGCAGACAGCCTAGGGGCCTGCTAAGCCATCAGAAACATGGGCATGAAAGCACTGGGCAGAGGGGACACCATAGGCAATGGCAGGGGCACCCCATGCACTGGTTGGACACTGGCACATTCTGCTGTCACTCCTGCTGTGCCACCTGCTGGGTGTGAGACAGGGAGGGGCATTGAGAAGAGGTTGTCCCCTCTCTTTACTTGGTTCAGAGCATTCTGGCTTCCATTCTAAATGACAGTTCTGCCTCAGTGTCTGCTGGGGAGGGGTCCCAGGACCCCTGTGGGGTCTCAGTCCCTTCTAGAAAATGGCGCAGTGTGGCCATGAGTGTGGCCTTGAACGTGGCCTTCAGTTTATCTGTGAGTGTGGCTGCAAGCGTGTCTGTGTGACTGTGAGCGTGGCCATGAGCCTGTCTGTAATGTGACCATGAGTGTGGCCATGAGCGTGGCCATGAGCGTGGCAGTAGGTGTGGCTGAGCCACACCTCAGTGCTGGCATCACCTAGCGGAGTGCTGGTTTGAGTCTCAACTGCTCCATTTCTGATCCAGCTTCCTGCTGATGGCATGGGAGCCTCAGATGGAGCTCCTGGCTCCTGGCTTCAGCCTGGACCAAGCCTGGCTGCTGTGGCCATTTGGGGAGTGAACAGAGGGTGGAAGATTTTCTCTCTCTCTCTCTCCTTTTCTTCTGTCTCTCTCTCTTGCTGTAACTCCATCTTTCAAGTAAATAATTTTTTTGAAAAAATTTAAAAGTGCAATATTTGTCTATAACCTATGCCTGTCTTCCCTTAGACTTCAAACTACCTCCAGATGACTACCAGTACTGATACAATGCAGATGCTTTAAAAAAAAATTTACTTTATTTTTATTGCAAAGTCAGATATATAGAGAGAGGAGGAGATACAGAGAGGAAGATCTTCCATCCTATGATTCACTCCCCAAGTGACCGCAAGCAGCTGGAGCTGCGCTGATCCGAAGCCAGGAGCTCTTGTGGGTCTCCCACATGGGTGCAGGGTTCCAAGGCTTTGGGCTGTCTTCAGTTACTTTCTCAGGCCACAAGCAGGGAGCTAGATGGAAAGTGGAGCTGCCTAGATTAGAACCGGTACCCATATGGGATCCTGGTGCGTTCAAGGTGAGTACTTTATCTGCTAGGTCACTGCACCGGCCCAGTGCAGATGCTTTGTAAATAGTGGTTACACTGTATTGTGTGCTCTGATTTCCCCCCAAAGTATTTCCTATGCCCATGTGCTCCAATGCGCAGCAAGGGCCCCCTGACTCCCAGCTGCTCCTTGCTGGGATGTGAGGCTCAGTAGAGCCTCCTGCCCCAGGGCCGGCCTTTGCCTCTGCAGTCAGCTCATTACCCCGCCCTCCTGCACCTGCTAGAGTGGGGCTGAAACAAGAAGAGACAGGAAAAAAAAAAAAAAAAACCCCAAAAAGCAAAACCTTCCATCTGTTGATTTCCTTCCCAAATTCAGCAATGGCCAGGCCTGGATCAAGCCCCACACAGGAGCCAGGAACTCCATCCAGTTTCCCACGTGAGTGGCAGAGGCCCAAGCACTGGGTCTGTCTTCTATTGCCTTCCCAGGCACATCAGCAGGGAGCTGGATTGGAAGCAGAGCAGCTGGGCTTTGCACCCTCATTCTAACATGGGATCCAGCTGGGAATTGATCCACTGTGTCTCTGGATCCACTTTTCTGAGCCACATAGGACCTCGAGTGAGCAGTAGGTTCCCCTAGACTGGGGTAGGGGTGACCCTCGGCAGCCAGGGGACTGAGCTGCATGTCCAGGGTCAGAGGCTATTCCCAGAGAGACAGCCGAAGGTGCAAGACATGCTCAAAATGGCAAGTTCACAGTCCGTGGTGCAGGGATTTCCGGGGTAGGAACCTGGGAGAAGACAGGAGAGAGGCCAGGGCGGTGACAGGTGGGAGCATGCGAGCCTTTGGCCTCTGCCGGAGATCTCTGTGCAAGGTACCAGGCTTGTGTCGCTCATTTGCATGCAAGCACCATCAGGGTCCCTTCCCTTCATCCCCTGTTTGTGAAAGGCCTACTCTCCATGGGAGATGTGGGTTCCATTGGGACTTAGTCTGTGCCAGTAGGTACACAGTGTACCAATCAGACCCCTCCCCCCCACCCTTGGTGGGGGTGTTGGTGGGGCTGTCTGAGCCCATTCATTACTCTAGGGGTCGGTAGATTGCTGGTGGGAGCTTGGTAAACCCCTTTTTGGGAGTTGGAAGGTCTGCATTCGGTACACCCTATGATTTGGGTTACGGGGCAGAACCAGTAAGAGTGATGTGCATGGCCTGCGTGGTCCAGTGAGAGGCTAGGAGAAGGAGGGAGGAGAGGCTGGAGAAGGGTGAGGATGGAGGTGGGGGCAGGGACTGCGCAGCCTCTGAGCGATGTTTCTCCAGCAGGTGTCATTGACCGCTGCCTGCTTGTCCACCCAGGGCAGAACTGGCAATTAACTTCCACGGGAGCTGGAGAGATGGGGGCGATGTGTAAGGAGGAACTTTCTCAACTCTAAAATATGCCAGGCCGAGAGGCTGCGGATTCTCGAGAGAGGCTAAAAATAGCTGGCGCTTTTAAAAATAGGTCTGGGCCGGCTTTACACACCGCCGCAGCGGGCCGCCTGCAGGCGGCGGGAAGGGGCGCGCTGGGCGGTGTGGACCCCGCCCCCTAGGCTGAAGGGCGCCTGGAAAAGTCAGCCCTGAGTCTGGGTCTTCGCCAGCATCTGCCTGTTTCAAAGGCGATTGGACAAAGCATGAGTTGGGCCCGCGGCTTCCTGCAGAGGGGGGTCACGATTTGCCAGCCCCGTGAGTTGCCAAAGTGCTCCTCCGGTGCGGGTTTGGAGATTAACTGGGTCGGTCCCTGCAGTCTGATTGGTTTCCCAGTCTGTCTTGCCAAGTCTCCGCTCTCCAGGACCCGAGGATTTCCTGGGAGATGCATCCATCACAAGGATGCTGTGGCTGCCCCTGATTCACCTGCTGCACTGCTCGGCCCTGGCAGCCTCTGATCCTGCTGGGAGACCCACCAGCTGCTCCTCTTGGACCCCCTGCCTGCTACTTCTCCCTGATCTGCCTTCCATGAGACTGAGGCTTACCCACTGGGCTGTCAGTCATGCGGTTCCTACCACAGCCTGCAGGACAGGGGTCATAAAGTGTCCCTGCCTACTCTCTATCCCCTCTCCTCCATGGGTTTTTCTCTGTGGGGATGGCACCTCCTCTCAGAGCTGCCCTGGCCTGCCCATTTCCCAGGCTATGCATTCAGGAGAACCAGCTTAGAACAGAAGCCTGGTACAAAGCAGTTACTCCGTATATGCTCAGTGCCTGATTGGATGCTGGGCTGCCCCGGCCGGCCTCCTTCACACCCGGCCGGCCCCATCCCACCCGGCTCCCGCTTCTTCCAATTCCTCTCCATAACTCTGCATCTCAGATCCTTGTTATGACATCTATGGCATAGTGGGCCAGTCTAGATCTGTGTCTGGGCTGGACCCGGGTCACCTGTTTAGACAACCAGACTACGTTTCCCATGTTAGAACCTGCGGTTCATCCACTCATCTGCTCCCTCCCTGACATCACCGTCACACAGAGCATGGCACACATACCCCTGGGCCACACTATCGCTCCAGGCCCTTGCCCAGGTGGATGTTCTCAGAAGGGATCGCCTGAGCCTTCACCTGCCATGCTGGGAGGGGACGCCCAGGACCCGGCCAGCCCTCCTCCCAGGAATGGGACCCTAGATGATTCGGACATCCCCTGGGTTGTCCCATGCCTCCAGGCTGATAGCCCCAGGGTGCGAGCAGCCACAGTTCTGTCCCTCCCTTCCCACCCCTCTCTCTGTTGTCCCCTTGTTCGCCTTCTGGGTCTCAGTCTCGCCCGCTGCCTCCTCCTGTGCCTGCATCTCCCGCCCTGCTCAAGCCGTTGATGTGGCCTCAGCCCAGGCCTTGATCCTGGATGACTTCTCCTCTCTCCCCACCTTCCAGTCTCCCACCCTAACTCTACCAGGACCTCAGACAGATAAGCCCTGCTGCCCACTCAATATTTTGGCCCAGATGGGTCAGAGGCACTGGGACAGGGACTTCTTGCCCCTCTGCCTTCCACCTGTGCACCACGGCTCTTCCCCAACTCCACTGTGGCTGCCCCCTGCTTCCCTGTGCAACCCTCGGCTTCAAGGCAGCTTCCTCCTCCAAGAGGCCTTCCTTGGCCCAGCCAGTGTGAAGTACCACACTGGAAGGCGCCTGCTCCCTGGCGCCTTCCATTTCTCCAAGCCTGACTCTGCTTTCATCATGGCATTTTTGGTTCTGACGGCCTGGCCAGGGTCCCCACAAGAAGTTGAAACGCTATAGAGCTGAGCGTCTGTCTGTCTCTTCCATTCCCCTTGCCCACCCCCCCCACAATGGTGTTGGCCACATGACAGGCCAATCATCAGGCGCTTGAATGAAGGGAGGTTGATTTTCGCCCACCTAGGCAATCTGCATTCTGAAGTTTTGATATCTGGTTCTGTCCAATCTCCTTCCTAGATCTTAGACTTTAGGCCTTTATCCCAGTCAGACCATCAGCCCTGAACATCTTAAAGGCAGCGGTCATGTATTCACTCAACAAATATGCATCAAATATCTCCTTAGTGCCAGACATGGGGATTGGGGCTGAGGGCTCCGTGGAGAGCAGTGGGCTTGCTGAATGACTGTCGGACCTGTGTTTTTCCTTCATTCAGGAAGTTCTTATGGAAGGCTAGGACTGTTTCAGGTGCCTCACAAATAAAGATAGGCCGCTTCATGTCTTTATCCAAAAGGCAGAATGACAAGATGATTGTTTCACCCCCTAAATGGTTGCAAGGACCAGGGCTGGATCAGGTCACAGTTGGGAGCCAAGAGCTTCCTCCTGGTCTCCCATGTGGGTGTTAGGGGCTCAAGCACTTGGACCATCCTCTGCTGCGTTCCCTGGTACATTAGCAGGGAGCTGGATGGCAACTGGAGCAACCAGGACACGAACTGGTGTCCTTGTGGGATGCTGGTGCTTCCAAGCGGGAGATGAGCTACATGAGCCATAGCACCGGCCCCTTGGCATTGTCTCTTAACTGTGTTCTGATGTCAGGCTCCGAAGTGTGACTGCAGAGAGCAAGGAATGGGTATCCGGGCAGTTGCCTCTGCTGGGGCTGCCAGCCAGCTGGTGCCACACCCACCCCTGCTCTGCCTTGCATGCCGGGGTTCTCAGGGGTCCCCCAAGAGCAGGTGGGAGCTGCTCCCCCGGGCTCACCATGTGGGCTGGGAATTCCATCGTTGGTGTCCGAGTTGGGACAGCCTGGATTGCTGGGTCTCCTGGTGCCAGCCCAAGCCAGGAAGTTAACAGCAGCCGCAGGACAGTCTCCTCCATCAGTCCCTGCCCCGGCACATTTAGGTGCTACCGGAATCTGATCGCTTAGTTTAGAGGAGCGGGAGAGCCAGACGCTGCAGGCACGTGGACCGACTTCCAGATTCAGTCAGAATGCTGAAGCCAATCTTCGAAATGCAGCCCAAGGGGCTCGCCAAGGTCTCTTTGAGTGAATTGTATTTTTCATTTATTGCATTTTCTTCCAGCGTGGCCTTTCCTATTTGGGAATAAATGGGTTTCAGCATAGAAATCAATGCTTTTTCTCAACGAAGAAGTTAGAAAATTAATTATGATGCCAACGGTCTGGGACTGAGGAGGTTTGGGATAAAATCCTGTTCTGCTCTGCTGACCCATTCCCGGGGATGCTAGTTCTCACCAGCGTCTGCCTGTCGGGGGGTACACGCTCCTGGAGTGTCATGTGTCTACCAATATCCCCACTGCATGGATGAGCAAACTAAGGCCCTGGGAGGTCACATAACTCAGAGGTCACTTGGACTGGGACGGGGACGAGGAAGCCAGAGATGCTGCCGCAGCTGGAGGTTTGGTGAGCAAGATGCAGCCCTGGAAAGATGGCCTGGCAGAGGCTGGGGATGGGGTTGGGGCACAGTCCCAGGTGGGCACGGCTTGTGAGCATAGCAGTAACTCCTCCGGGGGAAAACAAGCCCTGGGCAGCGGTGGAGAAGGACTCCCCATGCTTCTGGCAAAGTCATTCTGATTACTGGGAGAGGGACGGGCAGGCGAGGAGTTCAAAAATAGCTGCTTGTGCACATGCGCTTGGGACTGGGGTCCTGGCTGCACACTTCTTATCTGATACACCTGGGCCCACACGTGTTCTGGGTTTTCTTCCTCCGAAGGCATAGTGGGATACCTTGTCCGAGCATGGGTGGTTCATCTACACCTTAGACCTAGAGCCTGGAGGACGTTGCATACAGCATCCTCAGTGCACCTGCCGCGGTGGTGTGACTTGGCACGTGCAGTCAAGGGTGGGAGTCTCTGCTTCAGGACTCATGGCAGCACTCACAATGTTTACATCTGGGGTGGAGTGGGCGTGTCTTGGACTCTGAAGTTTTTGGATGAGGGGTGTTTGTTCTGTATAAAGGTCGCCTGTGTGGCCGGCAGGTTCTCGCCCTGTTTGCATGCTGCCTCCCAGGTGCATCAGCAGGCAGCCGGATTTGAAGTGGAGGCGGGCCTGAGTCCCAGGTGCTATGAGATGCTAGTGGGGGTCCCAAGCAGTGGGTTAGCCCACCGCACCACAGTGCCTGCCCCTGGGACATAAGTTGTGAGAAAGCAGATCATGCTCCAACTAGAGGAAATTGTAGGAGCAGAGACTATGGGAACGCTCTGCACTTTCCACTCATTTTTTTCCCCCATAAACTAAAACTACTCTTGAATTCGTTTGCTCCTTGAAAACCCAAAAGAACAGCAGGGAACTATTTGCAATCAGAGCAGCAAGAAGGGATAGTTTCCAGAAACACAAAGAATTCCTACAGATGCAGAAAAAAAGGTGAATTTTTTTTTTTTTTTTTACAAGAAGGCAAGAGATTGACAAAGGATACAGACAGGCAGAGTCACAGGAAAAGAAACGGAAATGGCAACAAATATATGAACATGTGCCCTCACCCACCAGCAGTAAGGGAAACAGACAACTTCAGACGATGGCGAGGAGTCCCTTTCCCCGCGAAGCGGGCTGAGCTGTGAACGTGGAATGACATCTTGTCCTGAGGGACCTCAGCCACTGTCCTTGTCACCCTCCCTGCCTGCATTTCCCCAGCCAAGATCTTCCTCCCCAACCAGCCCTGCAGTGAGAGAGCCTGGAGAAGCGTGCGTGCATGGGGGCTGACCCCTGGCCAGGGACACGGCTGGCCCCCTTGCGCCCGCCATCCTGCCTGGACCAGGTGAGTTACAGGCTGCCTGCCTCTCACTGGCCAGACCTGACCCTGTGTGTGTCCCACTCTGCTTTTGGGGGGCTTGCAGTTAACTCTGTGGAAGTATTTACTCCATGGCAATTAGTGGACACTACAAATAAAGGGCTTTCCCCCTCTTCGAATCCCTCCCTTTCAGAGACCTGGTTGTTGAATATTTACCTTTACATGCTGTGAAGTGTATTCCATGCGCCCTGGCAGAATCAGACCAAAGGCTGGCTGGCTTCCAGGGCTCCCATGTGTTCTCTCTCTCTCTCTCACATCCTCTCTCTCTCTCTTACATCCTCTCTCTTTTTGCCTCTGTTTTTCTTCTCTCCATTATCTATGAATCTCTGACTGCCCTCCATTGATTCACTCCCTAAATGTCTGGGACAGCCAGGCTCCTGGCGAGGGCAAGCCCAAGCCAGGAGCCTGGAACTCCATCCGTCTCCCACGTGAGTGGCAGGTGCCCAGGTACGGGGATCATCCTCCACTGCGTCCCCAGGTGGAAGCAGGAACTGAGCCAGCTCCACCCCGAACATGTAGCACAGGCTGCAAGCGTCCTTGGTGAGGTCTTCCCCGCAGCACTCAACCCTGGCTCTGCCCAGGCAGACTGTCCCTTCCACTCACCCCGTGAGCTTGGACAGACTCCACGTCTCTACCTTGCATCTGCATGCTTGGGAAATGGGAATCATCCCAGTCAGGGCTACCACGGCAGCTTTGCAAGTCTGGCTGTGACAACAACAGTGAGCAGCCTACTGTGTGGAGATGTGCAGTGGGCAACCTGGGCAACTGCGCGCAGCCTGAAGCATCGTTCTTGTTTCTGAAGGTGTTGTGGAGAGTTAAAGAGATCACAATAGAGGTGAATGAATGACGGTGTAGGTGTGACAAGCATTGTTGGGTTCTTCTTCCATCTTTCTCATCAATACTGTTTTCTTTCATCTGTAAGATTAATTTTAAGATTTATTAATTTTTGTTGGAAAGGCAGATTTACAGAGAGAAGAAAAGACAAACATCTTTCGTCCTCTGGTTCACTTCCCAAGTGGCCACAACAGCTGGAGCGGAGCCAATCTGACGAGATCAGGCGCGTTCAGGGTGGTATGGCCGTAGACGCTGAGCCAATCTGAAGCCAGGAGCCCGGAGCCTCTTCCTGGTCTCCCACGTAGCTGCAGAGTCCCAAGGCTTTGGGCCATCCTTGACTGCTTTCCCAGGCCACCAGCGAGGAGCTGGTTGTGAAGTGGAATAACCAAGACATGAACTGATGCTCATATGGGATCCTGGCGTATGCAAGGCGAGGACTAGACACTAGGCTACCGTGCTAGGTCTGATCTGTAGGATTTTTTTTAAAAAGGATTCATTTATGCAAAAGGCAGAGTGACACAAAATGACACACAGAGAGGTCTTCCATATACTGCATGACTCTCCAAATGGTTGTAATAGTCAAATATGGGCCAAAGCCTCCATCCGGGTCTCCCATGTCGGTGACCTGCTGCCTTCCAGGGAGCTAACCTGCAAGTGGAGCAGCAGGGACTTGAACTCACAGCACTTCCATAAGAAGACACCAGTGTCTCACACAGCAGCTTCACCTGCGGTGCCACAGCTCTGGCACCCATCTACGTGATGAAGGCCATGTTGGATAGCCACACATGGTGGCACTCATGAGCGCCCCTAGTGCCATGGCACACACCCTCCTCCCCATAGGCTAGCACCCCGGCAGCCCTGCCTGGTCTCATGCCACTGTCATGGCCTCATCTTCTAGCTGAGAGATCAGAGGTTCAGAAAAGTGAGGTGTTTTGCCCAGGCTCACACAGGAAGAATACCGTGCACCGGCTGTGCTTGCGTCTGTCCTGGGCTGCTCATCTTGGCCTTCTGGCTTCCCATGTTCCATTCAAATGACCTCTGACTGCCCCCCACCATCCCCACTGGGGGTCCTTGTTCTTCCCCAGCACTTGCAGACTGGGGAAAGATCCAAGCCTCCCCCCACCCCCCCACCGCCTTCTGACGCTCCTGTTCTATCCTGCAGGCCTCCTGGGAATGGTCGCCCACATGATGTACACACAGGTGTTCCAGGTCACCGTGAGCCTCGGCCCCGAGGACTGGAGACCTCACTCGTGGGACTACGGGTGGTCTTTCTGGTGAGTGGGGCCCCAAGGAATGCTGAGATAGCAGTAGCTCTGCCTAGCGGGTGGGGTTGGAAGAGAGGGAACAGTCCACAGCCCCAAGGTGCTGTGAGAGTCCAGCATGGGGCCCTGCAAACTGCGGAATCTGGGCTAGTGGGAGCCCAGCACTGGACCACATAGACTTGCACTCTGGGCTGAATGCTCCACCACAGCCACTCAGCAGAGGATGGCTTTTGCAAGTTTCAGCACTTTGCAGTGCGTCAGAACAGAAATGATGTGAACGAAGGGGTATGAATGTGGAGTGGCCCCACGTGAAGCTGTCTCGGAGCACAGCCACATGTGATGTTTGTTGGTTAGGCTGCCCTCCTTCCAATGGCAGTGCCTGGCACCTACAGTGGGAACCTCATGGCCCCTGGGGTCCACCTACAGACTCACAGGGCTGGGGTGGGTGGCTGGGTACAGGGAATGGATCGGCACCTCAGGGCGCAGTGAGCACAGGGAAGGTGGAGCTGAGCCTGCAGGACATGTGACGTGGGTGCAGCAGCCAGGGGAGCTCTGGGCTGGCTGTAACAGACCACCCCCCGACTCCCCCACCCCATACGCACACTGCATACATACATACATCAGCCTCGGTTCTGGTCATATCACTGCCAAGTGCAACTGAGGAGTGGACTTAAGGACCTGTTGGATCCAGGATGACCCAATTCTCTTCCTCTGTGAGTGTCCGCACATGGCCTCCTTTGGGTGTGAGCTCTGTGCCTGAGCTGGGGAAGGCCCTCCTGAAGCTATCCCGCCTCAACCTTCCCACATGTGGGAGTAGGGCATTTTCTTCTTCCTGTCCTGGATTTAAGTCCCAAGTTCCACTTCTTCTCTCTGCTCTGAGTCTTCACCAGCCCTGAGGTAAGATCGGTGGCCTGACTCCCCCCATCCCCTCAGGTTCACTTCTAGGAGCAGGAGGGAGTTGCAAGCTTCAGTGAGTGGGTAGAATTCAACACCATGTGAGCTACCACAAAGTCTGTTTCAGGCATGGCTGGATCCAGGTTATCAGAGGACTACATCTGGAATTCAGTCATTCTCTTCTTGCTCTGTCCCCTACTTCCTCCCCTTTGTTTCGGGTTCATTTCTTGAGCAAAGCAAAGTTCTAGGTTAGAAAAATCTTACAATTCCAGCAGGCAGGAGGAGTTTGTTTCCCATACTTGCAAGCCAGCATCCTGGTTGTGACTTTGGCTGGCTTAACAAAATCACAAGACCAGCCCAGGGGACATTGAGATCCCTTTGGTTGTTGTGGCCTGAATCCTGTGGGCAGAGAGGGTGGCTGGCTTCAGGGCAGAGAGATACGAGGGAGAAGGCCGCAGGGGATATGGTTGCTGGTGGTGGAGAAGGCTGCTAGCAAGCAAGAACAGGATGGGAGGGAGAAAGGGAGAGAGGAGAGCAAGAGGCTGTGCTGGGAGGACGGTAACTATAATCTCACAGTGCAGGTGCAGGTTGATTCTGGCTCCCACTCTCTGCTGACATCCCTTGAGGCCAAAGGCCGGACCCCTGTACCCCAGCACCATCCCTTCCTGTAGGACAACCCCAGAGCAGCCCAGCTCAGGCCCAGGCCTCCCTTTCCTTAGCCTTTGCCTTGAGGTAGTTCCTTCCTGTGGGCCCTGACCTTGGAGGTGGCCAGCCTGAGCCTCGGCTCTCCAGATGATGCAGGCAAAGCCGCGTCTTCGTGATGACCCACGGGTGATGGCCCTCTTCTGCCCTGTGCACGGATGGCCCAGGACGGAGCCTGATGGGAAGCCGAGATGGGGGAACCTATGAACCATTCCATCCACCCACGCAAGGATGCAGGCAGGTGGGCTCTCTGAGGTGACAGGTGACAGACCACTCATGGGGCTGCTGAGCGTGGTGGGATGTGACAAGTGTGACGACCTTGTATTGCTCTATGCACCCTCAGCCCCCACCCTGGGTGCTGGTCCAGCCTGCTGAGTACCCCCAGCCCTGTCCTGTGCCTCTATGCCCAAGGGCCGCTGCATCCCCACTGCACTCACTGAAAGCCAGGCTGCCATGCAATCCCCGTGAGAGATAGTTCCCAGCCTGTCACTGAGACCCACAAGACGGATGGGCCCCATTTTTCATCCTCGTGTTGGGGGTCTTCCGGAGCTGGCCATGTCATCTTTCTTGTTGAACGCGTGGGAGGCTATCTGTCAGAATCCCAGCTCCCCCTGCCTCCTCCATCGCTGAGCCTCTGCCTGCTCCAAGCTCTGTTCAGAGGGATGAAGGTGGCAGCTCTGTCCACCCTCCTCCTGCCACACCCCCAGCCCTCCCCCAGGGAGGACACAGTGAGGGAGGGGGAAGAGGAGGTCCTAGGGTTCCAGGGGTTCAGAGAGAAGCTCAGTGGCTATTGGGCACCTGTTTGTAAAGGGCCATTTTTAAAAGAGATTTAATTTATTGGCAAATCAGATATACAGAGAGGAGGAGAGACAGAGGGGAAAATCTTCTGTCTGATGATTCACTCCCCAAGTGGCCACAATGGCTGGAGCTGAGCTGATCCAAAGTCAGGAGCCAGGAGTTTCTTCCGGGTCTCCCACCTGGGTGCAAAGTTCCAAGGCTTTGGGGTAAAAGGCCATCTTTGCAGGAAGCTGTGGTGGGGGGTCCTCAAGGGCAGGGGGAATTCTCTCATGCTCAGGTTCACTCCTCACTGCTGGGCAGTAGAGGGTGTGGCCTCTGGGACCAGACAGCCTGTGGCCCTCCCCTGCTGTGGATCTTGACCATGTCACCCCAACCCCTCTCTCTCCGCACCCCAGCTTTTTCAGCTGTAGCATAGGCAGGCCCCCAGCCCCTCCACTGCCCAGGGCTGTCATGCATGCATGCGGGGCAGATGTTGTGCCAGCATGCATGTCTCCGACGGTGTCAGCTGAGGATGAAAACATATGCATCGTGTGGCTTGTTGGGGGTTAGTGGGCTCAGCGGGTGGTCCTTGCTTGGGGTGAGGTAGGGCAGGGGGCACTGGAGTCTGCAGAGCACAGGCCTGGGACTGGGTCAAGGCAAGACCCGGGGTCGGGGCATCTTAAGGGGGAGGGAGTGTGCTGAGGTGAAGTGTAGCAGATGCCCGCATGGCTTGTGCGGGCATGGTGGGTGGCACTGGACCCAGCTGTCTGCCCTGCCACTGACGCTCTGCTCAGGAGCAGAGAGATCTGTCAGCAGGCCCAGGTAGACTCTGGGGCTTGGGGTGTGGGGGCTGAGTCACACAGGCTCAGGAGCTGCCAATGGCATGAGCCCATGGGGGCTTCCGCCACCTGTCGTGGTGTTTGCAGCACTTGCATTGGTTGCTGGCATCTCAGCACACGTGTTTCTGTGAGGTTCCTGGTTTGCCTGGCTACCCAGCCACAGGCGGCTACAGAGAACAACAACCGTTCCTCCAGTTTGCTCCAGGCCTCACCACTCAACTGCCTTGTACCCTCCCACACCTTCCTCGCCTGGTCACCTGTCTGATGCTACAGGAGCCTGAGGTGGCGACCTCTGGCGGAAAACGTCCACCTGTTGGTTCTCCTGGTACCAGCTCTAGCTCTAATTTGCATTTGGTCCAAATGGAGAGACATGGAGACAGGCCCCTCCTCCTCCAGTACACACACACACACACACACACACACACACGTTCACGTGGCCAACTCCGGAGTGGGGGCATCTCAGCGTTATAGATTTCATAAGATCCAAGAGGGCCCAGAGAGATTAAGCAAGTTGGTCTGGATTACACAGCAAAACAGTAGCAAGTTGGGCTGCTTCTGGGGTTCCATCTCTGGAACCCCGAGGGTGTTGGGGCAGGTGGCCAGGGGGGCTCCCTCCTGCCCTCTTTCACAGCCTCCGTGGCCCTGTAACAGCATCAGGCCAGCCTCTTGCCTCCCTGGGGACCCCTGTAGCTGATGGCTCATCATACCGAAATCTTAGAAGGGGCAGGTCTGCCGCAGTTACAGGGGAAGAGCCCGCAGCCCCGGCCACCCGGGTGGAGAGTTTTCGCTGTGTCTGTCGGTAGTCCATGCCGAACAGCCATGTGGTCAGCAGGAGGCTAGCTGCAGCTCATCTCCCCTGAGGCATGTGACTGTGGCCTCATTTCTTGGAAAACCAGGGCAGGGAGAGGAGGAGGCACCTGTCCAAGGTAGGGATCAGTCACCTACCTCAAGCCTGTGGTCACTCTGCTTCCAGTCCATCAACTCCTACGCCCCTGACAGTGGCTTGCATGGAGGCGAGAGCTGCATGGGGAGGGAGGGGCGCTTGTACCTGACCCTGAATCTGCATGCCTCAGGATTGAAGGCAGCTGTGAGCGGGACCATCCTCAAGGAGCAGCCACCCCTGGTTTCCCACCAAGCAGGGCCTGGAGTCAGCCACAAGGTGACGCCCTGTCATGTCTCCAGATCTACTCCTCCAGCATCCCTCGGCCCTAGGGCCCTGCAGCCCCTAGAGGACAGAGAGTGGGCTGGGATCCTCTAATGTCTCTGTGTCCACTCTGCTCTGGGCTACAAAAACCAGGCCAGCCACCCACACAGCTCCCACACAGCAGCAAACACAGCAGTTGCTTCTAGGCTGTGCCCTATGTGGGCACCTCGAGGTGGGAGCTGAAAGGGCCTGTGGGTATAGCCTGGGCTCTTCACCCAAGCCGAAACCAGAGCAGGGTTATCCTGGCTGGTTTTCAGCTGACTCTGATGTGACCTCTGGTTATCCACATCCCCACACGTCTTACAGCTCTTCACAGAGCCCTTGTGGTATGCTGGGCACTGTTCTGGGAGTTGCGAACCCAACGAGGTTCCTGTGTGCTGGCGGCTGCCGTGCTGTGCTGGTGGATGGCTTGAGATGATCGCAACACAGCCAGAGGCTCCCACTTCTGGGAAAGACAGAGCAGATTTCTTCTTCCCCCTGCTGGCACAGCTGGCTTCCTTGAACACCATCTTGGCTGTTCTGTGCCCCCCTAGAGACTCCTGCATGGGTCCCCAGTGTGGTGGTGTTGGCATGGCAGAGCCTTTAAGAGATAGGGCCCAGGGGCTGGTGCTGTGTCTCAACAGACTTATCTTCCACCTTTAAGTGCCAACATCCCATAGGGATGCCGATTTGTGTCCCAGCTGCTCCACTTCCCTTCCAGCTCCCTGCTTGTGGCCTGGGAAAGCAGTGGGAGATGGTGCGGGTGTTTGGGATCCCGCAGCTGTGAGGGAGACCCAGAAGAAGCTCCTAGCTTTGGATCTGCTCAGCTCTGGCAGTTGCAGCCATCTGGGGAGTGAACCAGCAGATGGAAGATCTTTCTATCTCCTTCTTTCTGTAAATCTGCCTTTTCAGTTAGTAAAAGAAGTGAAGTCTCGTGGGAGGCCTTGGGGTTCCTGTGGGAGCTGCCTTCAGGGGGGATGTAGGAAGCTCCCTTTGGAGCCCCAAGATTTTTCTTGCCCTACAGCACTCCTTGGCTTCCTGTTTTGTGATGGGGTCTTGCTCTACCCTGCCAGCTGCCAGTGACAGGCTGGTGCCAGGACTCTAACAGGAAGTCCAGGAGAACCCCATGGGTGGCCAGAAGGCTGCAGAAGGGGCCAGCAGTGGGATGGAGGTCCTGCGCTGGAGT
Organism: Ochotona princeps; assembly: GCF_030435755.1. Lineage (NCBI taxonomy): Eukaryota > Metazoa > Chordata > Mammalia > Lagomorpha > Ochotonidae > Ochotona > Ochotona princeps. The sequence continues at coordinate 23,902,461 of NC_080855.1, read as the reverse complement.
CAGGCTCTGATATCTTACCTCCGGATCTGGAACTGAAGAAGGCTGCAACTCTGATAGGGCCAAGGGAACAGATGGGACAACCGCAACAGAAGTCCCAGATGAAAAGCAGCCTTCCCTGGCCAAAGGACTGGGGAAGGACCTGCCTGCCAAGAATAGAGAACTCCCAGCAGTAACTGCTGTACCGTGATCACATGACCAAGAAAAAAGACTGTGACTCCCCCACTGCCCAGGGCTGGCCAGGCAGCAGGGAAGCTTGGATTGCCACCATAGGGATGGAGCTTCCACCGCCCGCTGGACAGTCACACCTGCCCCTGAGTGCAGCGGAGATAATACAGGGACCATGAATTTCACCTCTGCAGGGCAGTAGCAAGGTGTTCCTCTTTCTCCCAATGTCACAGGAGAACTTGCAGACTGCTGCCCAGTGGTACTAAGACCACCCTCACCTCCATGGTGGCAGCAGCAAGGAGTCCCTGCTGCCCTGTCTGCCAGGGAGGGCGGCATCTGCAGAGACCCAGCAGGGAGTCAGAACTCCTGTTCCTCCTCAGCAACAGAGACCCAAGGCTTTGGACTATCCTTGACTGCTTTCCTAGGCCATAAACAGGGAGCAGGATGGGAAATGGAGCAGCTGGGACTCAAACTGGTGCTTGTATGGAATGCCAGTGCTTGTAGTGGAGGATTAGTCAGTTAAGCCATCATGCTAGCTCCCACCCTTGACTTATTATTTTTTTTTAAAGATTTATTTTATTTTTATTACAAAGTCAGATATACTGAGAGGAGGAGAGACAGAGAGGAAGTGGAGCTGCCGGGATTAGAACCAGTGGCCATATGGGATCAAGGCGAGGACCTTAGCCACTAGGCCACACCGCCGAGCCCGCCCACCCTTGACTTATGACAAGGTTATATTACGATTAAACTCATTGTAATTTACAAATATCATAATTTGAAGCTGCATTTAATACACTCAAGTCACTGAACACCATAGTCAGCCTAGCTTACCATAAATGTGTTCGGAACACTTAACATTTGCCTATAGTTGAAAAAAGTCATCTAACATAATGCCTATTTTACTATAAAACATTAATTATCTCATATGCATGGCTAATGAATATTTTGTACACGTGACAGGATGTAAAAATGTTGGTTTCCCAAAATGCTGGGCAGGCAGCATACTACAGAGTTTTAGGTGTAAATGATTAGGTGTTTATCATTATTTCATGACTGACTGGGAGCGGTGCCTTGTTGCTGCCCAGCGCGATGAGAAATTTGTGCTGAGAAATTATTGTACCACCCATCACTGGCCTAAGGAACGACCAGTTTGAAATGTATTTCTTCTGCACTGCTTTAAATTTGAAGAATTGTAGACTGAAGCATCACCAGACCAGAGCCATCTGTCTTATGAAAGACTCAGGGCACAAAAACTTTTCTAGCTGTGGACAGTAATCAAGAGGCAATCCACTACGACAGTAAACAAGGGTTAGTCCTCCAAGAAGGTACACAAGCCCTACGTGTACATGCACCAAGCAACACAGCTCCAAGAGTCTGCGAAAGAAGCATGGATGTAACTGGCTAAAGCAGTGCTGAGGGAAATGTATGGCACCACATGGTTATGTTGAGTAAGATGAAGCTTTCAAACATGCATGCAAGTCCCTGCCCCGGAAAAAAATAAAATGAACCCAAAACAAGGAGGAAGAAAGTACAGAAAATCATAATATTGGCAACCAAAAAAAAAAAAAATCAATGATTTTAAAAAAATGGTTATTTGAAAAGATAAACGACATTGACATCTCCCAAGAATGACGAAGATGGATGGTAATGTGGGAAACGGGGAAGGGGGCAGGAGACACACAGCACTCAAGTCAGGGACAGATCGGGGAAATCACCACAGACCCTGACAACATCAAAAGTGTAATAGGGTCAGACTCCAGGCAGCCCCACTGCACATGCATCCACTGGGTAACTTGGATGGAACAAGAAGTCAGTTTTTCTACAAGCTCACTCTGCCACATTCAACCAATATAAGATAGGTAATGTGACTATTGACTTAACCACTAAAGAAACTGAGTTTATAATTTGAAAAGTTTTTAAAAAACAAGTCTCTAGGGCCCGATGCTTTGACTGCCACGTTCCACTTAACATTGACATCAGAAGTGACACCCACTCTCTTCCAAGTGTTTGAACCAGAAAAAGGATAAGACCCCGCACTAACAGCGCCCATGAATGCCTATGAATGCACATCCAGATGCTCTCATGCAAAATATCCTAACAGATCATAGCACACAGCACTCTGCAATTTAAAGAATTTTTTTGAATTTAAAGACAGAGTTCCAGAGAGAGAGAAAGAGAGAGAGAGAGAGAGAGCCTTTATCTGTTGGTTTGTGTCCCAAATGGCCACAATGGCTGGAGCTGAGCTGATCCAAAGCTGGGATCCCAGGAGTCTCCTCCAGATCTCCCACATGAGTGCAGGAACTCAAGGACTTGAGCCATCTTCTGCTGCTCTCCTGGGCCATATGTGAGGAGCTGGATTAGAAGTGGAGCAGCCAGGACTCAAACCGGCACTCATAGGGGATGCTGGCACTAGCAGATGGAGGATTAGTCTGTGAGCCACTATGCTGGCCCCAGCAGTATAGTTTTTAGGAGTACACACCATGACAAGAGGGATGAAAGCTGGTCCAGCACTTGCAAATCAGCTCACATCCTTCAACACATTACCCAGCTAAAGAAGGGGAATTGTGTGATCAGGTCAATTGATGCAGAGCAAGTATTGGACGTAATTCAGGATCCACTCGTGGTGATATCAGAACTTTCCCAAGAAATTAAGTAGAAGAGAGCTTCAACTTGATCAACAGCAGCTACAAATATCTACAGTTAACATTATACCAAAAGTTTGGAGATTTTCTCTAAGGTTGGGAACACCATGACTGTTTAACATGGTGAATCTCTTTTAAACATTAATTTTAAAAGCAAACGCATGAAAGTTAAAAAAAAATGACAGAATTACGGGTTATGTTGCAGGCGGGGCTGTGATGAAGTGAAGCAGGTGTGTGATGGGGTTGACGAAGAGGAGGCTGCCTAGAGATGGTAGATGGAGAACGCTTGCCCAGGAGAAGGTGGTGGTGGTGCTGCAGGGTGGCAAGCAGTCTGGGAAGGACTCAGGTCCAAGGACCCTTACGGCGGAGACAGGGTTGGGGGGTTCTCAGGAGTAGAAAGGAAGACTGGAAAGCTGGGAGGAGGGGTGCCCGAGGGAGCGAGCCCTGGGCAACATCATAGTGAACAAGAGGTGTCGCAGCGGCAGCAGGTGGAGAGCCAGGGCTGTGGGCATTTCCACGGAGTCCCCAGAGCAGGTGTTTCTGGGCGCCCCCTGAGATTGGCAACCCAGTACTCTCTAAGCACACCCCAAGTCTCTCACGACATCCACTGAGCTTGCCGGGTGTGCGTATTGCTTTGTACCTGTGGTATTGCTCCATATTTCGGTTTGAATGCGTGAGACATTTCTGATCCCTTTAGTGCTGTGCGTGGGCCCTGGTGCAGAACCAGGATTCCTGGCTGGGGAGGCCAGGAATTCACTGCCAAACAAACTCTGGCAGGGAATGGGAAGTTTTAGAAAATCACTGTACAGGAACTTTTGTTGCCCGTGACAGAAACCTAATTCAAGTTGCCTTAAGGGGTGAAAAAAAAAAATATCCAGAACAAGGCGTTTGGGTGCCCGTGATGGATAAGTCCAGAGATAATGGCTTTAGCTCCTGCATTAGTCAGCTTGTTGTGACTTTAAAATACCCGAGAGACGCTTTCTTGAGCAGGGAAAGATTTATGTTGGCTCACAGTTCAGGATCGGGGGCGGTCCCATTAGTCTGGCATCCGGTGGAGGCAGGCGCTGGCAGAGTGGCTATAGAGGAATCGTTACACAGGTAGCCAGAAAGCAGGGACACCAGCCTATACCACCAACCCTCTGACAAGAGTTTGCCTTCCAGGATCTGCACTGTGGTACAGCTTCTTAAGGTGCTGCCTGCAGTGTGGCATCCCCCTAAGGGCACCCATTCCAGTCCTGGGTACTGTAACCTGGCTTGGTCTGGGCTGCTCCCAGCCTTGGTTCTTGCGTTCACCTGCAGGGACTGTGTCCTGACAGAAGAGTTCCTCAAGCTCCTTTATCAGGTCTCCTCCCAGTGACAGATTTTGTGTACACTGGTGGGTCCTTGGCCCAGACTGGCTTAGTCCACCTCCTGTCCTGGCAGGAACAGTGGTCTTGCCCAGTGGTCTCATACTCATTCTGGTTCTTACTGCTGGGTGCTACAGCTCAGCTACACCTGGTCCATGCCCAGACTCAGTTCTCACGTGCTTCAGTGGGTACTGAGACCTAACCCAGCCTTGGGAAACTCCCCTGATGGGTCATAGCTCCCACTGCTGAACGTGAGATTCAGGGTATTGGTCAGGCTGGGCAAGGCAGCCCCACCTGTTGGCAAGTGTGTGAGTGGTTGGGGGAAGGGGTTAAATGGGGCAGGGCCAGCCAAACCTTAGTACACTGGCATGTGCAACAGCCAGGCTGGAGTGCAGGTCATGCTGGGGGCAGACTGGGCAGGGCTAGTTGCAGCACCTGCCAGTGAGAGTTGCAGCTGGAGGCAGGCCAGGTTAGGGTGTAGCATCTGATGACAAATGCCAAAGATGGGCAGTGGGCTATGCCGGGCTCAGTCAGAGTAACCACTGGCACACACAAGATCTGTGTTTGGGAGCAGGCCTGATTGGGTAGCTAATTGGGATGCCCGGCTGGGTTGTGGTTCCCACTGGTGAGCACAAGAGCCAGAATGGGGTGGCGATCTGGGCTGGACATGACTGCAGTGTCCTTTGGCATGGGTGTGGACTGGGTTTGGGGTGTGCCAGACTGGGCTAGGCTCCAGCACCTTCTGGTGTTCATGAGAGCCAGGGACAGTATAGGATAGGTTGAACTTCATTCTTAACGTGGATATGGTAAGATGGTTGCTGGCAACTACTGGACGAAATCCCACCAGCTTAACATCCCCAGAAGAAGGATGGGCTCATTTCTTCATACACTTCAGCCGGGTCCTGAGATGGAGTTTTAGGAGCCTCGCTGGGGTCACATGCCCACCCCCGAACCAATCACTGCAGCTTGAAGGAAGCAGCACTCTCATTGGCCAGGCCTGGGTCATGTGATTACATTTAGAAGTTGGGAGTGGCGCCAACCCCACTAAAAGCCCCAATAACTGAGGATAGGGGAGAGGAAGAGAGGGAAGGAGGGTCAGGGGGAAGGAGGGGCAGGAAAGGGGAGAGGAGAAAGGACAAGAGAGGGTAGAGGAGGAGAGGGAAGGAGAGACCCTTTGCCTGTCAGGCACAAATGAATATCCTAATTGTATTAAAGAATAAAACTCTTCATTCTTCATCCTCCACTTTAAGTTGCAGTCATAGTGGTACAAAGCGCAAGAGAGAGACATTCCAGATTGAGCTAGAATCCTGCTCTGTAGCACAGAAGAGAATATCTGAGTGGACCAGCCCTTGTCCAGTCATCTGTAAATTGGGGGGTCTGGGTCAGGTCTTGCACCCTTTGGTGGACACGGACATTGTTAGAGGAGCCAGGCTGACAGCCACTGTGGACACCCCAAGGCTTCTGTAAGATCCAGCTTATCTCGCAGAGAGATCTGTCCATGAGTTTCGTGTTTTGGTTTCCCGGGGTCCCCTTGAGGAAGGCTGAGTCCTTGTGTTTCCCCTGGCCTGCCTTCTGGGGTGCTCTAAGGCCCAGAGAGAAAAGAGCAGTGGGCGCGGGAGATGAGGTTGTACTGCTGTGGTGTTTGGAGATCAGACGGGTGAGCCAGCAGCAGGGGAGATCTGGCACTCCCGGGCAGCAGTGTAGGAACAGCAAACATGAGCCCTGGATTTGGGGGAGGCGAGTCATCGAGGTACTGGGGACTGGGGGGAGCCCAGAAACCAGGCTGAGTGTGGCCGGGCTATCCCCCTCCTGGCACTAAATGGGAAAGCATAGTCTCGGCCAGGTGAACCAGGCTAGAGGCTGTTGGCAGCACTGCATCTCCCAACTCCACATGCTGATGCCGAGGTGGACTAACTCAGCATGCACCTGTCAGGGGAGGGCAGGCAAGAGTCCCAGCTGTGGAGAGAGAGGAAAAGATGCAGATTAGAGACCCAAGTAGGCGTGTCATGGCCTCATTGTTCCAAGGGAGAGCTTGCAGACCCAGTCGTGAGCATCCGCCATTGAGATGTGAGCCACAAAAACAAGCCTTTCTGGAAAGCCGCCTGTGGGCCCCCACGCCGTTCTCAGACAGGCTTTCATGCATCATCTCCTTCAATCCTTGCAACAACTCCGTAAGACTGTTCTGTGTGTGTCCGTTCACATGGACGCAAGGAATATGAGGCCAAGAGTTTAAGCTTCTTTTGCAGGGCTACATCCGATCCAAGGTAGTTTAGCTCATGAAAAATGAGCTCCTGTCTCTTCTGCTCTGACACATCTCCTGCCTTCTCACACTGACATCCCAAGCATCCGAGGATGTGTGGCACGCTGCCTGTTGCCTCATGCCTTCGCGCCTAGGCACATACCACTCTATCCTTCCAGAATGTTTTAATTATTTTTTTTTTCCCTCCTGGATCACTCACATGCATCCTGCCGCGTACGGATTACTCTGTCTCTCAGACCTGCTCTGTGAGACTTGTTCTTCTCCATGGCTGCACCTGCTTGGGGTCTGGTCCAGAGGAGGCACACTGGCTGGGTGAGGGGTTTCCGGCCCCCTGCCCTACTCACTGCACTCCCTCTCTCCTCATCTCTCGGCAGCCTGGCGTGGGGCTCCTTCACCTGCTGCATGGCAGCCTCGGTCACCACGCTCAACTCCTACACCAAGACGGTCATTGAGTTCCGGCACAAACGCAAAGTCTTCGAGCAGGGCTACAGGGAGGAGCCGACCTTCGTAGACCCAGAGGCCATCAAGTACTTCCGGGAGAGGTCAGTGCACATGGTGGCCACCTCTGGCCACCAGCAGCAGTCTAAAGCACAGGGTCCAACCTTGGTGGCCCTAAATACCCATCCCCTTCCCCCATCGTCACTCAATTGGAATAATCTAGCAGAGAGTTCTGGGGGATGTAAGGTAGAATGGAGAGACTGGACAAGGCAGGGGTTGGACTTCATTGTGTTAGAATTTGGGGAACATCTGAATATTTTAGAGGCCATAATGTTGTACTGGGCTGCAGAACAGCCTGGTTAGCCATGATAGAGCAACAGAGAGGGACCCCTTCCCACCTTTGACTGCTCCAGGACTGTCTTTGCCAAGGCCTCCTTTCTGTCCCTTGAACACTCTGAGCTCACCTGCTTCTCCACGTCAGAGCCTTTGCACCAGCTGTGGCCCTGCCTGGAATGCTAACCTGCTCAGCCCAGCTGACACCCGTGTGGGGAAGCTGTCCCCAATCTCTTGGTCAGTGTTTATGGCAAGCACAGCCTGGCATGTCCAGCTGCTGCAGCGGACGCTTGGACTCTGAGTTGGACTCTGGCCACCTCGGCGGGGGGAGGGGGTGCTCCAAGAGTGACCGCGGTTGGATTTGCTGAGTCAGGAGATGGGAGCCTGGCAGCAGGAGGCCACGGCTTGCTGGTGCCCCAGTTTCACTGGCTCCCACCAGTCCAGGGCCCAAGGTGAACGCTTCCCAGCATATGTGCAGAATATTGCTGTACACATTCATAACGCCAGCATTATGCCGAGGTTCATCAAATTTTATTTCTCTCCCCCTCAGAGGAAAGCATTTCAACTAAGCCGGGCTGTTCTATTTTTTCCTTTTTTTTTCCCCACTGTATTCCTTACCAAGAGCTCACAGCACTTAGATGATGTTACCAGCTGGCAGAGGGGCTCCATTGCAGGGCTGGAAGATGGCAATGGCTAGTGACTTCACAGCCACAGTTGGGGATGCCCAGGGTAGGGGATCCGGGACCCCAGCTGCCATGCAAGAGAGCAGGGGCGTCCAAGGTCCCAACTCTGAGTGTAGGTTCTAGTTGTCTCTCCTCACTGCTGGGGCCCTCAGAGTGAGGCCCTGAGCTGTCTCGGAAGTTCCAGGGCCTGGAAGATTGGGGGAGGCTCCCATCTGATCCCCATGGTAACATCATGCTGGGACCAGTGCACACAGAGAGTCTGTGTGTATGTGGCATGTGTGTGTATGTGTAGAATGTGAGTGTGTGTATGTATGTAGTACGTGAAGAATGTGCCTGTGTAGATGTAAGTATATGGATGTGTGTGTGTATGTGCGTGGTGTTTGTATATGTGAGTGTGTGACTTGATGGGGTATGAGTGTATGAGTGTAAAGGTGTGTGTGTATGAGTGTGTGAAAGTGTATGTAGGTATGACTGCAAATATGTGAGTGAGTGTATATGTGAGTCTGAGAAGGTTGTGCTGTGTGTACAAGTGAATGTGTGTGCACACGTGTGTGTGGTGTGTACATGTACCCGTGTGAGGGTGTGAGTGGTGTGAGGGCATGAACTTATGTGAGTGTGTGGATTTGTGTGAATTCCTGTCTCTTCCTCTTATGCCTGTCCCAGGTCCCAGAGTGCAGTGTGAACTTGGCCATGACTGGCTTAGGTTGCAGATGGCACTGCCTGTCTCAGAAGACACTGCAGAGCAACGGGCTGCTGTGCCTGACCCAGAGTCAGACACACCTCTAGACATGACCCAGCGGATTGCCTGGGAGGTGTGGCTGTTACTGGGGCCCCTGACAGATGCAAAGTTTAGGCACAAGAAAGCGAAGTGTCTCACTCCAAGCCACCCAGATGGTAGGAGCCACTGCTGGGACCCCACCACAGGCCAGGCAGCCCACTGTGGGCTGTGTGGTCGCTTAGACCTGACCACTGGTCTCTGCCCATCCCTGAGGTAGGCCAGGGCGCTGGGGTGATGTGTGTGTGTCCGTGAGGTGAGGGCAACTCATGGCTGCTGAGAGTCCATGGGACAACCGCCAGCCAGGCAGGAGAGAGATGGGCTGTGATTGTAGAGTGAGAGCTATGGGGGTTTGGGTTGATGGTACTGAGGGCCAGGTGCAGAGTCCAGCAGGGGAGCCATCTGTGCCCACTCTCCCCACTATCCTCCACCATGCAGGCCTCACCTGCTGACCCCCCTGGAGAGCCGAGGGGCACAAAGGAGTCAACTGTCCCTTGCCATTCCCCCCCACCCCAGCTCTGGGTATGTTTTTCTCTGCAGATCGGAGCAGCTTTGGTGTTCATGGGATGTGGAAGAAAGGTGTGTGGGCGTGTGCGCACACACACACTCATGTGGAGGAGTCCACATACACATGTGTTGGGTTTGGGGCAGGGAAGAGAGTGAGCCTGTTTCCCTCCATGCCTGTCAGCTGCAGCCTGCCTGTCCCAGCTCTGAGAGCTCTCTGCAGTGCATCCCCTCCCAGAGTCCCCAAGGTCTTACTCGGGCCTCTCCAAGGGGAGGTGGAACTGCTGAATCCAGGGTAAATATTTGCAGACCAATCGGGGTTTTCTGGAATGCTTAATGCTCAGATCTGGTTTGACAATGTGCGCAAGAAAATGCGATGCCTAGAATTGGCCCCCAGGGGGAATTTCAGCCGCACAGAGAGAACTTGGTATTGGAGACCACGTCTCCGGGGTAACGTGGGAGGACAACTCTGGTTCCTTCCGCAGCACTGAGGGCTCTGAGGTTACCTGCTTGGTTATGCTTCCCTTCCTACTGCCTCCTTGCCATGGCATGGCCTAGGCGCAGGGAGTGGGACCAGGTCCCTAGTTTCCAGATTGGAAGAGGCTTTGTGCCTGATGCGCAGGACTGGGTGGTTCATGGCAATGAGTTGTGCTGGGGAACAGAGCAGGCAAAGGCACAGCATGTCCTGTGGCTGGCGCTGTCCCCGTATGCGGTCACCCAACCCTGGTGGGTCATGCAGAGAAATGCACCGGTACCATCAAGTTTGTGGGTTCCCAACTATTTCTGTTTTCCTAGCTGGAGAATAGGCTGCTATTCACCTGGAAGCTTTATGTGAGATCTGCGGAGTGCAGCCTGGTGTGGTGTGATGGGGATGGGAGGCCTGTCTTTCCTCACCCCGTACAAAGCAAATAAGTCAGGGTCCCTGCCTGCCATAGGGGCACATGGCCAGTGACATGCCAGCACGCTCTGCAGAATCCTGCCTGGCAATGTACCTGGTTTGCCTTCTGGAGTGCTTTTCACATTCATTAAATAGTGGCATTAAAAAACAAAATGAAACAAAACAGTTTTCCTGTTCAAATGTAAGGTTTTCTGCTGCTCCTGGACAAGCAGAGACATGGGCCCGTGTTCCTGCACGAGAGCCATGAGTCGAGATTCATGGTGTGGCACAGTGTGGGAGTGCAGGGACAGTGGTGGGAAGAGTAGAGGATAGCTGGCTCATGGAAGTGCTTCAGGGCACGGGGCGCCTTCCCCAGATGGATGCCAGCAGGTGAGGGAACCAAGTTCTGGCATACGCAGTGGCACGGGCCAAGGTGCAGTCGGCAGTGAGTTCTGAGAGCAAGGTGCAGGCGACAGGTGAGCCTGGTGCTCCTGGATGTGTTTGTGTGTGTGTGTGTGTGTGTGTGAGAGAGAGAGAGAGAGAGAGAGAGAGAGAGAGATGGGGCTGGTAGCAACAGCTGCTTATCTGTTCCTGCGATGAATTTACTTACAGAGAGAGAAAAAGCAAGGGGACAGCATTCCAAAGCTCCCCATCTTCACTGGAGAGAGAAATCATGGTGTGGGTGGCCCCTGACTAGAGGTTGTCCGAGGTGGAAGCTGGGATGCTACCAGCAATGCCAGGGAAACAATCGCAAGGTGTTTCTTTCTAGAAGTTTTTCTAGAAAGCCCAGTATTGGAGACGCAAGCAGAGAGAGAGAGAGAGAGAGAGAAAGAGAGAGAGAGATCAGGCGGGGCATTTACCTTGCCAATGGCTCTATCTTCTCTGTTATTTTGCAAATGTTTTGTGGCATGATGATATTACTCAAGAATTGGGAATAAGTGAACCTTTTTAAAACCCCATTTATTTCTCTCTATCTCGCCGCGGGCCCTTTGATGTGACGGTTATGGAATCTTAATTTACTACCTGCGCTCAGTCATTTGCCAAAATTCCTTTTAATTCCATTCTTCGCTCCATTGTGAATCGATCGTTTAAGAGTCACTGCGTTCTCTGGCCTCTGTGCCCCTTCCGTGACGCTCACGCTTACCCGCGTGCTCGGTCCCCATCTCCCGTAGTCTCTGTTCTCCTGGCTCGCTAGTGCCTTCTCAGCGCCACCTTGCGCTGCTTTGCCCTGTGCTGCTGCTGGTGCTGGTGCGGAGGGAGGATGGATTCCAGAAATTCAGACATACTACCCCTACCCCTCCGCAGAGATTAAAGGGCCCCTTCTTCCCACCCCAACCGGAAATCAGATCTGAGGTGGCCCATCAGGACTCCTTGAAGTGGCCAAAAATCAAAGGACAAACATCTGGAGGGAACATCTGGAGGGAACATCTGGAGGGAGTAGCCACTCCTGCATCCCTCTGTCTTCTCCAACCCCTTCAGACAGCTAGCTGCAGGGGGAAGAGGAGGTGGGATGCAGGTGGCTGGGGCGGGGGTCCCAGGCCTGTCAATCTCCTCTTCTTGATAGCCAGGGGGAGGATCCCGGAGGACTGAGTTCAGCCGGTCCTTCCACAACAAATCAGAAGCCTCACATGTGATCTGGGACCCACAGCAAGAACCTGCGAGAAATGCAGATTCTCAGACCCTGCCCTGAAACTGCTAGAGTACCTCCAAGAAGGATCAGCTGGTTGGGAAGTGGGCATGACCTGCAGAAGCCAGCAGCAACCTTAAAGAGCAGAGCTACTCAAAAAGTGCGGTCCCTGGCCCGGTGCCCTTTGGCAAGCATCAGCCAAAGTGTGAGAACAGACCTGGGGACAAATGCAAACTTTTGTGGCAAGTTATCATGGCAGAGACACCCAAGCTTCCTGTGTTTATTTGTTATAAAGAGGTGGTCCAGGTAGATAAACACTTTTTAAAGATTTTCATTATTGTTATAATTGGGAAGGCAGATCTACAGAAAGAAAGGAAGACCTTCCATCCACTTGCTGGTTCACTCACCAAGTGGGTACAACAGCCAGAGCTGAGCTAATCAGGAGCCAGGAGCCAGGAGCTTCTTCCCATGTGGGTGCAGGGTCCCAAGGCTTTGGGCCGTCCTCGACTGCTTTCCCAGGCCACAAGCAGGGAGCCAGATGGGAAGTAGGGTAGGCAGGACATGAAACGGTGTCCATATGGAATACTAGTGCCTGCAAGTGGAGGATTAGCCAGTTGAATCATTACACTGGGCCCAGATTAAGAAGATTAATATAGGGGGTGGAGTCCAGTCCTCTGGAATCTCAGAGGTGCAGGGTGCTCTGGACCCTCAGTTCTGGCCAAGGCTGCAGGTCTGGAGAACAGCAAGCTTGGGATCAGGAAGAGAGAGGGACTCTGAGCTTCAAGGGAGCCCTTGGAGTGGAGAGCATGCTGGAAATAGGACTGGAGTGCCTTGTCCTGACCATGGCACATTAGAGAGAAGGCCTCATGGGCCCTTGCTGATGCCCTAGACCGTCAGGACCACAGTCAGCTTTGGAGAGAGGCCCTTCCGGGCTCCCCAGAAAGGCTTCGGCCCTTGTGCACCGTGAAACCTTGCCTTTGGACCTCACTGCACCCCAACCCTCCCTCCGCTCCGCCAGCTCCTGTCACCTCACTTGAAAGCACAAAGCCCAGACTGCCATCCATGGCTTACCTGGTGGAGTGATTGTGACCCTGAGAGTTTGGGGTTTCTCTGATGGCTGGGAGGCTGGCCGGGCACGGAAGTCCCCAATGCCTCCTAGAACCTTGCAGTGCAGCTGAGTCCCGGGGGAGGTAGTTGTGGGGGGACTTGCCTGGGAGTGAGTCCTCGGGTTGCCATGGAAACATGCTCATGCCCCAGACACCTCTGAGCCTCCCTTGCAGGGCAGCAGGCATGGGGCCGACCTGTTCACACACACTGCCTAGGAGCTGACTCTCTTCTCGGCTGTGTGCTGCGTGATGTCACCGAGGCAACTTCACATTGGCTAGGGTGAGACTTTTTGTCCCCATGGAAGTCCACAACTGTGCCTTGGGGCAACAGACAGGCAGGTGGTGGGACGGGGGAGTTGGTGGGGTGGGTGTTGGCAGCTGTGACTCCTCCTGTTACAACCTGCCACCTCTATGGTGGCACCCATTGCGCAGGTGGAAAAACTGAGACCTGCTGTTGCTGGGTGGAGTCATGCTGCTTTCTCCAGGCAGAGGCTCCACCCCAACCCTTCTGTGCTCCAGAGCCCAGGTCTCTGGCACCCAAAGCCACTCCCCTTGTTGACTGATGTCATGCACACTTGCTGCTCAAGCAGCATGGCCAAGTCTCAGCCACATCCCAGATGGCTGCTGTGCAATCGGCATCTCACTGGTGCATCTGCAGGACAGAACGGAGACCGGGTGAGGAGATAGGCTCTTTACGGAATTCACAGCCTTCAGGGTTCGGCTCTGGCACTCACTTGCTTCTAGAAATTTCCTCCCACACTTACCTTCCAGCACACACAATCCCCCCTGGGAAATTGGAAATTCCATAGCTGGTGGCTTTAGCCACACGCTTCTCCTGCAAGCCAAGCCTGTACTTGGATCCTTACCAGAACAAAGTCAGCTCCCTCCTGAATTAGAGGTTTTTGCCCTGCCAACCTTCTTAACATTTTCCAGCTTAAAACACAGCGCAGGGTCAGCCAAGTAAGAGCTGCTCAAGGGTAAGGCCTTCTCCGATCATTCCTGGGTCCCCGAGGCCAGCAGGTGTCCTGGCCCACAAGGACACTCATTGGCAGGAATTGCTGCATAGGTTGGCTGTTGTTCCACTTGCCATCCAGCTCCCTGCTAATACTCCTGGGAAAGCAGTGGAAGACGGCCCATGTGCCTGGGCCCTGCGCCCATGTGGGAGACCTGGATGGAGATGCAGGCTCCTGGCTTTAACCTGCCTGTTGAAGTCATTTGGGATACAAGATTCTCTCTCTCTTCTCTCTCTCTCTCTCTTGTTCTCTCTCTCTCCCTCCCTCGCTTTCTTCCTCCCCTCCCACCTCTCTGCCTTTCAAATGCATGAATCAATCTTCATTTATATATTTTTAAAGAGACTGTGTTGAGAATTTATTCCCTGGGAAGTTGAGCTTGTCCCCAGCTCTGGCCGCTGTGGCGGTCCCTATATGCCATCACTTTCTAGCCTGTGTGCTCGCTGGGCTGCCCCGCTGAGCTGAAAACTCTTGGAGAACAGAAACTATGCCACAGGTATCTCTGGCCAAACTACAATGAGCAGGCTTCCCCAGAGACCTCCTGGTGAATGATTGAATGAATGGATCAATGAATGAGTGAGGGATCCTAATGAGCAGTGGGTGAGCCCATTGCTCCCTTCTGACCAGCCCATCACCCCCCACCTTGGCTCTGCCTCCTCCTGTAGCCTGGAGCTTTTGGGTGTGGCTTTCCATCTCAAGGGCAAGGGTTAGGGAATGGGGTGGCTGTGCTTGGCCAGAGGAAGCAAGGGACAGAGGGGTCATGCCTTGCGGAGGAGCCTGGAGGGGGGGAAGCTGGCCAGGTGTGTGTTGTTCTCCCCATCCTGTGGGTGTTGTTTTGCTTCAGGGCACGGGGCAATGTAGCGGAGCCAGTGGCGCCCTGGGATTTATCTGGATGTAGTGTCGTGAGGGACAGAACTACTTCCATTCCCCGGCCCAGTCATCAGAGTGAGGGGCAGGGGCGAGGGTGCGGTGGCTGGCTCCACCCTCCAGGCCCTGTGCCCTGTGCTGTACCACTTAGTCATCTGCTTTTGCCCTGTGGGGCACTGGAGTTGCTGAGATCTCGAGAAGCCAGAGAGCGAGGGAACCCGTGAGAAACCCAGGTTGATGGGGAGAGCGCTGTGCCAGCAGGTGGAAGATCAAAGTGTATGCATACATACGTGTGTGTGGACACGTATGTGCATATGTTGCTGTGTGTGTGTCAGTGTGCACACACACACCTGTGTGTCGTTGTCTTTAGGCGGTGGGTGTTGGGCACAGCTGTCTTGGGATGCCCCTATCCCATGTTAGACTGCCTGGGCTCTATCTAGTCTTGGTTCCAACTCTAATCCCACGAGGCAGCAGGTGCTGGCCCAAGTACTTGGATCCCTGCCACCCACATGAGAGACCCAGATGGAGTTCCTGGCTCCTGGCTTTGGCCTGGCCCCAGCCCTGGCTGTTGATGTCATTTGAGAGTAAACTGGTAGATGGGGGAAAAAAAAGTCTATGTCTGTTGTGTGTCTCTGCCTGTCAAATAAGTTTAAAACATTTTCAACAGCCCAGAATGTTAAAAAAAAAAAAAAAAAAAAAAAGCAGAGTTATCTTTAGGTTATGTTTTCAGTTAGTTCAGAGAAATGTTATCCAACCAATAAAAATCTGTAGCCCCTAAATCAGAAAGCAGAGGCGAGCCAAAAGACCACTCTGATTCCTAGGTTGTTACAAAGAGGCAGTGACACCGACTTGGGGGTGAATACGTTGTCTACTTATTTCTGGGGCGGATCTGCGAACAGCATGCAAAAGCAGCCACGCTGCTCGCAGCCCATGGGTCTTGCCCACATGCAGTGACTGTCAGTAAGAACCACAGCCGTGTGCCCCGATACCTCTGGTGTCTGGGCAGAGTGGCACTGGGGCGCACCTCCAGGCACCTCTGGGCACCTTCGCATCTTCATCAACAACATGAAAACATGGTTGCCTGTCAAATAACAGGCAGCAAGCAAGCCTTGGAGGAACTGTGGTATTTAGTATTCATTATCGCATTGGGACGAGCTGTGTACTGCCCTGGGCATGCGTGAGCCACGGAAGACTGGGGAAGCAGATGGAGGAAAGGGTACATCTCGGAAAGCAACTGGAGGGAAGGTTGTGTGGTGCGGTAGATTAAGTTGCACTGGGGCGGGGGGGGGGGGCAACTGCGCCCCCTGTTGCAATGCTATCGCCCCGTCCCGGCTGCTCCGCTTCCCATCCAACTCCTTGTTCACACATCCTGGGAGGCAGGTACCTGGGCCACTGCTACCCACGTGGGAGACCTGGAAGCAATCCCTGGTTCCTGGCTTTCCCATGGCCCCCAGCTCCAGCTGTTGCAGGCATTTGGGAAATGGAGCAATGATTGAAGGTTGTTCTTTTTTTCTGTCTTTCAAGGAGATAAACATTTTATTTGTTCTTGCTTTAAAGAGCTAAATGAGCGGGATGACATCAGTTATTATTTTTAAAGATTTATTTATTTGAACGCCAGCGTTACAGAGAGAAAAATTTTGCATCCAATGGTTCACTCCCCAAGTGGTCACAGTGGTTGGAGCTGGGCCAGTCTGAAGCCAGGAGCTTCTCCCAGGTCTCCCATGTGGGTGCAGGGACTCAAGGCTTTGGGCCGTCCTTGACTGCTTTCTTAGATGCATTCGCAGAGAACTGGATGGGAAATGGAGCAGCTGGGATGCAAACCAGTACAGCACTGAACCCATCCCCCGCCCCCAACGAACTTTTTTGAACACTAATCCTGGACCACTGGCATAATACCATCTTAGGCTGCAGGTCACCAGGCGGTGTAAAGTCCTGGCAGAAGTGACTTTGGGGCCAAGCTGCAGCAGCCTCTCTGTGGGGCCGCTCAGGGTCTTCCGGGAGAAACTAAGGCCAGTTCTGTGCCTGAGATATCCTCCCTGTCTGATCCTCCTGTCCGCCTGACTGAACCTCCCGGCCTTGTTTAGTGACACAAGTGACTCCATCTTGATCCCAACAGCACCCACAACACACCCGTCTCAGATCCCGGAAGTAAGGAGAACACAAAGACACTTTGCAAAACATCCTCCAAAGGGGGCGACAGGAGAGGGGAGCGGGGTCGGGGGAGGTGCTCCCGGTGCCGCCACCTGCCGCCTTGCCCGTGACTCCAGCTCACTCTTGTCTCTGCAGGCTCGAGAAGGGCGAGTGTAGCGAGGAGGAGGACCTGCGCTTGGACTGCCGCCACGAGCGCTACCCGACCCGTAAGTGGCTGCAGCAGAGACATCCGCGGCCACCTGCTGCTGCGGAGGAGGGGTGGGATATGTGAGGGGTTGGAGCTCCTGATGGAGAGGCGGAGGCTGGTGCCACAGACAGCAGTCTCCTCATGCACACTGGGCAGGGATTCTAAGACAGACAGGCAGTCAAGCCGCGGGCTCCAGGCCTCATAGGCCCGCATACAACTGGACTGGTCTGTGGATAGGAGCCGCCGCTGCCCTTGGCCGTGAGGCATACGCTGTCGGGGTCTGCATGTGGAGGCCGCTGTTAAAACAGAATCTGGGGCAGCTGTTAGGAGACCGCTGGACAGAGACAGGAGAGGTTGGGCCTTGCTCAGGACAGCAAGCAAGGAGCCGAGGGAGAGCAGATTCAAACACAGTGGAGTCTGCCACGTGCCGCTCCCACCGCACACAGTCCTGAGGCTTCCCTTAGTTTTTTTTTTTTTTTTTCAAACTTGTTTATGGGACCAGCGCTGTGGCATAGAGGGTAAGGCTGCTGCCTGTGGCCCCGGCATCCTATAGGAGCACCAGTTCAAGTCCCAGAGGTACCCGCTGCTAATGTTGCTAAAGCAACAGAGGATGGCCCAAGTGCTCGGAACCCTGCAGCCACGTGGGAGACCCAGAAGACGTTCCTGGCTCCTGGCTTGCACTTTGTTCAGCACTGGCCATTGAAGCCATCTGGCTGAGTGAACCAGCAGATGAAGATCTCTCTCCGCCCCCCTCTCTGTAACTCTTTCAAATATATCTTTAAATAGATAGCTAGATGGTAGCTAGATAGATAGCCATCTGAAGGTAGAGAGACAGAGGCAGAGCAGCGGGTTCTGTTCTCTGGTTCACTCCACCAGATGACTGCAATGGCCAGGAGCCTGGAACTCAAACTGCATCTCCCCTGTGGGTGGCAGGACCCAAAGAGCCAACACCTGCTGCTGCCTAGAGCAAGCATCACCAGGAAACTGGACCTGGGCAGGGGTTGCCCCAAAGCCAAGCACAGCAGCATGGATGCAGGGGTTCCAAGCAGCTTGTTCTAACTGCTATGCTGAATGCTGGGGTGTCTGTACCTCACCCACACCCTCCTCCCGGCCCTTACACTGTGCCAACTCTCAGTCCCTACAGCCAAGATTGTTGTGCATGCTTGGCAGCTGAGGAAATGAAGGCTCAGAGATGGAGTGTGTCTTGCCCAAGGTCACGGAGCTTGGGCTGTCCTCAGCAGGGGGCAGTACAGCTGGCCGTGTCTTGCTCCGTGGTGAGACACAACTTGGGGAAATGGGGTTGTGGAGCAGCCAGAGGCTGGGAAGGAAGCCGGGTGGGAGAATAGAAGAAGAGAAGCGGGAGCACGGGGCCTGGCGTGTGGCCCAGGTGCCAAGTACGCACTTGCGGAATGGGGAGCCCTGGAAGTGGACACTGCAGGCACACATGCTTCGACGCCAGTTGTCTGAGCTGGGGTGGGGATTTCCTAGAGGAGGAACCCAGGAAGTAGGGGATGGAGATGGCCGGGCATGACTGCCCAGGGAAGGGGTTCCTGGAAGCCCACAGCAGGGATCCAAGCTAAGTCCCTTGCTTAGGATTCCGCGGTTCCCTGCAGATTGGGCAGACAACCCAGGCTGGAAAGAGGCAGCTGGGGCTTGTCTGGGTTCACTCCTCAAGGCACTACATCAGGCCAGGGTGAAGCCAGGAGCCTGGAACTCCATCTGGGTGTCCCATGTGGGTGGCAGGTGCCCAAGCACCTGAACCACACCCCCTGCTGCCTCCCAGGATGCATGAGCAGGAATCAGACTCCATGAAGACATTTCCTTGTTGGCTTTTACGATCTGCCCCACGCCCCAAATCTGTTTTGCTCAGGTCCATTTTCTTAAGAGCCTGGAGCAGTTACGGTACACAGCAGGTGCTCAATCATTGCTCTGCGCCTTCAAATGCCTCATGCTTCCCCTCTGAGCTACCACTTTTATATAAATGGTTACATAAACTTGAGCTTCTCTTAACTGCCCCCAAACTTGCTACTTTTTCTTTTTTTTTTCTTGGGCTACTGTCATATGAATTCTGCCACGTTTCTTTCCTTGAGAATGCATTTGCTTTTGAGGTCTGCCTTTGGGGCTCTGCAGCGCTGCCAGCTACCTCGGGAGCACATCAGATGTGACATCTGACGGAAATGCTGCTGCCATATGGACCAGGTGCTTGTGGCTCCCCTCCCCCTGGCCGCTGGGGTTTGCAGCTGATTGCAACTGTCAAGTTCATTGCCCAAGACAAGGCTTTGATTAGGCCAGGTGTGTCTGGAAGACTGGGCCTGGCCAGGTCTGTCACTTGTCAGGCCCAGAGGTGACTTCTGGAAGCTCTGTCTAGACAGGTCCCTTGCTGCCACTGCTGTCCCCAAAATAGCACCAGGGTTGGTGGTGGTGAGGAGGGAAGTGGGGCTGGGGAAGGAGATTTTAGAAGAGACTTTGACCCCAGAACCACCTGGTGATTTTCTTAGATCAAAAATCCAATTCTATTGAGTGTGCTGCTCGAGTTGCTTCCTTGATTAAAATGGAAACAGACAGTATTTTGGAAATAAAGACCTAAGCCAACTGGCCAGGAGTGCAGGACAGGCACGCAGCCTGGAGACAGCAGAGACCCTGGAGTGAGGGCTGAGAGGCAGAAGCCAACATCTGCATGGATGGGAGTCCCCCGGGAAGCCCAGCCTGACATTCTGCATTTCCAGCCCAGGAGGTCTGGGAGGGTCTGGAAGTCCCTGTTCCTAGCAGGTCCCTCAGCTGCTGCTCCCAGGTGAGCTCTGTCCTTGGTAGGTCCCTGCTCCTTACACACACTATTCAGCAACTTCCAGGTAGGAGCCACTGCCTCAAGGGCAAGTCGCCTTCCCATCCATTCTGAACTTGACTTTGCTCAGCTCCAGCCACCTGCTGGGCGTCAGTCACCGTGCTGGCCCTCCAGTATAGGCCCCCTCTTCTCCCAGCTCCTTGCTTCCGACCACTCCCTTCTGTGCTAACTTGCTGATTTCCAGTCTTGAGTAGGAGAGTCAGGAGGACAGGTACCCCACTGTCACACTCACCATGGTTGCCCCAGCATGTTGTAGGTCACCCACGTCTTCATGAGATAGGAGCTCTGGGTCACATGAGGACCTGGGGCTGCAGGAAGCCAGCTCACTGGTCCTGGGGCCCAAGCAGGTGTGACTCCAAACTCAGGCACTGCCTTCTTCGCTCTGTGCCAAGGCAGTTACTCCCCAGGTGTAGCTTTTGCTGAGAAACACTCGGAGAGGCAGGTTTCCCTTGCACAGTCACCATCTCAGCTGGGAGCAGGCCAGGCACTGCCATCACATAGGTCTGCTATCGGCAGCCCCCCTGCTAGGGCTCCTGCACCTGGCACCCGGCTGCTCTGCCAGGAGAGCCCTCCACTCCTCCCCCATCTGCTTGCCAGCCCCTTGCTCGCCTCCCCGCAGCCACAACCCGGCTGTGTCTTTCGCACCTCCTGAGAAATCCCATCTGCCTGCCAAGAACCTGTTTCGCACCCTTTCCTTCTGCCTGAAGGGACCCCCCCCCACCTCCCTTCCACCAGTAAAGCACAAACGCTACCCGTAAGATCGGGAGCTTCGGCAAGCACTTGTGAGGTCTGGCTCAGACATCTGCCATGGTGTGCCCTGCCCCTGGCAGAGGTTGTGTTCGTCTCTACCTTGGGCTGTCCTGGGAGACAGAATGCTTGGAGACTAACCTCCCTGGGCCTCGGGTGACATGTGTTTGTGTCCCTCCCTGGTGCCATGGGTACCTAGAGGGCAGAGCTGTGACCTGCTCATGACTGTAGATCCAGCTCCCAATATAGAAGGAAGTCGGCATCCAGCTGTACCCAACACAAGTTCAGAAAAGGAAACAGGAGTCCCTGACTCTGGGGAGACATGTCAGGTTAAGTGCCCAAGTGTAAGAAAGAGATGAATGTTATGGACGTAATGAGGGAATCTCCAAAAAGGGACTCCAATGGAAGAAAAACCCAAGATACATGCCTCAAAGTAGACCAGAAAAAAAAATCTGATCAGGTAGACCAGAATACGCAGTCAGGTAGACCAGAAGACCTGACCAGGTTGACCAGAAGACCTGACCAGGTTGACCAGAAGGGTTAATTTTCCTGTTCTGGTGGATCCTACATAAACTCACTCTCCTTCCTGGACCTTCCTCCTTTGTCCATTCAGCAGATAGGCACTCCTAGTACCACCCCGGGAACTGTGCCACGTGGTACCGATGCAAACACAAACAACACAGGTCTTTGTCCTGCTATGACACCCAGACCCATAGAGGAGGCAAGAAGAAAACAAACACATGTCCCAGTACAGTGGCATCTCTGGAGGTGGGAGATGGCAACTGGGAGAGACAGTCAGGGTGCCCTGACTTAGGAGGTGACACTTTGAGTATCATTAACTTGCGTGTCACTAGCTGCTGATTTCCAAACCAGACTGCCTTAATGCCGGCCCTGATCTGCCTTCCCTGTCGTTCATTTCTCCCCATCCCAGCTCTTTCCAGAGGGCGGAATTCAAGGCCAAGCAGCCAGGAGTAGGATTCAACAGGGGTCCTGGAGATGCTTTCAGCACCACGGACAGCAGAGAGCAGGAGGTGCTCACTCCACCCCACCAGCTCAGGACTCATCTCCACCTCCTCCGTGCTTGTTATAAACAGGGGCAGGAGAGGAGGAGTCAGCTCAGGACTTGCCCTTGATTGAGGTGGGCTGAGAGCTGGGAGCTGAGGGCTTCCAAATAAATGCCTGCTGTGTCCCCAAAGAGCTGAGTGGGTTGTTACAACATCAGGGCACAAGTCCAAGGAGTTAGAATGTGGGGAAGAGCCTGGGGTGGGCTGGGCCAAGAGACCTCCCAGAGAAGGATCATTTGGAAGGAGACGGGGGATCCACAGGACAATTCTGGCCAAAGGACCAGGTGTGCAAAGCCATCACCTAAAGTCACGCAGCAAAGACAGCGTGGGAGAGAGTCGGGGGGCAGGCACAAACTGACACCCCTCCCCAGGAGGATGGGGGAGGGATGAGTCTGGCCCAGGAGGTGCCATGGGGCCCACAGATGGCATGAACTCCCAGAGTCCTTCAAAACATTTATGGAAAGGGGTGGGCACTTGGCGCAGGGGCTGAGATGCCACCTGGGGACATCCACAACAGAGTTAGAGCCCTGGTCCTGCTCCGCTTTCTGCTTCAGTACACCCGGCAGGCAGTGGGTTCAGGCTCCTGCCACCCATGGGAGGAATTTGGATGGAGTTGCAAGCTTGCAGGCATTTAGGGAGGGAACCAGTAGCTGGGAGAGCTCTATCAGTCTCTCTCTCTTAAAAAAAAAAAAAAAAAGTAGCAGGTTGGTGGGAAAACTTAATTCAGAGGTGAGTTTAGGGGGCTGGCATGATGGCTCAGTTGGCTAATTCTCTACCTGCAAGTGCCAGGATCCCACATGGGTGCCAATTTGTGTCCTGAGTGCTCCACTTCCAATCCGTCTCCCTGCTTGTTCCCCGGGGAAGCTGTGCAGGATAGCCCAGGACCTTGGGACCCTGTTACTTACAAGGGAGACCTGGAAGAGGCTCCTGACTTTGGATTGGCTCAATTCCAGCCATTGCAGCCATGTGGGGAGTGAACCAGCGGACAGAAGATCTTTTCTCTCTATAACTCCTTCTCTCCACCTTTCTAATAAATAAATAAATAAATTTTACAAAAAGATCAGCTCAGGGGTGAATGTGGGGTGTCAGGGTGCCCAGGTTCAGGTCCTGGTGCCAGCTCCTGACTTCAGCTTCCTGCAGATGCATATCCTGGGAGGCAGTAGGGACGTCCCAGGCTGTTGGGCCCCTGGCAGTTCCATGGGAGACCGGGATGGAGGTTCTGGCTCCCAGCGCCTGCCCTTAAGCCACTGCAGGCCTTGGATGAGACATTTCCTTGTCTGTCTTTCTCTGGCTCTTTGACTCTCAAATAAATAAAAATAATCTGGTATGAGAGAATTTGAAATCCACGCATAGCTTTTTTCATCATCTACATTTTCCACAAACTTTTTGAGGATCACCATACTTTTTTTTTAATAAATAAAAAAAAAACCCCTCTTGATTATCAGTATTTGTCAGCCAAGAGGCTTCGTTCTGAAGTCTACACATTCGACTTCTCTGAACCTTCTGGAAGCCCTGAGCTGACACTCTCCATGGCAACAGGGGCAACGAGTGGCTGGAGTGGGTTTCGGTGACATGCTGGGGCCCAGAGGGCATCCAGGGCTGGGGTTCCCTAGAGCACAACCCCTTTTCTCCTGGCCCTCACATGGGGAGCTGGCAGACAGGGAAGCGGAAGGGCTGGTGGGGATTCAGTAGGTTCTTTGCACACTCTGTAAATGGCTCTGGGCCCTGAAACCCTTCTAGGAGGCCAAAGAAGATGGGGAAGGCCCAGTCTTTAGTGGCCTGGCCTCCGGATCTGGATGGACAAAGAACATGGAGTCAACTTGAGGCGGGCCAGTCAGAGGATTTTGCTTATAAAAGCTGCTTTCTCTGGCTTCCAACAAACCCTCTACCATCAAAACCCCTCGACAGCCAGAAGAGTGGCTCCGCTCACCTGGGGAAAGCAATCAAACCTGTCTGCACACCCAATATTTGCTTCCAGATAGAAAAAAAATTTGTTAAAAGCCCAGCACCTTCATCTTGGCAGCAAGCAGTTCCAAAGATTGCAACTGTTTTAGTCACTGGGGCCAAAACAAACGTTATTTTTGTTGGTTTTTTTTTTTCCTAAGGCCAAATCATTCCAGAATGTTTGTGAAAATGTTTCCCACTCCTTTAAAAATGCAATAAAATGTGCAAAATGTTAGCATTAAGGAATATTAGAAGGAAAAAGAAGCCTTAACACTCACACGCAAGCTCACACATACACCCATAAACACACATTCACACACACACTCATACACTCTCACACACACCTTTTCACCCCCTATTTCCATCTGGTCTTATCATCAGAATGACTTTCGCCACACGCAAGTTGCCTTGGGGATGGAAGTTAACAGTAACGATCTCTCCATCCCTGGAGGTATGCAAGCAGGTGCTGGGCTGCCTGTGGACTCCTCACCTCCAAACATCTGACCCTAAGGTGTGATGAGCATGTGGGGGCGCCCGTGAGCATTCATGGCAGAAACCCCAAATAGCACGGAGCACACTGCTGTTCACGTTCAAATTGGGACCAGGAACAGACAACCTGTGTGAGCTCCACCATTGCCATGATTCCTGAGGCAACAACAGCACTTGCCGAGCCTCAGCTCTCTCATCTGGAAAATGGGTATGAACTGTCTCCCGGGCTGCAAGGATGAAGCCCTGTGAGCTTGGCAGAGCTTGTTCACACCCCTTCTCTCCCATCCTGGCCCACCTGCCATCCTTCTCCTTGGCTTTTCCTTTACCTTTTATTTAAAGAGTTATCAGAGAGAAAGAGAGAGAGAGAGTCTTCCACCCACTGGTTCACTTCTCAAATGGCTGCAATGGTTTGGGCTGGGCTAGGCTGAAGCCAGGAACCCAGAGGTTCTTCCAGGTCCTGCCCGCCCCCACCCAGCCCCCAGGTGGATGCAGGGACCCGAGCACGTGGGCTATCTCCCACTGCTTTCCCAGGTGCATTAGCAGGAGCGGGATTGGAAGCGGAGCAGCCAGAACTTGAGATAGCCCCTTATGGGATGCTGACATCCAGGTGGCAGCTTTATGCACTACACCACAGCACCGGAGTTGAGTTTTCCTTTGTTTCCACCCCCACAAATCCCACATGCAGCACCCCCAGGCGGTGCTCTCAGCCACTGCTCTCCCAGGCTCAGGGGCTGACCCTGGACACAGTGCTGCTTGGAACAGGTTCTCCAAGGTAAAGACATCCCTGGAGGTGGGCTGGGAGGCTTCCTGGGGGAGGTGGAACTTGATCTGGGTCTTGAGGCTCCCACAATAGGTGTGAGAACCTAGACATAGGTCTCCAATGGGAATGGCTTTGACCCTGGACAGAGAATGCTGGAGGAGGGGCAGAGAGGAGGAAAAACTTGCTGGCCCTTCCTCTTACCGAGGCCTGGAAGGTGGACTGAGGGCTGAGGATGGGCAGTTGGACTGGATGCTGGGCAGGTGTGGACTGGGTGCTTTGGCCAAGGCAGTGGGTGGGCAGCTGAAAGGAAGGGTAGAAGGTAAATGATGGATAAGTGATAGGAGCAGCTATCTGTGGGCAGGTGGACGGCCACGGGGTAGGCTGTTGGATGGTTTAGCTGACTTTACAGGAGACAGGAAGGCCGCACAGACATGGGGAAGTGGTGAACTGGGCACTTTCGGGGTTACAAGGCAGGTGGGTGTGGACTGGGGAGCAGTGGGTATATTATGGGGGGTGGAAGGGTGGGCAGGTGCGTGGTGGGTGAGGAGACGTGAATGGGCTTTAGAGCTGTGGGTGATTGGGGGGTGGGAGAGTGCGGGAGCACGTGAGTAGTGGACACATGGGTAGGCTGGTCACTGGATGGTAGCCAGTCCTGGCAGAGGTATGATTGGTGCAGGTATGCTGCTGAGCTAGCAGGTGGGCCGGTGAGGGGGAAAGGCTAATGGGGTAGGGGAGAGAAGGGATGAGGATGGGCTGATGGGGAGTATGTGTGATGGTGGGTGGTGGACAGGTAGTTGATGGTGACTGATAGCTGATGGATAGGTGAGTTGACACCTGGAGAAGGGGCAGGGCACTGGCTGTGCAGTGAGCATGCATGGAGGAAGGGGCTGTTGGTTCTGACCTCCTTGTCTCTTGCAGGTCACCAGCCGCACATGGGGGACTCCTGGCCCCGGGGCTCGGCACAGGAAGCGGCACCAGAGCTGAGTCACCAGTGCTGGGTGCTGGGGCACTGGGTGTGACAGACGTCCCGGTCTACTTGCTGGGTCTCAGGCTGTGGCTGGCATCACCTCCCCGGCGCCCTGGAAGCCTGGCCTGTGTGCTGTGGAACTCGGCCAGACTTGTCCTGCCCGCCTGCCTGGCAATCCTGGACGTGGGGGGCCAGGATGAGACCAAGGGCTTTACCTGGCTGCACAGAGACCTCACCAAGGCAGCCCTGCCTGAACTCTTGACGTTACCAAGGGCAGAGCCCACCGGGCACAATGGTGACACCAGAAGGGGCATGGACACTGGTCACTGAGTGTGGCCGAGACACCCATGAGCCACCAGGAAGCTGAGGAGGTGCCTGGTGTGTGTGTTTGAGGAAGGAACAGCACGCTGGCATAGCAAGAGGTCACACAGCAGGCACACAGCAGGGGCTCAATAAATGCTTCTTGAACCTGTTGTCTGGTGGCGTGTGGAGGCCCAGGTGCTTGCTGGGCTTATGGCTGCCCTCTCAATGTCCCTCCAGAGTGTGCTGAGGTTGGGGCCAGCAGTGGGAGGCTTGCAGAGAGGAGCCTGAAGACCTGGTCTGGCAGGGTGGTGGGCAAGGCAGCATGGGTGTATGCTGGAAGGCCTGCCTCAGATTCCAGAGTGTGGATGAGATGGGCAATGGGTCCTGTAAGGAAGGAGAAAACCCCCTTGCAGCCTGACCCTGTGGGGTGGGGAAGGGCATGTTGCACCCTGTGTCTCTACTTAAGACCCCAGGGCTTGGGTGCTAGGGAGCCACCAAGGGAGTGGACAGCCCCAGAGATTCAGCGACCTGCTGGAGGTGGCAGAGCTAGCTAGCGTTAGAACCAAGAGCCCTAAATCCAGATTCTGTTCTCTCCCACGAGGTCATAGTTCTTTCCAGAAAGGAATTTCTAGAACTTTCTAGTACTTTCCTCCTTCCTCCATTGATCCATCCCCACATCTGTCTCTTTCATCATGCTTCCTTCCATCCCCATTTGCATACCTCCATCCACCCATCTGTCCACTTGTCCATCCATCTTTTAACCGGCATCCGTCCATTGATCCACCTGCCTTCTCATGCGGCCTCTTTCTGTCCTGGGTCAGGCATCCGTCGGTTATCTCTCCCTGCACCACTCACCCTCCTCACTCAGCCATTCCTCTGCTTGCCCATTTATATGCTCATGGGATTTGCCACCCCCTCCTCTGTACCAGGCATTGAGATGGGAACCGAGACACCCAGAGGTGGTGTCTGTGGTCATGGAACCCCCAGATAAGCAGGACAAGCAACTGTAGTTCAGTTGGGGGGATAGGGCAGCAGGTTCTTGGGTTCCCATTCTGCTCTTCCTATTCTTGCATTTAGGCAAGTCTCACTTTCCTCACCAGCAACCTCCTCAAGCTGCAGTAAGGAGGAGAAAAGTTAACGCAGGTGAAGGGCTTGCAGGGAACCTGGCACACAGGCAGCATTCACTGGTGACAGTGAAGGGACGGGGCAGTGAAAGCTGTGCAGGTCTGGGGTGGCACCTGCTGGGGGTGCAGGCACCCACCTGCTGGGAGGGGCACAGAGCAGCAGGCAGGGCAAACGGCATCTGAGCTAAGACTGGAGGAGGATGTGTGGGTTGCTGCACTGAACGGCAGGAGAGGGACACAATGGGACCGTCCTAGAGCCCAGGTGGCAGGGATGGAGGGACAGAGGGACAGAGGTCACTGGTGGGATCAAGGCCAGCAGGGTCTCCGTCCGGCCTCATTAAGAAGCTGAACATCTGCTGTGGGCAGCTGTGAGGCCAGGTGCTCCCACAGGGAGGGACATGCCAAAGTGACCATTCCAGGAGGCTAGTGGCTTTGTGGAGGCCCCGCTGCCTGCGCAGCCCTCACTGGGCTCCAACTGATAGCGAACATGCTGGATGGCCCTGGGTGGGGGATAGTGGAGGAGGAACAGGGAGGGGCACGCTGGCCATGAACTCCCTGGTGATGGAATGTGCGCTATGTGGGGAAGTCAGATTGTGCTTCCAAAGCGTCAAGTCTCAGGTGTCCGGGGGATACACGAGGCGGAGGTGCGTACTCATTCATTCATTCACTCATTCATTCATTCACTCTTGCACTGATGGACCAAATGAGTGGGTTTTTTTAGCATTCATTCAGTGTGCACTGGAAACCCACTCCATGCAGCTGGAGGGGAGCCTTGGGAAGAGTTAGCGGTCTCAGGGGTTGGGACAAAGGGCTGGGCAGGGGCAGGCAGGCCCCATGAGCTCCCATTGCCTGGCCCATCCCACCTCCTCAGTCTCCTGGAGCCGGTGCGTGGATCACAGGGAGCCAGGAGATGGTTACGGTTGACACACAGGCAACGTTTTCATCTATTTTAATAGTTGTGTTTATGTAAATGTGTATTAGAAAAAAATGTATAACGGGCGCATCCGTGCTATGATTTCAGACAATATTGCTTAGGATAAAGCCAAAATAGGCATCTCACTAAAAAAAGAAAAAGAAGCAGGCTGGCTTAAAGAAAACTCCGAAATAAATGCTCTTGTGAGTGGTGATTATGCGACAGGGGGAGAGGGGGGCCACGGCCAGGCGGGACATGAGGACGGGGAGGGACTGCGGACAGCTGGGGCTGCTCTGGACGCTGGCTGGGTGAGGAAGGGGCAGAAAGTTGGTCTGTCATCTCATGCAGCAGGAAGGCTGTCTGTTAGACCAGAGGAAGCACTTCCACATGAGTGAGTACCCAGGACACTGAGGATCGCTTTGGGGAGTGAATGTTACTGTATGAACTGGAGAGGAGCAAGGTTGGTTTGAAGATGGGATGAGGACAGGGAGGTGGAATAGGGGGAGCTGGGTGACACCCAGAGGCCTGGATGGGAAAGAAAAGACCATGGGCTGCTGGCAGGCAGCCTCTGGAAACAGCCGGGCCCGCAGTCTTCCTGGGCGGGCATCCCTGTCTGCTCTTGGCTGCCACACACTCAGCTCCCCTGGTAATAGAATCGTCAGCTTGATTCATGGCTGTTCGTCCACTGCGCCAGGCCTGGGGACCATGCTGGCCGGGGGGGGGGGGGGGGGACAGGGAAGCAGGCCCTGAAGAAGGGCTCTGGGGAGGGGGGCTGTGTACCAAGCTAGGCTACCTTCCACTCTTGCCCTTACCCTGAACCTGCCTTGGGCCTCAGGCATCCAGGAACTTAGTCCCGGGAAGGAGGGAGTGCCCCCTGCCAGGCAGCGGGCTGTGCAGGCAGTTGGACAGACGCTGCCTGCACCCTCACAGGCTGTTTGCATCATCCCGCGGAGCAGGTGGAGGTTATGCAAGTAACTCGCAGTAAGACAGCCATCCTTCAGACAGCGAGGTGCGCCCTGCAGGTGGACCCGGGGAGGAGCTGATGTACTCCCAGGGGCTGGGGCAGCCAGTGGGCGGTGCAAAGGACCTGGGCTTGGGAGGGAAGCCATGTGACCGTGTGCAGCAGTGACATAGGTCTCGGGGCTAAGTGGAGCCTTGTTGGGGAGCTTCACCATGAGGGCCACAGGCAGGTGTTGAGAGGACTGTTGGAAAAGGCTTTGTTTTTGGGAAAGTCGCTGTGGTGGTGGGGGTGGGCAGGCCTGGGGGACTTCCTGTGGCTTGGGGGCTCTGGGAAGGGGCGGCCTTATAGGGACTTGGGGCCAAGTGACAGGAGGGATGGATCCCTGACACCAGCAGCCTTGCTGCCAGGCTTTGGCTGTTCTGGAGAAGGTAGACGCTGTCCTTCCCGCCCCCCCAACCATGCAGGAGGCATAACAGGCTGAGCCCTATGTACTGTCATCTCTGCCCCGCCCCCACTCCTGGGCTGGAGGGGCCTGGGTCCCACACAGGGCGGGGTCATCAATCATGGGGACAAGCCATCTCCCAGGAGATGAGGAGAGAGGCACGGGGATTTACTGCCAGACAGATGGGAACTCACTGTGGGGCCCTGCCTGTCCCCAGAGCGGCCCAGCTCATGCTCCCTGCACTGACTGCTTCCTGGGCCACAATTCATCCCCCAGACACACTGCCCGAGCCTCTTGGCCTCAGGACAGACCTGTGACTGCAGCCCATCTGTGCTGGCCCAGGCATTCCCCTCTGCCCTACCCCTCACCACCATTCTGTGGGGGGAATCTTGGCCGGTGTGTGTGTGTGTGTAGCAGGGGTGGGCAGGGCTGGTACAGCCTGGGGAAGCCCCTGGGGGGGGACCCCAGTTGCTGGATTTCTTCCATGTTGCCCAGAGGAGCAGAGATGCTGACTTCTGGGGGCAGAATCTCATAGGAAGCCAAGGTCACCGAGGACTCGAATCCAATGCTGTTTAGATGGGCAAGGTCAGCCGAACTGTGGAGCCAGGGAACCACGCCACCCCCAGGCCAGGGGAGCTTCAGGGTGTGCAGGAGGGGGAAAGCCCATGAGGCTGAGGCAGGCTACAAGGGAGGGGCTGATGTCCCCCGCCCCGCCCCAGAGGCAGGTGCTGTGCTGTGGGCGAGGAGTGAAAAATAAAGACAGCGGCTGGACCTGGAGGTGCTAGCTTACAGGCCAGGGCTGTGGCCACCAGCTATGTGTGGTTCTGGTGGCCGGGCAGCTTTGTTCCATGCCCAGCATCCAGCCCCTGGGGACCCAGTGCATCTGCTCTGTCTGGGGGATCCCCGCCCCCAACAACACCCCCTCTCACGCTCTTGGAGAGAGGCAGGGCTCAGGGAAGGCCCTTGCACACTTGGGGTTGGGGCCTAGCCCACCAGATGGAGGGGTGCTCTCCTCTCACCAGTAATGGGACCAGGGACTAGCTAGGACTCCCCAAAGCTCCCTGCTGGCTAGTGATAAAGCCCTTCTCACTTCAGTTTCATTTCTCCTCAAGGCGTACTTCACCCAGAAGCCAAGAGCTCTGCCCCCTGTCATCAATTAGGCTGAAAAAAGGAAGCAGGGGTAGGGGGTGGCAGGGAGTAGCAGCAGGGAGGAAACCCAGGATCTGCGACCTGGGAGCTGCTGCGCCAGGACCCCCTCCAGGAGACAGGAAACCCACAGGCTTAGCCCAGTGTCCCCGGGCTCTTTGCACCAATGGCTTCAGACGCTGCGTGTCTTAGGCACACCATGCCACCTGCCTGGGCTCCAGCTCCCTCTTCGAGGAGGGTGACCAGTGCGCCTGCCCCACGGGGATGGAGGAGACTGGAGGAGACATGAAGATGTGCCTGCTCAGCAGGTGGGAAGGGGGCTGGCAGCAGACCCCCCCCCCCCCGCCTCGCCCGAATGCTCCAATCGCTGACTCAGGGCTCCCACACACAGCATGGGCTCCCGCCATCTGACCCCGATTCCAGCACGCCAGGCTGTTGCCTTAATAACATCTTTTATTGATTTTGCAAGAGGAGGAAAAAAAATAGAAATTTATGTTACAGTTAATGCCTGTATAGGGGGTTCCCCTTCCTTTCCTAAATTGTACATCCATACAGTTATTAGCAAAACCAGCTGAGAAAGTGGGAGCCCAGGTCCACGCAGGCCAGCCCTGCTGACCCCCACAGATCCAACCTTGGTTGACCCTGCCACCACCCCCCAGCCCACTTAGTGGGGAGAGGGTGAAGGGTGTTGGGCGGAAGACGACAGTTCCCAGTAAAAGCACTGCCTTGGATTGGTCCCCGAGAACCGCTGTGAGGCTCCCCTGAAGGGGGTGGGGTGTCACATGTGGGAGCCTGGGAAGCTTCGCAAGTGATGGATCTTCTCCAGCAGAAACAATTCGCATCCTCACCCTAGGTCCGCGCCTCCACGAAACAGCGTATTTGCATGGCCCCACTCGCGCGTGCGCCCCGTGCGATCTGCAAAGCTCATAAAGTATTTGCTGGGGTTCTCGGCTGCATGCGAACGCACTCGCTCGCCTTCCGAGTACAGCGCAGGGGCCGGGCTGCGCGCCAGCAAAACAACGGATTAATATTTGGAAGGAGAAATTACCCACCACTGGGAAACCAATTAGGTCCCTGATCCGAGCTTGTTACAGAGATGGAAATTGATGCGCGCGGGCCCTCGCTGGGCTGGAGCGGTAGACACTAGTTCCCACCAGGTGGGGGAGGGGAGACCCCTTGCTCTCTGCCACCGCATACCCCAGCCAGGACCCGCCCCCCTGCAACACACACAGGGCTCCCCGAGTCAAGGGGGCACCATTCGGATGGAAGGGATCCGGGATCGGTGATGGGCCTAGGAGTAAGGGCAATGAGGGTGATTTTCTCCAGAGCTGAAGTGCAAGGGGAGGTGGGGTGACTGGGTTGGAGGATGTGGGGTGCAGTGCTCCAACACTGTGCTCCATATGAGGGAGGCAGGGAGGTCCAGGGCTGCAGCCACCTGGCAACCAGTTCCAGACCTGGTGACAGGATGACTGCAGGCCCCTGGTTCACAGATGTCCAGGACACACGCCCAACACAGGAACCCACACAGGACAAGCGCCCCACTCCAACGGGGTCCGGTCCTTCTCAAGTGGCCTGGGGATAAATTCCAGAACCTGGGACAGAAATATAGTCACTGTCTGAGCCCTGGAAGGAGGCGGTGTGTGTGTGTGTGTGTGTGTGTGTGTGCTGGTGCGCAGGTGCGCGGTGCTGTGCACTGCCTCCATCCTTGGGGGCCTCTGCAGGCAAGGCCCTGGGGCCTGGCGTGCATGCGAGTGCTCTTCCTGTTCTTAGCACCTGCTCTGGGATCTAGGATGCTGGGTAGAGTTCCCCCTCCCCACACTCCACCTCCCCTGCTGGCCCAAGTGCGGCTGCGTGCTGTGTTGCACAGGAGAGGCAGAAGGGGAGGCACCCGGAAGCCCTGCGCAGTGTTGTCCTTCATCCCAGCGGGCTCCCCCTTCACCCTGCGAGGTTCTCAAGGCCCCTGGCCACTGGCAACAGACGACACCAGATGCTGTCAAGATCCGCTCTCACTCCAACCTGGAGGTCAGCACCGCCACCGTCTCCCTGTCTCCTTCGCGCTTATGCAGGTTTTGGGGCGTAAGGCTGTCGGGGCAGAACACAGAGGGGCTGGGCACTGGCATCAAGATGCCCCCTGGCCTCGGTGGGAAAACCCCTGGTGTGGGTGGCTGCCCAGGCCACCACCTGCAGCAGTCTCCCCTTGGCATGCCTCAGGCCTGTGCCTCACAGCCCAGCTCCAGGGTCACCTCCTCCAGGAAGCCCCTGCCTTGGCATCCCGGTCTACTATCCTCTTCTCACCGCCTTTTCCCTTTTGCACCTGCACAGGAGGCCACAGCTGGGCCTGCAGCAGGTCACTGGCTGCTCCCATTGTCCTCTACCCACTGGGTAGGCTTCCAGGTGGAGGTGAGGGGCCTGAGGGCAGACGGGGTGTGTGTGGGAGGGGCTGGCAGAGCCACGAGGCTGACCTGGGTCCACAGCGCCTGGCTTCCTCTTGGCGTTGGTCACGATTTGGTTTTCATTCATCATCTGGACATCCTGGTCCTCCACCTGGTTACTGCGGGTGTGGGGAGGGGAAGATCCAGAAGGTTCCATCAGGCCCCCACCTGGCCTGTGTCCCTGTCGTCCACTCTTGCCGGGACCGTGGGCGGAGACTCACCTGATGCTGGTGGGTTTCTCCTGGTGACAGATGTCCGCGTCTGCGGTGAACAGGATGGTGTGGTAGGGCACCGTGGGCTCACACGTGGGCAGGATGCCCCCAACCAGATGGCTCACCATGGCCAGGATCCCGTTGTACACGAGCAGGTCGTCCACCAGGAGCTGGACGGACACAGCACAGGGCTGATGGGTGGGGTCCCCCTGCACCCTTCCCTTCCCTGCCACACCGACCAGAGGGCCCTCCCCTCTGGGAGACAGGTGTTGCCACCAGGTGCCCGTCAGGTTCCAGGCCTGCAGGACTTCATCTCTTCGCATCCAACAGGAAGGACACAGTGCTGTCGGCCCCATGTCGCAGATGAGAAAGCTGAGGAGCCACCTGTTAACAACTCCTAACTCCCCCAAGGGGAAGCCAGGCAAAAACAGAGAAGCCCCTTGAAGGGGGGGTTTTGGGGTTCACAGTGGGGTGGCAATTTCTCCAGCTACAGCTCCCAGGAGGAGGAGCAGGCCCCCTGGTGTCTAAGGTTGCAACAGAGAGAAGTCAATCAAACTGCGACAAATGGTAATTGCCAGCAGTCTAATTACCAATGAGTATAATTATCTAAAAAAAAAAAAAAAATCCCAGCTAATAAGTACTTACGCCGAACTCCTTCACCCCTCGAAGGGGTGTTTTCGCATAATTCCACAGTTTGATCATCGACACGGTGGTAGGCAGATCGAAAATCACATAAACACGATTCACCTGTCCGGGCGCAGCACAACAGGCAAACAGGCGTTATTTGGAAACAGAAGCCCTTGGCTGAGCCGGGGGCTGCTGGGCAGGGATGGGCAGGTGGGCAGGGTCCGGCTGGCACCTGAGGCGGGTGCTGCCCACGTGGTCAGGCCTGGAGTCCCGGCTGTATTTTATCTCCTCCCAGCCCATCTCGAGTCAGAGCACGTGTGGCTGCGTTTCCAGCAAACAGCTGAGCTGGCTCTTGGAGGGTCTGTGTTCTCGGGGCCTTGGCATGGCCCTCATTTGAATACCAGCATAGGAGCTGGGACTGCCTAGGTTTTCTGCCAGATCAGGCCCAGACACAGGCTGGGGGTCCGTGGGCCAAAGGGATGGTCCCTGCCTGCCTCCTGCCCTCAGGAACCTGCATGGGTCTGACCTCTGGCTGCCCTTTCCCATAAATGGAAAGCTGAGCTTGAGACACTGAACCTGCTGTGCAGGGCAAGGGAACAGCAGCTGTGGC
Organism: Ochotona princeps; assembly: GCF_030435755.1. Classification (NCBI taxonomy): domain Eukaryota; kingdom Metazoa; phylum Chordata; class Mammalia; order Lagomorpha; family Ochotonidae; genus Ochotona; species Ochotona princeps. Next base: position 23,867,907 of record NC_080855.1, on the reverse strand, counting down.
AGAAGGTGGCTGTGGAAGGAGGCCCCCACAGCCTCCATTGGCCTCCCTGTGTCCCACACCCGCCCCCGCTCAAGGCTCTAAATATCAGGGGGTCCCCTCCTCCTGCCCGTGTGGCTCCTGGGCCTGTGGTCTCAGTCTGTGGCTGCTTTGGGTCTGTCTTGAGTGGGAGGGATTGTGATGGGCTGCGGAGAGTGGGGAACCCATCTGAGGGCGCCATAGGAACAAGGAAAAGTCAAGATGGAGACCCTCAAACTCTGATGCCCTTAGGGCTTAAGCAGGTGCTTGAGGATGGCGAGAACCCCACCCAAAGACCTTCCTGCTCCAGACAGTGGTACCCACCTTTAGGTGGCACCACCTGCAACCAAGGCTGTTGTGCTCCCCCTTGGCAATGCTGGGGCTGGGGGGCTATGATGAACACCCAGTGGGAAGCTTGCGAGTGTTTAAGGGAAATGTCCCCCAGCATGGTCATGTGAGTGGACCAGGGACAGGCCAAGGGTGCTGTGGCACCTGGGTGAGAGGCTAGGGGTGTCCTGATGCACCACAGCTAATCTGCCTCTATGTGGCCTCCGGGCCTCTAGTGAAGCCGCATGGACAGCCCAGGGGAGGTGCTGACCAGGCAGATCTCTAGCCAGAGGGAGGGCTGTGCGGCCACCTTGGGTCAGTGGACGTCAGGAAGTAACAGAGGTGGGGGCAAGGGGAGGAAGGGGGCACAGGTGGCAGCAGGAAAGGAGCCCGGGAGAGAGACGGGCTGCAGGCGTTGGCAGACGTGCCAGCCTTTCTGTGGCCCTTCTACCCTCTGGGTACAGTCACCTTCCTGCCTGGATGCAAAGGCTTAGAGGGGCCTTGGCCAGGGACAGCAACCCCATCAGGTGTGCCACCCACCTCCTAACCCTCTGCCGACTGCCAGCGACGCAACAGGATGGTCCCTGAGCCCACCAGGAACCCACCAAGCCGGGTAGGATGGGAGCCAGCCACATGTGTCTGCCATCGCTGGTGTCGTTCACCTGGTCGATGAGCTTGTCAGGCGTGCGAACGTCCCCGCACACGCCCTCCAGCGAGTTCACGCTGTCTGGGAAGGCGGCGATGTCTGGGGTGGCATCTAGGAGGCTGTAACCAGAGCTGTGCGTGCTGCTGCAGGTGAGGAGGACCAGGGGGCTGGCGGGGCCTGCTGCTAGAAGGGACTGCTAGTGTGAGACATGTTCCGGGGAACGTGGGAGTCCTGGGCACGTGGCCGTCCACCTGGGGGCAGCCAGGTACAAGGATAAGGGGGAGGAGGCCTTGCAGCTAAACACTGGCTCAGGGACCCGGCCGGAGGCAGGAATGAAGGTGAGCTGCTGTGAGAAAGCGGCACCCTCCCTCCTGGGCGCACCCAGAGATCCAGCTCTGCTTGGGCCATGAGGACTCCAGGGCCTCTCTGAACCTGTTTCCGTCTCTGTAAAATGGGCATAAAACCCTCTGTGACCCAGGCTGGATCTGAGATCTTGGAGGACCCTGGCTGTCCCCGGTGGAGTCCAGAGGGGGCTGCTGTACATCCAAGGAGTCAGTGACTACGATGACTGGAAATGCAATGCAGAAGGGGAATCCGGAGACCCTGGTAGGACACAGAGGCAAGAGAGGAGGCAGGGTAGCTCAGGGTGGACAGGAGGTGTGGGTTACCGAGCCTCCATGTCCTCATCTGTGAAATGGGTGTGCATCTGACCAGAAGAGCGAATGGGTACTATGTGCTGAACCCTGAACTCATGGGCTCACAGGCGTGCACTGGAGTGTGGGCACCCCACGAGCCCCTCTCTGGTCTGGGGGTAGCACCCTGCCACCTGAGAAAGGATACTGTTCTCAGACAAGGGGATCCTGTCCCCCCATTCGTCATACAGCTCCAGGCCCGTGAGGCCGATGTAATAGGGGTCACCCCAGCTGGTCAGCAGCTGGAACTGGAAAATGACTGGCACCGCAGGTTAAGGAGAAGGAGGCTGCATTTTCTGCAAACTCAAACGCTGGCCATGACGACAGGCTCTGGATGAAAGAGAATTTTTTTTCTCTCACTAAGACTGAAGTCCTATCCAAATAAAGGCAACACCGATTCTTTTTTTCCTTTAATCCCCCATTGTGAGTGTTGCTGAGAATCCCACACCTTCCTCCAGACCCCCAGGATTGGGGGGCCCTCTGGGGTGCAGCCAGGATGTGGCGCTAAGCACACTGCCCTATTCCCTGCCTCAGTTTCCCTGGTTACAAAATGATAAGAACACAGAGCCCGTCCGTCTCCCTCATCCCTTCCTGGCAAGCAGGGGCCAAAGGGGTAACATAAGCCTCAAGAAGGGTGGGCTGTGGCAGGTGGCTCTGAGTCCCTGGTGCACAGCTGGCATGGAGCCCTGAACTCCCAGAGGACCTGGTACAGGTGAGGACTGGGCTGGAGGCAGTTCCTTCCGGGAGTAGCCCCTTCCCAGCTGTGTGGTCTTGTAGCCTTCCTGAGCCTCAGTTTTCTTAAGCTGTAAAATGGGGGTGGCTATGGCTACAGCAAGGGCTAGGTTAATGCTGGTGGTACACCCAGGACGGTGTGGGCCCCAGGGCTGCCTCCTGCAACCTGAGCCTGCCAGGATGCTATTGCCAGTGTGCCCTGCCCTCGCCTGCCCATGGCGTGGGAGAAGGATACAGCCACATGGCATCAGCGGGGCCTCGTAGTCCATGCTCGCCCGCTCCAGGCTGCTGCTGCTGTCAAGCCTGCAAAGACAAAAGCAGCTCTGGGAAGAAGAAGCCGATGGGCTGGAGGCATCGGTCAGTCAGCTACTGCCCGGAGGCAGCAGGCTTTGAGGCCGTCAACCACACGCAGCATGCCCAGGGCCCCTCTGTCTGTGTGGCTCCCACTCTGCTGGGAGCGATAGGTTATAACCAGAGACGTCACTGCCAAGACTGGCCTTCAGGCTGTGCTGGGAGGTCTGGTTCTCAGCTGGTCCATGTGGACTCACTGGGTCGGTCACTTCCCATGCCTGCTCAGGAGGTAGTCACTGCCATGGCCGTGACTTGGCCGCAGTGAACTTGGCCGCAGAGGAGTGTGGTGGCTTGTTCAGGCCAAGCTGCTAGTAGGCGTTGGCCAAGCTGCTAGTAGGGGTCGGGGGCTTGGGCTTGCTATCCCTCACCGAAGCTTCCTGCTTTAAACAAAGAGGAGTCACACTGTGCGAAGAGCTGCGTGACACCCGGGAAGAAGCCCAGGGACAGAGACTGGTCACCTTGGGCAGGTGGTCTGGGAAGGCCTCCAGGAGGAGGCAGCCTTGGGAAGAGGCAGCAGGGAGCTTCCAGATGGGTCAGAGGTGGTGGGGGACATCAGGCCCATGTCCCTGAGATGGGAAGGAGCACCAGACAGGAGCCAGAGGGGCTGGAGTACATAGTTCAGGGGACCTGAGTCTGGCTTCCTAGTCTAGAACAAGCGGCCTCAGTTCACACATCTGCAACATGGGAGGAATATCCCCTATTTCCAATGCACGGAGCTGACTCTGGTGAGGGACAGTGCCCCTCCTCCTCCCCCTTGCCTTGCCTGCCTGTGGGTAGTGTCCTCCAGCCCTCCCGTGGTGCCAATCAGTTCCAAGGGCAATATGACAAGGGCAGTGTGACAGCTCCCCATGACCGACTATGGCTAAGGCCTAGGGAAAAATCATTCAGTTTTGCCAGCATGGCTTGCAGCAGCATTTGACCATCAGGGGAGTTTCGGGAGTAAATGCAGCATTTACAAATGGTTTTGAACTTGGGAGTTGCAGAGGCTGGGGCTGAGAAATCCCCGGGATGCCGTGCCATGTCAGGCTGGCCTCGTGTTTCTCTTTGGAGGTTTTCTAAATGGGGAACAGGAGCAAGGCAGGCCCGCACCTGCGCTGGCCAGCATGTGTTTCTGGCCCGGAGGCAGTGGCTGCGGCCTCTTTTCCCAGCAGGAAGCGCAAAGAAATCATTTAAGACCTTCAAGTGCTTGCAGACTGGGAGAAGCCCAAACAGACCGAGGAGCAGGCACAGACAGCCCGGGCCTTTCATCACTGTCTTGGTGGCGCATGGACCTGCAAGTGCAGGGGGCGGGACACACACACTGGGTGGGACACTCACCTCCTGGCCGCTGGGGGTGCCAGCGGTCGGGCCTGCAGATAGTCCACAAACAGCACTTCCTGGGCAAAGTCGAAGTGGCAGTTGCCTGGGCCCTTGCGGATGAGGAAGCCCTCCGGCGGGGAGACGCTCAAGCCGTCCAGGGACACGTGGACGATTCTGGCCTGGGGAACAAGAGCAGGTTTTGCTGGATCTTGCTGTCTCCCTCCCGCCCGGGGGCTGCCTGGGCCCCACCTGCCTGGCCAGCTGTAGTGGCCTGCTCAGGATGGACACGGGTACAGGTGCTCTGACACCTGCCATTGGCTGCTGGGCAGGTTACTAATCTTCATTGCACCTCACCTTCCTCATCTGGTAAATGGGCACAGAGAAGGGCTGACCCCTACGGTGGCTGGCATGACACTGGCATGCTCCAAGAGCCGGCCTCAGGTGTTCCTGCTTCGGGCCAGCCCACCCGCCCGTACTCTGCTTACACTCTTCCCGTGGGCCTCATCTTTCTGTTCATAGCACTTGGTGCCTGTTTCTGGACGGGTGCCAGTCAGCAGCCTCCTCAGAGGTCATAGCAGGGGTCTCCTGATGGCCCAGATGCCAGCCTGCCCATCTGCCTCTCTGTCTCAGGGCCCAGGGTCTAAGTAAGTGCTTACCAAGGGATTGCCAAATTCATGTGGATTGGCCCCCTGCCGCTCATTTGCCATTCTAGGTGGCCAGGATTTGTCTGAGAAAGCCTGGCCCTCATGGTAGAGTCTGAGGCGGCTTAGCCACCACCTGTGCTGTGGGAAGGGCTGAGAAGGCGCTGGCCGGGCCTTCTTTGACTGCAGGCTTTGGGATCAGGTTCAAGGTTATAGCACCCTGGGTGCTGCTACAGTTCCAAGCAAAATCAGCCCTTTAGGAGAGAATGGGAGGGAGGATTGCAGGAGCCCAGATGTGGCTTTGTTAGGTGGCGAGTGGCCAGGGGAATCAGGCCATTCACCAAGGGCTGCACAGCTGGCTGGCTGGGGCAGGAGAGCCAGCTCTTCTGACTGCCAAGGTCCCTCCCACGTGTGCCTGGCCCTGTGGTGGCCTTGGCACAGGGTAGGGACCCAAGACCTACTTCTCTGTGGTCACCTGGGGATGTTCTCACTCCAGTCAGGGGAGAGCATGATGGGAAGTCATGGCAGTGCCCACCCCTAGTCTGGCTGGCCTGCCTGTGGCCTTGGCTGCGTGAGTCCGGCAGAGATCACTATGCCTTTCTGCCCTAGCAAGGGAGCCATTGCACCTGCCTCCCACAGGCTGTGACCAGGAACCAATAAGCAGCTCCCAATGGTGCAGGCCTGGTGCCGCATGTGCTCAGAGTTGAGCACACTGAGCGGCGGGATGCGTGGGGCTGCAGTGGACTCCCCTTGCCCAAGACTAGAAAACCACAGGGGCTTCTGTGCAGTTGCCCGAGGCCACCCCTGGCTCTGTCTGCTGTCTCTGGAAAGTTCCCGAGGATTTATGTGCCTCTTCGGCGGCCACGCTGGCTGTTTATCAAGGTCCAGCTTGCTTGCCTGTGGGCCCTGGCTCACCCCGCGATAGGTGTCCTCGGGAGATTTATTGTAGTTCCAGAAGCGCAGGCCCGCGATGCTTTCAGCTCTGTCGAAGCGGATCGTGACCACGTGGTCCAGCCCCGGCGAGAAGGGGATGAGCCACATGTGCTCATCCTCCGTGGTGATGTTGGTGCCATCGATCAACCTGCATGGTGGCCGGGCAGCCACAGCGGGAGGGGTCACAGCGAGGCCGATGCCCACTCGCTGTCACCACCACCTGCCCTCACCCTGCCTCTGTCCCATCGTAGCCCTCCAGGCCCAACGCTAGCCTGGCTGGGTCAGGTTCACGCCATCATTGTGGCCAGTTAGGCCAACAGCGTGGGTTTGTGTTGTCTCTCGGTAATCTGACAACATCTGTAACGCAGGGAGGAGACCCACAGGCTGCCCTGCTTATGAGACGGCCAGGTCATCCTTGGCCAGGCGAGAGGGGGAAGAGGAAGCAGGTGTCATTTCCCCAAAAGCGTTTAACCCCACCATTCCAATAGAGGCATTTTCTTCCCCTGCCCCCAATTCTGGGAATTATACTCCATACCCTGGAAGTACCCTCTGCATGACGACATCTGTGACACTGCTCTTTACCCTGGCTGTAATAGTAATAGTAATAATAATAAGAAGAAGAAGAAGAGAAAAGAGGGCAGACAGTCCAGAGAATGCTGCAGGAGTTGAGAAAGACATGTGACCCTGTGAGCCTGGGACAAGGACCAGGAGCGACGAGGCGGAAGTGCAAGGTGTATTTGGGTCAGAGGGGACGGAAGCAGGGTGGAGAGCAGCTGGACGGAGGATGCTTTTCTCTATTCCCTAGACTTTCTACAAAGCTGCTGCCCTGGCTTGACGGCCCAACTGGAGGAAGCGTGTCTGCCCTTTTTTGTGCTTCCACGGGACAGAGACGAAAGCACCAGGTGACCTTCGTGGTTCTCGGCTGGGGACAAGGACAGAGAGGGGCAGTGACTCTGCCAGTTGGTCTTGCCTGAATGTGCTCTGTAACCACAGGCCTGGTCAGCCCCCCAGCCTTTCCCACCTCCTATTGTGTTTGGTTCTGTTTTTAAAGTTTTGTTTTTTGTTTTTTTTTATTTGAAAGGCAGAGAGAAGACAGACAGGGAGAGATCTCCCATTTGCTGGGTCACTCTCCAAATGGCTGCAGTGACTCAAGTAACCAGACTGAAGCCACCAGGAGTCGGAGTTTCCTCCAAGTCTCCCATGGGGTACAGGGGCCCTAGATACTTGGGCCATCTTCCACTGCTTGCCTTGGAACATTAGCAAGAAACTGGATTGGAAGTGGAACATCCGGAATTCAAACTGGTGCTCTTATGGGATGCTGGTACTGCTGGCAGAGGCTTAACCAGCTGTACCACAGTGTTCTTCCCCACCACCCCAGCTGCTACTGTTCTGAATATGTCACCCTGGCCCATCTTCTTTCCCTTTTTGACTGCCTGAGGTCCCAAGGTCCTGTTGCCTCTGGCTACCTTGGACATCCCAGCAGGGTTCAGCTCTGACCCCAGACCCTGGTCCTCACGGCTCTGGCCCTGGAAATGGGCCCCATGGTTGGCCTCCCCTACTGCACACCCCTGGGGCTCCAGTGACCTTGGAGTCACTATCCTGGGGGGAGACAGCCAGGTCACTTGGCCTATGGTTCTTAGATTGTTGAAATAAACAGTTGTTTGCCTTTTACGTTTCAAAGTGTGGTTTTCGCATAAATCTTCCAAGTCTAAGCGTTCATCTGAGGAGGTAATGTTTCTTTCTTCCTTTAAAAGGCTGTTATTATGTTGATGGATGGCGTGTCTCCTAACTGTTGGCAGCTTCAAACTGAGGACATCCGGCAACTCCACACAGGGCGTCTGCGGGGCTGAGCAGTGGCTGCTGCCAGAGAGCCTCTAATTTCCTTCCAAAGGTCTTGACCTGCCTGCTGGTCCTGGAAATGGGGTCAGCTCCACTGTTCTCCAAACTGCTGCCAAGTGCTTCCCTTGCCTTGGCCCCAGCCGGAGCAGTGAGAGTGGCCAGTGCAGGGCGGGCCCTCCAGACACCTTTAGGAACATCTACTTCCACACCCAACGTCATAGAGACAGTGCCCGTCCCAGGGGCAGTGAGCAACCCCAATGGCTGCAGAATGGTCTCCAAGGATCATTTCCCATGCATGAAAAGCAGGGTTCCCTGCAAAAGCATCTGATTCAAGGCCTTGGACAAGACGAGCCTGGACTATCCTGTCCCATCAGGAGGCAAAAAAAAAAAAAAAAAAAAAAGAAAGTGACCAGAAATGAGGACCTTGGACTTGGCAGGGGGTTGGGGAGCGGTGGGCACTCTTACACAGCGGGTTGAGCCACTCACCGTTGGAGAACATGCCAATGTTACGACCTGGCTGCTCTGCTTCTGCTCCAGTTCCCTGCTTATGTGCCCGAGAAGGAAGTGGAAGATGGCCCAAGTGCTTGGGGCCTCTGCTGTCCATGTGAGAGACCAAGAGGGGAGTTCTGTCTGCTGAGAACTGGCACTGGCCCGGTCCAGTCTGGGCTGTTGCGGCCATTTGGGGGAGTGAACCAGTGATGAAAGATTCTCTCTTTCTCTCCTTCCCTCCCTTCCTTTTCCTCTTGCTCTGCCTTTCTAATACATTAATTTTACCAAAAAAAGAAAAAAAAAAAAAAGACTCTGGAGCTCCCAGGTTCAATCGGAGGCCTGGGGTATCAGTAGGGATAGAAATGACAAGGGACTGCCACGCTTCAACTATGATGCACTTTATGTCTACATCCATGAGTTTACAGTGAGCTCCAAAAGAAACAGAGCCGTGTTTTAGAGGATGCTATGGGGATCTGGTTTGTTATTCTAAAAACTGCAAGAAGAAAAAAAGCAAAAACATTCATACACACAAAAGGAAGGAGGGGAGCCTTGAGCATGGAGGCTGCCTTTTCCTGTTGGAATTGTACAAGAGTCGGCACGTAATGAACGGGGACGCTAGCTTTATTGCAGTAATTGCAGCAAATAAATGAGAAAAAGAATGACAGGGTGACAATATTCCCTTTCCACAGTCCCTACTGAGCGGGAGGGAGTTGCAGGCCCTGGGTGTGCTCGGCTGCTGCTGCCATGGAGCCTGGCAACCAGATGGTTCATGGCAGCCCCCACCCCTTAACCACCGCTCTGCTTCCAGCTACCCATGGGTCTACTGTGGTCCATCCAAAAACACTACGTGGAAAATTTCAGAAAGAAAGCATTTCTAGGTTTCCAATAGCTTTTACTATGGTTGACTGTTGCAAGGACTCTGTCTTATGAAGGGGTTTTTATGCTGATTTCTTCCTGGACCCCATTTATAAACTGGACTTCGATTATGGATTCGTGTGTAAAGGAAGCCACCTCGTGATTTTAGGGGCCCATGGCCAGGTCTTGGAATGGATGTTCCGTGGATAAGGAGGGACTGATGACCTGTCCGCGTCCTGAGGCTGTCAGGTGACTGTCTTGTCCCTACAGTCACATGGCAGTCTGATGAAGCCATCAGACCCACTGGGCCATCTAATAGAAACACAGGCTAAACAGCACCACTGAGGGGCAGCCAGTCAACTCTAGACTGCAGAGGGCAAAGGAAGTCCTGGTTGGTTCCCTCCACAATCTGCAAGAAAACACTGGACAAAGAAGGAATTTATAAGAGAGAAGTGCGTGGTTTGGTCATCTCCATGCGTTCTAGTGCTGGCCCTCATGGGGTGTTCCAGGTGAGCCAGCCAACCATTAAAAAGGCAGGAGGCCAGAGTGCCCAGAAATACCTACCTGCTGGACATCTGGCAATGCAAGGAATCATCGTGAGCTTTTACAGAGCTGGTAATGGGGCTGCCTCATGTCATTATAACGGCGGCAGCTGAGACACTGGCGAGCTAACTGCTGCTGTTTATAGATGTGGACTGAAATATTTAGAGGGGAAGTGGGAGCAGGCCCGGGCTGGGGGACTGGCTGTGAGACCACCTGCGCAGAGGGCAGGTGATCAGTCAGGATGCACAGACAGGTAGGACAGGAAGCGTCTAAGTCCACGGGAGGGTGACCACCCAGGATGCAGAGGTGGAGCTGGCCACGGGCACACACACACAGGGTGAAGGGCCTGAGTTGTTCATGTGTCAATGTGGACCCGCTGGCCATGAAGAGTTACACATGGTGTCATGTGGAACTAGTGGCCCTGATGGGGGGGATGGGCAATCATCTTCCTTCTCTTGGTCACACTGGATGGCCAGGAGCAGGTGACCTGTGGGATGCTTCTTGAACCTACTCCCCAGGTCCCCTGCTGTCAAGCGAGTCCCAGTCTCCCCACTGTCCTGCCCTACACTTACTTGTCCAGGGTCCGGGAGTCATCCGTGTACTCAGGGAGGTCGTTTAAATCCCTGGGGGAGGCGGAGAGCTGGTGCAGGCTGATAGGCAGGGCCTGGCCATCCTTGCTCACCACTTCCAGGCCGGTGAGGCCCAGGTAGTGCAGGTCCCCCCAGGAGGCGGTGAAATTCAGCTGCAGGCCTGTGACAGTGGGGAGAGAGGCCGCATCAACACCCGAGGCTTCAGGGGAGGCATCTCGGGTGGAGACGGAAGAGCCGGCACCCTCAGCCTCCACCACCTGCTAGCTTGAATCCAGACGGGAGCACAAGTGTGTGGAGGGTGGGCTCCACCTCTCCTCTTGGAAACCCTGGGGACCAGGCCAGGAGATGTCTGCAAGCCATTGAGGCCTGTACTAGGAGCTGGTCTGTTGATCATCATCAGGTTCTTCGGCTGGCACAACATTTTCCCTCGCCCCCACCTGCTTCTCAGTCTTGCTGGCACCAGAGACCCTGGGCCTCACCCAGGCTTCTGGTGAGTGACTTGTATTTCTGTTCCTTTTACCTGCCGCAGGGCCTTTGCACATGCAGCTCCTGGCCTCACATGGCATGGTTCACTTGTGCTTGTCCTTCAAACTTCAGCTCCCTCTTCAGGGAAGCTGCTGCCCTGCCCCCTGACTCCCATGAGCAGACCAAATCTCCCTGCACAGTCCCTTTGAGTTCACCTGCCCTGCCTGAGGCTCCACCTACTCTGCTGGACTACTGTGCTCACAGAGCCTGGCATGGTGCTTAGCACAGAGTAGCTGCTCAGTACAGATGGGACAACCAGTCTCTGAGCAGGGGACAGTGTCATAGCTTCGAGCCGCACAGCCCGTGCGTCCTAGGGCTACAGAGGCCAGCTGCATGGAGCCTGACCTGCTGTTCTACACCTGATGGAGGAGCCAGCTACACCAGCCACTCTAGTCCCTTAGCTGCTGCCTGCCTCTGGCTGGCTGATAATACGCTCGAGCAGGCCCAAGAGGGGCCAGCCAAGTTAGCTCAGAGAACTGTCCTGCTTGAAACAGTTTACAACAGAGAGGGAGGTGTTTGGAAGGCAACTGCGACTCACCAACACGGCTCTGTCTCTAGGTTCACAGTTCACTGTCTTCTAAACCATGTCCTACGCTCCAGGCCTGCTTGCTGCTTCTGATTTTGGAGCTGCAGGGCAGCACCACACAGTCAAGCCTCTGATCTCAGGGAGCTGTCAGTCTAGCAGAGACAGCCTAGGAGCAGCAGGTGTTTGGCGCAGTAGTTAAGTCCCCATGTAGGATACTCATGGCCTAAGTGGAAGATGAGCTTGCTGTGCTTTTACATTTCTGGAAAGAGAACATTCTAGGCTCATCTGACACATACTTGGCACTGAGTGGTTAAGGGACAGAGTAGAGGAAGATGAGGGAGCAGGGAACAGGGCTGATGCGGGAGCTACATCATGGGGAGGAGCTTGGGGTTTCCAGTCTTGGCAATGAGGTGCAGGGGGAGTGCCCTGAGCTGGCGCACAGCATCACCAGTTCACTTCTGCTGGAGTCTGCAGGTAGCCGGGAGAGCCCCATGGACTGGGGACCTCAGTGAGGGCGGGGTGGCTACAGCTCTGCCTTGGTGACAGCGCTGCTCAGACTCAAGGCCCTGCATGACCAGAGGGAGGGAAAGGTGGTTTTTGCTTTTTTCATTCTGCAAGGTAGCATCGGGCTGAGCCAGGTTGAAGTCAGGAGCCTGGGACTCTCACATCTGGGGCAGGGGACCCGAGGACTTGCAGGGTCACTTGCTGTCTCTCAGGGAGCTGCAAGAGGAGCCAGGACCGGAACTCAGACACCCTGATATGGATGTGGTGGAGTTAGCTCCGGCAGCTGTTCCTGGAACATGGACAGCCTGGAGGATCACCGGGCTGGAGAGGGGGAGGAATGCAAGGGGGAGATGCACCTTCCCCCATGCCAACAGAAGGCATGCGGTGCGGCCTCTCCCCAGCCCACTGTCTCTTTCGTTGCCTGGCGAGACGCACTACGATTCCATCCCAGCTGGGATGGCTCCGAAAAACGCTTGGCTCTCTTTTGGAGCCAGCATCCACGTTCCATATTCATTTTTCTTGGGTCTATCAATTAGTATTTACATGGATGGAGATTACCTGCGGTATTTCTCCCACCCCTTGCTTCAGCCCTCTCGGCTCCTTGCCTGCTCATCGCTGATGAATTTTGCAAAACTTCCCAAATCACTGTCACCTGCAAATTAGCAAGCCATACACCTGCTCCGCACCGTGAGAGAACTGGCTGCGTTGCCAATCCCTGTGTCCCAGGTCACCACATCCAAGCTCTCTTGGTGGGCAAGGCCTGGGGGAGACAGGCAGAAGGCTATGGGTTCAGAGCAGATTCACACAGAAGCCCCAGGCTACACGACCTGTACCTGGTGGTGCCTGATGGGCAGGCTCGGCTGTCATCTGACTGAGCACCGTAACAGAGCAATCACGCTGTCCTCCCCCCGCACCCCCAGTGGAAAGGTCCCCCGAGACCGCCACTCCACAGGTAAGTTCCCTGCGGCATTGCAATAACGGCTCTGAGAAAGGTCACGAGGCGGTCCGATGGGAGAAATGTTGGCTGGCAGTAAGTCAGGGGTCTGCACAGGAGGTGGGGACTGCTCACTGCCACCTGCCTTCCCCACTTGGGGCATTCCGACCTACCCTGGAGAACTGCCCCGAGCTCTTCTGTGCTGTAGGCAGAGGGGGCTGGCCCCTTACTCTGGGCTCCAGAGCTCTGTTGATGACAGGGCCTGGCCACATCAGTATTTTCTACCTCCCTCCTTTCCATCACGTGCTCACTGGTGACTGGTTTAAGGATGGGCCTGTGACCCATGTGAGACCCTGAGACTTCATTCTGGGATAGCTCTTGGATCGACCAGGAATCAGAAGTGTTTGTTCCTAAATCCAGGGCCTCTAAGGGCTGGCACTGTGGTGCAGCAGTTTAATCTGTCACTTAAGACACCAGCATCACAAATGAGTGACAATTCGAGTCCCCCACTGCTCCACTTCTGATCTAGCTCCCTGTTATGGCACCTGGGGAAAGCAGCAGCAGATGGCCCAAGTGCCTGAGAACCTGCCACCCATGTGGAGACCAAATGGAGCTCTAGACTCACAGCTCTGGCCTGGCCCAGCCCCAGCTGTTGCAGTCATTTGATCAGTGAACCAGCAGATAGAAGATCTCTCTCTCATCACTCTGCCTTTCAAGTAATTAACTAACTAAACCACCAACTAACCAACTAAGCCCAGACCTCTAGGAATTCCCCTGTCAGACAGAACCTGAATAGGAGGAGGGGGACAGAGAAGAAAGTAGGGCAGATAAATGGCACGAAGTCCCCAGTTCTGAGAACATGATTTTTATGTCAGGAGCCAGCTATGCAAGAAATTCAAGCTACGCAAGAAAGTCAAGCAACCCTTGACTTTTTAGCTTCATAAAACAAAACAAAAAGATTCCTATTTTTTGCTTAACTCAGCTTGAATTCAGTTTTCATTGCACACACACACACACACACACACACACACAAAGAAGAAAGAAAAGAATTCTGATCAACACTGGAACATCTGGGACTCCATGCTGACTAAGCGACAGTTGTGTCTTCTGGAACGCACAGCTCTGCAGTGTATTGGCAACGGGGGCTCTGGATAAACGCACGCTTTGTTCCATCCAGTACTGGATGGGTGACTTTGGGCCTCAGTTGCTTAATCAAATCTGGGAAGCCAGGGGAGCAAGGGGTCAGGCCAGAAGTCAGAATTGTTTCAGGTCTAGGATGATGGGGAGGTAGGAGAGGGAGAGAGGCAACGTCACAGCTCTTGTCCACATGAGACAAAATGAAGCCAGGATGTGGGGCTACCAGGATACGTGCCTGGCATCGTTGACAGGGCATTGAGACAAGATCACCATCAGCCATGACCTTGGCCTGAGGATTCCTGAAGAAGCTGATGTGGTGCATGTGGGTTAAGAGGGAGGACTTCTGGGGTGGTACCGTGGTTCTGTGGGTTAAGTCACCACTTGTGTTACCTTCATCCTGAAGGAGTGCTGTCTGTAGCCCTGGCTGTTGGATTTCTGATCCAGCTACCTGCTAATAATGTGCCTGGCAGGCAGCAGATCCAGGACTTAGAAGTCCCGGATGGAGTTTCTAGCTCCTGGCCCAATTGTGGCTGTTGCGGCCATTTGGGGAATGAACAGGCAGATGGAAGGTCTTTTTCTATTTTTCTCCCTCTCTATCACTCTGCCTTTCAAATAAATAAGTAACGACTTGATAAGCCAGTGCCTGGGAGGCCCACATTTTGTACAGGCACCGATTGAGTTCCAGCCGCTCCACTTCTGATCTTGCTCCCTGCTAGTGGCTTGGGAAAAGCAGCAGAAGATGGCCCAAGCGCTTGGGCTCCTGCACCCACGTGGGAGAACCAGATGGAGCCCCTGGCTCCTGACTTCAGCTTGGCCAAGCTCCAGCTGCTGGGGCCATCTAGAGAGTGGATTGGTGGATGGATGATTCTCTCTCTTTTTCTCTCTTTCCCTCCTTCAGTCACTGACTTTCCACATAAATATGTCAATCTTGCTTAAGGAAAGAGTGGAACTGTCTGGAAGGGTACATGAAGGTATGGGAACAGATGCAGTGGAGCTGATGGGATCTGCTCCAAGGTCACACCCCAGTAGTTGGCCAATCCGGGGTCACAGTCTGGGTTTTCTCTGGCTCGTGGGACAGTTTAGAATGTTAGAAAAGTAGCACTGACATGTGCTAACTGGGAGTTTCCACAGGATACTTGGCATTACCAATGTCTGAGAGGGTCAGCGACGCAGCACACGGGCCCACAGGGAGGACTGTAGGCTCTTGTTGCTCAGGGCCCGCTTGGTGGAGAGGACAGCTTGAACCCCGGTTCAGACAGATGCCCCCGGAACCCTTCTGGGTCTCTGATTCTCTTGCCCCACACCTTCTGGAATCCCACTGCAGCCTCTAGGGCTGGGGATGTAGCTAACATATAGGATGATGTGAACGCAAAATTGAAAAAAAAAAAAAAAAGCCCCACTTGGGAGGACACCCTGGAAGCAGCTGCCTTCCTCACAGGACCCTGCCTGGAGCTGAGCACAGGCTGCTTTCTGGCTGTGCTCATGCCATGGCCTGGTGTCTCTGTGCACTGTACAACCCGCCCGACTGTCCAAGACACTCAATTCCAGCCCTGACCCCCGAAGGCCCTCCCTCTACCTGAGACCCCTCCAGGAGAGACAGAGGTACTCACAGATGCCATGGTAGACACCTGGCTCCGGCGTGGCAACTTCAGGCACAGGGGAGCTGTCAGGCATCTCCGGTCCTGGGCCCTGCACATCAGTTGGGAGGGAAGAAGCAAGTGGAAGGGTGCTGTAGTTTTAGGGATACTCATACAGCTGATTGCTGCTTGTCCAGACAGCACTGCCCACCCTGTGCCAAGGTCAACCCTTGCATGTTTTCTTTCATTTCTTGTCTTTGCGCAAGCTCTGAGACCAGCGACACGGGCAGGCCTAGAAACGTGGGCCTAGAAACATCTGATTGCAGGCTAGCAGCAGTTCTCCTGGGCAGGGGAGGGGATGGGGCTGCCAGAGAAGGTGCTTGGATTTGCTCAAACAAAGAAGGAAGAAAAGAAGGAAGGAAGGATGACAGAGACATCCATTGGAAAGATGGAGAGAGAATTCGAGTGGCTCTGAAGCCTGGCTGTTCACAGAATCAGAACCACTACGAGCAAGGCCAGAGCATCTACATTTTAAAGTTCTTCAGACAGGGACCAGATGTGTGGCACAGAAGGTTAAACTGCTGCCTGTAGCAACATGCATGAAGCCACTTCGGGGTCCAACCTTGCCAGTTCTGATCCAGCTCCCTGTTAATGTGCCAGGGAAAGCAGCAGCAGACAACCCCAGTACATTGGTCCCTGCCACTCAGGTGGGAGACCCCCACAGAATTCCTGGCTCCTGGCTTTGACCTGGGCAAACTGTGGCCATTGCAGCCATTTGGGGAGTGAACCAGTGGATGGGCGATCTCTTCAATTACCTCTCCCTCTCTCTCTCTAATTCTGTTTTTTAAATCCATACATCTGCAGGGTCTGGCATTGAAGGTATAATAAGTAAAATCACCAGCTTGCAACACTAGCATCCCACATGGGTGCTGGTTCGAGACCTGGCTGCCCTACTTCCAATTCAGCTCCCTGCGAATGTGCCTGGGGAAGTCGTGGAGGATGATCCAAGTACTTGGGCATCCTACACTAAACACTGGAGACCTGGAAGTTCTTGGCTTCTGGCTTTGAACCGGCCACTGTGGCCATTTGGGGAAGTGAACCAGCAGATGGAAGCTTTCTTTCTCTAACTCCAGCTTTCAAATAAATACATTGATGTTTAAATTTTTTTGTTGTTGTTTTGGTTTTCAGTTTTAAAAGCATATAGGTTGGAACCTAGTGAGTAAAGACAAACCTCTGGGGCCCGGCGGCGTGGCCTAGCGGCTAAAATCCTCGCCTTGAAAGCCCCGGGATCCCATATGGGCGCCGGTTCTAATCCCGGCAGCTCCACTTCCCATCCAGCTCCCTGCTTGTGGCCTGGGAAAGCAGTCTAGGACGGCCCAATGCATTGGGACCCTGCACCCTCGTGGGAGACCCGGAAGAGGTTCCAGGTTCCCGGCTTCGGATCGGCGCGCATCGGCCCGTTGCGGCTCACTTGGGGAGTAAATCATCGGATGGAAGATCTTCCTCTCTGTCTCTCCTCCTCTGTGTATATCTGGCTGTAATAAAATGAATAAATCTTTAAAAAAAAAAAAAAAAGACAAACCTCTGGACTCCTTTGTGACATGCCCTTGGGAAGTCACATAACCTGTCATGAGCCTGCTTGCTCCCTGGCAATAGTAACTGCCCCTTTTACCAGGAGCAGCCTCCTGAGGGCTGACGGTGGTGATGCTGCCATGCCCTGGACTTGGATCCCGGTGTACTCCAGGAGCTAACGCTGTGATTAGCTTTTACTTTCCTGCTAAATCTGCCTATTAAAAACATTTCTGACCTTTCCATCAAAAACAACAACAAGTGATCAAAAAGCACCCAGGGCCAAAAAAAAAAAAAAAAAAAAAGTCCTCCCCTGAGACCGACAACCTACCTCTAAATTACTGAGATGACATGGAACTGATTTCTTTCGGCTTTGATTAAAATTTGAATACTTTCTTCACTTCGGTTTAAAAAAAATAAAAAATAATTAGAGAATGAAATATGAGACACGGGACAGAAAACGAAGCAGAAAAATGGGGGATGTCAGAGCAGCGGCACTGGCGGCTTCAGGCTGATCCATCTTCATTCTGGCGTTGCGCCCCAGGTTGGGAGAAGCAACCGAGCTGAGTGGGGGGTGCCCACCCTGTGCTCCCACCCCACCCTGCATCGCCAGTCCTGCATCCCAAGCCTACCCAGTCATCTGTTGCCCACAAGCCAGCCTGGGTGAAGGGCCGCTCGTCGCCGCCGCCATCCGCCGTGCTGGGCCTCTGCAGTGCTTCATCGAGCTGCAGGTGGCACAGGGTCTGCACATCCATGTCAAACGTCTCATCCGCGCAGAAGATGGCCTCCAGGATGTCGTCGTCGGTGGTGAACAAAATCGTATCTCCAAAGTGCTCGGGGGCTGGAAGGGGCATGGTCAAGTGAGGCTGAGGGTCAACTCCACTTACAGACACTCCTAGACCAAGAATTTATACACCCCCTCACCCCTGGAGTGGGGGACTTTTGCTTTTGCCCAGGGCCATTTGGCTTTTCCTAACATCATTCTGGGGCCATATAAAATGAACATTTAAAAAAACCTGCCTGCTATAGAGGCTAGCACAGGGACACAGCATGCTAATCCTCCACCTGCACCAGCATCCCACAGGGACACTAGTTCCAGTCCCTACTGCTCCACTTCCAATCTAGCTCCCTGCTAATGCATCTGGGAAAGTAGCAGAGGATGGTTCAAGTCCTTGGCCACTGCATCCACTTGGGAGATCTAGAAGAAGTTCCTGACTCTCAACATCCTGGCCCAGCTTTGCCCATAGTGGCCATTTGGGGAGTGAGCTAGTGAATGGAAGATGTTTCTTTCTGTGTGTGTTTCCCTTTGTTGGGTAACTCTTTCAAATGAAATAAATAAGACTTGGGGGAAAACAAATCAGTCTGCCCTAGGTGCACTAAACTGAGTGCTACCTGTGGTTGCCTTGGCAGGGCGGGACCCATGGGTCAGATGTTCTCCGCCTATGACCTTAACCCATCAGCCTTTGCGCCCTGTACTCCTGAACTAGGAACGGTTGTTGATGGGTGTGAGCCACCCTTCTTGTCCATTTGCACGTGCAGTTCAGGCCCCCTGAGAACCAGGGAACTCAGGCGGGGACTTAATCTGATGAGCATTCCTAGGATGTGTCAGCAAACAAGGGAGAGTGCTTCAGTGTGGGAGGAGAGGAGGGCACTCCGGCAGGTGCCATGGCGCGTTGCCCGGAAGACACGTGAAGGGCTCCCATCTTAGGCAGCCTGGATCCAATGAGCCCAGGCGGGGTGCGGAGGCGCTCCCCGTGTTGTAGGCCTTGCCCTCTACAGCACACTGGGGATCTGCAGAGGCTGGCTCCCCTGTGCCTGTATCCTTGTACTCCTTATCACACCAGTTTCTCCTACAAGCATTTTCTCAGTTTGTCAACTTGCCAAAGAACCCCACTTTCTCAGACCCGGCTTCCAGGAACCCCACTGACACAGGGACTTAGCAGAGGAGCTTGAGTGAGGCTGTGGTTTCAGCCTGCCCATATACCCCAAAAGGTGTGGAGTCCTATGCAATGCTGGCCAGCCAGGGAATTTTTCTTCCCCACCCCTTAGCAGACAGGGGGCTTCGAGAAAATTCTCCCAGGTGGGCCCGTACCTCCGATCAGCGTTCCCGAGGCCTTGGCAATCTCGCCTTCGAAGATGAGCTGTGTGTCTAGCAGCATGGTGATGTCTCTCACACCACGGAAGGAGTGGATGCGAGACTTGTTGTAGTTCCAGATCCTGATGAGGGCGACTTGGCAAGGGTGTGCAAAGTCGATGGAGATGGAGTGGGACTGGCCAGGCGTGAAGGGGGCCAGCCAGACATGCATGTCATCCTGTGTCCGGTTCACCCCATCAATGAGGTTGGCAACCACGCGGGGGTCTTTCCCATAGGCCGGTAAGATGTTGATATCGGGGGGATCCGCTTGGATGCTGGCGATCTGCACAGGTTCGCCCTGAGAGCTGAAGATCTCGATGCCGTTCAGGCCCACATAGTGTCTGTCCCCCCAGGTGGATGTGATGTTGATGACCAAGTGCTGCCCGTAAGGCAAGACAGGGATTTTAAAGTCAAGGTCATTGGTGTTGTTGGTGGAGGCAGGGGCAACAGTGCTGGTCTCGGTGCTGTCCGTCATCTCCTGCCCCGGCTGTGGTTCCTGCTGCTCCTCCCCTGGCGGGGTCATGGATGGCTCACCCTGCTGGCCGCCCCTCTGCTGCTGTAGGAACTCATCCAGGATGTCCCCCTGGGACTCCAGGTGTGAGATGCGGCCCCGGTGGGAGTGGTCGAAGGCATTTAGGGAGTTCCAGGACTCATGCAGTGTGTGTTCCTGCTCGCTGCACCACCTCGACCGTGGCGGGGTCCTGGTGGACCAGGTGTCTCCTACAAGAGAGGTCATGGCAGGGGGTGAGGGTGGAGTGTGAAGGCCTGGCAGTGGCACACAGTGAAGTGGGGCTGTCAGCCGCACAGGGCTACACTCTAGACATGAGGTGTTTAGACATGGGTATGCTCTTGATGCCCATCTCGCTGCGCTGGAGGCCCTGCTGGCTGGCATTTGTTGAGTGGCTCCCAGACTGTTACCACTTTGCACCACATAGGATGGTCCCTGCATAGGGTATGGCCTCAAGTCCCACAACTGACATTAAACTTGGCAAAAAAAAACTCCTCCAAGCATCCTCATCTAGAAGCTACTTACTATTACCAATAATAATAATAATAATAATAATAATAATAAATTCTTGTGAACAATGACTTTCCTTCCCAAGAAGACAACTGACAGGAAATCCAGGGAAGCCTGCAGGGTGTAGTGATGACCTCTGCCAGACGTGACTCAGGGCACGGCTGCTGCCCTGGGTGTCTGACTCAGCAATGGCAGGAGTGGCGCCTGCCGTTGGTGGTGCCCTGACTCTGCCGAGTCTGCAGAGTATTTTCATGGCAGGTAGAAGGCTCGCAGAACGCTGACTGGAGTAAAGGCTGTCATGGATGACACACAGCAGGGTGAGAACAGCGACTGTGACCTGGTGGTGCCTGGGAAACCTTGTGCCTGCCCTGTGACTGACTCGGATTTCTAACTTTCCTACATGGACGAGGACGCTTTGAGAACATTCCTGGGAAGGCTCATGCGGTGGGCTGGGGGCAGGCTCAGAGGTGATGCCTGGGCAGTCACTGAGGGCTTCTGATGCTGGTGGAGCTCATGCCATGGGTCTCCGCAGGCCAGTGATGGGGAGAGCTGGGGCTGGGCATCTAAGGGCTAGCATGCCAGGCCCCCTTGGGCCAGGCTGCAGCACCTGCTGCGGAGGCTGAGGGAAAGAGTAGGAGGCACCAATGACTTTTTGGCATTGACAAGCAGCCCATCTTTCATGTTCCATTGGCCTTAAATGGGTCAGGATCTATAATTTCAAGGACTAGAGCCCATGGGTTGCCGCCTGGCCTCAGCACACACATTGCATGATTAGGCCACCCCTGTTAAAGACTCGTGTGAGAAGAAGCCAACAACTTCACAGAGCAATGATGATGGTGTAGGAGCTCACAGCCAGTGACACAAAATGGAAATTCTTTATTCCATGAGAGGGTTTCATTAGCAGAGAGAGATTTCCGTATCTGGACATACAAGGCTGATATACCCTAATCACCAGGAAGTAATTACAGAAGATGTAGTGAACCTGCATCCTTTGGCAGTTCTTGGATTAAGAATTGGGAATCTCTCAGGTTGGAATGAAATGGGACAAGTGGGTAGTTAGCTTAGAGTCATGAACTGGAAGACACACCTCCCCTGTTCACTGTCAATCTCCCTTGTCTATCAAATGACCTCTCCCCCAGAAGGTATATTTTCCCAGCCGGGGACATGGAGGTGGCATCAAACAACCACACCCCTTCCTAGGCACATATATCATCTGGCAACATGGAGGGGCACTCTTCCTGTAGACACAGGATGAGGCGGGAACATTTCTCTCTCTCTTCCTGCAGACACCCTTCCTCTCTTGGCCCACTCCATCCCTCAACACGCCCCACGTTGATCTGTGACCCCTTCACCCTTTCCATAACCGTTTCAATTAAAAAAAAGGAAAACATCCTTGGAAAATGTGCCTATTTTCTATTTTCATTCTCCCACCAACCTTTTATAGTCAAGAAACAACAATGAGGGATTATAAATGAGCCAGGCAGATGGCAAGAGAGTGCGTGTTCCCCTAGGTGGGACGGCTTCCTTGGGGGCAGGGGACGCTGGGCCTGTCCATGCAGGCCTGCCACCGTGGCCCACCATCATCCAAGGTGTAGCTTTGGGAAAATGGTGGCTGATGCCTCCCCCTGCCCGACATTCTGTTTTCCCTCCTTTCCTATGGCACTCCGTTTCCTGCATGTCTTCTAAGGGGCCGGCATCCATCAATCACCTCTCCTCCCCGGGGTCTTCCATCATTCCTTCCCCATGACACCTGTTCCCCCTCACTGCTGCCTGCACACGACACATCAATCTTTCCTCCCTAAATGAGAAGGAAGGAACAGGAAGCAGACCCAGTCCCGTGGCTCCAGTTGGCTGGCTCCTGTCCTATTTCCTCCCTCTTGTGGGCAGGCACAGTGCCCCCGACAGCGTCAAGACTACTCCCTGCCACCTGAGCCTGACCCCACCGCCCTTTCTCCTGGGCACAGTACTCCAACCATCCTTTGGAGCGCACTCCTTTCAGGCCATCCAGACCAAGTTGCACACTTGCCTTCCAAGCTGTGCTCCAAGGGGGTACTCTCTCTAAACCGAGCTGGAAGGATGCCATGTGGGGGGTTGCCAGGGGCTATTCTGCTACACTGTAGTAGGCACAGGGACCTGCCTGAGAATGTCGCCAACATGGGGATAGGTGCTGAGAGACAGTCCTGAGGACAGCGTGTGAGCCAAGGCTCCAGCTGTGTCTGAAGTCAAACCCTGGCTGGCTTCCTGCCCACTGTATTCCTATGTGAACCCCACAATCCCCACAAGCCACCATTGAAATCGCTTTCTCTGAGTGAAAAGTGGCATTGCCCCAGCACCCAGCATTTGTCCACTGCATACCTGATACCCGGAGCAGGTCTCTGCCGCTAGTTATGTCCTTGTCTCCCTTCTCCTACCCACACAGCTTCTGCTCCTTCCCGCCTTCCCACACCATCCTACATAGCAACGGCTGCTCTCGTATCCCAGCGGCGCCACCATCGAGCCTCCTAAGCCCGGGAGTGTCCCAAGGCCTCGGCTCCATCTCTCTGCCCTCCCCCAGCTCTTGGCACAGGCAGGTGCAGTTCAGCTTCCTATGTCAGTGTCTGGATTCTCCACCCCAATCGTCACCGTCCAGCTCCAGTTGCTAGATGTGGCTACTCTGTCACTTCAAGCTCCATACTCCCGACATGATCTCGACAGCCACAGCCCCAGTGCCCAAGTGGTCCCCGCTGATTTCCACAACCTCATCCCACTGCCCCCAGGCCCGTGATCACTCTGCTCCTGCCATGCCTTGGCCTCCAGGTGCTCACCTAGCTGGCTCTTGATCACTCATCTCCTTGGAGAGGCTTTCTCTGGCACCTTGTCCTTGGCACACTGTTGTGCCCAGTGCCCAGCACACACCTGGTATAAGGGAATGCTTCATAAACGTCTGTTACTAGAGAGGGCTGGTTAGTAGCACCGCTGTACCCACCATCCCCCCGCCCCCTCCCCCACTAAAACAGGCCTGCAGGCAAGGGACTCCCCTCCACCTGTCAGTTCTCTAGCACCTGTCTTCTTGCCTCCTCTCCCTCCTTGTCTGCTGTTAAAAGACCCTAGGAGTTCTTCCGGCCTCTCCTTCCAGGCACGTGTCCTAACAGCTGGCACAGGGAGCTCCCCATCTGGGCTGTGCAGACTTGCGCCACTGGCGTGACCTCATTTCACCTCACTGGAGGCATTGGCCTGGGCTGCTTTGCAGGTGCTTTATTTAGGAGATGGCAGTAAATGTCAGGCAGCAAGGACTGGGCCTGGGCGGCCTGGGCGGCCTGGGCGGCCTGGGCCTGGACTGGGGAGGGGGCACCAGCCAGGCAGGGGAACTTGGCATCTGTTCTGCACCCACTTTCCGACTTGCTCTCCCTGCCCTGTGCCCTCAGGGTTTCGATGAGGAGGAATTAGGGGTGACTGCTGCCTGGAACCCCACTAGTCTCTCTGCCTCCCCAGCACACTAGACTTCTCTCCCTGGAAGTTGAGAAGCTGATGGGATCACTGCTTATCTAGGGCTGCTGCGGTGCCTTCCTTAATCTGGACAGACGGCGGAAAGTGGTTGCATCACTCTGCAGGCAGCCAGGTTAGGGGGAGGTGGGAGCCAAGATTCCAGAACACTCCGGGCCTGAGAAGAACACCAACTATGAAGCTTTGCCCTAGAGTGTCTGGAATGCCAACAGCACCACTGGGAGGCTGCCTGTACTGCTACCAAAACAGGAAGAGCACACCAAGGGCTACTTCTGTATCTCTGGGAACTTCCCTGCAGCCTTTGCTGATTGGACAAGGAATGCACACCTGATCCAAGTGGACCAGTTAGCTTCTCGCCCTGAGACTCTGCCACTGGTTGCTGGACCTGGAGAGCCCAGATGTAGTCACGCTAAGGGCTCTGAGGTTGTCTCCTGCCATGTGAACAGAGCAGAGGAAGCTGATGTGGGGTTAGGGAGGGGAAGCAGAGCAAGTGGCAGTACACCCACAGAGAAGCAGAGGCCAGCTTTCCGGATCCTCCCTCCAGTCCAGGACAAGTGTCCATGCTCTCTGCCTTTGGGTTGGGGTGCCCTCTGAGATCAGAAGCCCGTTCTTGTTCCTACTGGGCTGATGAGATGGCATTCCCCTGCCGTCGACTGGCCCCTAGGGGAGACCCTTCGGGGACGCAGATGTGCCTATAATGGCTCTTCTGTGAGACACAGGATCCTGGGACTCTTGCAGTGAGAGTGCCACCACTGCAGTCCCAGGGAAGGGCTCCAAGGCTCACTGGTCCCGTCTGCATGCTGGGAGGGCTTGCCCTGTGCGGGGTCCACAGAGCATGGCTACAGGCTTTGGCTGTGGGTAATGGGGAACTCAACATTTCTAAGCAATTGACTTTTTCTTTTTTAGCATGACCAGCTTAATAAAGCATGGAATCTCTGGGGCTCGGCTCTTAATATGCCATTGAGCCAAGCAGGGAAATGCCTGGAAAGAGAAATTAAAGTGAGACAAGGTCTTGGGAACTTGGGCAAAGTTACAGGAATGTTGATCACCTCGAAACCTCCCAGCTCCGCGCATGTCTGGTTCACGGGAAGGCTCAAAATAACCTGGCTCTCCCAGGGCACCCGGGGTAGTTAGGGGAGCATGGATTCTGGAGCTGCACTGTCTGGGGCTCAGATCCCGCTGTAGCCATTGCTGGCTACCTGCCTTCCAGGCTTTCTGATGGTTCTCTGGCAGTCTGCTTTTCTCCTTGACAGCCCGTCTGAGTGTCAGAGCTCAGCTGGGGTGTAGGCAGCAGGACTGAGTGAGGTTGGAAAGCTTCATACTGATGTTTCAGAGCCTGGCTCGGGCATCCTCAGTGGCTGACATATCAGGGGTCTGGACACCTACTAGACACTCGCTAACAGATGCCAATGTGACTCATTATGAACATGAGCATCGGGGTGTGTGATGCCTCATTCCATAGCAGAACTCGGGTTCAAGTCCTGCCTGCTCTGCTTCCCATCTAGCTTCCTGCTAAGGGAGTCCAGGAGGCAGAAGATGAGGGCTCAAGGACGTGTGTCCCTGCCACCCGCATGGGAGACAAGATGGAGTTTCTGGTTCCTGACTTCGGACTGTCCCTGCCCCTGGCTATTGAAGACATTTGAGGGGAGTGAACCATCAGGTGGAGGATGTCTCTCTTCCTTGCTCTACTTTAAATAAGTTTTTTTTTTAAATATAAACATCAGCTTTGCATGTAGATAGATCATGGTGGGGCAGATTCAGAGAGAGAAGGCGTTGATGATGATCATGACAGGGACAGCGGCAGCTCCTATGTGTCAGGCACCTGTCCAGAAGCCGTGTCTGTATATGATCTCATTGGATCCTCTGAGCGCTTATATGGGTAAAGGCCTGCAAAGGCTGGGGCTGGACCAGGCACTGGGAATTCAATCCAGGCCTCCTGCATGGGTGGCAGGAACCCAATAGCCCAGGCCATCACTTGCTGTATCATGAGTGTGCATGGGGAGCCTCCTTAGCTAGAATGGGGAGCAGAGGGAAACCCCAAGCACTCTGATAAAGGATGCAGCACTGGGCTCCCCTAGGCCAAATGCCTCCCATGCTATGCTGCTGTCATAAAGCACTGTCTTACTTGCTCTTCAAAACAGAAATCCAGGGCTGCTGGTGGTGGTGGTATTTCTTTTCACAAGCAGAGGTGCACAGGCTCAGCCACATTCCTGGCTTCTCTTGAAACAGGACAGGGGAGACCTGGTGGGCTTGCATGGCATTCCTGAACAGGAGTAGCATCTGCCCACTTTGGAAGAGCTGGTGCCTGCCTGTTTGCCACAGTCCCCAGCACTCCTTATGATCCCCCGAAGCACAGGCCAACCCACTGCTGGTTATCATGATGCTCATCTGATTTTTTTTTTTTTACAGCCCAACTAGGGATATGGTGAAGTCACTGGGGATCAGGGGTTCTGTCAGGGACAGAATATCAACATCTAGTAGGAGAGAACCACGGATTGGCGCAAGGACAGATCTCTGTCACGCTCTTGAGCAGTTTAACAGGCAAAGTGTGTCCTGCCCACTTCACTTACTTCCTGCCACCTCTCTGGCCCCTGAAATGGACAGTTAATGCCCCTGCCTCCCACACTGCAGCTGAAGAATCAAGCGCAGGGAGCTTCAATGGCTCAGTGCCATCAGGAGGCACCGTGGGTGCTTGTTGGAGAGCTTACCTCTGCCTGCTGGCTGCCCGTCGCCATGACTACTGCAGAGCAGCGTCTCCTTCCTGGTGCTCCTCCTCCCGCTGGCGGGTCGCTCCCTGGTCGGGGGCTGGCTGAAGAGGTCGAAGTCATCACTGCAGATCTTGGGGGCCAACGGCTGGAGCCTATCTCCAGCGATGGTGCTCCAGCTGGTCACCCGCCCTTGCTGGGGCTGGGGGCTTCCGTCCTTGACCTTGGGCTCTCCAGGCTCCTCGCTGAAGCCACTGTCCGCTGTCCAGTCCGGCGCCTTCTCAGGACCTAGCCACAAGGGCTTGGGCTTCCTGCCCCTCCCAGCGGCGGCAGCAGCAGCAGGGGCAGGAGAAGGCAGTAACCAGGGCGGGGTTTTCCCCAATGGCTCGGGGATTTTGCTGCCCCTGAAGTTCTCTAGTTGTTGGCTCAGAGAAGGCTCTGAACCTGCGGGAGGGCCTTGCCCAGGTGGAGTGGGGGCGGGGGAGCTGGGGCTGTCACTGACTATGGTGGGGGCTGCCGAAGACTCTTCCCCCGATGTGGGCAGATGGTCCTTCCAGCAATCAGCGGGTTTTGGTCTTTTGCTAACAGAATCACCTTGGGAAGCGGTTGTCACCTCGATTCCTGCTGCAGCTGGCTGCAGGAGGTGGACACAGAGATCTTTGTCCCCTGCCATGACACTGGTCAGCTCTGGGGCATCTGTGCTTTGGGGGTCCTCCATGGTGTTTCCTGCCCTCTTGCTCTGCTCAGCCTTCGGGTTGACCAGGATGCTCTGTGGGCCAGCGGGGGCCTCGCCACCTCCTTTGTCTAACTGGCCATCAAAGATGAGGTTCTCGTTGACATAAAGCTTCACGTTCTTGGCACCGATGTCAAGGTCCTGGGAACACAGCGTTTTGACAGAATGAACATGGTGACCTCACACAGATGTGTCACATCACGGAAGGAGGAAAAAAAAAAAAAGAAAGAGGGAAATGCGAGAGATGTGAACTTTATTAAAACCATGGCACTGGGGATGTTAAATAAGGCTTGGTCTTATTTCTATGCCAACCGCTAACCACTCCATTAATCAAAGGGCTCGTGCAGAGAGACGGGCTCAGTGGCGGCCTGGGCCACCACTGCCTCCTGTTGGGACACCTCTGATGGTCTGCTAACGGCTCTGCCTTCTTGCCACCACAGCTTCCACCTCGGCTTCCTGCTGCCACCATGGTCACCTTCTGCCTTGTCACTGTCCTTATTGAAATCTTGTGTCTCCCCTCTGCTCCCCCTTCGCCCAGAGCAGCATTCTTCCAAGGAGAGCTCCTGGGATAGCTGTGTCAGAAAAGCCTGGGGTGCACCACACACAGTATGGACCCCCCACCCAGCTTCCTGCATGTTCTGTCTGTGTACCCCAAAAATGGAGCCTTGAGCATAGGTGACTGATCCCACCCAGGGAGAAGGAAGGCCAAGGGCAAAAAGTCTCAAATGTGTTTTATTTCATTCTGAACTTGAGGACACATGCACACACACCACACATGCACACATACACACACAAAGAGAAGAAAGATCTTCCACCTGCTGGTTGACTCCTCAAATTTCAGCTATTGCCAAATTCAGCACCTAGCTGAATAGTGGAACAATTATTATTATTATTATTATTATTATTATTATTATTATTAATTTGAAAGAAAGGGTGACAGAGAGTGAGAGCCAGACAGATAGAGCATTTCTGCCTGCTGATTCACTCCTCAAAGGGCTGTAATGACCAGGGCTGGGCCAGACCAAACTCAGGAGCCCAGAACTCTCTTCAGATGTCCCACAGGCGTGGCCAGGGTCCAGGTAGTTGGCCACCTTCCTCTGCTTTCCCAAGTGCATTCGCAGGGATCTGGGTCAGAAGCAGAGCAGCCAGGACTCAAACAATTGCCCCACCAGCTTCTCAAGCTGCAGTTTGTTAACCTGCTGTAAGCTGCTACATGGGCTTCCAGTGGAACCATTTTTAAGCTTGGAAAGGATTAGATTTGGCCAAAATGAATTTGGAATTTTGTTTGGGGCGCGTGGAGGCTGAGTTCCCAGAAGGTGAAGGGGGAAAGCCCTTGTAAGCCATAGGATGTGCAGGTGAATTGGGATTCCATGTCTTATGTGAAGGGATCTTCAGGAGAGGAGACCCTGTTCCCCAGCCAAGGCCTTGGTCCCCAAAGTGGGTCCCCTTCGCTCGCCTCCAACCACAGCCACGTCTGAGTTGGGAGAGTCCTGACATGGTGATGATCCAGCTGTGGAGACCCATTCTCTGCTGCTTTCCCAGGCATGTTAGCAGGGAACTGGATTAGAAGTGGAGCAGCTGGGACTCACAGCTGGGGTCACAGGCAGTAGCTTCACTCACCATGCCACAATGAGAGCATCCCTTTGCTTTGACTTCTGATCTGCTCTTGGTGCCTGGGATTCCCAGAGATGTCCACTGTGTACTGACCATCCCTCTTAGCCATCCTGCAAGCCGGGTGAGCAAGCTCTGAGAGAACGCCGAGACCCAGGAGTTAGAGAGGTTTCAATCTAGCACCGAGGCTGGGAGCTCCCCAGGAAGCTGGCTTCAATCACCCAGTTGTGGGACTGCAGGCTACTATTTGCCGGTTGTCAGAAAAGTCGATTCTCAAAGCGCTCTTTTACATGTTTATATGGATGTGTTCTCTGTGGAACGCAGGCACACAACAAGGTGTGAATTAATCAGCAAATAGCTATTTGGGAAGGACAGTGCAGGAGGCTCTCAATGACTGGTTCTGCCAAATTACCACCAGGGAAACAGCTGGCGAGGTGTGGTGGTGGGAGGTGATCATGCCAGCTCTGCTAAGGGGGTGCCTGCCTCAGCAGCCCTGTCAGCTCCTTCCCAGTGACAGCGGAGAGCACTGTCTGACCTCAGCCATCTGCTGGCTGCTAAGCCCTCACCACTCGGGCTGGCTGGCTCGGAGGGCACTGACAGAGGAAGGTGGAGCAAAGGAGTGAAAATGGAAGGAGGCAGGGCCCCTGGGGCGGGGAGCTGCATGGATGTCTCTCATGCTCTGCAGGCCACGCACGTGAGCCACCTGTTGGCGTGAGTCTGATCCAAGGGTCACCAGAGTTGGGGGGGCTTCCTCGCGGAGGTAGGGAACAGGTATGAGTCACCTCTCTGGTTATCCCAAGTTTGAAAAAGAAAAAAAAAATCAAGGACTGCAAAGTTCCACACTACAGCACCAGAAGAGACTCATTGAAATGTTCGCTGGTGGCCCAGATGATGGAGGAAGAAACTTGGGTTCACGGAGTTCACAGAGCGGGGGTGCAGTGAGCTGCCCTGGCTGGGCCTTGGCTTTGGCTCTTGCTAGCCTGGCCACTGGCAGAGTAACCTGCAAGCTCCCCATTTTTTTTTTTTTTAAATTAAGTCCCCGTGGGCCAGGTGTCTCCCATGCTTGTCTCAGCTCCCTCCTTTTCCCCAGAGGTGATCACTGTGGGCATCTTGCGTTGCCTGGGCAGGTGCTTGTTCTTCTAGACCATTCTGTGCTCCAAGTGTGTGTGTGCGCACACGTGTGCAAGCTCTTGTCCTTCCAGACCTTTCTAAGTCCCTTGGTAGCTGTGGGAGACAAGTTCCAGGACTCCTATGAACACTGAACTCTGCAGCTGCTCAAGTCCCTCTTGTGAAACAAGGTTGTATTTGCATATAACCTTCACACATCCTTTTGCATACTGTAACTTGTCTCTAGATGACTTCCAATAGCCCACACAAGGTGGGTGCTGTGTGGACTGTGGTTTTACTGAGCTAGGGAGTAACAACAAGGAAGCAAGTCTGTACAGGTTCAGTATGGATGCAATTTTAAAAAACAAAGTAGGTATTTCTATTTATTTGAAAGGTAGAGCAACAGAACACGGGAGGGAAAAACAGAGATCTTTCATCTGCTGGCTCACTGCCCAGATACCTGCAAGTCAGGGCTGGGTCAGGCCAAAGCCAGCAACCCAGGACTCCATGTGGGTCTCCCACCCACGTGGCAGGGGACCATGCGCTGGAGCCATCACTTGCCTCCTCCCAGATGGCAACAGCAGGAAGCTGGACCTGAAGCAGGGCAGCAGGCACTCAAACCAGCCCTTCAAATGGGACGCAGATGGCCCAAGCAGTGTGTTCAATCCACTGTGTACTACAAAGCTTGTTCCTGGATGTCATTTTAAGAAAAAAATGTTTCCAGCTTGTGATTGGCTGGATCTGCAGGTGTGGAGCTCACAGGGATAGAACCTGCAAATCCGGGGGCTGATTCTGTGTTCACAAGAGTGGGGAGGGCTGTTGCCCCTTGAGGGTCATCCTGCAAGCTATTAAATCGCATGTCAGCACTATGGAGGAGCCAGCAGAGAGGACCTAAAGGTTCATGACGCCAGGGGTCCCTCCAGAAAGTTCTGTACGAGGGCTGTCCTAAGCAAGGGATCCCAGCGGGGTGGGGCTGGAGATGCGGTGGGTGAGCAGCCACATGGGACTCCCACAGCTCCCACTGCAGGGCCAGCTTCAGACCTGGCTACCCTTCTTCTGACTCAGCTCGCTGCTAATGCATCCTGGGGGTGGCAGTGGATGGCTCAACTGCCTGCCACGGGCATGTGGGAAACTCACTTGGAGTTTCAGGCTCATGGCTTCAACTTGGCTCAGCCCTGGCTGTTGCAGGCAATTGGGCGACAGTGAATCAGTGCATGGAAGATCTGTGTGTGTGTGTGTGACTCTCTCTTTCAAGTGGAAGAAAATAAATAAGTACATTCTTCAGGAACCAGCTTGCTTTCTCCTGTCCATTAACCACGGCTTTCAATCCAGGCTGTTTTCTCCTTTGCCCCTGATTCCAGGAAGTGCGGGGTGAGACTCAGTCCTGCTGTTGTCTACCCTTTGTCTTTGGAGCCACATGTGTGTCCCAGGGTCCTTGTCGTCCTTATGTAATTGCAGCTGGAATGATACCTTCCATCGCTGCTGCCTCAACCCCCTCTCACAGTGGATTTCCCCAAGGACACTGGGAAACTCCAGGCTGGTGTGTGGTCACCTTTCTCCCCTGCAGCTGATGAGAACCAGGCGTGTTGAGGCTGTCATACTTTTTTTTTTAATACAACAAAATTAATATTGTTTCAATCTAAGTAATGTAATTGACTTGGCAAGGCCACCTCCCTCACTGGCCCTAGCATGGCAGGACACGTCTCTGCCAATGAACACACCGATTGCTGAGCCAAGATGAATGGCAGTGGTGGTGCCGGGTGGCGTGACAACAGACACAGCCACATGGGGAGGGGGCCTTGGCACTCTCCTGGGGCTGGACGCCTGCCTTCAGCACCACCTGAAATAGGAACTCTGGGAGCAGAGCACCGGTTGGGCCCAGACTGCCAAATGCTTTAAGTCCAGCCAGATGTGCACAGCTGTGTGGGCCAGGACTGAAGGCATCCCATACTGTGTGAGCTATGGCTCTTTGCAGAGAAGAGCTGATTCCAGAATGGGAGGCAGCCAGGGGCTCTGCAGAGACGGCAAGAGGCCTCAGGCTTGGCTCCTGACCATTGGCTTAGCAGGGCTGTGAAAGCCTTTGTGGAATGAGCAGCTGCCTCCCAGGGAGCTGGCAGCCCTTCTTCAGGGTATGATTCCGAGGGCGATCCTCCAGGAGATGCAGGCCTTCTCTGCCTCCCCTAACTCGAGTGGAGTCCAAAAAGGTTATTCTCTGGGCTACCAGACCTTGGCTGAGCAGCCAACCTGGATCCCTGAACCTGCAACAGGGCCAAGGGTCCCCATGTGCATGCCTGTCCTTGTCAGGCTGTGAGGCAGTCAAGGCCAAGGAGTGGGTCTGCTGCTGTCCATCTCGAAGTCTGGCTCTGGTGACTGGATGCTCCCCTTCCCTTTGTGTGCTGGAACCTGTGAGGTTTCCAGGAGTTCTGGGTTTGCTGGGACGTGAGCGGAGGGTTGAGGGGAGGACCTATGGCCATGTACATGTCCTTTGCTCAGAAGCCTACGGAGAACCATTCTGCATGATGTAGGAACTCAGCTTCCCTCAGAGGGCAGGAGGTGGTGGTGATGGGACCTCATGGCCTTTATCAAGGCCACCCCCCCCAGCCAATGTCACAGCCTCCGAGGCTGATGGACATGTATGGGGCCTGACAGCTGGGATCACACTCCTCTGGTTCAATCCCTGCTGGCCTGATCCTGCAAGGCTCTTAGCAATGGGAGCATCACTTGTCAGGATTTATACACTTGTCAGGATTTATGGACATGTTCTTACAATACAGTTTCTGGTCATACTGGAAAACTGGGGCCAGGGGGCAACACAGGGCCAGGGTTCAAGTGCTGAGTCATGGCTGACCTCAGCCAGCCATGGCTTCTCTCTATGGTATTGCAGGGCCTTGAGGTAGCCACATGATCACCAGTAAACCACCCTGCTTTATGTACCCAATTGTAAACTGCCATACCCCTCCTCCCCTCCCAGGATTGCTGTGCAGAACAAATGAGCTGGTATATGATGCAAGTGCTTTGGATACCACCTGCCCCGTGATACATGCTCACAGAACCATCATGTCTTGCACCTGGATATAAGCACCTGCCAAGGGCCTGGCGCGATAGTTAGCATGGTGGTTAAAGTCCTTGCCTTGCACACGCCGGGATCCCATATGGTTGCTGGTTCTAATCCCAGTGGTCCTGCTTCCCATCCGGCTCCCGGCTTGTGGCCTGGGAAAGCAGTCATGGACGGCCCAAAGCGTTGGGACCCTGCACCCGCGTGGGAGACCCGGAAGAGTTCCTGGCTCCTGACTTCAGATGGGCTCAGCTCCAGCCGTTGTGGCCACTTGGGGAGTAAACCATCGGATGGAAGATCTTTCTCTCTGTCTCTCCTCTCTGTATATCCGCCTTTCCAATAAAAATAAATAAATCTTAAAAAAAAAAAAAAAAAAGGCCTGCCGAGACTATCTGCTTAGGGGTAATTTGGTGATCCAGGTATGTGCCATTCCTGTAAGGCTGGGTGCAGGGATCATGCTCCTGGCACAGGCTCACAGCAGGCCCCAAATGAATGCCATCCACACCGTATGGGATGCAATTTTTTTTTCTTGCTCCTTTAGGTCTAGCCTCTGCAAGATCTGGGCATGCATGCTAGGCTTGCAATAATCAAGCCCACTCGATACTATAGAGAGAGGGGACCATCAGGGTCCTGGCCTCAGTGGCAGGCAAAGGAAGCAAGTGAAGCTCCTTTCCTCTCTGAGTTCGGAGGGGGCCTGTGACCTACGCGCTATGGGGGTCCCCTGAGTGTGGGCATCTGTGAGGTAGAGAACACATGCCCACAAGTCTGGGGTGCAGGAGCCACTGGGCTCCAGCCAGGAGATACATGGCGGAAATGTAACCAGTTCTTCACTAGCCAATTTCTCAATGTTGTCAAACAATGCCCAAGACATAAAACACTGCGAGGATCGAACAGAATCTATCTTCCCAGGCACACCGGTTTGTGACAGCTGAGGTTCGGGACACTGCGAGGACATCCTAGGGAAACCAGCAGAAGGGGCCCAGGACAGGCTGGGGTGGGGGAGACTTGCAGAGCCTCGATGATCCTGAAGGCAGGATCTGAAACAATGACGAGCCAAGCATTCTGGGCATGGGCAAGGAACAGGTTGAGACAGTGAGGAGACAAGAGCTTCATGGGACCAGAGAGAGAGATGAGAGCTGAGTGGCAATGGGAGAGCCAGAGGGCCAGATCTGGGGATCCTGGAGTGCAGGGAGTCACTGGAATACAGGTGAATATTGCACACAGGAGAGGTGATGTGGTACCCAGGAACACCAGGCTCTGGGCTGGGGAGGCAGGTGGGAACGATGCTGGCTGTGGTGCCAGGACTCAGCCTCAGCAGAGCTCCCAGGTGTGAACGTGGCTGGTATTGCCAGCTCTTCCAGGCTATCGAGAAAAGGGGAAAAAAAATTCGCAGAGAGTTAAAATAATCCTGGAAAACACCATGGGAGCCAGCTGCAGACTGTTTGCTGCCTGTGGTCTGCCCCAATGCAGCCCTGGGGGCTCGGCTTCCTTCCTAAGATGCCCCTTGGCAGCAGGTGCTGATGGGTGATGGCAGTGGTCCGGGGCTGCTTCCCTGAGAGTGTCTGTGGCTTCAGGCCCCTGGTTCATCTCAGCTCTGCAGGACCTGGCTGAACCATGGCCAACTGATGTTCTCCACCCCTTGACTCCCGGCAGATCTGGGATTCACCTTACTGCCCCAGGCTTGCGGCTGGGCATTTCTGAGCAGCCCTCCTCTGCTCAGGCATCTGCCTGGCCCATCTGCGGACTGCCTGTGGCCTGTACAGCACATGGGTCCGTCTCCTACCTGGTCATGCACCTGTGCGCTCAGCCTTGCAGAGAGGTGTCACCGACGGCTGCAGCCTGGACCCCGGTGGGACCCTCTATCTAAAGCCCAGTGTCTTTGCCTCCTGTTCCCTGAACCCTGCTGGCAGGGGGCCTGTGGGTGCCCTCATGGCCATGTGCCTGTTTCTGGGTGAGGTTGCTGCCCATAACTCCCACTGCCGCAGCCCAGTCACCAGACAGCAATCTCTGGAAACAACAGCCGCAGAGGCCTGAGGTCAACACCCCAGGAAGCCGCCCCATGTTTCGGGGCCAGTTTCCTGGCCCTCAGCCACCTTGCTAAGACCCCATCAGGCTGCCTGGACTCAGATGACCATGTGATGGTCATATATCCATCTTCAAAGTCATTGTTATGCTTGCTCTTGGTTTATCTCCTGGTACAGACCAACTAACTAAAAAACAAACATACCAAAAAAGAAAAAAATAAATAAACAAAACAAAACAAGAACAAAACCCGAGCTTTGAGCCAATTAGGTCTGTCTCATATCCACAAGGACTGGGTATTAAATAAGCAAAATAACAATTGTCAGGAATCACAGTGATGCCAGGCTTACAGAGAAGCGAGAGAGCTCACACTGGAGGCTCACGTGAGGTACTTAGGGGGCAAATGGGATCCTAGCTACAATTTACCTTCAACCATTTCCGGGGACGAATGGAACAAGAATGGTAGGAGATGCTGGTAATTGCTGAAACTAGTGATGGCAGCTTGGGTCACTGCTGAACCAATCGCTTCACTTTCACATTTGATTGAAAATTCCCTCCCAGGCAAAGGCTCTGTCAGATACGCAAATGTCTCCATCACATGATGTGTGTGCACCCGCTGTCTCCAGCCTTGACCTTCAGCCTCCGTGCTGGACTCTCCGATCCTGTCACCCGTTCTCCCACTCAGTAGAGGAGACTCCTGTGCAGTGACATCGAGTAACTTGCCCCATGCGGGCAGCTGCAGGGGAGACTGCGCTGAACACCCTATTCCACCTCTCTTAACCCTTGGAGATTCCCATGACCTGGGCCCCGCCTCTCTCTGGGACCTCCCCTTAAACTCCTTCGCCACTGACTCCAAGTCTGTCCTGGATATGGTCTGTCTCAAGGCCTCTCTCCAGCCCTGGTCCACCAGAGATGCTCTCATGTGGGCTCCACTCATCCTCCGATTCAGCGGAGGCCTTTGCCTGCCTGCCCTCTTCTCCCTGTGCCCCTTGCTCACTGTCCTGTTGTGGTATCATAGAAACACTTAGCACTATGGAAATTTCCTTATCTGTTGGCACCCTGACTTCTCACCCCTCGCCCATCAGAATACACCGGGCTGGGTAGACCAGGCCTTGTCTGTGTGCCCACCACCGTGTCCTATGAACGCTGAGAACTGTGCGGCCCAATACGCAATTAAGCAGGATGGCTCAAATTAAACTCGGTTGGAGAATTCAAACCAGTCTGAAATGCTGCTTTTTCATGTGTACTGGCCCCACTTCAAGTCCTCAGTGGCCACTTGCTGCTTGGACAAGACACCCACAGAACCTTCCGGTGGGCAGTGGTGCCCAAGAACATATGACCTATCACAAAAACACACACTGGGAAGATGGCACTATTCATTTGTTCACTCCAAACAGAATGAGCACCCCGGGTACTCAGCCTGCCTGGGCCCTCTCTGCTGTGCCCACTCCCCCACTGATGGTCACAACCAGGGAAGAAGCGGCTTTGCCTGAGATGGTTGCTTGTGACCAGGGCAGCGGTGTGCCAGTTGTTATGGAGGGGCAGTCTCCAGCAGCTGACACCTATCCCAGGACTGTCGTGGCAGGTGGGTGCAGGCCCAACTTTTGGGTTTCTCATGAAAGAACAGTCAAGTAGGGTCAGGGGCAGTGTTCTGGAAGGACTGCATGTACAGGAGCCTTGTTCAGGTACAGTTAGTGTGGGCTGCTAAGCTGTCCTCCCCAAGCTCTCAGAAGCCCCAGTTGTGGGTGGGCTGTCAGCAGCCACAGCAGGGAGACAATCTGTACCCTGTTCCCAGCTCGTGCTGAGCAAAGGCCACCAGGCCTTACTCCCCCTCCCTGGCTCTGTCCCTGTCCCACCCTGTGGCTGGGTGGATCTTCATCTGGGTACATCCCAGGAGGGCCACATGTGTCAGCATCTCCTCCTCCGGAGCCAGAGGCATACTTCCTAGAGGAGCTGGAAGGAAGATTCCAGAGCCGTCTTGAGATTGCACTTCCAGCAGCCATTTCCGGTCTGAGGTGGCTCCTTCCTCAGACAAGTAGGGGCCAGCACTTGGTCAACGGCTGGTTCTCATGTGGAGGAGTCACCACGTGTGCACTTGACACCCACAAGCCTGTGAGCCCAACACCCATGGTGTTTGACACATGGCAGCTATCACATGGACAGGACGCTGCGTGCCACCTTCTGCGTCACAGCTGTGCACAGGATGTGGCCTCTTTTCCCCATGTCCCCGCCCCCCAACAGTGCCTGTCTTCTGGACCAGCTCACGGGTCCCAGGTCACCCTAGTGATGGGAAGGGAGCCCAGCCCATAAACGGGAGCCTGAGCATTTCCTAGGTAGCCTGTTTCCCAAGAAGTGCCCCTCTTTCTAGAACTTTCTTCCTTTATATCCGAAATAAACCTGTGTCGGATTAACTCTTCACATTGAACTTATCCTCCTTCGATTCCCATACACAAAATGTAGTCTTAACAAGCTGTGTCTTTGAGGTTGAGCCCAGTTTCCTATAAACTCTGTGTTTTATCTCCTCGGAAACACACACGGTAATAGCTTTCTCTGGAGATTATTAAATCAAACCGACTTGCAGCCACATTTGTTTGTGCTTTGCGGCCCTTGGCAAATTCTGGCAACAGATGGCTGTGTGTGATGCGGGCAGTGGCTGGCAGGCGCCACACTCAGCCCCATGAGTCCTGAGACTTCAGCACTCCAGCCCCATGGCCACCAGTTCCCTGGCATTTTGCAAACACTGGGTGTCCTGAGTTCCTGCAGGGTTCTGGGCCTGGCTCCTGTTTGGTATTCTGTACACGCAGGGCAGGCTGAACTGAGGTTAAAGAAGAAAGGCAGACCTTGGTCAAAAGGGATGAAGCTTATCTTCTTTGTAATCCAGCACACAGAATCTGCTTTCCTTGGCCTGCGGTTCACGTTCAATGGTGGGGCCAAGCTATGGGGCATGGGCTCGGCAGCCGGCATCGTTTCATCACGCCTTCTGGAAGGTGCTGAGGTCCACCTGCCAGAAAGTGCCGGGCGAGCAGAGCGGAGGAAGTGCACTCCCACACCCCCTGAGATGCCTGGCCAGAGCTGCGAAAGGGGAGGTTGCTGTGTCATGCCGAATGGGACAACCTCACTTGTGGCATCAGCCTGGCTTGCTTGCTTGCTTTTTTTTTAAATGCAAACTTTAGATGCTTGTTAAAAAACCAAAAAACAAACTCTCCAAGGTGCTGGCGCTGTGGTGCAGCGTGTTAAACCAGTACCTGTGATGCTAGCATCTTGCATGAGCACCGGTTCAAGTCCCGGCTGCTTCATTTCCAATCCAGCTCCCTGCTAATGTTCCTAAGAAAGCAGTGGATAACAGCCCAAGAACTTGGGCCTCTGCTGCCCATTCAGAGAGAGAATCAGTAAATTGAATCTTTCTCTTTAACTGTCTTTTAAATAAATAAATCTTTTTGCCTGTGGTGTGTGAACAGAGCTGGCTGGGACTATCTGCCATGCTGGTTTCCAGCCCCACAGTGGACGGGGCTCAGGATGCATTTATTAGGGAGGTGGGTCACAGGTCAGGTGTGTGGCAGAATGAGCAGGAAGAAGGCCAGGAGGGAGAGCAGCAGGGCTGCTTCCTGGCCAGCTCCACCTCTAGCCTGCTGTGTGTCTCATGCAAACTGCCCAGCCTCTCATATCTTCTCACCTGGATGTCAATAGCTGCATATGGGCTCATTCATTTGCACAACAACCACCTGTTGGTCCTGCTTGCCAGGTGTGCCCAGCACTGCGAGGCAGGAGGAAACCTATTGGCCGGGTCCAGAGGTCGGGGTTTCCCAGGCGCTGGGAGTCGAGAGGGGCCAGGGATGAGAGGCATGATTGCCATGGCGTGTGGCACAGAACCATGGCAGCTGGCCCCCTGCAGGGTGCTGGGCACAGGGGGCAGGAGCTGCCAGGAGAGAGGGGTCAGTGGTGGGCAACCTCTGGGACTTGATTTTGATGTTCTGGGTCAAGGGGCGCCTCTGAGGGTTTGAATCAGGAGAGGATGTGCACTCAGACCCATGTGATGGCTGCTGGAGACAGAAGCGAGGCTGGGCCAGGGCTGGGGGGGACGACAGAGGGACCTGCTCCTCGCATATCTCTATGCTTTGCTTGCTTTCTTCTAAAACTTATTTATTTATTATTGGAAAGGCAGATTTTACAGAGAGAGGAGAGATGAAAGAGAGGTTCTTCACTTGCTAGTTTGTACCCTAAGTGTACACGACAGCTAGAGCTGAACCGATTCAAAGCTTGTAACCAAGAACTCCCTCTAGGCCTCCCACATGGGGCAGGGGTTGAAAGACCTAAGCCATCCTTGGCTGCTTTCCCCAGCCATAAGCAGGAAGCCAGGTCAGAGGTAGAGCAGCAGCTGGAACTAGAACTGGCATCCATATGGGATGCCAGCGCTGCAGGCGGAGGCTTAGCTTACTATGCCAGCTGCTGGCCCCACCTATGCTTTTGCGCATGCTGTTCTCACCACCTGGGCTGCACTTCCTCCCTCTCTGCCTCAGCTGGCTGCTGCAGTCTCTGTGCACGATAGCCAGCCGACTGGTGTGTTCCTTCTCCTGCTGGGAGAAGATGGCTTCATTGTAGTTTGGGGCGGGCCGGTTCCAGCTGGAGGATGAGTTTTGTTAACTTGATGAGTGTTTGGAGAGAATTTAAATTAGCTGTGGATATTTACAAACAGGAAGGTTCATACCAAAAGTCCAATTTTCAGCTACCTCAGAATATTGTGAAGACAAAAAAAAAAAAAAAAAAAAAAAAGGAGGGGGGAGGGGATTTGGCATTTGAGTTCCTGTGTCTACACTGGAGAGCCTCTACCTCTGCTCAGCTTCCTGCTAACACACCCTGGGAGGCAGCAGGCTGGGGGACGCCAATCACTGGGTCCCTGCCACCAATTCTAGGTTCCCGGCATCAGCCCAGCCCTGTCGCTGAGAGCATCTTGAGGTATGAATGAGTGGATGGGAGATCTCTGTTTGTCAGTCCCTTTCATTTCCAAGAAAATGAACAACAACAACAATGACAAAACAGACCTAGCTGCACCGGCTGGTGCTGCCACATGGTAGCCACTCAGTGAAGGCAGAACATGCCTTTCTCTCTACCCCGGGGGAATGGGCTTGCCAGTTGTGCCCCAGTCCCCACCACTCCCTCTTGTCTACAACACTGAAGATGAGGGTCAACTCCTGCTTACCACCTCATTTGCACTATTGCTTTCCATAAAGGAGAGGGGGGCATACGATGAGTCTTGTCCTTGTGTCCATCACTGACAGAGGACGTGGGGTTGCCTGAGAGAGTCCCTGTAGTCTTCACTCACTGGGTTACCTGTGGGATCCAGGACCAGCTGACTCTCCCCTGCATTTGCCTTTGGTCAGGTCCATCACCACAGTGCACATGTTGCAGGGGCACCCATTGTGACCTGAAGTCGAGTCAAAGCGCACAGCACCTACCTAACCTAGCCCACAGCAGCACAGTGCTATTTCCCCTCAGGATGGCAATGTTGATGGTGGGCTGTGGCTCCCACCACCACCTGGCATCACAAGAGAAGGAATGTGCCGTGTGTGTCGCCAGTCCGGGAAGAGATCCAGACTCCGAACTCAAAGTGTGGTTTGTTAGCGGATGTCTGTCACGTTTGCAGCAAAGTCAAGTCCAAAACTCGTGCGTTGAGCTGCGAGACCATCTGCACATGACATTCCTGCATCTCCTTGCCTGTTCGGCTTTCAGACAAGCAGTTCCTCCAGAGTATGCCTCAAGTTCATCATGTGCGCAACCATGTGCGGGCGCGTGGCATGAAGGTGGCGACACAAATGAACACACACAAGATGGTCTGCAGGAAGACGGCCGGGGGCCTGGGACAGTCACACGAGGGGAGACACTCAAAAGGCAGGATGAAACAAGAGGTGCCAGAGGAAGCTGGGGCTCAGGGCCACGGGACAGACGTTTCCATCAACCCCACACCCCACATCAATCCTAAGAGTGCACGCCCAAGAGCAATTTGGATCTGCAGACCCTCAGGCCCTGTCAAACACCTGCTGGCGTGGATCCTGAATCTTAGCAAGACTCCAGGCAGTCCCCACTGCTACACATGTGAGAAGTGATGACTCAAGAGATTGGGTCCGGGGTCTCCAGGACAGGTTCAGATTCTCTGACACTTGCTGGCTGCATGACCTGGGGCACGTTCTGTGACCTCTCCGGGCATAGATTTCCTTATCTGTATTACTGAATCAGCCATGCTCCTAGTGAGCTTTCATACACCCAGTGTGAAACTCCCACCTGCTTCCTGCCAAGCAGGCTCTGGCTGCACCTGCCAGAGCAAGTGGCCAGGCCTCCTTGTGCCCATTTTTTGCAACTTGAGGTATCAGCCTCCCAGGGCCCAGACTGGGATTCAGAGCTGGCTGGTTACTTACACCATCCGCCGTCCAGTAATTCCAGACCTTGACCTTGGCCAGCCCAAAATTGCACAGCTGCCTTGTGTTGCGGATGACAAACATGAGCTGGAGCGGTGGGTGGAAGGGGCAGATCCACGGGGAGGCATCTTGCGTGTTCTGAAAGGCCAACAAGAGAGGACAGTCAGCTCACCCCGAAACAGGAAAACAGCAGGGACTGCTGGGCTGGTGGAAACCAGGGGCGGGCCAGTGTGGGAAGCCAGGCCACCTTCGCTACCTAGTGCAGGAAAGGGACTTGGGTCTCACCCATCTGGACTGCACCTCGTAGCATGCTAAGGACCCTGTGCCCCGCCTCGCTGCACATGGCCCCCCTTTGATCTACCAGCCGGCGGGAACTGAGAAAGCAGCTGGCTTGATTTTTATCAACTTAATCAGCTTGCAGGAGCATGGTTGGGGGCGGGGAGAAACGCAGGGGCGAGGGGTGGGCAGAGGCTCCCCCTGCCCGACGCATACAACCCCACGCACACAACCCTGGTACTGTCTGATTAACCTGGCTGACACAGCCATTTGATTTACTTTTGTGAAATTTCGTTGGGTTTTCCAACATGGAAAAACAGAAAAGAAAGTAGCACAGGCCCTTGTCGGGATGGGCTCACAGCATTGAGCCTTGGGGTTTATTTTGCTCCCTTTCAGGGGGTTTCCAAGCCTGGGAGTTTCAGTCTGCAGTTTACACTCTGCCCTCCTGCCTTCCCCCAACCACCCAGGGTGAGTGGCAGCCAAGGCTACTGGTTGAAAACAGCAAGGGCAGAAGGGCAGCAGGCCTCCATGTTATTTTCGCTCCCACTGATCACAGTGAATGCCAGAAGCGCTTTGGAGAAAAGACAATGAGGGTGTCTTCTCAGCTTCAGTCACCTCCTCCCTTCTCTTTCTAGGTACCACGGGGCACCTTTCTGGGCTCCACGGGGACAAACCAATGGCGCCCTCTGTTCCTCCTGCCTGGGCATTTCAGCTACAGGATGATGCAGCCTGCAGGGTCACTCCTGACACAGTGACCATGACCTCCACCGGCCCTCAGCTCCTTGCAATGCCTGAGGTAAATGTCTGAGTCCCACAACGCCCTGTCTCCCCAAGGACCTCTCTTTAGGGAGTGGGCCCCTTGGGGAAGGGCTGGCCTGTGTGTTAGGGTTCATTCCAGAACCTCCGTGTTCATCACAGGTCCTTGCCATGCGAGAAAGGATGGTGAGAGCTTTGGAGGATGAAGAAACGATGGAATGAGTGGGTGGACAAAATGCACCTCCTGGCAGCTGTCCTCTTACTTCTTTTCTGCGTCTTTCTGAGAGACAGAGCGAAGAGGAGAGAGGGTGAGAGTGAGCTCAAGCTCTCCCGTACATGGTTCACTTCCCAGATGCCTGGAGGAGCCAGGGTTGGGCCAGATGTAAGCCAGGAGCCAGGAATCCAATCCAGGGCTCCTATTTGGATGGCAGGGATCCAGGCACCAGAGCCATTGGCAGCCAACTCTGGCTGCGTGGGAGCCAGTGGGAGCCAGATGCTGGAACGGAGCGGGGAGCTGGGACCAAAACCCAGGCAGGAGCTCTGATCTGCTGGAGGCATTTCAGGCAGCGGCTTCACTTGCTGTCCCAAACGCCCATCCTGGTCTTCTCATGACAACCAGCAATTGCCAGGTATGTAAAAGCATTTTGTCTGACTTAGGAGTTTTTCTTGTTAAACACAAATCTATTACTAACACTTACCAGGAGGGAAGTTCTCCCCAAGAGCCAGCTTTCTGGCTTTTCCAGGCACTCGGGAGCCCACAGTGGCTCAAGGTGCCTTGGAGCCGGTGTGTCACCCCTCGAGGGCAGATGCTTGCTAGTACCCTATAGTCTCCACCACTCCCTACTGTCTTACTTTTTCTCCACACGTGCCCCATTTGGCCCCTGCTTGGGGACCCGTAGCAGGTCCCATCTGGGGCCAACGAGCACCCCTTGAGTGTCTGCCACGGGTTGAGTAGCAGGAGCCTCATGCAGCATCTGAGAACATCAGAACCAGCTCCCG
Organism: Ochotona princeps; assembly: GCF_030435755.1. Classification (NCBI taxonomy): domain Eukaryota; kingdom Metazoa; phylum Chordata; class Mammalia; order Lagomorpha; family Ochotonidae; genus Ochotona; species Ochotona princeps. The sequence goes on along the minus strand of NC_080855.1, from coordinate 23,824,874 downwards.
CGCCTGTGAGTGGACGGACCCAGGGCAAGGGGATGGGAGGCCCAGGCTCCAGCTGCCAGGGAGGACAAAGGAGGCCTGTTGTGACCACCAATGGCGCCTTTCAGGAGGGAAGAGGTGGCTTTTGTCAAGGGAGGAGAGACGAGTTCAAGGGGTTCTGATTTGTTCCGGCGGGGCTCTCAAGCCTCGGGCTCCCGCGGGAACTTGGAGTGCTCTGGGCAGCTGCCAGGATGGGGAGGAGAGAGCACAGTGGCCGACGCAGGCCTGTGGCTCCCTTTCCCCCTTCCTAGCTGCACTGGGGCCGCACACAGGTCACCATGGCTGCTTGACAAAGGCAGAGAGGAAAGCCTGGTCCTTTGACACAGGCGAAGCGGCTGTCTCTAAATTCCCTTCCCATCACTGTCAGTGGGGGCCGAGGGGCAGCGAGAGTGGGGTGATGGTTGTGCGGATAGTGGGGAGTCCACATCAGAATCATGGAGTTCAAAATTGCAGGGCATTAACCTGTGCCAGGCTTGAGGCCTCATAAGCAGCCAGGCCTTCTGATGTTTTCTTTCGCAAAGAGACATCAGAGGGCAAAGCCCCAGGTGCCAGGCCAGCAGAGCGTCTTGAGGTGCCCTCCCCTCAACTCTGCAGGTAGTTAATACCCTCTCTGAATTAGGAGGTGGGCAGGGGTTGGCTCAAGGTTGCCCAAGATGGCGGAGTGAGTCTTCATTCATGAATTCATTCTGGTTCCATTTGTATTTCCCCAGGAGCAGACCCTGGGGCCAGCATTCAGAGGTGAGTGGTTTATTTGGACAGCAGGATAGGCAGCTGAGTGGAGAAGCCAGATGTTGGAAAGGCAGTTCACGACACGTGTGTGGAGAGGTCAGCCGCTCCGGTGGGCAGTGAGACTCAGGCCCACGGGGTTCAGGAGCAAGTCCACTGTGGTCCAAGGGAGCCATGGGTGTTAATATTCTCAGTCCCCATCCTGAGGACTGCTCCTGGGGTTCTGCCCACCCATCATTGCTCTTCCCCATCCCCCTGGTGTGGGCTGTTGCACGCAAGGCAAGATGGGTCCTGTGGACCAGCCCAGAAGTTCCCAGGAGAGGAAAGGGAGTACTAGGGGCGAGGAAGCCCAGGGGCTTGACTATTTGTCCCCAGTGTCATCAGTGGATTACCATCATGATCTTCACTGTCACCAATCTCTTTTTCCAAATGCTTCACCACCCCCATGAAGACCATGTCTCCGTGAGTGGTCACTCTCCGCTCCGAGTCCTGCCAATCTATCTCCGGATTTGCCAATCCTGGACATCACTTATCAATGGGATCATCCCACCTTGGACAGCGTCCTGCATCTGACTGCTTTCGCTCTGCATCATGCATTGCAGACTCATCCAAGTTGTAACATGCTTCACCGCTTCGCTCCTTTGTTATGGCTGGATACCATCTCATCGCATGGGCATACCTCATTTTATTCATCCATTCAATAGATGGTGGACATGAGGGTTGTTTACATCTTGTGGCTGTTGGGAAGGCTACCATGAGCACTCAAGTTCAAGCTTTTCAAATCCATATCCATGCTGTCATTCCTCTTGGGTGGAGATCTGGGTGCGGAACTGTTACGAACATAAAGGTAACGCCACAGTACACGTTTGTAGGGAACTTCCCAAGTGTGTTCCATGGTGGCTGTATCTTTAAACTTCTACGTATCCGGTAGCAGGGCGTGAGGATTCCGATCTCTCCGTATGTTCCCTAACACCTGTTCTTTCCTATTTTCTTTCTTTTTTGCAAAGGTTGATGGCCCTCATTGTGGGAGTTAAGTACAATATGGATGTGCATTTCCCTCATGATGAATACTGTTGAACATCTTTGCATGCGCTTGTTGGCATTAACTCATCTTCTTAGAGAAATGTCTACCAGAAGTCATTGAGCTGCATTTTAATTTCATGCATTGCTTTTTGCTATTGTTGAATTTAAGAGTCAATTATGTATTCTGGATACTAGACTTATCCGACATATTATTTGTCAATATTTAATTCTCTCAGTTTGTAGTTCTCGTTTTACCTTCTTGGTAGCACATTTGAAGCAAGAAAAGTCTTACATTTCTATTTATTTCTATTTTTAATACTTATTTTTATTGGGAAGGCAGATTTACAGAGAGAAGGAGAGACAGAGAGCGAAAAATCTTCCATCCATTGGTTTGTTCCCCAAATGGCCACAATGATCGGAGATGAACCAATCGAAAGCCAGGAACCACAAGCTTCTTCAAGGTCCCGTATGTGGGTGCAGGGTCCCAAGGCTTTGGGCCGTCCTCCACTGCTTTCCCAGGCCACAAGCAGGGAGTTGGATGAAAAGTGGAGCAGCCAGGATATGAGCGAGCTGAGCCATCGTGTTGGCCCCCTTACATTTCAATTTATCAAAGCTTTCCTTTTTGTTGCATGTGCTTTGGATGTCACATTTGATGGCCTCCACTGACAAGCTGAAGACTCTGAAGATTTTTATCTACATGGTCCTACAAGAGGCTTTATAATTCTAGTTCTTATAGTTCAAAGTAGGAGCATAACTTCATTTCTTTGGTTGTGGAAATGTATTTATCCCAGTACCACATGCTGAAAAGCTCATGGTCTTGACACTGTTGTCAGATTCAACTGTAGATGCAGGAGCTCGGTCCTGAATTCTAGGATCAGTTACTTGATCCACCCGAGTATCTATGCCAAAACCATGCAATTTTGATGACTGTAGTTTGGTAGTATGTTTTGAGAATTAAGCAGTAAGAGTTCTTCAATTCTATTCTTCCTTTTCCTGACTTAAAAAAAAGAGGAGTTGGAGATTTGATAGGATGAGATGAATATGTAGATCAGTTTGGGGACCCCACGAACACAGACATCACTGCATACCTTTGGGTCTTCTTTAATTTCTGTTGACAATACTCTGCACTTTTCAGGATTTATATGTGATACTTCTTTAATGAAATGTATTCCTATTTTATTTCTTTCAATAACTATTACGAAAGGAATTGCTCCCTAATTTTCTTTTTAGAGGTTATTACTAGAGTATAGAGATACAATTAATTTTTATATGTTGATTTCTTATCTTGTAACCTTGAGGAATTCAATTTCAATTTCACTGAGGTATTTTTATTTCTTTATTTTGTGGATACTTCAGGATTTTCTATATATTCATATTAACTGCGAATGCAGTTTTACATCTTTTGTAACTTGTTATATTCTTGTTTAACCGCCCACGGTAGAATTTCAGGTCCACTGTTACAGAGCAGGAATGGTCGCAGGCCTTCTGGTCTCATTCCTGATGATTCCGGGAGGATGTTCAGTCTTTCACCAACAGAGCATGATGTCAGCTGTGGGGCTTCAGACATGTCCTTCATGAAAGGTGGAGGTTGAGGCTGAGGATGCCCTCGGCTCTCCTCTCCCCTTTCCTCCCTTCCCCCCTTGCCCTCTCCTCCTCACCTCTCCTCTCTTCTGTTTCTTAATGTCTTCTCCTTCTAAGTCACGAAAGATTGTCTACACTTACAGGGTATCATGTGGTTACTTCTTTGTCGTATTAATGTGCTGTATGCAGTACACTCTTTGATGTTGTACCAACTCTACACTATTGGTACAAATTCTGCTTGGCCTTGAAGTGCAATTCTTCTTATGAACTGCCAGAATTGATTTGTTAGTGCTTTGTTCGGAGTGTTTACAACGAATCTCATAAGATACTGGTTTGCAGTTGCCTTTCTTGCAATGTCTTTGGTTTTGAGATCAAGGTGATACTTTGGGCTCACAGAAAAGTGCAGCCTCATTTTAGAAGAGTTTACAAAGGACTGGTGCAGTGCTAATTCTTTTTTTTTTTTTAAAGATTTTATTATTATTGGAAAGCCGGATATACAGAGAGGAGGAGAGACGGAGAGGAAGATCCTCCATCCGATGTTTCACTCCCCAAGTGAGCCGCAACTGGCCGGTGCACGCCGATCCGATGCCGGGAACCAGGAACCTCTTCCGGGTCTCCCACGCGGGTGCAGGGTCCCAAAGCATTGGGCCGTCCTAGACTGCTTTCCCAGGCCACAAGCAGGGAGCTGGATGGGAAGTGGAGCTGCCGGGACCAGAACCGGCGCCCATATGGGATCCCGGCGCGTTCAAGGCGAGGACTTTAGCCGCTAGGCCACGCTGCCGGGCCCCCGCTAATTCTTTTTTAAAAAATATTTTATTTACTTTAAAGTCAGAATGACATGGAGAGATATCTGTCATTCTCTGTTCATGTCTCTTGTGTAATAGACAAGGCTGAGCCAGGCTGAAGCCAGGAGTCAGGAACTCCTTCCTGGTCTCCCACATGAGTGGCAGAGACCCAAGAATTTGTGCCATCATCCACTGCCTTCCCAGGCACACAAGCAGGAAGAAAGCTTGATTGGAAATACAACAGCTGGGACTTGAACCAGGATTCAATAGGGATTACCTGTGTCCCAAGCATCAGCTTAGCCCACAGAATCATGTCGGCCCTGACTGGAGTTAATTCCTTAAATCTCTGATAGAACTCACCAGTGAAGCCATCTGGTCCTGGCGCTGTCTTTGTGGGCAGCGTTTCTGATGACGAACAGTCTCTTCATTTGCTGTAGGTTTATTCTGACTTTCTACTTCTTCTTGAGTCAGTTTTGGTCATTTGTACCTTTCTGGGAGTCTTTCTGTTTTGCCTAGATTATCTAGTTTGTTGAAATACACGTATCATAATAGTCTCTGATCATTCTTTTTATTTCTATAATGTCAGTAGTAGCATCCTGATTTATGCAGTTGAAATTTTTTTCTTCTTAACTAAAGATTTGTCAATTTTGCTGATCCTTCAACAATTAACTTCACTTTTACTGATTTTATTATTTGGACTACTTTCACAATTTCCTGGGGATCTATAATTATTTCCAAAGAGACAGTAAAAAAAAATGGCATGAATGTGGCATTCCTGTATGTCCTGGGGATATAACAGGAACAGGACAAAGAAAATCTTACACTCTCAGCAGAGAAAACTTGTGAACATGTGTTCTGATGAAAATGAGAAATGACAGCCTACATTGACCACAGGGGAGGGGACTGGACGCTTCCAGGGGTCAGAGAAGGCCGTGCGGAGAAAGTGGGATCTGGGCTGAGGTCTGAAGGTCAAGATGACACTTGGAAACCTGGAAGAAAGACCTTCTAGAGAGGTGGTAATGAACTTGGCAGGTCAGAGGAGCAGAAGGCAGGCCCGTGGCTGCTGGAGCCCTGCTGTGGCTGCTGGAGCCCCATGTGCCAGGCGGCGGCGGTCAGAGGAGTGCAGAGAGGAAGGAGCAGGCCTGCTCACAGAAGGGGCACCTGGTCTCGCACTCCTCCGTGCCACGGGAAGCTTTGGCAGGGCTTTTCAGGAGCGGGGAGCAGGACAATCTGACATCACTAAAAGGTCACCTTGGATACAACCAGGAAAGTGCAGTGGGTAGCATGAGAAGAAGAAGAGAATAAAAAACGAGAGTGTTTACTAATCCACATGAGAGGGAACCCGAGGCGACTAGACTTGAGTCGGCCACAGAAGCAGAGAGAAGGGATCAGATTCAGACTCCATTTGGGAGGATGGCAGGGAGAGCGTCCTACGTACACTCGGTCCCAGCACAGAAAAGCTTGTGCAACACAAATTTGTTAACTTTTTCTTTGGACATAATTTTCTATGATGTCTAAAACGGTTGTTTGGGGGGGCAGCTGAGCAGACAGTGAGTTGCTGAGGTTAAGACCCCTGCAGGAGGAAGACGCACGTGGGTGGTGGGCAATGGGACTCCAACTCCGGTTTTAGATCTGTGAGGGCTGGGCAGTCAGGCAAGGGGCTCCAAGGAGAGGCGGGGCTGGGTCAGCTTGGGCTGCGGGGTGGGGGTGGGCCTGGAAGGAGGAAGGTTTGCATAAGCACACAAACACCTGCTCTTCTGCACCCAGCCTCCACTCCCAGGTGACTTAGCTCAGCTGTCCGATGGGCCCCGGCAGCCACGGCTGCACCGCTGGGGTTTTAGGTCATGGGATTGGGGTTCCTCGGGGATAAAATGGGGATGAACCGTGCCAGTGGATCTGGAAGGTTTTGATGGGTTCTGTGTCCTGGGAGCCCCAGGCCGGGAACACAGGGAGAATGCAGACAGGCCCGGAGGCCCATCAGCCCAGGATGACAGCTGCTCAGGTCCTAGCCTCAGCCTTAGCTTTCTGCACAGGTCACGTAGGTGTGCAGCCCAGGGGCAACCCTCCGGGGGGTTACAGACTCCAATTGGGAGGCAAAGAAGGGCTGTGCAAGCCACAGCAGCCAAACTGCAATCCAATGACCCAATAGGGCCTGTGTCGCTCAAGGGTGGGACAGTCCTGGGGCTGCTGAACTGGAAGCTGGCTGTGTCCCTTCTCCCCCGCCCCCACCGAGTCCGAGCCTGGGTACAGATGTTTCTCAGTTGCTTCCCGTTTCCCATGGGCCTGTCCTCTCCTAACCCTCAGGGATGTGTTCAGGATGAATTTCCTCCCGCACTGCCCGTCCGGGGAGTCTAGAACTGGCATCCAGGGGCCGGGCCCTCTGGGGGCCAGGCTGGGCCAGGATTGTTCCTCTTTGGGAACTGAGTAGCAGGAGGACAAATTGACCAAGCAAGCAACCAACGAATCAACCAACAAACCAATTAACCAACCAGCCAACCAACCAACCAAGAAGCAGACTCTGTCCCCTCTCCAACAAAGATTCCTGGACATCATCTATGAACTCCAACACACCCGCAAGGCCTGTCCTTTTCTGGGCTGTGCCACAAACACTTGAAACACCTCACCTTCTTTCTTCTCTTCCCCACTCCCTCCCGCCATATGTCAGGTGCCAAACAAAGGGAGCCGGGTTCCGAGCCCCTGCAATCTCACAGGAGTCTAAGAGCTGTGGCAAATGTTCTACCTTTGTCTACCAAGCATCCACAGAATCAAGACCAGAACCTGGCTCACCAGCACTGGGCAGGGGGTTCACAGACTTCTCTCATTTCTTCTACTTTATAATGCAGTGAGGAATATGTCCTCCTTAACGGAATGTTCTATCTCCTGTGGAGCCCCGAGGAAGTGCTGGGCATGATGCGGAACTCTTGATGTTCACATTTGAGCCATACGTGTTGTAAGGATCACTTTTTTTCTCCCGTGGGGTGTCCATTATACAGATGCAGAAGCTACAGTAGAAGTCAGGTGAGCTGCTGGGGTCTGAAAGCTGTGTGTGCTCAAACTTTGGACCCCGGTTCTTCTGCAGCCCACACAGTGAGGTCTGAAGCAGCTCTCTATACACCCTGTCTGCTTCAGTGCCTGAACAGGTGTATTCTTGGTAAAATAAATAACAATAACAATAATAATAAACCTTTGCTCTCTGGAATAGACAATACATGGACGTGGCAGGAAACAGCACCCGAAAAACAGACTTCCCGTTGCCCTGAGCCCCAGCCACCAGCCCTGGGCCTGGAGGTACTGCAGTTCCCAGTTCCCTAGGATGCTCCTGAAGATCGTTACGAGCGACCCTGAAGGACTGTCCAGCACACACCACCTGTGTCCTGTTCTGCAAGTGGCGGGCAAGGCAAATGTCCAGATCTTTAAAAACATCAGATAACTTAAAGGAAAAGGTCTATGCTGCGGGAGGCAGGAGTCTGAGATGGTGTGGCCCACGCTGCAGGATGACTATGAACTTGGCCTGTGTGAACTAGCTTCCCCAGGAAAGCCACATAGAACAGAGATCTCTGGGAGAGAGCGTGGGGATGGGAGGCTGGGAGGGAGGCCTGGGGGCCATGGGCTCCCCGCCAGCTGTCCTAAGGAATGGCTAGGGAGGCTTGCCATACACTTCTCCGCGCTGCGACCCCAGCGAGCCCGTGCGTGTACCACTCACAGCCAGGTTCCTGTTGACGAGGTTGCCCAGCTCCCCCGGCGTGCCCATGTGACGGATGTCCACATCGTGAGGCGACACATACAGCTTTGTGTTGCTCTGGTCGAAGAACTCCACCTCGGTGAGACCCACCCACAGCGCGCTGCCCCAGTTGGACAGGATCTCCATGGTCACATGCACAGTGTCTCTGATCTCCACTCTCCTGCCACACTGGTCCTTAAAGGAGAGGAACAGCAGAGCAAAGGGTGAAAACACAGCAGGTTCGACATTAGCTCACCACTGGGGGATGCTGGGGAACGGCCCGAGATAGCAACCTGACAGCTCAGGGCTCGGTTTCTCCAGCTACACCGGGAGGGGCAGAGTGGCACTCTGTGCTTATCAGGAATTATGAACCGATTTCGTATTTCATACAGTTCTTGGACACCCTGGCACTCAGCAAGTTTTCTGCTGAAGAGTTTGCCAATAAAAAATGTTTACAAAGCATCAAGTTTTACCTGGCCATGAACTTCCCACTGCCCCTTGGTGATGTCCTGAGGCAAGCCTTCACTGCTGCCCAGTTGGGTTGAGTTGTATGCCCCCAAATTTATCTGGAAAAACCCCAACCCGGTATGGGGCTGGCACTGTGCTATAGAAGGCTAAGTCTCCATTTGCACCATCGGCATCCCATATGGACACAGCAGTCCCAGCTGCTCCACTTCCCATCCAACTCCCTGCTTGTGGCCTGGGAAAACAGCAGAGGATGGCTGAAGTCCTTGGATCCCCTCTCACATATGGAAAACCCAGAGAAAGCTCCTGGCTCCTGGCTTCGAATCGGCTCAGCTTTGGCTATTATGGCCATTAGGAAAGTGAATCAATGGATGGAAGAACTCTGTCTCTCCTCTCTGTCAAATGTGCCTTTCAAATAAAAATAAATCTTAATCCAAAGTCTCACAATGTGACTGTTACTTGGAGACAAAGCTTTAAGAGAGGTGATTCAATTAAAATGAATTGTCAGGGGTGGGCCCTCATCTAATCTGATGGGTGCCCTTACAAGACACCATTTGCACATGGTGGACCCGTCACTGATGTGCATTAGGGGCAGGTGTCTGCCTTAGCAGCTAAGATGCCATTAGGGATGCAAGTACTTTGGAACTCCTGGGTTCGAGTCCTGTCTCTGCTGCCTCCTCCTCCAGCTTCTTGCTGATGTGTGCCTAGAGAAGCATCAGGCGATGGTGTAAGTAGCTAGGTTCCTGCTGCCAGTGTGGCAAGGCCTGGACTGAGTTCCATGCTTTTCAGTTTTGGTCTAGTCCAACCTGGGGGACTGTGGACTGTGGGCAGTTGGAAGGAGCACCAGTGGATGGAAGTGGTTTTTTTTTTTTTTTTTTTGGTCTCTTTGCTTCTCAAATCACTGAAAGTTAAACAAATAACCAGTAAGATCATTTGAGGCTACAGTGAGAACATTGCCAAGAACAAGAACAAGCCAAGGAGGGCAGCCTCAGAAGGAGAGCAACCCAGCCAACACCTTGACCTTAGTCTTGGGGAAAACAGACGCTGGTGTTGGTGTGTGGCAAGGGCCCACTGCCTTGGATGGGTCTCTCTGCATCTTCAGCCTGACTAGGGAAGATGGGATTGACATTGCTCCTGTGAAGGCCCCTCACTACGCACGTTAAGCAAGGGCTGAGCCCCGGACCTGCCTGAGCAGTTTCAGTGTCTGGTTCTTTCTGTTTCTCTTCTTAGCTGATTTGAATGCCCACTGCCTTCCCAGGCAGGCTGTGTGGCCGGAGGGTACATGAAGGCCACTGACAAGTGGCAGCCATGCCAAATGGCTTCTGAGGGCTTCCAGGGCCTGGGTGCAGTATGCTGGTTGCCATGGATCAGTCACTCATAAAATGGTGCCTGTCCGGTGTGCACCTGCCCTGTTAATTAGCCCTGGTAATCTGCAATGGTTCTGTGAGCATGGGAGCCAGGCAAATGCAGAGTGACTGCTCCCCACTTATTTTTGTAATTAATAGCCAGTGAGACGTGCTATCGCTCTCAGCGTGTATGTGAGCGCGCACACGAGCCTCAAACAGCACATGATGGGGATGGAGAGGGGCCAGCTAGGTCAGCTCAGCACTCCCAGAAAGAATGCGGTGCGAGATGAAGTTTGGACAAACTTGCCTGGCAGAATCCATAGCTTTCTTTCTCCTTGTCACCCTTCTGTGGCTGCACAGGGTCTTAGCCATGTCCTCTGCTGATCTGGGCCCGAGTCCCAGGCAGGCCAGCTGGTGACACACCTACACCTGCCTGAGTGACTTTTGGGGGAATGGGAGGGTCCATGAGTTTGTGCTTGCAGGCACGCTCCAGGGCCCGGGTGAGTAGTCTGGGAGGTGCAGGTAGCAGACAGGTCAAAGGTCAGGAGGGCTGCCCTGCAAGGGGTGCTGTGGGATCTGCTGCAGCTTAATGTCATGATTTGTGACAGGACTGCCTCCTGCTTTCTATACTGCCTGAGTGCCTCAGGTCCCTCCTGGGAGTCTGAAAGCAATGTAGGGTGGGAAGCTCTTGGTATTTGCCCTCCCCTTCCTCCTCAAGACCACCTGAATCCTCTGTGGGAAAGCCCCTCCTCCTGTGTTCTCACCATGACACACAGGGACACCAATCTCTTCCCACCCTGAGAAGGAGCCTGGTTGGCACAGGGCATCCTGTGGGTACATCCCCGGGCTACCAGAAGGGCACAGCTTAGTGATGGGCATACCTCCTGGTCAGGTCCCAGTCTCAGCTTTGTGTGGGTGGGAGCCACACATCTGGAATCGGGGGTGGGGGGCGGTCTAAGAGTCTCAGAGCAAAGGCTCCTTCCACTCACTATTAGGCCCCCGAGGAGCCAGCAGAACTGAGACTGGCACAGTGGGGCACGGAGCTCTGGGGTGCAGCTGATGCAGTGGGGACAGGGCTGGAGATGTCTCGTGCGAGCTGCCAGATCCAGTCCCATCTGGAGGACTGGCAGTGATGCACGCTTATCATTTGTCTTCTCTTTGTTGCCCAAGTCACTTGGCCCTGCATGTTCTGTCTCCTGTGATGCAAAGAGCCAGAAACAATCCAGGCTCTTTTTTCACGGGGCTAGAGCTGCACCACACTCAAGACTCTCCATGGTTGAGCGAGCAACACGTGCCAGTTGCGTGAGAACAAAGCTTTGACTTCAGACACTGTCGCCAGCTCCTCCCTGGCCGGAGCCAGACAGACCCTCCCTGCCTCACCCTCATGGAGTCAGGTGGAGGTATGGATGACCCCTCCCGTTGGACGCTCACAGACTCTAAGCAACAACAGGGTAGGGAACTCGCTTCAAGGTCACATGAGCTCCATGCCCATAGCTTTGACTTGGCCTAGCCCTTGGTTGTTGCAGGCATCTAGGGAGTGATTCAGTGGACAGAAGATCGCTGTTCCTCTCTCTTTCTGTCACCTGGCCTTTCAAATAAATACGTCTCAGAAGAAGGAAGAGAGAGAGAGCCTAGTCATGGTACCACCTGGCCATCACTGCCTGCCTTTTATAGTGGGCGGCCCGCCTCGTCAACACTCGGCTGTGTCGTTGCACAGCAGATACAATCACATTGGACTTGATGAAGACTGACGCTGCCTTCTACACTGAACTTCACATTCTTCATATTTCTTATCTGCGTAATCTTCACGATGACAGCCTCGCCGCCTTTTATACCACTGCATTGTGCTGACATCTCATACTTTGCCCATTAACTGCATTATTACGAGGCATTTAGGTTCCTTCTAATTTTTTTTCTCCCGTCCCTCATTTCAAACCCCTATTTTCTAATAATTCTGCAGCAGGCATCATTGAGCCCATAGCTTTTTATTTCTGCCAAGTGATTTCCCTGGGATAAGAAAGCCATGGGGGCACGGGTGGGTGAGGGGGTAGGGGGTTAGTGGTGGCTGGGCTGGAAGCCTTAAGTATTTCCATTCACAAGCCCTTCATCTGTTTACACTGCCACCAGCAAGGTGCAGCAGCGGCCACAGCTCTGCTGTAACCTTGCCAGTGCTCAAGGTTATCATCAGAAATCATTTGTTAACTTTGATTCCAAGCGGGACATTGGGGCTGTTTTACTTTGCATTTCTTGATGACTAGCACTGCTGGGCCTTTCCCGATGGGCTTCTATTTATATTTCTCTCCAGAAATTTCTGGCCCACATCTTTCTGTCCCAGCTTCCAGTGCTCTAGATGTGTCTGGTCTGCGTGCTAAGCGAGAGGCGGAACTGGAGACACAGGCAGAAATATGCTAAGCTAACGACTGTGGGGGCCATCCCGCTAAGCAGAGGTGGGTGTTAGTGGGCCACTCCTGGCTCTCAGGCAAGACCTGGAATATGCCTGAAAAAAAAAAAAAAAACCACATAAATCAAGGCTCTCACCTCTGGGTCTAGTACTTGTTCCTGGGTCAGTGATGCCGCCACCTCACTGAAATGCGCAGGGTCAGTTTCCATGGCCTGCAGTGCTTCCGGAAGCTTCTGTTGTTGTCTGAAATGGGATTTTGGTTTAGCAAGCAGGCAGTAACAAATGATAAACAAAAGACAAGGCTGCCCATCAAAGGGCTCCCTGTTGGTTTTTCCACCTCCAGAGAGAAGCAACAGTGTGAGAAGGAAGATTGCACCCTGCCTTTGGTTCAAAGGGACAAGCAGGCATACAGGCGGGAGGGTCTGCTTGTCCCTTTGTCGACAGCTGGACAATTAGCGATGAAATCAGAGCCCAGCTGGAGAGGAACTGCTGGGGGCCACACAGCCAGCTGACCTCGGAGAGCCCACTGAGCAGAGGTTGGCTGTAGTGTGGCCTGAAAGACAAATGCAGCCCCTGGCCTGCTTTCAACTATGTATTGATTTGGATTTCTTACAAAGGCAGAGAGAGAGACACACACACACACACACACACACACACACACAGAGAGAGAGAGAGAGAGAGAGAGAGAGAGAGAGAGAGAGAGAGAGAGAAAGAGAGAGAGAGAGAGAGAGATGCAGGGTGGGAGCATCAGAGAACTGTTGATTCATTTCCCAAATGTCCGTAAGAGCTGCAGCTGGGCCAGGCAGAGTCAAGCACTCAGAAATCCATGGGGTCTCCTAAGTGCTTGGGCAGTGACTCAAGTGCTTGCTACCTCCGGGGAGGAGGGCACACATCAAGCAGGAAGCTGGAGTAAGAAACGGAGGTGGGATTTGAACCCTATCCCTCTGATAAGGGATGTGTGCGTCGTGAGCAGAATATGAAGTGACTACTCAGCCAAATGTCTACCTCTTTCTGCAGGACCTTTGAACCAAAGGTGGACTTTCTGCTTTTTAACTGTTGTTAGGACAAACAGGTGCAAAGCAAAAATTACTGCAAAGCTGTTAAGTCTTTGCTACCTGGTCTTTTCTAGCAACAGTTTGCTGCCCACTGGCCTCTAGATCTGCTGTGCTTATCTCATTTCCAAGCAAGCATAGGGGCACTGCAAACCAAGGAGGGTGCACCTCTGCTGGTCACAGGCTCCCTTCCCATGGGCCTGCCCAAAGCCCAAGAACTGCAGAGCCTGAGGCCGTTATCAGATAGCATCTAGCCCAGGTCTTCCAGGTGCAGGGCAGACTATGCATGTTCTCACTGAAGGCACTCACTTGGGAGAGGGGCCAGCCCTGCAGGGCACACATCTCAGCTGGGCAACCCCTCCTTTTTACAATGTGGGAAAGCTCTGTCCCTTTCTGGGCTGACGCAGCTCCAGGTGTGATGTGTGTGCAGGCAGGATTGGGGATGCATTCGCCTCTCAGTTAGGCATACTGCACAGTCCCTACAGCACACAGCTCTCTGTACCGGTGGCCCTGGATGTAGGTGTGTGCACCAAGGCACAGTGGGAGACTCTAGGCTAGAGCTGGTTCAGCTGCTCAAGATGAATTTTTGCCTCTGGACCAGAGGGAAGCTTTGATTTTGATGGTAAAACTTGACCAGTGCAATGACTGATGCTGTATGCGCAGGGAATGGGTGCGGAGCCTGAAGGGCTGTTCACAGAGTCAGAGCTGTGAAGGGAACTGCTGCACGCCCCCTGCCCCTTTGCCACCCCAGCCTGCTGGGGAATAAATCCACCCTGGGCTGCTTGTGGGGGGCTGTCAGTGGAAAACTCATGAAGGAAGAACTGAGACCCGAACAGAATAATCCAAGAGCCAATTTGCCAGAAAGAAATCGAGCAAATTTTGTGCTTGAGGGCTAAAAAGAGATGAGGGAGGGAGGGAGGGATAAGTGAGGGAGGAGGAGGAGAGAGAGAATGAGCAAGCATAGTATAAAGGAACAGTTTAGAATGGTCTGGGGGCTCACAGCAAAAGCAGCAAGAACCCCAAGTTAGGAAGCACCTCCTGGTAGCTGTGCAGGGACTCCGGCTTGGACTGTGAGTTTGCTTGGGTGAGTACCTGCTTCCCAGCTCGTCAGTTCTGTCGAGGGCTTGCTTGGTGCCTTGGGTTCCCTCTGCTGCCCTGGGTGGGCCTGGTGAGCAGGACCTGGGCACACTGGGGAGGTGCTGGGGAAGAAAATGCTTTTTAAACAGAAGTCCAAGGTGACACTTCCCAGCCCTCAGGCCCTCTGTGGGCATGGCACAGCAAGGAAGGCAAACAAGGAGAGGCAAGAAATTCCAGGTTCCCGTGGTTCTGAGAGGCCCTGGGAGAGAGTCTGCCTTGGCACCCTCTTGTAGAATCTTTCTCTTCCCCAAATTTTTCAGTGCTGCCACGCGTCCCTGTTCTAGAAGCTACCAAGTGTCCAGATCCCATGGAGCGTCCCAGGAACACCACTGGGCCCTTCCAGGCTTTTCCTGCCAGGTCCTTTCTGATTCTGCTTCCCTGGACATTGGCTCTGGGGAAGTGTCCACTGGCTGTCTGCCGATAACATCACACACTTGGAAGCTCTGTGGGGCAGGGCTCGAGCCACCCAGAAACCCAGGGCCATGACTGGCCTGTGTGGCATGGGGTCAGAAAGCATGGTTGGTGACAGTGTCCTAAGGACAAGTAAGGCCAATGCTGCCCTAACCACTTCCCTACCCACCTCTGGCACTCGCTCCTCCTTCCGCTTCCTCTTGCTCCTCTCCTCCTACTTCCCTTCCCATGCATAGGTCTACTTTCTGTCCTCTGATTATGCTAGGCTCATTCCCACCTCAAAGCTTTCTTACAGTACCTTCCACCTGGAATACTGTTCCTTGCAGCTGATGCCTTCTTATAGGCAGGGCTCAGCTCAAATAATGGGATGTGCTTCTTATGGGATGTGGGTCTCCCAAGCAGCAGCTTAACTTGCAGCATCACACTTGCCTGGGTACCCCATCTCAAGCCTTGTCACTCTCTAACTCATCAGCAGCTGCAGTTGAGACCATGGCTTGGCATACCCCTGCTTATTTCTGGCTTCATTTTCCGCTGTATATAGGTTCTAGCAGGCCCCTGGTTATCTGCCTCAGCCGCCTCTGTATCTTGGCCACAAGATACAGACCCGAAGACAGGTGAACACCCATGGTTCTTAGCATTTTACTAATTCTCGTCTGCATTTGCTGAGCTGTGTCTAGCTGACCTTGAACAATACAGACATAATTGACTTTTTCATGCCACTAAGCTCCGCTTTTGCATTGTTTTGCCAGCCAACAGAAACCTAACGAGGGATTTGAGTCAGCAGGACTGTGTGACTCCTTGAACTTGCAATCCTGCGCAAGCCACTCCCAGCCTCAGGGCCCTCATCTATGAAACGGGCAGGATGACACCAAGGCTCTGGATACACAGGGAGGACCTGCTAGGACTGTGTGGGGGCTTGGGAGCTCTCAACAGACTGTGTTCAGGCATGTAGGCTGGGCGTGGGTCTTAGCTCTCCACTAACCTCATGGCTCTCCTCTTCCTCTTCCTTCTTCAGCAGGCGGGCCCATGGTTTTGTCAACGGTCCTTCGGCAGCCTGGGAAGATGCAATCACATGACGTGAGGTCACAAGAGAGCAATCCACTGTATAGTCAAGGGTACATGGAGGGACAGGGATATTCCCAAGGGCATTTAGGCAGGAGCGTCACCTGCAGAGTTCAGTGCCCTGAGAGCAAGCCTGGTGACAGTGGTTGGCATGGAAGCAGATCTTGCCCTGCAGGTGGGCAGACAGACTTCAAAGACTACCTCCAAAGACATGGCCTGAGCTGGTCACCTAGCTCCTTTGAATGCCTGTGGCCACAGTTCCAACCAGGCCTGCACATTTAGGGGCTCCTGTGAGCGCTGAAGGGTTCAAACTATGGACACGGTTTCCAACAGGGGAGTCAAGCTCATGCTTCTGCAGTAAGATATGTGTGCCGAGGCCTCCAGCTTCCTGATGCACTGGCCCCACCCACTGTTTATTCTCCAGCTGGCTGCTCAAAGCCCAAAGTAGCAGGTGCAAAGCCAAATGCCTTACAGGGACAGGCAAGTCCCTGGAACAAGTTAGGCGAGCCAGGGACAGGGCAACAAAGCAGCCAGATCTTGCTGCTCATTCTCCTCTGTCCCTGGTCTCAAGGATCCAGGGTTTGCAAGGGAATCGGACAAAGCCAGAGACAGTAGCAGCCTGTGGGGCTTTCCAGAAGTAAGCTCAAGCTGAAAGAAGGTGCAAGAGATGGGAACCCTGGCAGGTCCTGAACAAGGCATACACAGGTCTGACATCAGCGACACCCACAGTGCTTCTCCCTTGTCCCCATGGGCTCCAGCCACAGCTGCTCAGACCCTGTCTGCTCCTGGCTGAGCCAGGGACCTCCCTTCTCTCCCTGCCTGTGCACGCACCTGCAGTGGGCTGGCGGGGGACTCCGCCTTTCTGCTGAGCAGCGCCCTCCCCAGGGCTGCGTTCTCCACCTGGATGGCTCGCAGCACAGCCGAGGCATCCTCCTGCCTGTCCTCAACCTCCACCACGAGCTTGCGCATTGCAGACAGGGGTCTCTCTCGCCGGCTTGCAGGTCCTGAGTAGCGGTGGGGATGGGGGCATGCAGAGAACAGGAGGGTTGCACGTTTAGACTGTGTTCTTGGGGTACAGCTCACCCTCTGTCACACCCGAAGGGAGACATCTTCTATACGACAAGAGGCCGGTATTCTCCCAAAATGTCAAGGTCGTGAAAGGCACAAAAAGCGGGGGAGAACTGTGGGTTCTGGCTCACAGGCATGGCAACAGAGCGTAAAGAGGACCCTGGGAAGGGGCAATGGGGGAGTGGGGAGGAAGAGACAAATTGCAGCCAAGAACACTATTGTGGCATTTGAAGAAATCCGAATAGAGGCGGCACTTTAGATAACAGAATTCTATGAACGTTCAACATCCTGCATTTGCTAAGTATACTGTGGTGATGTAAAATGAGTGTCCTTGTTCACATGAGACATATGTTGCAGTGCTTGGGAGTGAAAAGGCCCCATGCCTACAACTCAGTCTCCAGTAGCTCCATATGTAAAGGCACAGCAGCCTGAGTGTCCCCAGGACCTTCTATCGACACCCAAGCCCACCCCAAAGCCCTTCTATAAAAGGGCGCAGAATTTGCATGAACCCACACACCTCCTCTTGTGTATGTCTCATCATTATTGCTCAATCATTTGTAAGAAGTTGTTTATCACTGCTGACTCCACAGCAGTGAGGGGTGGGGTAGGGGAGGAGGCAGGGTCTTAGAACTGATGTCCCTAGGGTCGGGAGGGAGAGACGATTGAGGACAACTGCCCTGGTGCTTGGCCTGCTGAGCAGACCTTGGTCAGAACCACATGTTGTGGGGTTGTTAGGGTTTTTGGTTGACATACTTGACACTCCCGTTACTGATATGCTGTATCATAATATAGTTTAACTAGCAACAAGAAGCTCAGCCCTGACACGTGCCAGTAGCTGTGTGCTGCCCAGTTATCAGGGTTTCTGGTTGACACACAGGACACTCCCGTTACACATCTATGAGAGCATTGCATAGCAATGGGAGTTCAAGTGGCAATACTAATGACAGTACTGGCAGGTGCCGGCAGCTGGGCACAGAAGTAAAGATGAGCACTGCACGCCTTTATCCCACTGGAATTCCTAAATGTGAGTCCTGGTTCTGCTTCTCATTCCAGGTTCCTGTTGATGTAGATCTCCTTGGGAGGCTACAGGTGAGGGCTTCAGTACTTGGGTCCCTGACACCTGTGGGAGGCCAGGATTAAAGTTGCTAGCTACTCTGCTTCCAATCCAGCTTCCTGTCACTGGGCTCAGGGAACATAGCAGAGTATTGTCCAAGTGCTCGGGTCCCTGCCATCCCCATGGCAGACCTGGATGGAGTTCCTGGCTCTGGCCTGGTCTAGCCCCTGTTGTGTGGCTGTTCGGTGAGTGACCTAGTGTACAGGAAATCTCTGTCTATGTCTTAAACAAACAAACAAAAATTTTTAAATGGCATTGGTAGCAGAGGACAGGAAGCACACAGGGGCTTTCCTGGGCTGGCTTCCTAGGACAGCCAGGTCCTGGGAAGATGGGAACTACAGACCACACTAGATCTTCCTCACTCAATACAAGCAGGGATGGGATCCCTGCACTGGATGGGAGAATGGGAAAAATGGAAAGAGGGCACTTCAGGGTCATGGCTTTGAGCCACAATGGAACTGTGGTGCTAACACGCTCTGGCTCCAAGGCTCTCAGAAACAGCCATGGACCAGCAGCCCATCTCTGCACCTGCAGCTGTGCCATGTGCGTCCTTGGCCCAGTGAGCTGCTGCCGTAGGGGTAGGGGAGCAGGTGGAACAGGCACACCTCTGGTCCTTTCACGTGCAGAGCTGGTAAGTACCAGAAATGATGCTTGTATGAGTGGTCAGGTAAGAATGTCTGAGGGTGGTGAGCCTGGGGAGATTTGCCTAGGGAGGGTTGAAGGAATAGCAGGTGCCGTGGCCTGGGGTGGGCAAAAGAATGGTAACGGGGCTGGAGCTGGGGAAGCAAGGAGCCAGGAGGGTGAACAAGGGAGGTGGTGAGGTGGTAGCCCCCAAGGCCAAGAAAGCCCTATAGTGTTCACTGCTTCATGAAGGCTCATCTTGTACCCTGGCACTTTCCTGCCATCTGGCATTCTAATTTCCATCAAGTGAATGGCTGGAAGATGGCATCAACCCCTACCCATGTACATGCTGGTGTTTGTGAGCATCACTGAAGCATATCGCTTCCCCCATCCTCTGCAGGAAGGCACGGGCCTTACAGATGCATCCAGAAGTAACAGGTAACGGCTCACCATCTGTGCCAGCACCCTGACATGCAGGGGCTCAAGTGCTGCTCTTGGTGGAAGTTTCTGTCTCCATCTCCTGTACAGGGCACTTCTTTCATTCTGTTTTAAGATTTATTTATTATTATTATTATTATTATTATTATTATTTTAATTGGAAAGGCAGCGTTACAGAGAAGTGAGACAGAGAGAAAGATCTTCCGTCTGCTGGTTTACTCTCCAAACGGCCAAAACAGCTGGAGCTGAGTTGATCTGGAGCCAGGAGCCAGGAGCCTCCACTGGGTCTCCTACATGGGTGCAGGGCCCCAGGCCACAGGCAGGGAGCTGGATAGGAAGTGAAGCAGCTGGGACGCGAACTAGTGCCCATATGGGATGCCGGTGCGGCAAGGTTAGTCAGTTGAGCCATCGTGCCATACACACAGCCTTATAAAATCAGCCTTGGAGGAGCTGTGTGGGCCACTCTTATCTCTTTTTTTGCCAGTTCATGTTCTTTAGTGGCCTGGGTTGGGGCTGGGATGGAGAAGGTGCCAGGAGGTCACCAAGGAAGCCGGCTGCGCGGCCAGGGGAAGGTGTGCTGGTAGCCGAGCAGCTCTTCCCCACTGTCTTCTTCCAGGGAGGCCCAGGTCTGCCTGCACAACCCCATCCTATCTGCCAAATGTCTTTCACGTGGCAGGAAACCAACGTGACTATCGGCGGGCGCTGCCTCTGCCCTTTGAGTCACATTATGCTAAGAAGATGCACTGAGAAAAAAAAAAATCAGATCACCCTTTCTGCCAGCCAAGGTCGGCTCGGCAGCTCCCCTCCCAGTGACGTCCCCACCCCCAGAAACGTCTGGTGCCCAGGTCTGCCCACAGCCCATTTCTGCTGGCCACCCGGTGTTTTCCCTGCTGTCCCCCCCAGCCCCCATATGCTGGGCAATGACCTCTGAACTCCCCCCCAGCCCCCATATGCTGGGCAATGACCTCCGAACTCTTGTTGATGCTCTCATCCCTCATGTGGGGGCAGGGCTGACCCGAACGCCAAGGGACGGTGGATTTACTCTGGTCATAGATCCAGAGGTTGGTGAAGTTATTC
The DNA here is from genome assembly GCF_030435755.1 of Ochotona princeps. Lineage (NCBI taxonomy): Eukaryota > Metazoa > Chordata > Mammalia > Lagomorpha > Ochotonidae > Ochotona > Ochotona princeps. The sequence continues at coordinate 23,804,810 of NC_080855.1, read as the reverse complement.
ACCATGGTAAATGTGTGCCACCCGCAAAAGCCAAATTGGGCGTTTTAATATATCCCAAACTGCTCTTTCTCACTCAAGAGTCATCCTTTTCCCCACCACTCCACTCTCTTCCCATCTTTTCATCAGTGCTTGCTTGCCTTTCTCCTCTCGCATGGAGGAACAAAATGTGTATCAATTTCTGGAGATTTACCATGAAGGCAATGCATGTCGCCAAGATGTGGCGAGGCCAGGCTGGGGGTGGGGTCGGCTCCTCCCGCCAGGTGACACGCCCCAGCTCACCGGCTGTGACTAGACAGTTCCTATTCGAAGTCTGAGCAAAAAGAAAAAAAAAAAATCACTCCTTACAACCCACGCCAGGGGCCGGGAGATCCCTTGGGAGCCTTAAGTGGCAAACATTAAACCCCAAGACAGGAAGTGTTTATCACTGTGGTCATGGACCAGAAACCCCACTGGCTGAAACCTGCCTTGTAACTTTCTCCTCTTTAAATTGGAAATTGATGCCAGAGTGTTAAAAAAAGGAAAAAAAAAAAAAGGATGGAGGAGGGGGAATTCACTTGAAAACTGGTATTCCTGTTATCTCTTGAACAGTCACCCAACCTAGCAACCTAGGGCCCACACCCACATAGGGTAACCGTGGTGGACCCAGGTAGTGGTGTCCCCTTTAGATGGGGTAAGGGTGCTCCCATTTCCACCGCATGTACTGCCCCCTGACTCCCTATCGGGGCTGATGGGCTTAGAGATTGTATACCACACCTTGTGACAAAAGATCCAGCTGACTTAGTCGGGTCTGGTCTTGAGACGTCCACACTCACCCCTAAACCCAAGGGTGCCCTTGAGACAAGGACCAGTGCCCAAGTACCTCAAGCCTCCATGTACTCAAGATGGTGTGGCAGCCTCAGACCGCCGGCTTCCCCACAGCAGAAGATGGAGACAAACGAGCCCAATGCCTTGCAGCCCCGCCTGCGGCCATGCTGCAGTGTGCTGCGGCAGCATCTCCAGAATGTCACAGATGGAGCCTGTTCCCCCAGCTGCACTTGGCCTGGCAGCTTCCTTTGATCGTGACCTCGCAGTCTGAAAATGCACACACATGCATGCATGCTGGGGCTTATCTTTTATTGCTTGGAGACCAGAAGTGCTGGATGACAGGATCACACAAGTCACCCCGACTGAGGTCCCCAGGCCTGCTGGAAATGTGCCAGAGGCCATCTTGGACCAGCTGAGCCAGTCACTAGCCAGCTCTCCCGCAGAGCTGTGGCCTCCAGCCCCCTAAGCAATACAAGGGCTGCTGTCTATGCTTGCAAATGGGACGCAAGGCAGTGCTAGCTAACACACCTGGCTTGTCCAGGCCCGTGTGCTTCTCACCTCTAAAAGCGTGTTTGGGGGCCTCGCCGAGGCAGGTTCTCTTGGCAGTCCTAGCGCTCCTCCTTCCACTGCCGCATGCACTTCACGCACATGATTTTTCAAGGCAGGCTCTCAAGGCCCAAACTACTGACTCCTTCCTCTCTGATGTTCCGGTCCTCGGCGGTCCCACACCCTGTCTCTGTGGAATCTGTAGTATCTGTTCTGTGTGGTTGACTTTTATAGGAAACCAACAGCAGGCGCTGCTGTCTTCCAGACACAGTGACCTTCACAGCACCTGCGGTTTCCTTGAGAAAAATACCCTTTGCCTGCCACTCTGCCTTTTGGGTGAATTTGACCTTGCTGCTGAGTGGCCCTGCATGGAATGAGTGTGTGTGTATGTGTAATCTGACCCGACTCCTGATCCAGATGAATTATCCAGTCAGGAGGCAATCCAGGGACGAGCTGGTTCTTGGACCTGCACTGGGCCTGTTAGGAAGGTGGCAGTCTCTCTCCCCCAGGGGTTGCGAACAAAGCCGATGAAACGGAGTCTTGAACCCTGTGAGGTGTGGGTGGGTGTCTCCTGGGCAGGGGTGAAGTGCCCGCCTGGTAGTGATCAGGAATGTGGTTCTCAGTCTCTGGACCAGCGATATCAGCATCCCCTGGGAACTCTGTTAGGAGTTCAAAACTGCTTAGGCCCCACCCCGGCCCTCCGGGACGTAGGCCTACCCACCTGTGCTGTAACTAGCTTTGTAAGTAATTCTGAAGCCCATTCAAGTTTGAGAACCACTGGGCCAGGGGAAACAGAGCTAAGTGAGGGTGATACAGTTTCCCAGTGACCGCAGTAGAGCACATGGATCCCTCCCCGCAAGCCCAAAGCCGGGGCGCACAGCTACCCTCCTAGACTGATTAGGCCTGTGGGCAGTAAGACATCTTTCTCTGCTGCTGTTTGAGTTCCAATCACGTGCCACTATAGAAACACTGCCTATTAGGCTAGGAGACTGCACTTGGGCCAAATGGGTTTTCTTCCGCAGGTTTTCCTGGCAGGAGCGCTAACCTACAAAGCTGTCATGTTCACTAATTCACTCACCCTGAGGGGTGTTACTTTCTTTCTAGGGTTGGCAGCTTGTCTGGAAAAAGTGGTTCCCATAGATCACCTCACCGGAGCGCTCTGACAATCCGGGCAGTCAACCTTCTGCGTTACAGACTCCTGTGCTTTCCGCCTCAAGGAGACAGCGGTCTCGGGGAAGGAGATCATATTGCTCCTTGAGAAGCTTCTGGGTTGACAGTGGATTCGCACAGGCCAACGGGGCCTTCACCACAAGCAAGGGTAATTACAGTGACAGACAGGAAGAAGGCCTGTCGTGGAGTTACATCACATGTGCACATCTAATTGCCATCAGTTCAGTTTTATGAACTTGCCAGAAGACCTCTCAAAGGTACAAGGGAACAGGTACCCTTCCGGAAGGGCAGACAAGCTCATTTGGTCCAACCCTTCCCCAGAGTGCAAACTCAGGACTGACAGCCGGTTTGAAAAAAAAAAAAAAAGAAAAGAAAATCTGGAGTTCAGCATTGTGGCATAGCAGGTTACACCGCTCGGCCGATGATGCTGCCATCCTGAATCACAGTGCTGGTTCGAGTCCTGGCTGCTCAACTGCTGGTCCAGTTCCTTGCTACTGTGCCTGGGAAGACAGGGGTGGTTGGCTTAAGTGTTTGGGCCCTTGGCACCCAAGGGGGTATTTGGGGAGTGAACCCACCCTGCCCAATAAATAAGCTTTCTCTCTCTCTCTCTTTTTTTTTTTTTTTTTTTTAAGTAAGAAATCTGTCTGAAGGCCTGAGGGACAGACAGGGCAATGAAGAATTACAGGGCCAAAAAGAGGCAGGAAAGAGGCAAGCCATGGAGGTGGGCTGACGTCTGGAAGGCTTTTCCTGCTAAGACACGGCTGCTCCTGACAAGAGTTCCCGTGCCTTGGGAAGCTGATCAGGGCTTACGACACGCGCAGGGACTGCAGACTGTGAGTGACAGAAAAATGGCCAGGACTGAAGGATCTGGAAAGGGCAACACTGCAAGTGAACCCAAATTCTACCGATTTGGTAAAAAAAAAAAAAAATAGTAAGAAGAATGTCTAATGGTTTTAGAACCTAGAGAATGGAAACGCCTGGCAATAGCATTTAAATTGGGAGGGGGGAGTAAATAGAGTTGTAAGGTCCTTCCACGGAATAGGAATAGGAAATGGTAATCTTGCTAATTTAAAGCAGACACTAATAAGTCAAGAATGCCTGCTGCAATCTCTGGTAATGACTAGAAGAATAATAAAGGAATGTATAACTAACAAGGTAATAGGGAGGGAAAAAACAATACAGAGCAATCAGTTAACAGGAAGGCAAGGAAGGAGAAAAGGGGACATAAAACAGGCAGAACAAATAAAAAGCAAATCACGAGGTAGTAGATTTAAACAAATACGTCAGCAGTTACATTAAACATAAATGGACTAAATGCTCCCATTAAAGCACACAGACTGTTAGAGGATAAAAATAAAATCCAATTGCATCCTGCTCACAAGGCACAAACCTGAATATCAAGATGCAAAGAAAAAAAAACAGTACAGGGATGAATAAGAGATACATTACCTCACCACTAACCAAAATGAAAATGCAACCTCTATCAGATTCTAAGGTGAAATAGAGACAATTCGTGATGATGCCAAGTTCAATTCACTAGGAACACATAAGAAGTCTAATTAAAAAAAAATTATTTATCTATTTGAAAGGCAGAGAGAGACAGAGAGAAATCTTTCAACTGCTGGATCAATACCCAAATGGCAACAACAGTGGGGACCGAGCCAGGCTGAAGCCAGGAGTCAGGAACTTCCACTGCCTTCCCAGGCGTATGAGCAGGTAGCTGGATTGGAAGTGGAGCAGCAGGGACTAGAATTGGCACTCCTACAGGATGCTTATGTAGGAAGGTACAAGGGGCCCAAGCACTTGGACCACCCTCCACTGCTTTCCCAGGTGCATTAGCAGTGACCCGAGTTGGAAGTGGAGCAGCTGACACTTGAACCTGTGTCCCTAGGGGGATGCTGGTGTAGAAGGCAGAGTCTAGAAGGAAGGGTTCTATGGCTCCAAGGAAAGTTGAAGGCCCTGGCCTTGCCTCTGCCCTCTCACTGACATGGGACTACAGTGGAGCCACATGTCACCCAAATATTAAGCTAGATAGGCAGCAGCAGGAGTGCGGGGCCAAAACTACCCTCAGAAATTCCCTACACTGGCCATTCTGTGCAGTGTGTGTCACTGTGTAGGCGGCTCCAAGATCAGCTCTCAGGAAGCCTGATGGAGTGCATGTGGCGAAAATCACAACTTCCAGGGGAGCCTCTGGGTGAAGCAACTGGGCTTCACCGATTTGGGTTTGGGGGACAAGTGGTAGAGCTTGTGCACAGGCAGCTTTTTGAGTGCTCTGAGCCCTGAGGCACAGAGACCATGAGATCACTAGCCGGCTCACCCTGCTCGCTGACCTACCCTGAGACTTGTCCTGCCAATCTGCACAACTGCCTCATCAGCCATTCCCAATCATAACCCTGTCTCTCTCTCTCTGAGTGTATACATGCATATCCTTTCGGTTTGGATTGTCTGCAGAACTCTGGCTAACACATTAGCTACAGGGCAGGCAGCTCAGCCCTGCTGAGCATGGGTCAGCCCCTGCTCCCTTACCCAGGGTTCCCCAGTCTCTTACTTGAGCACACTCTCTCCTGGTCCAGGCCCACGGCGGCAGCCTGGGGGTTCAGGTTTGGCTCAGGTTTGCTGGGGACGAAGACCTCAGCGTTGTCCTTCCTTTTGGCTGACAGATTCCTTTCCATTCTGTGACCTGCAGGAAGACAATTACATCTCCGTCAGACCCCGAGCCTGGCGAGAGCGGAGTGCTTTCTGGGCAGGACTTGGTGCATCACTTATTCATGTATTCGTTCACCAAATATTGACCGAGTGCCTGTGTGCTAGGTGCCTTGCTGGTAAGGGATTAGAGAAGTGAATAATGCAGGGGACAAAACAAGTTGCTGAGAGCCCAGCCACCCACTCTCCCCCGTTCCCCCCACCCCCCCGTTATGGCAAGGAAAGGAGATAGCCCAGGGCACAGCCAGCTTTTTTCAAATGTTCTACTTCTGAACAGACCAATCATACAGCCTGCAGGGTTCATGGTGGTGTGGTCCCTGGAGGTTACCAAGGATGCCGTGCATCTGCTGGCCTCCAGGAGCTCACGGCCTGCACTGGGGAGGGGGGTCAGGGGCGATCTGTGGGGAGTGCTGAGGGTAGGGCTGGTGAGTGGGGGCAGACAGGGCAGCGCAGGCGAACATGCTCCAGAGGCTGGTTTTCCCCCCTGCTCAGCATTTCTGGCTTCTCCTGCCCGCCCCACTGCTGGCACACAAGTGGATTAACAGGTGGGCATGACACACCTGTAGCAGACTGGGGTATAAGCCACATGCTGGGAGTGCCATGCAGTGCAAGAGCTGGGTTGTGGAGACGAGCATCTGGCACTGTGGCTAAGCATCTTTGGGAAGCCTGAATCCCATGCCACAGTGCCTGGGTTCGAGTCCTGGCTCCACTTGCAAGTCCAATTTCCTACTCAGGCCATCCTTTGAGATGGCAGGTAAAGGCTCAAGAAGCTGCGTCCCTGCCACCTACATGGTAGACTTATATTGAGGTCCAGGCTCCTGGCTTTGGCTGGGCCCAGCCAGGATTGTTGTGGACATTTGAGGAGCAAAGTGCAGGTGGAAGGTATCTGTCTTTCTGTTTCTCTGTCTTTCAAATAAAATGAAAATAAAGAAATGAAAGTTTATTTAAACACACACATATATCTATATCTGTATATATATATATGTAAAAGAACCAGCTTGTGCCCTGGCAGGGCCTCAGGAAACATCTCTTGCCAACACCTCCAGCTCAGCCCTTCCAGCCTTTACAGCCTTGTGTGGGACTGGTGTGGTGGCTCTCAGTAGACCAGCATGTAGCCTGGTTTTACACATGCACTGCTGTCTCTTTCCTTGGCTTCACTCTGGTTCAGGAAAAGCTGGCCCCCTCTCAGTTGGCACACCTAGCCCGGAGGTGGTGCTGGGAGTGAACAAATGGAATAAGCCCAGTCCGCTTGGGTCAACACCTGGGGCTAGGGCACTGAGCCTGTTTGAAGCAGCCCTCTCTTTGCCTCTTGAACCCTCTTTCCCACTCATGGCTCTCAGTTGCGGTGCAAAGCCCCCTACTGTGGACAGCTGCTCGGCGTCTTCACCTTGGCTCCACCACCGGTCCTTGTGGTTGGCCGGTGACAGCCACAGCCCTGAGCGCTGTTCCCTGAACCCCTGTCCACCAGGGATGCATGCAATGACTACTCAGAGACAACAGTGTATGACCCAGTGTGGGTGCCAGAGCCATACCTGGGGATGCTTTGTGCTGGAGTTTTTAGGAGAGGAAAAGTCCACTTTTTGGTGGGATTGTGGAGCTAAGGTCTCCTTAAAAGAGGCCATACCACTGCATGTTGGAAAGGCTGCCTGGGAACACAGCCAACACAGTGGGAGGAAGAGGCAAGAGGGAGAAGAGCAACAAGAAAGAAGGCAGGGGAAGAGAAAAGAAATGAGCCTTTTTCTTCAAGGCCAGTGATGGTCTCTGTGGCACACGTGGCCCTGCATTAGCCAACTGGAAAGTGGACACAGCTATGCTGCCCACAAGGCTTAGGGTGCCCAGACACCTATTGCTTTGAGCTTCAGGTGCCCTGGGAAGCATCTGGGAGTCGTGCTTTTGTAATCCACAGAGCAAGATCTGATGGGCACACCTCACGGGCTGAACTTGAATTCAAACTGGCACCGTGATGCGAAGTCTTTCTGCTCCAGCCAGTGATACCCACTGCGAAAAGTTGCCAATCCCCTCACTCCAGCCCCCATCGGAACTCACTTTTGGAAGCAGGATTGAACTCCAGCACCACCAGGGTGTCTGGGCCCTGGGGAGGGCGTCCCTCGCTCTCCTGGTCCTCGACGGCATCCTTCTGGGTTGCATCCCCAGCGGAGAGAGGAGAGTTGTCTCCGGGAGGGCCCTCAGGCTCAAGCTCAGAGGGGACATCTTCCTCGATAGAGTCATCACTTTCTTCGTCATCGCTGGGACAATCCTTGTGCCTTCTCTGTGTGCTAAGTTCCAGGCTGCTTCTCAGCTCCTGCCAAAAGCCAGGAAGAGCTACGTAAGGCATGTGGGAAACCGTTCATGGCAAAGTCATTTGAAGCAAAAACACTAGTTCCACCACATCTGCGTTTCCCAAGATCACCGCAACCTCTGTAATGGGACTCTTTCAAGGAGGAGAAACTCAAGGATGGCAAAAGCCCAGCAACTCTGAACAGAGCTGTATTCGCAGTAGTAGCGATGGTGTGTGGACACCTGACATGCTGTGCATCTGTGTGGAGGGGAGAGGCTGTACACTCCTGGGGCTTGTTTTTTTTTTTTTTTTAAGATTTATTTATTTTTTATTGCAAAGTCAGATATACAGAGAGGAGGATCTTCCGAACAATGATTCACTCCCCAAGAGACTGCAATGGCCGGAGCTGCGCCAATCCAAAGCCAGGAGCCAGGAACTTCCTCCAAGTCTCTCACGTGCCTGCAGGGTCCCAAGGCTTTGGGCCAAACTCAACTGGTTTCCCAGGCCGCAAGCAGGGAGCTGGATGGGAAACCGGACTGCTGGGATTAGAACCGGTGCCCATATGGGATCCCGGTGCATTCAAAGCGAGGACTTTAGCTGCTAGGTCACCACGCTGAGCCCATGGGGCTTGTTGAAACAGATCATGGAAGCCGCAGGCCTCGGGGCACCAGTTGCTACTGATGCTTGGGATACCTGCATCCACACTGGAGTGCCTGATTTGAGTCCTTGTCTCTGATTCAGCTTCCTGCTAACGTGCATTCTGAGAAGCAGCAGGGGATGGCTCAAGTCCTTGGGTCCTTGCCACCCATGTTGGGGACCCAGATAGAGTTCTGGGTTCCTGGATTCGGACTGGCTTAGCCCTGGCTGCTGTAGACATTTGCGGAGTGAACTAGTGGATGGAAGATTTCTCTGTGCCTCTCTGGCTTCCAAATACAATATAAACATATACACAAACATACCTAGTTGCACATGAGAGCAGACTGTGGAGATTTACCACAAACCCCGCTGATTGTCTCACTTAGTTGGTCAGGGATGAGACCTGAGAACTTGTATTTCTAAGATGATGCCCACGCTGCTGGTCCAAGAACCCAATCATTCATACCCAGCTCCAGCTATGAAATCCCAGAAGCCTCCAAATGACCTTGCAAGTCCAGATGCTGAAATGTCTGGCAGAGAGTGGCTGGGGATTGCCCCGAATCTCATAGGATGCTTAGCAGCATCGAAATGTCATAACATTTAGTATTGGACTGCAACTGCCACTTTTTCCCCTCGTTTCTTTTCTCTCCTTGGGATTATAGGCCATGCAGTAAGATCTATGCTTCCAGACTTGAGTATGAATTGCTGGATAAAAAAGCTCGTGTTCCTTCTGTCTTCCTCAGACTACAGGTCAAGCAGTAAGATCTATACTTAGAGTGATCAGAAAACGAAGTATCTGAACCAGGACATTCTGTGAAAGGTGGGGAGGGGGCGAGGGTGGAGAATAAAAAGGGGATATGGCTATATTTATCCTGAGATGAAAAAAGTATAAACTGAACAGTCAGGGCAAGCCAGTACATGAAGCTGACCTGGCTATACTAGCCCCAGAGCTCTTGTAGCATTTGACATAGTTCTGGAAATATGAGAAGCAATCGGTAAAGGGCTTGATGACTGACCAACTAGACCTTCACAGTTACGTTCCAATCTCTAGAACCTGTGAATCAGTGAAGTCTTAGCTGCAAGTGAACTCCACAGAGAACACCTTGAACATGTCAAATAAAACATTCTAAAAAGATGACTGAGACGTACAGATGCTACAGGTGCCACTGGATGGGGCTCAGGAAATGTCTCCAGCTTGCTGGAAACCAGCAGGGAGGGAATCCCGCCAGGCAGCAGCAATGCCTTCACTGGACTGTGCCCTGGAGTGACATGCTGAGCAGACTTGTAAAGGCTGAACTTGGAGATGGACTCAGCAGGTTCCCGTGCAAGGAGCAGACGGTATGCTCTTGTTGCTTCCTGCTGCGTGGAAGGCAGAGAGAGATGCAGGGAGGAACCAATTAAGTGAAAAGGAACTCGGATTTGATGGTCCGGGTGAGTCTCAGCTTGTCTAGTCTGCAACAAGACACTATACATAGGAAGTTCACTGCTCTGGGACAGAAAACCAAGAGAGGGTGGCTGGACGATCCTTGGCTAGAACCTCAGACAGGGTCAAAATTCAGAGGATTCAGTTGCACAAACAGGGCTCTTTTTCAAAGAGATTGGACCAGGGACCATGGATTCTCTCACATATCACAGCAAGCGCAAGATCACTCCCTCAGGGACTGCTGCAGCAGTGACCCTGAGGTGTGGCCTGCTGGGAATGTCACACTGGCAGGAACACTGCCAGCTCGGATTGTGTGGAGAAAGAGAGCGAGAAGGTAAAGATGGCTGACTCCCCCAGATTCTACAGGCAAGGAGACGGGCCGACCACACTGCTCACAGGCAAACCCTTGGTGTCTCTCTGTAAAAGGCAGTGTAAAATCTCTGAGAATTATTCCCAGGCACTGAAACTTTCTGGAACTTTCCAGTTGGATTTTGATATTCTTAGGTTTGGTGATTCTTTCTAATTTTTTTTTTCCTGCCTCCTTCATTCTCTTTCAGTGGGAATGCCTATATCTGTCATCCTGTGCCTGGCCCACCATGACATCTGGGAATGAACGACTTACTTTCCAATGGCATGGGCCCACAGATGAAGCAGAATATGGTCCCAAGATACAGTGCATCGAGTCTCACCCACACCTCACTGAGATGATGTGAGCTGGGGATTCTGAGCCGATACGACCAAGATGATATTCGTACTCAGGTTGAGAGTTGGGCCTGGTGATGGGATGGATGTGGTTTGCATGTGAGTAGGGAATGAATCTCTGTGGGACAGCAGGTGGGCTGTGATAGGCTGATCGAACAGTCCCCCAAATATTCCACATCCTCCACTCTAGGACCCGGCAGTATGTCACAATACAAGGCAAGGGGGACTTGGCAGGTTAAATTAGCCTCCCTCCCCAACCCAACCCCCTGCCTGCCAAAAAGGATTTATTTATTTGAAAGAGAGAGAACTTCCATCTGCTGGTGTACTTCTCAAACATCTGCAGCATCCAGAACTGGGGCAGGCTGAACCCTAGCGGACAGGTGGGGGAGTGGACACAAAGTCATCAGGACTCTCAATCCCTCTGTGAGCTGGGCAGGCTTCCTCTGGCTGCCTCATTACCTTCACAAAGTTGAAACCCCATGTTTCAGCAACTGAAGTTTTGGGCCCCCAAAACTGGAGGAACTGAGACCATGTGCCTTCAAGCTGATCCTGCTTCTGCCAGTGAGTAAGCAGCACAACAGTGATCTCTCAGCCACTGTACCTTGCTCACTCTAAAGTACACAGGCACATCCTCTTTTATACCAGCATGGCTCCACCAGCGGGAGGGCGGCCTACGCACGCACCCATGCTAAGGGCTGAAGTAACAGTGGGGGTCAGGGAGAGGGAGACTGCCAAGCCTCTGCCCTGCCTGGAGCTCTCAGTGTGTGTGTTGGGGGGGGGTGGTTAGAGTAGGATAGTGGGGGGCAGAGAATACCCACAAGGCAGTGCAAAAAGAAAAATGAATGGAGCATCCAAATGCAGCCAGGACTGGGACAGCAGGCTCCTGCCTGCACGGTAGGCCCGAGACTGGGCTATCTGCAGTAGAGGCCAGTAGGGATGCCTTGGGGAGGAAGAGGGCACATATGTTATACCAGGACGGCAGGCAGAAGGAGGGCACAGGTGTGCTGGCCCTGTGCAGCAGCCAGGCTCTGAATGTATGCATGGTGAGAGGAGTGCTGAGTAGAGTCAACATGATGCGATTTCTGTTTCCCAGAGATCCTATGGCTCTGGGCTACCAAGTGGGTGGGTGAGAACCAGGGAAGGGTGGCAATGGGAAGGGCCGTGTGGTTGTGACAGCAGAGGTGGGGACAGCATGTGCTCTGGGAGAAATGAACACTGCGGAGGCAGGTATTTGGGGGGTGGCAGCTAGGATCCCCCTAGCCCATACTGGAACCTTGGAGCAAGATGCTCACTCTTGGCTTCCCGCTTTTGCAGTGGTGTTGGTTTAAGCAGTTGGGTCCTCATCACCAACATGGGAAATGGGGATTGAGTTCCTGGCTTCAGGTTGGCCCAGACTTGACCACTGTGGGCATCTGGGGAATGACACAACCACACAATCAGTGAACAGAAGCTTCCTGTCTCTCAAACACAAAAATCACATACACACACTCACACACAAAATTAACAACATGCACGCCTTTGACCTAACCATTCTAGGAATTTATCCTTTAGTCTTCAATGTGTAAAGATCATCCAGTCATCCTTTATAGGCAAGAATGATCCAAATGTTTATCAATAGATGGATTAAACAACAAATAGCAAGGACATCCACGGATCCCCAGGCAGCCCTTACAAAGAATGAGGCAGAACTTGTGGGCTGTCATGGATCAATATCAAGAAAGAAGAGAAAAAAAAAGCATACTGGAAAACTCACATATAGTATCAACTCAACTTAGATAACTTTAGATTCTAAACTCATATGCATGCATATGTACATGCAAGAAGTCTGGAGGGGGTGGCTTGGTGGCACATCAGGCTAGTCCTCTGCCTGTGGCGTCAGCTGTTCCACTGACATACAGAGGAGGATGGCTCAGGTCCTTTGGCTCCTCCAACCCATAAGGGTGACGTTCTGGATATTCCATCCAGGTCTCCCACGTGGGTGGGATGGGCCCAAGCACTTGAGCCACCTTATCCTGCTTTCCTAGGCACATTAGCTGAGAGCTGCATCAGAAGTGGAGGAGTCACGGCCTGAACTAGCGCCTGGATGTGGGATACCAGCAGTGGCTTAGGTCCCTGTGCTACGTCGTTGGCCCCAACTTGCGCATGCTATAGAAGCACCCGACTTATGCCAGCAGAGAAGAGGCAGTGCGCATGACTCCTGGATGCCTTTCCCGTGAAGAGTCAGCCTCGTCCACCTCATCTGCAGACAGAGCTACTCCAACCTCTCTTTTCATTATTTTTTTTCATTTACCTATTTTCAATTGAAAGGTGGCATTACTATAGAGGTGAGAATGAGAAAGGAGGGGAGGGAGAGAGATACTATCTTCCAACTGCTGGTTTACTCCCCAAATGGTCACAGCAGCAGAAGCTGAGCTGATCAGAAGCCAGGAACTTCTTCAGGGTCTTCCATGTTAGTTACAGGGGAACCAAGCATTTGAGCCAACCTCTGCTGCTTTCCCAGGTGCATAAGCAGGGAGCTGGATTGGAAGTGGAGCTGTTGGTGTTCTTGTGGGATGCCAGCATTATAGGCAGAAGCCTAATTTGCCATGCCATGTGTGGGCCCCTCTAACCTCTTAGTATCATGCTATAGTATAATAAATGAATGGATTTCCAAAAAAAAATTCTTGTAATAATTTTGAGCATCAATAATCCTTCCTGTTTCAATTTGGTTTCTTTTTCTTCTATTAAATGAGTACAAAAAAAAAAAGAATTTATGCAAATTTAACAGCATAATTGTATTTGGGATATTTTGAGAGAGAGAGAGAAGAGGGGCCAAGGTTTGTTAGGGCTGGTTCCTTCTTCACAAAGGAAAAGACTCCATCAGCTCATGTAATTTAAGAGCACCTTCTCTGGTGGGGGAGGACTGGTGGGGGAGGTGGCCAAGGGCAGATGGGCTCAGCTAGCAGTCCTGTCTCGAGAAAGCCTCTCACCTACTTTCTGTCTGGAAAGCTTGAGGACCTTGGGCAGGTCGCTTTTGAAAGCCAATCTGCCCTTACTTCAAAGGGATATTGCGCTGGGGGAATCTACCCGATGCTTTGAAGTTATCATCCAGAAATTTCTGTGTGAAAACTCCCTTTATGGCATTGCTTCAAAACCTCGTTATATTCAATTTCAGTGTTTCCGTGTTTAAAACGGGAAGTTCAAGCAACCCTTCGCGCCAGAACACCTTCCGCACCGCGGCCAGGTGGCAAACAGAGCAGAAGACCGGACTGGATGCCAACGGGGCCTCTTCCCCCGGAGCCAGGGAGGCTGCGGACTTGGCAAAGACTGAAGGTCGCCGCTGGCGGGAGACCCTCCGACTAGAAGGCAGCGGGTGTCTGACGGCCAGCGGATTAGTCCTTTGCAAGCCTTCTCTTCCCTCTGCTGGGCGCCCATCAAACAGGGCCTCTTTGCAATAATGATAGCAACTAGGATAGCATCAATAACGACAACGACAGCTGCCAGTGGCGGAGCTTTGGTGACCTACTGGGCACGGAGCTGACCTCTTCAGGTCCCCTATCTCATGTCAGCTCCCCACACTCCCGCGTGGTGAGGTCTCGTCTGAGCAGTGAAGTCCAGGGTCACAAGGCTCTCCACGGGAGGCCCAGTGGTTGGGATAAATTAACGTGTGGCTCCCCAGTGCGGGCTCTGAACCGTGCCTGCCTGGCACTACTGGCTGACTGTCAGCAGTTCCCTGGGGCAGGCTGAAAGTCAGGTGTGCAGGGCCACTGCCTGGCATGGAGCTGATGATGTGTGAAAGTGTGTGGGAAGCCCCGACTGCCTGACCACGATCTTGTTTAAAAAATTCGAGGTTTTAAGGGCTGGATCATTGTGGTGGAACTGGTTAAACTGCCACCTATGAAACACTGGCATTCCATATGAGCACCCATTTGAGTTCCTGGCTGCTTCATTTCCCATCCCAGTTCCCGCCTGATATGTGCCTGGGAAAAGCAGTGAGAGATGGTCCGAGTGTTTGAGTCCCTGACACCATGAGGGAGACCCAGATGAAGCTCCTGGCTCTTGGCTTTGGCCGGACTTGGCCTTTTGTGGCCATTTGGAGAAGAGAAAAATAAAATAAAATAATAGTCTTCTACATTAGTTGTGATGGTGCTATGACTGAGGCAGTGTGAGTTATACATGGGCTTCAAACACCTGCTACTGTTTTTAGCCTTTTGATAACTTTTACTATTCACATTCAACCCTGGATTTTCCTTTCCTAATTTTTGTTCAAAGCAAAATTTATAATGTTCCCTGGTGTTAAGTCTCTAAAGTGTATCACTGAAGAAGAAAAAAAAAATCAATCCTTGTCTTGGAGAATACAAGAGAAAGCAGGGATTTGGAAAGCAGAGACATGGGGGTCTGCTACATGATTCCTGGCTCCCAGGCTCCTGGGCCAAGCCCTCAGGACCACCCTGTCTCAGCCCTTCCTCACCTGAGCCTGCCCAGAGCAGGGGCTCGGGGTTCAGCAGTAGGAAGTTACTTGGGGATGGCAAGGCAGAGACCAAGCAACAAATGCCACCAACTTGGGGGCAGCACCGTCGTATAGTAGGATAAGTGTCTGCCTGTGGCACCAGCATCCCATATGGGTTCTGGTTCGAGTCCTGGCTGCTCCAGTTTCCATCTACTTCCTTGCCCATGGCCTGGGAAAGCAGTGGAGAATGGTTCAAGTCCTTGGGATCCTGCACGCATGTGGGAGACTTGGAAAAAGCTCCTGGCTTTGGATCAGTTTAACTCCGGTCATTGTGGCCATTTGGGGAGTGAACCAGCAGATGGAAGATGGATCTCTCTTTGTCTTTCCTCTCTGCAACTCTGCCTTTCCAGTAAAAATAAATAAGTCTTCAAAAAAAATGAAACTGTTTAATTTATCTGGACAATAAGATGCTGGACTTTCTACATGGTCCATGCCCGCAATGAAGGAATCAGGACTGGATATGAACTGTACTACTGCAACAATATGGAGGAATTCAATATGGGGGGAGGGCTTTTTGGAGGGGTTGGGGGAATCCCAGAGCCTATGAAACTGTGTCAGAAAAAGAAAAAAAAAAAAAAAGATTGTCACCAGCTCACTGGAAACTTCTGAGCAATCTCTAAAACATCACACCCCTGAAGAGCCAAGAGAGGAACTACAGACCAAAACCAACGGCAGGACAGGCTAAGCTGCAGTAGGAGCGGGGTGTGTGTGTGTACCCAAGTCCACAGTCAAGATCAAGGGAGAGGAGCAGTAGGTGGGACATTCAATGGGGGGAGGGAAGGCTAAGCCACTTTGGGGGCTTGAGCCCTCCCCTAGCTGTTTTAAGAAAGGGGTAACAGAGTTGCTCAGCCACAAGCTGAAACTAACATGTGGCACTAGGCCAGAAAAGGCTCAGGAAACTCCCAGGAGGTCCATTCCAAGGTCTGCTGGGAACTCTTACACCTGCAGAAGTTTAGATCCACAGCTTCCAGAAACACGTGGTGGCCCAATCCTCTACCACCAGGGTCAAGCAGCATCAAGTGGAACCCGTAGAGGCAGTAGGATTCTCCAGTACTAAACCGGGGCAAGCACTATGGTGTGGCTGGTTTAACTGGTCCTTGGGATGCCTGCTTCCGAGGTTGGAGTGCTGGTTCCAGTCCTGAATGCTCCGCTTCCAGTCCAGCTTCTTGCTAATGCATTCCAGGAGGCAAGAGATGATGGCTCAAGTGCTTGGACCACTGGCACGCATATGAGACTTACACAAAGTCTCTGTTCTAGCTTGACACTCAAGAAGTAAATAATATATGGAGGATAATTCTCTCTCTCTCTCTCTCTCTCTCTCTCTCTCTCTCTCTGCATCACTTGTTTTTCAAATAGATAATAAGCATTTTCCAAAAAATACAATTTTTTTAAACCTGGTGGAGCAGACTTCCACAAAAGACCATGCATTTGCCAGAAATCACCAACTTGAATGATAGGTCTGGACCTAACTAACAAAAGAAGGCAGGCCCAATGAAAGAGCTAACCAAGGAAGACTTAAGAGGACAGAAATGAACATTCCTGGGGAGACTCAAGAGGCTACTGCATGGTGGAAAGCTGACAGCTAGAGATGCTAAAAGTTTTAATTTTATCATTAACATTTTCAGAAGGATGAACCACAGCAAGAGCTAAAGGGTGACTAAACACGCCAGGAAAATGGCTTTGTAAGAGCACAGCACAAAGAGAAACACAAGAAGGGAAGCATGAGACAGACACCAGAAGCTCCACGGGCGGCAACATCTGGCAGCATCTGTCCTACAGAAGCTCCACAGGCACAGCAGAAACAAAGGAAGAGAATAATCGCAGTGATAACAACAAGTGATACTTTTCCAGGTCTAAGAGAGAGAGAGAGAGAGAGAGAGAGAGAGAGAGAGAGAGAGAAAGAGAGAGAGAGAGATGTGAGCTCTCAGATTGAAAAGGCCCACGCAGGGGCCAGGCTTATAGCATAGCATAAGTTACCAGCTATGATCCTGGCATCCCCTGTGAGTGCCAGTTTGACAACTAACTGCTCCTCTTCCAACCTGGCTCCCTGCTACGATGCTGGGCAAGACAGCAGACTATGGCCAAAGCTCTTGGTTTCCGCCGCCCATGTGGGAGACCTGGACGGAGTTTACAGGCTCCTCATTTAAACCTGGCTTAGTCCTGACCGTTGCAGCTATTTGTACAGTGGACTCGCAGCTGCAAGATCTCTTTTGTCTCTCCCTTCTTCATTCTCTGTGACTCTGCTTTTCAAATAAATAAGTAAATCTTAAAAACTAAGAGGCCCACCCAGTATTTTCTAAAGGGGACAAATAAGTTGATCTTGATACAATCATAAGGATCAAAGGTATACTCTATGAGACTTGAAATGTATGAGGCAAAAATGAAGACATATAAGGGAATATGGATAAAAATATAGAAATCAATATGGCCACATAGCTAAATATAGCTGAAGATCTCTTGCAGTGGCTTGCTAAGGACAATCAGAATTTGCAAAGAGGCTTATTAAAAAGGCAGATTAGGAGCAACCTGTGCTACCTCCAATTCCAATTCTATATGATTCTGCTTTATGGGCTGAGAATTTATACTTTTAATAAACAGCCCCAGTGACTCTGATACAGATGGTCTGGAACGACATTTTCAAAATCACTAAAATTAGATAAGCAATACCTTGACTTAACTTGAGAACTCTGTGCCAAAACGAGACTGACTCTTCTTTTGAAGAGTCACTGAGGAGTCATAAAAATGATCTGGCAGATCACAAACGAAATCTTAGTAAATAGTAGGAAGACACAAAACAAACAGCCATTCTTTATCGTTCAGTGAAATGAGAAATTAACAGAAAAAGGATAGCAAAGAAACTGAAAACAAACAAACAAAAAGATACTCCTGGCTCCTGGCTTTGCAGTGGCTCAGCTCTGCCACTGCGGCTACTTGGGCGGTAAATTGGTGGATGGGAAATATTTCTTTGTGTCTCTCCTTCTTCCGGAAATCTGCCTTTCCAAATGAATAAATATTAGAAAAAAGCAAGGCACCTTTTTTCAGTTCCATCTGGTGTCTGCACTTGCAGGAATGCCCTATGGAATCACAAGCCCTTTCACGTGTGGACCTGCAGGCCATGGGCACCTAGTAAATGCCCTCGTCCTTCCCAGGGACCACCCATGCTCATGGCTGAGGCCCTGCTGCTCAGCTGGTCTTTTGCCATCTGCAGCACCTGCCCAGGGCCCTGCTGAATGCAGCCCTCCAGGCTGTCCTTTGGTCTGCCCTCCAGCTGAGCTGTCCAACCCAACGTCTACAGGGCACTCAGGACATCATGTCCCCTACTGTTTTGAGCTGCAGAGGGGGTCAACTCAGGGGAAACTAGGAAGGAAAATTGCTCTTTCTGGTCATGTCAGAAACTGACAAAGCTTTAAGTGTCTCACTGGAAATCACCAGATGGCGACCAAGTTTGGCCAGCAAGTAGATTTTGTTCGTTCCACAGGAGATCATGAATTAGTTACCAACACACACACACACACACACACACACACACACACACACAATGGGAGAAATCAAACACAAAGAAACCCTTTAACTCAATATTACAAAAAATACCCTTTTATATATCTTGCCTTCATAGTCTATAGTATAGAGTTTCTTAGGTATTCTCACAATTTTGGAATGTTGGGTTTTTTAAAAAAAGATTTATTTATTTTTATTGGAAAGGCAGATATAGAGAGAGGAGGAGAGACAGAGAGGAAGATTTTCTATCCTCTGATTCACTCCCCAAGTGGTCACAATGGCTAGAGCTGCACCAATCCAAAGCCAGGAGTCAGGAACTTCTTCTAGGTCTGCCATGCGGGTACAGGGTCCCAAGGCTTTGGGCCACCCTCCACTGCTTTCCCAGGCCACAGGCAGGGAGCTGGATGGGAAGTGGGGCCGCTGGGATTAGAACAGTCCATATGGGATCCTGGTGTATGCAAAGTGATGACTTTAGCCACTAGGCTGCCATGCAAAAATGCTTTGTCATTAAAATACTCAGGGAAAGGGTGTTTTGGCATTGTAGGTAAAGCTGCTCCTGCAACTCCAGCATCTCACACCCATTCATGTCCTAGTTGCTCCAGTTCCAACTGCATTCCCTGCAGATGGCCCGGGAAAGCAGTGGTAGGATGGCCCCTGCACCTTCGTGGGGAACTGGACGAAGTTCCTGGGTCCTGGTTTCAGCCTGGATCAGCACTGGCTGTTGGGGGTATCCAGGGAGTGAACCAGTGGATGGAAGATCTCTCTCTCCTTTTGTTTCTCTCTCTTTCAAAATTAAATTAATTAATCTTTAATAAAACATTCAAATAATCCAGAAGAAAACTGAGCAAATTACAGAAAGTTCCCTTCACTCCTCCAGTCAAATTAACTCTGGCCTTGCATCTTACCAAGCCTCCGCATTTTATTCTGTCATCCATTTATTCACTTATATATTGCTTTCTATTTTGCTTCACTTTCTACCTTCTCTTCCAATGCCATCCCTATTAAGTTGGCTCCTTAGGACAAATGTGTAATCACAATTAGAAAGCATAACCCCATGGGACTTGCATCTCTGCATGGTGACAGGTGGCTGCCACTGCCCTCTCCATGCCAGGCCCAGACTCGGAGGCACAACAGTGCTTGTTGCTTGTTACACACCTTATGATTTAAAATGGTCTCTGGTGGCAGACATCTGATCTAGTATTTAAGACCTCGGCATCGCACTCAGGCATGCCTGGGTTTGTTTCCTGGCTCTGCTCCCACTCCCAGCATCCTGTTAATACACACCCTGGGAGGCACCAGTCAAAGCCCAGGTGCCTGAGTTCCTAACACTCACATGGGAGACTCTGATGGAGTCCCCGGATCCTGGCTTTAGCCTGGCACAGTTCTGGTGGCTGCAGGCATTTGAGGAAATGAATCAGCAGGTGGAAGATCTCTGTCTGTCTCGCTTTGTCTCCTTTCACATAAATAAAAACAAATGTCTAAAACTATTCTTTTTATTCAATTAACATCATGTGTCAGAAATCCCAATGTTTCAAGATCCAAACTCTCTCTTTCAGTTGATTCCTCTACCTCAAGCAACACAAAAAAATCTGTCATTTTATGGGTCCTGATTCATGCTTTGGCAAATACTGTCACCATAATTATAACGTAGCGATGTGATGATTGAATTCGGCTTGTGTAGGCTGGCCGGGGTGTCTAACCGACAACCGCCTCCCTCCCTCTCTCATTGATTCAATCAATCAATTGTTCAATTTACTTGCTTAACAAAGATTTATTTGCATGCTAACTCTATGCCAGGCACTCTTCTAGAACCAGGAACACAGCACACAACAGGACAGAGCTGGCCTCTTACCACAGAGCTTAGATCTGGAGTGGCGAAGGATGCTTCAGGTCCTAAACATCTAACCTGCAAATGACTATAGACATTGCCCCTGGATGGGCTAGGGCTCTTACACGTCCTCTGTACCGATGATTCCTGTTACCCAGGAGCAGGGTTTTCCTCTAAATCTGACTGAGAACTTAGGACTTCAGACCTGACGGGCACAGGAAACATCCAATCTACTCCCAAATCTCTAAAGGGATGTGATGCATCCAGCCTTGCTGAGTCTCAGCCACTTGCTCTGTGTACTGCTGCAGTGGGAATCCCAAGTTCAATGCTTCCAGAAGGGGTAACACACTGTAGAACATCCAGGTGAGTTGCAGCCCCACAAGGTAATGAATGGGGACTAGGGCAAACTGAAGGTGTGTGCTAGAATCAAGGATGATCCCAAACAGGTCTGTGCGCTGAGGCTGGCCCTGCTGGTCACTGCCCAGGTCCGAGCCCTGCCCAGTAGCCACACCCCTTCCTGTTAAGCATTCTTACTTCTTTCTTTACCCTGAACTTCGGCATATTTTTTCAAGTCATAGATAATGAGTAAGCCTTCCCACTTGCCACTACTTTCTCCGGACTATTTTCCCTCATGTTTGAGCCAAAGTTTAAATGTGACCAAAGTTAGAAAAAAAAACAAATACGAGAGAGTGCATATTTCATGATCTATTAGTGCCCTAATACAACACAGCATTAATGTTTTATTTGTGTAAAGTTTACTTCTCTAAATAGCGAAGACACAAATAGATTAATTTTATGGAAAAATGTCTCAGGGGTATCTTAAGACTTTCTTGTGGTGTTTCTTGGGTGGGTGTTCGGCACAGGGGCTGAGTCGCCGCTTGGGTGCCAGCATCCCTCGCTGGAATGCCTGGCTCGTGGCCCACCTGCCCTCCTGCAGAGCCAGCTTTCTGTAGGTCCTTGCAACTTAGATGAGAAAGCTGGGTGGAGCTCCAGGCTCCTGGCTTTGGCTTGGCTCCTCCCTGACTGATGCAGGCATTTGTGGAATGAAACAGTGGACAGAAGAATTACCTGTCTCACTTGTTCCATCTCCTCAACTTTCAAATATAATGAAAATAAGTAAGTAATGTGAAAAGCACAGTAGGCCTCCCTTAACCCCCCGCATGCACACATGGGGGAATGGATTCTCAGACTCCCAGTGGATCTCTGTAAACCACGGTGAGTCCAACTGCTCTATACACTATTTCTTTCCTTATACACACATACCTGTGATACAATGTATTTGTGTACTGGGCACAATAAGAGATTAACACAACAAGTAATAATCACACAGAACGACAGTCACACAGTAAGGAACATTCCAGGAATGTGCAGTCTCTTGCACGTGCCATACTTTGGTGGCCAATCTGATAACTGAGACAGCTAGCAAGTGAGAAACAGGTGGGCAGCGCGGGCGGCGTGGATGGACCAAGGCTGGTTCCCTCTCCAAGCAGGACAGAATGGGGTAATGTAAGCTTTTCATCATGTTACTCAAGAGAATATGCAATTTAAAACGGATGAACTATTGATTTCCGTGTAGTGTTTTCACACCTCAGCTGACCTCAGGTAACAGGAACCATGGAAAGTGAAACCGCAGAAGAGAGGGAAATCATTTTGTTGAATACAGTTTAGCCTACTGTTAACACCAGCTCAGATATGCTGGAATATTGACCTATGGTAGAGACGTTTTCAGCAATGATTTTGTTTTTTAAAAACATTTTTGTCTAATTTTTAAAAGATCTATTTATTTTTACTGAAATGGCAGATTTTATAGAAAGAAGCAGAAACAGAGAGAGACAGAGGGAGGTCTTCCATCTGCCAGTTCATGCGCCAATGTTCACAACAGCCGGAGCTGAGCCCAGTACAACGCCAGTACCCAGGAATTCTATCTGGGTCTCCCACATGGGTGCAGAGGGCCAAGGACTTGAGTCCTTTCCCAGGTCATAAGCAGGGAGCTGGATTAGAAATGGACCAGATGAGACACAAGCTGACATCCATATAGGATGCCGGCACTTGCAGGTGGAGGATTAACTTGTTGAGCCATTGTGCCAACCCCCTTCTCCTTTTTTTTTTTGGGGGGGGGGTCTATTTATTTTATGTGATTTCCTCTCCCACTTGAATTTCCTCAGGGAAGGGCAAAACTCTTGCCCTATATCCCTGCTGGTGAGCCTCTGTGGATATTTGTTGCTTCCATATTTTTTAGTCATCTTAATTTGGCACGATGTGGAAGAATTGTTAACTTTGATTTGTAAGCATCTTTCTTCGGCAGTTCCCTAACACCAAGCGCAGAGTTCAAAGCACTCAGGAAAGTGCTCCTTCTGTTTGAGGTATTCTCTACTCTTCCGGCTGCTGTTTCAGAATCACTCACACTTTGTCAAAAAAAGAAAAAAGTTAGTTCTTAGATACAAATGCTGTTACTTCAAAAATCAGTCCTCAGGACCAAACTGCCACCTATCCAATATTAACATTGAATGCACATGGATTAAACTCATCAATCAAATAAGTCAGTCCTAACAGGCATCGCTACAAGTTTTTATTTTCATTTTATCTGACACAGAGAGATCTTCCATCCACTGGTTCACTCCCCAAATACCCATAAAAGTTGGGGTTGGGGGGGTTCAACTTGGTGTCATACTAGGTTAAACCTCCATCTGTGATGCCAGCATCCCAGGATCCAGTTCCCTGATAATATACCTGGGAAATCAGCAAAAGGCGGTCTAAGCCCTTGGGCACCTGCACCCAAGTGGGAGACTTGGAAGAAGCTCCAAGCTCCTGGCTTCAGACTGGCTCAGCTCCTGGCCCAGCCATTTTAGCCACTTGGGGAGTGAACCAGCAGTGGAATCTCTCTCTCTCTCTCTCCCACACACACCAACCTCTCCTTCTCTTTTTGTAAAATCTGCCTTTCAAATAAAGATAAATACTTTTTTCTAAGTTGTGGATAGGCCAGCCAGGGCCAGGACCCTGAACCACAGTCTAGGTCTCCCATGTGGGTAGCAGGGACAGAAGTATTGGTCCATCATCTGGTACATTCTAGAAGGCTTTTAAACTGGGTCTCTTTTTTTCACTTTATTTTTCCCTTTTGTTTCTACTGGCAGCTCTTCAATGTGTTTTTTAATTCTGTTTTTCAGTTATTTACTTGAGTGGTAGAGAGTTACAGAGATAAGAAAGAGAAATCCCAAACATTGCAGAGGCTGGAGCCAGAAGCCAGAGCTTGGATCCGTACAGGTGGCAGGCACTAAACACCGGCTGCCTGCCAGGGTACGCATTAGCAGGCAAACGGTGTCAGGAGCGGAGCTGGGCATCTGGGTGTTCCAATACGGGGTACAGGCATCCTCGCTGATGTCTTAACTGCTTTGCCAAATGCTTAATGCCAAGTTTTCTTTTCCCTTTAATTTCTATTTTGAAACAATGTAGAGTCACAGAAAATTGATCAGGATAGTATAATTAACACCTGGCTATTCTTCACCTGCATTCACCAAGGAACATTTTTGGATCAATCATTTCCTGATTTCTCCTTTTTTATTATTATATATGGATTCTTTTTTCTGACCCATTGTTGCATTGGTTGCTGACCTCACAAGCCCTCAGACTTGCACCTTTCAGTAGGTTTTCCGAGAACAGGCTGTTCATTCACTCATATGGCCACTCTTGAGCTTGCTGATAGTCTGGGTGTTTCCCAAAAAGCCCAGGGAACTGAAGGCTTGGTCCCTAAAGGCTTAGGGTAGCAGCCAATAGATTAGTGCTAATGGTCAATGTATTAAGTGAGAGACTGGATGTGATTCTAGTGTCCAGGATATGACTGATGCCTGGGCTCACTGGAGGGCTCCCTTGGGACAGGGCTGGTTGTCTAAGCTCAGTTCAGTCTCCTTTCTCCTCCTCCTTCTCAGTCACCACACACTCCTCCTTCCTCCACATGTGTCCCACCACCATCAGATGCCACACCCAAGAGGCCAGGAGATCTTGGCCTGTGAACCGCCAAAACTGTGAGCTGAAATCAGTTTGTTTCTATCCGGAGTAGCTCCTCTCAGGTATTTTTGGTAATAGTAACAAAAAGCTGACTGCTATCGCCACAGGAGAAGGACTGGGTGCAGGAAACTAAATGTTGATGCCATATCATTGTCTAATACACTCCAGTTTCAAGCCTTGTTAATTTCCCCAAACCATGCTCCTGTGGCACAATTTCCCCCATCCTACACTGCTTCAGGATGAAATCGCAGTAGCCCCCTTTAACCAGAACAGCCCTCGCCTTTCTCAGGCCTCAAGCCACTGACATTTGAGCAGATTCCAGGCTGGTCAGCTTGCAGACTATCCCTGCAACCTGAGTCTGTCCGGTTTGGTTTTATTTTCCCTCATCAGATTTTGTTTTAGAACAACATTCGTCATCAATGTTCTCAGCTGTGGTTTCACTGGGGAGCTCCTGGGCCAAGGAGAGGTTCATTCTGCTGCGATGCAAAATAGTACACAGCCTCGCTGACGGATGGCCTCCTTGGAGCACCTTGCCCCCAGCCCTGAGATCAATAATATTCACAATGGACTTGGCATGGTCTCAAGCAAACACAGGATGGTGCGGTTCCTGGCCTGTCACTGCTCATTCTACTCAGTGGTGCAGCCCGAGCTCTCCTGAGGCTTGGGTCAGCAATGCCACTTCCCTGCTCTCTGCTTTCCTCAGACTGGAACGTGGGGACGAATACTCCGAGCATGTAATTCACAGGGCTAAGGTCTCAACGGATGGCACGTCCATGCCATCCTCCACGTGCTCCTTGGCACTTGGTATGTTCTCGTGTAATGCGAACTCTTACTTCGAAAAAGCTGTCAGGAAGTCTAATCTCTCCTGTTTGGGGTCTTCTGGTGGGCACGTCAGAATTGGGCTTGTGTGTGTGTGTGTGTGTCCATGCATCCAGGAGGGTCAAGCTGGTGGAGGACTTGGTACCACAGGGACAAGCACTGAGACCCAGGCATGGCAGGAGCGCCACCATCCTGAAGGCATGCTGGGGGCTCCCTCTTCTTTTGGGGTCCCTGCATCCCATCCTCCCTACACTGCAACACCCTTTGCTCTCACTTCCAAAGGTGACCAGACTGTACTCCTGCTGTGCCAGCACCAGCTAACAAAAGGACCAGGATTTAAACTGCAGGTCACCAACATTCAAGAGCAGTGCTTGGATGCACCAAGCTTTATGATGCCTGAGTGAATTCTGAAATGCAAAGATGGTTATGGCATACTGTCAAGTAAAAAAAAAGTAGGTTTATAGGGCCAGCATGGAGGCACAGCATGCTAATCCTCCAGCCACAGCACCAGCATCCTATAGAGGTATTGGTTTGAGTCCTAGCTGCTGCCCTTCTAACCCAGCTCCTTGCTTATGGCCTCAGAAAGCAGTGGAGGATGGCTCAAGTCCTCAGGACCCTGCACCCACGTGGGAGACCTGAAGAAAACTCCTGGCTTCAGACCAGCTCAGCTCTGACCATTGCAACCATTTAGGGAGTGAACCGGCAAATGGAAGATCTCTCTGTCTCTCCCACTCTCTGTAACTCTTTCAAGTAAAAGAAATAAGTATATATTTTTAGACTTCTTTGTTTTCATTGCAAAGTCAGATTTACAGAGAGAAGGAAAGACAGACAGAAAAATCTACCATCTGCTGGTTTACTCCCCAAGTGGCCCAATGGCTGGAGCTGAGCCAATCTGAAGCCAGGAGCCTGGAGTTCCTTCTGGGTCTCCTACATAGGTGCAGGCTCTTAAAGTTTTGGGTCATCCTCTACTGCTTTCCCAGGCCAAAACCAGGGAGCTGGAAGGGAAATGGAGCAGCCAGGACACAGACCAGCACCCATATGGGATCCCAGCACATGCAAGACAAGGACTCCAGCCACTACGCTACTGCGCCAGGCCCAAAATAAATAAATATATTTTTCAAGTAGGATTATAAGCCCTATTTCCACCTGATATATGTATATACATTTATACTCACTATCTTTTAATAGCTTTCTACTTTGAAAGACAGACACCCACGCATGCGTGCACACACCCACACCCACACACAGATGGAAACAATCATGTGGGGTACGTGCAAGCTCCAGTGCACTGATTCACTCCCCCAAATGCCCACAACGGCTGGGACTGGGGCAGGCTAAGGCCTGGGCCAGGAAACCCACCTAGCTCTCCCACATGGGTGCCAGGGCCCCATCTGAGGGACTTGTTACCTGCTGGCTTGCCTGGCCTTCCAGGGTGCACATCAGCAGAAAGCCAGAATCAGGGGCAGAGCTTGGGCTCAAATCCAGGCACTCTTGCGTGTGGGATGGGGCGGGTGGCACAAGTGGCATTTTCACAGCTGCACCAAACACCTGCCCTGTCACCTGCTGTACCTGCAGTGTGTAGAGCTTGTGGTGGGGACTGTGGCACACTGAAAAACACACATCCATCTAAGAGGACACCTGTGCACCTCCGCCCTCAGCTCCAGTCATTGCTCTTTACAAGCACGAGGATCCTGAGCCCAGGTTTGTAGCCTAGTAGCTAAATCCTCGCCTTGAATGCACTGGGATCCCATATGGGCGGCGGTTCGTGTCCTGGCTGCTCCCTGCTTGTGGCCTTGGAAGGCAGTCGAGGACAGCCCAAAGTCTTGGGATCCTGCACCCATGTGGGAGACCCGGAAGGAACTCCAGGCTGCTGGCTTCAGATCGGCGCAGCTCCGGCTATTCTGGCCTCTTGGGGAGTGAACCAGGGGATCAAAGATCTCTGGCTCTCCTTCTCTCTGTGAATCTAACTTTCTGGTAAAAATAAATAAATCTTAAAAAAAGAAGAAAAGAACAACAACAAGGATCCTAAACCTTCTGGTTTTTCAACACAAGCTCCCAATTCAGGTTTTCACACAGAATCTGCCGACTCTTAAATGTCAGCTGGTAATTCACATCTTTTCAAAGCACTGTGCAGGTCGGCGGGGCGGGAGCCGGCGCACATGTCTGTCGCGTGCAGGTCTGTGAACCCAGGGGCGCCAAGAAATTGAAGAGCATGGACAGTGTGATTGAAGGCCAAGAGGCTGAAGTGTTTTAACAGTAAAGGTCGTGCCGGACGCCCTTTCCCTTTGCTCTGTTGCAGGCCGTGGCAGCAAACACCGTGAGGCGGCCGGTGCCTGCGGCCCTGCTTGTCTTTCCCTTTGCCTGTTCTGTTTGCATCTCCGAAGGCTTCTGCCATTACGGAAATACTGGCATTGCCACTCCACTGTGTTGTTCGGCAGGAAAACAAACTCCAAGGGGAAATTGACTGTGAAGCCTTAATGAGGGCTCCCTCAAGATGGTTTTTGCTTTTTTTGTTGTTGCTATTTTGGAAAAAGGAAAAGAATTACAATCATGGTGAAGAAAAGTAAGAGCTGATAGATGAGCAGCCATGCCAATTCTGAGCATGCGCATAGAGGAATGTTAACAGGATCCAGGATCCTGTGGGGGAGCCAGCACCTTGCGGGTCAGGGAACTCGGGTGGCGGGAAGGGAAGGACCACGTGCTGACTGAACAGAAGGTGCTGGATGCTTGACAAATGGCAAACTACCTCGGCCCTTTGCATGTACAGCCAAGGTTAAACTTGGCTGAAAATCAGCCAAGTGCATAAAGGGAAACCGGAGGCTTAGTATGCGCACCTTGATCCCCAGCAGGGGACTGTTTGTTCTGATTCAGCAGTGAAGTGTGTGTGTGTGTGTGTGTGTGTGTGTGTGCGCAAGTATGTGCATGTGTGTGCACATGTGTTGTGTGGGAAGGGAGTTTTCAAGGCAATAAAGACCACAATCTTGCCTAGTGTTAATCCCACTTCTGGACTGGGTAGGGAAGCCAGGTCAAGGAGTCATTCCACAGCCAGGGACTTTGAGTTTTTGAGGAAGATGACAACTTGTGATTTACTCTCAGACGTTTCGCAACCAGAATGCGAAGCAGCGAAGGGGACGCCCTGCTTCTGGCCTGGCCCTCCCTGACGAGCACATGCAGCCAGGCACACGTGCTATGGAAAACAGAGCCATGGTTCCGGGATGACACGCCCCTCTGCTTCATGTCGCATACTCATTTTACAAGAGCAGTTGGTGGGGACAGAGGTGGCAGGTGAAAGCCAGGCTCGGCCCTTGTGGTGAGGCCGTGGCCTGCGCAGCTTGGCCCATGGCTGGGCTGATGTTGCTCAGAGCCCAGCTTAGCAAACTTGCCTTTGACCTGTCACGGTTGTTTGAAGGCCTCCCCTCGCCCCCCCACCCACCCCCCGGCCCGGTAGCAATGCAGTTCAAAGGACTTGAGAGAGGAAGTGGCAGGGTATGGACGGGGAGTAGATGTCTGTCAAGGTTGTTCACGCCTACATTGATGAAAGGACTTGCAGCCACAGCTCCGTGGCCTCGGGGGTCGGGGCGGGGGGCCGATGCCTGCGCTCACTACAGCCCGCAGGGTGACAGTCAACATGTGTTAGCACGCGCACCTGCACATGTACAGACAGGCTGGGCATCAGCTCCGCCTGCCTACCTTCCCTTCAAACTCTGACCTAGCTTTTAGGATTCAGGGCAAAGTCACCTCCTCTGGGAAGCCTTGCTGGATAGCGCTCCACACTTCTTCCTGCCAAGCTTTATCCTCACGTTTCCCTCTTCCCCGGCCTGTGGGCAGCAGGCACCTAGCTGGGACACAGCTTTCGTGCTCACCAGAGTGTGTTGGGATGGACGTAAGAGCGAAGGGGCACAGGGCTCAGTGAAGGAGGATGGCATGAATAAAGTGGCAGACAGTGTCCCTGGGGGCCAGTGTAGTTCTGAGCCTCTGAGGCCAAGGCCGATCCCCTACCTGTGGCTGATCCCCAGAAGCATCCAAGCTTTTGGCTTCGGCATCCTCACTCAACTCAAAATCTTCCGAGTAGTCCAGAGGGGGCTCGATGTGGAGTCTTGAGCCGGCTTCCGTTTTGATCTGCACTGATTTCTAGACACAAAGTTTTAGACGGAATCAGACACAGAGGGAAGGAGGTGGCAGTGAGGGGGTATCAGTGGACACCTGCGCTCCTCTGAGGGGCACACACTAGCTCGGAGGGAAGGACTGAGCATGGAACCGTGATCCTGTGCTAGGGGTCCACTCACAAGGACCACACGTGACACTACCTCTGCTTCAAAATATCGGCTGGGGGGCCCAGTGTGGTAGCCTAGCGGCTAAAGTCCTCGCCTTGCATGCGCCAGGATCCCATATGGGCGCCGGTTCTAATCCCGGCAGCCCAGCTTCCCATCCAGCTCCCTGCCTGTGGCCTGGGAAAGCAGTTGAGGATGGCTCAAAGCCTTGGGACCCTGCACCTGTGTGGGAGACCCAGAAGAGGCTCTGGGATCCTGGGTTTGAATCAGCGCAGTTCTGGCTGTTGTGGCCGCTTGGGGAGTGAATCAGTGGGCAGAAGATCTTCCTCTCTGTCTCTCCTCCTCTCTATATATCTGACTTTCCAATAAAAAAAAAAAAAAGTGTCAGCTGTCTCTTCCTGGACCTTCCAAAGTGTGCTCGGTAGAATTGGTAAAATTAATTTTTCTGTTCGAAATGACCATAACTTTGGTAGGTAGCCAATTTCTCAAAAGAATAACCGTGTAAGCAAATTACATGTGCGCACGCACGCACACTGCATATCCTAAAACAGAAACAGCAGGGAACACTTTCCGAAGCTTTTGAACTGTGGAAATGGGGTGCTGGGACCTCTATTCCTTCTAGTATCCTTTGGCTGATTCCCTGGGGAACACGTTCCTTGGTCCGGTGACCCTTGGCCCGGTGTTCCTTGGCCCCGGCTAAGTAGACTTTATCTCTCCCATTACGTAGATGTTTAAATTCTGATGCCTTAATGTCAATGACTGGTGACATTAAAGGGTGAAGACGTAACTGGATCAACTAGGAGGTAGGGCCGATGGGAGGCCTTTGAGCCACTGGAGGTATACCCCGGAAGGTTGATAAATTTTTGAGTTCAAGAGAAGCCAAGGTTGTCTCTCCCTGCTTTGTGAACTGAAGGCAGAGGATGAGAACAGCCCTGGGGTTCCTGCCACAACCACGCAGAAGGGACGCTCGCTGCCTGCAGGAATGGTAAGAGAAGTGGGCCAGGGGCTGCTAAGGACCATCCTGTCCTAAAAAAGAAAGACAGAGAGCTGTGGCGGGTAGAGTGGAGTGCTAGTGGATTTGTCCAGATACGCTGGATCCAGCTGCACCTGAAGCAGGGACACTGGCACGTCTCCTTTCGTTCAGATCCATGTGAACAGCACTCATGGAACTCCTGAGTCTTGACCTTCATCCGTGCTCCAGCCTCTCCCAGCCCCTGTGCCTTTGCTCTTGCTTGTTCCCCCACTTTAATGTGATCGATCATCTAAAATCTCTTCCATCTACCCAATCCCTACCTAACTTGGCAGACAAGTGCTTTCTGCCTACCCAATATCTGCCCACTGCCTGGTTCTGTAGATGTGGCAAAGCGCCCTTTTAAGAGAGTCCTGTTGCTGGAGGTCCTTGGTGCTAGACACAGCCATGTGAGCCACATGTGTGACAGCTACAGGCATGGTTGGAAGTCCCCAGGTGGAGCTTCTGCACAGGACAGACTCAGTGGCTATGGGACGTCTCCCTCCCAATGGGAATGTGGATGGGATGCCCAGAAAACCCAGTGTGCACCTTCTGAAGACAAGGAGGAAAAGCCCCACTTTGAGATGGCCCGGAGGCGCACCCAAGGAACCTGGCTCCTGGCGGCATCACCTACCTGTCCCTAGAGGCAGCCTACCTTTCTCTGCAAAGCTCTGTTGTTAGGCCAGGGTGGGTGGTTACAGCTGAACTCAACCCTGGCAGACTCCTTCGACCCTTGCTACTTCTCTGGCTATATCACAGTTGCTCATGCGTGGTAGAGGGCCTCGGATCTAGACTCAGGCAGACTGACTCAATTCCTGGAACCCCAACATTAATGCCCTGTGTGATCTAGACAGGACAGCACCCTTAAACCCTGGGGTGCCAGCTTCTGCATCCCTGAAGGTGGCACTCACCACCTTCATGGTACAATGACTGTGAGGATGACACTCAGGGCTGTGGACTGCAGCATGTGGCACAGAGGGGGTACCCCCACTCACACGGCACCAGCTCTGTGCGGGTGTCCAGCCCTTCCCCTCCCTCCAACATGGCCCCTAAAAGCAAGCCAATTATGTGCTCTGCTTGTCAATGGGAGAAATTGTGTCGTAGGCCCTGGCTGGAGGGTGAGCTGCCTGTTGAACAGAGCCTAGACTGTGGTAGGACAAGTAGGGTGCCTGAGGGTGCTATTTAAAAAGGCATCACTCCTGGGTGCCACCCTGCACGTGGATAGATCTGACAGTGAAGCCCTTTGGGTTTTCTGACAGGTGCCTGCATAGAAAATCCATGCTCGTCCTGGCCCCAGGAAGGAGCAGCGGAACCAAGGACACAGAGCTGGGTATCCTGACTCCAGACTCCAGTACAGGGGAGTTCAAGGGCAAGTCCAGGCACTGCTCTCCCTTGAGGTCCTGGAGAGAACCTCTTATTCCCAGGAAAGCTCAGCTTCCCCAAGTGCTGGGGCAATGTAGCCAGGTGCTTGCTGAATGAGAAAAGGATGTTGGAGCCTCATGGGCCTAGAGGACTCCCAGCAACTCAGAGCAGAGCCTCCTTCTTCAAATGCATTCATTCATCCTACTTGACAGGCAGAGAGAGAGAGAGAGCAAGCGAGCAAAAGATCTCCCATCTGCCGATTCAATTCCCACATGTTCACAATAGCCAGGTCTGGGAAAGGCCAGAGCTCCCTCTGGGTCTCCCACATGGGTGGCAGAGATCGAGTCCTGGGGCCGTCACCTGTTGCTTCCCAGGGTGCGCACTGGCAGGAAGCTGGATGGGAAGCCGAGCTGGGGCTTGACCCAGACATTCCCGTACAGAATGCACATTTCCCAAGTGGTGGCTTAATTCACATGCCGCAGGTGCACAGCATGATCCAAGCTGACACTGTGCCAGGCCTCCTGCCTCCCACCTGTGCTTTCACTCAGGTGCCATGTCACCTGACATGGACTGGCTGTCACTCTACGTGTTCCAGGTGCACTGGCTCATGTTACCCCTCACAACAGGCACCAGGGAAAACTGAGGACCAAGAGCATTAAGCATTCATCTGAGGTCACTCGGCTGGGAAGCCACGCAGCCGAGAGTTGAATCTCGGTGGCATGGCTCCAGAGGCCTGACGCTACGCTGCGGACTGGCCAGCATTTCCTGTAAACGGTTGGGAGTAAACGTTTTAGGCCCTGCCAGTGTGCGCTCTCTGCCATAATACTCGACTGCCCCACTGTAGCTTGAACGCAGCCTCAGACGAAGCCTAAACAAACAGGCTGGCCGGCTTCCAATCCCACTTGATTTACAAAAACAGGCTGAGGCTGGATCCAGCCCTGGGGCTGCAGTTTATCAAGCAATACTTGTTGGAAGCCACCACATTACACTGCCCCAGCAGGCCCGAGAGGAATAAACGGGCCCCTCCTGGGCTACGGCAGAGACCAGAGAGGGGATCAGAGAATCCCCCGAGTGGTCGAATGCACAGAAGGCAGGCAGGCAGTGGCTAACCTACACATGATTCTGCACAAAGAACTTGGAAGGAGAAAGCACAGGGAGCTGGAAAAGCAGCCAAGGAATCTCCCTGCTTGTGAGCAGGGAGACAAGATGCAGAAGGCGGCACTGCACGCTTCCGGAAACTTCCACATGTCCCCTGGGCTCTGAGTGCCCTGCACTCGACTTGGGCCTGCCCATCTGGTCTACTTCCTCCCATTCCACCTTGCCCTGCTTGGCTGCTCTGGGACCAAATGACGCAAGGACTTCCACCAGGCTTTGCCCACTTGTTCTCAAAGCCAGTATTAGCCTCAGGGACAAGGTTGGTGGAGGGAGGATGCAGGTAGCCAGGGGCATCCTGGGCCAGGGCATTCCTGGAGACCTCCCTGCCTCAGCTGGGAGGAGAGGGATTTCGCATGAACCTGCCGATGAGTATTCTTTCCTTCTCTTCAGAAACGCTCGGTGGTGACCCAATGCCAGGAGCTTTCCAGAGAGGGAGGAGAGAGTGTGAGGAAGAGGGGGGCACTGTGCTGAGGGAAGATCTGTAAATCTGAACCCAGGCCTAACTCGCCACACCATGCCTGTGCCTCTCCAGGTGCAGTCCACGAACAAGCACCACCAGCCTGCCCTGATCTGTGAGAAATGCGGAGCACCACTGGCCTCCTCGCCCGAGGAGTCAGCAGCCACACTTTAGCAAGAACAGACACCATGAGGTCTGTGCGGCTGGCGATCGGGTGCGTTCCCCCGGTTTTCTAGCAAAAGCATCGTGCTTTTCTTCTAGAAAATCCTCCCTGCTCCGTGCCCCCTAAAGCAAGTGGCACTGAACCCCCCTCCCAGGGGAGGATGGAGCTGGGACCCAGGCCCGGACCATCAGAATATGAGATGTGCCTGGGAACCAAAGAGAGGCAACGGCAGGTGGCAGAATGCAAGTGGCAACTTCTCATGGCTATCCTGGGATCACACGGTGGCACGGAAGGGAAAGGAGAGCTGAGAGAACGAGTTCCATGACGTTGTTGGATTTGCTGGGTCCAGCCACACCAGAGTGGGAGAGAGACAAGTGATAGGCCTGGGATGGGGCCGGGCATATGGTGCCACCAGGATGATGCCTGGGGTACCCGTGTCAGAGTGCCAGGCTTCAGTCCTGCCCTCCCCACTTCCAGTTGCAGCCTTCCTGTTAACACGCAGCCTGGCAGGCAACTACTGGACTCAAGTGCTTGGGTTCCTATCACCCACATAGGAGATGGCATTCCAGGTTCCTGTCTTCTGCCTGTTGCAGGCAGTTGGGGAGTAGACTGGTGGATGGATGATCCCTGTGCCTCTCTCTGTCTTTCAAATCAAATGAAAAGGCATTTTATAGGGAGAGGAGAGGGAGAGAGAGAGAGAGAGAGAGCTGGGATGAAGATAGCTTTGTGACTGATTTGAATTTTAAAATGCAGCAGAGAGGTGCTCCGGTGTTACAGGAGAGCCCAGGCCTCTCTGGTTTCTGCGGTTTTCTCAGCCTTGCCTCTCAGCGGCTTATTGATGGCACTGGGTCCGCCACACTTCCGAGGGGCAAACACAAGGTTTTCAGGGGGGCATTTGGACCAGGGTTGCTCAGTCCTCCCTGAGAACAGATTGCCCAGGAAGCTTCCAGAGGCAAGAGCTCATTCAGCACCCAGCACCCAGTAAGGGAAGAAGGGTGCCTATGAAGCAACATGTGACAAAATTACCACGGTCCACAAAGAGTGTCTAAGCTGAGTGGGTGCCTGAGGAGCGAGGAATAAATAGAGTCTCCATCTGGCCTGCTCGCGCCCCCCTCCTCTCAGGCCTGGGGGAGGCCCCCCACCACCCCTGGGAGCGGGCTGAGGTAGGTTCCCTCCCAGTCCGGGCCCTCAGCAGTGGGCCTGCAGTGCTCCCAGCCTCCCACCAGCACGCCCTTGCACGGGCTGATGACTGCGCTCCTGCCTGGCTCCCCGCCTGGCGGGCTGCTCTCACTGCCAGGAGTGGGTGTTTCCAAGCGGCTGCTCTTTCCTGCCTACTTACACAGCGCCCAGACCTTGGTAGACCCTTATGGGGGAGGTCTACACAGCAGGAGACTCTAAAACCCTGCCACCCAAACCCTCCAGTTCCCACTGGCCAGCCCAAGGCGAGCTTGGGTGGGCCCCAGTCCACACTGGGCCCAGTTCATGCTCAGGGTTATTTGCACATATCTAACATCCCTCTAAGCTTATTGTCAAGTACACACGTGCACCCACTTACACACACACACACACACACACACACAAACACACACGGCAAGGATGGGGGCCCGCCCTGAGGGTTCTGCAGGTTGTGCGCTGTATCAATGGCGCCCTCTAGAGGACGAAGGCGGGGCCTGGGGTGGGGAGTGTGCCTTGCTGGATCTTCCCGGATGTGTCTGAAGGCCTCCAAGTATTGGCACTTGATGCTTTGACAGCCTGCATTGTGCAAGGTCACGGGAAAGCCTGGTGCTTTCCGGGCTGTTAAATTTGTTCTCCTTGCTGTAGGAAAGGCCCCCACGGCTTCCCATGTTCACTGGCCAGCTTCCCAGGGGGTGCTTCGGCCACCTCGGTCACAACAGGAAACGGGATATGGCAGAGGAGGGGAAGGTGGCAAGGGTGGGGGCGGGGGGGAGAGTGGAGTCTCTGCTTTTATCATGGCAATGAACTTGCTTTTGAGACCTTTAAGGAAAGCCCACCCCACAGTAAATTGCTGGAAGGCCAATCCCTTCACTACCAATTTAATGCTGGGAGCCGATGACGTTCATCAAACCTGACAGCATTTTGGTAGACGACGGCTGTGTTGATTAGGCCGCTGTCCACCCAAGTATTACAAGGCTGAGGAAGCCATAAATCTTAATCCACTGGTAGCAGCAGAAAGATCCGAGGCCTGGAAGGGGTGGAGGGTGGGAGGGAGGAGGACAGCAGGAGGAAGAGCCCATTTATCACCACCAGCCGATTCCACGGCCAAAGTGGCCATCCGGAAGCCTGCATGGCCGCCGCCATTAGCCTCCCAGACCCCCAGAATCGGAGTGTTTGGGATGGGTATTAGAGCTGCAGGTGTTTGAATGATTCTGGGTCCCAGGAACCCCAATGGCTAGCTGCCTGCTGGAACAGCCCCGCCCTACCCCTCGGCCCCAGGGTGCTTTCTGAGAGCTGTGTCAGACACTCAGAAGGGAAACCAACAGTACTGGAAGAGGCTAGGGTACTGGGCATGGTGTGGTCAGAGAACATGGGATGTGTGGCTTGAAAGAGTTCTGGGAAGATGCTGAGAAAAGCCTGCAAGACAGCCAGGCAGAGAAAGAAGAGGACCAGACGGGGTGGCAGTGGGCAGCAGCGCTGGCTGCAAGCACAGCTGAAGCTCCAGGCACGCACCGTGCCTCGGGACCGCCGTGTCCCTGGCCAACACGGCTGTGCCCACCAGGAAGGGGCAGAGTGGCCTCCAGGTGCACAGGTTCAGATGAGGAAGAAGCCCCTGTGCTGGGAGGAGGCTACGGTCCTTCTCTTGATACAGTGGCTTCTGAGACTGTCATCAGATGCGAGGGCCCTGCCACCTAAATGTCCCCCGCCACCAGCCCTCAGCTGCCCTCGAGAGTGGTGGAGCCCACTAACAAGGTCAGGACCAAGGAACCAGTCAGAATCATGCATCCCCCTGCTCACTGCTCGGGGCCCCACCCCACAGCCCAGGCCCTTGGCCCTGACGATGGCAGCTCCAGTCGGTTCCTTAGCCCAGCTCTCGTCTCCTCCCTGAGAGGCTCTGGGACCCACAGAACCTGCTCCACGGCTCACTGGCTGCCATGCTCTGCTTCCCATGACCTGGCCCCACCTCTCCTGCAGCCACAGGAGTGAGCCTCAAATGCAGGTTACGAAGCTAGTAGTCAGGCCCCCACCCAAGGACCAAATACTGACAGGGTCAGGGAAGGGGAGTGGTGTCTGATGATCTTTGTCTTGGAAAGTGTCAACAACCCTATAATGAGATCAAGGAAAACCAGTGTGGCACAGGTGCAAGGGGCCAGGTGGGCGCTGTTGCCGGGGGACAGAGAACAGAAGCTGGAGGCGGGCGGGGGGGAATGGCATGGGGTTGGCAAGAAGAGAGCTGCATCAGGCTCCCAGGGCCCTCCTGGAGCCACGGGCCTCTCTAAGCAGTCTTTCCTGCACACGGCAGATGTGAACTACCCACAAGCACACATGCAGACATGGCTCCTCATAGAACCCTCCCTGGGTGTCCCTACATCGGGATTAAAATCCAGACCCCTTGTGTTTCTTTCCAGGCCTCGTGGGATATGACCCTGCCTACCTAGGGTGTCAAAGCCACCCTCACCTCTCTGCTGCCACGTATTGGCCATGTCCCCGTCTTCCCTGAGCTCCTTCCCCCTGCCCATTGCCCACTGTGCTTTCCACCCAGGACACACTGTCCTGCAGCTTCCCGGGGCTGCCTTGGGCTGACATGGGGTCTCTACCCGGCTGGGTGCCCCGTAGGAGGCAGCTGCTGGCTGCAGCGTGCTGCTTTTTGTTCTCTGTCACTTGGACTTTCTCACCTCATTTATCAATGTGCTTGCCCTTGGCCTCCTCTCTCCTCTCTGTAAGCATGAGAGCCAGAGGAACAGCACCTGGTCAACCTCCCTGCCTGCTGGGACCTCAGCACCCATAGAGGGTCCCAAACTTAGTATGGGCACGGAACCAAGGGATCTGCTGCCGTGAGGAGCCCAGTCCACCCTTGTGCTGATTTAAGAACCATGGCCAGGCCTGGCACTAAAGGAACTATGCTACAACCGGTGATGTTACCAACTCCGCTTTAAAAGGAGCAAGGTGAGACAACTTGCCCAAGATCACCCGACCACTAGGGCGTAGATCCACGGCTTTGAAGCCAGGCTGTTCGGAACCATTTCTCTGATGTGTCTGACACCTGCTGCGGTAAGCAGCCCCATCGATGGACGCCCTGTGACTCCCCCACCTGCACCCCCAGCAGCTGTGGGAGGGCTTCATACAATCTTCCCCAGCAGCCATGGGAGGGCTTCTTGATGATGGAACCAAAGCCAAGAGAAGCTGTTTTACCGACAACAGGGTGCACAGCTGGTCAGCAGGCACGTAGCTCAGAGATGCTGTGCTACCTGCTGCAGGACACTCGGCTCTCTGTCCCATTGTCCAATGGCCTCAAATCTAAATGTCCCTATGAGTCAGAAAAGAAATGGAAACCAGGAAGTGGCCAGGCAGTGACCCACAAATGAGAATACACAGTAGCTACCTCTGGTCTCAGTGGTAGGGTGCTAAGGAAACAGTGGGGCCTGTGGCCAAGAGGAGGCTTCGTGCCCTGCCTGCAGGGGGCAGCTATTACGTTCCTGCTGGTGGCTGTCTAATGGTAGGGGGACAGCCCAGCACAGCAGCCGGAACTTCCCATTTTCCCAAGGATTCCACGTAGTTTTTCTACGCAAAACCTTCTGGGGCCAGGATTGCAGAGTAGTGGGTAAAGCTGCTGCGTGAGATGCCAGCATTGCATATGGGCACGACAGCCCATAATAGGGAGGGCACCAAGCACCCTCACTCTACCTCTACCCGGGGTTCCTGGCTCAGTGGCAGAGACCAGAGAGCCAAGTGCTGTGTCTGTCAGATTCCCTTAGGCTCCTGGGGTGATTCAGGCTTAGCTAATCAGGTGGTTCCCATGGCAGGGAAAGAGGAAGTAGAGGCAGGAGCAGGCAGGTGCTGGGCACAAGCTAGTCCTGCGCCTGGTGCTACAATAGTTGGCCAAGGATCTTTCTTCCTAGGGCAGTGCTAATGGGCCCAGAGGTAACTTGAGGCCAAAGTCTGTGGCTTGCTAGTTCCTGGGCAGCAGCTCTGGGCAACTCCTCACAGTGGAAGCACTCCTGGCAGCTAAGTGCTAAAGCAGCTGAGTACCCTTCCTGGGCACTTTTCCTGTAGGTCCAGCTTAGAACCCACTTGTCGCATTGGCCCAAAGATTATGCCAGTACCTAGCTTCCCTGTTGACTTAAAATAGCCTGAGTGGTCTCTGTGGGTAGGCCCTGACTGACCCCTGATGGCTGGAGTGCATGAGGACAATTACAGCCCTTGCAGCACCAGGAAGCCAGGAAAGTAGGCATGATTAGGCTCAGGGAAGTGAGGACCCTCAAGGAGAGCATGAGGGGCCAGAGGGGGGGAGCAGGGAAGGATGTTAATTAAACCAAGGCCAAGTCTTTTAAATGGCACCGCATCTGCGGCTAGCCACAAAGTCACAGCTCAAGACACAAATATGGCTCCTGATAATAAGAGGCACTCGGAACTGTTGGGAGTGAGAAGAGGGTGGAGAAAAGGCCTCATTAATGAGAAATTAACATTCATGGCTGGGGACAGAAGCAGACCTCAGGGCTGTCTGCACCGAGATAAGGCGGGGATGGCCTCCCTGGCTGGAGGTACACACTCCAGCAGGCCCCAGGAGAAGCAGGGTGAGGGGCCAAGTAACCAGGCCCTCGGGTTCCAGCTCAGGGTTCCAATCACAGCCAGGCACCTGCACTCGCCTCCTCAGCAGCACAGTGAGATGCTTCCTGATCTTCAGGGTGATCGCAAAGGCAGGTGCAGAGAGCAGGACATGGCCTTCACGCTGACCCATACCTTGGGTCTGGTGCAGAATGCAGTCCCTGATCCTGCTGAACACAAGCTTTATAACCACAATCAAACCTGGCCTTTCACCCAGTCAGGTCTCTGGTGGCGGAGCCTCGGGCATCTGCCTTTTCAAATCTCCCCAGGGGGATTCAAACCCAGTGTGGCCAAGGCTGAGACCACCCTGGGAACAGATACAGGATGAATGACAGCAAGGTATGGAACCAAGGACCATGTGGGCCAGAGCAAGGGACTCGAAGCCAAAGATATGGGTTGGAGTCTTGACCTTGCCGCGTCCTAGCTGCAACGTTGAAAGGCTCACTGGTCTTCTCAGAGCACCTGACTCCTCAGCTCCCTAGGAAAGGAAGATATTGGGATGTACTCTGAAGGCCCCTGTGGGAGGCCCGAGGTGACAAGTCCTATGGGGTACGTGAGCTCAGCTCGCGCCTTGGTCCCTATGGTGGGCTGACCTGAGCAGCCAGCAGGAGTAACTCAAACCAGCATCTGGGTCCTCTGGGATAGGGGCATTGTCCTCCCACCCCCGACTCCCTGTGTCTCTTGGCATCTAAAGAGTATACAGTAGGAGCACCATAAAAATCAGCTGCACGAATACATCCTCCAGGGGGAGCTGGGCCTGACCTTGCCACACTCCCAAGTGGGGCTGGGGAGAATCTTTCCAGAGGGAGGACCACACAGCAGCAAGAGGTCTGGCTGCTCGCACACAGTGGACCTTCCACCACCGTATTCAGCCAACCCCCGCCCCCCAGATCTGTGACACTCTGACAGTTTTTGGTCCAGGAACCACCCAGCTCCTTTATTTTAAAGTCTGGGCCAGTGGAGGGGGGACAGGGCTGTAAGGCTTGGCTCTGCCCTGGGTTTCCAGACCTGGTGCCATCCGCGCCGCTGCACCTTGCTGGGGGCCGTCTGGGAAGCGCGTCGAGAGGCGTCTTCGGCTTCGCGGAGTAGGGTTCTTCGCGGGTAGTCTGCAGCAGAGGCGGGGAGGACATGGTGAGGCGCTGGCGAGTGAGCTCCCGCCCGTGGGTTTGTTTCGTAACTGACATCTAAGATGCATGTTAGCGGGGGCCCAAGTCTTGTACGGGAGAATGCGCTCTGCAGCGCTATCTGCAGCAGCAAAGCAGGACGTTAGAAAAACAAGCTAAGCTGTCCAGCTGCCCGGGGAATGGGGGGAGTAAAGCCACAGCACATCCACGCTGCAGGATGACATGCGGAGCGCAGATCTTTATATCCGCAAAGCCCAGACTCTGGGCTGTAGAAGCAAGGGAAAGAACTGTTTATACGAAAGGTCACCATTTGTACTAAAGAGGGGAGACGACCGACGGAACTGGTGTGTGGATGACTTTTTGCAGCACGCTCAGTACAGTGAATCCTGCTCTCCTGTCCCTCCCTGGAACCTGGGTGGGGTTTCCTGGATGCCCCTGGGGTGAGGGGGTGTCCTGCTGAACTGTGTTGCACTGCAGTGGCTCTCCTGGGGGAACAGGTAAGCACACCACTTTCTCCTCTTAGCCCCTGCTGGCCTGGGATCTTACCATGGGTGGAGGCAGAATATTAACATAATGCCAATCAAGGCCCTCGAGTGCCACTCGCTTTGGGCTTTTCAGGTCAGCCTGCAATGTGGGCATACTTACTCCAATTTTCCAGGGAGAGGAAACGGAGGGTCAGGGAGGAGCTGATTGTTGGAGATGTCAAAGCTAGCAGGTGGCAGGATGGGGTCTACTCAAATCCAGCTCTGCCTTGAGCCAAACCCTCTTTTTGTACCTCAGTGGCATACTAGCATCTCAAAGAGGATCAGGCTTCAAGGATCCTGGCAGGGATGGCGTGATGGTTCAACTACCTAGTCCTCCAGTTCCAAGCTCCAGCATCCCACATGGGTGCTGAGTTGTGTCCTGGCTGCTCCACTTCCCACCCAGCTCTGCTTGTGGCTTGGAAAAGCTGTGGAGTATGGCCCAAAAACTTGGGACCCTACACCCGTGTGGGAGACCTGGAAGAAACTCCTGGTTCCTGGCTTTGGATTGGTCCAATTCCAGCCACTGCGATCATTTGGGGAATTAACCCAGGGGTGGTGGAGCTCTCTCTCTCTCTCTTTCTTTTTCTCCTTCACTATCTATAACTCTGCCTCTCTAGTCACGAGTGCAGTGCATGTGTGCACTTCTGGGCACAGGTTCACCGCCAGGGGCTGAGCTTTGCAGCCCCCAGCTGATGCTCAGGCCTGGGCAAGGAGGCGCTCACCGAGTATCCCCTCAGTGTGTGAGGCATTTCTGGAAGAGTCGGGGTGCATGGCCTTCCGCGGGGACGCCTTCTGCTCAGAGTTGGCCCCGTTGACGTAGACGGAGAAGCCCTGCTCCAAGTGCTCCAGCCGCAGCTGCATCGGGTCCTTGGCTCTCAAATGCTTCAGGATCCTGTAACAGAGGCCATCGTTTGTCCATTGTTCCACAGGGTCTGGGCCACTGTCACCCCCCCAAGCCAGGGGGAACAGGTTACCCCAGTGATGGTGGGCTGTCTTTACTCAGAGGCAGGTGGTGTGGGCCCGGCCCACGATGCACAGGGGAGACCAGAGCCTTGGGAGATCCAGGAGAAGCTCCTGGCATTGGATTGGCTCAGCTCCGGCTGTTGCAACCACTTAGGGAGTGAACCAACAGATGGAAGATCTTTCTCTCTCCTCCTCACTATAAATCTGTCTTTCCAATTACAATAAAAAAAAAAATCTTAAAAAGGGGTGGGAGAAAATATTTCTGACAGTAATCCCTTAAAGGCAGGTACTCTGTGCCAAAGTCCATTCTCACATAAGACTGAGTCTCCTTACACTTGCTTGTCGCAGTGATTGCTCAGTTAGCCAAATTGGAACCACTACTCCTGGGGAGGGAGGACCCAGGGTCTGCTCCCTGCAGGTCTCTGGTTCCATTTTCCTCCACCAATCATACGTGACCTTGTGACTCTGTCAGGTCATTCACACGGACCTCACAGCCGAGAGCACTATGACCTGTGCCTGCACCACGCATGGCTTTCTCCATCCGATCACAACCTTGTCGTGCTCAGGAACACGGGGCAGCACGTGGGCACTCTGGCCAGGGGCAGGCTGAAACAGCAGAGTCCCCAGCAAGCAGCTGCCACGGTGAAACACACAGCACATACGACCATTTGTCTGTACTAGGAGAGCTGAACCGGGGGAAGCAAGACTACTACCTCAGTCTACATCAGCTGGGAACAAGTGTCTCACGTCCACTCCCTGTGAGTGACCACCAAGCAAGGCCAGCCTCGACTATGGGGTAAGTTCGTCCAAGCAGGAAACCTGGGGAGAGGAAATCTGGAGTCCTTGGGGCCATGACTATTCACAGCTGCCCCACGGTGTTACTGTCTCATTATCCCCACGTTAGAGGTAAGTTAACCGAGGCACAGAGAGGTGAGGTAAGTTGCCTGATGTCACACAGTAGCAAAGCCAGGGCCATGTTAGGCACCTGAGCACCAGCGCATCACCACAACAGGTACAGCCTCTAAAACAAGTGAGATGATGCTGAAACGGATGAATGAGACCTTGTCGGAAGCGTATAGACTCATCCCAGAAATGACACAAAAATACCCAAACGCCCCATGCTCGGTGTCTGCCCATTCGCACCTTCTGCCAATTTGTTCTTGAACATAAACTCTGGCCAAGAAGATGGTAGGGAGTGGGTGTTGCCACATAGCAGGTTAAGCCACTGCTGGGGACACCTGAGTCCCATCTCAGAATACTGGTTTGAGTCCCGGCTGCTCTGCTTCCGACCTACCTCTCTGCTAATGTGCCTAAGAAGCAGCAGATGATGGGTCAAGCCCTACGAACCCCTGCCACCCACATGGGAGCACCAAGATGGAACACCCAGATCTAGCTGTTCCAGCCATTTGGGGAATGACCCAGTACAGGGAAGATTTTGCTTTCTCTCTCTCTGTACTTTCCTTTTCAAATACACACACATATGTACATATGTATGTATGTATATACAAATATATATATATATATATATATATATATATATATATATATATATATTTGAAAAATGATTAGCGTTCAATCATAACAATACCCTGCAAATAACCCAAATGTTTAACACCAAGGAAGTGAAGACTGGGATGTTACACAGTAATGCACAGTCGTGTGTCACTTAACAACGGGGGACACATTCTTAGAAATGATCATTGGACAAGTGTGTTGTGTAAATACTGTGGGGCACACTTACTAAGGCAGCTATACCATCATTAGGGACCACTGTAGTACAGGCGGTCCACCGTTGGCCAAAATGTCAATAAATGTTGCATGACTATAATTATGAGAACTCTGAGGACAAACAGGAGGATGGCTTGGCCCATTCAGCGTGGGAGGGCAGCAGGGTGAAAGGACAGGAAATGAAGGTGGTCCAAGACGGTCAGCGCCAAGTTGGGAGAAGAGCACCTGTGGCCCGGGAGAGACGGTGTGAAGTGTGTGTGTGTGGAAGCGTGGCCGTGGGGCACCGTTAGTGAACGCTTTGT
Source organism: Ochotona princeps (assembly GCF_030435755.1). Classification (NCBI taxonomy): domain Eukaryota; kingdom Metazoa; phylum Chordata; class Mammalia; order Lagomorpha; family Ochotonidae; genus Ochotona; species Ochotona princeps. The sequence goes on along the minus strand of NC_080855.1, from coordinate 23,761,073 downwards.
TACTTCCAAGCATTTCTTCTGCCACTGGTCCATCCATCTTGTCCACAATCGTGGCAGGAGCATTTATTAGAGTCTGCTTATCTCCTGCCAGCTTTGGAAGCCAGGGAAAGGCCTGAGTGTTGGGCAACAACAGGAAAACACAGGTAACCAAGAGGCAATTTTCCAAACATGGCGACGGGCTGCTGTGTTCGCTCCCAGGAGCCAAGAACCAGGAGACACGAAGGGCATTGGCATCTCCATGGAGAGGGAGAGGGAGAGGAGCCCAGGGCCCTTGGGAGCGCCATGACGGAGTGACAGACTCTGCTCACCCAAGCAGACAGCCCGCTTCTCCCGCCTCAACCCTGGCTCCTGACACCGTGCTAATGGTTATGCCGTACCCTTGCCTGGGAAACTGTGTGCCTCTCCTTAAGCAGGATGATTTATGAAAATGTGGATTTATGAAACTGATAAATTAGGAGATAATTATTCAGACTGTGAAAGGAATTGCTAAAGGAACTCCTTCGCTGGCGGCTGAGCGCATCAGTAGCATTCAGGTGGCATCAAAGAAAAATGTTTTCTATTTTAATTGATGGCCTGCTTTGCATAAGAAGCTGTCCTCCAAGGAGGGGGGGGACTCAGATAAATCAGCCACAGCCCCTGCCCTCTCTGCAGGGGGCCCAACCCACCTGCTGCCCTGCCACCCACTCCTCTGTTTCCCCTGGCACCTGCATAACTGCTTTTCTATGGTGGATTGATCTATATGCTTGCTGCTGATGCCCTGGTCCCCACAACCATCTGAGCACCCAGGGCCACAGGCATTGGTCCCTTCCAGCCCAGGTGCCTGCTGAGGGTGACAGAAGAGGATGGGACACCCTCGAGGCTTGCTTCTGGAACCAGTAGCAGGTGACACGGATGAGTGTCCAAGGCTCAGGGCTACCAGGTCTCTGATGCTCATCACAACCGTCACTTCCACTTGAACCCTGCATTGACCTTGGGGCCACCTGGACAGAGAGTGCTTCTGTACAAATGGGGGAGTGGAGGCAGCTGACTTGGGAGTTTCCTGTGTCATAAGAGCATGTGATGGGGACCTGACATGGTTGCAGTGGTGGGGGAGGACGCCCCCTTTCATGGGCCACCAGAGAATGAAAAACAGCTGAATGAACCCAAGAATAACATCACCCCACATCTGATGGGTGTCCACACTGTTAGGAAGAACACTGTTAGGAAGATGGTACACCCCCTTCTGGGACTGCACAGCCTGGATTTACTATCCACTCAGTGTCCACGGTGTAGCTCAGAAACTGGTTTTCTGCCTGATTCTAGACATTTCCAAGTCAACTGCAGCTTATTCCTCCCAAGTGTCCTGAGGGTCATTAGTGGCTGAGGCAGGACTCTGTCCTCTTATTTCTGACAACATAAAAATAAGATGTAAAGGGCCAGTGCAGGGGTTCAGCTGGCTAATCTTCTGCCTACAGCACCGGCATCCCATTTGAGCATCGCTTTGAGTCCTGGCTGTTCAATTTCCCATCCATCTCCCCGCTTACAGCCCGGGAAAGCAGTGGGCAATGCCCCAAGTCCTTCGTTCCCTGCACCCATGTGAGCAGCGTGAAGCCAGGAAGAAGCTCCTGGCTTTGGACTGGCTCACTTCTGGCCATTGCAGCATATGGAAGATTCTTTATCTATCTCCTCTGTCTGTAAATCTGTCACTCAAATTAAAAACATTAAAAAAAAATCAAGTAGGGTCCGACGTGACAAAATGTGGAGACAAAATGCCATGCCAGGTTCTGGTGCTGGGCCCATGGCTAATAACCAGTGAGCACCACCGCCAGGCCCCGTCCCTCACAGCTCCCCATGTGATGCGGTTACTTTCCAGCTTTATCGCCTAATCTCCTGCTGTTGAGTCGGCTCTCAGTCAGAAGGCACCGTGGCACAGCACGTTCAGCTGCTGCCGGAATTGCCGGCACCCCATAGGCATGCCAGCTAACGCTCTGGCAGCTCTGCTTCCGATCCACCTTCCTGCTCTGTTTCTCTCTCACTCCGTAATTTTGCTTTTTAAAACACATAAATAAATCTTTAAAAAAAAAAAGAAAGAAAAAGAAGACAGTTCCTGCTTGTGAACAGGATATTCCTCATCTCCCCACCTCCCCAACTTGATTTATGTTTAATTGCCTCCGTGCTCCAGCTGGGTCTCTGGGGATCTTCACCAGGCTCCTGGCTGGTCCCCGCACAGAGGCACACCTACCGATCGCCCCTGCAGGGGAGCTGTCTGCTCAGAGGGAATGACGACACACTGTCTCTGTCGATGTATCACATGCACTTGATTAAAGTCATCACCCCAGGCGTTCGGTGGCTCCACCCAGCCTGCCGGCGTGGAATAAAAACCTCCTGCTCTGTGACATCAATCATGACAACACTGCACGTGGGGCTCATCTTCATGAACCTTCCGCTCTTCTCGTTTGAGTGGGCCCTGGGAATGGGGTGGGGGTGGGGAGACAAGTGCAGAGCCACTGGGCACAGGAAGACAGCACCAGGTGCCTCAGGCCGGTCCCCTTCATGCCACCTCAATGCGGTACATCTGGATGTCACAGACCATTGGGACTGTTGGTGGAATTGGGTAGAGCAGCTACACTGCGATGCATGGGATTACCGAACGCCAGAAAGCTTGTCCCACACCATGGGCTGCCAGGGCCGCTGCCGGCAAACACCAGCGCACCTCCATCCCAATGCAGGACGCCCCTCCCTGCTTTCCTAAAGTCCAGATACGCAGCTCAGAGGCCCAGAGGAGCTAGCTCCCTCCTGGAGCTCTGCCTTTTGGGCCTGCTGTGTTCTTCTGTTTGTTTTGCGCTTTCATTGGAATTCATTTCTAACATCTGACAAAGTCCAGAGGCTTCTCAGCAGAAGTCAAGATTTGCAGTTTGTCTGGCAAACTCAGAGGATCTGGACCTGGTGGGGGGGCCTGTGTTCCCACCAACAGCTGACCTGAGCCAAACAACCGGGCTTTGCTCATCACCTGGCCCCTCCTGGCATCTGCATTTGCAAAACCATCTTGATAGCATATTTCCAGGCCTGGGGACAGACGCCAATGGCCTGTCTGTCTGTCTGTCTGTCTCTTGGTCCTGCCAAGGAAACAAGTTCATGGCGCCTGGATGCTGTGAATTCAGGGATCACCTTGCCCTGCACCTGCGGCAGCCTTTTTCAAGAACCAGCACCTCAAAGCTAGAAACGGGCATGCATGCTAATGATACCCACCTTCCTCCTCAAACGACAGTGCGCACGCCTTTACAGCACAACACAGCGTGATTACAGGCTCAGATTTCAGAGACTGTCATTGCCTGTGAGATCCCAGACTGGGCTATTCAGGTGACGACGGTGCGGGCCCTGCCAAATTCCTTTTCATGACAATCTTACCTTCTCCGGGAACAGAAGCGGAGAGGCAAGAGGCGGTACTTACACGTCCCGCGGTTTTGCTACGGCTCAATCAAGGGCCGCAATTTAATCAGTGAGTGGGGGACTAGGAACTGGGGTGGCATACGGCGTTCTACGCCTCTGAAGGGAGGCAGTGGAGGGGCAGAGTGGCTTGCAGCCCATTCCCCTGTGAAGCAGAGCCCGCATGCCGTTAATGAATCTAAACATTTCTCTTTGACTACTATTAAGAAGGGTTGCCGACGGGCACCTTCTTCATCTTACCGGTTTCTCTGCTGAAGTAGGATTAAATACTCATCATGCTTCTCATCAAAGTCTGTCACCATGTCCTTAGAGTAACCCTGGAAGGAAGAAATGGAGCCGTGTGACATCGGAATGCAGGAGAGCACTTGCTGGAAGCCAGGGCACCACACACCACGCTGGCAGCGGCAGCGGATGTAGGAGGCTGGGAGGCGGAGGCTGACCCTGACAGAGGCCCGAGCTCCCTGGGTGTGTCACCCTGGCAACCCAGAGCCTCTCCTGAGACCGCTGGAGCGCCCAGTGGGTCTCACAGGTACACAACTTTCATCATCTTCAGAGAGGAGGAAAAGTCGAGTCCCAGGCCTTGCTACTGTTTGTTCTTCCTGTGTCTCCAGAAAAATCAAGGCGTGGCCAAGACTGGGGCTTCAGCTCTTTCACCCCTTATTATTCAGAGATGGCCATGACCCAATGGGACCCAAACAAGCTGTTGCAAAGGGGGATTCTCATTCGCTGTTTGTGTGTTTACATATAAACCATGGAGTCCTTACAGGAACACAGGACGCCAAAGGCAAACAGGCTCCTGGAGGGGAGGTTTGTGGTCCTGGGCCTCCTCTGCTGGCCACAGGGCTCAAGGTGTCCTTTGGGGAAATATCTAGAACTTCCTGCTGTTGACTGGCTTCCTGCCATGCCTTGGATCTCCTGAGCCTCATGGCCTTGACCCTGCCCATCAATACAGTGCTGCCCTAGCCATCAAGACGCGGGTCAGCCCTGGGATGAAGAGGTGCTGAGCTTGGGAGAGAAACGCAGGTCTGGAACTACCCAAGAACAAAGGTGATAAAAAAAAAAAAAGACGACGACGACGACAGCATGGGCAGGGAGGTATCAGGTACTGAGACTCAAGCACCCTTGGAACACCCACATTCCATTATCACAGTGCTTGGGCTCATGTCCTGTCTCGGCTTCCTGCTAATGCATCCCCCGAGAGAGAGCGGGGGACAGTGCATGTGGCTGGGTCCCTGCTACCCACGTGGGAGATAGGGACTGAATTCCTGGCATCCCCGGCTATCCACTTCAGCCTGGCCCAGTGAATAGATAATCTATCTCTCTCTCTCTGCATTTCATAAACAAACAGACAGCAGATCCAAGAGAAGGAGGGAGACAGACTCCTAATGATGTAAGTTGAGCCCCTGGGGCCCACCCTACACTTGCGGACTTGTCTGGACAACTCGGTGCTTGCCTGGTAGGATTCAGCTGAGTGTCACTCACAGTGAAAGGTTTTACAAAAGACAGCAAGAGCTGGCTGCCGGACATAACCCAATTACGATCTATTACAGTTTTATGGAGGGATCATTAATATATAATCAATTATGGGTATTTAGAGGGACAAAGGCACATAACAAGAAAGTTCTACTATGACATGCTGGCCACTCATCCAAATGTTTTCCTCTGTTCATAAAACACAAAGCTATCCTGCTACACACAATCACAGGTAGATCCTTTTCAACAAAATGGGATCCTGCTCCCAACAATGCATCATAATTCATTATCTATTTCTTAAATGACTTGTGGCCAAGATTAAAGATACAATATCAACGTGATACAGGTCGCCAAGTTACCACTACAAACTAAAGAGATGAAGATTTAACTGGCAAGTTGGACATTTGTTAACACAAATGCAATTTATGTGGCAATTCTAATGAATATCATTGGCAGACAGAGAGGTGGAAAAAAAATTAATCCCTCCTCACGGTTCTCAGAATCTACTAGAACGTGACCCATGGGTGAGGCAGGATCGCTTTACCTATATATGCCGGGTCCTTTTCATCACCCTTGCCCATTACTCCAGGCCAGGGGGAGCTGCTGGTCACCCACTGGGTGTCTGCAGCCCTGAGCCAGCCGCCCTCTCCAGGTGACGTGCTGCCTGCGCCTGCTCTGGCCACCCTTTCACGACGAGGATGAACAACGCTGTCCGTCTCTCCCTATCTGCCCTTCTCCGCCTCATCACAGGGAAACAGGGCCCTGTAGACGGGGTACCCCGAGGTTACTCTGCAGTCAGGGCTGACAGCTCAGCCCTCCTTTCTGTTTCCTAGCAGGTCCCGGGTAGTTTCCATCTTCTTGCTTCCTCCTCTGACAGCTCCACTTGTTCTCATTGATTTCTTCTTCTCTATACTTTTGTACTAGCTAGCTTTTTTACTACTGGAACAAATACCCTGGAGTAGCTTCTTAGGGTAAAAGAAGCCTACTTTTTGGAGGTCCCACAGCCCAAGGTGGGGAAGCTCCCATGGCTCAGACATCTGGGGAGACCGGCAGGTGGGCACTGAGGATCTCATGGCGGTCCAGGAAGCAAGGACACACCTACCGACTCTGGGCCTCTCCCAGCAGCCATCGTGACTGGGCCATGGGCTCCGCCCCAGCAACTGAATCCAATCCAATCCCTTCTTGAGGCACCATCACTGCATCAAGCTTCCATCCCACTCTATCAACTCTGAATCCACTGACAGACAAACTTAAGACCCTGGGGTTTAAATGTCTGCCTAAGTCTGAGGAGCCAAGTCCTTGTCCAAACCATCACTCACTCTTAACACAGTGCGGTGCCCTCAGCTTCTCCCCCGTCATGATGTCTCTGAACTCCGAGTTTCACCAGCTAATCTGACCAACAGGAAGTGAACAACAATATGACAGAAGGGTGCTATGAAGTCACAACAAAGTAAAAAACCGGGCTAGCGGTGACAACCCCTGTTCTCTTCCTCTGGCTGCCGGACTGAGCCCCACCTTACCCTGCGTTGTGAAAAACACAGGAGACCTTGGCCCTTGGAAGACGCGGTTTGCAGGACACTGAGTCTGGGGAGGGTTCTCCGTTCCTTCCAGAGCTACAACACAAGCTCTGTGCAAAGGGTTTGATGCAGCATTTCCCTCTGCACGTTCCTCCTTTGATCTCCACAGCCGCTCCCCAAGCAGTTATCACCATCCCATTTGAGATACAAGCAGCCCCATCGACACGCAGCTTTCTGGAACACGGATCTGACTCCACGGCAATTTACATAACCATTCTGAAGTATGAAAATGACCACGGATGTATTAAGGTATAGAATAAGACTCCCAATGACATTCTTGGATGAAATGTGGGACTTCAAAGACTTCTCTGTTGGTAAAGGGATGTTTGGGGCTGTCACCCCAGAACCTCTTGGGAAGGCGTCAGTTCTTCTCCGCCCGGATGAAGATCTCAGCAGGAAGGACGTGGGCTTCCACCTAGGCTCGCATCTCAGCACCCCCTGCCTCTCCCGCACTGTGTACACACAACTCCCCAGGGAACTGGGGGGAAATGCAGATACTGGTTAGATAAGACTGAGTAGGATCCAGGCCTGTATTTATCGATATATATATCTCAGTATGTTATACACACACACACACAGAGCAAGAGAGAGAACCCACCTATCCACGGTTTCATACCCAAATGCCTGCAACAAGCTGGGAACTCAATCCAGGTGTCCCATGATCTGAGCATCAGTGCTGCCTCTTGGGGTTGGCGACAGCAGAAGCTGCAGTTAGGTTCCAGAGTGGGTACTGAACCCAGGCACTCTGACACGGGATGCAGACTTAACTGCTAGGTTGAACATCTACCCCTTCCTCTCTATCTTTATTTCTAACGAGTCCCCCTGGGTAGAGCTCATGGACCATGCTTTGAGCAGCAAGGCCCCTGTCCTGGTCAAGGTTATCCCCACGGCACTCTCACCTGCAGTCAGATTATCTCTGAACTTGAGCTGGGAAGAGCACGGTGTTCAGACGCAGATGCCAGATGTGATATTACCATGTATTCTTTGTACAGTGGGGGCAATGGCAGTAGCTGTCTGGCTGGTCTTTGATTTCTGTCCCAGGATTAACTGAGGACTGGATGCGGTGACAGTACAAAGGGGTCAGCACAGTACCTGGTCCTTCTACAGTTACATCAACAACACTCCACAGGCGATTTATGTAACAGTGCTTCCTGGGCCCTCTCTCCAGCCCTTCCCCTAACCCAAGACTACCATCATTCTGTTCCCTTTTCTCCCTCTAGCCTCCAATCAGACTCTGCAAGGCTCAGCTTAGTTCCCAAGGTCTCCAGGAAGTCTTCCCTTGACATTCTTGTCCCCACTCACTCCAGTTCTGAAACCCTGCAATTACCATTAAATTATATACAATACAGTGTGAAATGGTCTATAATTACGTGCTAACTTGTTAGCATTTAGCTACACTATACAGAGCTCATTGGTTATCTGGAGACTTGGAGACTTGGGGTATGGGGGGTGCGAGCCTTGAACTCTGCTCTTCATGTGCCCTGAGCCCATTTCCTCATTTGTCAGAGGGAGGACAACCCCACAGGGCTGACACAGGATTAATGATGATCAAGATGCAAGTAACATCAGGTCCTTCTCCTTCTTGTTCTTCTCTGGCCTGGGAAAGGAGGTGCTATCCGCACAGGAAGGACTAAGCACTTCCTGGGTGCTTAAGACTTTTCCATGCCTAACCTGGTGACCCCTCAACACGGGATGCCGCCACCCTCTAGTCTGGCACACACACTTCATTCTGCTGAGGTTTGATAAATGGAGCGATGGCTCCTCGAGGCACCCAAAGATGGTGCAGCTCTGCAAAATGCCAACTTTACCGTCATTAACTCTGAGTAAACGGGTACCAAGCACACATACTCTGTGCCCCTTTACTAACACGGCCAGTTTGACAGAAATTCTGAGCTCATGTCTATTCAGGTTCCAACTTGTTGGCATAGATCATACTCAACCTACGGTCCACGGTCGGGGGGACCACACTGCATGGCTCCCAAGCGTGTCAAGCGCAGCAGTGTTACACTCCGTCTGTTCTACATGTACAGGTCGCAACTCAAGCAGGTGTGCAAGCTGGGAACACGCATTCAGTGGAAGGTATGGGGGCCAGCCCTGTGGCACTGCCAGGTAAGCCACTGCGGGCAACATGGGCATCTCACATCCAGATGCCACCTTGAGTTCCGGCTGCTCCACTTCTGATCCACCTCCCTGCTCATGTTCCTGGGAAGGCAGCAGCAGGAGGCCCACGTGCTTGAGCCCCTGCCACCTATGTGAGAGACCTGGAGAGACCTGGCTCCTGGCTTTGGCTGGTCTTGATCTGCTGTGATTGTTAAAGGAGTGAAACAGCAGATGGGAGATCACTTTCTCTCCCTCTCTCTGTTACTCTATTAAACAAATATGTAAATCTTGAAAAAAGAAGCAATACACAACAGTGCCTTCTGGAAGGATAGTCCATAACCTTTAACAGTCTACTAAAAGCATCTGGTAGTCAAGAAAATTAGTTATAATAATAAAACATACAAAACGGAATGACACCAGTCAGAAAGGGGAAAGAGGAGGCCCTAACTCCTGGACCCATTTCCAAAGCCTTCCTCCTCCTCCCCTACAATTGAACCCAACAGCTCCACAGTCGCCACTCCTCCCCCAACCCTGAATGACCCCAGGGATGCCTGAAACCCTGCAGAGTACAGAAGCTCTCCACACAGAACCCCAGGCAGCTTCTCTGTGGCCTAGCCGAACTGCCAGCATCACCAATCTTGTGCGCTAGGCTCATTACGAAGTCAAATAAGGGTCCCATGTATGAAAGCCCAGCTGGACTGCAACAGTGGATGCAAGATGGCTACTGGGCAGGCAGCGTACACAGCATGAATACGCTGGACAAAGGAATCGTTTGTGTCCTGGGCAGGAGGGCCTCCTGTTGGAGGTGTGGGGTTCCACCATGCCTGCTCAGAACAGCGTCTCAATTCCAATGTACTGCCCACTCCCGGAGCCTTCCGTTCAGTGAACTGTGGTCACCGGAATCTCCAAAAGAGAAGTTGTGGACGAGGGGAAATGACCCCATCCAGAATCTGACCACTTTCCCCACCTCCCCTCTCCCTTTGGTCCAAGTCCCTGCCTGGCACCCCCGTCCTCATACCCACACTCAGTTCTCCCTGTTGCTGCCTTCCAGCGGCCGCAGCAAGCTTCAGGGGAACGGCGTGGCTCTTCTGCTCCCATCCCCCTCAGGGTCAAGGACAAGGGCTTCCCAGGGGCCACAAGGGTTCGTACGCTAGACCTCAATATCCACCTCTCCACTTCTTCTCCTCCCAGTCTGGTCAGCACCCATGAGTCCTCCCACCAGGAAGGCTCTTTTCCCAGGAAACTGTCCCATCTGGGCACTCCTTTCAAGACTAATCCAGCCAGCATGGTGGAGCAGCACGTTAAGCTGCCACCTGTGACCTGGGCACCCCATATCAGAGCACGGGATTGAGTCCCAGTGTTCCCCCTCCCCAAACAACTTTCTGCTACTGTGCCTGGGAACGCAGTGGAAGATGAACCACGTGCTTGGACCCCCCCCTCCCCCGCCACGCGAGAGACCCAAATACAGTTCCTGGTTTTCCTGACTTTATGGTCATGCGGGGAATGAACTAATGGATGGAAAGATCTCTGCCTCACCCTCTTTTTCTCTACCTTTTGATTATAATAAAATCTTAAACAAAAACACTTCCACCCCCCCCAAAAAAAAAGACCTAGCTTGGATTTCCCTTCCTTTTAAAAAATATTTATTTTTATTGAAAAGGCAGATTTACAGAGAGAGAAGGAGAGACAGAGAGAGATCTTCTACCCACGGATTCACTACCCAGATGGTCACAACGGCTGCAGCTGAGCCGATCCAAAGCTAGGAGTGAAGCCTCTTCTAGTATCCCACATGGGTGCAGGGTCCCAAGGGCCTGGGCCTTCCCCTGATGCCTTCCCAGTCCATAAGTAGGCAGCTGGATGGGAAATGGAACATCCAGGACTAGAACCTGCACCTATTTGGGATTAATGCACCACAGGCAAAAGATCAGCCTGCTAAGCCACAGCACCAGCCCCTGGATCTCCCTTTCAAGTGAGATGTTTTCTGAGCACTGCAAGCTGTTCCGACACGGAGCCCCTGCCCTTCAACACCCCCGGCCACTAACACCATGTCCAAGGCATCTTCCATTCATCAGGCCTCAGGACTGTCCCTATGTCACATGCTGACTGTTCAGTGAAAGCAGAGAGTTCCGCCTGCTTTGTGCCGGGTGCATTCCAAGCCCCGAAAACAGAGCCACTTGGGCACACGAGGGTAGCCCTTTGGCGAAGTGCTCCCTTATCATCAAAGGCCTCAGTGAAAGAGGCATCTGGGATTTGAAATTGTAAAAGTTCCCTGGGCAGCCAGCAAGGGGCTCCAGGCAGCAGGACAAGCACAGAATGCAGGTCTGGGGACCTGCCACTGCGTGCGCTGCTCCCAGCTCCGGCAGAAGCAGGACCTAACTTCACCAAAGAGGGATTAGCAAGGTCCGAGCTCTGCATGGCAAAGAATCCGAGAAGCAGAGATGTGACATGAAGACAAATTCTCATTGTCATCATTGTTACCCTCGTCACTGTTATCCCTAATGCTGGTTCAGGAGAAGGTGTGGGATTTTATCAATGGCCATGTTATTAATTCTCTCTGGGGGCCAAAAAAAAAAATGAATTGGAAAGAAGCATCATGAATCAGTTATACTTAAAGATGCTCCACAGACTCTATATATTTCAGGGATCACGTATTCCTCTGAGGCCAGAATATTGGAATTCTCCTAACCACAGCTGATTTAGTGAGTGTGGAAGCCTGAGCTGCATTAACGAGGGTGCAGTGCTGCTTGCCGCGGCTTGTGGACGCCATAAACCCTGGGCGGTGGGCCCCACAGAGAACAGAGCCTCAGAGTGCACCAACGAGGAGATCTGAGAACAGGATGGCCCCCCCCAGAGTCCCATTACATGCCTGCGCACCCCTCCCTCCCCCAGCTACACACTGATTATTATTATTATTATTATTATTATTATTTATTTGAAAAACACAGTGTCAGACACATATACACACGCATGAGACACACACACAAACACACACACACATAAGACACACACAGAGATGGATCTTCCATCTTCTACTTCACTACCCAAATGGCAACAGCATCCAGGGCTGAAGCCAGGAGCCAGGAACTCCATCCAGGTCTCCCACGTTAATGGCAGGTGCATTAGCAGGTGCATGAGCAGTGAGCTGGGTAGGAAGCAGAGTAGCTGGGACATGAACCAGTGTTCAGCAGTGTTCTGCTGCCACAGCCCCATCCAACTTCACGTCTTCCCACTGGCTTCCTGGGGCCCAGCTCTTTGGGCTCCCAGGGTTGTTGTTTCTTATGCCTCTCTGTGGGTGCTTAGTCAAGCCCCACCAAACTCCCATGTTCTGGGATCATCACCCCCATTTTACAAAGGGAAGCAACCGAGGCCTTGGGAGCTGAAGCAAATTGCCTCCAGGCCACACGTGGAGAGAACAGAGGTGCTGTTTTTAAACCCATTCAGTTTCCATTCCTTTTCTCCTGGCTGCATCATCTTGACTTGCCTGCCCTCCAACCCTTGATCCACACGATGCAGATGGAAAGAACGCTCCCACACCACGAGGGCAAGCACCTGGCCCATGCTTGGCCTGTGTACTCCATCTCTTGGGCCTGTGTCCCAAGTCAGACCAGGAGACCAAATCCAAGCAGTAGTTGAATGTCCTGGAAAAACTCCTTTATGCTGTTAGTTCCAGGAAAGAAAAAAATCTGCTCCCCAAATGACATCCACATGGAGTGGCAGAAGTGAGGACAGGAAGAGACAGAGCGGCAGGAGCCCCGAGCCTCTCAGCAGCGGTCACTGGGCAGGCCCGGGGCTGGCACTGTTCAGGCACAGGAGCAAACACATTTCTTCCTGTACTCAAGCCAGTTTGAGTCCTGTGTGTGTACAAGTGTTGATATACATGTGCGCATGTCTGTATGTATATACATTGTGTGAGCATGTACACGCTTATGTGACTGACACCTGTGCAAGTCTGCGGTGGTATAAGGCAGGGCTCAGAATGTGTTAGTGTCTGAGACCAAGGAACCAGAGAAGCATTTAGCGGAGACTTCAATTGTGCCTGAGTGAACAGCACCAACAGTCTATCCCCGGGAAAAGGCAACACAGGTGTACCCTACAGCGTGAACCTCTACTTTTCCTTTAACACCTGCCCTGAGTGCCCATGGCTCTGCGATTCTGCTGTGGCCCAGTGCTATGTGCTAAGTCTTCAAGGTGTGTTGGTCCAGGGAAAAACCGGTCCGTTGAAGCCTACTTTCACTGCCTCTGATAACAGGTCAGATATCCTTCTAGACTCCCAAAGCAACCACAGACGACTCTGTATCCAGTGTTCTGAGGTTGCAAACAGCCAAGCTATAAAGACCTAAAGTGATGGCCGATACTGCCCCCTGGAGGTAGAATGAAGCAAAGCAAAACGCTGCAGCAAACATTTGCGTTTCCAAAGCTTGGGGTGTTGGGGGGACGGTGTGAGGGGTAGTGGAGGTAGGTGGGCGGAATATGTCCTCTCAAAACATTGCACGTGCCAGGTGGCTCGCCGAAGGCAGAGTATGAGTTATCTGTGAGTAGCTTAACTCATACTCGTTACTACCTGCTCAGCTGGGTTCCTCTTCACCGCTACCAATGCATACCTGGAGTCTTTCATGTCTTGTTTCTAGGTTTAGAGAAGATCAGCCCAGATCCAGAATCAAACATTTCTCCACAAAATATGCTGCATTTTGAGGAATATATTTTTTTCTACAACTCTCTTTTACAAAGTCACTTTCAATACTCAGCTCTGTGGTTTTTTTTTTTTTAATATTTTTATGCACAGAGTTCTCTTGCAAAATTGTGACTGTGTGTTATCAACTCTCTTATCCTGGAAAGCTGGGAAGATTTTGTAGATCTTGAATGAGTTTATATTTTAAGCGGGGGGGGGGGTAGGGAGAACTATTAATGCTGCTTTCAAAAAGGAAACTTTAAATGAATGCCATACATGGAAAATCATTAGCGCTTTGCCATAAATAGAAGGTAAGTGCAGACATAAATACAGACCTGCTAAAACAGGAAAGGCTGACAGGCCCCCTGAGCAATGCACAGCCAGGGAAACACACGCACAGGGTCTCATGAGGGGAGCGGAGTTACTGCTGCAGCGAAGGCTGGGACGGCCCTGTGCTGTTTCCTGAATGCCTGTGGCGGCCAGGCCCTGGTCCGGACACTGCACACATCAGGAGCCAAGCTTCCAAGCTGTGTGTTCCTGTTCAAGCGAGGATCTGAGAATTGCATCGGAACAAACGGGAGATCTCTATCTCTCTCCCCATCTTTCTCTCAAATACTAAAAAGTTTTCAAAGGAGCACCTATCGGATGACCGTAGCTGAGTGTGACAGAGGGGAGGGGAGGTCTGAGGATGCCTCTATGTTAGAGAAGCTTTAGCCAGAGACCAGTGACCCCGACAGAGGTGAAACCTCCCTCCCGACGGTGCCCGGACAAAGGGGGCTTCAGGAAGGACTGAGCCCCTGTGAGGAGTGGCCTGCAGAGGGGTTGGGACAAGCAGCCAGGGCCCCTAAGGAGGATGCCTGCCATGGACTGCGAAGAACTGGAAATGGCCAGAGGGCTTTGGCAAGAGTGGATTCATCTCTCCTAGTTTGTAAGCAAGTTCTGGAGTCACGAAGGCCCAAGAGGCTTAGCAGAGGGGCTTGCGGTGGGGGAGAGGGGCCTGGGCCCCTGTGTGACACACAGCCTATGCTGGCCAGTGATGGGGCTGCAGGCAGCCAGTGACGCTCCCTTGGCGCCAGGCCTGCACTGTGAGACTGACTGGAAGCAGCTTGTGCCTGTCAGAGCTGCTCAGCCTTGCAGCATGGCGCCCTGGGCCTGACGGGAGCAGTGTGGCGGAAGCCTCCCTCCGCCCTGTCTCCATGCACCTGATCTGCATTAGAGAAAACTGCTTTTCAGAAACATGGACCTCCCCTCCAGCACCTCCTTCCCAGGGGGCAGGTCCCTGGATGCTGCCACCAGCCCTGAAAACTCCTATTTCTCCTGCTGGTTTTCCTAGAGATGGACATATCCATCCCTAATCCCACTCTGCCCCAAGAGTCACTCTGCCCCCCATCAAGGTCATGGCCCTTACTGTCGCCCCAGTCGTGACTGCTCCCAACTGCCCGACAGGAAACAAGTTTATCCCAGGGTCTCTCACAGGAGCCTCTCCTTGCCCTAGTCCTGAACGCCTCCCATTCCTTTGTGGTCTCCACCTTGAGGCTGCCAGACCGGCCAGGCCATAAGCATCCGCTAGCTGCCTCATCTCCTGGCACCAGATGGATTCCTGGCATTTGCAAGGTGCTTATGAGGGATTTGCCGATAGGAAGGAAGAACGGAAGGGAAGAAGAAGGAGGATGCAAGTCCAAATCACTGTTCTAGCTGTTGACTTGCAGACGAGATGGAAATGGAAAAGCAGGTGCTCCAAGACAGCATGGTGGGGTGGGGAAGACGCCATGGAGAAGAGGTGCCTGGGCCACTGGGCAGTGGGTGTGCAGAGTGCGGGTGTGGGAGTCTGGCTGTGCTCTGTGGGGGCTGGGCAGGCTTCAGACAAGGTGTTGAACTGTCAAGGAGCTCACCAGGAGAATGAGGCAGCCAGCAGAGCGGCTGGAAGGTCAAGCAGGAAGGGGATGGCACGCACGCAAGTACAGTACAGTATAAGAGAACCCTGAAGCCCAGCTTGGGGCTGGGCAGGATGGGGCACCAAGAGAGCACACAGGTAGAGCTTGGTTTTGGCCACCCTAGGCCTGCGCCAAGCTCAGTGAAGGCAAGAGGTGTCCAGGACAGCACGGCAGGCTTTGAGGGCCCCACACGGGATGTATACTTACACACCACAGTCACGAGTTTGACCATCTGGAATAATGTCCATCAAGCGGTACGATGTGAAGTTTCCTCCCACCACCACCACCATCACCATCACCACCACCACCCCCGTCCGCTCCCTGACCGTCTGGAACTCTGTTCTGCTAAATAAGATTGCTATAGGAGGCCACAGGTTTATTTCAACTTGGCACATGCCTGGGCCCAGCAGATCTAGCCAGAGTGGAGTTTAATTGTAATAACTGAGCCCTGCTCTGTTGCAGAAAGGGCTCGTGGCCTACTAACTAAGCTGTAAACAAACAACTAGTTAAGCTGCAACCAGCCAATGGGTTGACTAAGCTGCGGCCAATTAAGTTGTTTTCTCATCTCTTCCTCTTTGTTCTACAAATGCTGTCTGGTCACATCGTGAGCCTGGAGTCTCACAACCCACTCTGGTTCTGGCGGCTGCCTGACTCTAATTGCGCAGGTTTTGCTTAGATCAACACGCCTCCGTTTAATTGGCCTAAAGAATTTTCCTTTTTCCAGCTCCTTTCCTGCCTATTTTCCCCCAGGTAGATAGCACACTTCCGATCGTATGTCAGGATACACTCGTGAGCCGCGTGCAACCACCAGTCTGGTGAGTGAGCAGGACAGATTTTAAACAAAGCCACCAGCTCACCCGCCTTGCCCAAGCACAAGGGCAATGTTTGGGAGGTGGGTGTGTGTAACATCACTGACTTGAGGAGGGAGCTGTGCCTGTGAGTTCATCGCAGATGACAACGGAACCAAAATCTGAAGGCTGAGCCAGTTCCATAGGAGAGGAGAGTGACCACAGCAAAGCAGCCTGAGGACCATGAGTGAGTGCCAGGGACCAGCTCAAGCAGGAAGGGTGGGAGCAGGAAGGCCAGTGGGGCTGTAGTCAGGGATACAAAGGGAGCAGGTGGCACTGCCCATGGCAGGGAGGAAGCCGCTGGGGGGGTGCGTGGGAACTGGAACAAGGGCTGAGGGAGCCAAGAGTAGGTGTAGGAGCAGATGAGAGGCTGCTGCTGGTGCTCGGACCACAGGTGTTAACGAGAAGCAGGAGGGAGGTACTTCCAAGGTGATGGCACAGTGCCTGGTGATGGGCTGGGAAGAGGTGGTGATGGGTTAGCAGGAAATGCGGATGACTCTGTAACTCTGGCCTGGAGGGGCAGTGATGCCATGGGTCCAGAGGGGACTTAAGGCATGCATGGGAAGTGGCTCATGAGCTGGCCTGTAGGGGCAGCAATGCCATGGGTCCAGAGGGGCCCTTAAGGCATGCACAGGGAGTGCCCCATGAGCTGGGCTGGAGGGGCAGCGATGCCATGGGTCCAGGGGGGACCTTAAGGCATGCGTGGGGAGTGAGCAGTGCACGAGCAGGCACTGGATGAACATATGTGGGGCTAAGGACTCTGGCACAGTGAAGGTGCTGCTTCCTGTCTGCTGGGCCCCAGCCCAGGTTGGGGCCCGACTGAGCCCTGTCCAAGGCCCAGGGTCACGGCCTTGGGTGTGTGTAAGTGGGTACTATACTGGGTGTAGGTCCAAAGGACTTATCACTGCCCAGCTGCCAGGAACACACATGATAGCTGGTGGCTCACGGCTCTGTCCCTTCTCATGCAGACACCCAAGGTTGTCCCTGCTGGCTGATACTGGTGGGTACCAAGGTTACAAAGACCCCGGTCCCTTACCTCAGCTGGAGACATTTGGAAGAGCCAGCCACCCTGACCCAGCATCTGTGGGAGGCCCTCCCCAGGAAGCCTGCACCCACAGCTCTTCCTCAGGGCCTGCTTGCGGGGGATCTGAAATGGAGCGTCTTCCCTCCCCGACCACAAGCTGCCAGGATAGAGCTGAGACTGGCTGCGCCCAAGACGGCCGGTATCTGCGTGTTTGAACTGAACAGACTATCTCAGCTCAGCCAGGATTTGCCACACAGTCCTGAATTCCAAGACGCCAGACTCAGGTTTTAAAAATACAATCAATTCCTCGGGGTTGCAGGCCCCAATTTTCGATTGTGAAATATGGTCACCATGGAGGTGCGTGACATGGGGTCCTCAATCACTGGGCCTTCATTTACCAGCAGAGCAGCCAGGGGGTGGGGTTGGTTAGGACTGCGAAGCCTCCTTCAGGAACAGCACCCGGCTGGCAGGGAAGAAGCCAGGCACGCAGAAAGCGAGACAGACTTTCGTTCAGGTTGCTCTGTTTCAGGAGCGAAGAATGGGACCAAGAATGTTTCTTCAGTCCCTGAGGAAGCACATGTCTGTTCCAAACGCTGGTTCTTAAGATGGAAGAGTAGCCCACAGTTCCCAGGGCCCTCAGACTGTGCACTCTGGCCTGACGGGGTGAGTGGCAAATGGCATTTGCACTGTGGGGACGGGGGGGGGGGTGGTCAGGGGTGACAGAAATGGGTGTTCAGTGTGGGAGTCAAGATGCAACACCATTCTGATCCCTGCATGGCATGTTGGAGTGCCATGGTTCAAGTATTGGCTCTGCTTCCAAGTCCACCTTCCTGCCACGGCGCACTCTTAGAGCTGATGGCTCTGGCTCAACTCCTTGGAACCTGTCCCCCTGTGTGGGAGAGTCGGATCGAATTCCTGGCTTTGGGGCATTCAGGCAGTGAGCCAGAGAATGGCAGCATTCTTCATTCTCTCTCTCTTTTTGCCAAATACATACACACATACGTACATAAATGGAATTCCAAAACAACATGATGATGCCATGGCAGCATTATCCACGAAAATCAAAAAGGTAGAAGCCACCCAACTCTCCATCAGCAGGTTGCAGACCACTCGATGGAATATTACTCACTTGTCGTTTGCTGTTTTCTGTTGCTATAACAAACTACCCGAGGCTGGGTAATAATGGAGAGACTCCGGCTCCTGGGGATGGATGCCCAGGAGCACAGCATTGGCATCGGCACATGCTTGGCTTCTGGTGAGGGCCGCATGGCAGAAAACAGAACGGCAAGCAGAGGTGCATGGAGGAGGAGAGCACCTGGTGAGGTCACATGGTGAGGAAGTCACACCTGCTCTGCGACAACCAGCTCTTGTGGGAACGTCTATATCAGCCCCTTTCCGAGGGCGGCTCCCTCGCCATCCAGATGGTCCTCTTCAAGGCCCCACGACTGCTCCACACTGCACGCTGGGAACCAAGCCTGGGTGTGACTTCCACTGGAGACAAACCACATGCAAAGCCCAGCAGCCACAAGAAAGGAGGAAGCGCTGCTGTCAGCCCCAGTGCGTGCAGGCCTAGGAGACACAGCACGTGAAGGGAGCGAAGCTAGGCCCAGGAGGCCACCTACTTAGGACCCCATTTCTACAAAATGTCCCTAACAAGTAAATCCATGGAGATGGAAAGATCACTGGTTACCAGGGGAACGGGAAAGGAAGGAATCGGGAATGACAGCAGAGAGGGGCAGGATTTCCTCGTGGGGTGATGAAAATGTTCTGGAAATGCATGGTGGTGACAGTTGTCTAATACTGTGACTATACTAAATACCACACAACTGTGCACTTTAAAGTCGTGACTTCTGTGTTGCTGTGAACCATATCTGACATTAAATTAAAAACAAGTGCCAAAATGCCGGGATGATAATTAAAAGCACCCACTGTATAAATACTAAGTGGGTGATACACATTAAAGATAAAGAGGATGTTGACCAGAAACACTAAACTATTTCCGGCAGCCAGTGCTTGGCCTAGCAGGGAGGGTATGGGCTAACGCACTCAAGTGTCAGTCCCAGGGCCTGATTCCCAGCTTAAGGACTTGGTTCTAGTCTCCCACCAGTGCAGACCCTGGGAGTCAACAGGTCACAGCAAGAGCATGTGTGTCTATGCCATCCATGTGGGAGCTGGGGACCGGATTCTCAACTCCTGGTTTTATCCTACCCCAGCCCTGGACATTGTATTTGTGGGAGTGAGTCAGTGGATGGAAGCTCTAGACTTTATCACTGTCTCCCTCTCAAATAAAGAAAAAAAAATACATACATATGTGTGTGTGTTTAAACATATCAATTATGAAGATTCATAGATAACCCTAGACCCAGCTCTCTGAGCGAACCCTACAAGCAGTTTACACCAGAAAAGCTAACACGCACCTGGCATTCATGCAAAGAAAAGATGACATAATTTTTTTAAAGGATACAACTTTTCCTTTCGCTGTGTAAGAAGTGGCTGAAGCCCAACTGTTTCTGGAGAGAGCAGCTGGTTGTAGGATTTGGCCTGGCTCGGGGAGAAGGGCTGTGATCACACCACTGGTACAGGTGCCAGGCTGTGACAATCACAACTTGAGTGGTGCACAACCCTTGAAGGTGTCACTGCAGATGGCAGGGCGAGGTGTGGTAGCAGGCGGGCAAACTGGCAAGGCCCACAACATCAAGGGTCAAGGGGAGGTAAGGGGCCCAGAGACAGAGGAGTTGGTCTTCTCTGATTTAAAACAAAACAACAAAAAAAGAGTTCAATGATTTCTCTACCGGTATTTGTCAAAACCGTGAGGTGGGGGAGCAGGAGAGGCAGATCAAGGAGAGGCAGTGTTTGATTTGTGCTGCTGCTCACAGGAAGTAAGGAGAAGACTTGGAGAATCCCTTTAGCTAAAAAGGTCGCGTGCCTTCTCTCCAAATATGCATGTTGTTTTTCAACTTCTCTGTATTTCATTTGAAAAGCAGAGAGAAGGAGAACTCTTTTGTCTACCTGTTCACTCCCCAGAGGTTTGTAACAGCCAGAGTTGGGCCAGGCAGAAGCCAGAAGCTAAGGATCCAATCCAGCTCGTCCACGTGGCTGCATGGCAGGGGTCCAACTATGTGAGCCATCACCTGGTGCCTCCTAGGATGCACATGAGCAGGAAGCGGCTGGCGGAGCAGAGCTCTGGGATACGGGACGTGACTTTCCCTAGTGGGGTCTTTACACCGGGCCAAATGCCCGCTGCCTGACACATGTTCTTAAGAGTGGAATGGCCACTCGCAAATCTCCTGCTCTCTCGGCCTCCTGCTCTCTCCTTCCAGTCCATGGCCACCACCTTGGTAACTTCCTTTACGAACAGCCCACCATGGCAGGGCAAGTAGTTTACCAAAGGCACTTTGGGGGAGTCACAAGGCAAACCAAACCAAACCCTGCAAAACCTCAGACCTGGCTATGCCATTCTCCTTGGCATCCAACCTAGAGGAGGCCTCAGGCAGGTGCCCAGGGAAGCATGCCAACAGATGCCACCTGGGATTAACTGATGTCCACCAAAAAGAGGACAGCTCAGTGGCCCATCGCCTGCGCCAACCCAGGAATACTGTGCACCAGTTTTTGAAAAGGGGCTACTTAAGAACAAGGACAGATCTTCAAGACATACAGTCTCAAGAGAATACACCAGTTTCAAGAGCATACTGCCAAAAAACACATTCATTTTTACCAAGGTAAGAATGCACAAACACACGTACATTACATATAAGGATATTTCAAGATGTTTGTGGAAAATGTAATTAAAAGATTCATTTTGATGCGAAATTTTGTCATAGTAGGCGTTTTCCAGGAATTTTTTTTCAAGGACTCCCTTGTATATTTTATGGACTCACTCAGGAACATAAATACACAGAGCCAGAAGGATCCATGCCAAGCTTATAGCAACAGTTCCTTAGGAGGGAATCGGAAAGTGATGGGAGCTGGCCAAAGGGATTTCAGGTTTATCCAGAAGATCTCCGAGGTATTTTATGTGTGAGGAATGACCTCAGCACCTCCCACTTTTCTCCTCCAAAAGAGAAGAAAAAATCACCAATGGCTCCACACGCCAGTCAGCTCCTTCCAGCTTTCCTCCTGAATGGATTCCTTCTCTATCATGCACGCAAGGTCTTCGTGAGTTTTACATTGAGCTCCTGATGTCCCTCTCTTCAACTTGCCCTCGCTCAGTCATCTCAGGAGATGACGAGCCCATCTTTCTGACCACTCAGATTTGGGGGTCTTCGTGATTCCTACCTTTGTCTTTTACCCAGCAAGCCTGGGAGCCCACTCCTTCTTCAGCAGTACTTCATCTGCTCCCCCCAGATTAGGGAAACAGGCCCCCCACCTCCTCCCCAGGCTGTGCTGATTTACTCCAGCTGATGTTCCCACTTTTGCCTTGAACCCCTCTATGTTGCTGAAACCCATCAGGTCACAGCTCCCACCTCACTCAGACTAGAAGTCCAAGCCCTGCCAAGTGGCCACAAGGCCCTACATCGCCTGCCCTGGACCCCTCTGTCGTGTCTCCCATGGCCCTGCCTCTGGCCACACAGATGCATGGGGCCCCAGGGCTTTGGCCCCATTCCCAGAGCTCTGCGTGACTCCTTGTATGTGTCTTCTGCCTCTGCTCAATTCTGCATGAGGCCTCCTTGGAGACACTCCCTAGCAGCCCTTTCAACTCTCTGCAGGCCCTACCTGCTTCAGGCTTTGGCTCAGATGTACTTGTTTTCTAAGTGTCTGTCCCCAACCAAGGGTACACATGAGGAGAACTTAAAAGAAGTTTGTGAAAAATGAAATTAAAAGATAAGCAAGAAAAGTTCTGAATCCATGCCCAACTTAGTTTTTTTTTTTTTTTTTTTAATTATACTCATTGTCTGTCCATATAGCTGTGACTTGGTGTCTATTTTGTTCACTGTGGAATCTCTGGGTGTGGGTACCCAGCTGGGCATCTAGCAGGTACTTGATTTATAGCTGCTGAGTGAATGAGCACAGCCTTCTCCATAGGGCCCAGTGCACCTGTTAGCAGCCTCAGCAAACCACTGGTTCCTAATATGCTCTGATTCTACTCATGGATCCTTCCAACTCCTACATATACTCACAGCACCACCTCTTTTATCTACCATTCTGAATCTTATCCTGAACTTCCAGACCATGAATCAAGCTTCAATGTTACTTCTCCTTGACCTTCTGGCCCACTTCAGTTCCCACCCCTTGTCCTGCTGGCTGAGCTAAAAATTTTCTCTTTGGGGTAGGTGTTGGGTGTGGTGGTTAAGAAGATGCCTGGGACATCTTACATACCATTTCAGATTGCCTTGGCTGAGTCCTGGCTCTACTTCTGATGCAGGTTCCTGCTAATGTACACCACAGGACACAGCAGGTGATGACTCAATGTGTGGGCTCCTGTCACCAATGTGAGAGATTAGGACTGTGTTCCTTGCTCCTGACTTTGGCCCTGGCTGGTCCAGCCTTGGCAGTTGAGGCATTTGGAGAGTGAATATGTTTCTATTTTTCAAATAAATCCAATAAAAACAAAATATAACAAAACAAAATCCCAACCACCAAACTAAAACCAAAAAACCTTGTACCCAGTGCGATGGCTCAACTAGTTAATCATCCTTCTCAAGCGCTGGGATCCCATATGGGCATTGATTTGTGTCCTGGCTCCTCCACTTCTCATCCAGTTCCCTGCTTATGGCCTGGGAAGGCAGTAGAAGACAGCTCAAAGTCTTGGAACCCTGCACCCACATGGGAGACCTGGAGGAAGAATTGGCTCCTGGCTTTGATTAGCTCAGCTCCAGCCATTGCTGCCATGTGGGGAGTGAACCAGTGGATTTAAGATCTTTCTCTCTGTCTCTTCTCTCTGTAAATCTGCTTTTGCAATAAAAATAAATCTTTTTTAAAAATTGTGACAGGGTTAATAAAATGCTCTTGTTTAAAGAGTTCATTACTCTTTGTTGAGTCATCAATTGTGCTGAGTGGTTGGCAAGTAGTGTCTCATGGAACCATCTCAACAACTGACAACGTAGCCATTACCGTCTCCATCTCACAGTTAAAGAAACTGAGGCACTCAGCACCACCTGATGAGGAGTAGTATCTGAACCTAGCTTTATTGGACTCCAACATCTGTGCTGGTAACTTTCACTATCAGGTTCCTTCACGAAATTGGCTCTGGAACCTCAGTCAGGGCTGAGGTGATGTCAAGTCACAAGAGAAAAAAGCAAAGCGAACCAACCCTCCCACCATCCAGGCCCAAGTCACTGGCCAGTCCTCAGTGACCCAATCAAGGCAAGAAGAAGCAGGGTCTGTTGCAGCAGCAGACAAAACTGGGCTCAAGTCCTGATTCCTCACTTTTTCTTTGTAAAATGTACAGTCAGGGTTACAGCTCTGAGACTGCCTGAGGCCAAGGTAAGAACAGTGGGACCTCATCGCTGGCCACCCATGGGTGACTAGGTCAGGATCAGGGTACTTGATTCAAGTGAGCCAATCATCCTGGGGATTTTGGACAGAAAGGTTCAGGGGAAAACTGGTGATCCACATGAGGGAATCTTAATTTGGGAGATGACTTTCTGCCAGGTCAACTAAGAAAAAGAGAAAAAGACTCGAGCTATACAGAGAAGATCTCAGCAGAACGTACATGCTACGAGACAGAGACAAAGAGAGATAGAGAAATGAATGATCTTGCATCTGCTACTTCACTCCCCAAATGCCTACAATAGCCAGGCCAGGTCAAAGCAAGACCCAGGAGCCTTGCCTGAGTGACAGAAACACCAGTGCCTGGGCCATCCTCTGTTGCTTTCCAGGCACATTCGTAGGAAGTTGGATTAGAAGCAGAGGAGCCAGGACTTGAACTGGTGCTCTGATAAGAGATGCTCTCGTCACAGGTGGAGCCTTAACCCATCACCTGTTGTTAACACCCAGACACATCTTTGCTCTCAGCTCCTGTGATACGCTCTCACTTCAGAGCCCTGTGATGCAGTAATTTAGTTCTCCTTCTGCTAAACTAGATGGAGTTTATCTTTTTAACCAAGTCCTGAGTAATACAAATCCCTTGCACAATTGCTCCTCAGTGTCTGGCCTTTGTAAATAACACCCAATACATGATTTGTAATATTATGATAAGCAAGGCACAAGGACGCACTATTACAGGAATGGGACAGATGAATCACCTTGCACCGGCATCTAAATTACTCCTCCTGGGGAGGGAAGAGGAAGGCGGGGGAGACATGCCATGGAGCCCTGTCCTTGGTCCTCTCCCACGCCATAATGTTATCAATGGCTGGGTCTGGCTGTGGAAGGTTGTTTATTAAGTCTGCGGCTGACATGCAGATGGGAGAGACATGTGGCAAAACCTGGATGACGGAATCCAGGTTCATCAGATCAATTTCTAAGGGCTGGGGAGGGAGCTGAATACAGCCTGATAAAATGCATCAGGGCCAAGGTAAAGGTCCTGTACAAGGGGAGAGTGTTGGGGGGGTTGGGGGAGAAAAGTTCTTGAGACGCGAGCCAGGGCTTGCAGAGTATGAGCTAACGGGCTAGTGCAGCTGCCAGACACTCCTACCAGCACAACACACACGTTGAATGTGTTCAGAATATTTGCTCACTCTGGGAGGCAGAGCAAGGGTATGAACATCCTGGAGGGACACTTGTTGGGTGCCGGGCCCCTTTTTGAACACCTGACAGCCACCGTTTCGAGGGATTCTCTTATTGATCCTGTGACTTAGGGACCAGCATCACAATTCTCACTTGACAGGTGAGGATGAGGAGGCTTGAGATGATGAAGAAATTTGACTTACGGAGTACACAACATGAACTCAGTTCAAACTAGGACATGTAACTTCATCCCTGAGTTTCACAGTCATCGGTTCACAGTTGGAATATTCCATTGGATCCTGAGACAGCGTTGTTTTTTAGAGAAGGATGAGCCTGTCTAGATGAAGGTGACCAGGAAGATGAAAACTCTATCAAGGAGTCCCCTTGAGAACAAATCGAGCTGGGAAGACCATGAGCAAGGACACCCAGCGTCTCCTGCACCAGTCCCCAGAAATGACACCATCTACAATCTTGTGACAGCATGGAAAATAAAGAGTGGTGCCCCTGGTGGACTCAAAACCACCGAGAAATCCCTGGGAGATGGCTGGCAGACAGGACTGGATTAATGAAAAGAAACACAAGCCGAAGCAGAAGCTATGCAGGACTCCCACAAAGGAGGGAGGCGGGGAGGTAACTCACTCTGTAGGGAGACACTGTCCAGGCTGAAGGTCAAAGAGATTCATTGGAGACTCAGGGGAGGGGGGAGATACCAGCGGGTGACTCTTCATCCACTCAGCCCTCGGGAGTTCTGACTGTGGGTTTATGAGACGGAAAAGGCGGGACGTGGTCAGCGGGAAAGGACACGCGCAAGCTGGGGAGACGGTGTGTTGGCATCATTCTTCCGGTGGCAGGTTCTGTCCTGCAGTCACTGGCAGAAGATCAGGGAAGGAACCAGAAGTCAGGGTCTACACAAGGGTACCCCACAGGCCAGGGAAGACCGGGGCCAACTACACACACCGGCTGAGTAGCCCTAACCAGAAACCCAAGATCCAAGATGTTCCAGAAGCTGAAACTTTTAGAGCATTATGTGGGCACTCAAGAGATTTAGATTTGGGGCTGGTGGTGTTGCACTGTGGGTTGGACTACCACCTATGACACCAGAATTCCCCATCAGAGTGCTGAGGCAAGTCCCAGCTGCTCCACGTCCAATCCAGCTCCCTGTTGATGTGCCTGGAAAAGCAGCAGGAAATGTCAGGAGTGTGAGCCGCTGCTACTCCACATGGGAGACTCAGAGGAAACTCCAGCCTCCTGGCTTTGGCCTGGCCCAGTCCAGGCTGTTACAGACATTTGGGGAATAGGCCGGCAGATAGAAGCTTCTGTCTCTCCTCTCTCTCGACTCCTGCTCTTTCTATATAACTCATATCCAGCTTGTGTAAGCACTAACAACCAAGGAAACAAAACAAGTTGAGACTTGTGAAATATACCAGATATTATTCATTGGATAGGAGAGGGTATTGCAAACAAAAAAACGGGAAGAGTCTACTGGAGAAAAAGAAATTACAGGCAAAATATTTAATCATTAAAAAAAAAATCAAAAGACACAGCAGGACAGAATAGACAGAAAATCAGTACTCTGCAAGGTCTGGCAGAGGCACCGACCCAAATATTTTTGGTGGAAGTGTAAATTCCAGTTTCCTCACGAGGCTTTTTCCAGGTTTCTTGCCAGGTGAGCTGGACAAACCCGCATTATTTAAAGCAAGAGTCAGCAGATAACAATTACAAGCCAAATCTAGGCAGCTCCTTGTTTTGGTAAAGAAAGTTTTACTGGCACACAGCCACACCCACTCATTTACATAGTGACTCTGGCTGCCTCAGAAGGATCAAAGGTGAAGCTGAGAGTTTGTGAAACAGAGTGCCTGGCCCACAGAGGCTAAAAATATTTATTATCTGGTCCTTTACAGAAAAGCCTTGCTGCCCCTTGGTTTAGAGCATGATTGCTTGGGTTTCTGGAAAGCTGGACTCCTAACCGAAACCAGGAATGGAGATGCGAGAAAAGAAAAAGAACTCTCACGAGATGCACAAAGGTTATTTCTAGAGGGGGAAGAATGAGGCACAGAATGTGAAGGGAGGAGGGCATTTACGTGTATAAACCTGAACATTTCTTAATAATGGTCATGAACTTGAGTTATCTTGCAATTTAATTTTTGTAAGAACAACTAAAGCTCTGACAAGAAACTGCTGATGCATTTGGAAACGCGGAGTTTGAATTGCGTTCAGCAAAAGAAAAAAAAAGACACAAAAAGAACTTATTCTGGGATCCCATCTGTAGGAAGCTTGAATGCAGGTAGCAATAATTTAGAGTCCAGATGTGGTTCCCTTTGAAGAGGTGTATTAACTGGGAAGGACCCTCAGAGGACCTCTGGGCTACAAGGGTGCTCTACATTTTCATGTGGATAGCGTTCTCTTAAAATTCCTTAACATTCCTCAGGCCCAAGGTATCCTAATGGCTAAAGTCCTCGCCTTGCATGTGCCAGGATCCCATGCAACCTCCGGTTTTAAGCCTGGCAGCCCCACTTCACATCTAGCTCCCTGCCAGTGGCCTGGGAAAGCAGTCGAGGACCGCCCAAAGCCTTGGGACCATGCACCCGCGTGGGAGACCTGGAAGAGGCTCCTGGCCCCTGGCTTCAAATCAACTCAGCTATGGCCGTTGATCAGTGGTGATCCGTTTCATCAGAGGATGAAAGATCTTCCTCTCTGTCTCTCCTCCTTTCTGTATATCTGCCTTTCCAATAAAAATACATAAATAAATCTTTTAAAAAAGTAATTATCCTAGAGAAAAAAAGAAGTTTAGAGCTTTGTTCAACTTCGCTGCTCTTAATTTCATGACTTTGTTTGAATTATTCGGGGCGTGTGGGAAGGCAGACGCTTTAGTGGCTTCTCATTGGGATCCAGATCTTATTAACTGCATGGAGTTGGGGAAGGCAAGCTTCGGACCATGCCCGCTTATCCTACAAGGAAACCAGGGCTTCTCTCATCTGAGATTGTTGCCCTAGCCTGCCTAGGCACCTGCCCAACCCTCCTGTTTGGCTCAGAGCCTCCTCCGGGCCCTGGGAAGTGGAGAGAGAGTGGTAGAGAAGGGAGCCATCCAGGGCTGGGTTTCATGTGGTTAACCCCCTCTGTTACTGCACAGCATCCTCACATGCTTGGGGAGGAAGGACTGCCAAACCTCACCATACAGACATAGCAACTAGAGTAAGGCACGGGGCACAGCAGTCAAAGTGCCTCTTGGGATGCCCTCGCTGCCGATCAGAACGCACAGGTGCAAGCCGTGGCTCCATTCCCCATTCGTCTGCCTGCTAATGCATACAATGGGGGAAAGCAGGTGATGCTGGCTCAAATGCTTGGGCCCCTGCATGGGAGACTCCGATGGAATTCTTGGTTTCAGGGTTCTTTGGAACATATTTTTACACATTTTACTGAAATGCAGTATATACAGCAAAAAATGCACATAAGTGTCCTGATGAGTTTTTGTCCTCTGATCACAGTCATAAGCAACACCTATATTAAGAACAAAATATACCAGTGGTCCTAGAGGTCTCACTGTTCTCTCTCCATTTCCTTTTTTTTTTTCCTTTAAAATGTTGCAGTTTATTAAATTTTTGTCCAATATCCACGTCTAAAGCATTAGAGGCGTATTTCCTTACTTCTTTTCCTAGTAAAACCTCTGTGATGTCATTTGTAAAACAACAGCAGGATTATTGAAATTATAGCATTATATCTCCATTTCCTTTTTTTTAAGATGGGGAAGAGTATATTGCCAGAAAAATCTGGAACGCTATCATTCTTGCAAAGCGGCCATGCTAATCTTCTCTGCTTAATTCCATTTTTAGTATGTGTGCTGCCAAAGTGAGCACTGGGCTCTTGGCTTTGGCCGGGGCCCAGCCCTGGCTCTTGGCATCTGGGGAAGGAACCAGCAGATGGAAGATCAATTTCTCACTCTCTCTTTCCAAAGTGAAAAATAAAAACAAAACAAAAACCCTGAGCCTCCACATGGCTAAAACAAACAAACAAACAAACAACAACAAAAACACTTGTCTAAGGTCCTCCTGCTGCCACCTTCGAAAGCGATCCACACACTCCTGCCCCTCTGCTAGGGCCCGTGGAATGCCCAGGATCAGCTGGGCCGGCACTTGCTGTGTTAACTGAGCCTAGATTGCCTCACTCACTGGATGCGGCTTATTGCTGCCTACCTCACCAGGGGATGATGAGGAGTGAGTAAGACAATGGAGACGTGAAAGCCATTTTTAACAACTGGGCCATCTGTCAGGTGCGCTGCAAAGTGGCCAGGAGGCTAACAGCTGCTGCTTTTTGCCTGCCTGCCAGCCTTCTCCCCTTCTTCTGGCAACTGGCGCCTGATTGCTCCCTTGGGAAGAAAACCCTGGGGAAGCGTGTGTTCGCCTTTGAGATTGAGCCCAGCTGCCCTTCCTTGGGGGGCGGGGGCGAAGGAAGCGAGGAAGCCCAGCCAGACACTCGCTGGTGCGTCTCAATCCACAGGCTTAGCCTCAACAGCTACTCTGGCCGAGGAGCGCCAAGGAGCTTGCTTTTGGCAGCCGTGGCTGAGAGCAAGATACCAATGACAGGGAGAAGGGGACCACCGGGAAGAAGGGACTGCCGCTCTTTCAGGGCTTAGGGTGTGTCAGGCACTGCTCTGAGCACCTCTGAGCACCCAGTAAGGCAGTGTCTGCCACTGGTCTGGTTCTATAGTTGAAGAACGTGAAACTCAGTGGTAAGAAGGTTTTGGGGGTAACGGATGAAGCAGGAATTACATCCTCGGGCCGTGTGGCCTCTTCCCTCCACACTGTCTGGCCTCTGTGGGGTCAGCCTGGGTCTGCTGGCTGTCATCGTGCCTCGGATAGAGGACACAGACTATTGGGGAACGGACTTGCTACAAAAGGAGGCAGAGTGCAGAGGAGTGAGGTCTGAGAGCCTAGATCTAGCCATGTCTGATGTCTGTCCACGTGCTTTTCAGGTAAGGCGACAAAATCACCTTTTTCTTGAGGGGAGGGGGGACCACAGAGTTGCTGTGACGAAGGCTTTGGTCACCTGGGCAGAGTCGGCATCGCAGAGCCACCGGCTCTTGTTGCATCTGGCCGGACCCCAGGGAAAACAGGTGTAGAGAAGAGGAGGAGAGGCACTTTGGCTGGGGGTGGCAGCTCTCCCGAGGCTGCTTTCAACAGGAAGCTCCTGCCCTTAGTGCTGTTCTTTTTCCAGAACCTAAGCCGTATTCTTGCCCCAGAGGGATGTGTCCGCTTGCAGGGACAGAGTAAAGGGAGGCACCTTCAAGGCAATTTCGGGCCTGCGATCTCTGCAGAGAAAGCTCTGCGGATGCTACGGTGAAGGGCACACTGCTTACCCACAGCAGGCTCAGCAGGGGAAGCTGTCCATGTTATCTCTCTCTGGTTGCAAATGGCTGCCCTTTGATGGTGTTTGTTTCTTTATTTTTTTTCTTCTTCCCTAAGAGTTTAATCTTGTGTAGGAAGTTAAGCCGATACCAGAAAGATTTTAGACGTGTCAATCTCCTTCCTGGCATTTTATCAGAAATTGATTCTCCTTGCTTTGCAAGGCGTGTGTCGGGGCCTTGCAGTGGTTAAACCTGGGCTCCAGGCACCATGTTCAGGGACATACCTCCTGCAGTTCCAGCCCTGATGTCCAGCTGCAGATCCACAGGGCAAGCTAATTGCATGGGGCACAGAGCACCTGTCTGTTCTTCTTCCAACACACAGAGAGGGCGGGGACGGCTGCCCAAACCACGCAGTGCTCTTCCAGGCCAGGTGTCTCTCCACAGCAGACTCTGAAGGGATTACTAATGAGGCGGCCATGGTACTTCCAAAGTTTAGGGAAAGGGGAAGCAAAAGATGAGCTGATTTTAGTCCTCCAAATTCTAAAATCTACCCATCATTTTTTTTTCATAATACACATGTGCCATGAACTTTTTGAAGACTTCCTTGTATATAAGGAATTCAAAATATTTGGCACCATGTTGTGGGCATTGTGGGGCAGTGGGTTAAGCTGCTGTGACACCCACAACCTGTACTGGAATGCCAGATAAGAGATCTGATCCAGGTCCTGCCACCCCACACAGGAAACCTAGACGGAGTTCCTGACCCCTTGGTTTCACTCTAGCCCAGCACCAGCTGGTACCATCATGTGAGGAATGAACAAGCAGATGAAAGATCTGTCTCTCCATCACTTAAGCCTTTCAGATAACGAATAAATATCTCTTAAAAATATGTTTGGGGACAGGCATGGTGCCCCAGTGTGTTCATCCTTCACTAGTAGCAGCAGCATCCCATGTGGATACCGGCTTGTGTCTTCGCTGCCTCACTTCCAATCCTGATCCCTGCTAATGGCCTGGGAAAGCAGTGGAGAGGGCCCACATCCTTGGGACCCTGCATCCACATGGGCGATCTGGAAGAAGCTCCTGGCTCCTGGTTTCGGATGGACCCAGCTCATCACTGCTGCTATCTGAGGCATGAACTAGCAGATAGAAGATGTGTCTCTCTCTCCATTTCTCTCCCTGTAATCTTTCACTTCTCTGCCCAGGAAGAACTGATTTTGGTAAAACCACAGACTGTGGAATGTCAGCTCTCAGGCAGCTTCAGCAGCCTTCGCTGTCCTTTTTTCAAAACCAAATGTGTCCCACAGAGCCCTTGAGGTCTGTAAATATGGAAGGGGCAGTTCGTGACTGTGCTGAAGGTCACACAAACACTGAGTATGTGACCAAGGGAGAGGGATAAGGAGGAAGGGGAAGGAGGAGGTGGGATCCTTAGTGTCCTGTAAAACTAACACCAGGATCAAAAGTCAAAGGGGCCCCCTGTAATCACCCCGGATGGGTGCTGGGAGCACCGGAGTGGACAGCTTTCCTCCTACCCTCTGGGGGACAAGGGGACTGGGGGGACTACAAGCGATGGCCACCGAATGGATCCCAAGATGGATTCTCTGCCACGGTAAACTGAACTTGAATCTGGCCAACACTCTGCAGACTGGCCCTTTCACGCACCATGAGGGATGAACTGGAAGTAGTACTGTCAATCCAACCCATGACTTTTTTTTTTAAGATTTGTTTACTTTTATTGCAAAGTCAGATATACAGAGAGCAGGAGAAACAGAGAGGAAGATCTTCTGTCTGCTGGTTCTGTCCCCAAGCGGCTGCAAATGGCCGGTGCTCAGCTGATTTGAAGCCAGGAGCTTCTTCCGGGTCTGCAGGTGCAGGGTCCCATGGCTTTGGGCCATTCTGCTCTGCTTTCCCAGGCCACAAGCAGGGAGCTAGATAGGAAGTGGGGCTGCCGGGATTAGAACAGGCACCCACATGGGATCCTGGCACATGCAGGGTGAGGATTTTAGCCACTAGGCTACTATGCTGGGCCCCAACCTATGACTTTTGATCCAAATAATCCACTTTTCAGAACCTAACCTTTGGCACAAAGAATTTGCTTCAAGAGTACTTTTTACAGTATTCTCAGCTATCAGACTACTGATAGCTTAGACTTTCATTAACCAGGAACCAGTAATATGTTTGTATATTTATTTAGTAGCAAAGTTTGGTCTCAATTGCCATGAAATGTCCTTAGATGGCCTTTATCGATCTCATTTGCTGTGAACATTTATATTTTGTTGTACATGTCTTAGTGTATTTGGCTTATTTTTTATTTGTCTTTTAAAGATTTATTTTTGGACAGTCATATATACAGAGGAGGAGAGACAAAGATCTTCCATCCGCTGATTTACTTCCCAAATGGCTGCAACAGCTGGAGCTGAGCCAACCAATCTGGAGCCTGGAGTTTCTTCTGGGTTTCCCACGTGGGTGCAGGGTCCCAAGGCTTTGGGCCGTCCTCGGCTGCCTTCCCAGGCCACAAGCCAGGAGCTGAATGGGAAGTGGGACCGCCAGGGTTAGAACCAGTGCCCATGTGGAATCCCAGTGTGTGTAAAAAGAGGACTTTAGCCACTAGGCTATTGTGCCAGGACCTTGGTTTATTTATTTTTAGTTCCTTTAAAGGCAGTGAGAGAGAGAGAGAGAGAGAAAGGAAAGGAGAGAAGTGAAGAGAAGGAGCTCTTCCATCTGCTGGTTCATTCCCCAAATGCCCTCAGCAGTTGGGCATGGGCCAGGTCGAAGCCAGGAGCCCACAAGCCCACAGCTCCATCTGGGTCTCCTACATAGATGACAGTGGTCCAGGTGTTGCAGCCATCACCTGCTGCCTCCCAGGTATGCTAGCAGGAAGTTGGATTGAAACCTGAGTAGCCAAGACTTGAACCAGGCACGCCAGTACATGATATGGGCATCTCAGGTAAGAGCTTAACTTGCTGTTCCACAACACGAGCCCCTATAAGTGTATTTGATCATAGGGTGCTTCTCCAAGACCTTCTGGGACAAGAGTGCTTTTCAAATGTAAAAATATGATCTGTCTGGTTCCAAAGGTTTCCTATGCATCCACAATGGAGTTGTGGAGTTCTATGCAGCCATGAAAAGTATGAGATTCGTCTATGCGCCCCGCTAGGCAATGCTCTCCAAGGCATGTCCAGGGACAAAGCAATGTGTATTACTGCTCTATGATATTAAGTAGGGGAGGGAGAGGGCACGGCGGGTCAGTTGCAGCCCTGTAGAGAAGCACCCAATCCCAGCCCTGCATAGTTGGAGAGTTGTGCAATGTGCCTGGAAGGACACATGCACTGACCACAGTGGTCATCTCTTGGAGGAAAACTCAGGGCTGGGTTCTTGCGCGCTCCAAACCCTCCTGACCAGACTCCCTGGCTTCTGAGTTGGGCTTCCAGAGAACAATCAGCCCCAGCTCAGAGAAGAACCAAGACAGGCAACAAGGTCCAGAGAGCGGAGGCACATCCATGGGGGGCATTTGGAGGGGACAGAGAGGATTGTCCAGACAACCTCATCCCAGAGGGCATTTGGGATCCTGGTCCCACTCTTCCATGGAATCCCCCTGAGATCCCCAAGTGTGCTAAAAGCAGGGTGTGTGTGTGTACACTGCTGCACATGCAGGCAAGGGGGAGTCTTCGCCTTTTCTAAGTGGGTGTGTTTAACAGCTCTGCCATCTTTCACAGTCCATTTGCAGAACCTTTTTATCAGGGAAGCCTTGTGCAAGGCACCTGAGTGCACCCCTGCCTTTGATCTTTGTGCTGACCTCCACGGGTGCGTCAGTATACAAAGCGAGTTGTCCAGGGTCACATGGCAGTCCTCCAGGCACACCTGGGCATGAATTCACAGTCACAGGGAACCATGTGACTGTGTAGGCCACAGCAGCCTGCCCAGAAGAGCCACTGTGGCCTGGGGACCAGTATGTACCCTGGAGGCTTGAGCTACACAATGAACATGATTCTTCCTCCTCAATGATTTCCTATTTTCTCTCTCTCTCTCTTTAAAAACACTGTATGATAAATTTACTTCCTAATGACTTTTGAGTAAACTACAGTGACCACAATTTCAAAATCATTAATAATTCATGACCAAGGGCCATAAACACTTTATAATCTCCACAGGCAGGAACCATGAATACTTGCTAGGGATGAGGCGAGGATATTTTAACCAGCCGAGCTGAAGGGATCTGCGGACTCCAAGCCAACTGTGAAGGCTGCACTTTCCTGCAAGGACCGTAATCCCTACTCTGCCTCCAGGAAGTCTTCCCTCTCTCCTCTGACAGCTCCGGGGCTCTTTCAGCGGCTCTCTCTCACCCTTTTCTTTGGTTTGTGCATCCTGGTATCTGTGAGCAGGAGAGGGAATGGACTCCAATGGGCCAGACAAGGCATGTCCGGTACCCGGGGAGCACCTGCCCAGGGGCCAGGGCTACTAAGTAGGAAGGAAGCACTGGCTGCATACGCACATCAGTCCCCCTGGGGTGGCGGGAGGATTAAAGCACCCTGATGTCTGAGTCACATCCCTGGAGACTCTCTCCCTTGGAAAGAGTCTGGCCACTGGGACAGCTAGAAGCTCTCGGGCAAGGCCAAAGTGGAATTCCAATGTGAGGTTGTGACCTCAGTCTGGGGCTCTTTGCTATATATATGTTTCCTATCAAGCGGGCATGTGCCAAAGGGCAGAGAAGGCAATTTGCCCCATTCAAAGGCGCAGACAGCGGCAGGTGTCTGGGACAGTTAAGATACCACGCAGGATGCCAATGTCTCATATCACAGTGCCTAGTTCAAGTCCTAGCTCTACTTTCCATCTATTTTCCTGTTCATATGTATCCTGGAAGGCAGTAGCTGATGAATGAAGTACGTGGGACCCTGCTACCCACGTGGAAGACCCAGACTGAGCTTCAGGCCCCGGGAATAGTTCGGTCTTGCCATAGCAGGTATTACAGAGTAATCATCAGGTGGAAAATCTCTGTCTCTCTGCCTTTCAAACCAAGTAAACTTGGAAAGTTGAAACAGGGCAGTCTTACTAGCAACAGCCGTTGTCCACTGTGGCCACATAGGAATAATGAGTCCGTCTGGCAATCCCCACTTTTCCAAAGAGGCCAGAAGTATGAAGTTTTACGTACATCTCCCAATACTTAGCCATAAATGTCTTTTTAAAAAAAATTGTTTAAGGTGTGGTCAGACATAAATACATGGGTTGAATTTGACCTTTTTTCTTGTCTTGCCTCTTTTTTTCTCTTTCTCCTTTATTTATTTTTAATTAAAAAAAAAAAGATTTATTTATTTTTATTGGAAAGGCAGATATACAAAGAGGAGGAGAGACAGAGAGGAAGATCTTCCATCCACTGATTCACTCCCCAAGTGGCCACAACGGCTGGAGTGAGGCAATCCTAAGCCAGGAGCCTGGAGCTTCATCCTGGTCTCCCATGCAGGTGTAGGGTCCTAAGGCCTTGGGTCATCCTCAACTGCCCTCCCAGGCTGTAAGCAGGGAGCTGGATGGGAAGTAGGGCTGCTGGGATTAGAACTGACACCCATTATGGGATCCTGGCACGTTCAAGGCGAGGACTTAAGCTGCTAGGCTATTGCACTGGGCCCTCTTTCTCCTTTTTGGGACCAGTGTTGTGGGGGCAGCAAGTTAAGTTACAGCCTGTAATGCCAACGTCCCATATTGTCACCAGTGTTAATCCTGGTTGCTCTGCCTCTGATCCAACTCCCTGCGAGAAAACAGTGGAGGATGGCCCGAGCACTCAGACTCCTGCCACCTGCATGGGAGACCCAGAAGAAACTTCTGGTTCCTGGCTTTGCCCAGTCCTAACCATCACAGCTATTTAGGAATGGAAGATATCTTTTTTTTTCCCTCTCTGTCACTCTGCCTTTCAAATGAATAAATAAATTTTTTAAATATATGAATTTTACTCATCTGAAAGGAAGAGTGATAGAGAGTGAGGATGAGACGGATTGAGGAAAAGATCTTTCCGTCTGCTGGTTCACTCCCCAGATGACTGCAACGACCAGGCTTGAGCAAGGTTGAGGTCAGGAGTTTAGAACCCCATTTATGCCTCCCATGGGGGTGCCAGGGGCCCAAGTACTTGGGTCATCCTCTGCCACTTGCTCAAGTTTATGAGCAGGGAGCTGGAGCAGAAATGGGAAAGCCAGAATTCAAACTGACACTGCAATATGAGATGCTATTGTCCCAAGTGGTGGCTTAACCCACCATGCTATAGTGCTGGGGCCCCTGACGAGGTCTTTAGACCAGACTTCACAGTGGGTCAGTTGCAGTCCTGTAGAGAAGCACCCAATCCCAGCCCAACATAGAATATACAGCGCTGGGGAGGGGGCAGCCCAGCCCACACAACTTCACCATCAAACAGAACCAGGAGGTGTGATCCCCACTGTCAGATCCAGCCTGCTCTGTGACAGGCTGCCGCATCCTTGCCTGTCACGTGACACCTCTTGATCTCTACCCTGCGTCCTGCAGAAGGTATGGCGTGCCACAAAGTCCAAATGTCACAGATGAGGAGAGGAATGGCCGGGAAAGGCCTGCTAGGGTCTCTCAGATGACAGCACTGGCAGCTTACTATTGGCTTTGGTCTTTTGTTGAGAGAGAGAGAGAGAAAATCTTGACTAATTACCTGCTGCCCTGCTTTGTGGTTTTGCAGTGAATTTCTTGATAAGCAAGTTAACAAGATGTTGCTGTTCTGAGAGCCAAGGCCTACGGGGCTCCTGGACAACTCCCTCTGGTGTGGGGCCTGGGTCTGTGCCTTTGGCCAGCAGCCAAGGGAGGCCTTCAGACCTGGGTTCCCGCCTGTGCTAGGTCCTCTGCCTTAGGGTCCCTAGAAGGATTTCGCAGGAAGACAGGTACCTGCTCCTGCCTCCAGAAAGACAGACCCTCCCAGGAGGGACTGGGCTAAGTCAGCCTTCAGTCAGTCCACTGGGGCCCACATTTAAAGCTTGGCAGCAGCAACAAAGCTCTGAAGTTGTCATCCCAGCAGGGTTGACTGAAATGAGACAAGAACCCCCACTGGCTATTCTGGCTAGCGTGGAAGTCACATCCAAGTGCACGAAGCTCTTTGCAGTTCAACTCCACGGTCCCTTTGCAAAACTGGCTGTGAGCCAAAGTGGCGGAACATGGAGCCAAGAGAGAGAAAGGCAAAGACCAAGCCTTGTTGCCATTTTGCCTGAACAATGCCTTTTCCTCACTGGTATGTGGTCACTGGACAATCACTGCATCAGCGTATGTTAATGAATTTCCAGGCCTGGTGGGCATTTGCAACGAGCCACCGAGACTCAAGTTTAATTCCCAATGGCATGGGACTTGATGAAGGGGCCCAACAACAACCTGTGGACCCCTGCTCTGAGATGGAGCTCTCAGAGTGATCTCTGGCTTTGACCATGCTGCTTCCTCAGGCTGGGAGACTCCACACTCATCCTTCCAGAAGTGGCTCACCTATCATTGCTTCTGTAACTCAGCAGCATGGAAATCCCTCTTTCTGGTTCTTTCTGGGATGGTGCATCTCTTGTTGAGAGCATCCTGTTGTACCTGTCTTCTAACTCGATTCCTTACCTCTGGTCCCCAGATGCTGGGCTCAGGGCAGGTACACTCAAGCGTGGGGACGTTTTAAGAATGGCCACAATATTCTGTTACCCTTCCCATGAATAGGTAAGGCCTCTTTCACCAATCCTTGCATGAGGACTGCTCCTGTGACTTGAAGATTGCCAAAGTGGTGAGGGGACATTGCACCAGTTGTGGCCTGGGACTCAGGTCCCGTGGCCACTACCCTCATATACCCCGAAGCAATGCCAGGTGGACGAAGCTGGCTAGCTTGCTGCAGGATGAGAGGACACAAGGACGAGCACACACGCCCCCTAGCTGGCACTGTCGTTCAAGTGCAGGTGCCTGAGCGAGCCCCCGCTGAGTTCCGCAGGGCCTGATCAGCCAGGCGAACCCAAATTGCTGACACACAGAATTGGAAGCCAGGTTCCATGGTGGTTGGTTGAAGGCACTAAAATTTGGGGTGCTTTCTTACACAGACAAAGCTAACATACACTCAGCCAAAGAGCGTGGATACAAGCAACAATGCATTGATAAGTTTGGTTGTCTGCTACCATTGGAACTGGGATTCCAGCTTGGATCTCAGACACAAACTGAGCAGGAGATCCAGGAATATCTGTTCACCACCCTGTTCCCTGGGGTGCTTTCAAACAGGGTGCATCCCACCCACCAGCCCTTCACCAGGGGCTCCATTACCTCCTTTTTCTCCCGGGGGCAGGACTGGCTTCTCTCGGCCTTTCGCAGGCTCTGACCTGTAGCGGTTCAAAGGCAGAAGCAGAGATGAAGACTGTGTGACTAACAGTTAGTTTTATGATCACAAAGGCTTTTTATTTGCAAACTGAATAGACGAGACCAATCATAATCAAATGATTTTAAGAAAATGCAGCCTATTATTATAATGGAAAAATGGCATACTCTGGAAATAGACCATCGGCAAGGAAAATGGTAATTCACACACTCATGTTATTTGACTATAATGAACCAACCTCCAGCCCTTTAATCTGCAACATTATCTGCACTCAGAGAGGGCCTACGGACTGCAGTTTTCCCAGTTGAATTACATTTGTATTAAATTGTTTGGAATTACATAAAACGCCTTCCACAAAAATGCCTTCCACTGTGTGCATACACATAACCTTTGATGAGTGCGTACCAAGGCACTGCACCAAAGCCCCTCAACTCCCCATTGCAGCCATTGGTGCGGGTGTGAATTAGCGGTAATCACCTGCAGTCTGTGAAATGGGCAATTTTGGAGAGAATTGTTGCCTTTCTTGGAGAACTCAAAAGCCTAACATTTGAAGGTAGCAAGCATCAGTTCAACAGAGAACCACCATCCTGTTTCAATAGGCTGCTTCCAATGCAGTTTACACTGGAAGTTTTATGGAAGGGTCCATTAGAAACAGGATTTCTGGATGGAAAATGAATGGATGGCCTTGCTGGTAAAATGCAAAACAAAAGCCATGGCCTATCACCAGTGTGTCTCCCAAAATGGCCACACTCCATAACTCAGTAAGAGCACTCAGAAGGCAAGGGCCGAAAGGCCAGGTACCAGCAAGGGGCAGGGACCAAGACTCAGAGGTACACAGCGGCCCTTGGTATGCTTGCTTGTGAGGGGCCACACATCAATGAGAGTCACAGCTTGTGACGAAGCTCAAGCTTTGAGATTTCTTGCAAGAGATCCAAGGAGGAGCCTCTGCAAATGGCCAAATTAAAACAGGACTCAGAAGGGGCTGGTGTAGTGGCTCAAGTGTCTAATCTTCCACCTGCAAATGCTGGCATCCCATGTGGGCACCAGTTCATGTCTCAGCTGTTCCACTTCTCATCCAGTCCCCTGCTTATGGTCTGGGAAAGCAGCAGAGGATGGCCCAATGCCTTGGGACCCTGCATCAGTGTGGGAGACCCTGAAGAAGCTCCTGGCTCCTGATCTGTTCAGCTCTAGCCATAGCAGTCATTTGGGGAGCAGACCAGGGGTTGGAAGATCTTTCTCTCTGCTTCTCCTTTCTGTAACTCTGCCTTTCCAATAAAAATAAATAAACCTTGAGGGAGGAAAAAAAAAAACCAGAAGATTCAGAAAGGACACAGCTGGAGAATTTAGAGACAGTGAAACAGACAGTATCATGGCATGGTAGACACCTGTTGGGGTATCTCAGCTCTTGCTGACACTAAACAAACCTCTTTCCTCATCCTCTCTTTCCCGGACTTAAGATGGTGCCTCCCGGGGAAGCCATCCTTATGGATCAAACCTCCAACCAGGCATGGAGTTCTGACCCGACTACAGCTGAATTCAGAACTGGTTCTGAGAGATGAGTGTGGGGAGAGAGGCAGGGCAGGCTCTTCCTGTGTGGATGAGAACTGTGTGCTGTAAGGAGCCACTGGCCTGCTGCCTCAGGGAAGACGAAGGCTGGGATGCCAGCACAGAGCAGACCGACCTGGAATGGAGGACACACCTGCCGTGGTGTGCCACAGTACCCACGGACAGCTATTTTCCCTCTGTGCTTTTGTCTTAAGACAAACAGTCTGGGATTTAGGGATGATTGAAAGCCAGGAGGGTGTGCCGCCGTGCTGGTAGAGTTTGTATGTGGGAACAGAGTATATGGAAGCTCTCTGTATCCTCTGTTCTATTTCACTGAAAACGCTAGAACACAGTCTATCAAGTAAGCGTGCACACACACACACCCCCTAAAAAAAAAAAAAGGACCAGATATTAGGGCCCAGAAGATCCGGTGTTTAGATTTGTTCATGACCTCCTGGCGCCTGCTGCTTGACCAGCTTCCAGAAGCCCTTGGCCGCAGCTGTTCTGGTAATCAGCCCAAGGAATTCTGAGTGGGCCCTTTCCAGCTGGCTGGAAATGATGCCCTCTATCCCAGGTGGCCAGGTCCTACGATGCAGAGCCAGGAGTTGGGAGGGACACAGCAGTCTGCAAGCCGGAGTGGCTGAGAGCCCAGAGAATCCCAGCAGTGCAGGGAGGCCAAAGTGAGGGTCCAGAGGAAGGGCAGTGAGCGGGGAGGACAGGGCCGAGTTCTAAGTCTGGTAGCACCAAGTCCCGGGGATCCAGTCCTGGAGGCCACTTACTTGTTGTGCAACCTCGGAGAAGCCACAGAATTATGTAGGATAGGGGTCGGCTCCTTTTTTTTTTTTTTTTTTTTTTTTAGTGAGAGCTAGCCTGGATCAACTCTGGGTTCGCTTTTCGACTCTAAAATTCTATTACACCAATAAATAAAGGTGGGGAGAAAAAAACAAGGTGGTCCATAAAAACAAAATATTACTACAAAGAACACAGAGCTTAACTACTGAAATTTGAACGCGAATCTCTCCACTGGAGTTAATTAGAAGCTTCTTTATTCACGAAATTGGAAAATAATTCGCGTACTTTCCACTGCAGATAATTCGCTCTAATTGTAAGCATTTGTTATCTAACCACCCTTGAAGACAGGTTGGCCCAGTCTCTGCACTCCTGAGCCCCCTCTTCCTCCAGACAGCTCAAACCCAAGGGCTGTTTCCAGGTAACATGGTGGCTGTCTAGGGCACTTAACTTCTCTGAGTATCTTCCTGTCTCTATCTCATTTATTCTCACAACAACTCAGGGAGGGAAGTGGAGGAAGGTTGACATTAATATCAATCCATGCCTCTTGCAGCATGAAGGGGTGTTCTGCATTTTGCAAGGTGACCTGCCTGCGTTAGCTGGGAAGCA
Organism: Ochotona princeps; assembly: GCF_030435755.1. Lineage (NCBI taxonomy): Eukaryota > Metazoa > Chordata > Mammalia > Lagomorpha > Ochotonidae > Ochotona > Ochotona princeps. The sequence continues at coordinate 23,719,807 of NC_080855.1, read as the reverse complement.
ATAAATTAGGCTGCATGTAAATGATATGTGCACACCACACTTCCAGGAATAGATGTGTGCCTGCAGAGAAGGAAGAAGGAAAAAAAAAAAAGGAAAAAGAAAAAAAAGAAAACAACGCGGATGCATTGCACATTCCAGTAAATATAATCCTGTTCCACCACTTATGGTGTTAGAAGGGTTTTATCTGCTCTTAGGATTTATGTGTGGTGGTTAGAAGGCTGGGACGCTCCAGCTTAACGTTGCTCTGGATGCAAATAAGAGGCGTTGCTGGCCTTGGGGGGGGAGCCCAGCTGCCTCAGATGTTCCTTTCAGAAGTCAGCAGGCCAGGGGAAAATCAGCCTTGAAACTGCCTTTGGAAAAGAGCACCGCCCTCCTGTAAAGCACAGCCTTCAGGATATGGCTTTTCCTATTCCTTGCACATAGGTAAAATTTGGCATGTATGCAAATACATAGCACATGATAAAAAAAAAACCTATGCAAGATATAATTTCATGGTATTCTTAATCAAACCATTCATATTCTAAGTACTGCTGTTTTTCCTCTTGAGGTAGGAGGAGAGTGATGTGGGTGGGGGCAGGAGACAGGGACCAAGTTCACAGAAGCTCCAGCACCCCTGGTGAACACAGCTCCAGCACACCCAACACCTGCTATGCCACAATCATCATCTCCTGTGCCCTCATTACCACTCCTTTAGACCAGGGTCTAGCCGACTTCTGTAAGGATCACCTAGAAAATACTTTTGACTGTGAGGTCCTTTAGGTAATAAAGGTCTCTGATGCAATGCTGTGGCACAAAAGCGGCCACAGACAACATATAAATAAATGGGTGTGGCTATGTCCCAATAAGAAGACTTTATGAAAACTCAGGTAGCAAGCCAAGCCAGTTCTGGCCCACAGGTTGTGGTTGGCTGACTCAGTGAGGAAGTGAAAACCAAACCCAGAACATGTGATTGAACCAGTTGTTGAAGGTCACAGAAATGCAGATTGCTAAGTGTCAGGGCTCAGCGTGTGCCTAACTGTCATCATTACCATCATTATATCATCATCACCATCATCATCATCATTGCCATCACCATGGGAGCGCACCTTTAGCCAGGCCTGACAATGTGCCAGGTACTGAGCTCCAGCCTGAGCAACACATTCACTCACTGACTCCCCACAGTTTTCTTAAGAAACAGGCACTCATAGGATTGTATTTGTCAGATGCAGGTGGTGAGATCCAAAGAGCTTGGGAAACTTGCCCAGTGTTGCACAGCTAGAGAGCGGAGGAGCTCTGATTAGGATCTGGGCAACTCCGCTCCAGGCAGCGGGTGCTGCTATCCACCAGACTAACTGTCCCTCAGCCTGCTTCTGGTAGACCACAGAAGAACAAACAGTGCAAGCATGTGCCGGGGAGGGAATCTGTATTGGGGAACTCCTGTCTGTGCGCTGCAGCTTTGGAATGTGCCGTGGGCTCCCGGAGCAATTAATAAGTGGAAAATGATTCCCCAGTGAAGGTGGGGCTTCCATCTAGCCAGATGGTGAAGTGAGAAGCGTGAGAAGACGTCAAGGTGCCTGAGATGCAGAGAGTTGGGAGGTGGCCCTCACATTAGACACCTGCTAATTAGAACCTGCTTCCATCTAGTCAGGGAAAACGCTCAGGTGGGCTGAGAAAGGTGAGTCTTGGGAGAACGAAGGTGGCTCCATGGAAGTCCTATCGGGAAAGCAAGCCTGGACAGTAAGCTCGCACAGCACAAAGGAGTTTCAAATAAAGAAAATGTTTCAGTCTAGTGTGGTGACGTGCTGCCACTGGCCTACTAATTGCGGGATGATTTAGTCTTTTCCTTGACTAAATATGAAGCCTCATGCTGCACTCATTTGATGTTTATGAAATTTAATTGACACCACACACATCCCACTGGGGTGGTGGTGGGAGGCGGTCTGCTTTCTCTCACCTTACACGGACTGGCAAAAATCCAGACATTTACCAACATCATCCTGGCAGGATCTGATGAAGCTCAAAAATGGCGCCACCCTCTCGGAGGGTAACTTGGCAACACTGTTGAACACACAAAAGTGTTTTCCTTTTGAGCCAGCTAAATTGCTGCTAGGACTCTGCTGTGAAGAGACACCTCCAGGCACAGCAAACAAGCATATGCACAAGGTGTTCAGTGCATCACAAGGGCAAAGACAGAAACAATCATAAATCCATCAGTAGGAGACTACTTAATAAATATGGTGAATCCACACAACAGTATAGGAGACCAGCAAGCTCCTTATAAGTCCTCAAGAGATGGCCAAATTTTATTTAAATCAACAGAAGGAGGCTGGTATAGAGAGGGCACGCAGCACGTGATCTCCTCCCTAAGAAAGACAGGAGGTAAGCATAGTTATACTGATTCTGTTTGTTATACAATCACCCTGAGGTCACGTGTGAGCGGCTTCTCCATGTAGACTTTATGCACATTATTATCCAAATTTTGGAGTGATTTATTTGCATCTATCTCCTAGTCAACAGACTCAAAGATTAAATTTCCTCAGACTGATAGATGGCTTGGGGATGCTTTGAGCATCCCCTCCCTCCTCAAATGCCTGTGTGGGAACCTTGGTTCCCAGGGCGGCCGTGTTGGAAGATGTTGCAGAACTTTGGGAAGTGGGGTCTCCTCAGAAACCCTTAGAGCAAGTTGGAGGAGGCTGTGTGTGTGTGTGTGTGTGTGTGTGTGTGTGTGTGTGTGTGTGTGTGTGTGTGTTGTGTGCATACCTGAGCCTGGCCCCACAGTGTGCCCTCCTTCCCCCCTTACCACATCATTCTTCCACACATCTCTAAACTCTGCCAGGAGTGATGCAGCCCAACGTTAAGAGGAATGGGGAGCTGGCTCTCACAGCATGCTGGTTACATTTCCAAGCACCAAAATCGTGACCTAACTCTAAATCTCTCTTTAGAAAGTTACGATGCCCCAGGTGTTCTGTTATGGTGATGACCAACTTGCTAATGCAGCCTTCAAAAAAAATGACATACTAGGAAATGCTGCAGAGCCCAGAGCAGGTGTACGGCCTGGTACAAGGAGATGGAGTTGCCTCCATGAACCCCAGGACCCTGAAGTTTGCAGGAAAGGGAAAACCTTATTTTTTGGAGGACAAATTGCCTTCTTTCAGAAGATCAATCTGTAATGTGGGAGAGATAAAGACAAAATGATGGCAAAATACCATTCCTGGAAATTGAAACAACAGTTTCTTCGCTAAGCCAACAGGCTATTGGTGACCTGCTTGCTTATTTGAGGGTCAAGTGCTTATGAAACAGCTGGAAATGATGAGAAAAGAAAAAAACGCAATGGATCAAAGACAAAGGGGCGTGGGGGGGGGGACAACATTTGCTCAGAATGGCTGCCAGGAAATTGTGGTTTCCTGAATGAGGGCCAGGCACCCACCACGGCCAGGCTCTTTGCCAGGTCACAGTCCATGGGCTTCTTGGCTGCTTCTGGCAATAGTAAGGACACATGGCTCAGGCAGGCAGTGCAACTTGGCTCAAGGTCACAGCCCAAGGCCCCAGAAATATGTGGGCAAATCCTGTGCTGGGGACATACACTCCATCCCTGCTTCCTGTCTGCACACTTTCCTTGAAGACCAGGAACAGCAGCATGGCCAGAGCACCGCGGTCGCTACCCACAATCCCATATGTCCTCACCCCAACTCCTGCCTCTTGCATGCTTCGAGAACCTGGGATTCTGACACTCCCTTAGACTCCCGGGTGGAAGAATCCTATAGAATTGGTAGAAGAAGGTGACAGGGTGGGGACAGGGCAGCCCAAAGAAGATACAGTGGCCCAGGATAACCAGGCAATCCCTGTTTGCTTCCAGCTGCCAGTTTCCATAGAAAAAAGGGACCTAGGTTTACACAATTCAATTTTTCTAAAGAAATTGTTGAGTCCAGTCTACGAGAAAGTGTCTTGTTTTATTTATTTATGTAAAGATTTCTTTGGTTATTTGGGCCCGATGCTATGGCTCAGTGGCTAAATCCTCAATTTGCAAGCACCGAGATCTCATATGGGTGCTGGTTCATGTCCCGGCTGTTCCACGTTCATTCAAGCTCACTGCCTATAGCCTGGGAAAGCAAGGATGGCTCGAAGCCTTGGGACCCTGCACCCATGTGGGAGACCCAGAAGAAGCTCCTGGCTCCTGGCTTCGGATCAGCTCAGCTTTGGCCATTGTAGCCGCTTGGGGAGTGAACCAGTGGACGAAAGCTCTTTCTCTCTGTATCTCCTTCTCTCCGTAAATCTGGTCTGCCTTTCCAATAAAAACAAAAATTTGAAAGATAGAGTGACAGAGAAAGCAACACATACACACAGAGAGAAGGATCTTCCAATAGCTGGTTCACTACCCAAATGGCTGCAATGGCCTGGGCCTAGTCAGGCTGAACTGGAGCCTAGAATTCCATCTGGATCTCCTATGCATGTGCTGGCAGGAACTCAGTCTCTTGGATCATCTGCTGCTTTCCCAAGTACATTAGCAGGGAGCTGGATCAAAAGTGGAGCAGCTGGTATTTGAATGCATATGCTGTTGTCACAGGTGGCAGCTTGACGCACTGCTATCACAACACTGGCCTGAGCTTCTCATTTTTAATGTGGACTAGTGATTGAAAAGAAAAAGCTCAATAAACAGAACAGGATCCTGGTTTCCAACCTACTAGGCAACTAACAAGACAGAAAAGACTGGAAAATCTCCTACTTATCAAAACCATGACAATCTGTCCTGGGGCTCCTAGGTGCCGCATCCACAGCTTTAATGAACCTCGGGCTAAAAATACTGACAGGGGCTGATGTTCAGCATCAAGGTTAAGACACTCACATCCCACACTGGGTCATCTGGGTTTCTGTCCAGGCTCTAGCTGTTGATTTCAGTTTCTTGTTAATGTACACCTTGAAGAGCCACAGAGCATGGCTCAAAGCCTTGGGTCCCTGCCCCCCATGGGGCAGACCCAGATGGAGTTCTGGGCCCCTGGCTGTCGTGGGTATTTGGGCAAGTGAACCAGTGGGTGAACTATCTATATCTGTCTGTTGCTCTGCCTTTTAAATAAAATGAAAATAAAATTTAAAACATACAGATAAAAAGCACTGCATCTTTACTGTAGGCTTTTTATTGTGGTCATTATTCTCTAAACATTAAGGCATAAAAACAATCTATAAAGCATTTATAATATATGAGGTATTGGAAGTCACTCACAGGTGATTTAATGTGCATGGAAGAATATGCATGGCTTGTATGCAAATGCTGCATCATTTTATATCATGGACTTGGCCATTCTTGGGCTGCGGTAAGGGGAAGAATAAACACTCAGCACATTCCCCTCATGAATAACAGGGGCTGGCTAAATCTTTGTAAAGATTTATTTATTTTTAGTCGAAAGACAGATTTACACAAAGAAGGAGAAACAGAGAGAGAGATCTTCCATCTAGTGTTTTACTCCCCAAATAGCCTCAATGGCCACAGCTGGGCAAATCTGAAGCCAGGAGCCGGAACTTCCTCTGGGTCTCCCACATGGGTGCAGGGTCTCAAGGACTTGACTCATCCACTGCCGTGTTCCCAGCCCACAAGCAGAGAGCTGGATGGGAAGTGCAACAGCTGAAGTACGAATCAGTGCCCATATGGGATGCCGACACTGCAGGCGGAGGCTAGCCTGCTATACCTGTGCTGGCCCTGGGGAGATCACTTTTGTTTAATGTTTATTTGTCTTATTTTCACCTGCTTGAAAGGCATGGTGACAGGGAAAGGCTGAAAGTGAGAGGGTCTGGTTCACACTTCAAAAGGCTACAATAGCCAGGGCTGTGATGGGCCACGCTGGGACCCTGGCACTCCACCTGTGTCTCCCACGTGGGTGCCAGGGACCTGATCAATTGGGCTTTCATCTGCTGCCTCCCAGGATGCGTTAGCAGGAAGCTGGATCAGAAGGAGAACAAGTGGGACTCAAAACAGGCTACTACAATCAGTGGCTTAACCCACTTCACCATCACAAGTGTTCTTTGTTTTTTTCACCTTGATGCCATGGGTATCTTTTGAGGGCACTTCTTTAAAGCCATCCCGTCAAAACAACAGAGGTCCGCGAGGCGAAGAGCCGAGCTGTGGAAGGCAGGTGCACAGTGGCTTTGCCGCGCACGGTTCCCTTCCCTCACCACATGCGTCTCCCGGCTGGCTTTGGGCCCCTAAGCCACATTCCATCTTCTGAAAGCCTGAAACAATATCCCTGTCACTCTTCCTTTGCATTTTCTGTGTCACTTGAATTCCCAGGGCCCAGTTTACTGCCAAATTACCTGAGATAAACAAGTCATGCTAAGACCCTCTTTTCCTTTCCAAACCCAAACAGCAGCTGGCAGCTCAAAATGGTTATTTATAACCCGTGTAGCGCTCCTCTAGCTCGTTGTGGTGGAGAAATGCTTAGCGATGCGTCCTCGGGATGGCTTCGTAATTACATCAAGGGCCCAGGGGAAGACGCTGCACAGTGGCAGGTCGGGGGTCAGCCTGTGCGGCTTGGGACTCATTACCTATTTGGGAGCCCTCTTAGACCTGACACTGCTGTCTGCTGTTCAGGTCTAGACCCTGCATATCAAACACTTAGATCAGCACCCTGCCTAGTGTGGGTATTTAGCTTCTGTTCCTTCTCCCCGCCATAAACCACTCTTCAGTGGTTTTTTAGGAGTTTTATGCAACTCTGGCTTCCAAACACAGCGTGAGCACTCCCATCTCTGAGCCCCCAGCACCCCTTCTGGGAATTTTCCAACAGGTGCCTAGTGGGTCTCCAGCAGCCATAGAAAAAGCCAAGACCATCATACTTGCTGGCTGGACCCTCTAATGCTTCTCTCAGTGTGCACAAGAGAACCCACACAGCTCTCCCTGGCTCCCCACGCCCCGAGGCCTGGACCATGTCAGGTCTTGGACATCCCTTTCTCTCCATCCTTGGGGTCAGCTGCCACACAGCCCACTTGCCTTTCTTGGGCTTCTTACACTCACGATCCTTCCCTCCCGGCCTCCCAGCCTGGGCCTTCTCCATTCCCTCTTTCCACAGCTGTCCTTCCCTTGGTCCTGTTGATCAGATCTGAGCTTAGAGGGACTCAGCTCCTTGCAGTGAGCCAGTCTTATCGACTTTCATCTTCTGCATAGCGCTTATCAGATCTCCTTCCCAGATCTGATCTCTTTCCTATTAATGTGTTCCTGGTCTGTCTGTCTTCCCCACTATCAGCTCTGTGGAGCCAGAGGCGGCTGGCTGACTTTATCACCACTGATTTCCCACATCGGAAGGGTGCTGGGACAGGCAGGTGTAGCCGTGAGTGTGTGAATGGCTGGGTTCCTGAATGGATGACGTGGGAAGGGCCGGGGAGCCTGGCCTGTGAGCTGCAATAGAGATTTCATTCTTTCGCGATGTGCTCTCCTGACCCCTTCCCTCCTACTGTTTCTGAGATGGGGAAACAAAATAAGACAAATGAACTTTAATATCCCACTGGAGATAATTGGAAAATATTCTTTCCATTTGAAATAGTAAAGATAAGTACATGCCACACTTCTGTGATCGAGTCAGTGGCTTGTGAGACAACTGCTTCCCAGGCGGAAATGGATTTCTGTCTTCCTCTATATCCATCACACCAGTGCCTAAACCCAAGCCCACACCGTGCTCCAAACCAGCCCACTCACCTGTCCCCAGCTCCCCCAGGGGTCCAAGTAAGGACTATGCATTTGTAAGAACAGGTGTGGATGAGGGGACTTCAAAAAAAATCATGAAAAATTCACATTATCCTTTAAGTCCACTTCCCCACAAAGTCTCTGTGGCCCCCAGATGTATACAGATATAAACTTCAGTGCCTTTCAGCATCCCCAGAATGACTGAGCAATACGGGAATTAGTACATAAGGTCTTCCAGAATGCTAAGGGGACAGATGTACAGATGTGTTCCTGCCCTTTGCAATGTTTACCATGGGCCTACTGGGCACCAGGTATCCTTCCAAGGGCTTCAAACAGATGAAGTCAGGTGGTTCCTACAGTGGCCCAGTGCAGCCTCCTCTTGTTGACCTCTGTTTGCCACGGAAGTGAGCCCTGAAACCACAAAGCCAGGCAGAGGAATAAGAAGTCAAGCCATCTGCCTCCGATTCCACAAACTCTGCCCTCTCTGTTCCTCTCCAGCACCAGGAAGACCAGGGCTGGGGAGCAACGCCCCAGGGAGACGGAGACCGAAGTCAAACAGTCTGCTGTCCTGGATGGACCTGACATGACACTTTCATGGCAAAGGAGGCAAGGAGCCAAGCCTGGCTCGGCACAGGCTCCTGAGGGAGGCCTGGGGGGAAGGGTGGGAGGCATGAGACTGCAGCTGACCGCAGTCCTGTTCCTGCAGCCCAGGCTGTCCATGACCTGGCTGCAGGAACTCAACCTCCCTAGCCATAGCCTCTGCATCAGCTACATGACAATGTGGAGACTTGGTCCAAAGTCCCTCCCTGGTTGAATCCAGCCCACACACATACATCTGCCCAGCCTCTATGTTAAAAACGAAATTTCTGTTGTTGTTTTCAACCAATAGTTAAAACTTGGAATATTTCACACTTCAAAATTCGGAGTTCTGGATTCTCTTGAGAAATCAAAAGATCTGGCAACACAAGGCCTGCCTTCCTGCTTGGTGACAGACATTAGGGACCCAGACTGGCAGCCCGCCACATGGCACATGCCTCTTGATTCCCAGCCCTACTCTTGCCTTCCTGCTGCTGAGGTCAGGTCCAAGGGGCCCATTCACGAGCAGGCCTGTGAGTCTTCTCCCCAAAGGGAAGCTGCAGGTGAAGATTCCTGTGTCCCTGTATTCAGCACAAGTCGCTGCCGTCATCATCATCATCACCACCATGGCTAATATTTACTATGCTGGGCCCTACCCCAAGTGCTTTATGTCTATTAATGCATTTAATTCTCTAATTACACATGCAAAAATGGAAGAGGCCACATCCCTACGTGCCTCCAGAGATTAGCAGACAAGAGATTTCTTCCTGTAACTGAATAACATTCCTGGGCACGCAAGGTCCGTGAGGTATTCAAAGAAAATCAATAGAAACTCTGTCACAGCCATCATTCATCCACAAGCTGGCCCTAAATTGTGACTGAGACCCCTGCAGGGGGTCCCCAAGGTTCTGAGATGCCTCAGAGTCCCCAAGATGGGATCCTGACCTTATCTATTAAGTATTTTCCAGGACAAAGACCAAAAGCCAGGAGGAGCCCAGTCCCTTCTGTGTGTGTATGGAGGGGGGACCCCAAGGACTTGACCTATCACCTGCTGCCTCCCAGGGTGTGCATTTGGGGGAAGCTGGCATCAGCACTGGAGTCAGGAATCAAGCCCAAGTATCCTAACACAGGACAGGGGTAGGTTCATAAAGCTAAATGATTTGGGACTCTTAGAAGACCCAGACATATTGTGCTGCAAGTTTCTGAGAGTTTAGAAAAGCATTGTGGTCTCTGCAGGTGGGAAGATAATTTCCTAATAGATTGCAGTCACCCGTCACTTTCTCATCTCTGAAGGATATGATTAAGTCTGAGAATCCATCAGCTAAGGCTGGTCAAGATCACAGCGGGTTCCAAAGTGAGGCAGGAGCTGCAAGTGAAAGTTAACTCCACTGGGATGGGAAATGGGGGCGGGGAGGGGTGGGAAAGTGGAGAGGGCCGCAGATAAGAAGCTAAGCTGGAAAGTAGGAGAGGCTTTGTGGAAAGCAGTTCCCTTAAAGGTAGCTAGACCAGAGCACGGAACCTGGACAGGACTGGAGCATTCAAACGACAGTGTCTAGGGCACCCATGTTGTCTGCTAGAGAAAAGGGAAGCAGCCCAGCTCCAAAGTTCTTACGGGTGGTGCTGACAGTTTCTGCTTTTCCACAGTAAAAGGACAGGCTGTCACACAGCTCAGCACACAATACAGCCGAGTGGCACTTCCAAAGCTGTGTAAGCTAATGCTAATGTGGGGGTTAGGGTTTAGCCAAATGCTGACAGGCCCAGGCAGGTAGAAGATGTGAGGGTTCCAGGCCTGGTAGGCCCCGCGTGGGCTGGGACAAGGCGCCTCCCCCTAGGCAGAGGGGCACTATCCACGTGCCTCCAGGGGGGAAGGCTCTGTTACCAGGCGGGATTCGAATTCTGTGTTAGTAGATTTACTGGCATTTCCCAGAAAACTTCATGATCAGGTATTTAGGAGAAACCTGTCAATGTTCCAACGGTGACAACCACTAATTCAAAATTTTAAGAGACCAAAAGATACAGGCAAACAAAAACACACAAAAAAACCCCACACCTGGGCAACTATTTTGCAATCTCTTGGCTACACTGCTAATTTTTCTTTCGAGGCTAAAGTTTAAAAAATAAACAAATGCAAAAGATGTATCTTTAGGCAAATCCACTTTACAGAGAAGCCTGGAGAACAGTACGGTTAACGGCTGTCTCTCCTTCACCTGGACTCGAGCTGACTCACGCTGACACCTCTGGCTCTGTGTGGAGAGAAGACGCTGACACGCTATTCAATCATGGAACGCATGCCCTGAAGGAAAAAATCAGCAAGAGCCAGTGTGCCAAGTTGCAGCAAGTTAAAGCACTGGGATAGAACGAATGCCGAAAGGCTTGGAGAGAAAGAGACATGCATCAGATGGACAGACAGGAGCAGAGAAGACAGCAGAAGAGCCGCACACACCATCTGGTGCCCACATTTGTTTTGCCTGCTGAACGCTTGCTTGGTTTTATTTTCTTTGGCGATTTTGTGCTTGGTTTATTTTTAAGTCGTCAGAGAAACAAACACATCACCGGGAGCCCAGGTAAATATTACACGAGATGGGAACAGCCCAAACAGACACCACAGTTCGTGATCTCGCAGCCAGATCTTAGCACTCGTATTTCACAGTTCGGGATTGTTTGGACAAGCGAGGTGAAATTTCATGTTGGTGTTATTAATTCTCGGAGAAAGTTTGCTAAGCAAATGAACAGGATAAACAGGGAAATGGTGAATATTTGCTCTGGGGGCAGCAAAAGCAAATGAGCAGCTTTCAAATTCTTCCTAATTACATGGACATGCTGAACTTCCGTCTAATTAGTATGTTCCTCAAAATCTGAGAACACGGTGGTTTTTTTTTTCCCCTCCTAAATCATCTCATACTTTAAAAGCACTGGGGGAAAAATCTGACTTTAACACAAAGGTGAGCATTTTCATAAAAGGAAGACTCACAGGCTGCCAATTACCCTTATGCAAATTAAAAATTGTCAAACATTGGGGTTTTGTCTTAAACAAAGAGTGAGCTAATTAATGACCAAGCATGTTAACTGCTGCAGAGTTTCAATCAGAGGTGCCTCCCTCTTGTCTGAGCAGCGTGGAGGAAAGCTGCCCACCTGTAGACGACGGGGCACTCGCTGTCACGTCCCATACAGCACCATAAGCGCCTTCATCCGCTTTTCATTGAGTCCACGAGACAGTGGAGACTTGCTCATCGTCTCCATTTCACTGACAGATAAACCGAGGCTCTGAGAGGACACACAACACACCTGCGATTTGAATCTGGTACTGGATGGCCCCCAAAGGCCTTGGCATATCACAGATCATGTCACAGAGACCTATCAGGATTTGTTCCACGTTAAAACCTGTGGGCCGGGGAAGGTGTCGTGAAAGGTGGTAGTGCTCTGAGTATGCAGAACAAATCAGGCTACAGTGCCGGTTTAGGGAAACACCTGCTAGACATGGAAGGCGTTTGGGAATTTGGCAAGCAACCATCTTTCTGATAAGGTCAGGCTTAGCTTATCTGGTTGGCTAGAATAAACAATTTAGTAAGGCCTGCTTCACACTTTATCCGAGAGACATGGGCCTAGACAATCAGGTGCAGAAGATGGGATTCTTCAAAGGTTTCAACTAAGAGTAAACACTCTCTTTGTAGCCAGTCTGAACAGCAGCACATTCCTCCGTGGGGCCACCAGAACATTCTAGGAGTGCAGCGACAACAACGTGACCAACTAGGCCATTGGAAAGTGGTTTATCCAGAGCCAGCGGGGGGGCGGGGGAGGGGGAGGGGGGAGAGGTCTGCTATTTTCTTCCAAGGGCCATCTGGATCTCTATAACATCATTCACAGGCCATACAAAAGTCTCAGCTAAAAAGAAAAAAAATCAGCTTGCTTCACTTATGAAAATTTCCAATTCCACCTGCAGCCGCACTTGGCGGGGCCAGACCAAATAATTTCCCAGACTAGACCCAGCCTGCCTGTGGGGCTGAATGCTTCCCACCCCTGCTACAGCAATGTCTTTCAAACTGTGCTTCACAGTTGCCAGGACAAGAGGAAGGCAAAGCTTAAACTATCCTTATCTTAATTCTCAGACAGGAATTCTTGACTGTGCTGAGCAAAGCCCAGCCCGCAGAGGTCACACTGCTTGCAGCCTGAAGCAAAGCAGCACAGCCAAACCATACCAGCAGTCCTCCTATTGTTTACTATCCCAATGTCCTGGTAAAACATACATTTAAGAACCTCCTTTGAGGCCCAGCATGGTAGCCTAGTGGCTTAAGTCCTTGCCTTGAACACACCAGGATCCCATATGGGCACCGGTTCTAATCCCAGCAGCTCCACTTCCCATCCAGCTCCCTGCTTGTGGCCTGGGAAAGCAGTCAAGGAAGGTCCAAAGCCTTGGAACCCTGCACCCACGTGGGAGACCTGGAAGAAGCTCCTAGCTCCTGGTTAGGATTGGCTCAGCTCTGGCCATTGCAGTCACTTGGGGAGTGAATCAACAGTTGGAAGATCTTCCTCTCTGTCAAACCTTTAAAAAAACAAAAAACAAAAACAAAAAAACCTCCTCTGGAAACTACAAAAATTTGATTGGATCTCAACCTAGAAATGAATACCTTGGTAAATATGGTGCATGAAAATATGAGAAGTGGATAGAAAGCCTTTGTTACAAGCCAAGCCCAAAGGTGGAATACCTAGAAAAGAAGTACCATTCAGTAGCTGCCAGCTGAGCCCACTGCCTTTAGTTAAGAGACACCGTTTGTCCCTGGAGTGAACTATTAACACACACACACACACATCGCAGTGATTCAGGGTTGGGAACCTGACAAACATTTCCCAGATAGGAATGAAATGAGCCCGTCCCTTCAAGGAAATAACAGTGTGTGGGTGAGAGTTTCCTTCCACACAATGACTGGGAAGATCAGGCATGACTCAGCCAACCAGCGTTTGCCCAGGGTTTATGTTATAAAATCAATTGTGTGAACGATCCAATCACACGGCAAGGGAGACCAATACGTTCTCGAGGAACATGATACAAAGCTGACTGATAAGGTGTCAGGTATCAATATTGTGATGATTTTTTAACAAAATGTTGTCGCTTGTTAAGTTTTTATGCAGTTATTAAAGAACAGTGTCTGCAAAACGAGAAAAGGCTATTTAAAATGTTCCTCCCTGTTCCAATGATCTATCTATGTCACATGTTTGTGTGCCCGTGATGTCTTCATAGACACCAGCCCAAGCAACAGACAATGCAGTTGGGACACTAAAGCAGAAGTGAGAGTCTAGCTCCTTCTATGAAGCCACACATGAGAGATTTGAGAAAAACAGAAAACAGCGTTACTCTTCTCACTAAAAAAAAAAAAAAAAAGTTTAGGGGAAATATAGCTGTTTTGCATAAACAATAGTATGTTCAAATGGCACTGATTTATTCTTGTTGTATTTTTAAAGTGAATTGATGGACGAATGATCTCTGCCATAACAAACATCACAGAACACATGAGAGCGACAGGCTTCTGAGGCAGCGGCCTACAGGTATCCGGGGACTGCTGTTCCACAGCTTCAGGATTTTCACCTTTAACCCCCAGGGCCATCTGATGACAGACAGTTCTCCCTCCGGAGGGCAAAGAGCACAGGGCAGGGCAGAAGGTTCCATTAGAAACATTCTTCCACACCAGGCACTCAGATGTATCAAAGGCAGGAAAATTCTCCAGAACAAACTCCAGAGAAGCTAGGGGCCACAGAGTTAAAAAAAAAAAAAAAATCCCCCTGACATTAAGACGTGAGCCTTGACATTAAGACCTGAGCCTGCCCAGCCAGTAGTAGCCTACGTTAAGGTTCTTTCCCACTGTAAATGTCACGATTCTAGCCAAGAATCCCTGAACAGTGGCCTTCAGGCTGCTGGGAGATGACCAAGCGGATTCCCATGCAGATGAGGGAAGCGATCTTCAGCCACAGCCCTAATCCAGCGGGCACCTACTGCCACACATCGGGATTTGCAACCTCCAGGAAAAACCTTCCAGATCTCAAACGCCATTATTCTGCTCCAGCGGCACACAGTGCTCTGGGTCTCCCCGCTTATTCTGCCTTGCTCTGGCTGTTGGACTTCGAAAAGTTAACTTCTCTAAGCCTTAGCTTGCCCCCTCTGTAAAATGGGCTCACGCTGGCCTCAAAGGGTCACCCTAGGAAGCTTAGGGAGGTGTTCCTGGCAGTGGAAAGTCTGTCCATGTGGGCTACTGTTAACAGCAAAACACAGAAACGGAGCATCTCCCAGTCTCCTCCACACTGCCCGTGCCAACTTCCTTCCAGCAGCGACGACTGGCCTCCCCACGGCCACCCTGGCCAGTCCACCCCAACTTCCAGATCCTACAGGACACACAGGATCATCTTCCTAGGTCCTCAACTTCTCCTTTCCCACCCACCCGGAGTCCCGGGCCAGTCACCGGTTCCCTCCACGACCCCAGCGGGACAGAACGTCTGCATCGCTGACCACTCCCCCCTCCTGCCTCTTCTTCCCAACCCGGGTCACTACATTTCCCTTTCCCTCATATCGTGTCAGGAAGCGGTGGACCAGGAGTCTACGCCTTGAGAAAACTCAGCAATGATAGCAGAGTAACTGCCCGACCCCCTGGAGGAGCCCATGAACACTCACCATCCATCCCTAGAGGCGGCGGTTCCGGGTGCCCGAACCGGAAGCGGCCTCTACACTGTTTGCAGTTCCCCTGGTTACTGCGGAGCTCCTGACCAATAGCGACGGAGACCCGCTTGCTGAGCCCGCCTCCAAAGCGAGTGACGTCAAGGAGGCGCGCTGGAATTCCTCCGATCCCCGCTCCGACCCTGGTGCGCAGGCGCGCCTCCGGAGTCCGCCTGGCAGCGCGGTGCGCAGGCGCCGCAGGGGCTGCTCGCCGAAGCGGCCATGGACGCCTTGGAGTCGTTGTTAGACGAGGTGGCCCTGGAGGGGCTGGACGGCCTGTGTCTGCCCGCGCTGTGGAGCCGTCTGGAGACGCGCGTGCCACCATTCCCGCTGCCGTTGGAGCCCTGCACGCAGGAGTTTCTGTGGCAGGCCCTTGCCACGCACCCGGGAATCAGCTTCTATGAGGAGCCTCGGGAGCGACCCGACCTCCAGCTGCAGGATCGGTCAGCGGCCAGGGCCTGCGGGCCGGCGGGCGGGCGCAGGGCCTCGGAGTGAGGGAGTGGGGGGATCGGAGGGGGAACGGAACGAAACCCAGGGAGGACTGGGAGTCTGGGAGGGGAGTATTGGGGGAGCGTCTGATTGAGGGCTCTCGGCCCTGGCAGGGCCCAGGAGCTGGCATCACCTACTGGTGCCCTGTTCTATCCAGCTGGGCGATATTCTCCCGTCTCCATCTAATGCAACATAGAGTGGGAGCAGAAAGGCAAATCCCACGGTTCCTCCCATGTCAGACCAGCGGTCCACATGGAAGCAGAGGTGCATCGCAGCCAGTGTGATACCTGAATCACACTGAATCTAGTAGCTCCGTGCTTGCAGTGACAAGTGTTCGAGCCTCACCACGACCCTTTGTAGTAGGTGCTGTTGTCTGTCCCACCATATAGAGGGGTAAACTGAGGCACGAAGCGTTTAAGCACTGAGCATTGGTTTAGAACTGCAGAGTGTGCTTGCTTGCTTGCTTGCTTTTATTCAAAAGGCAGAGACAGGAAATCACCCATCAGCTCGTTTACTCCCCACAACGGCCAGCCTGATGGGCCAGGCTGTAGCCAGGAGCCTGGCACTCCTTCCGGTTCTCCTAGGTGAGTGGCAGGCATTTGAGTGTCTGAGCCGTCCCCTGCTGCCTCCCAGGGTAGACATGTGCAGGAAGCTGGGATTGGGAGCAGAGTCAGGACAGAAGCGCTGTAATTTCCATGTGGAATGTAAGAGGGGTAGCGTCTTCATCCCTGAGCGACACAGCCGCCCCCAGGGTCTGTGCAGCCATGGTCTGCAGCCACGGTGTGACGGTGGGGAACGTGCCCAGAGTCATGTGCAAGATGAGACTGAAAACGTGGGTTTACAGGGCCAGACGCTAAGGCTCAATTTAATAATTGTCTGCTTGCAAATGCCGGCATCCATACGGGCACTGGTTCGTGTCCCAGCTGCTCCACTTCCCATGCAGCCCTACTTATGGCCTAGGAAAGCAGTGGAAGATGGCCCAAACCCTTGGGGTCCTGAACCCACGGGGGAGACATGAAGGAAGCTCCTGACTTCGAATCGGCTCACTCCGGCCATTGTGGCCACTTGAGGCGTGAACCAGTGGGCTGGAAAATCTTTCCATATTTCCTTCCCAATAAAACTGCCTTCCCAATAAAAATAAAATGACTTTTTTTTTTTAAAGATTTATTGTTATTGGAAAGCCAGATATACAGAGAGGAGGAGAGACAGAGAGGAAGATCTTCCATCCGATGATTCACTCCCCAAGTGAGCCGCAACGGGCCAATGCGCGCCGATCCGATGCCGGGAACCAGGAACCTCTTCCAGGTCTCCCACACAGGTGCAGGGTCCCAAAGCTTTGGGCCGTCCTCGACTGCTTTCCCAGGCCACAAGCAGGGAGCTGGATGGGAAGTGGAGCTGCCGGGATTAGAACCGGCGGCCATATGGGATCCCGGTGCTTTCAAGGCAAGGACTTTAGCCACTAGGCCACGCCGCCGGGCCCAAAAATAAAATGACTTTTAAAAAAGAAGTTGGATATAGACAGCCAGTTGACAAAGGGCGTTGTGGACACATACCAGCAACTGGGAAAGGCTGGAAGAAGAGAGCGAGATGAAGTTCAGCTGAAATGTAGAACAGGACAGAATGAGGAATAAAGGTTGACCTATACCTGGTACTGTTCTCAGAATCTTTTTTTTTTTTTTTTTTTTAAGATTTGTTCATTTATTTGAAAGGAAAGTTGACAAAGGGGGAGGGAGAAACAGATTTTCCATCTGCTGGTTCACTTTCCAAATGGCTACAATAGCTGGGGCTGGGCCATGCTGAAGCCAGGGGCTTCCTCTACCTCTCCCTTATGGGTGGCAGGGCCTAAGTGTTTGGGCCATCTTCTGCTGCTTTCCCAGGCACAGTAGCAGGGAGCTGGATGAGAAGTAGAGCTGGCAACAGGAAGCCGCTTAACCCACTGCATCACAACACCAGTCCCTGTTCTAAGATTCTTACACATAGTAATACAGCAAGCTTAGCAGGTGGGTAATGTTATCTTCATTTTCGTGAAGAGGAAATCAAGAAGCGAAGCAGCTAAGTGAGTTGCCCAAGATCATCCACCATTGAAAATAGAACCCAGAATTTGAATGCAGAAATTCTGGGTCCAGGATCCACTCTGCCCTTCACCAAATTGCAATGTTGTTATGTTTTAATCCATTTATACAGTTTTCCCTTTATCAAAATGACTGGGGCAAGCCACAAAACAAGGGTCAGGCCAGGACAGAGTTGAGAACTGTTGCAGACCAGTCGTGGGCCAGCTTGCCATACAGTGATTGCAGCAAAGAGGTTGAGAAGATGAAATCAAGACGTACTAGGCAGAGAGGTCCAGAGGGTTGGGGACTGGTTGGTTGTGAACCCTGAGGAAAGAGGATTCAAAAAGGGCGCCCCCTTCCCGCAAAAAAGGGCACCTTCCGGCGTTGGCCATTGGGCGTCCCAGGGGAAATTCGCTTACCATTCTCTGAGGCAGGGAGGGCAGGAGTGCAGTCTGGAGGCCACATCTGGGGGAGTGGAGAAGGTGCTGGACCATTCCCTGAGGCACACAGAATGGAAGTCCCTTTGGCTTGCTCGAGCACAGCTCTCTGAGTTTGTTACCATCTGGCCTCTTGGGAGGTAAAGCGGGTGAGAGGGAGGGACTGAGCTAGGCTGCTGTAAGTCAGTCCATCATGGGTCATGAAGGCTGCTGACTGAGGTCGTCCCTGGGGGAGGGTATTCCAGCCGTCCTCCTCCCGGTGAGATTATGCCAGACAGTGTAGCCCAGCCCAGCCCTCCTTGACCATGCACAGGACACTTGCCTCAGGTCAAGACCCGGCACACCATCTAACCAGCCTGGTTTTACAGTAACTGTGTATATCTCATGTCATTGATGGGGTGACTACTGAGATGAAGTAACAGAGGAGTGTCCTTTGGCACCCTGGGGAGGTTGACAGATCATAATCCTGGCGAGTTGGGGACAGTGCTGTGATCGGAGGCCTTCAGCAGAGTCCGGGAGTGCACGCAGATCCAAGGCTGCATTTAGGATGAGGCGTCTTCTATAGGAGACAGAAAGCTGTGCCTCAGAGGGAGAAGATAATTAGGCCAGATTGGTTTCTAGGAAGCTGGGGAAAAAGGCATGATTTGAGGGCACGGAAATCCCAGAGGGAGCAAGAAAGAAAAGGCTTGGAAAGTGTGGGCTCTGGCCTCAATGAGACCGGTGCAGGGTAGGAAGTTTTCAAAGAAAACTTGAAGCACACTTGGAGATGGTATTGATGAGGAGCCAGAGGACAGTGTTAGAGCGTGGGGACACTTGATTGCAGAAAGGAAGGGTGCTGCTAACTTGGGCTCTGATCTCCTGGTACATGGGGTGTTCGATAGACAAGTGAAGACGTGTTGGTGTGTGGGGAAGAATAAAGGACTGAGGACTCTGAGGTGAGAATTGTGAACCCGAGGGTGATGATTAACATGAGAGAAGCCGATAAGGATACTGGAGAGATGGAAAGATGATGTCTTAGAGAAGAGACACCTGGAATCCTCCAGTCCCCACATGGTGGTCTTGGAGACTGGGGACCAGGTCTGGAAAGAGACCAATGGGCCATGGCTAGGACAGGTAAGGTAGTTTGGATCCCAGCATCCAGCTTCCGTAGAGATTTGAGGGGCCCTGGGAAGGTTTAAATTCCTTCTGTAAGGCTGGAAGCTTGCTTATCAAGACCACTTGGATCTGTGAGGTGGAAAGACAACACAATGTTATCCTGTCTTTCTAATCATGGCAGGAGGTTGTCCAGGGTGCACACGCTGCGCATTCATCATTGCTGAAGCTCAGCTGGGCTTTGTCTTCTGTGTTTGTCCCCTTAGGTATGAAGAAATTGACTTGGAAACTGGAATCTTGGAGTCCCGGCGGGACCCTGTGCCACTGGAGGATGTCTACCCCATTCACATGATCCTGGAGAACAAAGATGGCATCCAGGGCTCGTGCCGCTACTTCAAGGAGAGGAAGAACATCACCAACGACATCAGGACCAAGGCTTTGCAGCCCCGCTGCACCATGGTGGAAGCCTTTGACAGGTAACCGGTCTGTCCCTGTCGGAAGCACCGGAGCCTCCTAGTGCACTCCAGCCAGAGCGCTTAGGGGTGGTCTGCAGTCCCATTGCCTCTTGGCGGTCATCACTCCTGCACTAAGCCGGCTCCCACCCCACTTGGGGCTACTGGAGCTCGGGGCTACTGGAGCTCAGGGCTACTGGAGTTCAGGGCTCCTGTCTTTCTCTTCCTTTTGTGTCTACGGTTGGGGTGACAGGCATGTAACATTTGGAAGTTGCCTTTTGTTTTCTTGTCCTAGCTGGGCCCAGCCATTCCTGTGTGAGTTTATCTCACAGGGTCAGCCCCTTGGCGGTAGAGATCATTTATGTTTCTCTTAGTGTTCTAATCCATTGCTCAGTGCTTGGTCCGTATTTGACAGTCTGTATGCTGACTACGAGGAGTCACCAAGTCAGCTAATTGCTGCTGATGCCCACGGTGATTACTGGAATTATAGCAGTGCGGCTAGTAAGCCAGTCCAAGTAAGAAATCAAATCAAAGACCAGGAAACTCTCTTCCATGCTTGCACACTTTCTCCCAGAGGACCTGTGACAGTTTAGCTTAGTGAGGCTGCTTTGAAGAAGAGTCCAGGTCCTAAGTTTGTCACCTTTAGGCATGAAGTGATCTGCTGGGAAACTGGCTGTGCAGTCTTCCCCAAGTTACAAAGACAACTGATTTTAGGCACAAACCACATGTTAATACAGCTTCTCCTTTTTCTCTTTGTCTACTTGTGGTGGAAGTCAAGTCACCAGGTATGGGGAAGGAGGAAGTAGAGCTGTCAGGCCAGGCGTCTAAACAGGGCCAGGAAAAAGGCAGATGAGAGGACTCGGGAACCCGCGAGCCCTCTCGTAGGTGCGCCCTGGGTGACTCCTTCATCTCGGAAGGCCCCTGGGGGTGAAGGGTAGAGTCTAGAAGACAAAGTGAGCGAGGCAGAGAGGACCAGGTCATGGAGAGCCTTCCAGGCTGTCATGGGGAACGTGGATTTGGTCTGGGTGCTTGGATAAGCCCTGGAAGAACACAAGGAATAGCAAGTTGGCCCTGTTCCTTCAGCAGACTGTGCAGTTCTAAGGTCCAAACCTCACTTGGCTGAATTTCGGGGGTCGTCGTGACCTCTGTGAGCCCAGCAAATAGTGGTTCTAAAGGTTCTGCATTTTTGTATTCCAGTTTTCTTACAATCACTCCAACCTGTTTCTCCATGTGGGGGTTTCTGGCTTGCAGGTGGGGGAAGAAGCTGATCATCGTTGCCTCCCAGGCCATGCGTTACCGGGCCCTGATAGGCCAGGAGGGGGATCCTGACCTGAAGCTCCCTGACTTCTCCTACTGCATCCTGGAGCGCCTGGGCCGGTCCAGGTGGCAGGGGGAGCTGCAGCGTGACCTCCACAGCAGTGCTTTCAAGTAAGGGCTCGGGGGACTTGTCAGAATGCATGTTGAGTGTCTGAGAGAGAGACTCTGCACCTTGCGGGGCCAGAAACTACCAGAGAAGCAAAATGACATGGTGCGTGGCGTCCTCCTCCTCCAGGGTGGATGCTGGGAAGCTGCACTATCACAGGAAGATCCTGAACAAGAACGGGCTCATCACAATGCAGTCCCACGTGATCCGGCTGCCCACCGGGGCCCAGCAGCACTCCATCCTGCTCCTGCTCAACCGCTTTCATGTGGACAGGTACGGGCTGCAGAGAACAGAGTGTTGGCTGGCTTATGTTGCTGCCAAGTGTGTCATGGTTTGGTAGAGGACAAATGAGCATGTGACTCTGGCTGTAAAAAAAAAACAAACAGTTTTTAAAAAGATTTATTTTATTGGAAAGGCAGATTTACAGAGAGATCTTCCTTTTGCTGGTTCACTTCCCAGATGGCCAAAATGGCTGGGGCTGAACCTATCCAAAGCCAGGAACTGCTTCTGGGTCTCCCACGTGGGTGCAGGGTCCCAAGGCTTTGGGCTGCCCTTCACTGCTTTCCCGGACCACAAGCAGGGAGCTGGATGGGAAGTGGGGCCACCGGGACATGAACCGGTGGACTCTGGCTTTTTTTTTTTTTTTAAGACTTATTTATTTTTATTAGAAAGTCAGATACACAGAGAGGAGGAGAGACAGAGAAGAAGATCTTCCGTCCGATGATTCACTCCCCAAGTGAGCGCAGTAGCTGGTGCTGTGCCAATCTGAAGCCAGGAGCCAGGAACTTCCTCCAGGTCTCCCACATGGGTGCAGGGTCCCAAGGCTTTGGGCCGTCCTCGACTGCTTTCCCAGGCCACAAGCAGGGAGCTGGATGGGAAGTGGAGCTGCTGGGATTAGAACTGGCGCCCATATGGGATCCCAGTGCGTTCAAGGCGAGGACTTAAGCCTCTAGGCCACCACGCCGAGCCCCAGACTCTGGCTTTTTAAACAAGACATTTAATTATCTGTTTCTGTTGCAAATAAGTGCCGCTCACTTAGAAAACCTAGAAATTAGGAAAGGGAAAAAGAAAAAAAAACAGCACTGTTCTGTATCTCAGGAATAGTAACTGTTAGCATTTTGGTGACGTTTTTGTAAGGATGTACAAATAAAGAACATCAGATTTAATTTGCTGTATAGGCAGAGTTGTGGTTGAATCATATCAGTTTCAGATTGAAAGTGTTTACAGCACACAGCCATGGCCATCGGCCCAGAGGAATGAGACTGTGAGGTTCTGCTAAGTGTTTGCTATACACGATACTCTAGCTGGGTGTCATAATGTGGCCAGTATGGCACCACACGCTCTCACAGGCACACTGCTTTTTGAGGACCAGGGAGTCTCACAGAGTAAATTACCTCCCACCCTTTAATCCTTGCTTTTGGGGCACCTAATTTCCTGGAACCAGGAATGGGAGAAAGCTGCAGAGGTCACAGCCATCTTTTGGTCATCTCATGCCCTCCAGAAGAAGCCAAGGACAGGGAGCAAAGGACAAGTGGGTGTCTCTTGAATAGGGAACTTGGCTTGGCCCATGCCTGGCCACAAGGGTTCTGAGGTGGAGGTGGGCAGACAGACAAGATGGTTTGCAACTGACCTGACCACCTTTGACCCTTTGCCAGGCGCACCCTCCAAAGGGAAGGGGAGCGAGCACTCAGCCTTACGTCTAAGTGAAGTGTACAGTACCTGCTGCAGTGCGCAGAGGTTGGCGTGATGCAATTGCAGCTTATCCTGACAGCAGATCTCCAGGAGCAAAAACCGGCTCTCTGCTCCTATTGTGTCTGTTAGTCCTGATTCGCCTTCAAGGTTGCACTTGATCAAAACTTCCCAGACTTCCAGTTTATCTCTTAACCCATGTGTTGAAGATCTGTGTTGAAAAAGAATTATGTCAGATGAATTCCTTTTCTGGTTAGTTATACCATTTATTCCTTACATAATGCTATTACCAGATTGATAGTTGGTGCACAGCCTGGGCTCTGCCAAGAACGTAGATGAGAATCCGGGGAGAGGGAAGATAACACTGAATGGAGGCAAGCTCTGCATTCCAGTTACAGCCTTTTCCTTGGGCGATGCTGCTTGACCTCTGGGAACTACGATTTTCTCTGTGTAAAGTGGCTATGACAGCACTCCTCATGCATGGTGGTTGCTAGGCTGCACATGTACGCCCCTTCATTCATGCTTTTTTTTTATAAGATTTATTTATTTTCATTGGAAAGGTGGATATATAGAGAGGAGGACAGACCGATAGGAAGACCTTCCATCTGATGGTTTGCTCCCCAGGTGACTGTTACGGCTGAAGCTGAGCTGATCCGAAGCCATGAACTCTTGCAGGTCTCCCATGCGGGTGCAGGGTCCCAAGGCTTTGGGCCATCCTCTACTGCCTTCCCAGGCCGCAAACAGGGAGCTGGATGGGAAAGAGGGCCTCTGGGATTAGAACCAGCTACCATATGGGATCCCGGCATGTGCAAGGCGAGGACCTTAACCACAACGCTATCGTGCTGGGCCCCCTTCATTCATGCTTTTGTCCACTGAGAAGTGGGTACAGCGTCCGAGTCTTGGGCATGCGTTCTGCGTGCCCTCAGAGTGTTTCCAAGCCTGGCGGCAACCCTGATCCCTGCCCCCGTGTCCCCTGCCCCAGACTCTCCAAGGCCTCCCAGGAGGCCTGAGCTCTGTAGCTTCCTTTGGGGACCGTGAGCTTGGGAGCATTTATATTGTAACACGCTCTTCGCGATAGAAATGAGCTGGCAGGGGGAATCAATCACACTGTGAAGTCATGTGGAAAACTGGCTTCAGAATCAGCGAGGTGTCACAGCGGAGCGAAATAGGCACTAGATTTAGAGGAGGAAGACTCAAGTTAGCATCTTGGTCCTGAATTTTGGGAAAGCTGATTCACTTGATGAAATGATCGCTGCTTTTCTTCACCTGGTGATTTATAAGGAAATACTGTTATGAGATGAGATGCTTCCTGAACTTTTTTTTTTTCTTTTGCTTCCTAAACCTTTAAGTATGTGTCAGAACTCAGGGCTGGGGTTCTGGCACAGTGAGTTAAACCACTGTGTGTAGTACCAGTATCCTATATGGGTGTTAATCCTGTGTCTTGGCTGCTCACTTCTGATCCGGCTCCCCACCACTGCACCTGAGAAGGTGGCAGGGGAAGGCCCGAGTGCCTGGGTCCCCGCCACCCGTGTGGGAGACCTCGATGAAGCTAACTCCTGGTCTTGATCTGGCCTAGCCCTAGCTGTCGTGGTCATTTGGGGAGTGAATCAGCAGATGGAAGACCTCTCTCTCTCTCTTTTTCTGTCTCCCCCTCTCTCTATAACTCTGTACTTCAAATAAAATAGATTAATCTTGAAAAAAGGAAAAAAAATCAGACTTTTAACAATTGTTTTTGAAATTTGTTTATGAAAGGCAGATTTAAAGAAAGAAGGACAGACAGAAATAATCTTCTGTCTGCTGGTTTACTCCCCAACTGGCCACAGTGGCCGGAGCTGAGCAGATCCGAAGCCAGGAACCAGGAGCTTTTTGCACATCTCCCACGTGGGTGCAGGGTCCCAAGGCTTCGGTTATCCTCAGCTGCTTTCCCAGGCTGCAAGCATAGAGCTGGAAGGGAAGTGGAGCAGCCAGGACATAAACCAGCACCCGTATGGGATCCCAGTGCATGCAAGGCAAGGATTTAGCCACTAAGCTACCATGCCAGGCCCAAAGGTCTCAGACTTTTTAAAAAGAAATTTCAATCAAGTAAACCCCAGACTCCGTCTGCTGCCCATTAGGTGAACTTAGACATGTGGCTGAACTGCTCAATCTCTCCAGCTTCGAATGGGAATGTTGGGCAGGATGGTTGTTGAGACCTTAAGACTTGGGTTTGGTAGAGTACATTGTTGATGACTGTTAAAAACAGGCACAGGGTTTGAAGAAGTAACCTATTTGGTGTCTCCTTGCAGGAGGAGCAAATACGACATCCTCATGGAGAAGCTCTCTATGGTGCTGAGTGCACGGAGTAACCGCATCGAGACACTGGGCAGGCTGAGGGAGGAACTGGTGAGCTGCCTGGGGGACCCCCTTGCACTGGGATGAGCCCGATGCGCACCCCTGTTTGGAGAGCTGCCTCAGTATAGGGAGTGGCAGTCCAGAGCCCCACAACACACTCCAGACAAATGTGCTGCCTTCTGTTTTAGAGAACGTGCAAATACTCAGGGCTTTGTGTAAATTCCTCTTCATGTCTGACTTCCCCTCCCTCCCCTGGGGTTTGCTCTCAGAGCAGCTCTCAAAGTTCACATGGAATGGTAAATCCTGACATTTAGATTTCCTTCCGTAGTCAGGCTTGTAATGTCGTCCCCAGTGGTCTTAGACTGAACTGACAGAGCAAGCGCACTGGGCAAGCGAGGGGATGGCAGAGAGACTAAAGCAATTATTGACCTACCTTGCCTTTGGATCCAGAAGCATTGATAAAGTGAGCAAGAGAGGAAGAAAATGAGGAAGGGTCGCTCCTTCCTGTGTGAGGGGAACTGCTGTCAGTGGAGATTAGCCTAGAGCCCACCTTGAAAATGGGAGGGTAATGAGATTGCCCCGTAGGCTAAGCCACAGAACTGCACGTCTAAGGTGAAGGTTTACGGGAACTAATTTTTAGAGACACGGTGGAGTTCTGGTCTCTGATTTCAGGGTTCAGAAAATCTGGGGCATTGCTGGGTTCATTGCATGCCCAAATCTCTTCAAAGCCAAAGTTATAAACTTGAGACTTGCAGGTCACATTTGGCCTGTTCAAAAAAGTAAGTTTCACTGAACATTTTAAAAAAATGCAGATTTCACATATACATCTAAGTGTGTATGTGAAAAAATTTTCGTATTTCTCCCTAGCTTCCCTTCCAAAGTCAGTAGCTCTGAGCCCGCATTCTGTCATGACAGCCAGCTGGAGCAAGTGTACTGAGGCCATCCCCCAGGCCTCTTACCTTCTGTGACCCTTAGACTCCCAGCCTGAGCACCAGTGCCATCTGCCATCCAGTGTACGCTGCTCTATGGTTCTTACTTTACTATCAAACCCCAAAGACAAGGTCAGCTGGGAAGACCCCCCTTCAGGAGGCCCTGACCAAGGGGAAGGGAGTTCCTTACCTGTTCAGGAAACACATTGGCCCAGGCCAACTTGGGATTCAAAACCTCTGCCCAGGAGTCCCTGGAGGACAGGGAGACAGGGCTGCCCTGCCCTCCTTGGGCTTATCCCTGGGGACTGTGTCAGTGACAAGAATTGACTGCCATGGGGTCACTCTTTGTTTTAGTCATTCAACAAACATTTCAGCCAGTGTCTCCTTTGAGTCAGAACTGTGTTCCACCCTAAGATGATGCGTCTGTGTGTCATAGAACTGCTCTAATGGAGGGACAGGAGCATGGACACACACCTAGAAGGTTGCCTTCCAGCTTGGTGGTAGCAGAAGTGTGTGGAGGGGCCTGGAGAGAACCTCATGGCGCAAGTAGCAGTGTTGCAGCCAAGGAGAGCAGCTCACACAGAGCCATGGAGTGGGGAAGCCTGTGGGACATCTGCATGGGTGACCAGGGCTGCCTGATGAGTGGGAGTGGTGCTGTTAGCAGGAGCCTTTGACCCTGACCCTTGGGCCATAGCGCTGCTGAGTGTTGGGGAATATGGACAACCCCAAGGGAGGGCCATTAAAGTGAGTGGGGGTGGGAGTTGTGGCCTGCCAGGGGGCCTGAATGGTGTAACAAGCATTTTGGGAATGAAACTAACGGAACCTGGTGAGTGGCCAAGCCAGGATGTGGAGGCACAAGAAGTAGAAGGATCTGAATAGCCAGAGCAGGTGCCTGGGGGCAAGGGCTGCAATGCTTGGTCACTGCCAGAGTTCCTTGACAGGGCTGTGCCCAGTTCCAGGTGATGTTGAGTAAGTGTTGGAGTCAAGTGCAGAGCAGTGAGAAGAAAAGGAGGCACAGGACAAGTTCAGCTCTAGGATGCATTGAGTGTGGAGATCCCGACAGTCTGCTGACCACGGTCTTCCACAACAGGGGTCCGAGAAGGCCACGCAGGGTTTGCTGAGAAATCAGCCTGGGATGAAGCGGAGGCCATAAACTTGAGTGCTGCCTCTGTTGCAGGGGGGAGGAGGCTCTTGGTGCTGCTTTTGCTCTCTGCAAGGCAGATGGTGCAAGTCCATGATGACAGCCCCCACAAGGCAGGGCTACATCATCCTCTCTCATTTGGGGTGGTCCAGGCCTCATGCCATATGTTGAGGGCTGGGAGTTGATGGATCGGTTTCCATAGGATCTTTCCAGGATGCCAGGGGCCCTGCTAGATTAACGATGGACGCCATTTCCAAGCCACTGGATTTGAATGGGCCATGTGGGAGTCATCTATGGCTTTTGGATGGCCATATGTTGTGCCGCCCCACGGCTGGAGTGCTGCTGAGGCTGAGCTTCCATCACACCTATGTGGAAGCAGCAGCTCACCAGCTCACAGGTGTTTGGCCCCCTGCCTCGCCGCCAGAGGGAAGAAGGAAACCTGTAAGACTCAAGGAACAATTCTTCAAGTCACGTGTGCCCTGTCAGTGACAGCTAGCCTCGCGGTTCCAGGCCCTGCAGAATCCAGCAGCAGCCGTGGCAGGAGGGTGAGATCCAGGAGCCAGTGGGCCAAGACCAAAACGATGCTGTGATAGCTGTAGGTTTAGGAAATTGCCTTTCCTCTGAATGACCATTCAAAGACAAGCCGGTTGTATCGGCCAAGCTTCCCGTAGGCAGCGTGAGGCCAAGGCATCCCGGGTCAGTGAGTCCTGGGCTCCTGCTCACTGTGATGCAGGGAGCTGTGCTGCTGCTGTTGCTTGCCAGATCTAATTTCTCAAGATAAAACAGAATCGATTTTGTTTCTCCTTCCCCCTACCCTCTCCTCCCCGCCAAATATGAAATCTCCCGGTCTTTGATATTGGGAAGTAAATTATATTTTTCAAAAACATGGAGTGGCAGGTATTTAGCACAGCAGGTGAGACATCACCTAGGGTGCCCACATTGATCCGAGTGCCAGCTCTGCTGCTCCCACCTGGGAGGCAGCAGGGAATGGTCCCTGGCATCCGCATGGAGACCTGGAGGAGTTCCTGGCTCCTAGTCCTTTGCTGTCTGTTGCAGGCATGAAGGGACTGAGCCAATAGGCTCTTGTCTTTCTGTCAGTCTCTCATTTTCTCTCTCCCTGTCTGCCTTTTGAATCAGTGAATCAAGATATAGAGGGAGGCCCCTTATGCCCCCTGCGGTGAGACTGTGCTTAGATCATCTTGGTCCCTTGGACCACATCTTCTAAAATTTTTTCTTTTTTTTTTTAAAGATTTATTTATTTTTATTGGAAAGTCAAATATACAGAGAGGAGGAGAGACAGAGGAAGATCTTCTGTCTGATGATTCACTCCCCAAGTGAGCGCAACGGCCAGTGCTGTGCCTATCCGAAGGCAGGAGCCAGGAACCTCTTCCGGGTCTCCCAAGCGGGTGCAGGGTCCCAAGGCTTTGGGCCATCCTCAGCTGCTTTCCCAGGCCACAGGCAGGGAGCTGGATGGGTAGTGAGGCCACTGGGATTAGAACCAGTGCCCATATGGGATCCTGGCACACTAAGGCAAGGACTTTAACTGCTTCGCTATCGCACCAGGCCCTAAAATTTTCTAAAGAACATTTTAAAATATGTTTTTTTTTTCTGGTTGTCCCCAATCCTGTAGGAGATGTTGCATGTGTCTGTTTATTAAAATGTAGTGTTCTCATGTGGTTCAGAAAATCCCAACAATGCAAAATGCACCTGTGAAGCCACCTGCCTCATCCCCATCCCGGGCTCCCTTCTTGGGACAGGCAGATGGATGCCTTTCCCGGCACATGGAATCAAAAGGTGGAGTTTTCCGTCTGTTCCTCTGGACTTTGTGTTGCTTGGCAGTGTCTCCAGGGTCAGTGCCTTCAGCAGGTCCCCATTCAAGAAAACCAGAGAATTCAGGTGCTGACCTGGCTTGGGTGTGTGACTGCTCAGTGGCTGCGAGTGCTTTGCCTGCACCTGATGGTGGCTTTTGTTCTGGCAGGGACTGTGTGAAAGGACATTCAAGCGCCTGTACCAGTACATGCTGAACGCCGGACTCGCCAAGGTCGTGTCCCTTCGCTTGCAGGAGATTCACCCTGAGTGTGGACCCTGTAAGACCAAGAAAGGTAAAGACCAAGGTTCGGTTCAGGATACCGTGGTGGGCTGGCCAATGGCCACGCATCCTTCTTCACAACCCCAGCCTTGCTATCCAATCAGGCAATGCCTTGCAGTAGGATGTTTTCACATATTTCTTCAACTTGACTCCTTCCTGCTGGTTCTAGACCTCCCATCTGGAAAGCACATGGGAAGTGTTTGCTGATAGAAGGCAGTTCTGGCTTGCATCCCCCCAACGTGGCAAGTCTGTGGTGACCCAAACAAGTTCATCCTTTCCTCCTTATACTAAGCCGCCCTGTTCTTCAGCCAGCCTTTGCAAAATACCTGTGCGTGTGGTGTGGTCTTGTGATCTAGCCCTGTGCGGTAGGTGGCGTTGCCACTATGGTACATGTCAGAAATTTCAAGTTGAAATGCCAAGTAACTTAGGAAAGGTCAGACATTCAGCATGTGACAGATATGATTTGAAGCTTCCAAAGCATTTTTAATGAAAGATGACATACCATGAAGCTGTGAGACCCTCCTTATCTTATAATAGCCCCTTATCCCCTTATTGATCGCCATCTTATCCTCATGGACCGAAATGATTTTGAAAGCTGAGGGTCAGCACTTTGAGCGACAGACGATAAAATAAATGAGTTCATTTACGCTTTGCCTGGACATCACCGAAGTGATCTGATAGGACGTAAAAGGAAGAGACTGACAAGTACACCAGAAGACGGGACAGGAAATGGCAGGAGAGAGGGCTGGTGACAGTATGTTGGTGTCAAGCACAGGTGGGCTAATGGTAACTGACTGAGCCGTGAAGGGTGACAGTGAGTCCTCAACACCTCAGCCCTGGAAATAAATGAAACAGTTGGAGACTGCAGGGATCTTGGCATGTGCAAGCATGGAAGAACCCCGGGAGGAGAGGAGTGCCAGGGAAAAGACGTGTCCCTGGAGCCCTTGTCTATCGAGAGAAGGCGAACGCTGGTCTGAGGGAACTTTGCCCCTTGGCTTTCCGGCTTAGTTCCTGGAGGTCCCGGGCCACTCTGTCTGGCTTCGCCATATCGTCAGGAAGGTGGTAGCACCGCAGTAGTTACAGTACCACAGGTGTGGGAGCAAACAAGGAAACCACTGGGAGAGAGCAACACCATCCTCCTGTCCGAGTCCTTGGTTGCTCACAGCCCCTTCCAGTGTGCTGAGGATGTATGATGGCCTCGTTGGCTGGCCGCTAAGGGGAAGAGGGTACCAGCCTTGACGTGGGGCTGAGATGGAAAGGGCATGACGGATTCTGTGGCAGGGAGGAGAAGGCTCATGGAACGGAGCCGTGTCCAGAGCTGCCAGGACATCCCGCAGTGTTTGACATACAAGTAGAGTGGTCCACATGCTTCAGATACTATGGCCTATGGATTTAGTATCCCATTTTTATTGCCTGACTTGTTGGAAGAAAGGTGTTAAACATAGACTAGAATAATTTTATTTTTGAAGTGCAGAGGAACCAAACAGGAAGCCCAGAGTGTCAGGTGTTCATCTGGGTGACTTTTTTCTAGTTAGGGTGTAAACTTCTTGAGGGTGGCTGCCCCGCCGCCATGTACTCTGTATCCTCGGTGCCTGTGCCGTATCTCCTTGGAACAGAGTAGGCAGCAAGTAAGTGGCAAGCCAATACGATTTAATTAAGCACCACCTGAGTAACTTCTTGCACAGGAGAAAGGGGTGGATGCAGTTTTGCCTTGAGCTTTGTCATTCTGGTGTGTGGATTAACATAAAACCTTCCTTCTAGGCAATGTGAAGTGGCAAAGGCTTAAATAATAAATAAAGATGATGTATTAGCACATGTAAATTTACAGGTGTGCCTGGACACATGTGCCCGAGTTCTCTCTCAAATCCCTTCCACAGAGTTTGGATTCAGACATATTTTAAATCGCATTTCATGGCATGGAGAGCTGCAGTGCCGTGTTTTGTACAAAGCCAAGAACCTGGGTAATGAACCCCATCGCCCCGTGCTGATCTGTTTTGCAAATTGGGATTCTTCTCTCCAAGTGTGCCCCGTCATCCTATGTTTATTAAATTGTGCAGAGAAATGGAAGTCAGCTTGAGTCCCTCAGAATGCGGAAGAAAATTAAGCAGCGTGGAACTGCATTGGTCACAAGCCGGGGTAGTTGAGAGGTGCCCTGCTCCTGGGGCCTGGCAACTCAGGCTGTCGTTTGAGTGGGTCCTCTGAGGGTTGGTGACAAGGGGAGCCCCATGCGCCAGGGGTGGCAGTTGGTGAGGTGTTGATGATGTGGAGCCCACTGTTGTGGGGCAGCTGGGTCCACGCTCTCGCCTCCAGCCTCGGAAGGAATTTGCAGGTGCCACTTAGATGCAGATCAGCAGGGAAGCCAGATTGAACGCATGATTTGCATTCAAAGTGAAAGGACACAGTGTGGAAGGAGTGTGGGCATGCTTGGGAAAGAACTGCACTCCACGAAGTTGGGGGTCTCCATCCCTCTGTCTGTTTTACCTAGACGCATAAGAGGGGGTGCCTGGAGCAAAGCTTGGGTGCAGTCCACTGCTTTGCTGTCTTTTTTTGAAACTCTCCGTAGTGTCATGGCATCAGATGCCTGTTGGGAGTGAAAGTGTCAGACATGGTAATTTTATAACAATGAACAAAAGGTTGTCATGGATGCAGCCATCTTGGAAACTTGTAGCCAGTGCCAGTTCTAAGCAGCAGAACTGGAAATTGCATTCTTTGGGGCTGCAGGTGGGGCTGTAGCTCGGGGAAGGCTCTAGAGAAGTGCTGCTGACCTCAGGTCCACCTTTCTAGCCACTTCCATTCCTACATCACTGCAACTCTTCAAAAATAAGCAAGTTCAGCAAGATTGCAAGACACCAGATCAGATATAAAAATCCATTTTGCTTCTATATACTGGTGATGAACAATCTGAAGATGAAATTTGAAAAGCAATTCTGTTACCAAAAACTTAAGAATAAATTGAATAAAACAACAGTGCAAAACATAAGCCTTGAAAACTCTCAGAATGTTGTGAACAGAACATTAAGATAAAAGTCCGTAGAGAACGATATCGTGTTCTCAGATCAAAGGTTTAACAGGAAGGTGATAATTCTGCCTGTATTAATCCAGTTCCACACAGTCCATTTCAGAATGTTGGCTGGCTCCTTTCAGGAATCAGATGGACTTTCTAAAAGTGATAAGGAATTACAGAGAATTCAGAAAGCTAAAACAGTCCTGAAGGGGGAAAAAAAACAAAACAAAACAAAACAAAACAGAACTCACATTTTCACACCTGCTACAACAGGCGTGGGGGCCTTTTCTCTTTATTTGGATGTGTATGACCTCATTCACGGGCCATTCAGAATGATCATCTTTTAAAAATGAGCCTGCCTTGACGTAGTGGATTTAAGACCCGCTTGTGGATGCTTTGGCAAGGCCCTGTTTGGCCTGTGCCCCGAGTGTTCTTCTGCACCCCTGCACCACAAAGCCACCTAATGAGAACGGCGTGCTGCCCGTACAAGTGTAGACAAGTAGGCCGGTAGACTAGAACTGAGAATCCAGGAATGAACCTGCGTGCCTGTAATCAACTGATTTTCCCAAGGGTGGCAGAAAGAATGGTGGGTCGATAAGGGCCATCACTGTATGACTGTAACAAGTCACCATGATGAAGTGGATAGTGTCAGTCCCAGCACCTCCTCCTTAGCCTGCAGTTCCTCCATGAAGTCGAAATCAGAGCGGTAAGAGAGTAACATCCCAGTGCTAGATTCTGTGCTCCTGAGAGCTCTTGCAAGAGCCTGCAGGCCAAATCACAGGTCTTAAAATCCATTTATTACTGCTAAACTCATATCCTGGTGTTAACCTTCAGTTGAGATGTTTTTTTAGGATTTCATAATAGACCCTAATCAAACTAATATTCAGTTCACCCCTCGATGCCTTTGTCATTCCAAAGGAAACCCACTGTCTGGCCCCCATCACTGGCCAGTCAGAGAAAGGTTCTGTGTGCTGTGAACCTCCCGGAGGCCCCCACACAGGCTGATGCCACCACACAGCCGCAGCGTTGAGCAGTCAGCTCCCTACCTTGACTCCCTCCGGGAGCCTGGGAGGGAAGTTTTGGCTGCTGGCTTTGTGCTACAGTAGATGCCTTCTTGATTTCCATTGACTGAGGTCAGTGATTCTCTGCACACTGAGGGAACAGACCCCGTGTGAGGGGTCTTCAGCTAGTTTTGAGGTTGTTCCGTAGCAACCCCACATA
Organism: Ochotona princeps; assembly: GCF_030435755.1. Taxonomy (NCBI): domain Eukaryota; kingdom Metazoa; phylum Chordata; class Mammalia; order Lagomorpha; family Ochotonidae; genus Ochotona; species Ochotona princeps. Next base: position 23,686,538 of record NC_080855.1, on the reverse strand, counting down.
TAGATAAGATCAGAATGGGGAAATCTGAAAATGAAGTAGTGGTTTCTAACCTAAGGGTGAAGCACTCAGAATAAAAGAAAAAAAATGCTCTAGAATTGGCAGGTAAGAAGGACACAGATCTGTGCAAACACTGACATACTATTGCCTTGTCCACCATAAGTGGGGAAATCATGTGTTTTTGGTAAGTCTGTTAAGTTTTTAAATAAAAACAAAATGAAAGCTAGCAGGCTGTGGCAAATTTAAGTTACAATCTATCATTAAAGCAGCAAAAGAAACCATTTATAAAGTTGTAATAGGATTAAGCATACAAGCTAAGAAAAAAAATGAATGACTAAAACCCAATAAATGTAAAGACTTAAAAGCACTTTAGAATGAAAAGACTGAAAAATCAAACAAAAGGGATAAAGGGTGAACCAACATGAAAAGGAAAGGAAAAAATGATCAAAAGTTTTAAAAGCCTCGCAAAGAAACGGTGTTAGTGGGAGGTGGTTGAAACAACTGAAAATTAGGATGATTTATTTAAATTAAAGGTGACAAAAGCGGTAAAAAGATACTAGCTTAAAAAGAAAAAGTACTATACATAATGACGATGAATAAAAGACAGAACATTTTAATAGGATTTTATAAAATGTCAAGTGGGAACTTGGGGGTGAAGCCTGCAAGAGGGTGCATTCGTGGGTTCATGGATCTTCTGTTCGAGCTGAGACAGCCCTCCCAGGGGGAGCACTTCACGTGGGATCAGGCTTGTGTCCTCTGCTTCGTCACCAGTGTGGACAGTTCCCTTGATCCTGTATCCTGCAGACAGTGGGGCTGTGAGCATCAGGGCCTGGCCAGGCTTGCTCTAGCCGCCTGCCTCCGCCAGACGTGAAAGAACCCAAGGAGGAGGCATCCACGTGTCCAGGCAAGCAGGATTGATTCAGAAGATAGTACGCACTGAGGTGTGAGTGTAGGCAAGCCATCTTCATGAGGAAGGAAGGGCTGCCACCCCCTCCAGAGTTGGTGGGTCCTGTTTTTATAGGGCAGGAGGGTACACCCTAATTAAGTATTCAGATGGTGTGGCATTTGGACAGGGCTTCCATGCCCCTTCATTTGTGAATCTCAGAAGTATCAAATGGCACCTGGTACCTGATGGGAAGTGGGGCTCAGATGCATGGTGGGGAATGTGTGTGCTAAGCCCACAGCTGTGTCAGATCCGCATGGAAGTAGGTAGGGGTTGTGCGGTATAGGGCTGCCTGCAAACTCGGCTCCTCTCTGCTTACTGGCTGCCAACCTGCCCACTTCTGTCAGCAGGAAACTGTGTTTGGTCAGACTGCTTTGGAAGGCTCCTGCTGGGAGCGGGTGGGAGTCCGAAAGGGACTGGGTTTTGTGGTTTGCCACCCAGGTGCAGTGTGACAACTTGAAGGCCAGGTACTTGTCACCGTGACACCCAGCCATCCCCAAGGGTCCTGTCTTGTTATCATTCGTCAGGGATCAGGCTGTAAGATCCTAGAATGGAGCCTTGATGACCACAGGGAGCCTGTGCCTCTCCTTGAGTTATTTTGTCAGAGTGAATCCTCACCCCTGAAATGCTCAAGGCAGCTTAGAGATCACACTCCTGCCACCCGTTATTGACAGTAGGTACCAGCCGAAGATGAGGCAGGTGGCTCTCATTCTTTCAGCAAACACTGCTCGTGTGGCGCCTGCGTGCGAGCCTTGTCAGGCTTGCTGGGGAGTCACTGTGGAGAGAAGGGTGCGTTTCCTGTCATCGCAGAGCCTGTCTCTGGCAGGAAGGGGTCTCTGTTGGCTTCCGAGGACCAATACCATACCTCCTTCTTTGTTGCTTACTCCATTACAAATGAATAGTTTCATGGATCAGGTCGAGGCCTGCAGTTGTTAATGGACGTCCTTCAGGGAGGTGGGGGGGTTCTCTGTCTGCAGAAGTCTGTTGCAACGTTGTGGGGCCCCTTGCCTGCCTTCCACTCCCCATTCCCATCCCGCGCAGCAGCGCAGCAGCATCCTGACTCAGGGCTGGGAACCTTGTGTTCCTAGGGACTGACGTCATGGTCCGGTGCCTCAAGCTGCTGAAGGAGTTTAAACGGAAGATGGACGATGACCAGGACGACGACGAGGATGAGGAGGTCATCTCCAAGGGCGTGCCTCCCGTGGATATCGTGTATGAACGGGACATGCTCACGCAGACCTACGAGCTCAGTGAGTCCTGCACACGCGTGCGCTAGCTCCCTGCCCTTCCTCGGTCTTGCGGTCCAGGGCTATCTGTACAAGTATTCACAGAGGGCTGTGCTACTCAGAGGCACCAGACTTCCCTTGCGATTTTCAGGCCTTGGCACCAGGCTTGAATTTGAAGCCTTTTTCTCTGCTGTTTGGTTGGATGACTTTGGGAGAGGTCTCTGGACCTCAGTTTGCTCCTCTGTAAAATGGGGCTGTCTTTGTCAGAGTTCTCTACGAAGTTATATATACACAGAGAGGAGAGTGGATTTGCTAGGACCCTGTGCCGTTGTGGTTAAGGAAGCTGAGAGGTCTGATAAGAGGCCAGCTGTCTGCAAGCTGAGATCCTAGGAGGCCACCGTGTGGCTCAGGCCAACTGTAAAGGCCTGAGACCCAGTGGAGTCCTCCGAGGCCAGGAACCTGAGCTCTGATGTCCAAGGACAGAGCCCTTGTTCCAGCTCCAGGAGGAGGGAGACTCGGCTTTTGCCCTGGATTTGCTATCTCTGGGCCCTGGCTGATTGGATGGGGTCTGTCCCATTCCAGTCTCCGGTTCAAAGGCCCAGGTCCTGCAAATACAGCCAGAAATAGTGCTTTACCCACTCATTGAGTGTCCTTTCGCCCAATTGACACCTAAAATTAATTCTGACACTTTACAAAGATGAGCAACATGGCATTAAAGTGCAAAGGCTGGTGCCTGATGCATAGAAAGCACTCCAAAAACCTAGCTGTCAGTTGTGCTGTTGAGCATTTCACAGCCTGCTGTTACCTTCCAGCGTTGACTCAGAGTCACAGCGGGCTAGGGATTCAGGTGATGAAGGGTCCTCACCCTTCTTAGACACTCCCCACTCAGATCTGTGCGGGATGTCAGTGACCCTGTGCCTTAGCTGGGATGACCTCAGGTCCCTCAGGGGAGGAAGACAGAGTTGGAGAAGTGACCACAGAAGATATGAAATGCCTGCAGGTCAGAAACCGCACCTCGCAGCCTTTCTGCAGAGTCAGTAAGCACTCCAAATCAGCCACCCTGGCCTTCCAGCTGCTGCAGTTGAAAGTTCCACCTCGGGGCCCGGCGGCGTGGCCTAGTGGCTAAAGTCCTCGCCTTGAACACCCCGGGATCCCATATGGGCGCCGGTTCTAATCCCGGCAGCTCCACTTCCCATCCAGCTCCCTGCTTGTGGCCTGGGAAAGCAGTTGAGGACGGCCCAAAGCCTTGGGACCCTGCACCCATGTGGGAGACCCGGAAGAGGTTCCAGGTTCCCGGCTTCGGATCGGCGCGCATCGGCCCGTTGCGGCTCACTTGGGGAGTGAATCATCGGACGGAAGATCTTCCTCTCTGTCTCTCCTCCTCTCTGTATATCCGGCTTTCCAATAATAATAAATCTTTAAAAAAAAAAAAAAAAAAAAGAAAGTTCCACCTCACGTTCTGGGTGGAGAAGGAAGGAGAAGGCTGGGCTTTAACACCAGGCTGAGCCCCACTGGCCCTTGACTCAGATCTGTTGTTCTACACAGTTGAGCGCAGAGGCACGAAAGGAATCTCCCAGGCTGAGATCCGTGTGGCCATGAACGTGGGGAAACTGGAAGCGAGAATGCTGTGTCGGCTCCTTCAAAGGTTCAAGGTTGTCAAGGTAACCTCCCAAGCCCTACTCTCCTCCCCGCCTCGGGATGTGCGCTGTGTGATTGCACCAGGAGGCACAGTTGGTTGCTCTGTGTATTCAGCAGGTGAACAGTGCCTGCAGGCTGCACTCCCTGGCTGTCCCTGTCACCCATGCCTGGCTCCCGGGGCTGTGGAGTTGTTCCTGTGCCATAGTTCAGACTTGATCTCAGCCCTGACCATTCCACCCTCATCCCATCCTCTGTTGGCCCGTTTCGCTGGACAGTGAAGGGTTGCAGCTGAGCCAGTGGCTACAGAGCACTGTGGTTGCTACACAGCGCATGCTACTCGTTCTCCCACAAAGTCCAGTTCTAGGAGATAAAGCAGGAATGGATGGTTGGTGGCCGGCCTCTTGGTCTCCATGGCAGTGGCCAAGGAGTGCTGGTGTTCCCCAGAGCCTGTCCCTCCAGTCTGGCAGCCATGGAGCTCTGTGCACCACACCCTCCCTGCTCACCTGCTCACTGAGCGCTCTGTGGGGGCCGAGTTCTCTGCCAGGCACTGAGCTCCGTGGAAGACTGGGCCAGAGCCTGCTGTGAGGGGTTCCCAGCCTCCCAGAGCACACGGATTACACCATAGATAACTCCCATAGATTTCTGGAAGCAGGACCTGAAGACAATGAGATGGGGAGGCCCAGGAGGGCTCATGGGTACGGGCCAACCTGCGGCCCAGGTGGTGAGCTGGAAGAAGCTGCTGAAAGCCAAGAGTGGTAGGAGGACAGGTCACTGACACCGCTCTGAGTGTGACCGGCGCGTCTCATTCCCCCCAGGGATTCATGGAGGACGAAGGCCGCCAACGGACCACCAAGTACATCTCCTGCGTATTCGCAGAGGAGAGCGACCTGAGCCGGCAGTATGCCCGGGAGAAGGCCCGCAGTGAGCTCCTGGCCACCGTGAGCCTGGCCTCCATGCACGAGGAGTCGCTCCCACCTGAGGGCGAAGACACCTTCCTCTCGGAGTCAGACAGCGAGGACGAGGGTGGCGGCAAACGGAAAGGCCGAGGGTCCCAGGGCGATGCCAGGCCTTCCAGTAGCCTCGGGCTGGGGGCACAGCCTCATCACTCCACTCCCACCAAGGGTAGGGGCACTCGGGCGGGCAGGGTTGGTGCTGCTGGGCATCCCAGGCCTCTCAGGTGCTGTCGGAGTGTGGGGGTGATAGTGTCATTTATATCACAAGGTCATGGGCTTAGAGAAGATGGCTTTGTCTGTTTTAGGGGCTTATGAGTCCTTGGGGCATATGTCCCATAGTTTGATCCTGGGGGGAGAATTTCCTAAGCTTCCCTCTAACGGTACTTTGAAGAAGCCCTTAGGGTATTAGTTCAGGTGAAAGGTTGGGGCCAATGGCGAAGTTGGCATCTGGCACTCAGTTAAGAGTAGAGCTGCCTGCTGGGCACAGCCTGCTTCCTTTCCGACCCTGCGTGGCTCTCCTGGGCTGCCAAGCATACGTGCCCTCTCACCTCCTGCTCACCGACTCTGCTCATGCCCTCCTCGCACAGCCAGCTGGAAAGTTGTCAACTTGAACCCACTCAAGCGGCACCCATCTGCCTTTGAGGGCTCCACCTGCGGGAGTCGTGCCAGCGCTGACAGCCTCCTGGACACCAGCAGCTCCTCCGAGCCCAGCTTGGGCTCCCACCACATGGAGGGCGACACTGGCGACATAGCCTTGATCGAGGAGGTCCGGCTGGAGAACCCTAAGGTTAGTGCCTGTCATGGGGAGAGCTGCCATCCCCCAGCGGGCTCTGTGGCTAGGGATGTGAGCCTTTCCTTTGCTGTGCTCAGGAGCCCCTGGAAGGGCGGTAGATGGAGTTACCGTGAGAGTGCTGCCTGCTGTGTTCCTGCTGGGTTCCTGGCAGTGGTCTGTTACCCCCCCACCCCTTACAACCACCTTGAGTAAGGCAGTACCCATGTACCCATGGCCTGGGCCCCATGCGAATGTCACTACCCTGTCATTTGCCCAGCAGCGAATGTTTTCATTTGCAGCAGCAAACTCGCTCTTTTCACTTACGTTTACTTTAGAAGGAAGATTTGTACAGCTCATTTAGATCTGCTGTTGGGTCAGCTTTGTCCCCCAGGAGACATTTGGCATTGTCTGGAGACATTCTCGGTTGTCACACTTAGCAAGGGGGTCCACCGCCAGCATCCGCAGGTCAATGTTGGGACACTGATAAGCATCCCCAAACAAATGTAGGGCAATCTCTCTGGGCAGAGAATTCTCTAGCCTAAAATGTCAACATTGCCATGGCTGATAAACCCTGCCCTAGAGGAAAGGCCAGCCTGGCAGGCTGTAGAACAGAAGGAAGTGGTGCAGAAGCCAGATCGGATCAGCACGGCTCAGCCAGACACTGTGTCCTAGGGTGCTGCTTAGCCCTGTGATGGGAGGATTCAAAGACAGTTGATGTAGAAATGCTTCCCTCTTGATAAAGGAATCTTCAAAAGGTTGGTGTGAAATGTATATCATGAAGAAACCTTGCCTAGACTTCACCTTTTCTTTTTTGGCATGAAGATTAACTCATCTTTTTTTTTTTTTTTAAAGATTTGTTATTATTGGAAAGTCAAATATACAGAGAGGAGGAGAGACAGAGAGGGAGATCTTCCATCCGATGTTTCACTCCCCAAGTGAGCCGCAACGGGCCAGTGCGCGCCGATCCGATGCCGGGAACCAGGAACCTCTTCCGGGTCTCCTACGTGGGTGCAGGGTCCCAAAGCTTTGGGCCGTCCTCAACTGCTTTCCCAGGCCACAAGCAGGGAGCTGGATGGGAAGTGGAGCTGCCAGGATTAGAACCGGCGCCCATATGGAATCCCGGCGCGTTCAAGGCGAGGACTTAAGCCGCTAGGCCACGCCGCCGGGCCCTAACTCATCTTTTAATTCCGTTTTCCACCAACTGCTTGAAGTGCCCGTGGGATTTGGTGTACTTGGTGCCATGTCCTTGGTCAGGACCTTGGGGACGAGGAGGCAAGAGCGCCTGCTGTACCTTGGAGAGATTTTAGATGGCAGGGCGGTGCTCCAGTGCAGGACGGGAAGGCTTTGATGCTGTTGCTGCTGCGTCATTTAGGCTTCACAGACTTGCAAGACAAATAGCAGGCACATGTGTGAGAAGGAAGACAGAGGCCCTGGGGGACATGCGCTTGCCTGCCCAGAGGACAGCTATGTGAACGTTATAACATGTGTGTCTGTGTGTGGGTACACACAACCCCTCTACCCCTTCTTATTTCTTGGACTGGAGTAGATTATTTTAGACCCTACTAGCCCTTTCCGACTTTTGGATACTGTGGCTCCCCATCATGTCTAATTGGTCTTGTCTCTGAAGCGGAAGGCCCCCTAGGATCTTACCTGCTTTCTTCATTCCTTGAGCCCCGCTCAGCAGGTCATTGGTCTTCAGCAATACTCCCTTCCAGGGCTCCGAAATCCAGTTATGCTTTCCCAGCCCAGCTCTTTCTCCTTCTCACTGAATGCTGGCCTTGGCATCCTGGTGCCATCATGCCTGCTTTGTCACCCTTGCTGAACTCTTGGGACTCTTGGCAAAGCGCATTTCCCTCAGCTCTCCTCCATCCCCGGGGAAAGCAGCTGAGTTTGTTTGTGTGACTTTCCTGCCAAGGATCCACCCTAAAATGCTAGGGTTATCTTGCCTGTCTTGGGGCCATCCTTCCGGCCCCTGTCTCCATAGGAGAGGCAGTTAGTACGCTGGGCCGGGTGTGAGCACAGTCGGCTTGGCTGGACACTTGGCTCTGCCCACACGGAGTAGCCTTGCTATATCAGCACTCCAAGCCGGGGAGGCACGGAGCAGCAGCGCAGGGGCCGGCGGCTGCCGTGGGGCACTGACCTGTGCCCAAGGGCTGCCAGGAGCCTTTAGAGTTTCCTTCCCATGCCAGCCTTACATTGGGGCTATCTACCTTTTGACCCAATGGCAGAGGGAACAAGTTCATTTTAAGCTCATGGGAGACAGAAGGAACCATTCGGAGAGCAACATGAGCCTTTTGGCAAGGGTGAATGAGGAAGCACGGGTCTGCCTTTCTCCTGTTCCTATTGCCAGTCACCCTGGTTCACCTCCAGAAACCACCTGTGCTTCCGCTCACGTCCTTCCCAGAAAGGCTTCCCTGGCTCTCCTCTTCTGAGGGACCCCACGCCCTGGGTTCTCATGTCTGTAAAATGGGAACGGCAATCACCAGGTTGTTACAAGTTGTCCAGGAAAGGAACCAAAGCATGACACCTGTCCCTAACACCATGTGGAGGAGCCAACAGGCACGAAAGGTGTCCGTTTTGCTTTCTGGCGGTTGCCTCTGAGTTGCATTCTGAAATCTGTCCATCTTTATACAGTGGCCCACGCCCTCCTCCTAGGCCCACAGGGACGGTGCGAGGTGTCCCATGCAGCGGGCTGCAGGAGTGATATTCCCCATGCTCACTGAGCCCCTGTGCCTCTTGATCTGGTCTCTGTTCCAGGAGAGCGGCGGTTCCCAGAAGGGCGGGAAGCATGGCACCGGCCAGGACAAGCCCCATGAAACCTACCGGCTGCTGAAACGCAGGAATCTGATCATAGAGGCTGTCACCAACCTGCGCCTCATCGAGAGCTTGTTCACGTAAGCCCTCCCACGTCAGCCCACCCATTTGCTGGCCCGCCTGCCTATCTTGACTAGCCACAGCACTCTACCAGGTGGTTGCCACCCGCCACGGAAATGACCGAGGGCTACTGGGCTGCCTCCTGTGTCCTGGGAATTCTCATGGGGATCACTTTGTGGCAGGAAGCACTTGGAGGTTGGTGTCGCTCTTGGGAAGGTATAGATGGTGAGGGTCGTCAAGATGGCAGAAGGGAGAGTGTGATGGGCAACAGCAGAAGGCACAGGGGAACATGACTGGGCAGCAATAGAAGGCATGGGGGAAGTGTGTTTGCCTTTCTCCAGGCCTGGGAAATTGTTGGTAAAGAAAGGCTATGAATAAACAGGCAGGAAAGTGTGATCTTGCCTTAAGTTTCCAGAAGATACCACCAGGCCAGCACAAGTAGAGCTTCCTTGTGGGCTGGAGTAGAGGCCCTGGCCTCTGGTCAGGGGTCCAGGACATCACCATCTCTGCACTGCCACCTGGGGTGGCGTCCTCAGGGCTTGGAGACACCCAAGCCTAGAAGGCACTTACTGAGAAAGAGCTTTGCTCCCCGGTCAAGAACACAGGTTGCCCTGTAACTAGGCTGGGATGGGGCACCATCAATGCCGTTCCCATTTTACAGTTCCGTCTGTCAGCGAGGGGCTTGGCATGGTGTTCCTCGTGTCCTTTGGACTCTGCCCAGTGGGGACTCGGTGAGAGCCAGACAGGGAGAGATCCGATTGGAGGGGAGAGTGGTGAACTGGTGCTCGCTAGTGGGAGTTCCAGCTCTCCCCGCCACCCTGCCCCACCAGGTCGTCTCTGTGTGGCTGGTGCCGGACTCAGCACGTGGAGCTGCTGTGTGTGGCCGTCCATTTGCTGCAGGAAGAGGGTCTTCACCATCTGCCTGGGGGAGGGCGGGGGCTTGCTCCAGACCATCCATCAGGCCTGTCTCCATTGCCCTGCTGGCGGGAGGTGGGGGAGTAGGTGAGCTGCTTATCTTGTGACGCCCCAGGATTCAGAAGATGATCATGGATCAGGAGAAGCAGGAAGGCGTGTCTACCAAGTGCTGTAAGAAGTCCATCGTCCGCCTGGTGCGGAACCTGTCTGAGGAAGGGCTGCTGCGGCTGTACCGGACCACGGTTATTCACGATGGGATCAAGAAGAAGGTGAGCACGGGCCCTAGGGACCCCGGACGCCTGTGTCCAGTCTGCAGCATGCTGGTCTCACTGCTTCTGTCCTTGGCATTCCCTGCAGCACCTCCTGGTTTTGTGGGGGGTATGGGTAGGGATCTTAATCTCTGTCATAAGTAGCAGCTGGAAAGAGAGTCGAACAGTAGTAGGCTCGGGCGTGCAACAGCGAGACGAGGCAGCCAGCCATGGAGGAGGGGCCGCCTGGAAGGTGAGCCTACTCAAGTTCAAGTTCAGCAGCATAGCGTGGGCAGAAATGAAATAACATTTGCACCATGGGAAATTCAAACTGAGCAGCACCAGCCTTCTCCATGACGATGGGAGGGCATGTCTTCCAGAGGGAGTGGTGGCGGCGGCTCCGTGAGGATGCACCGGTGGGGTTTTCCAGTGAGGAATGAGCCGTCTCTTCATCTCAGTTTGTTTCTGCGCAGTTGCAAGTCGGGGACCATTCCCATAGCAACTGCAGCTCGGAAGCTTTGCAGCGGCAGGCAAAGATTATTCAGGGGCAGAGTCATTTGCGATGGTGCAGCCAGACCCAGGGTGAAGGGGACGGCGCCGCGGGACAGGCGCCTTTCATTGCCTGACCTTTTCCCCCTGGCTCCATTGTTTTCTAGCTCTGTCTTCAGGAAGCTTTTGCTTTGATATTCTGTCTTCTTAATAAGCTGACAAGGTCATTTCTACTATTGAACTCCCATCTTCAGTTGGAGGTGGGGAGTCTGAACAATACCGAGCAGGACGAGGAGACAAGAGACAGCCTCAGCCATGGCACTGACAGCTCTCATCAGCTTTGAATCTTTAGGAGCCCCCTGGTCCTGACCCTACACCCCAGGCAGTCAGCCTCACCTCCCACCAGAGGGACCAGGAGGTCGCAATCCTGACTTCCCTCCATCTCTGAAGGCCAGGAGAAGCCCCTGCCTGTCTGCAGCAACACCTCCCTCTGAGTTAAGTTGATTTTCAGAAAGTGGTCACAGAGGGCAGAACACGTGCCCAGGTTAGGGTGGGAGGCAGCAGTCCGGCTCCTAGGCCTCAGCCCCTGCCAGGTGCAGCATCCAGTGGGCTGTACCACAGATTAGTGGCGAGAGGCTCGAATGAGGGCTGAGATGTCCGTGGTTCAACAATGTACATGGTAGAGCGGGCCTCCCCTGCCCCGGCCAGGGGGTACCTCTACAACGTCACGTTTGCTCTGGCCTGAAAAGGCTGTGGTGTGGATGTATACCCTTAGGCCGCAATTTCTCAGCCAGCCTTCCTGTGATATCCTGTGACACCCGTGCTGCCCACAGCCTTCTGACCTACTGGAGCTACACTGCTTGGAGGCCTCACACCCACACCTGCCTTTGCCCCTGCCCTGCCATGCCTGTTTGGCCTTTGGGAGGCGCTAAGCCATTTAGCCATAGAGAGTACAAATAGGCACGTAGTAGAGTTGTACTTTGTACTGTCTTTTTTTTTTTTTTAAGATTTATTTATTTTTTTTGGAAAGGCAGATTTATAGAGAGTCAGAAAGATCTTCCATCTGTTGGTTCACTCTCATTTGGCTGCAGTGACCAGAGCTGGCTGATCTGAAGCCAGGAGCCAGGACCTTCCAGGTCTCCCACATGAGCGCAGGGTCCCAAGGCTTTGGGCCGTCCTCTGCTGCTTTCCCAGACTATAAGCAGGGAGCTGGTTAGAAAGTGAAGCAGCTTGGACAGAAACCGATGCCCATATGTGATCCTAGCGCTTGCAAGGGGGAAGATTAGCTAATAGAGCCATCGTACTGGACCCGAGAAAGAGAATCTTCTGTCCGATGCTAGTTCACTAACCAGATGTCCACAATGGCCAGGGCTAGGCCAAGTCAAAGCTCCCCAGGGCCCAAGAGCTTCCTCCAAAGCTTCAGGTGGGTGCAGGGGACCGACTACATGGGCATCTGCTGCTTTCCACGGTGCGTTGGCAGGAAGCTGCACCAGAAGTGTTACAGCCAGAAATCAAATGGCACCCATATGGGATGCTAAGCTGCTCCCTGTCTCTCCTGTGAGCTTCACAAAACCACAGGGAAGTTGGCAGCTGAGAAAAGAGGTTCCCTGTTTCACAAATGAGGAGTGTGAGAGGCTGAGCCAGGTATGACTTTAAAGTGTCTCTCTGGGTGTTGCTTCCTGTTCCATGTCCCGACACCTCTCTGAGCCCATTTTTGACATGAAGCTGCATACCAGCGCTAACACTCTGGGTACATCCCACCTGGGCGTTCTCCTGCCTGTAACGGGGGCAGAGGAGCCTGGCCCTGGCTGTCCAGAATACCATGCCTCCTGTCCATGGTGCCACCATCACACTCCCTCCCACTCCGCTGCACTCTACGTCTCCCTGCTGGCTGGCCGTCTGTTAGTTGTCGCCCTGCCTCACGGTTTCCATTTTGCAAGCCTGTATCTCTTGCTAAGTGAACACTTCGTGGTTCAGCTTCGGTACCTCCAAAAAGGTAAAACAACAAAAGCAGCTCTCAATCCTGCCCTGGTTGGCTGAGGAATGAACTGGGCAGGGGTCCCACAGCGGTGCCCTCAGCCCGGCCAGATTAATGAAAAGATGCTTCCCTTTTACAGATGGAAGCCCTCAGGACTACCGCGTAGCTACAGAAAATTCCCAGCCAGTGGGAGTGGGCTGCAGAGAGCGGCAGGGATCAGTGGACTGTGACAGTCCAGGGCCAGCCAGGGCCTGCAGAGCCAAGGCTGTCATCCGGGTCACTTGATGGGTTTTGGCGCTAGTCACTATTAACAGCAGAGCGTTGAAAACCAGATTCTGCTTCCATCGGATCATTTCTTTTGGAAATGCCAGTGAAAGCAGCTAGGACTGAGGAGCCGCCTTAGGGCCAAGCAGTAGAAGCAAGCCTCCCTCACTCTTGCCCACCCCCTCTCTCCAGGTGGATCTGGTTGTGCACCCGTCCATGGACCAGAACGATCCTCTGGTGAGAAGTGCCATCGAGCAGGTCCGCTTTCGGATCTCCAACTCAAGCACAGCAAATAGGCAAGTGGTTGCCGGGCCCGCGACCCCCAGACTGATGCACGCTTCATAAGCGCCCTTCACTTACACCTGCACAAGATTGGGGGTTAGGTCTGTGGTCCACAATTCACTCACCAGTGTCTGGGCTCGTTATGGAAGAATGCTCCTGCTGTCATGCTCGAGTTCCATCTGCTGAAATGGACAGGGCCTTCTAGTCAGTCTCAGAGAAGCTCCCAATGACCCAGGCACCATGCAGAGGGCTGCTCTGATGGCTGGCAGTGGGAAAGTTCTGCCAGCTGGATCCCTAGGTGGCCTCCATGGGCGGAGGACCACCCTGACTGCAGGTGTAGGTTGTGTGCTCGGCTCTGTACTGGCCACATTTGACTCAGTTGCTGGTTAACGTCCCCCCAGATCCTGACGTCCAGCATTTCTGAAAGTGTCAGGAGACATAGCACATACACTCCCTGTCTCACAAGGCAGCTCCATAGTTTGACAGTGCTCTCTCTAGTTCCCCAGAGTCACTGCCAGGTCCCACGCCTGACACCTGGATGCAGTGTTTTCGCTGCAGTCATGTACACAGCCTCTTCCAGCCCTTGACTTCCTCTGCATCACAGCATCTTTATTTGAACTGCAGGATAAAAGTGCCCCAACCCCCACCACCCCCGGAGGAGGTGGAAGAGGAAACTCCAGTGGCAGAGGTGCCCAGCTCTTCGGCAGACTCCCAGCTGAGCAGTCCCAGTAAACTAGACGGACGGGTGAAGAAGACAGACGAAAAGATGGGCATAACCCAACTGAAGAACTACAACCCTGTGATCGGTACACGCCCCTTGTTGAGCGGGCTGCTCGCGTTTCCTCCACATTCTGTGACTTATGTGGGAGTCGCCTGTGCACTCCACATGGGCTGTCAGCGGGGAGAACCACGCCTGAGTCAGTGCCTGGGGCCTGCTGGGCCAACCCTGGGGCTTCTGCTGGTCTCCCTTTCCCACCGTAAGGCAGGAGAAGCACTGCGAAGATGCACATGAGGAAGCACCTAGAAGTAGCAATTGCCTTGGCCGCATACTCTCTGGCCAGACCATCTCATAAACCCTAAAAAGCCTCCCCCATCCTGACCGCTCGGACCCTCTGTCCTTGACTGTCCTGCCACTTTTCCAGCATCAGGTCTGTAGCGGCGTGGCCTTGTCCCTTGTGCCCCAACACCACGGCTATGCTACCAACCTGTGCTGAACAAGTGGCAGCCCGGCATTGGGAATTGGGGAGCTTGGCTCTTCTCCCAGCCAGAGCACACACGCTGGTGCAGAGGGAGGCCACGGTACATCGGCCCCTGTCCAGCAATGTCTCGGTGGGGCACAGCAGGCCAGGGATACCAGGCAGAAGACGGGGTCCACAGACTTCCCGTCCCAAGGGGGCTGCTTGCCCAGCATGACTTCTGTTCGTGAGACTTCCTGTATAGACAGGGCAGGGAATGAGAAACCCAAGCACGCGAGCAGGCAGTGAGCATGCTCCACAGTGGGCTTTCCAGTAACTTGTCATTGTCTGGTGTGCTTTCTTGCCTGGGAAGAGCCCGGGGACAAAACCCCAACAGACAAACCCACCTGGCAGCTTTGGGAGCATTAGTGGCTTCTGGTGGCTCCCTTCACCTCCTCTGGTTCATCTCCATCCTTGCTGCACTCCGTCCCTCTGACTTTGGGGCCCTCTCTCACGTGCCTTAGCCGCCCCCCCTTTGTTTGCTCTGGGTACATGTCCCCAAATGTCTGCATGGCCCCATCCCTACTCAGCTTGAGGACTCCCCTCCAGAATGCCAGCCCGCCTCCTGCGCACACTGGCATCTCTGCACCAGCCTGTCATGTCTGCTCTGCTGCTTGAGGCATCACGGCAATTATCTGTGCAAGCCCACAAGAGAAAAAGCTGTCAGAGGTTAGGCTGTTTGCATCGGCCTCCTCCTTGACCCGTGGGCCATAGAGGCATCTGAGAGCCTTTGAAGTAGACAGACAGAACTGAACTGAAGCTGGGCTTTTCCAAACGCTGCCCTCCCTCCCTCTTTTCTCACCTCAGTGCCTGGACTCGGACGCTCTATGGGGTTTCTGCCCAAGATGCCACGCCTGCGCGTGGTCCACATGTTCCTGTGGTACCTGATCTATGGACACCCTGCCAACAAGACAACACATAAGCCTGGCGGGGAGAGAAGGTCGAGAAGGCAGGAGTCCAGCAGGATAAGATCCCAGGCTGCCACCTCTGGAAAACACTCAGAGGGCTCCTCGGCTGTCAGGGAGACGGTCACCTGGGAGGCCGAGGTGGAGCTGGCCACGGAGACCGGTGGGTATCCCGACCCCGAGCCTGCAGGCGGGCGGCTACAGCAGGACCTAGGGCGAAACAGTGTTCCTTATCTTTTTAAAAAAGAGATTTTTAAATTTAATTTGAGAACTCCCATATATAGTTTTGTTCCCCAGATACCTACAAAACAGCTGGGGCTAGATCAGGCCAAAGCTGGGAGTCAGGAGTTCCATCCAGGTCTCCCGTGTAGGTGATGGAGTCCTAAGCCAGACAGTCCTCAGTGATGCACCCCGAGTTGTGCATTAGCAGGAAGCTAGAGCCAGGAGTCTCTCTGTTAGGGCATGTGGGCATCCTCAACAGTGTGCTATCCCCAGGCCAAACACCTGCCCCCAAGGTCACTAGCTTGGCTGTGAACTGTGGGCATGTCTGCTCAGTGACAGCCCGGTCTCCCTGAGCCCTCAGGCTTCCTGTCTCCTTGTCCTTCTAAACAAGTTGGGGTTTGTCCAAAGTGGCAGTGGAGGGCTCGAGACCTGCTCGGCGCGATCACCGCTAGCGCTGGGCCCTGTCTGCGAGCAGTGACACAGGTTTTGTTCCTAGTGTACGTGAACGAGGCCTCGTGGATGCGCTACGTCCCACCTGTCCCGGTCCACAGGGACTTTGGCTTCGGCTGGGCGCTGGTCAGCGACATTCTGCTCTGTCTACCCCTGTCCATCTTCATCCAAATTGTACAAGTCAGCTACAAGGTACTGGTGACCGTGGGGCCCTCACACATCCTGGGGCACACACCTGGCCAAGGGCCACACACGGAGAGGCCGAGTTGCCCAGGTGGATGGACAGAAGGAAGGTTGGTCGTCAGGAGAACTACATTATGTATTCTTAACGATAGATTAGATGAGGTAATTGGGCGGATAGATGGATCATCCAGGGCAAATGCATAAAAGATTGTAATTCTGCATCAGTTTGTCAATAGGCAGGTAGGTCAGCAGGAGGAAAAGTAATTACAGTGCAGCAATAAAACCTGCTGTTTTTAGAGATTTGTCAAATGTAGAAAAAAGAGGAAATGGAAATTACCCATAACCTCTCCACGAGAGTTAATCACTCTTAAAGGTTTCGGTTCATTTTCTTCCGGTCTGTCTTGATTGTGCCATGTTTTCCAGCGCCTGTGTGCCTGGCCATAGGGTCTCCTTTAAATAGTTGAGACTTTATTCTTTGTAACATTTATTTTTGTTTTATTTGAAAGTCAAAGGGAGAAAAGAGATCTTCCATATCTTCTGATTTACAACAGCCAGGGCTGGGCCAGGCCAAAGCTGGGAACCCAGCACTAAGTCTGGATCCCTCATTTGGATGGCAGGGACCCGAGTAACTGAGGCCTCCCCTTGTGCTTCCCATAGTGCACGTTAAGGAAGCTGGGGGATTGGGCGTAGAAAAGCTGGGGTTCATCCTAGGCACTCCACTATGAGATGCGGGGATCCGAGGTGTCAATGGCCACACTGAACACCCACACCCCACCCCGTTTACTCCTTTATGATTGATTCTTTCCACTAAAAAGATCATGTTTTCTACATCATTCAGTTCCTTGTCATGATATCAAATGGATTTTTATTTTTGCATGTACTCTTGTTTAGTCGGTACTGTTTTCTAATTTGGGGACATTTAAATGCCAGTCTCTTGTTAGTGTAAGTGACCTATTGGTGAGTGGCTTGTGGTGCACACACGTGTAGGGGCAGCACCTAAATGTTCTCCTGCAGGCAAGGCTGGAAGTAGGATCACCAGCCTCACAGGGGACGCGTGGTCTTCCTTCCTGGGATGTAAGGAGACAGGTGCATTCTCAGCTTGCCCCCAGCTGTGTGCGGGGAGGGTGGATGAGACCCAGCTGTGCTATGGGAGTCGGGCTGACAGGCAGGTTCAAGGCTGGCCTACTGCGTGAGCCAGCCCGAAAATCACCTGCCTAGGTGGACATGCTTGAGGAGTTCCTGAATGACCCGCTGAAGAAGCACATGCTGATCCGCTTCCTCCCGCGGGCGCTCCGGCAGCAGCTGCTGTACAAGAGGTGAGCGCACTGGAGTGAAGCCCAACCCCTGAGAAGGAGGGTTCCGGACGCTTGTCCACCAGGATGAGGCCAAGGCATTCCTCCTGCTCAGTCTGTAGGCACCTGGGCTTTTCAGGAATTCAGCCCCGTGAAGTGTGAGCTGGTCAATCTTAAAGTACAGTCTCTGCTGAGTACTGCAAGTACCGGAATCTGAGTACTTCCCTTTGTTACATTACTTACCAAATCCAAAGCCAAGTGTAGGATCAACAGTCCATGGCCTTGGGCATCTGGAGGGGTGGGTATGGGCTGCAGTGCAGTACAGGTGTGGGACTGGTCTAGGGGCCACCAGGGAGGAAAGCAAAGAAGTGAGCGTGTGTTATGATGGGGACCCTGCCCCGTGTTTCCCAGGCGTTACATTTTCTCAGTGGTGGAGAGCCTTCAGAGGCTGTGCTACATGGGGCTGCTGCAGTTCGGACCCACAGAGAAGTTCCAAGATAAAGATCAGGTAACCTCCCCAGTCCCCAGATGAAGGCACCGCCATCGGTAGAGGCACGGGCTGCACACAGCTAAACCCTGCTCCTCTCCCCATGTCTGGTACCCCCTTAGGTCTTCATCTTCTTGAAGAAGAACGCGGTGATAGTTGACACCACCATCTGCGACCCACATTACAACCTGGCCCACAGCAGCCGGCCCTTTGAGAGGCGTCACTACGTCATGAACACAATGCAGGACGTGGAGAACTACTGGTTTGATCTGCAGTGCGTCTGCCTCAATACCCCACTAGGTACTGTCTGGGGCTCATCAACTTCCCCCTTTTCAGTGTGGTAACTGGGAGTTTAAGAAGAAAAATGTGTTTATATGAGACACAGAGAAAGATGTCTGCCCGTCTGCTGACTCACTCCCCAAGTGCCTGCAGCAGCCAGGACTGGGCAAGGCTGAAGCTGGGAGCCAAGAACTCAGTCTGGGTTTCAGCTGTGGGTGGCAGGGACCCAAGTACTTGAGCCATCACCTGCTGCCTCCCACTATGAGCTTTAGTAGGAAACTGGGTTAAAACCGGGTCTAGCACTCAAAGGCAGACATCCTGAAATGGGATGTGGATACTCCAAGCCCCAGAATGCCTGCCCTGACAACCAGAATTGGACTTAGAGAAGTCTGGAAGTTCCTGACCCAGTGGGATTTAGAAGGCTAGAACACCCTTAGGAAGGAGAGGAGTGAAGAACTCCCAGACCCCCAGTCGTTGGAGCCCAGGCAGTTCCGTTTTGCTTCATTCATGTGGCCAATGAGTATTAACGGAGCACTTGGCATGTGTCATTCCCCATGCCTGACCATGTGGCCAGGAGGGCACAGTGTCTACTCCTCTGTGAGATGACACCCCACTGAGGGGACAGGCTCACTATCACCCTTCAGAGTGTGCTGTGTATTGCCAAGTGTTGATGCCAAGTGTGTTTTAAAGGAGCAATCTAAGGGGAATCCCTCTGAGCTGAGTCCTGAGGAGTGAGCCTGGCCTGCGTGCCCTGAGCTGGGGAAGGGCTTTCCAGCCAGGGCTCTGGGTGGCGTGTTGGAGAAAGAGAAGCCAGAACTGTGATTCCCCCTGCTAACTTCCTGTTCTTCAGGATGGTTCTAGCTATTTGTGGTTTTTTGTGTTTCCAGATAAACCTTTGAATCATTGTTTCCAGTTCCATGAAGAATGTTTTAGGCAATTTGATTGGGATTGCGTTGAATTTATATATTGCTTTTGGCAATATAGACATTTTAATGATACTGATTTTACCTATCCAGGAGCATGGGATGTTACTCCATCTTTTGAGGTCTTGTTCAATTTCTTTTTTTTAAGTAGTTTGTAGTTTTCTTCAAATAGGTCTCCAACATTTTTGGTTAGATTTATTCCAAGATACTTCATACGTTTCTCTGTTATTTTGAATGGTATCTTGCTGGTTAGATCTTTTTCCATCGTGGGGCTGTTTGCATACACTATGGCTGTTGATTTTTGTTCATTAACTTTGTACCCTGCCACTCTACCAAACTCTCGTATAAGTTCTAGCAGTCTCTGTATTGAGTCTCTTGGCTCTTCTATATAAAGAATCATGTCATCTGCGTATAGTGAAAGCTCAAAGAGCCACCTGCACGTCATGTGCTCCTGCTGGGGCTGGGCTCCACCCTGAGCCCATTCATTTGTCCCAGGCACTCTCATAGTGCAGCTCTGCCTTGTGTGGGAGAAGCCGTGTGGCATGTCCTTTCAGATGGATGGCCTTTAATGGGCCGTTCACAACCTCCTAGAGTCTTCATTTTTTTCACTTTTTTTTTTCAAACTTATTTGAAAGGTAGTATGTCAGAGAGGGGAAGGCAGAGAGAGAAAGAGACCATCCTCTGGTTCACTCCCCAAATGACTCCAGTGGCCACGTCTGGGCCAAAGTAAGGGCAGAAACTCCAACCAGGTCAAGCCATGTGGGTAATAGGGACCCAAGTACTTGGGCAGTCTTCTACTGCCTTCCCAGATGGATTAGCAGGGAGCTGGCTTGGAAGCAGAGCAGCCAGGATGCAACACCAGCACTTCTACAGGAGTGTTGCAGGCAACAGCTTAATGTGCTGGACCACAGTGGTGACTCGTTACTTTGCTTCTAAACTGAGAACACCATCACCCCCAGGCAGACTCAGGAAAAGCTTGAACAAGGTATCTGTACACAGTTCTGGCTGAGAGGTATAGGGCTGGAGAACCAGGCTGTCCCTACCACAAAGCTCAGGCCTCTGTCTGGTCAAGCCATAAGTGAGCCTGACCATCCGTGCCCTGCCATGACCTGCCCTCACCCACCCAGGCAGTTGTTTTCATGTGCCTTTGGGTTTCTTACAGGAGATGTTCGCTTGCTGGCACAATAGCCAAATGTAATCTGACCGTATCCGTACACCTCTTTTGCACTCTGGAAACGACCGACTGGCCAGAGCTCTCCTAAGCATGACCACTGCTGCCACTGCAGTCATTACTGCTTTCTGCTAGCACCATGTTGCCCCCGAACAACTCCACAGGCTGTCTGTTGTCCAGCCTCCCCAACCCCCTAAAAAAGAGGCATAGATTTCCTCTGCTGCAAGTTCCCTGAACTGGTAGCTCCTCTGGTTCCTGTCTACCTCTGTCCTTGGCGGACTCGGCTTGGGAAACTTTGCCCCCAGCTTTTGAACTCTTCTCCCCGACTCCCTTGATTCCTTCTTGTCTTAAGAGCTGTGGGCAATTGCAGCCTCCCTGCCCGTTAGGAAAGGCCAAGAAGCTGCTTGGCTGTCACCTTCTAGCCAGAGTCTTGGCTGGGATGTGGGCCCCCTACAAGCCACGCCTGCTTTTCTAGGGGTAGTCCGCTACCCACGTGCAATGAAGACCGGCAGCTCGGAACAGGGCAGCGACGAGGAGGGCACCTTGCAGAAGGAGCAGGAGAGCGCCATCGACAAGCACAACCTGGAGCGCAAGTGTGCCCTGATGGAGTATACCACGTGCGTGCTCTCAGACCCAGACCCGGTCCCTTCCTGGGTGGCCAAGTGCCAGATCTGGCCCCAGTTCTGCTTTATGTTGAGCTCCCTTTGCTTTAAAATTGAAATTCATCCAGTTCTCCAGATTCTAAAGTTGGGAGTTCTGCACGAAAAACTTGAGGGTTTTTTTTTTTGTTTTTTCATTTAACTGGTGGGAGTGCCCCTGGGGCTCTGTTCTTTCACCTGTCAGTTGTTTTCCCGAGAAGGTGACTAAGTGTCCCACCCCAGGCCACGGCTCTCCTGCCCGTGACCAACTCTGCTTCTCTCCTGCTTGGTTCCTGCCTCTCAGGGGGAGCCGCGTGGTCATGGATAAAGGCGTGATTCCCGGGGATGGACTGGGGGCCGCTGGCCTCGATTCCAGTTTCTATGCTCACCTCAAGCGCAACTGGATCTGGACCAGTTACATCATCAACAAAGCCAAAAAGGTGGGTGCTTAGGCTGTGGTTGTGCCCGACTCCTCCAACTCACCGTCTTTGAACTGGTAAAAATAGGGGTATCAGATCCTGCAGGTACCTACTGGCCTGTTATCTTTAAAGGCATATTTTTTAAAGATGTGTTTATTTTACTTGAAAGACAGAGCTATAGAGAAAGAGGGAGAAACACAAAGAGAGAGGTCTTCAGTTGTCTGATTCACTCCCCTGATGGCCACAGAGGCTAGAGCCGAGCCCATACAAAGCCAGAAGCCAGGAGATTCTAATGGGTCTCCCACACAGGTGCAGGGTCCCAAGGTTTTGGACCATCCTCCACTGCTGCTTTCTCAGGCCTTTAGCAGGGAATTGGATCAGAAGTGGAGCAGCTGGCACTTGAACTCTTGCCCACATGGCATGCTGACTATAGGCAGAGGATTAGTCCGCTATGTCAGCATTGGCTGCTTAATATTTTTTTTCTTTTTTTATAGATTCATTTAAAAAGTAGAGAAAGAGAAGACAGAGCCAGGAGGCAGGCAAAGCTCCTCCCCAGATGCCTCTGCCAGCCGGGGTTGGGCCAGGCCAACACCGGGAGCCTAGAACCGAGTCCAGGTCTCCCACGTGGATGACAGAGACCCAAGGATTGGAACCATCACCGCTGCTTCCCTGGGTCCTCCCTAGAAGGAAGCCAGAATGAGGAGCCAGAGATCCCTGGTTGTGCCCAGTGTTCCCGTATGGAACACGGTATCTTCACTGTTAGGCCCAATGCTCAGCCCTGGCCCTTTCTATCCCCCAACACTTAGTAATTTGTACTGTGGTGTGCACTAATATCCCTTCCTAGAAAAGGCACGGAAAGTCTGGGTGACACAGAAGGGAATACATGTGCCTGCAGAGGTGCCCATTCCTGGCCGCCCTGCCCAGCAGTCCTGGGCTTGCAGAGGCTGCTTGGGGGACGTCGTGTCTGAGTGCATTGTCTGAGCTGGGCAGCCATGAACTTGCGCACGTTCATGGCTCACTCCAGTGCCGCCCTTGTCGTTCAGGAGAACAGCACCTCCGAGAGCGGGCTCACCGTGAGGCTACAGACGTTTCTGACCAAGCGCCTCTTGCCACCAAGGGCCCCAGGTGAGTGTGCTATGAGTTGAAACCAGAAACAAAGCCACGCTCAGCTCGGGGCCCAGATGACTGCCAGCCGTTCACTTGGCTTGGCCGTGGTGGGTCTCCTGAGCCTGCCACCCGCTGTGATGCTTTCCAGGGGACAACAAGTTGAATATCTGGGGAGAAGCGAAGAAAGGCACAAAGCTGTGTGCCGACCGGGAAGAGCATTTTGAGGTCGACTGGGAGCCCACGCAGGACAGAAACTGGAGAGTGAAGGGTGGCAAGAGCCAGAAGAGGAAACGGCTGAAGATGGACCCTGGAAAGAAAAGCAGCAAAGGTTGTATGCAAACCCCTGGCACTCCCCAGGCCTTGTCGCTGTGTTGGGCTGGGAGCTGTGCCGCCACCTCCCCTGCTACCAGACACGGGTTTTCACGTCCCCTCCGTGTATAGTCCCTGGGCGCCATGGTCATTTTCATTTCCACGTCCATCTGCAAACTGAGAGGTCCTCAGTTCACATTTCTAATTTCATCTCAGGTGGAAGAAAAAAAAAAAAAACAACCTGAGCAAAATCCCTGTCCTAAATAGCAAAATTCCTATTACTGTGTTGGTTTATCGTTATGTATGTGTTTAACTAATTTTGCTTATTGGAGAGTAGAAATAGATCCTTCTTTCACTAACCCGCTACTCCAATAACCTGCAGTACCGAGCTGAGTCGGGCCGGAGCCAGGAGCCAGGAACTCAGTCCTCTTCTTCCCCATGAGTGCCAGGGCCCCCAGGACTCGAGCCAGCACCCCAGCATGAGATGCAGGCACCCCAGCATCTAACCCACTGGAGTAAATGCTCTCCCTGATTTGCCTTTGACTGTCTTGCAATTGTGCAACTCAGGCTGAAGTTCAAAGTCAGGTGGGTTTTGTTTTTGTTTTTTAAGTTGGAGGAAAACAGGGAGTCATTGCAGCCTGCAAAATTTCTTGAGATCTGATGGAACCCCTCATGTTTGAATCACTCCCTCCCTCCCCTTTACTTTTGTTTATTTATTTTGAGAGAGAGAAAGGAATCTCTCATTTGCTAAATTTACTCCCCAGATGCCCACCACCTCCAGGGCTGGACCTAGCTGAAGCCAAGAGGCAGAAACTGAACTCGGGTCTCTTCACCCGGGAAATAGGGACCGAACTAGGCTCGTCACATCCCTGCCTTCCAGGGTGTGCTTTAGCGGGGAGCTGGACTGGAAGTGGGAGAGCAGGGACAGGGGCCAGGCCCTCTGCCGGGGGATGCCAGTGTTCTTAGCAGGGTCTTCACAGCTGGCCCTGCAATGTGTTTAGATGGGTGCTTTGGACTAGCACTGTGTGGGGCAGAAGGAATGGGAAGGGCACCAGTGTCTGTTGCCTAGATCACTTTGATATGTCACCCATGTGGTCTGTCCGCGTGATTGGATGGCAGTCTGATGCTTGCGGCCGTTCCCATTAAAAACATAATGTTCCAGCAGGAACTTCCCTGTAGTGGTTTATTTGGCTGGCGTTTATAACAAACCTCAGTCTGTCAGCTGAAATGGCTCCTCAGCTGGGCTGGCTTGTAGACGTGTGAGAGATCGGTGTTGGGCCCTGCAGTAGGTGTATGGCCTGGTTCAGTGTACCTTAGAATGTAGCCAGTCATTGTCCCCATAGTACACACGCCTGTGCACAGCCAACACCCTGAGAGCACAGCAAGGGAGGGTGGGTGGTGCTCTAACGCAATCCAAGGTGGTGCTGGCATGCAAACAGACCCAAGGTTTGCACATCATCCGGGGAGAGACAGCGCCATGCCGGCCGCCCTGCCCATCAACTGTGAAATCTCACCATAGAGAAATGCTGAAAGGGACTAAATGGCAAAACAGAACAGTCATGAGGTCCATCTTCTGTGGCCAGCACCTTGGTCAGGAGGTCCCAGCTGGGCCGAAACCCTCCCCTGTTGAGCGGGCTCCATGCCAGCTGTTGGAGGCTCCCCCCGTTCCCTCCCCCTGCCGTTTCTAGAAGAGCCCCCTGAGGAGAAGAGCAAACGGCTGCGCTACCACGACGAGGCCGATCAGAGCGCCCTGCAGAGGATGACACAACTGCGCGTCACCTGGTCCATGCAGGAAGACCGGCTCATCATGCTGTGCCGCATAGCCAGCAACATCCTCAACACCAAGGTGCCGCCCGCCTCCCTCCCAGCAGTCAGTGTCGCCCAAGGCAGCAGTGACAGTGGCCGTGGCCTGACTCGCCAGGTTCCTCTTGTACACCCGGCTGCATGTGTCCCTGAGCCCCCGGCAGGTGGAAAGACACTGCTGTCTGTATAGCAGACCCCTCCCCATCCCTCTGCCATCTCCGCCTCAGATTGTTCTGTCTCCCCACCATGTTCCCCAGGTCCCTGATTGTCTGCTAGCCTTCGGGGTCTTGCTGCCTGCTGTCACCCTGGTCTCATTCTGCAGGAATCCCCGGGAGAGTGAATCCCCTGGCATTGTACGATACTAGCCTAGGTCAGGGAGATGAGACAGTGTCCTTGTAGCCAGCCATGTGCCCTGGTCTGAATCAGGTGAGACGGACCCAGTGAGGGGGTCCTGGCTCCACAGGACTCTGCACTGGGGCACCCCGGATCCCTTTCTGGAAACCTCTGTTTGTCTCATAAGAGCTTCTCACCCCTAATCCTCTCCTCCAGGGAAGGACCTGAAAGATAGTGCACCTACAGTGGTCTTTGTGTCGTAGATCTGATGAGGGGGCCATCTCCACCCCCAACACAGCCGTTGGAGCCAGGAGGGGCCTGCATTCTGCTTCCACAATTTGCACATCTCCCGGGGGGCTGCCATTGTTGGGTTTGCCAGAAATCTCTTGTCATCAAGCCCCCTCCTCACCTTAGCTCTGCCTTCCAGTGCTGTTAGCTGATGTCAGTGCCCTCTGCCTCTGTTAACGCAGCGTGTAGGCACAGGTACCAGGGTGTTCCTGAGCAGGCGCCACTCTGACGTAACACATTTTATACACATGGCCTCTTCCATGATACAGCTGCGTTCCTGTCAGGGAAGTGCCTAGGAGCACCTCTGTTCCAGTACTTCCCAGAAACATGCTCTTCCCTGCCCACAACCTCAGTCAGTGCCAGGCATGGCATCACCTTGCGGGGTGACAGCTTTGGGCAGGCACTGAGGCAGGGCCTCCATGGCACACGGCTTTGGCCCTTGCTGTGTTTCCTCCCCTAACACAGGCTCCAGGGGTACTGATGGCTGCCTTGGGCCCTGTTCCCTGCAGGTGAACGGCCTGTTTGTCCCATGGCAAGTTGTTCGTGACATTCTGCACACTACCTTCGAAGAATCCTTGGATAAGACGTCTCACTCAGTTGGACGAAGAGCTCGCTATATTGTCAAAAATCCACAAACCTATCTGAACTACAGGTAAGCCGTGTGGTTTCTGGTGCTTTTATGCCTGTCCTCTCATCCCACCTGCTTCAGGTCTGCGTCCCAGGCAGGTGGAGCACAGGGCTGTCCAGCAGGCTGTCCACGCATGGGAGCTGGACAGTGAGGCTGTCCCGGATGTCCCCAGGGCCGTGCGTGATGCTAGGTGTGTTCACACCCGTGCCACTGTTTGGACTTGAGGGGATCATGCAAAGCAGACACGTATCTTTCCAGATGGAGAAATGACTGATGTGTGGCAGGGCCATGGGCAGAGGCCAGCTCACAGCTACTCAGTGTAGCTCTGTTAACAGCCCATCACATAGCTCGCTCCAGGAATAAGCTAGACAAGAACTCAGATCATCAGACACAATGTGCTCCATCCCCATCCTCACATCCTCAGCAGAGCTGAGTGGCCCTGAGGCTTCCACCTCTAGCCTGGGGTCTCAAGGAGGGCATGTCAGCTGCTGGACTGGTCTGGTGCCATCTCCCTCTCCCGATCAGTCTCACCTTCTTCTGCTAGGGCTGAGGCCATAAAACACTGCCAACCCCATCAGACTCCCCGCAGCTCCTTCTGCCAAAGGAGGACTTGGATTTTAGTGCAGGGAGGTGCCCTTGCATTAGAGGCAGCAGGGGAGACATGTCATGGCCCAGGTCACTGAGGGAACTTGACTGCCAGTTGATTGTGTCCTGCAGAGCCCGGTTGTGACAAAGAAGCCAACCCAGCCCCACCCAGGAGGAAGCAGCATGCCAGGCAGCGTTTCTGAGCTTGACACCAGGCTCGTGTGGGCGAGGCCTCGCCCAATTGGATGGCTCTCCTGTGTGCTGTAGGATGTCAGGCAGCCCCCTCGGCCTTCACACACTGGTTGTCAGTAGTACGTTCCCTCCCCAACCAGAGATGTCTCCAGAAATCTCCTGAGGGCCCAGTGCTCAGGGTGATAACTCCTGGGTTCCTGTGCAGAGCTGCATCCCCTGTGTATGGACCATCTGGCTTTTCTCTCTGAAGCTCCTGGCTGCTTGCAGAGAGTTCAAGTGGGCCAGGGCAACAGTGATAGTGGGTCTTCCTGACCCTGACTTGGGCCCACGCCATTTCCCTGTGGCAGCTGTGTGGGGACACGAGCAGGGCCTCCATCCTCGCCCCATGGCTTTGGGTGCTGAATCTGGGTCAGCGCCTTGACCTGCCCAGGGCAACTTCCGTTGATGAGAAGCCAGGTGACAACACCCCACCTGCCCCAACCCTGGGCCTCCCCATTCGATCCAGGGAAGTGATTGCATGTCTTCCTTGCTTTGGCACAAGCCAGTCTCTCTGTCACATAGATATGAAGGTCAAGGGCAGGGAAGGCCTTGACGGAAGAAAGGTTCTTATCAGAAGAAACGCCAGTGCCCATGATTATAACATTCACAGCACATTTTCACATAGGGCACCGCCCATGGCCCTGGCCACCGCCTGTGTGCAAGTGGGAGTTCTTGCTCTCGGTTTACCCATGGGAGGAAAAGGAGGAGGGAAGCCAGGCTGGAGGTGTGAGCAAGCGCCCTCACACACACGTCACCCCAAATCCTTCCCTTTCTGATGCTGTCATTCTCTACCAGGCTCATGGGTGTTGTGCCCCGCCATCAGCTGCAGCTGGCAGGGTTGACCCCAAGGCCTGAGGCGAGGGGCCACACATTGGTGCAGCCCTCTGACTTGGTTTCTGTCTGGCCTGTCCACCTGCAGGGTTTGCCTCGCTGAAGTGTACCAGGATAAAGCCCTTGTTGGAGATTTCATGAATCGCAAGTGTGATTATGAAGACCCAAAGGTACGGCCACCCTGGGTGGGTGCGGGCCTCAGCTTGCACTGAAGATAAGTTTCATTTCATTTCTGGCAGCCGTGCACATGTAGCTGTTTGTTTTTGCTTTTTTTTTTCTTTTCGTGCTCATTGAGGAGGTCCACGTGTCAGTCTTCTGGCTTCAGAGCTCATTTGATCTGGCTCCAAGTGACCATTTTTCTAAAGATGATTAGGATTTGATATGCCACTTTGAAATGCTACTGCACTTGAAGCCCGTTTGGTTAAGGAAATAGGGCAGTGCATCAGAAATTGCAAACAGCTGTACTATTTTCCTGGCAAAAGCTGCCGAGAGGTTGTGGGTCTTTCTGCAGGTGAGGCGAAGGCGGCAGCTGACCGGGCAGGGGCCATCTTTGTAGACCAGACTTCCTAGCTCTTTGCTTGCCTGATCGAGGCAAGACCTTGCTCGAAGAAAGTCACCGGCACATGGGATCTGGCAGAGAACTAGACAGACGGCCACAGTGCCACCAGCCCCCAGGGAGAGGCCACGCAGGCATGGCAGGAACACTTTGGGGCACAAGTGCCCTCTCCATTCACTCCAAAGCCAGGAGGGGTTTGGGGCTTCATTTATCCCCACATGCCTACAAGTCCAGAAAGTAGAAGGCGGAAGTCCGGGCTGCTACAGCCAAGCAGAGAGATCATCACATCCCCAGCATCATTTTCTCACTTTGTGCCAGCAGTTGGCTTTCCACCTGCCTAACCATCACCCCTTGGTGGCAAATGAACCCCTGGAGCTCGGTCCTCACTGCAGAATCCCAGGGCCAGAGGAAGTAGGGAGAAAGGCTGGCTCAGCCTTTTCCAAAAGCCCATGGCAGATTGGGCCACACAGCTGGGGGCACTGGGACTGCTCCCGTTGGTGTATACAGCCCAACTTCATCCCAAGGGCGGCCTACTCCCCAGACCAAATTGGAGCAGGCTGTGCTAATAAAGAACGGGCTGAAGAGCTGGGCCCGACAGTGTCCACCTCGGAGGGCTCTTCAGAGGTGCGCGTGCTGGTCCAGGTCAGCAGCTTTAGCGCACCAAGCTGGAGGCAGTGGAGAAGAGAGGGCACAGCACCCTTAGGGTACAGTGGTAGGTCCCCAGGCAGACGTAACAGGACCTTGTCCTACATGGTCTCAGTACCCAAGGGTGAAGTGTCTCACGGGACATGGGGTGGTGACATGATCTGCTTGCTTCTGGGAACCAGGTCTGGACTAAGACAGTGGCAGTGTGGGTTTGGAGGAGGGGAGGAGTTAGGGGTTCACCGAGCAAATAGGGGGCTGGAGGAGAGGAGGGAGAGACTGGAGGGAGCGAGGTGATGGGGGGCCCAAACCTACTGCGTGGAGGCATCCAGCGGGCCTTCGGGGACCAGGATGGGACAAGTTTGGGTCTTCCAGATGGGCTGTGGAGACAGCTGGTGGCAGGGCAGTAGTGACAGAGGACCCCTGGGGCCCCAGAAAGACGGGAGAGCAAGGGGAACTGCCCAGTCACTGTGGCCTGTGCCCCACAGCCACCACCATCTAGGGCAGAATGCTGCTGAGACAAACGGCCCTCAGGGTTCGCATCTCCTCCCCTCCTTCCCTGAAAGGTTTGTGCCACTGAGTTTAAGGAATTTGTGGAGAAGCTAAAAGAGAAATTCAGTTCCAACCTGAAGAACCCTGGCCTTGAGATCCCAGACACACTGCAAGAGCTGTTTGCCAGGTAAGGTTCTTCTGGTCCTTGTGGTCCTCCAGGGCGAGAGGCATAGCTCAGCTGCCAGGACTGTCTCTCCTCAGGGCGAGAGGCATAGCTCAGCTGCCAGGACTGTCTCCCCTCAGGGCGAGAGGCATAGCTCAGCTGCCAGGACTGTCTCCCCTCAGGGCGAGAGGCATAGCTCAGCTGCCAGGACTGTCTCCCCTCGGCAGCAGGGTCGTGTCTGGCCTTGCAGCTGACCCTCCTGTGCACCTTGTTTGTGGCCACCTGCTGTGTCACGGGGACTTGAGGATGGCAAAGGAGCTGCCGTTGCTCACCGCCCTGGGCCCTCGCACCCGCTTTCCCCACCGCATCCCTGCTGCTCACTCAGGTCAGGCTGCCTTGTCTGGTCGCACCCTTTGTTGAAGTCAGTCCCTTCCCTGAAATCCTGAGCGTCAGGGCTGGCATTGGGATGCAGGTGGGTTCTCACTCCAACACCCCTGTTCCTGCTCCTGGGTGGGCGCACGGGGCCCTGTGAGATGGAGAAGTCTGAAGTCCCGAGACCCAGGCCCGTTCACTCTCAACAAAAAAAGTATGTCCCTCCCCACCTCCCTCACCCTCACCACTGCCCTGCCAACCCTCTTCCTGCCAGGAGATGGCATTTGTCAGCTAGGTCCTCAACTCCGTGCTCGGCATTCACTTGCCAGATAACTTGGGAAACAGCCACCAGTGCCAGAGTGGGGAACCCCTGGAGGTCAAGTTCGGTGTTGACGCCCTTCAGTTGCTGTCTGCATCTTTATTTTTTGCTTCTCCAGCACACTGTCTCCCAGAATCCCCATGCAGCGTGGTTTGTGTCCCATCTTTGAGCTGGTTCAATGGCCTGTTTTCCTGTTTGTGATTTATATCTGCATGTCGTTTCTTGTAAGTTAGGGGGCAACTCGTCTTCATACAGAGGGACAGTTAAGGCTTTTTAAAGGAGAGGTCAGGAGCCATTTGGAAGGCTGGGAGAGTTGTGGCTGTAACAGATGAACACTCGTTTGGATCCTTGGCATTCTGACAAGCAAGGCCAAGTAGAAAGTGGTTCCATATTTTTACTTGCTTGACTGAAAAAAATAGTTCACCTATTATTCTAGAAAGCTACTTCTTCTTGGCAATAGATGGAGTCATTTGATGTGGCAAAGATGAATTTTTACTTTCATTCTCTAGAAAACAAAGAAACATCTTACAAATGGCCAGGGTTTTCTAAAAAGCCAGTCGTATGGTTTATTCCGGGAGTTATTTGCTTGGTGCGAACACAATAAAATGATGTTAAATGGAGCTCAAAAAAGAGACAGAGAAATCAGCTGTAATCCTCCCAACCCTTGATGCCGCCGCTGTCTCCGGCATGTTTGCCACGCCTGTGCTTCATTTGGCAGATGGTCACGTTTATTTCTGAGGTGCAGTGTGCTGTGATGACGGATGCGTGCGTGAGTCAAGCTGGTGAATTTCCATCACCTCACGAGCGCGTTGTTTTTCATGGTGGAAGCATCACCCACCTATCCTCGGAGCTTTCTCAAGATAGGCACCATGTTAGTGCCTGTGAGGCAAACACTAAGGCTTGTTCCTCTAGCCTGACGCTGGGCACCCGTGCCCATCACGGCACCTTCCCCGTCCCCATAGTTTTCTATCTTCTTCCTTAACCATTAGCAATGGATCCATGCCATTGTACATTTTTCCATGTCACTTCATAAATGAACATATATATTTTTTTTTTTAATGAGTTACATGAGAGTAGAAAGAGAATGGGTCCGTGAGCTCCCATCTGCTGGTTCTCTTGGCAAATGCTGTCAACCCCCCAGGAAGCCAGGAACCAGACACTGAAGTCCAGCTCTCCGGCATGAATGGCAAAACCCCAGGTAGTAGAGCCGGCTCCTGCTGCCTGCCAGAGGCTGCATCACAGAGAGCTGAAGTCAGGAGTCAGACCCAGGATGCCCATGTGGGAGGTGGGCTTCTCAACACGAGGCCAAGCACCCTCTCCAGCCCTGTGTTGTCTTTGTTTTTTTAAGATTTATTTTATTGGAAAGTCAGATATACAAAGAGGAGGAGAGACAGAGAGGAAGATCTTCCATCCGATGGTTCACTCCCCAAGCATCCACAACGGCTGGAGCTGAGCCAATCCGAAGCCAGGAGCCTCTTCTGAGTCTCCCACGCGGGTGCAGGTTCCCAAGGCTTTGGGCTGCCCTCGACTGCTTTCCCAGGCCACAAGCAGGGAGCTGGATGGGAAGCGGGGCCACCAGGAATAGAACCAGCTCCTATATGGGATCCCGGCACGTGCAAGGCGAGGACTTTAGCCACTAGGCTACTGCTTCAGGCCCTCCAGCCCTGTTTTGTAACAGGCCCTTTTGAGGAGTGGATCATGATGCATTCCTGGTTAAAATGCCTCACGTGCACGGAGCTAAACCTCTTTCTCAGCATATCCGCCAGCAGGCAGCCATCCTCAGTGGACGAAGGCCTGCTGCCTGTCACTGCTCATTCTCCTGTTCTCGTGCAGGTACCGGGTTTTGGCCATCGGTGATGAGAGAGACCCAAGCCGGAAAGAGGACCAACTAAACAGGCAAGCGCTGCTTTGCAGAGAATCTTGTCTTCCACTACTTGATGTCCTTGCATTCCGACCTGCCGGGGGTGTCATCTGGGACCAGGGCTAACCTGTTTTTGTGAATAAAGTTTTATTGGCACATAGCCATGCTTGCAGCACGTGTTACCCACGTGCTGAGCAGAGCTGGTGCAGTCCGGCACAGCTTGCAGACACTGCAGGCTCTGTTGCTTACCCCTTCACACGGGAACCTTGCTGAGCGTGACCTTGGTTCTGGTCACGGCAGGGATAAGGATCTGAGAGCTCAGCCCGTGGGCTTTCCAGGCAGAACTTTCTAGAACCTGCTCAGCTTTGTCATTGTCCTCATCTTGGGGAATCCTGTATGCAGATTGGTTTTCAGTTTCTGTATTTCCGTGAGAAACCAATGCTCACAGAAACAGTTACTCAGAATTGAAGAGAAAGAATACGTAAGCGCTCACTGGCCTCTTAACTGTCCCTAACCCGGCCCAGCTCCCACCACCACTCCCCCACCAGATGGGAACTTCCCGGCCAGTTAGTACGCCCGCGGAACCCTCCAGCACTTAGCCTCATGTTGTGATGGGTCTGGGCGTTTGCATCACTTTGGCATGTTGGGGCCTGACAGCCTACTTCAGCCAGGGATCGCGTGTCCAGGTACAAGCTGTGCTCACGCTGCGGTGCCCCTCTCCTGCAGCGTGGACGACATCCACTTCCTGGTGCTGCAGAACTTGATCCAGAGCACGCTGGCCCTCTCGGACAGCCAGATGAAGTCCTGCCAGTCATTTCAGGTGGGCAGTGGCTCCTGGCGTCACAGCAGCGGGGAGGGAGGGAAGCGGGGGGTGCAGAAAGATGATATTTTCTACTCCCACTCATGAATTCACATGCCTGGGGTCCCAAACTTGAGGGTCCTCATAGGGTCAGCTGGAGAGTGCTCCCAACATGTGGGACTGACCACATCCCGGATCCTGGCACACAGAGAGGTACCCATGTGCACCCAGCAGGGAATGCTGCAGCATCTCCCAGGCAGTGGGGGCTGGTTCAGAGCCCCAGTCTGCCTGTTGTCATGTAACAACCACGGCCAAGCCTCTGCAAAGCCACAGCGGGGGTTTCACTAGCTGTCCTCTGTCTGGAGACATCACCCCGAGCTGGCACCAAGAAGCACTGTGCCCCTTCTCCACACACTGGTTACCATGCACTGTGCTCGCAGGAAGCCAGTGTCGGTACTGTGCTGCCGCCCCAAGCAGTGAGTGAGTGAGGAAAGAAGAGCTGGCTAGATTCCGAGCTTGCAGAGAGCGTGAATGCAAAGGAGGCCCCCAGCCCCAGACAGATGGTCCACAGGCCACAGCTGCTCTCTGGGTTTCTGTGGTTGAGCCCACACTTGTTTAAGGAAACGAAGCCAAAGAGATCCTGTTCCACAGTGTACCCACAGGGCTGTATGGGCCCAGAGAGCCAGTTTTGCCAGGCTGCTATGAGCTGAAGTCTTCCCATCAGCCCTCAAAGGAGGGGCCCACCCCACTAGACAAAATGCCAGTGTTCCAAGCATTGAAGGATGAAAGCCGGGGGTCCCAGGCTCTGTCTCATCCTGCCATCTTGCCTGCACTTGGGGCTGCGGCGCTGCCTGGTCTCCCTGTGGCACTGCTACTGCACCGCTTGCTGTCCCTATGGGCACCAGCGTGGTTCTGGGGCCTCTCTTCCCCTGCAGGAAGCAGACTCCTACCGTCTGGCAGTGAGGCCTGGAAGACCTACAGCGAGGCTGTCACAGGCTCAGCAGGACCCCAGTCAGCTCTCCTATAGCCCAAGGCCTCCAGGAAATGGGAAAATGAGGGAGTGAGCAGCCAGGCGGCAGTGGGCCTGCTGCCCTGTGATAGCACCACCTCTTGGGGATCTGAGTGGCTGGGCCAGGCTCCCACCCTGCCCAGCATGCTCTGAGCTCTCCTGTGCATAGCAGCAGCTGCTTGTTTGTACCCATTCTATCACAGTGTAGAGTAGGCCCCATGGGGCAGGCTCTGGGCAGATACTGTTGATGTCCCCAAGCACTGTGCCTGGCCCTTGCTGGCCCCAACCTCTTTCTGTTTCTCAGTGTTGAGGTTACTGTTCTCTTCCTGGAGTACAGCTTGAAGTCAGTGTCCCTCATGGGTCCTGCGGCAGTGCCATCAGAACCTGGCCAGCCCCGGGTCCCTAACTGTGATGGCCCCTACTGGCTCCAGGGCCTTCTCAGCCAAAGAAGCAGACAGCTGCCTTACCTTCCCTGAGGCCAGATGCGCTGAGAGCAGGGATTGTCACACACAGCCCAGCTTGGCCCCCGGCCCCCGGCCCCCAGTCACCTATGCCCTCTGGAAGTGGCAGCTGCAGTGTCCCTGCGTCCACATGGCCAGCGGCACCCCAGGGTTCCCTGCTCACCCACCGCCCACTGTTGCAGACCTTCCGCCTCTACCAGGAGTACAAGGACCAGATCCTTGTGAAGGCCTTCCTGGAGTGCCAGAAGAAGAGCTTGGTCAACCGGCGCCGTGTCAACCACTCCCACGGTCCAAAGAAAAACCGGGCCTTGCCCTTCGTGCCCATGTCCTACCAGCTGTCTCAGACCTACTACAGGTGAGCACCTGCCCAGTAGGTGGGAGGGCAGAGGCTGAGCCGGGCCCTCGGACAGGAAGGACTCTGGCCTCCTGCGGCCACAGGTATGAGAGGCAAGTCCTGCCTGGGAAGGGGTTTCCTCATCATCATGACCTTCCTGCTGCAAGAGTAAAGGCAAGCGCTCGCAGTACTGGAAGGGCCATGACAGTTGGGCAGGTGGGCTTTCCTCTCCATCCAGTGGGTAAAATCAGTTCCCAATTCAGTAACTGGCTCACTTGGACATTCCCCCTCGGGGCTGGTATGGCTTAAGCCACAGCTCTGGGCACCCACTTTCTATATCGGAGCACCAGTTCAAATCCCAGCTCCTCCACTTCATCCCCAGCGTAGCATCTCTGTGCTGGGAGGCCCAGCCACATGGTCCCTGCCACCCATGTGGGAAACAGGCCCAGCCCTAGCCCCAGCTGCTCGGAGCAGATGACAGATCTTGCTCATTCTGCCTTTCGAATAAGTAAGAAATCTTAAAAAAAAAAAAGGCTCTACCTCCTGGCTAGGCACCATCTCAGTCCGACAGCCTAGAGCTGAGACCCAGGTGGCCAGCAGGTGCACAGGGCCGGAGGGGGTGGGAGGGTAGGCTCAGGGAAGCATCTCTCCGGAGCCCAGCGATGGAGGAGCGTCCCGGTCATTGCATGTTGGGTGTCTTGCACATACAGAAGATGTCTCGTAAGAGGGCATTGCCCAGCAGGGTCACCCGGACACCTGCCTTCTCTGGCAACATTCAGACCCAGAGCTACAGCCCCAGGAGTCTGTTTTAGTTCTCCTTTGCCTATGAATTCCAACCCTTCCTCCTTCCAAAGCCTCACCCCCAAGGACCCTCAGGCTCCGCTGCCTCCTGGGAAGTGGGTATGGCTGCACAAGACCCGGCCCTGAGGCCCCTGTGACCTGGAGCCACTTCTCTGGGCTGTGTGTCCTAGGGGTGAGACAAGGGTGCTTGTCTGGCAGTCCAGGAAGAGCTCAGGGCGGGGTTCCTGCTCTGTCACATTGCCACAGGAGGTAGAGGGGCACTCTCTTGGAGAGAAGCCAGGGCCTGCTTCTCCCCGCACCCCAGCAGTCACCCAGTGGAGCCATGAAACTGCGGTCACTTCACCTCCTGCGTCTGCGTGAGGTCAGGCCTGCTCTGGGTAAAGACTAGCTATGGACAGTCCTCGTCCCCAGTTGGGCAGCCCACATAGGGGCCATAGAGTGTCAGGTCAGGCTCCACTGGCTAGGTGACAAGATGGGAGCCTGCCTCCAAGGGGCACAGTGAGTGGAGAAGAGACAAATCTTGAAGATTCTACAGCCATAATGTCACTACTGTGGCTGCCCGTGTTCCCTATCACAGTGACCTGGCCAGGGCCCACCTCTGCCTTTCTCCTGGCTTCCCACTCGGGTGCCTCTTCAAAAGACATCAGATGCCAGTTCAAGTACTTGGGTCCCTGCCCTCTATGTGGAGGGCATGACTGGAGCTCCTGGCTTCCTGTCTGGCCCAGCCCTGGCTTTTGTGGCCATTGGGCGATGAACCAGCAGATGGACGGTCTGTATGTGATTCTTTTCTACCTTTCAAAGAATAAGAATAAATTAAAAAATGAATACTGCAGCCTCTTCATCTGAGCTGCAGGGGTTGGGGGACCCGGGACCTGTCATGACTAGGGCGCCCACAGCCCTTACCATCCTTTGGTCCATGCAGGATTTTCACGTGGCGGTTCCCAGCCACCATCTGCTCAGAGTCGTTCCAATTCTTGGACAAGATGCGGGCTGCCGGCAAGGTGGACCAGCCTGACACTTTCTCCTTCAAAGACCAGGAGAGCACCGACTCCCCCGGCGACATGGTGCCCTTCTCTTTGGACTGTCCCGGAGGATACTGCGTGGGCGCCCTGACGCTCTTCTCTCTGGGCCTCGTTTCTGTGGACGTCAAGATCCCCGAGCAGATCGTGGTGGTGGACAGCTCCATGGTGGAGAACGAGGTCATGAAGAGGTGAGGGGCAGCAGGCACACAGGGCCTTGCCGTGGTCGGCATTGCCTCTTTGCACTGACATTGGCCGTCACATTTGCGCGGTCTTTCTCGTGTGCTTGAGTTTTTGTGCTCGGTGTATGGCACTGTGCTGGTCATTTGCCACACAGAGGTAGCCAGGGCCTAGCTGTGGCTTTGGGTGCTCAAGTGACCAGGGTGTTAGCTATCAGGAACCGGAAAGTAACACAATGACAGGGAGCCTCCGGGACCAGCCTCTCCACTGGTCTGGGCATCTGCCACCCGGAAGGACACGGTAAGCCAGGCAGGGAAGGCCAGGCATGGAGGTGGTATTGATCCAAGGTCCTTGCAGACACCTTAGCTGAGCCGAGATTTGAAGGGGAGCAGGTGTTTAGGCAGCCCTTGTGGGGTTCCAGGTGGGTGGAGAGGTGTCAGCATGGAGCCCAGGAGGTGATAAGGGCTCAGGCACGTGTGTACAGCGAGGTCCCAGGTCCCCATGGGGCTGCCGCTGTGGCAGAACCACGGGGCCTCACCCTGCTGGCAGGGTGGCAGCAGGAACCTGTGTCCAGCCATTCAGGTCTCACTCTCTTCCTAGCCTGGGAAAGGAAGCAAGCTCTGATAAGGACGGGGGCTTAGATGATGATGAGGACGAAGAGGAAGACCTGGATGAAGGTGTGGGGGTCAAGCGTCGGAACTTTGAGGTGAAAGCCCGCCAGGCCTCCCACACCAACTACCTGCTGATGCGAGGCTACTACGCACCCGGCATCGTCAACACCCGCAACCTCAGCCCCAACGACAGCATCGTGGTTAACTCCTGCCAGGTGAAGTTCCGGCTGCGCTGCACCCCTGTCCCCACCTGTCTGGGGCCCCCCGGTGAGTGCTCGCCCTGCGGTTGGGGAGGGATTCTGGCAGCCCATTTCAGGGCCCATACCAGGGGTAGGGCTTTGCCTCCAGGCTCCGAGGGCTGGGGCACATGGAGAGAATCAGAGCCCATCCTTGGCCGTGCTGAGACGGCTCCGCAGGTGTCTCAACACCTCCAAGGGAGAGGTCATGCGTGCACACAGTGGGCATCCCGGGAGCACAGCGCTGCTCAGCCACTCCTCCCTGCCCCAGGCAGCCGTTGACTGTGGGTTTTCACCTCCGTTGCGGAGCTGCATAGCTCCCAGCAAATGCTTCCGTGAAGTTGTTGCATCCACTGGTTGGCTTCCCACACGCCTGCAACAGCCCACAGTGAGCCAGGCTGAAGCCAGGAGCCCTGAGTGGGCAACAGGGCCCCAAGTACCTGAGCCATTGTCTGCTGCCTCCCAGGATACATTCACGAGATGCTGGCTGGGATGTAGAGCCAGGCTTCTAGCCCGAGCGCTCCAGTACATGTGTTGGCATCCTAATAGTGGCTTAAGCTGCAGTGCCACAACACCTTTGAAACTTTGAACAACTTACCAATCCCTCAGTTGAGGCCGTCTCTCCCCACTTCCACTGCACGGAACTCGGATATCAAGTACCGGGGCTACTACCTTCCTGTTCTCCTCCACAGCCTTTCTCCTCCAGCCCACTTCCCTGAGTGTGTGTGTGTGTGTGTGTGTGTGTGTGTGTGTGCGCGCTGCAGCTGCTGTCATCTGTGTCTTAGCCATACTTTGAATTCTGTGCTGTGCCTGCATTTGCACCAGACAGAAGTTTGGTGGCATCCCACGGGCATGGTCTTGGTCTTGACCGAGTTGTCTGTTAATGGAGGTGACAGAAGCTAACACTGGGGCCGGTGTTGTGGTGCAGTGAGCTAGGCAGCCACTGTGACACCCACATTCCATAGAGGAGCACAGGTTCAAGTGCCTGCTGCTCTACTTCTGATCGATCCAGCTCCCTGCTGATACGCTTGGGAAGGCAGCAGAGGACGGCCCAAGGGCTTGGACACCTGCACCCCTGTGGGAGACCCCCAGTGGAGTTCTGGGATCCAGGGACCAATCTTGTGGCCAATCTGGGGGAGGAAGCCAGCAAATAGAAAATCTTTTCTCTTCCTCTCTTCTCTTCTTGTCTACTTTTCAAATGAATAAATCTTTATAAAAAGAAGTTTTTTAAAAAAATACCCTCCAGGGCCTGGAGTGCCAGTCCTCAGACCCCAGGCCACAGCCTCTGGGCCCTTTGTCATGAGTCTCCAGCAGGAAATGCAGGCTACACAGCAGAGTCTAGTCTAGCAGCCACAGGCAGTGGCCTGACCGTGGGGCCCAGGGTCCTTACAGCAGCTGCTGAGACAACAGCGAGCTCGGGTTGGAGTGTGTCCTCCCCAGGGTCCCACGTGTGCGAGCCACGGGGGGCTGCTGCGGGGCTAACTCCCAGCCCCCGTCCTGGTTTTCACAGCCACTTCTCTGGAAGAACTTTCCATGGGGGGCTCCTGCCTCCCCAGCACATTCACCAGGCTCATAGAACCACAGGAAAACGCCTGCAGCCTGGAAGAGTTTGCCCACCAGGTGGAGCTGTCCGGGTATACGCCTGCAGATGTGGCTGCCGCCTTGGAAATCTGGGGAGCCGTCGCAGCGGCTGGCTGTTTTGGGGTTGACCGGCAAGAGTTGGGCCGACGGTTCTCTGCCTTGGAGAAGATAGCTGGGGAGCGCACCAGGATATTCCCGGACTACGTGCAGGTGAGCCTTGCCGGTGGGGGGAGCCTGGTATCACCAAAGCAGAAGTTACAACTCACAGGACAAATGGGGACTGGCTTCCCTGGCTGGGCCATGCCTTGGGCTCTTGCTGGCCCAGGGACCTCCCTGGTACCCCACACCTGACCTGCTGTCCTCACCCCTGGGCTTAAACTACAAGAAGAAACAGCAAATGAGTCCCTCGGGACTGGTGTAGCCCCCTGGGTATCAGCAGCAGCGGTTGCAGGGTGCAGGGTACCTGTCGGGCTGCTGTGGGGCTGTGACGTCCCAACCGCTTTGCAGCCTTCATGTGGGAGGAGAGTCTGGCATATGCCCCGCACGCTCCAGGGCCTTGGGAGGCCTGGAGGACACACAGCCCGTGTGGGGAAAAGTCCATTCGTTGCTTGCCCAGATTCAAAGTGCTAGCAGGTGTTTGTGATTGTCAAGGCGTTTCCACAGGTGCAGGAAGCACCATCACAGGGTGTTTCATTCATGATTGAGCTGTCCCTTGGGTGTCATGTGCACCCCTGCTGTCAGGGGCTCCCAGAAAGTCTCAGAGTGACCTTGTTTTTCCAGGACCTCTTGGAGCAAAACCAGGTGCTAGAAGTCGGCGGCAACACTGTCCGCCTGGTGACCTTGGCCTCTGCCAAGCCCTGGCTGCTGCACTCAGTGCGGCCCAAAGGCCAGGAAGGGGACAGCGACGTCCCAAGAGAAGACGCTCAACCAAGGCCCCTGGAAGGGACTTCCAGCAAGGACAGTGCGCCCATCAAGGAGGTGCCACCTTCCCAGGGCCCCCAGGGCCACAAGAGGCGTGCCAGCTGGAGCACTGAAAGTGCTAACCAGCCCCCTGTGAAGAAGCTCGCCCTCCAGGATGCAAACTTGACCCCCGATCCCAGGCCTGGGACTGAAGAGAAGACAAAAACCCAGGCCCCGGCTCCTGAGGACAAAGGTACAGGGGACCAGCAATGGGTCAAGACACCCTGTTCCCTAGGCCAAGAGCAGCAATGGCTTTGCTTCTAGAAGGTTCTCAAGATCCTTACCTTGCTCCTACCCAACCCATCCTCTGTCCCCAGATCCTCTTGACCCCATTCCTTGCTCCCGGCTTGGGAACTGGCCCCTGGCTACCCATGGTAGGCTTTCCTGCTGCTTTCCAGAGGTGAACAAGACATGCTTGTCCCTGCCTGTCCACTAGAGGGCAGAGTCCCCCAGCCTCCTTGACCCTGTGGTTGCCTTGTGGGCAGGGTGTGGTGCTGGCCGAAGTCACATGTACAAGCAGGCAGCGAGCAGTGCAGGCCCGGGCTTCGCCAGCTTGGAGAACAAGTCTGGCCTTTTCTGCCATCAGCACAGCGTGTGCACGTGACTGTCGATGCTGCGCTCATGGCATTGGGGCTATTCTGCCTCAGTGTTTGCCCCATGATTCCTTTGGCCAGGGCTTAACCTACAGCTGGGCACCCGGGTGCCCCCCAGCCTGGGGGTTCCTTTGGCTGAGAGCCAGCTGCTGCCTGCTGCAGCAGCTTCCATGTGTGCTGGCCTTAGAGTCCATGGCTTGGCCACCACAGGCATGGCCGTGCTGTGAGACAAGGACCTCCGGGTCCCATGGCCCTGCAGCATCCACCCGTGCTGGTTGGAGGGGCGGGAGGGAGAGGCATGTTCCCACTTTCTGAGGCCCTGACACCTGCTTCCTGTGTCTGCTGTGCAGGGAGCTCCGCGGCCAGCAGCCATTCACAGGCAGCCCGGGAAAGGTGAGTACGGGACCCAGGCTTGGGGACCACAGGGCTTTGTCTTCGGGTTCCCAGGGGTCCAAGCACAATGCTCCTTGGCATGAGGACGTGAACAGGTGCAGTGGGTGAAGCTGAATTGGCTGGAGCTTGTAGTTCCAGGGCCAGCCTGGGGCAAGGAGCCAACCCTCCCAGTGTGCCCATTGCAGACCCCAAATGGCACACGTCAGGAGCTGTCACATGGGCATGCTGGAGGCCTCCTTACGGCCCCCGGGCTAGCTTACAGCTGAGGAACGGCCTAGTGAGGTACTACTGGGCAGCAGTAGTCCAGATTGCCACCATGCCAAGAGGGATCATGCCCTGGGGCCTCCTTTGGTGCCCTTGCCATCTGGGCACATGTGCAACCCTGAGCTTGGCAGAGCTATGACATCAGAATCAAGGACCTGGCCTCCCTGGGATCTTCCCCATCCCGGGTCCCTTGTGGCCAGGCAGACCCCGACTGAGTAACAGAGATGTTTGTTTAGAGGAAATGTCTGAATCATGCCAGAATTAGAGTTCCCAGGAGGTTGGCTGATGGTGACCAACTGCAGCCCAGGGGCCTGAGGAGCCAGCAGATCCAGGACCCTCATCCCTGTCCTCCCAATCTAGAGTGTCATAGGGGTTGTGGGCTGTTTGCCTCTGAAGTGGTCCCTGTGCCTCTGGGAAGTCCCCACGCGCCGTGGCTCCCCTAGTCAGCCATACCATCCTCTCTGACCCGACAGGAGGGCAGAAGGTGGCAGGTCACCAGGCTGTGACTGGAGCCGGGCCCTTCACCCCCACACATACTGCCCCTCACCTGTGAGCCCCGTTCCCTGCCGAGCTAGCCCCGACTCCCTCCTGCCTGCACCCTCCCACCCCGCAGGGAATGTGAGCACGTCTGCTTCGTGGGCCGCCCGTGGCGCGTGGTGGACGGCCACCTGAACACGCCCGTGTGCAAGGGCATGCTGGAGGCCCTGCTGTACCACATCATGAGCAAGCCGGGCATCCCCGAGAGCTGCCTGATGCAGCACTACCAAGGCGTCCTGCAGCCCGTGGCCGTGCTTGAGCTGCTGCAGGTACGGCATGTGGGCACCTGCTGCAGTGTGCACAGGGAGGGGGGCAGTCCTGGGCCCAGGGCGTGGAGCCCCGGCCGCTGTCCACCGTCAGTGTTCGTGAGAGGCCAGCCCCTGTCGGGGAGCTGGGGCCCCTCGCGGCAGTCTTGCACTGCAGGCTGCTGCCCTAGCCAACATAGTCATGTTGTTCAGAGACCCCTGTCTCTGATGCTTTCTCCAGACGGGCCTCATAACCTCCCACACCCTTCGGGGTTGGTGAGTGAATGAGTGACACCCCACTACCACCAACTGTGGGCAGTGGAGGCAGTGGCAAACTGTGAACCCCCACTCCCGAGTGCAGTCATGTCCACAGGCATCATGAGCTCTGCACGCATTGCCCCCTCTTCTCTGGAACCCTTGTGGTAATCCCCTGCTGGCTTCCAAAGGCCTAGTCCAGGCTGTAACCTGCTTGTCTGCTCCCCCAGGGTCTGGAGTTCCTGGGCTGCATCCGGAAGCGCTTTTTGCGGAAGCCCCCTGCTGTGTCCCTGTTCTCCAAGCCCAAGGTGGGAGAGGAGGTATTCCCGGGGCCCTCCAGCCTGAGTGAGCGCCCCACAGTCTTCTACGAGCCCACACTGGAATGCACCTTCCGGCTGGGCTGCGTGTTCCCCCCCGAAGTCAACTGGAACAAGTGGCTCCATCTGTAGGGCATCTGCAGGTTCCTCAAACTCCCAGCCCAGACTGCCAGCCCCAGCAGGAGCTTGGAAGACCCCACTGGCGCCCAGGACATGACTTCATGCCAAGCTTCCCACCCCAAGCTCTGGGAGAGGGGCCTGCATCCCACCTGCTCCCTGGGGTCCCACTCCATCACATCCCAGGTCTGCTGCTGTCCCAGCAGAGCCCAGGCACCCCTGATCCCACTGCCGTCTGCCCCTCCTCGTCCCTGTGCCCCATGGCCATTGCTGCCCCCAGCAGAGTGGGTGCAGATGAAGAGGCTGCGGGTCTTGTGGTGACGTGAGAACTGTGAGGTGTGGGCAGTTGGGGCCCCGGGCCTTGCCCCAGTGTGTCCAGCTGACATTCCAAACTTTGTCCCCATGGCAGCCTCTGCCTTGTGC
The DNA here is from genome assembly GCF_030435755.1 of Ochotona princeps. Classification (NCBI taxonomy): domain Eukaryota; kingdom Metazoa; phylum Chordata; class Mammalia; order Lagomorpha; family Ochotonidae; genus Ochotona; species Ochotona princeps. The sequence goes on along the minus strand of NC_080855.1, from coordinate 23,644,100 downwards.
CTCAAGAGCCACCCAGAGGTTGGGACTGAACCCCCAAGGAGGTCCTTGGGGTCCCCAGGCAGCTGTGCCCCGCTCCTGTGGGCACCCCTCCCTCCTGGCTGGTCACCCACACGAGGGATTCCTGTGGGCTTGGTTTTACCCTTTCTGGCCTCTTTTCTCGTTCAAAAGAGTAGTCCTCCTTGCATGTGTGTATTTATTTTATAATTAAAGTGAAGTACATTGAACTTCATGGATGTTTGCCAAGGAGTCACTGATCTCCCAGGATTCTTAGCTATTAGTGGTAGAGCAGCCAAGAATGGCCACTGGAGCAGGTGAGGACCCTGGTGACCAGGGTGGGAGAGGTTCTCGGCCTATGTCATCCTGTGCAGATGGTCCCAAGTGCCATCCACCCTGTAGCAGGTCACAGGAGCACCAGGAGTGTTGGGGATCGGGGAGAGAAGGGGTCCAGAGGAGGCAGGTTGGTTCTGACCCTTTTCGGGCCAGCTCACAAACATCAGAAGATTTTCTTGGGGAAATTTGCATTTTTAAAATGATCCAACTTCTCGAGGGGTGACCTGAGGGCCCGGAGTCCAAGCTCTGGGCAGCCTGGCTCAGGTCAGCACCATGTCTTCATCCCAGTGTAACTGGGGATGTGATCCTTCTACACAGGAAATGCTGATACCTGAGGGGTGCATTGTACAGGAAGAAAGCCAGATTTGGGGGTCCAGCCGCTGAGACCAAGGACTGGCCTTGGCATTCGTATCACAGACCCTTAGCCTGCTCATCCACACAGTGAGGCTGGAGGGCATCCTTGAGGGACACCAGGTGCCAGCACAGAGGCTACAGCCAAGCAGTCCCTTCCCTGTGCCCTTGGGCACGTATCTAAGGGAGGACACACGGCCCTCGAGGAGAGAGAGGGGTCTGTGACTGCCACTGTACGGTCTAGCAGGCAGCCCAGGCTAGTTGGGCACGTATCTAAGGGAGGACACACGGCCCTCAAGGAGAGAGAGGGGTCTGTGACTGCCACTGTACGGTCCAGCAGGCAGCCCAGGCTAGTTGGGCACGTATCTAAGGGAGGACACACAGTCCTCGAGGAGAGAGAGGGGTCTGTGACTGCCACTGTACGGTCCAACAGGCAGCCCAGGCTAGTTGAGGCCTTGCTATCCGTGCCTGCCATTCCTCAGGCAGAGAGGCTGGGAGAGGGTGCGAGCGGGTAGATGGACAGCCCCGTTTTGGGCTGTGGGCTTTGAAGCCTCGCGGTCCCCACTTCTCCGCACTCTCACCCGCCTCACCCTGTTGCTGCTCTTCCCTTTGCCCCCGGGCAGGCAGCGCCGTGCAGCCTTGCTCAGCGAGCACAGGACACGATCCCAGGACGCTGAAAGCCCAGGATGCTCCAGGGCCTTCCGTGAGGGGGCATGGTGTTTGCATTGAACAGGGCACATCCGCCCCGCGCTGTCCTGCAGACCAGATGCCACACAGCTGGTCACACTGAATGCCACGCTGGTGGTCATCACACTGAATGCCACGCTGCTGGTCATCACACTATGAATGCTGCACAGATGGACGTCACACTGTGTTGCTGAGCGGACAGTGATAGGAAGGTAAGTTGTGGAATGGGCAGCTGTACAGTGGGGAGGTCACCATTCAGGATAACCACATTCTGTGTTGGGGTGCCTGTGTCAGATCAGCTTCTGATATAGCCTCCTGCTCATCGTGCACTGGGGAGCAACAGGGAGTGGGGTCCCGCCATCCAGGTAGGAGACCCAGCCTGGGCTCCTGGCTCCTGGCCTCAGCCACTGCTGTAGGCAACAACTAAGCCCACCCTGAGAGCTGCTGGTGTTCACAGAAGGTGGAGTTAAATAATAGGTTTATCACCCAGTGTCCTACACAAATGTACAAATATTACATGTTAACCCACCAATATTTAAATAGTGAATTTAAAAAGTAATTTGATGCAATAAAAAGTTAAAATCATGCATACATGAGATCTTCAAAAAGTCCATAGAAATGCATGCATGCTGTACCAAGGTTTAGTCTTTCTGGGTCCCATGATCCTAATGCTTTGGGCCATCCTCGACGACTTTCCTAGACCTCAAGCAGGGAGCTGGATGGGAAGCGGGGCTGCTGGGACTAGAACTGGCACGCCACTGGTTTACCATGCCAGACCCTGTAGCAATTAATTTCTAAAAGAAAAAGCGCCAAATATGTTGCCCCTCATCAAGACCCCTGGCTTGCGGGAGCAGATGGGGAGAGGGGGCTCCTGCCCGTTCACAGCCCTCCCAGCAGGCCCCTGGTTCCATCTTTGTTTCCCATTCTGTGCATTTCCAGGTGGGTCCTGCCCTGTGCATAGTGCTCTACAGTCATGACGCTGCCATTTGACTCATTCCATGTGGGGTTAGAGGGTCTGCCCTGTGTCTGGCAGGGGCTGTCAGATGCTGTGGGACTGGGCAGGGAGCAGGACAGCATGCATGGAAGCTTTGTCTCTTCTGAAATGTGGGTCAGAATGGAATTGTCTTGTGATCATACTAAGATATGATCATATTAAGAAGTACCAACAAAACTTGGTGTGGTAGCTCAACTGGCTAACCCTCCCCCTTGCAAGCATCAGGATCCTATACGGGCATCAGTTCATGTCCTGGCTACCCCACTTCCCATCCAGCTCCCTGCTTGTGGCCTGGGAGAGCAGTCGAGGACGACCCAAAGCCTTGGGACTCTGCACTTGCGTGGGAGACCTGGAAGAAGCTCCTGGCTCCTGGTTTCGGATTGGCTTATCTCTGGCTGTTGTGGCCACTTGGGGAGTGAATCATCAGACGGAAGATCTTCCTCTCTGTCTCTCTTCCTCTCCATATATCTGACTTCCAATAAAGACAATTTTTTTAAAAGAAAAGTGCCATCAGAAGGCAAAAAGCTAGAAATAATTGAATAAGTTGTTTTTCAAACGTCTAAAAAGCCCTGGGGGAACTGGTGTCAGATCTGGGTGGATCCAGGAGCTCAAGACTTGTTCCTTAGGAAGGCATCACCCACTTTCTACTGTGTTGCCTCCTACCCCACCTTCCCAACCGGGCCAGCTCTTCAATTGCTTGTACCAGTTCATAAGATAAATCTGCCCCAGACCAGAGGCTATCCCCATACCCAAACCTGGTCCCAGTCCCTCTCCCCAGTGGCTCCCTCCCCACACCCTCAGCACCATGTGATGGGCAGCCCAGCTGGTATCCCTGGGGAACCCTCAGCTGAGCTGGTGCCAGGAACCCATTGTCCCAGAGAAGCTGTTAAAACCATAGCACACCTCGGCCCAAGCATCCCTGGGCTGGAAGGGGGCTGCTCATACCCTGAATTAGAACTAGAGTTCCACTCACACACCTGTCTGGGACCCACACACGCTGATCCCAGGTTCACGGTCCTGCTATTAGAACCATCAGCATTCTAGAACTTTCCAGCCTCAGTGAGACACTGACGCCCCTCCTGATTTTCCATCTCACAGAGAAGACATGAGCGGGACTCACTCTTGGTGTGGCCTTCCAGTCCTGCGGCCCAGTCTATAAACACAGCCACCGCCACAGCAATCGCCTTGAAGTATTTCGGGAAGGCTGCTGGGGGCAGGAGCAGGCAGGTGCAGGCTGGGGTGGGGGACTCCCCCAGAGAGCCTGAGCTGAGTCAAAGGCTCTGCTGCTTCAATGTGGCCTTGAAAACCCCAAGGCACCTCTAAGGCAGGTTTTTCCCACGGAGGGAAAACAACCGCTTTTATTATAAAAAAAAACAAAAAAACATTTCTATGCAGTAGCCTCTCCAGCCAGACTGATCCTAAGCTGATGCCCAACACCTTCATAACATCTAGGAAGAGTAATCTGCTTAGCTTCACAACCCACATGGGCACAGGTTCTCGGGGAACCAGTGACATCCAGCGAGACTTGCCCCCGCCTCTGCCCCTCCACCAGGATGAGTACAAGGACCAGGAATGACTGGAGGGAGGGGACATTTGAGGGGGGCTGGGGTCCTGGTTCATCTGTGTACCCCCACCCTCTCCCAACCCATCACGCTCCACGAGCCCCAGGCACCCAGCCCCATGCCTGGTACGCGGTTCGTGTTTTCTTGGGCACAATAAAGGAATTTTTTTTGTTGGTTTTTTTTAATGGACAACATTAAAAAAAACAACAACAAACCTTGGTGGTGGGTAAGGGGCTGTTTTATGAGACAAGGCAGCCAGATCTGAAGCCTGGAAACCCCCACGTGCCCACTTGTGAGGTGGGACAGTCCCGACCGCCCCAGCTGGTGGCCGTCTGGTTTCTCGCCCCCACCCACCTACGGCACCACCCTGCGTCCCAGCCACGGAAGACAGGAAGCTGACGTCAGCAGCGGGTCTTGCACTCTGACGGGGAGTGGACCGGGAGACTCTGGCTCAGATGCACAACAACCTGTCCCAGGTAGCACAGCCCGTCCCCGCTGACAGGTGACGATGGAGGCTGGGCCTGGGGAAGGAGGCTGGGCTGTCCTCTGGGCCACCTGCGGAGTGCCCGGAAGGGGAAGGGCGGAGCCTGCCTCCAGCGTGTGTGCTGCTCACAAAGGTACCACATATGTGACAGGAGGACACATGACACCAGCCCTGGGCACACATCATGCCCAGAGAAACAGCCTCACGCAGGTACAGACAGGAGAGCATGCCCTCAAACCCCACACCCTCGCACATATGCAACGTCCACAGCCCAGCCCTGGCTCGTGTCTCAGTGGAGCTAGGGTCAGGCAACCTTACTTAGCTGGCCTGGGGCCCAGGGCCTGTGGGTGGTGGGGCTGTGATCACCCACTGGCGGAGGTAGCTCCTAGGAGGCCCCTCGTCCACGGGGCTGGCAAAGTCGCACTCCACGGGGCTGCCGCAGTCTGAGCCAGCGAAGCCGCTGTCAAACGTGTCCATGTCCAGGCTGGCAAGCGGCGAGCCAGCTTCACTGTCAGAGACCCCTTCGGGTGGCCTGCCTTGCCAGGGCGGGCTGGTGGCCCAAGCCTCCTCCCCGGCCAAGGACAGGTTGAATCTGTCCAGGAGGCCACCCCCAGGGTCGCCTCCTGGCTCCGGGTTCCCTGCTGAGACACAGCAACAAGGGAGGACAGTGGTCCGCAGGCCTCCCAACAGTGGGTCCTCAGCATCCTGGCTGGGCTCCAGGCTGGGGTCCAGGTTAAGAGCTGGGTAGCCGTCGTCCCCACAGGTGCAGGGCCAGTCACAGGGCCCCTCTGCACCCTCCACGGTCACCGTGCTGATGGACACTGTGCCATAAGGCCGCTCCTGCTCCTCGCTGTCGGCTGAGCTGCCCAGGCTGACAGCCCTGGGTGGAACTGGCTCCTGGGAGCCTGGCTCTGGTAGCCCATCGGTCTCCAGCAGGTCTGCCGGCCCAGTCAGCTCGGTGAGCCCCGAGCTCTTGGTGGGACTGTGTGATGGGCGGCTGTCATGCATCTCCAGGGTCAAGGGGGCCTCTGTGCCCCAAGGTCCTGGATCCGGGCAGGAGAAAATGAAGGGTGTGCCCACCCATTTCTGAAAAAGAGAGGGACAGGATGGGGCAGGAATAAGGCAGAGGTCTAGAGAGAGACAGACCACGACACCAGTAGAGACAGATCGTGTGAAATTTAGGATGTGATGTGCCCCTGGCTGCTGGGTCCTCGCTGTGGTCTGTGCTCTCTCCGGGCCTCTGCATCCCCTCCAGCAGTAGGAAGCATAGCCCACAGCCCTCCGCAGTATGTCCACACAGACTGTGGGTGTTCCTGGTATGTGTTATCCAGGAGTTGCACTCCCGGGGCCGTGGGACAGGAAGGCTTTGGGCCAATGAGACAGAGCCCTGGCTCCACCCATCCACTATTGAAACTTGAACTTCACCTTCTCCTGCTCCTATGACAGCAGAAGTCGGCGCTGAAGCCCACCCCAGGAGTGGGTGCTGAAGCCCACATGGTGCCTGGCATACAAGCAGGTACTCCCAAAATGTCTGTGAATCCCAGGTATCAGTGGACTGACTCAAGAGATGAATTCATCTGCCCTGAGCTCCAATCAGCCTTCTTCCCATCCCTGGCTTCCCCAGGAACGTGGCCCTTGGCCAGCTGCTGCCTTGCTCCGTGCCTCAGTTCCCCCGGGTGTAAAATGGCTCAGCTCACAGCCACCACCACCCTGAGGCTGGGCTTGGCACGAGACTGTTGGGAAACCCCTAGGGGAGGGTCAAGGCACAGCACGGAGTGTGAGGGCAAAGGGGAACCACGTGGGCTGGGGTCCAGGTTCCTCCTAGCCCTGCTGTGAGCTCCAAGGAGCAGGAGAAAAGGTAGCGCCAGGCAGGCAGCAGGCACTTAATGCTGCAAGTCCCTCTCCTCTGAGTTTAGGCTCAGCTCAGGCTGGGAGCACTGCCTGTCCCCACCCTATCACCTCATTCTTTGCAGCAGCCCAGCCAGCTAGCCTTGCACGGTGGTTGAGTGGGTGCATGGAGGTGAGGTTGAGCTTGGCAATGGGGCGAGGTGTTATTGGTGGGCAGGGCCAGAGCCTTCAGAGGAAACTCTTTCCCCATCCCTTAGGCCAAGGGACCCTAACAGAGCCTCCTGTCTGGCTCCGAGTGGCTGGGGCTGCCCCGGGATCCCATCTCAGGACAACACCAAGGCTGCACCATGGGAATTCAGCTCTATATGCTGCAGGCAGGGAAATCGAGGCCTGGCAGGGACCTGTTCCTCCCGGGCTGGCAAGGTGGAGTTGGAGTTCTGGGTCGGGGACCATTGGGCTCCCTGGGGGCTTGGGGGTCTCTGGGCTTGGAACAGGGGTGCTCACCTTGAAGTCTCCACTGTGGCACTTGTACAGGGGCTGGAAGAACTTCTCCGGGCTGGGCACTGGCACCCACACCTTCTTCCACAGCCTGCCAGGGAGGGAGGTGGGTAGGGTAAGGCCCTGACAGCACTCACCCAGAGGGTGGCTTGGTTCCCCAACTCACACACCTGCCCCTTCCCCAACCAGCTGCTTCCTGCAGAGGACTCCCGAGGTGCAGCCCAGGTGTCTCCCTGGGCCTCAGGCTCCCTGTCTGTGAAATGGGAGCAATGGGGCATGGGATTTGCAGGACTCCATAGCCAAGCGCATGCTCAGCAAGTGCTGACCTGCTACACCTCAACTTCCTCCTGTAGCTGGGCATGGGTCAACAGCCCCCTGCTCAGGGTTAGGGATTGGATTCCAGAGCAAAGACCCAGCACAGTGTTCAGCAAGGTCCGCTGTCATCAGCCTCCTTAGCTCACAGCTCTAGGCCTCTGTCTGCAAGGACCCAGTTGAAGCCAACAAAATGAGCTACTGTTTGCACAGCCCCCTGCCCCATGCCTGCTCCCCTGAGGGCTCAGCAAACACCTGGTGACGCAGGCTGACTCCCCACCCCCAGCCTCACCTCCAAGGCAGGTGGATCTTTAGGCCCAAGAAGACAAGGATAGGGGCTACAAGGACCAACAGGAGAAGCAGCAGATGAGGGTCCCAGGCTGCTTTCAACTCTGCGAAGGAGAGAAGCCAACGAGGGGTTAAAGCAAAACAACCTCCGGCAGGGGCCCAGGTATGCTGGGAAATGAGTCTGGGGAGAAGTAGCAGGGAGTGGGGCCGCTGCTGGGAGCTTTGGAAGGAGAGGACGCACCATCCTCCACGCCCATCCCCAGACCAGGGTTCCCAGGCTCTGCTGCTCCCTGGAAAGGCCTGCAGGGGGCGCAGAGGTGCCAGGCAGGATCCTGTACCAGGAGTCCTTCCCAGCCTCGTACCCACCTTCCACCTGGGTCTGGAAGATGACCGGGTCACTCCACTCGCTCCATGTGCCCTGGAAGAAGGAGCCGGGCTGGGGCGCTGCCCGCACCTGCAGCTCATAGCTTGAGTCCTGGCGGAACTCCCGGGCCAGCAGGGAGACGCTGTTGGAGTCCACGGAGATCAGCTTTCTCCCTGGACTCTGCCAGAACACACGGAGAAGGGACGCAGCAGTCAGGTCCAAGCTGGCTGACCTTTCAGTAGTCGGCTGAGTCCTCCCACCTCGCCAGCCATGCCACCTGCCACACAAGGCTAGGTTCCCTCCATTTTTAACCAACACTCTGCAGGACCAACCCTGCGGGCACTGGGCTTGTCCAGGGGGCGAGTGCCTCCCTGGGAATGGGGAAGCAGCACCATTCCAGACAGTGGGATTCTGGGAGCTTTGCTGGTCCAAGGTACTCTCCACTGGCACATCTTCAGCTGACACTGCCCTTCTCAACAGCCGCCTTTCTGGGAGGCTGCAGACAACAGCCCCCTCGGCACCACGTGTGATCGTGTGCGTGCGAGTACACATGTGTGGAACTGTGTGTACATGTGTGTTTGTATGTGGGCACACATGTGTATGTATGTAAAGCGTATCCATGTCTGTGTCTGTATATATGTGATTGTGTGCATGTGTGCAGTGCCTGCACACGTGTGTGCATGTATTGCACGTGTGTGTCTACATATGCGTGTGTGGAGAGAGCACACACGGCACCGAGACCATCCTACCCTAGGACACTGATGAAGAGCTTCAACTAATCAAAGGGCCTGGCCATTCAAGAAGTCTTCAGCCATGAGTGTTCCAAACAGGGGCCCTTCTGGAACCTTCCAGCCATGTACACTCTACACACAGGGCAACTCTCCAGCCCTTCACAGGCCCTTGAACCCTGAGCCTTCTTCACTGCCCAGATGGCTCTGATCTCTCTCCCAATGTGACTATGCTAAGCATGTGAGAAGCTTCCAGAATGCCTGGATGCTGAAGTCTCGTCTCTGGTGCCTAGACAGCACTTGGGGTAGAAGTGGGAGGGGTGTGACAGTCCCTTCCTCTTATCCCCCACCCCCCAGGAGGAAGTGAGGACAGGGCAGCAAGGACACTGCCTTGCTCACTGGGCTGTCCTTGGTTTCCACCTGTCCTCGGATGCCCCTCTCCCACCACGGCCCGTTCCTGCTGACAGCCGGGCTGCGCCCCCACCCCAGGCACCCTGCGCTCCTCACCCGAGCCCAGGGGTCTCCCCGGTTCCTGTATTGTACTTCGTATTGCAGCTTCCCCTTCAGTGCGTAGAAAGTGGGGTCTTCGTAGTCAGAGCGCCAAGAGACGTTGTAATATCCCAGGAAGGTCACAGTCACGTTGAAAGGGGGGGCGGGCTTGACTGCAAGAGAACCACCCCCCAAAAAAGGATAGAACAGGTGAGAAGGACTGGGTGGTGGGAAGTGTGCCTCCCACCCGTCACTCACGCCTCATTCAGGACACAGAAGCTCAAGGTCAGCGACCCTGGTGGTAGGCGGGAAAGGCCACCGCCCACATGTCTGTGGCCCCCTGAGCTTGATTGACCATCCTCATCAGTCAGACGGACGCCCTCTGGTCACTCCTCCAGAGCTCACAGCACCTTCCCAGCCTCCAGAGCTCTCAGTACCCTCACAGCACGGAGGCATCAAGGTCACGATTTCAGTGAGGGGAACTTTGTAACCAAAAGCATGTCTGCTTTCTTTCCCTCTGCAGTGGGTGTGCCTCTGAAGCTTTTTAGGGTACACACAGACACATCTAAACACTCACGGACACACACACACACACACACACACAGACATGTACAGACATAATGTCACAGAGACACACAGAGACATCACAGCCACACACAGACATTCAGACACACGCACACACACACACAGAGAGATACAGATGTGCCTATACACAGAGACACACACAGAGATACACACATGCACACAGACACAGCGACACAGACGTTTATACCTATATACAGATAGACACAGACATACACACAGAAACAGATACACACAGGCGTCATAGGCACAGCCACACAGAGATACATACAAACACACAGAGACATACAGACGCACATGCGTACACATACAGAAATAGAGACACACACCTGACATACACACGTCAGACACAGACACACACAACATACACACATACCTACACACAGGCACAGACATGCAAACGTCACAGAGACACACACCAGTATACAGACACATGCAGACCCACCAGCTTAAGTAGCGACAGACACACAGAGACACGCACTGCCAGACACACAGACATGCTACACACATGGACAGATGCAAATAACACACAGGGTATGTCTTTAAAAAGCTCACAGAAATGCTTTATCCCAAAGAACTACACATGGATCTGCACTCCAACTCCTATTTTTGCACGAAAACAAATTCAGCCTGTCTCAGTGTCACCCGTGTGAGCAGGTTCCAGGGTGGGGCATTGGGAAAGAGAAGATGTTAGTTTGGAAAAGCCCCTGTCAGAACAACAGGGAGATTTCCTCCAAAATTAAAGCCCATGAGTCCCTAGTTTTCAGTAAGGCGTGGGCAGAGAAGGGTGCTGTCCGAGAAGCTGACGCAGGCAGGGACCACAGCAGGTCACTTGTTCTGGCACACCCTCCACTCTGAGGGAGAAAGCAGCCCCACTCTGGCTTGTGTCCTACTTCAAGGAGACATACGGCGGAAGCAAGCATCAACATCCTGGATGTGTCCATGGGCTCCATGTGCAGAGTCCCAATGGAAGCGTCTAGAAGAGCAGACCTTCCTGCTCCAAAGGTACCGGCACGCTTGCACCAGAACAGTTCCAGACAGCAGCCGTGTCCTCCCTGGGGTCTGATGGGAGTAGGTGGTGGGATGCCACAGGGCTTCTTCCAGGAATTGAATAGAAAATGGAACCTGGCTTTCCCGGTACAATCCTGAAGCTGAAACATGATCACAGTGCTGGCTACTGAGAGGGGGAAGTGGTCCGCTCTGAGCAAAAGCAGCTGGGTCAGGAGCAAGGCTCACACGGCGACAGCCTGCTGGGCTGCTCAAGGCACTGTGCTTATTGACTTTCTGGAGAGCCAAACAACAAACGCTTCTGCTTCTTGCAAGACTGTTTTGAGGAAGTGAGCCAGCAAGTCAACAGGTGAATGCTCAAGAGAGCTCTTCCACCTTGACAATTTGCGAGAATGTCCACCAAAGCCATCGAATACTCCTGCTCTCCTCCTCCTCATTTCTTTGTGCTTGCTAATATTAAAATATTGTTAAACGCATGCACGTTTTCTTTAATCAATAATGTAAAAAAAATTTGTGTTCATTTGGTTAGATGTCAGGTCTCTCAGTTCTTTGGGGATGAATTCCATAGCTGGTATCATCATTGACAAATGAGACTCAAACTTGGTGGAGATTATGCTAAGAAATAGAGTTCAGTCTTTTTTATTTATTTATTTATTTTTTTAATTTTGTTGTTGTTTGTTTTTTAAAAGATTTATTTATAGGGCTGGAACGATTGCTCAGCTGGCTCACCCTCCACTTGCAAGCGCCGGCATCCCATATGACACTGGTTCGAGCCCCAGCTGCTCCACTCCCATCAAGCTCCCTGCTAGTGGCCTGGGAAAGCAGTGGAGGACGGCCCATAGCCTTGGAATCCTGCACCCACGTAGGAGACCCAAAGGAATCTGGCTTCCAATCTGCTTAGCTTCAGCCATTGTGACTACTTGGGGAGTGAATCAGCAGATGGAAGCTCTTTTTCTCTGTCTCTTCTTCTCTCTGTAAATCTTCCTTTTCAATACAAAAGAAATCTTTCCAAAAACAGGTTTATTTTATTTATTTGAAAGGCAGAGCGAAAGAAAAAGAGGAGAGAAAGAGAGAGATCTTCCACCACTGGTTCCCTCCCCAAATGGCTGCCATGATTGATCCTAAGACTTTTTTATGGGGAGGATTCAGTACTTTCCACTCACCTCCTGGGGACAGAATCCTAGAGAGGCTGGGTGGGAAGATTTCTCTCTATAAAGGGGCTGCCAGCCCAAAGGAGCGTGTGCCTTACCCAAGGTCACTCACTGAAGCCATGAGTCCTGGGTCCCAGCCCAGCTCCTCTCTGCTACTTGTCTCAAGGGATAACTCCTAAACCTTCTATCAATCAATCCATCACATCTCAGTAAAAACGAGCTGCTCTATACTGCATGTGGAGGCCAGGGCACAGGGAAGGTTAGTTTTGATGGAGGGCAGCAGTGTGGAAAGAGTTGGCCCAGAGATATGGGATCCCACCCCCCCCCCACCTCCTTCCGACTCCTCCTAGGATCTCTAGGGACACTCACTGCTCTCAGCCAGGATAAAGCTGCCACACTCCTGCGAGTGGTTGCCAGATGGATCCGTCATGTTGACGCTGAAGATGTCATCGGCCATGAAGTGGAACACATCCATGTGGCAGGTGTACCTGGAGTGCGTGGCGTTGTGGCCGGCCCTGTGCAGGCTGCAGGAGGTGACTTCGTCCTGTAGCTCTCCATCCTGGTCTTGCCTTCAAGGACAGGGACTGGTCACAGCTGGAGGCCAAGGCACATGCCCAGGTTCCACCCCTCCCTTGCCCCTTCCCCCCCAACTCGTTGCTCCCGCCCCCTGGTGCCCTGTGCCAAGGCCTGGCTGAGCCACACTCCAGGGAGAGCCAGGAACTCACTCCCTCCTGTCAGGCAGTGGCTCTTGATTTTGGAAATTGAGCTGTTCGTACTTGCACCAAGCCTGTCTGGTCCAACACTGGATGCCTGCCCTAGGACAAGGGACCAGCTGACCTACACTCCACTTCTTCTGTTCAGTACCCACCATGAGCACTTCTGAGAGACTGAGGGCCCAGAGCCTAACAAACTCTATTGTCTGAGTTTCTGGGCAGGTTGGTGGGATGGGATTGGGGCAAGGCCGTGCCTTGTCCAACTGCACCGACAGACGGGGGTTCAAGTGCGTGTGGTTCAGCTCAGGGCAGGACCAATATGGACATGCAGACTCAATTCTGGCCCAAATTTGCTGGGATCAGAACGTCTTCTGTTTTTAAAGATGTATTGAAAGGCAAAGTTCCAGAGAGAGAAAAGCTTTTCAAATGCTAATCCTCTAGCCTGGACCACTCTGACAGCTGCCAGAAGGGGGGGGGGGGGTGTCCCTGAATCTCACAGAACAGCCCTGGGGGCTTGGAAAATTCTCTTTGGGGACCAATATTGTGATGTGATGAATTAAGCCATGGCCTGTGATGTGAGCCTCCCATACAAGTGCTGGTTCAAGTCCCAGCTGCTCCACTTCTGGCAGCTTCCTGCTAACGGACCTGGGTTTATCAAATTTCTCTCTCCTAGAAGCACTTGGTTGCATGGGATCTCGGGGGCCTCACCCCCCACTGGATCCCCTACACTTGCGACAGTGCCTAGCATGAACTTCCTCTGTGTGTTCTGAATGAACGATGAATGAATGAATGGCCTGATGAGTAACAGAAAGAAAGGCAGCTACTCAGTCTGGGGCTGCATGTGAGTTGGGAGCTGGGCAGTCTGAGCTTGAATCCCACCCACCCCCTCACCCGCCCTGGGACTGTGTGACTGCGGCAAGCTGCTCCACCTATCTGAGCCTCGAGCAGCCAACTGGGAAGCTGGAGTGAGAACTGTGAACGCTGGGAGCAATCGTGCAACCCGGCAGGTGCCTAGGGATCTGCAAACAGCTGCTGAGAAGGCAGGACCGTGCAACCGACAGAGTGAGGTCTTTGCAGCCAGACACAGCAGCCTGCAGTCACCTATCCGAGAGGGGCCTGAGGTGGGCACAAGGGAGTCCCTAGCCCTGGATTTTTCTGAGGGTGAATGGCTAAGCCACTCCCTGCCCTGTCCCTACCATGCCCCAGGACGCGGTACCTCTATTTTTCTCACTGAACTACCTGCCGGGACGGCACGCAGTAGATCCATGGGTCTAAGTCAGCACCCCTGGGGCTGGTGAGGCCGGTCCACTTACCAGGTCAGGGTGAGCAGCAAGGGATGCAGGCTCCAGGTCTCCAGGGTGCAAGTGATCGTCTGCAGGTAATCTGTGTAGCAGAGGAGGTCTCGGCAGCTCCAGCCTACAGGGTCATGGCACAGAGGGCCTGGGTTGGGGGGGCTGGCTGGGCGCTGGCAATACCCCTTGCCACCACCACCTCCTCAAAGGGATGAATGGGGCTGGGGACGAAGTGGGGGGGGGACTCAGGGGCCCCTAAGATGCAGGCCTGCATGCACTGGGGTCTGTCCCACCCAGGAAGTTCTTGTGTGAGCCCTAAGTGTCAAGCCCTGGCTATGGAGACAAGGCTGGCCTAAGAAAACGCGATCAACTGATAGCCGAGTCCTGAGTCCCAGCTTGTTGTCCCATGCAAGAAAGCTCTTTGAAGAGGGAGAACATTCTAGAATCCCTGATGGCTCCCAACCTGATCACTGCCAACAGGCAATCATGGGTTTCCTGGGGGCCCATGACCCCTGTTCATTCATACTCTCACTCAAATCTGAATGACAGGTGCACCTGCAGTCTTACTGCCACACTGCACTTTGCACACAATGAGTTCAATCCCTTCTGGTTCCGCTGGGCAAAATGCAGGGCCCGTGATGCCTTCCCTGCCCTGCCCCCACCCACCACGATTAACTAGAAACTGGTTCCCTTTTGTAAGCAGATTCACTTTCAGTGGCTTTTTCCTTGACCAGTGGACCTCCAGGAGGCGGTGGCCTCTTCCCTCCTCAAGGGGTCACTCCGGGTCAGGACCTTGATCCAGCGCCAAGAACTTAGTTGTTGGAAATGTCCTTTGCCCATTCCCACCCTCAGTGCGTAGATGGGAGCATGGAGTCTCTGGGAGCAGACCACACCTCTTGCCTTTAGTGGACAGGGCTGGGCCTCATCGTGCCAGCTCTCCCCATCTGTGCCCGGAGCAGACGTCACTAATCCATCATTGCACTCTCCGGGTGTGGCCTCAGAATCCCTCCCTACACCATCCTCCAGGCAGCCACAGCCAAAGGTTGTGATGTGTGCAGGTGAATCTCGCTCTAGGGGCAGCCCTTGGGGAGGCTCACAAGGCTGTCAGGAGAGAAGAGTACTGCTGTGGGCATAATCTCAAGCCAGGAATGGGGCTCTGTTCTGGCATGGCTTAGGCTGCTACTGCAACACCAGCATCCTGTCTCTGCTGCTCTGCTTCCCATCCAGCTCCTGCTAATGCTCCTGGGAAAGCAGCGGAGGAGGCCCCAAGTGTTTGGGCCCCTGCATCCAGCGGGAGACCTGGAAAAAGCTGCTTGCTACTCCTGGCTTCAGCCTGGCCCAGTCTAGGTTGTTGTAGGCATTTGGAGGAATGAACCAAAGGATCGAAACAATCTATTTTTTTTTTTGCTAAGGTGGAAATAAATAAAGTTTTTTCTTTTTTCTTTTTTTAATGTGCACATTGACACTCAATCACCAATGTGGCGAGATTCTAAGAGCGTGGGACCTTTGACCAGCAGCAAAGTGCAGGGACAGACTGTGGACCTTGCAAAGGGCAGGAGGGACCCAACATTTGCAGGAGGGACCCAACATTTGCTCTGCTTGGCCCTCAGTGACTCCTGCCTAAGAAGGGAGGCAACACACAAAACTCCACCCTGGAGGCAGGAGCAGGGCAGGTGCCCCCACCCCGTCCGTCATCCACCCTGCCAGCTAGGGTCATGGGAAATGCATCCCGTTCCTTCAGAGACAAGCCGGTCCCTCGCAGCAAAAACACACTAAGCTGTGACTCCAGGGCCAGCAGCCAAGCCTTGGTGGCTATGCACCTGTGTCTTGTCCTCTGTGGACCTCAGCTCTTCTCAAATGCAAGGACACAGGCGCATCATGGCCTCGCAGGGCCCTGGGGAAAAGGGTTATGGCTGGGTGTACAGCAGACGCATGCGACTCCCTCCCATGTGGTGTGAGATCGTGGTGGGTGGCCCAGGGACGCTTCAGAGCCAGTCAGAAGGGGAAAACTCACAGCCTGACAGCTGCTTCCTGAGGGAGCTATTTGGAGCGCTGGGTCTTTGGGTAAAACCCAGAGGAAAATGCCGATGAGTCAGCAGAGCCGTGCCAAGTTCCTCCCTGCCCTGGGCCAGCCTCCAACCACCTCACACTGCTCCTCCAGGAAGGCCTCCTGGATCTCCCAGGCCCTGGCAGTGCCCCTCTTTGCCAGCTCCTGTCCTCTGAGGGAGGCACCTCCAGAGAGCTGACTCCTTCTGCCTCCCCACCTTGGCATGGGCGTAGTTAGAAGGGGAGACAGCCGAGGCAGAGGATGCAGAACATCTCCCAGGAGTCACTGCCCAAACAGGAACTGAGGCAGGGCCCAAGGCAGGGCTTCCTCCCAGGCCAAGGCCAAGGGCAATGGAAGTACAGGATGGTGATGCTCACTGTCCCTCCTGAGATGGGAAAGTCCGAGCCCCTGGAATCCAGAGCCCACTTCCAGGGACCGAGTGCTTTGTGTGGCAGCAGGTTAATAGAGAGGAGGCCAGCTTTAACGTGACGAATCCTGCAGATGGTTGAGTGGGCCTGTGGTCTCTGGTCATGGCCTGTCCCTCCCTCCGTCACCCCACTTGCTCAGCTTGGTTGGGGGATGTTGGGGGTTCCTCCCCACCTTCAGTCTGCAGAACATGGTGGGAGGGGCAACTACTCACCACCCTGGAGCACCAGCAGGAGCAAGAGGGCGGCCCAGCCACGCCACATGCTGACTTCCACGAGCCTGTAGGAGATGCAGGAGGCAGGAGGGTGAGGTTGGCCAGGGGGGCTTCTCGGGACCCTGAGCGGCCTCCCCAGCCCTCCCTGGACCCCCTGGCAATCAATCTTCCAATCTGTCCTGAACAGCCAAGAGTCTGAGCAACTCGTGGATGCCAATGGGTCCTGGCTCTTTCTAGAGGCAACTGATGCTCCTCCCCCACCTAATCTCCCACCCCTGAGATGGTTACTTACTCCCCCCTTCCTCCTTCCTCTGCCCTTGGGCAGTCACAAGACAGCGGTGAATCCCAAGAGGGAGGAGCTAAAGCTGACAGATGGAGCATCAGGTGCGAAACTGAACAGAAAAACAATTAGGGCGGAGGGTGAGTGCTTGGTGGAGGCCTCGAACAGGGATCAGGGAGCCCATGTTCCACGCTGGGGTGCCTGGGTGTGATTCCCGGCTCTGGCTCCTGATTCCAGCTTCCTGCTAATGCACGGCTTGGAAGACAGCAGGTGAGGGCTGCTCCAGCGACTGGGGCTCAGTTACCCACCATGGGAGTCCTGGGTTGAGTTTCTGACTCCCAGCTTTGACCCTAGCTTAGTCCTGGACAACCGGGGAGTAAACCAACAGATCTGAGCTCTCTCTCTCGCTCTCTCTATCTCTTTCTCTCTCCCTTCGCTGCCTCTCAAATAAAAAGAAACACAGAGAAAGAGAGGAGAGAGAGAAACTAGAAAACTGCTGTGGAGAGCAGCTTGGGCCAGAGCAGGATGGGACTGTCTTCCTTGCTACAAGCCCCCCATGCTGATGTGAGTCCACTATGCTGGCTGCTACCAAGGGGAGCTCACAGAGAGCTGAACTCACATGCTTGACCAGTAATAAGGCTGCTGGTGTATCAGGGAAGGAAGGAAGTCTGGGTTAGCCCAGCAGGGAGCACACACCGACTGCCCAGGGAAGGCAGCCCCATGCTGAACAGAGAGGGCTTCTCCAGAAAGATGACAAGTGTTGTCTCTAGCAGGTGGGCAAAGCCAGGCTCCATGTGGGACTGTGCCCACTGCGCTGCCCAGCTCTGCATCTGTGTGGGGAGCAGCCAGTCACAGGCCCAAGCTCACAGCACCTCTTCTGCCATCACCCTGACGCCCACAGATGACCAGTTCCAGGGCCAAGTCTTGTGCAAGGCTTTTCCTGGAAGCCACTGCTAACTGCACCACGGGAAGATGCCCCCAAAGACAACTGGGGTCCTTGTTGTGGCCCTACTCGGGAATTCAGTGTGACTTCCACCACCAAACCAGGTCACTGGAGGAGCAGGAGGCAGGGCACATGCTGTGGGGCTTAGGGCCCCCTGGTGCCCTTTCTGAACCTTTTTAGAGTGCAGACAGGGAAACCTGCTTCCAGGGTTCTTAAGAGAATCCCAGGAGAGGATATGCAGCAAGCCCTGGGCAACGGGCATGACTGACATGGAACTTACAGCATCAGAAGCAGAAGGATCTAGAAGGATCTAGAAGACTCTAGATAAAGGTTCCAACATATTTCACCTTCAAAATTTCAGCCACTACTATTTCTACATTGTGTACACTACTATTGATTTATTCTGTATTTTGAAGATTTATTCATTTGAAAGGCAGAGTTCTAGAGACAGAGGGATAGATCTTCTATCTGCTGGTTCACTCCTCAATGGTTGCAACAGCTGGGACTAGGCCAGGCTGAAGCCAGGAGTCAGGAATTCCATCTGGGCCACCTTCCACTGATTTTCCGAGCACACTATGAAAGAGTTGGATCGGAAGTGGAGAAGCCAGGACTCAAATCGGCACCCATGTAGGAGGCTTGCTTTAAATAATAATAAAAAAAAAGATTTATGATTCAGCGCGGTAACCTAGTGGCTAAAGCCCTTGCCTTGCACATGCTGGGATCCCATATGGACATTGGTTCTAATCTCGACTGCCCCGCTTCCCATCCAGCTCCTTCCTTGTGGTCTGGGAACGCAATCGAGGATGGCCCAAAGCCTTGGGACCCTGCACCCACGTGGGAGATCTGGAAGAAGTTCCTGGTTCCTGGTTTCAATCAGTTCAACTCCAGCTTTTGGAGAGGTGTGAACAACTGGAGCTGGACACTGGCTTCCTGCTATCACTGGCTGCTTGCCTCATATGAGTTGTGGTCTGCCTAGCCCCTGGGCCCCGCCACGCTGCATCGTTGCAAGAGCCGAGTCCTCCTCGTAGGCCTTCCCTCCTCTGCTCCTCTAAGCTCAGCTCTCATTACTCACCCATTCTAGCTCTGCAGCTACGTTGAAATGTTCCAGAATTGCTACCACCCACTTTCAACCTGCACGATTTTCATCAGTGCTGTTATTTACTTGCTATATAATGTTACCTTTCCTCTCATTTTCTTGCTCTAGTAAACATGCATCAGATGAAAATACTGGGGCTAGCGCGGTGGCTCAACAGGCTAATCCTTTGTCTGCCAGTACTGGCATTCCATATGGGCACCAGTTTGTATCATGATTGTTCTACTCCTGTTCCAGCTCCTTGATTTATGGCCTAGAAAAGCAGCAGAGGATGGATGGCCCAATGCCTTGGGACCCTGTAGCAGCCTTGTGGGAGACCCAGAAGAAGCTCCTGGCTTTGGATCAGCTCAGCTCCAGCCACTGCGGCCATTTGGAAAGTGAACCAGTGGATGGACAATTGGGGAGTGAACCTAGCACAGTTTCTCTCTCTTTCTCTCTTTGCCTTTGAAATAAACCATTCAAAACACAAAAGAGGAGACAGAGGAGTGGTGGTGGGCTTCTGGGATGTACCAGTTCCAAACAGGCCTCTTGCCCCATTGTCCTTTGTGTGGGTGATGGATCTTGCCACCATCTGTGAAAAGCTCAAGGAGGGTTACCGAGCCCCAGGGGAGCTAGGGACATGTTATTTCCAAAGAAACTCCTCACTGGTGGGTTCCCTCGGCTTTGAATCCCTCCTCTGTCCCTATGGAGTCAAGCTGAGGCTCCTCCCATCCCATTAAGTCTCCACCCTCAATTCAAACCTTCCTGGATCTTCCCTCTCCTCTGGCCGGCTCCAAGGGCCAGAGACCACCAAGCGAGCGGCTAGCAACATGCCTCAACAAGCTAATCCTCCACCCTGTGACAGGGGCATCCCATACGGATGCCAGCTCCATCCCAGCTGTTTCACTCTTGGTCTAACTCCTTGTTTATAGCCAAGGAAAGCAGGGGGAGATGGCCCAAGTGCTTGGGCCCCTGCACTCACATGGGAGACCTGGAGAAAGCGCCTGGCTCTAGGTTTCAGATCAGCTCATCTCTGGCTGTTGGCAGCCACTTGGGGAGTAGATGGAAGATCTCTCTAGCTCTCCCTCCCTCTGTAAAATCTACTTTTCAAGGAAAAGTAAATCTTACAAAATAAATAACTTAAAAGGACCACCAGGAAAGTCTCCCGTGTGGTACTGACAGCTTTCCCATAGGATTTCTGCAGCAGGTGGCCCACCTGCGTTGTCCCCATCACAGAGGGAGGGACTCCTGATTTGGGTCTGTGTATGGGCAGGTTGTCTCGGCACTGTGATCCGCTGTGTTCTGATGTATAGCATGGTGGGGGCCGGGGGAACGGTCACGAGTTTTGGTTGTAGGAGGGCCGGGCGTGCACCCCCAGTGAATGTGTTCATCCATCATATCCTAGGCTGAGAAACGAATTGCGGGTTGTGGTCTCACAGGCCTCCAAGTTGGGCCCGATTCCAGGAGATACTGGGGAAGTGGAGAAGCATGTGGTGAGAGATCAGATTGAAATCAATGCTACAGAGGATCCTGAGCTGAACTTGACCGTCACCAGAGAAATGCAAATGAAAAACCACGATGACATGCCCTTCTCAGCTTATCAGATGGGCGGAAGCTCAAGTTCTGCCAATGTCACATGTCGCGGAGGATGCGCCATAGCGGGAACTCCTGTTCATCACCAGTGGAAATGTAAATGAATAGGACCAGGATGGAAAACAGCTTCCCAGCGGCTGGGCCTGGCTTAGGACCCAGCGAGTTCACGCCTCAGTAAGCTGCTAAAGAAGCATTCTCCAAGTGTACAAATCTGTTTACAGAAACATTGATTTTCACCGTGAAACATTGGCCACAACCTGCATGTTCATCACAAGGAGAATGGAAACTACTGAACTGTGATGTCATCCTTCAACGTGAAAATGAATCACAGATCCGCTACACACAGCAAAGCCAAGAACTCTCACAAAATGTGATAGGAAAAAAGTAACTTGGAGGACACAAGTGATAAACCCCATGCAACTAAACTTGTATTGGGGGTGATGAATATTAAATGTTGAATAATAGTGGCAAAGAAGAGAAGAAACTACTGAAGGAGTAAAAATCTGAATAGAGACTGGGATGAAGGCGAGTTCTTGGGACAGGTGTTGGGCACATCTCCTGTCGGAGTACCTGGATCTAAGCCCCAGCTGTGCTTCTAATTCCAGCTTCCTGCTAATGTGCACCCTGGGAGGCAGCAGCTGAGGATGGCTTAAATAGTCAGCTGCCTATAGGGGAAACTTGATAGAACTCCTGGCTCCTGGCTTCAACCTGGCTCAACCCTGGAAATGACAGTCGTTTGGAGGGGAGTGAATCAGTACAGGAGATTGTCTCTCTGCCTCTCCTCCTTACAAACAAATTGATTAGTTAAGACCCTGCAAATAAGTGGCTTTAAAATGTGAGTTTATAAAGAAATGGGTTTAGTTATTCAGTTCAGACTATGCTTTGGGAATGAATAAAAGTCAGAAACGAGGGGAGCGGGGGTGTCAGTATGGAAGGGGTGTGTGTGTGTGTGTGTCCTGAAAGAAGCTCCTGGCTCCTGGCTTCAGATTGGCTGTTGCTGAGGCCATTTGAGGAGTGAATCAGTGGATGGAAGATCTCTCCTTCTCTCTGTTAAAATCTACCTTGCCAGGGCCTGGCGCGGTAGCCTAGTGGCTAAAGTCCTCACCTTGCATGCACCAGGATCCCATAAGGGTGCCGATTTGTGTCCCGGCAGCCCACTTCCCATCCAGCTCCCTGCTTGTGCCCTGGGAAAGCAGTCCAGGATGGCCCAAAGCTTTGGGATCCTGCACCTGCATGTGGGAGACCTGGAAGAGGCTCTGGGCTCCCGGCTTCGGATCGGCGCAGCTCCGGCCTTTGCAGCCGCTTGGGGAATGAATCAATGGACAGAAGATCTTCCTCTCTGTTTCTCCTCCTCTCTGTATATCTAACTTTCCAACAAAAATAAAATAAATCTTTTTAAAAAACACATAAATGTTTTCAAGACGAGGGAATTTTAAGGCATGTGGACTATATCTTCATTCAAATATTTGAATGAATGCAATATATTTTTTTGATAAAAACCTGAAAAGATTTGGCACTGGTAGGTTTACATTCAAAGACAAGTTAAAGCAAAAATTTCAGGCAGAAGAAAAATAATTCCAAAGAGAAAGCAGTTGGGTGTGGGGGCAGTATTATGGCATAGTGGATTTATCCATCAGTTGCAATATCAGCATTACTTATGGGTGCAGGTGCCCATTCTGACTGCCTGCTTCTCATCCAGTTCCCTGCCAAGGGCCTGGGGAAAGCAGAGGAGGGTGGTCCAAGTGTGTGGTCCCCTGTCATTCAGAAATTCCTGACCTCTGGCTTTCACATCTATCTGCCTCAGCCACTGTGGCCATCTAGGGAATGAATGAGTAAATGGCAGAGCTCTCTCTCTCTCTCTCTCTCTCTCTCTCTCTCTCTCTCTCTTTCTGTCTTTCTCTATCTATGTCTCAATCTCTTTCTCTCACTCTACCTTTCAAATAAATAAATAAGCCTTTAAAAAATACCACATTTTAAAGCGCGGGGCAGTGGCTTAATTGGCCAATCCTCTCCTTATAAGCACTAAGATCCTATATGGACACTGATTCATGTCCCACATGTTCCACTCCCTGCTTGTAGCCTGAGAAAGCAGTAGAGAATGGCCCAAAGCCTTGGGGTCCTACGCCTACATGGGAGACCTAAAAGAAGCTCCTGGCTCCTGGCTCCTGGCTTCAGATCAGCTCAGTTCTGGCCATTGCAGAACAGGATGGAAGATTTCTCTGTCTCTGCTTCGCTCTGTAAATATGCCTTTCCAATAAAAATAAGTAAACTTTTAAAAAGTTATTGCATTGTTTAACATCACCAAAATGGGCAATCCTTTAGAGTAAGAAAAAAGTAAACACTCAATTAAAATTAGATATGAAAAAGGAGACATTACAACTGATGTCACAAGAATAAAACGTGTCATGAGACTTACGCATGATGATATGGCAAGAAACTGGATAATGTTATATGCGTTTATAAATTTCTAGAAACATAACGTACTGAGACTTTGATCACGAAACATAGAAAAGCTGAATAGATGCATAACTAGCAGAGGAACTGAATCACTAGATAAAACCTCACAGCAGGGGCTGGCCTGGATGCACAATGGGTTGAGCCAACACCTTCCACATCTGCATCCTAGATGGCCCCAGCTGCTCCGCTTCTGATGTGGGTCCTTACTTAGGTGCCTAGGAAAGCGGCAGAGGGTGGCCTGAAGGCTTCAGTCCCTGCACCCACGTGGGAGACTTGGATGAAACTTCTGCTTCCTGATTCTGCCTCATGCAGGCCCAACTGTTGGTGTCATGATATAAGATCTCCCCCCACCCTCTGTCTCTGTAACTCTGTCTTTCAAATAAATAAATAAATAAATAAATAAATAAATAAATAAAGCTTTACCCACTCCCCAAAAATCTCAAAACAACAAAAATCCCCAAAAAGAACAGGACCAGCTGGTTTCATCAGAGAATTCTACAAAGCATTTAAAGAATTCACACCAATTGACCAAGATGCAAAACACGGCTGAATTATTGATTAAAAAAAAATCTCCCCCCCTCAAAATCCCAGCAAACTGAATTCAATCACACCTTAGAACAATGATACCCTATGACTAAGTAGGATTTATCCTTGGGATGCATAGATGATTCAACCGATGAGAAGGAACCACTCCAGCGTTCCGCCTTTAACTGAACGACGGACGAAAGTTGCACATCATCTCAGCAGATGCACAAACGGCATTTGACAAGATCCAATGCCCTTTGCGACAACCAAGCACCCAAAAGGCTGGAGATGGAAAAAAAAATAAGAAAAAGAATAAAAAAAAAGAAAACCAAAACAAAACAAAAAGGCTAGAGATGGAAATATATGACCCCGACTTAGTAAGGGGTTAGCCATCCTGGCCCTCAGCATACTAAGGGTATAAATTGATACAACAATTTTGGATCAACTGTTGACTGGGAGACCCTAAGTGTGCATTGCTAGGTTATTGAGTCATGTGAAATATACAGAAATGACAAGAACAGCCCGCAGCTGGGATTATCACAATGAAAAGCTGGAAACTCCTCCTAGCAGTCAGCAGCAAGGTCAGGACATGTGTTCTGGCCACTTTTGTCTGCATGAGAAAGGAGTTAAAATTGTTTCATCCTAACAATTCCACATAAACAATGAATTCAGGATCAAACGTTAAACCAGGGACCAGCATCAGCATTCCATACGGGATAGAAACGACCTGTTAGACACCTGGAAGTGAGAGACTTCTAGCTTTGTTCTCAAAACTGTTCAGGATGTTCTGGGTCCTTGGATATTCCAGCTATATTTTAGGATGGGCTTTTCTGTTCCTAAAAAGGATGACTTCGGAATTTTGATGGGAATGTCATTAAACCCATTGTTTGCTGTAGGTGCACTAATTCTTTCTTTTTCTTTTTTTTTAAAGATTTATTTATATTTATTAAAAAGTCAAATATACAGAAAGGAAGAGAGACAGGCAGGAAGATCTTCTGTCTGTTGATTCACTCCCCAAGTGGCTGCAGTACCAGAGTTGAGATAATCAGAAGCCGGGAGCCGGGAGCCTCTTCCAGGTCTCCCACGTGGGCGCAGGGTCCCAAAACTTTGGGCTGTCCTCGACTGCTTTCCCAGGTCACAAGCAGGGAGCTGGATAGGAAGTGGGGCCACTGGGATTAGAACCTGTGCCCATATGGGATCCTGGCACATGCAAGGTGCGGACTTTAGCCATTGAGCCACTTCCCCAGGCCTGGGATTTCATGTTTTTAATGCCATTGTAAAGGGAATTGTCTTCTTAATTTCCTGTTATTGTTAACTGAAACGCAAGTTATATCTGAGCATTGATTTCGTGTCTTGCAGCTTTGCTGAGTTTGCTTATTATTATTTTAAATAATTTGTTTAAAAGGCAGAGTTACAGAGAGAAGGGGGAGAGAGACGTATTTCATCTGCTGGTTCACGCTCCAGACGGCTGCAGGTGACAGAGCTGAGCACATCCGAAGCCAGGAGCCTCTTCCGCATCTCCCATATTGGGCATTTCCATTCTCTTCTGCCTCCCCAGCATAGTAACAGGAAGCTTGATCAGAAGTGGAGCCACCAGGACTCAACTGGTGCCCATGTGGGATGCTAGTGCCACAGGCAGAGGGTTAGTCTGCTGCATCACGATGCCAACATATCATGTACTGCTTTTTATTTCTTTTTATTTTTATTTATTTTTAATTGGAAAGCCAGATATACAGAGAGGCGGGGAGACAGAGAGAATGATTTTCCATCTGATGATTCACTCCCCACGTGGCCACAATGGCCAGAGCTGTGCTAATTTGAAGCCAGGACCCCAGAGCCTCTTCCAGGTCTCCCACACAGGCTCAGGGTCCCAAGGCTTTGGGCCGTCCTGAACTGCTTTCCCAGGCCACAAGCAGGGAGCTGGAAGGGAAGCGGGACCACTGGGATTAGAACCTATGCCCATATGGGATCCCAGTGTGTGCAAGGTGAGGACTTCAGCCGCTAGGCCACGGAGCTGTGCTCCATGTACTACTTTTTAAAGGTCTATTTATCTGTCCTTGGTTTTAGCATCATGGCATGGCAGGCTAAGTCACTGCCAGAGATGCTGGTATCCCTTATTCGAGCACCAGTTACAGTCCCGGCTGCTTCATTTCCAATGGGGCTCCCTGCTAGTGAGCCCGAAAAAGCAGCAGCACAAGGCCTGTGATCATTTTGTGAGTAAACCAGAGAAGGAACATGTGTGTGTGTGTGTGTGTGTGTCCCTCTCTGTAACTCTGCCTTCCAAATAAGTAAGTAAATAAAGAAATTTTTATCAAACTCAGATAACCTAACGTAAACACGGACAAAGACCTTGAATAGACATTTTTCCCAAGAAGATACTCCAATGGCTAACAAACTCAGAAGACACTCAACATTACTGACCATGTCACAGTGAACTATCCACCTTACACCTGTTGCGTGGCCAGCGTTTTGAAAAGAAATAGTATCTGTAGAAGATGGAGGCCTTGCAACCTTTCAATGAGACTGTAAAACAGTGCAAGGCTTCATCAATTAAAACACAAAATTTCAGGTTTGTAGCTAAAATAATTTAAAACATCTTCAAGAGAAGTTTTTACACCCATGCTGGGTGTTACATGTTTACCATAGCCAGGAAATACAACAGACCGAAATTCATCCATGATGAATGCATATGTATAATACACATTTATGGACCATGTGTATATGAAATATAGCACACATCATATATGAAATATTATATAGCCCTTAAAAGATGAAAATCTAGTGACATGCTATAACGTGTATGAATTTTGGTAACATTAATTTACATGAGCCAAGACAATGACAGACACACAAATACTATAGGACCCTGCTTATCCAATGTAGTTAACGTAGTGAAACTCACAGAATACCGCTCATGCTACCTTTCAAATCAATCAATAGCTCCTTAAAAATAAATTAGACACACCACAATAGCTCGAGTGAAAAATGTGCGATTCTTCTACACAAAAGCCTATAACATTACTAAGAGTAATTGAAGAAAATACAAAGAAGTGGCCTCAATACTATGTGTATAGATTGAAAGATTCGATACCTCAGAAACAGCAGCCCTTTCCAAATTGAAACTTCAGCTTCAATGAGATCTCAGATTTTAAAAGGAGGCCCAGGTAGGATTTTTTTTTTTAGAAATCAACAATACATTTGCATATATATTACACATGCATATATAATATATTATATATAATACATTTGCATATATATATACGTATAAGTATGTTCTATACTTTTATATATACACACACCATATGGGCGCAGGTTCTAATCCTGATGGCCCACTTCCCATCCAGCTCCCTGCTCGTGTCCTGGAAAGCAGTTGAGGACGGCCCAAAGCCTTGGGACCCTGAGCCTGTGTGGGAGACCCGGAAGAGGCTCTGGGGTCCTGGCTTCAGATTAGTGCAACCCCAGCTGTTGCAACTGCTTGGGGAGTGAATTCATGGACAGAAGAGCTTCCTCTCTGTCTCTTCTCTCTGTATGTCTGACTTTCCAATACAAATAAAATCTTTAAAAAAAAAAAAAGATGCCTAGAAAACCTCAATAAAGTGTGCATTGATTTGTCTTGGCCTTTGCATCCTCTGTGTCCCGATTCTTCTCAGCATGGTCATCATACCTTGGGTCCAGGACCCCCCAGAGGGACCCCTAACACCCTACCTCACCCCATACAGAAAAACAAATCCCAGATAGACCACTGACTTAAATGTTCCTTCTAAATTAGAAACTATCTTTGCTGTGACTTTAGCGCAGAGAACATTTCTTCTCTTAAAATATTTCTTTATTTACTTTTTATTGGAAACTGTGACAGAGACGGTGAGGGGAGAGGCAGCTGCATCCCCTCGTTCATGCCCTAGATGTTCACAACAGCTAGGGCCAGGCCAGACTAAGCTAGCAGCACAGAACTCTGCCTGCATCTACTGCCCAGGGCCAAGGCAGGCAGGTGGATAGGCAGCAGAGTTAAGCTGGACTTGAACTGACCCTCTAACATGGAATGTCCCAAACAACAGCTTCAACAACTTAACCCTCTGTGTCACACAGCACCAGCCCCAAGCAACACCTAGAAAGTTCCAGCCATTCAGAAAAAGACTGATCAATTGGACACCATTCCAATTAAGAACTTTTTTTTTTCCCCACTAAGTGGAAACCTAGACAGAGGAGAGGGAAGATCACATGTGCATAGGAAAAGAAGAGGCCCAGAGCTAGAAAGTATCAGGAGTAACAGAAGGTTGCCTCGATCCTCAAAGTGTCCTGCTAAGAGTATGCACCGATGAAACCATCTGGGAAAACTCCGGCTGCACGGGAGACCCAACAGCTGCAGCCAGCGTACCTGCCCGTACCTGCCCGTACCTGCCCGGCCGCCCGCAGACACACCCTCATGCTGCGAGAGCTGCCTTTGTTTAGAGTCCTTCCCCGCCGGGAAAGAACCCAAGTTCTTGTGTTCCCTGTGTCTTCTTTCACTCACTGATGATTCAGGAGTGGGATCTGCTTTGTTCTGCATCGCTGAACCAAGTCATCACTGCCTGTGTGTCCCAGGTAGGGGAGGGGGGACTGCAGGGTTGAAAGTGAAAGGCAAGGGGTATGGTAAAAGTAAAATGGCCCATTTCCCATAGGGGACCAAAAAACAACGTGGTGGATGAAGAGGGACTCCCCAGAGGCGCCAGAGCCCAGAGCCAGCAGGTCAGTAGAAGGGGAAGTGTCAGTACTGAGGGACTTCCCAAGAGGGAACCCAGAAGGGCAGGCTCCAGGGGCCTCCCGGCTCTCTCAGGACTTCTGTCCACCTGCTGTCCCTCCTGGCCTCCAGTCTGAGCCCACCACTGGCTGGAACCTCTCCAGCCCAGCTTTTCTGCTACCTGAGTCATCCCATGGTTCAGAAACCCCCTCATTCCTCTGCCTAGAATTCAATTTGGGAACCTGGCCCCAACTTAACCCTTGCTCCCCAAGTCTGCACCTCCCTACCCTGTGCACCTGGCTCTTGCAGCCACCGGAACTGTCCCCCCTCCTGGAGTGACTGTCTGGCTCCGCTACAACCTCCGACATCCAGTTCAAATGTCACCACCTCCTCCCCTGCCATACTTTGATCTCTCTGGGGCCAGCGTGTGAGTCATGCCTTCCTGGGGTTGGGGGGGGGGTATTGTGGAGGCCTCCAGCAGAGCACATGGCCTGTGGTGTTTTCATCTGCCTTCTGCGTGACGTCTGGCAGGGACTGTGGAGTTCTGGGTTACTGTTGCAGGGCCAGTGACTAATCGGCATCTGACACGTAGTAGGTGCCCTAAGTATTTGCTACATGAATGACTAAAGGAGATGACACCATGGCAACGGTTAGGAAGACCATGCACTCCCTGGCTGACTCCTCTATGCCGCTTACATAGATTAAAATTACCAAGACTCCTCCCACGACCCGCCACCTCCAACCTCAGGACCTTTGCACAGGCCACTCTCTGCCCACAACACTTTTCTCCCTGGTTCCTTTGCTCCCATATCCATGCTGTCCTTTCAAAGAGAACATCGTCCCCCCCGCCACCGCCGTGTCTGAAATGGGTCTCTTCTGGGTTTGTATGTTGACAGTTCCCTTGTAGGCCTCCTTCCCTGCACCTGCCCTGTTGGGATTCCTTGATTTTCTCATCCTGCAACAGAAGCCCCCCCACACCCTACCAGTATGAAGCCATCTGCTCTTTGCTGCCCTCAGCGTGCCTGGGGCTGTGGGTGGGCTCATCAAGTTATGCAGAAGGATGGTGAGTGAAGGAATGGATGAGCTGAGACTCTCAGAGTCTTCTCACGTCCCCAGCAAGTCCCCCCAACTCCAGCTCGGGTGTGTGTGGGACCCTGCTGGCTGTCATCACATGAGTGTCAAAACATTCAGAGAGGGACAGTGGATTGCCCAGATTCACACAGCCAGTTCTAACCTAAATGAAATTCTCAAGTTGTGTGTTAGGGGGGGTGGTGGGAGAGGGAACCCAGCCAGGAAGTTTTGCCCCTAACTCCCAATGGAGTCTAGGCCACATCTTCTCTGAGCCCCAAGTTCCTGGTCCATAGAATAAGGACAGTGGCCCTAGCTGAACTGACAGGCGGGAGACAGGCGCACAGCACACGACAAGTGCGAGGTTCAGGCTGGTTGCTCTTCACAATTACTTTGCTTCTTACCCAGTGCCCACAGGTGGCCATGGTTGTC
This sequence comes from Ochotona princeps, assembly GCF_030435755.1. Taxonomy (NCBI): domain Eukaryota; kingdom Metazoa; phylum Chordata; class Mammalia; order Lagomorpha; family Ochotonidae; genus Ochotona; species Ochotona princeps. The sequence goes on along the minus strand of NC_080855.1, from coordinate 23,614,645 downwards.
TGAGAACACATGGCTTAGCTGAGAGGAGCTGAGCAACAAGGGGGAACCTGTCGGTCCCTAGCCTGGTCACCCTCTGAGGTAGCACAGTCCCTCGGCCTGTCTCACCAGGTTTCTGTGCACTTGGCCTTACTAGGTCCTAAAACCTTCCTCCATGGGGCACTGCCCAGCCTGGGCACCCTCTCTAGATTGCACAGCCTCTGTCCACCCTGCCATGCCTGCCATCCAGAGCCTCCCAAGCAACTCTCCTGCACAGCGATAGCCACACCTGCTTCTAATGTCCCCAAGATCAGGACGGGGTTGGGGAGCTGTAAAGCAAAGGAAGAAATGACCATGGCTTTTTGAAGTCACAAGGTGGGGAGCTGGGGCCTGGCTGGTCTCCTGCCCTCTTGCCTTTGTATTCCAGAAGGCCCAGCCTGCTTTAAGATTTCCAGCATTGGCCAAAGTGGACCATTTGACAGATGTGGAAGCTAAGGTCCAGAGAGACCCAGAGCCTTGTCTGAGATCACCCAGTGGGGAAGAACCTGGGCCTGAGTGGTGAGGCAGGCTGGTGCGGGGTCGTGCCCCCATCCCACTCCCCCAACCCCCAGCCAGGGACAACTTGGGTTGCCAGTTGGGTGTGGGACAGTGCCTGGGTCTTCAATGCAGATGGCCTGGGTGCTTGGGCCCTCCCTGGGGCCCCTGCCTCTGCCCGGGGAATGTTCGCAGTGGGTTCAGAAGTTCCAGGTTTACTCAGAGCTCTCATTTGAGCTGATGAGAAAAGTCCCTTTGGCCTGGGCCAGGGTGGGAGTGGGGGCGGAGGCACTTGTGAGCACCAGCCTGGCGGGGGGGCTTCCTCGCAGCTGCCCTTTGCCCTCGCCCCTTGGAGAAGAGAATGAGGAAGGGGCTGGGAGGGGTGTGGCAGGGAAGGGACCCCTTCTGCATGAAGTGCTTGTTTTCCTGTCCTCACTGCCTTCCTCCATTCCCTTCATGTTCTTCAAGGAATCTTCTGAACAATTTGACTTGCAAATGAAGAGACACAGAGAGCTGGCCCATCTGTTGATTCATGCCACAGATGCCTGCATCTTTTTGGGCTGGGTCAGGTCAAAGCCAGGAGCTGGGCGTTCCATCAGTGTCTCCTGTGTGCATGGCAGGGGCTCAAGGCCTTGAACCATTCCCTGCCTCCTCCCAGGGTGTGCATTAGCAGGGAGCTGGGATTGGACAGGGAGCTGGCTGGGACTGGAGCCCAGACACTGCTGGGGGACGTGGAAGTTCCAGACTGCAGCCACAGACAATTGTCCTCATCTTCCCCTTGTGACTCCTTGGGTACCCAGCCCTGTTTTAAGGCTATTTGCACATCTGTGCATCCTGGGACTCAGTACTTGGGGCTCAGTACATACCGGAAGTTATGCCCTGCATTCCAGCTAGTCAAGAGGACTGCAAGCCTTATCAGTTAAGTAAAACACAGCAGGGCTCAGCGGTAGCCTAAGTGGCTAAAGCCCTCACCTTGCACACACCAGGATCCCATATGGGCACCGGTTCTAATCCTTGCAGCCCTGTCTCCCATCCCTGCCTGTGACCTGGGAAAGAAGTCGCAGACGGCCCAAAGCCTTGGGACCCTGCACCTGCATGGGAGACCTGGGGGAGGCTCCGGGTTCCTGGCTTCGGATTAGCTTAGTTCTGGCCATTGCGGCAGCTTGGGGAGTGAATCAATGGATAGAAAAATTTCCTGTCTCTCCTCCTCTCTGTTTATCCGACTTTCCAATAAAAATAAATAAAATCTTTTTAAAATAATACTAAAAAAAAAAAAAGTAAAACAGCAGCCACATAATAGAAGCATGTGTGGGAGCCATGGCAGGTCATGGTCAAGCTCATTGGCCCTCTCCGCGGATGCTGGCTTTGGCTGCGTGTGCACTGCTGAGCCCTTGGGTACACAGTCGGTGCCAATTTGTGCGTGTTGAAGCCATCCTCACCACACACCCTACATGGGCAGGTGAGAGAGGTCATGGGGTTCTGAGAGGGCCAACGGCTCACTGGGGTCATACAGTTGCTACCCTGTGGGGTTGGGGGACCCGAACCCAAGCCTGCCCAACTCTGAAACCCCAAATCCCAGCTGGAGGTTATCTTCTCTGCCTGTGGGGGGTACTGTGGGGGCTAGCTCCCCTCCCTCTTTCCTCTCTGGTGCTGCAGAGGACTTGATGTTCTCAAAGTAGCCCCTGACCCACTTTCCTCTTTGCCACCTGTTCCCGAGCTGGTGTCCTCCTCCTGTACCAGCCTTCACTGGCCACTCCTGCCTCTCTCAAGTGCTGAGCTCCAGGGCCTGGCTGTAGCCTTGCCCTTCCCTTATCCCCTCCATGGCTTGACTTTGGGTCCCTTCCTGCCCTGAAGCTCCAGACACCCTGCCAGATCTGGGGGTGGCCAAGACTGGAGCTTCTGGAAAGTTGGGGAGCAGGGCTTCTGGTCCCCATGGGAATGAGTGGATGCCACGGAACTCGCATCCTCTGTGTTCTCCCAAGTCATGAACCATGGCCTTGCTGTGGTACAGACTGGAGAATCCAATCCCGACTCCATGGCTTTGAGCCACAATGAATCTGGGACATGATTGTCCTCGCTGAGCCTCAGCCTTAGCATCTGTGAAATGGGACCCGCACTCACCCTCAAAACATCTGCAAAAATGAACCTTCCCTGTTCCCATTCTCCAGACAAGGTAACTGAGTCCCCATGAAGTGACACGCACCAGATAGCTCTGCCCAGCCAGGTTCACCCACAAGCTGATCCTGACCACCCCACACCCCACGGCCCAAGGATTTCCCCCAACAGCACCATGTGCTCCTGAAAGCCCCGCCAGCCCTGGCCAGCACACAAGGCCTCCGGCAGCAGCCTCGTGACCCCTCAGCGCTCCTGCTCGGGAATCCTGGGGTGGCTGTGGCTTGGAGGTCCCCACATACAGCACTCACCACTCCAGGCTGCTTCACCAGGGACCTTTCCACCTCTTCCTTTTCCCATCAGTCTTTCCTGGCCCCTCTCTCCTCTGCTTCCCAACATGCTTTGCCTCTTAGCAACTGACCATGCCCTGGCTTCATGTGGGAGATGCAGAAACAGCTCTCCCACTCCCACTCCTTCCCACCCCGCCCCCTGGTCCAGGGGAGCCACCTGTGGGGACTTACTCCACCTCGCGGAAAATCACAGCTTTATCTGGGACGTGGATACAGCTGCGCCAGTGCGGAAGAATCCAATGACAAAACACAGAAGCTGGCACAAAACTAATGTCCATCCCAGTCACCCAGAGGGGCCCCATGGACGCATGCCCCTTGCCTGTCTCTGCAGGTGACTGCCAGGAACTGATGTTTTGTCCCCAAGCCCTCACTCCTAGCAACCCGTTTTCCCTAATCAGGGTTCATTAGTCTCCCACGGCCCCGCTGCCGGCCCCGCTGCCAGCCCCGCTACACAGTCACAGCGAAGAGCCCCAGCCCTGCCCTGCCCATCTCACTGCACCAACCCCCTGTGGCACAGTGCCCTGGGCACAGGGCTCCTCCTGTTCGATGCCACGGGCAAGGAGTCCAAATACCTGTTGTCTCCAGGTCGCCCTCAGAAGTCCATTCCGCGAGTTGCGAGGGCAAGCCGGTGGCCTCCCAGGGTGTGGCAGCTAGGCTGCGTGCAAGGATGGGAGCTGAGGGTCCGAGAAAACAGGGCAGCCTGCTACAGCCACCCACTCAGCAGACCGTTCTTCGGTCCTGTCTGTCACTCACACAGGCAACTGGGCTCCTGGCAGGTGCCCCAGGCAGAGCAGACAGACAGAGGAAGCAGACTGGGGGGTTGGGAGCTGGGCCGGGGAAGGGGACCAGTCACTGCAGCAGGGAAGGACAGCCGGCAGACACACAGCCGCCACGTGGTTGTCCGCCCCACTCCGGGAGGTGCAGGCAGACAGCGGGACACCGAACTCAGGCTCAAAGAGCCGAGAGCCGCCACCGCCGCCGCCGCCGATGGCAGGGCAGTGGGAGGCTGCGGGCTGCTGTGCTAGTCGAGCCCCGGGGCGCGTGTGCGCGGGGCGGGGAGGAAGGGGAGGATGTGGTGAGGCCAGCCGGCGCCCCACCCACTGAACCTCCCCCGAGGCAGTGACAAAAAGGGGGGTTGACTGTAGGGAGCCGCCCACCACCATAGGCGCCCACTGATCCTCAAAGGTCACCTGCTAGGAAGACATTTGGGGACATCCAGGTGACATCTGCCTTTTGGGGGCAGATGACATCATCCTCACAGACAGGCAAGCAGGGTCACGACCCATGAGGCAAGCAGTGCCCAGACATGGAAACTGAGGGCTGGGAGTGTGGAGAGACTGTGCAGCTGAACGCCTGCCCGAGGTCCTACAAAGTGCAAGGGGTCCTGGGCTGTGGTCCCTGCCTGTGTCTGCCCAGCAGGGTTCACACTTAGGGTCTCTCTCTCTCTCTTTCTGCCTCTCTCATACCCTCTGCATCCAGCCTCTGGCTGGAAAATTCTTTGGGCCAGTGTGTCACTTGGTTAATGCCCTGCCTGGTAAAGGGGATACCAATCCACCAGGGAACCCACTGCGGTTCCTTACACGAGGACTTTCTTCAGAGAAGGTACAGCTCTCCAACATTCTGGGGCCTCAGCATCTCCAGCAGGTGTCCGAGGAGCAAGGGCAGTGGAGTGGGCCTTCGGCACAGTGGTGAGGATACCGCTTGGGCCAGCTGCATCCCATGCCTGAGTTCAAGCCCCAGCTTAACTTCCTGCTTATGCACACCCTGGAAGGCAGCAGGGGACAGCTCAGCTGATCCGTGTCTGCCAGTTACGTGGGACTCCCAGATCGGGTTCCTGGCTCATGGCTTTGACCTGGCCCAGCCCAGGCTGTTGCAGGCACTGGGGGGAAAGAGCAATGAACCGGTGGGTAAAAAGATCTCTCTGCCTCTCAAAAAGTAAAACAAAACAAGAAATAAAACAAAAACTCCTGGCAATACTAAGGAAGAAACACAAAATGCAACTCGCTCTGGCCCAGCAGCCTCGGAAAATGAAAGAAAATGGCCTCACCACCGCCACCATCGCCTTACCTGGCTTCTAGACCCATTTTGTGATTCCGTTTTGTCTCACACATCTCAGGAGGTGGGCAAGGTGAGTCCCTCCCCTCCACCCTACCCCCGTTGGCAGGTGGCAAGACCGCAGTTGCAAAAGACGAAAGAAGTGGCAAAACTGGAATGTGAACCTGGCTGTGTGGGCTCGTGTCCCCGTAGCCTGCAGCAGGCGTTGGGAAAGGGGCCCGGGCCAGGTGGGAATGTACCTGGGGTAGAGGATGGGACAGACCTGCGCTGTGCTGCTGTCCATGGGTGTCGGCTGCCTCTACCCACTCCACCATCTCATTTTTTGGGGAAAACCCAAAACAAAACAACCCAAACAACCTTGCAGCTGACCCTCAGGTCAGTTCCTGAGAGCAAGAGAAAGCTGCATGCTTAGTTCTTCAGGCTGTTTCTCTAGCTCCTTTTGAGGAACTCCGTACAAATTCCCCTGTGACTGCTTCCAAGGATGTCGGACCAGCCGAGCCTCTGAGTGCCCCAGCATCTCAGTGTTGTCTGGGGAAGAAAGCCTGGAGGAAGCCAGTTTTGCTTCTTTCTCACTCTTCATCTGAAGGCAAGCTTAAGGACTTGGGCATGAGCCATCCTACCTAAACCTCAAAGCAGCTTCCAGAATGTGGTTACCATCGTCAGCACCATTTGCCCAAGATTACACAGCTGGGGAGGGCCAGAACGGGGATTCGAACTCCAGAGCCCACATGTAGTTAACTCGCTACACTGCTCTTCGGACTAGGAGAACACAGGGGCTGTCAGGCTCCCCTCCCTCCCACCTGCCTTTCTCCACTTCACCAGCTCCACCTGCAGACTCGCCTTCTGTTCACACATCCAGTCCTTCTTCTCTTCCTTCCTTCCTTTCTTCCTTCCTTCCTCCCTACTTCCCTCCCCCGCCCACCCCCTTTGGAGTGGTGGCATAGCAAGCTAATTCTCCATCTGCAAGCACCTGCATCCCATATGGGTATCAGATCACGTCCCAGCTACGCTGCTTCCCATGCAGCTCCATGCTAATGACCTGGGAAAGTAGCAGAAGATTGCCCAGGTCCTTGGACCTCTAAACTCAAGTGAGAGATCTAGAAGAAGCACCTGGTTCCTGATTTTGGACCAGTCCAGCTCCAGCCATTGCAGTCATGTGGGAAGTAAGAAGACGTCTCTCTGTATAACTTTTTCAAATAAATAGCTCTTTAAAAAAAAAATACACAGTGACAGGCATGTTGGAGGAGGAGCTCCAGGCTCCCACCCCCATGCCCTGCTGGAGTGCAGACCTAGGGGCCATCCTTAGGAGACCTTGGCCAGTTCTTGTGGAGCATAATTCAAGTGAGAAGCGACACACAAAAGAAGTGCCAGGGAAACCGAATGCTAACTGATGAGAGGTTGTGTCAAGACTGCCAAGTATAAGGGGATACTGGAAAGAACCGGCCATGGGGACAGGATTGAAGGCAGTTCGCACCTGCAAGGGGCACTGTGATGGGAAAGAGAATCACTTCCTCTAGGAGCTTGAGACCCAGGTGGTGGAGTAGCGTGAGCGGCCAGATGACTGCTAGGAGATGAGGTCACAAAAACCATGCTGGACACTAGGCTCGGAGGCCACGTGGGGCTCTGCGGGGCAGCACTAGAAAAGTGGACTTTTGTACTCAGGGAAGTGGAAAGTCATCTGAACTTTCTCATTGAGGAATGGCTCTGTCTAAATGCATTTTCTGAGGAATGCTTGGACCTGGGCTGGGAGAGTATGGGTGGGGTACAACAAGGACCCCATCATACCAAGGCAACTGCTCTTGCGGCAGGACCTTGTCGGCTGCCACACTCACATGCCCAGAGGAACAGGTGCGCCTTCAGAGAAATTCCCTCGAGGGGTGGCTTGGGGTTGGCCAAGGTCTCCTACGGATGGCGGCTAGGTCTGTACCCCAGCAAAGTACGGGGTGGGAGCCTACAGTCCCTCCCTCAGCAAGCCTGGGTGCTCAGAGCCGGTCAATGGGGAGGAAGTGGTCATATTTGCATTTCAGTCAAAGGGCCTCCTGAGAAAAAAATGATTGAGACAACCCCTCCTTCGCCTCATTTCCTCTTTTTTATTTTTATGTGAACAGTTTTATTGAGGTGCAAGATTTACATAGCGTAAAATCCAGCCGTCGTCAGGGTACAAGGTAACGCCTTCCAGACCTTTGGTGGACGGGTGCAGCCATCAGCATGGTCTAATTTTACAACACTTGCCATCGTCTCTGAGACCTCTGCACCTGCTGCTGGTCCATCCCATTCCCACATCCAGACACACCAACAGATTTGCTCTCCTTACTGGCTTTCCTCAATCTTCTCTGGGCATTTCCTGTAGCCGGAATAATCTGATATTCTGGCTTTTGTGTTCAGTCTCTTTGACTTAGCATAATGGGTTTCAGGCTTCGTAGGTCCTAAGTCCCTGTTTATGGCAGAATAACATCCCGTGGCAGGCGCGCTCCAAGTTATTTTTCCGCTCCTCAGTTGGTGCCGTTTGGACGGGGCCTCTTTTTTCTGGATTGTGAATCAGAGTGCCATGAACACGTGCCTACAAGCCTTTGCGTAGACAGGCGTTTTCCAACGGTGAGGACATTCACCCAGGAGTGCAAAGCTTGGGTCCTGGGGTGAGACCAGACGACACTTCCTGAGGAGTGCCCCGCTGGTTTGCATAACAAGCACACTGCCACACATTCCCGCCAGCCACGTGGGAGGGCTCCCAGGTCTCCACACCCTTGTCCACACGTGTTTTCTATTTTCTTCTTTCACATCTTATGGGCGCCAAGTAGTGTGTTACTGTGGTTTTTGTTTTGCATTTCCCTGACGGTTCATGAAGATGGTTCTCTTCTCATGGGCTCCATCACCACCTGCACACCTTGTGGGGAGACATGTGGTTCCAGTCCCTTACCAGTGGCTACGTGGAGCTGTTGGTCACTGTGTTAAACTAGAGAAGCTCTCTATGTGTGGTGGAGACTAGACCTTTATAAGATGGGTGATTTGCAAAGCTATTCTGTGGGTTCTCTTTGTGCCTTAAGACAAAATGTTTCAAAGTTGTAGGAAACACAAATTGTTTTGGCTATTCTGGGTCCCTTGTGATTTTATGTGATTTTTAAAAAAAAATTAATTTATTTATTTGAAACATCTTCCATCCACTGGTTCACTCCCTACATGGGTGCAGCAGCCGGTGCTGTGCCAAGACGAAGCCAGGAGCCTGGGGGTGAAGGGATCCAAATACTTGGGTTATCTTCTATTGCTTTACCAGGGATTTGGCAAGGAGCTGGACTGCAAAGGAAGCAGTTAAAACTTGAACCTGTGTGGGCCTGGCACAGTGGTCTAGCGGCTAAAGTCCTCACCTTGAACACGCTGAAATCCTATATGGGCACCGGTTCTTTTCCTGGCAGCCCCGCTTCCCATCCATCTCCCTGCTTGTGGCCTGGGAAAGCAGTCGAGGGTGGCCCAAAGCCTTGGGTCCCTGCACCCGCGTGGGAGACCCAGAAGAAGCTCCTGGCTCCTAGCTTCGGATCGTCTCAGCTCCACAGTTGAATTGACTTGGGGAGTGAATCAACAGTTGGAAGATCTTCCTCTCTGTCTCTCCTCCTCTCTGTATGTCTGACTTTCCAATAAAAATAAATAAATCTTAAAAAAGAAAAAAAAAGGACACACACACACAAAAAGACTTGAGCCTGTGTTCCTATGGGATGCAGCGACATGGGCAACAGCCAGGGCTGAGGGAGGCCAAAGCCTGAAGCCTGGAACTCCAACCTGGTCTCTAAGGAGGGAAGTGGCTGAGCACTGAGACTGTCGTCCACCACCTTCCCGGGTACATTGGCAGGGAGCAAGATTGGAATCTCAGTATCTGACACTCAGATCTGAAATTCTGACGTCACAGGTGGTGACTTGACCGGCTGTGCCACACAACAGGCCTTGGGTCGTGTTTGTTTGCTTATTCATATCCATTCTGATGATCTCTCTTTTAACCAGTGAGTATAATCCAATTACGGTCAAATAAGTGATTTTTCAGAATGCTCTAACCCAGGAAACGTGATGTGAAGGTCATTCGTATCTCTCATGAAAATGAAGACTAAAAAGCAGAACAGCAAAAAATCACAATGATAATACCAGTTGGCATCCTCGCACTCTGCAGCCCGGTGCGTGAGTTTGAGCCCTAGCTTCACTTCTGATTCTGGCTTCCTTCTGTTTTTCACCCTGGGAGGCAGCAGGTGATGGCTCAGCTACCTGGGTCCCTGTCCAAGTATCCCTCAGGTAACAGGCCTGGGCTGCTGGAATTGACCTGGTTCAGCCCTGGCTGTTGCAGGCTTTTTGGGAGGTGAATCACGGGATCGAGACAGCGTCAGGACCCAAGTACTGATGGATGAAGATGTGTGTGTGTGTGTGTGTGTGTGTGTGTGTGTGTGTATTTTTCTAATGAGAAACCCAGACTAAGTTCTGGGTTCCTGTTTCTGACCAGGCTCTTTCTGATTAGGCATTTGGGAAAGTGAATCAGCAAAACCGAGAGCTCTGTCTGTCTTTCTTTCTGCATCTTTTCACTTCTCAAATAAATAAATAATCCAAATCAGACAAGTGTGTAAGAAATCTAGGCCATGGGCCCAGCAGCGTGGCCTAGTGGCTAAAGTCCTTGCCTTGAACGCCCTGGGATCCCACATGGCGCCGGTTCTAATCCCGGCAGCTCCACTTCCCATCCAGCTCCCTGCTTGTGGCCTGGGAAAGCAGTCGAGGACGGCCCAAAGCTTTGGGACCCTGCACCCGTGTGGGAGACCCGGAAGAGGTTCCTGGTTCCCGGCATCGGATCGGTGCGTACCGGCCCCGTTGCGGCTCACTTGGGGAGTGAAACATCAGATGGAAGATCTTCCTCTCTCTCTCCTCCTCTCTGTGTATCTGACTTTGTAATAAAAATAAATCTTTAAAAAAAAAAATCTAGGCCAGTATCCTTCTCAATCGTAAATGCAAAAATTCTCCACAAAATGCCAGCAAGCTGAATCCAACAGCACATATTCAAAAAAAGATTTTAAAAGATCCAGCTCCCTGCTAACACACCTGGGAAAGCTGCCAAGGATGGCAAAAGTGTTTGGGCTTCTCTATGCACTTGGGAGAGTCAGATGAAGCTCCAGGCTTCAGCAAGTCCCAGCAGAAGATTTCTGTTTTTTTTTTTTTCTTTAAACAGAACTAGAAAAAAGCACTACTAAAATTTATGCTGAGCCACAAACCATCACAAGCATCCAAAGCAATTTTGAACAACAAGAACAAAGCAGTAGGCCTTATGCTACATGACTTTAAAGTAGATTACAAAGCTACAGTAATCAAAATGACATGCCGTGGGTATGGAAACAGACACACACACCAATGGGACAGAGTAGTGGCCCCAGATGTCTACAGCCAAGCCAGCTTAGGAAAAATTGCTAAGAACATGCACTGGGAAAGGAGAGGGTTTTTTTGTTGTTTGTTTTCCTTGGGCAAATGGTGCTGGGAAAATGGGATATCTATATGCAGAAGAATGAAACTAGAACCCTTATCTTTCATCTTGTAAAAAAAAAAAAAAAGAAAGAAAAAAAGAAAAAAAGAATGGATCAAGCTTATAAGTATAAGGCCTGAAACTTTGACACTACCTGAAAAACACAGGAGAGACTTTAGGAAAAGGGAAAGGATTTGGGGGGGATTGGATTCCAACAGCACAAGACTTAAAGGAAAAAGTAGACGCATGAGATTTCATAAAACTGAAGAGCTTCTGCCCAGCAGAGAAACAGTAGAGTGTAAGAATGGGAGAAGATGTTTGCTGACTACCTATCTGACAAGGGATTAGTAACTGCACACATGAGGAGCTCAACTCAGCAGCAAAAAACAATCGAAATTTTAAAACAAAGTCCCATTTTTAAAAATGGGCCGTAGATTTATATAGGTTTGTCTCAAAAGAAAAGGTGTCCAACATTTCTCTTCTTTTAAAAGATTTATTTATTTATTTTATTGGAAAGAGATTTACAGAGAGGAGAGAGAAAAAAAATCTTCCATCTGCTGGTTCACTCCCCATGAGGCCACATTGACCAGAGCTGAGCCAATCCAAAGCCAGGGGCCAGGAGTTCTTCTAGTTCCCCTACACTGGTTTAGAGTCTCCCAAGGACTTGAGCCATCTCCCACTGCTTTCCTAGGTCACAAGCAGGGAGCTGGAGGGGGAAGTGGAGCAGCTGGGACACAAACCAGGTCCCAAAGGCAATCCCTGTTCTTCCAAGGGAAGGATTCGCCAAATAAGCACCACGGCAGTCCCCGACATTTCTAACGCACATCAAAACCCTCGTGAGAGAGATCACCTCCCTCCATCAGACTGGCTGTTGTCACAAAGAACCAGCTCAGCAAGTGCTGCTGAGGATGGAGGGCAAACGGGGGTACAAGGCAGCACAGCCACTGGGGGAACTCAAAGGAGATGTCACAAAGCCTAAAACGAGAACTACTGTGTGATTCCACTGATGAATGAACAAAGAAAAGGCAGAATGTATCCTCCATGACTGAGGCTCTGGCTGGAGAGGGCTACCTGGCAGAACACTACGCAATGGATCTATGTAGAGAACCACCACATTGTGCCCCACGAAAGAGGAGTCGTTTCTCTAGATGGCCATTAACATCAAATGACATTTAAAAATAAAACGCTCGCTGCTAACAAGGGACTTGCTTCTGCAGTTGGTGTTTGCTGGAAAGGCAGCGAGGTTTTGGCGAGTCAGTTCCTCCCTCCGTGCTTTTTCTGCACTTGATTCCCTTCTAGCACATCCTCTTGATACCTCCTCATTTCCGCTCAGTGTATTTTTTTGATTTGCTTAGTGGTTAGCCCAGGGTTTATAATTAGAAGAGAAATATATACAACAATGTAGATTCACTGGCTCCCAGCGCAGCTTGGACAGCCTGCAAAGCTCTGCTCCCGTGCAGGTTCCTGCTGCTTCATGGAACTGTCACCAACTCCACCTTGAGGCAGGTTGCGCTTGCGAACATACGCTTGTAAGGACGCTCCAGGCCTCTGTCTCTTACAGCACAGGAGAAACAAAAAGAAGTGTTACAAACGAGTGGTTTTCTCTTAGTCCTGCATCTCCTTCACTGGGATTGTTTCTTTATGTGGCTTTAGGCTACTTCCCATCATGCTTCACTCCAGCTTGGAGAGTCGTGTGTGTGTGTGTGTGTGTGTGTGCGTGTGTGTGTGTGTGTGTGTGTTTCCTTAATAGCCATGTCCACATCTCTTTATTCAGACATTTGTATCTTCTACCTGAATCAATCAATGCCATGCAAGACAAGGTCAACGGGGTTCCCATTGTCTCTCCTCTCCCATTCCTGGCTGGGGTCCGGTGAACAGACACTAAGGGCCGAGTAGTGCATGTCTGATTCACTGAATGAGGCTGAGAGACCTGTTACAGCCCCTCCCATCACACTCAGAGGAATCCAGCTGATGTGGGAGATACTCTAGGAGCTGGAGGTGATGGGAGAGAGAAAGGTGGGGAGTGGGGGAGATGGCCACTGGGGCAGGAGCTTCCTTGAAAGAAAAGGGTTTCTAAAGCATTTACAGTTTCTTTTTTGCCTTGAAATGTGGCATTTATTTAAAGAAAACAAATGGTGGGGCTGGCGGTATGTTGTGGTTGGGTGGGTGTCTGCCTGCGGGGGGCCAGCATCCCATGTGGGTGTCAATTCAGGTCTTGGCTGCTCCGCTTCTGATCCAGCTCCCTGCTAATGTGGCTGGGACAGCAGCGGAGAATGGCCTAAGTGTTTGAGCCCTTTCACCCACGTGAGACACCCCGAGGAAGCTCCTGGCTTCAGATTGGTTGTTCAGTTCTGCCCATGATGTCCAACTGGAGAACGAACCAGTAGATGGAAGACCTCTCTCTCTTCGTCTCCTGCTCTCTCTGTAACTCTTTCTTTCTGATAAAAATACATAAATCTTTAAAACATAAATTTTAAAAAGCTAATGACAAGACATCCATCCCTTAATCCCCTTTCCTCTCCTGCTGGCCCTCACCCTGCCAGAATCACACTCCATCTTGAGCTAGATGACAGGATGGCGTCTCAGACGGACTCAGCCATGCCAAAGGCAAGTCCTCGGGGGGAGGTGCCTTGGGAGATCTCAGTGTCTTGGAGAGTCCTTGTGCTATCTGCCACCATGTGTGTGTTCACCAGTGCTGAGGAGGACACAGTCTCCCCTATGGGCATGACGAATGAGTACAGAAACCTGTCACACGTCAGTGCCTCGGGCCAGCATGTGAGTGCCAAGCAGCTCTCGGCCAAAACCACAGAGAAACTCCCTCATGACCACATCTCATCCCCTTTGGTTCATACCTTCCCACCTGCCCAAGACTTGGAGTCGATTGACCCTTCTTGGTGTGTTGTTGAAGGTGACCACTCGGGGTGAGATCAAGGTTTCCTTCAAGCTACACAATGTGTCAAGTCTTCCTCTTCTCTTGCTGAATGCTGATGTAGGAAGAGAGCCCGGGACAGACTTGTATCCCCAAAAGCTGTTAGCCTACTCATTGACCTCATCAGTGCCTTTGTTCCTGAGACAGGAATCCTGACCTGCAGCTGGGCTTCCATTAGGATTTGTTCCAGGAAAGGTCTGCTATCGGGTATGAACTACCTTGGTTTTGTTTACTGTAGAGTATCTTCATTTCTCTTTCATTTGGGATGGTGGGTTTCGCCAGCTAGAGAATACAGCATTCTTAGTTGCCAGTTGTATTTCCCGTTTAGTATGGCATCTCTCTGCCTTCTTGGCCTCTACAGCTTCTGTAGGCCTTCAGCTGTTAGCATTCTTGAGCATCCCCGATAGGTAACAAGTCGCTTTTCTTTGGTTGTACTCATCATTCTCTATCTTTGTCCTTTAGCAGATTTCATAGGAAGCATCTCGAAGCAGCTTTCTTTCCGTTTGTTCTACTTGGAGTTCAGTGAGCTTCTTGGATGTGTCTATTCATGTCTGTCAACCAATGTAGGAACTTCTGGGCCGTTACTCAATTGCTTTTTAGTCTTCTCTCCTCTCCACCTGGAATTCTCCTACTGCAAATGTTGATACACTGAGGCTCTGGTAATTTACCCTCATTCTTCATTCTTCTTCTAGAAATGTATTTATTTATATGAAAGGAAGAGTTATGAAGAGAGAGGTTTTCTTTTGCTGGTTCACTCCTCAAATGGCTACAACATAGAGGGCTGGGCCAGGCTGCAGCCAGGAGCCTGGGACTCCATCCAGGTCTCTCACATGGGTGCAGGGGCCTAAGGGCCTGAGCCACCTACCGCTGCTTTCCTGGGTGCATTAGCAAGGAGCTGGATCAGACTGGAGGAGCTGTGATGCCACCATCACAAGTAGTGGCTAACCAGCTGCATCACAATGCCAGTCCCATTACTAGTGTGTGTGTGTGTGTGTGTGTGTGTTTCTAAATGGATTATTTCCATGTATTTGACCTCAAGTTCTCTCTTTGTTCTGTCTGATCGTGCCTGATGGCAAAGCTCTAGTAAACGTTTGTTTCAGCTCTTAGACTTTCAACTGAAGAATATCAATTTGATTCTTTTATGTCATTGATAGTCTCTATTTGCTTACATGGATACTGGTTTCCTTTAGTTCTTCTTTCATGATTTTCTATAACTCTTAAAGCAAAAACATTTTTAAAAGGTTTTTTTTCTTTAACTTTATTGCAGGCAAGACCAATGTCTGGACTCTCTCCCACGTTCCTAGTTTTCTCTCCGTGAACCAACACTCCTGTTTCCTCACATGCCTTACAAACTTGTGCCGACAAAGGGACACATTCACCATTGGACTCTCTGTCCTCTGTACAGACTGTTCTGGTTTGTGGTGGCCTGCAACCATCTATTTGTTTAGAGAATTTTTCCAATCTGCGTCTGCAAAGACCGCATTGCTTGCTGTGGATAGTCCCTGAAATCTCCATTACAGCGTCTCAGTGGTCAACTTGATGGAGATTTTTTTTTTTTTGAATGTCTGCAAACAAAAAGAAAATCAAATTAAAAAATATTTATGGTGCCAGTCTTTGTAGATTATCTCAGAGCTGGGACAGTTCTTCAACCCTTAGCTGGTCTGACCATTACTCCGCCTTAGCCTTCACCTGCTACGTGTGCTAAGCCCAAAGCACAAAGGAGATCCAGGCCTGCTGAGCACCTGAGCCATCATCTCAGACAAAGATGCACAACCACAGTGCCTTGAGAGCAGCAAGGTGCGTGCTGCCCTTTACAGGAGCAGCAAAGCCACAGGCAGGGTGCAGCCGCTGTCCCCACAGCCACTGCTAAGCTGTTGAGTGGGAGATGCTTCAGGGAAGTGAAAAAGCTACGGCACTTTCTCACCAAAGGTCAGCAGCCGCGCTCTTTGCTAGGCACCCACCCCCACCGTCCCCTGCAAGGTCTCATTACATTTCAGCCTTTTCCACAGCCAAGAGTGAGCCCTGACAGAGTTCAACGGTCAACTTCAGCAGGAAGACTGGTTCTTGGGATGTCCTTCTCTGCTATTATTTTGTAACCTGATAATAGAGGTTGTCTTTGGAAATAGAGACACATGAAATTTTGTTGAAACTCAATCTATCTTTCTGCCATATCTAAGAACTCTGCCTAACCCAAGGTAGCCAAGGTTTCCTCTCACACTTTTGTCTAAAACTTCAGTTGTTTTGGCTCTTGTATTTTGGAGTCTATATCTTTTTTTAATCTGTAGATATCCAGTTGCCCCCATATAATATTTGGAAATTTCCCCACTTAACTACTTTAGCATCTTTTTAAAGATTTATTTATTTTTATTGGAAAGTCAGATATAAAGAGAGGAAGAGAGACTGACAGCAAGATCTTCTGTCTGGTAATTCATTCCCCAAGTGGCCGCAACAGCTGGAGCTGAGCCAATCCGAAGCCAGGGGCCAGGATCTTCTTTCCGGGTCTCCCACGCAGGTGCAGGATCCCAAGGCTTTGGGCCATCCTCAACTGCTTTTGTCAGGCTACAAGCAGGGAGCTGGATGGAAAGTGGGACCACTGGGATTAGAACTGGTGCCCATATGTGATCCCGACACATTTTCAAAGCAAGAACTTTAGGTGCTAGGCCACCGTGCCGGGCCCTAGCATCTGTTTTGATAACTGACTATAAATGAATGGGTTTATTTCTGCTTTATATATTGACTTGTATACCAGTTGCACACTGATAATTAAAAAAAAATTAAAGGCAGAGATACAGAGTTAGAGAGGGAGTTGGGGATGGGGAGAAAGAGAGCTTCCATCTGTTAGCTCTCTCTCCAAAAAGTCACAATGGCCAGAGCTGGACCCAACTGAAGCCACAGCTAGGAGCTTCTTCTAGGTCTTCCACTTGGTTGCAGGGACCCAAAGACTTGGACCATTTTCTGCTGCTTCCCCAGGTGCATTGGCAGAGAGCTTGATGGGAAATGGGGCAACCTGGAGGCAAGCCAGCAACCATACAGGATACGCAGTTTTACCTGCTGTGCTACAGTACCATCCCCTCATTTTTTTTTTTTAACATTCTATTGGAGAAATGGAAAGACTCAGAATGTGCATCTACAGTCCATCTACTACAGTGGCCAGGAGGCTGGCGGAGACCTCAGCCCAGAGCCAGGGCTCCCCCGTGCAGGAGCCTGAGTCCTCCCAAGGTCTACATCAGTAGGAAGCTGGAACCAGATGTCTGCTGTCCAACCCAGACAATCTGACGTATGACATAGCCACCCCAGCTGGTGGCTTACCCACTAAGCCACATGCCTGTCCCACGCAGTCTTGATTACTGTAACTTTATAATAAGGTTTGAAAAGGGGAAATGAGAGTCCTCTGACTTTGTTCTGCTTTCTTAGGACTGTTCTGGCTAGGCCGGGGTCCTTTGCATTTCCATGGGACAAATTCCATGTAAATTTCAGCTTGCTAATTTCTGTAGAAACACCTGCTGAAAGGTTGAGAAAGATTGTGTTGAACCAAGTGATCCATCTGGGGGGCTTTGACATCCTACAATAATTAAATCTTCCGGTCAGGGGCAGGAGCCTTCTCTCTGGTGACTGCAGTGTTTGAAAATCTCCCTTAGCCAACCTCTCTCAAGTCTATTCCTCTTTACAAATGAATGATTTCTTTTGCAAAGCAGAACACACGAACCATCTTTTACAGTGCTATAACTCACCCATTCCCTTTGCAGGTCCTACTTTTGGGAGCTCCTG
This sequence comes from Ochotona princeps, assembly GCF_030435755.1. Lineage (NCBI taxonomy): Eukaryota > Metazoa > Chordata > Mammalia > Lagomorpha > Ochotonidae > Ochotona > Ochotona princeps. The sequence continues at coordinate 23,597,442 of NC_080855.1, read as the reverse complement.
GGATGAATGAAAGTCTCTACAAAGGTTATGGCCAAGGCAGGACACTAGACTTTCCCTGGGAACACACTACACAAGAAGGACTTATTTAAAGGGCCATGGAGGGAAGGCTGGAAAGCACACAACATTGAGGTGGACGCTGGGAACCTCCTTTGAATGCAGTTACCCCAACGCATGGAGTTTATTTCAAGAGCCATGATTGAGCTGCAAAGGAAAAACTAGGATAGGTATTGCAGGGAACTGAGTTAACATGCAGCTTGGGGTCTGTACATTCTGTACCTCTGACTGCACATCCAGCTTCCTGCTAACATGCCTGGCAGGGAACAGCAGGTGTCACTCAGGCAGATATCAACCATGTCTTAGAATTTTGTAAATCTCTGCCCAACGTTAGCGTCTGGGGTGCTGGTCAGATCCCTAGTGACTGACCACACTGATTGTTGTTGAGCCCATGGTTTGGCTTCCCCCAGAAGCAAGGTCCAAGAGAAGTACTCCAGGGCCTGTGCAGTGGGTTTGAGAGCAGGGCTATAGGCCCCGGCAAGGGAGCAGCCATTCAAGGATCCTTTATGAATCAGATGACTGCAATGGGTAGCTGGAGCTCAATGTGATTAGGGATGTCTGGGAGTGTCCAGAACATTCTTCTAAATTGTCCCCAAGGAGGAGCAAGAAAGTTGGGGAATTTCTTTTCCAAGACCTCATTTGTCTCAGATTACGGGCTGCTTCCAGGGACATAACACTCTGACACTGTGCTCTTACGACTGTGTGCACCTGCAGCCAAAAGGAAGTGGGCAGGTGGCTGGCGCTGTGCTGCAGCTAATGATGGGGTCCTGTGCGTGATTCTGCCTTTTGAATGCATTTGATTCAGAGTCCCGGCTGCTCTGCTTCCAACTTGACTTCCAGCTAATGCATCTGGGAGGCAGCAGGTGATGGCTCAAGTTCTTGGGCTTGTGTGTGAGGCACAGATGGAGTTCCAGGCTCCTGGGTTCACCCCCTCTCAGCTGTGGCTGCTGCAGCCATTTGGGGAAATGAACTGGCAGATGGAAGATCTCTCTCTCTGCCTTTCAAGTAGACGAAAATAAATAAACACTGAAAAAATAAGGAAGCTATTGGGCACTGAGGAGTACCACCCACTTCCCGCCACACTGTTACTTGAGAGGGAAATTGCCGTCTTGTTCAAGCCACTGCCACCTGCATTTGTGTTCTGTGCAACTGAGCCTGTGTTTGAACTATTACCCGCAGATGCAGATGCAAATGTAGATAGGAGGTGGATGGAGGCAGAGATACGAATACCAATAGTCCTGATTTCTAGCTAGATAGCTACTGAGTGCCTGTAACTGAGGAGGAAAGACAAAATTGAAACCGGCGAGCTGGCATCGTGGTGCAGCAAGTTCAGATGCTACCCGAGAGGCCAGTATCCCAGATGGGAGCCGGTGTGAGTCCAGGCTGCTCTGCTGCTGGTCCAGCTTCCTGCTAAAATGACAGGGAAAGAGGAGCAGAGGATGGTGCAAGTGCTTAGCAGAACCAGATGGAGTTCCAGGAGCCTGACTTTGAACTGGCCCAGCCCGAGCAGCTGTGGCCATTTGGGAGAATGAATCAATAGATGGAAAACATCTCTCTGTGTATGCCTGGGATTTTGCCTTTCAAATAAATTTTGCAAAGTCAACCACTCATCTCCGTCATACTTTAGAAAAGAAAATGAATTTTGCCACTCAGGCCTATTGGTAGCCATATTATCACATTCTGGTTGCAGAAAACATAATCAAGTAAACAGCACGAATGAGAATGTTTAGTGTAGCCGGTGGCAGAGCTCAGAAGCACTGGAGTTGCCCAGGGTACAGCCTCAGGGCTTGGGATGCTTGGAGCACTAGCTCTTCCTTTCATGCCTGTCTGGAGTTTCCAGCTTTCTGTGCACCTGCTGCTTTCTTTCTCTCTCCTCTCCTTCTGGGCCTAAGCCTTCCCGGTGCAGTCTCAGGGAGCAAACTTAGATTCCAGCTTCCCAGTGCTGCAGCCAGAGGGGTGAGGAAGTTGTTCCCATGCACTTCAGCCAGAGAAGTAGAAAAAATAATCACAGGCATCTGTTTAGATCTGCTGGAACTGACTCACAAGCCAGTTGTGTGCCAGCGTTGCTTCACTCGTTGGCTCAGGATGAATAATCTGGAAGTCCCAGGAGAAGGCACTGTAGCCAGTGGGAGGGGCCTCTGGGCAACTGCCAAATGCCTTCTGGGGTTATCACAAGGAAAAAAAATAACAACAAGGCAACTGTAGAATCGGCTTGCACGGGACAGCAGTCCTCACACACACTGAGGTCACAGCTATGGACCCCAACCCCCAAACACACACACACACACCATCACCCAGGGTGACTTTATTTGCCTATGGAGTCTTCAGAAGACAGTTAGCATTAAGTGAGGTCAGAGAGCAGAGCCATCATCTTATAGGACTGTGGCCTTGTAAGAACAGGCAGACGGGAACCTGTGTTGTGGTGTAGCGCACTAAGCCACCACTTGGGACATGGGTATCCCGCAAGGGGAGTGCTAGTTTGAGGCGTGGCTGCTCTGTCTACTTCCAACTCAGTTTCCTGCTAATGTACCTAAGAAGCCCATGGAGGGTGGCCAAAATGCTTGGGTCCCTGCCACGCACGTGGGAGAGCCAGATGCAGCTTCTGCTTTGGGCCTGTCCTGCTTCTGGAGGTTGAGGTCATTGATGGAATATTCTCTCTCTTTGCCACTCTGCCTTCCAAATAAATAAAACTTATTTTTACAAAGGAGAGGAGGAAGGGTGATCTCTCTTCCAGGCAAGGACACAGTAAATCAGCTCTCTGTATGCCAGGAAGTGAGTCCTCGCCTGGTAACCATGATCCTGGCAATTGCATCCTGGTTTGCCACACGCGTGGCAGGGACCCAGGTATTGAGCTGTCACCTCCTGCCTCTCAGAGCACACATCAGTAGGGAGCTGGAATCAGAAGTGGGGCTGGAACTCAGGTCTGAGGGCACCAATATGGGATGCAGGCGTCACCGCTGAACACCTGCCCCACAGTTACCATGGAAGGGACCCACTGGAGACACTGGTACACAGAGGCTTAAGAGACTGAGCACACGGCCCACGAGCATAAAGCTGGCAAGTGGTGGGGTCATGATGTGAAACCAAGCAGTTAGGCTCCAAATGTGAATAGGCTAATTTCTAAATGATGGGCATATTGATTTTTAATTTTCCCTCCTTGCCAGAGGCCAGCTCCAGCCGAGTTCGGAGCTCGAGAAGGGTGTGTGGAGTCGGTGAAAAGAAAAGACACTGTCGTTTGGTGCCCTCTTGTAACAGCTCAAGACGCTGTCCTTTTTATTCAGTCAGACACATCACAAACCTCTGCACAAACTTCAGCACTAAGCCGGCGTGAACAGATGTTCAATTAATTGAACATGATCAACCAGATGCTCTTAAAGATTCTTCTGTAAGTTACTAGAATCAGCTTCTTCAAAGCAAGCCATTATTCATTCTTCAGTAATAGCCACTAGACCACAGCCAGGACTCCAAGGCCAAGGCACAAGCCATTACCTACTAATCAGTCATACATTCCAACTACATTTCTATTTCCACGACTTGCCCATCATTTAATGGGAGAAATACATCAAAAGGGAGAAAACATATTGATCCAAGATAAAAAGTTTCAAACATTAAATCTCCCTAACAACTGCAGGCTCTACAACTCCATAAACAAACAATAACCAAATCATATCTCTATGATGTTAATCAAAGCACCCTTAACTAAATTCCTTTAGCCAAAAAAATTACAAAAGCAGCTAAAACAGCTACCTTTTCTATGTTCCAAGGAGTTGCAAGGACAGGTTAATGCCGGAGTCCAGCTCCAGCCGAGAGTTCGGAGCTCGGGAAGGGTGCGTGGCGTCGGCGATAAAGAAAGACACAGACACTTGGTGCGTTCTTGCTATATGCTTTTTTCTCCAAAAGAAGCTGTTCTTTTTATTTACTTAGACACATCACTAGCCTCTGCACAAACGTTTGATTTTTTATCTTTAACTTTAGAACTAAGACAGCATACACAGACGTCCAATTAATTTTTGCTTCATGGTTAACCAGGTGCTCTTAAAGATAATTCTGTAAGTTACTATAATCAGTTTCTTTAAAGCAAGCCATTATTCATTCTTCAGAAGTAGCCATTAGGTGACAGCCAGAACTCCAAGGCCGAGGCACAGATGGTTACCTACTAATCAGTAAAACGTTCCTACCTACTACATTTTATTTTCACAACTTATCTATCACATAATGGGAAAGATACATCAAAAGAAAAGAACATAAGGATCTAAGGCAAAAGTTTCAAACATTAAATCCCCCTACAACTGCAAACCCTACAACCCCATATACAATTAAACAATAATCAAAAGTATATCTCTGTGATGTTAGTAAAATTGCCCTAAATTTCCTCTAGTTAAAAAAATTATAAAAACGGCTAAAACAGCTGCATTTTCTATGCTCTAAAAGTTGCAAGGACAGGCTAACCTTTAAGGTCACAGTAACTATATATTTTTTGCCATAGCAGTTTCCACTCATACTCCCATCAATTCTGTTAGTTTGTAAAATTCTTATTAAGCCATTTCCCAGAAGGCATGCTATATGTCTGGGCCAGATTTCAGGACAATGGGTAGGTACACAACAAGGTGTCCAGAAATGGCATGGGTTTAATTGTACTCCTGTGCGCGGTTAAAGGCCCACTCACCAAGACATTATCAGTAACATTAACTCTCAAGCTCATATTACTTGCCAAAGCCATCTCACAGCGGCAAACAATGCCTCAATAGATTACAGGATTCTTAGTGGGGTGCTTGAGTGTCCATGCAAAAGGGTGGTGAGACTGCATCAAGGTGGTCAGAGAGAAATCCGCCGGGCCCTGCCAAACAGCTGGAAGCTCCCCTGGGCCCTGCCAAGCAGGGGAGCTGTTCTCTTCACACCTTCGTGCCATCTACACCTACTGCACGGTCCCCTGCAGGTTAACCTTTAAGGTCACAGTAACTATATTTATTGCTATAGCAGTTTCAGCTCATACTTCCATCAGTTCCATTAGTTTGTAGGATACTTATCAAGCCATTTCCCAGAAGGCATGCTACATGTCTGGGTCAGATTCCGGAGCAATGGGTAGACACACGATAAGGTGTTCAGAAATGGCATGGGCTTAATTGTACTCCTGTGTGTAAATTGTTCAACGCCCATTCACCAAGACGTGATCAGCAGCATTAATGCCCAAGCTCACATTGGTTGCAAAAGCCATCTCACAGAGGCAAGCAACAATGCCTCAACAGATTACAGAATTCTTAGTGGGATGACTGAGTGTCTATGCAAAAGTGGGTGAGACTGCGTTGGGGTGGTTGGAGAGACATCCGCCAGGCCTTGTCATACAGCTGGGAGCTCCTCGTGGCCTTGCCAACATGGGAGCTGTTCTCTCCACACCTTCGTGTCATCCACACCCACTGCACAGACCCCAGCACATCCCCTCATTTGGATTTTTTTTTTTTTTTTTTTGGTATTGCTATGGTTTACATGTCGTTTAATCCCCTAAAACTCCCATGTGTTGGAAGCCTGGTCCCCAGTGTTGCAGTATGAAATGGTGTGGGACTCCCAAGAGTTGGGACTTTGCCTAAGGTCATTAGAAGAAATCAGTTCTCTGGCGGAAGGAAGTTATTTTAAGAAGTGTCAGACTGGTGCCACCCCCATGCTCTGACTTCCTGTCTCACCCTGCCTATCTTTCCCTCCCCCACACATGCTTCTACCCACCAGTCTTATCTGCCGTGATGTGGTGCAGACCCAGAACCCTCACCAGAGGTCGAACATGTGGAGCTTCCTGACCTGGGCCTTTCACACATACTGCTGGATTTTTAAAAATGATGCGTTTCTTCTGGAATCAGGGAAAAATAATAAAACTGTTTTCCAATTTTGGAAAGAAAAGCAAGGGAGGACTGCCAAACAAAGGGAGCAAAAAGGGGTAACACTAAAGCCACAGAGGTGGGGTCGGTGGGTGGCTGACAGGATAAGCCACCACCTGTGATGCCAGCATCCCGTGTGAGCAGTGGTTAAGTCCCAGCTACCCCACTTCCAGTCCTGCTCCTAACGCACCAGGGAAAGCAGCAGGAGATGGACCAAGTGGTTGGATCCCTGCTATGCCCATGGGAGGCCCAGAGGGAGTTCTAGGCTCCTGGCTTCAGCCTAGATGCAGTCATGCAGCGAGAGAACAAGTAGATGGATGCTCTCTGTTACACTGACTTTTAGAGAAATAAAATAATACATCTCTAAAAAAATTTTTTTTTTCAATTTTTGATGATTTTTACATAGATGACTAAGGTGCAAAGGACCAAGCGCTACAGGAAGGGTAAGACCATTGTGTCCACATTCGCTCTTTTTTTTCCTTCCTGTCTCTGGGGGAAGTGGGGAGACAAGGGGAGAAGCCACACCCAGCCTCCCAAACACCTCTGTACCCTGGTATAGAGGACCCAATGCCATCCTAGAGCCCCTGATGTGGGGCAAACTTCAAGGGTCCTCTGCTCAAGAGGTTTTGCTAGTTCAACAGTCCCGAATTACTGCCAATCTTGCTACTCCCAGCAGGATGAAATCTCTCCAGAATCCATTGGTTGACATGCTTCACCCAGATATTCACTGCCAACACTCAGTTACGGTAGTTGGTCCTTTTGTTCTTTCCTCTGTCCTCTGTTGTGGTACCAGGTGCCCTCTGCAGGCTCCGATGTACTGCCATTTTCTCCATGTGCACCTGGATATGCTGTCCACTGCTCTGTCTGAGCCACTGAGAAAGCCAAGCTCCTACACATGCACTCCACAGTCAGACTATGGAACCTGTAATTCTCCCCATGGTTGGGTTCTGAGTCCAGCAATCCACTTGTGGAGATTCCCACAAAAACTTCATCTGAGGTGATCCCAGACCTGATTCTCGTGTGTGCTTGCCAATATAGGATCTGGCACAGTCCGTTGCACACACTGGTAGTTGCAATTGCTGGGTCAGTTCTGGTTTCAGTTCTGTCTCTATGCAGCCAAAACAATTCTTAGAGGGAAATTTGTAGCCTTAAAAAATGTGTTTCTTAGAAGTTTAAGATTAGTGTCCCATCTCAAGAAGTTAGAAAACGACAGCAAGCTAGGCCCCAAAGAAAGAAAGAGCTGGAAAAATGTGGAGCTGGGAGCCAACTGAAAGGAGAAGGAGGGGAAGCATCTGCCCAGGCCAAGGGCAACAACAGTGAGCCAGAGGCATGGGATGCCGCCACACATCCCATTCGGAGAAGAGGAAGACCAACGTGGGCAGAGAGGAACCAGGGGGAAGTGGTGAGGCCCTGGCCTGCAGGGGAAAGCAGTGTCTAAGGGGCAGGAGCTTCCCTTCTGCTAGGAGGAGCCCCAGGGCGGGCTTGGGGGAGAGACTCACTAGGAGTGGAAGAGAGAGGACACAGGGACCCTGAGGGATCATGAAGCACGTGGCCCAGACAAGGGGGCTGCTTGCAGAGCAGAAGCTCAGAGGAGGCCAAGTTCAGTTTCACAGCTGCCTGCTGCCCATGACCCCGTTGGCAGGCCACTCAGGGAGGGACCCCCCAAGCCCTGTGGGTGGGCTCCAAGCAGGCCTGGAAGGTGGAGGAAAGGCTGTGACACTTTGCACACCAGGCTCTCATACCAGGCATTGTCACCACTGGGGCTGGCTCATCTGTATGAGTGGTGGTCTGTGCTCAGTTGCATGGTCAGCAGTGCAGAGCACCCAGGTCCTGGCCCCTCCTCCCACCAGATGCCAGGTGGGTGAACAAAACACGGATCTGCAGAATCAAGATGGTGCTATAGGGTAAGGATATGTTTAATCATATGGAGAATCATTAACCATGATGAAGCAGAGAGGGCACGTTCCAGGGAGAAGCAGAGGACAGGCAGAGGGACACCTGGAGATTGCCAGACATGGAAAAGCAGCAAAGACAATGGTGTGACATTGGAATGACCGAATAACCCAGTGGCAGTCAGTGAGTGGTGAACTGAGCTCCACCAGCAGCCAGGTGGGAAGGGGAGTTCAACAGGAGCTCAGGAGGTAAACCCAGGCATAGAACTGCCTGCTGATTTGTTTCATTTGACCACGAGCAGAGACAGAGCAGTATACCTCAAACAGGCCATGCAGGAACAGGGTGGATTTCACAGCCCAAACCTCCTCCAAAGCTGCATTGGGCACCATTTTGTGTAGGAAGGCAAAGGCTGTGGGATGGGATTGTGCATACGCTAAGCTGAGAGCAAACTCATTTCTAGCTCAATACTTTGCACTAGCGTCGCAAACCACAGGTTCCACACAAAATAAGTCTGAGTAGCCCCCAGATCTAATGGCCAGCAGATCCAGAACTCCACAAGTGTCACATCAGGTGCCATTTTTTTTTTTTTTTTTTTTTTTTTACAGTTGGCTTTGAGGCTGGAGGGACAACAGTGAGCTGTGCATGCGCTGAGGTGGGAGCGGACTCACTTCTAGCTCAGTGCATTGCATTGGTCCCACAGGAAAAACAATACTAACTTTGGCATCCTACTGGTCAAAATAGGTCTGGGTGGCTCTCAAACCTAGAACTTGCCAGCAGGTTCTGGCAAGATCAGGACCGTCAACAACCTAGTTATTTAGGACACAATTCCCTAATTGTGGGAATTGCTCGAACTGGAAGTGGGAGAAAGGTTGTACAGAAAGTAGTGCAGCCACAGCATAGGATCACAGAAGGTGGAGCGTGGTGAGCCAGGAGCTGGGGCTATGAAGACTGTGGTGGAATTCTAACACAAGAATCAACACCTGAAACTCGCTGGAGGAAGTGGCACAAGCGACTGCAATCGCAAACGCAATCAGTAAAATCTAAATGTAGACCTGTGAATGATACAGGTTAGAAACTGGTCCTAAGGAGAGGAGTCTGCTAACACAACAGCAATGGCCAAGAGCAAAAGAAGAGAAAGAGGCACAATGAATACTACTGAAGACTCTCTTACAAAGAAGTAAAAGCTTTTGCCTACCTCAGAGTTAACTGAGGAATGCACTGGGAAAATGGGGGATACAGAATTCAAAAGACTTGTTATAAAGCTTCTTATCAACAGTGAGAAGCACACACAGAGTTCAAGGAATTTAGGGAATATGTCACACAGAAATAGCAACACTGAAACAAAATCAAGCAGAATTGTTACAAATGAAGGACACAATGGAGTAAATTTAAAAATTCAGTGCAAATTCTCCAGAATAGAATGAATAAAGCAGAAGAAAGGATTTCAGAATTGGAAGATTTTTCTTGCCACAATAGTGAAATAATTAAAATGCTGGAAGAGGAACTGAGTCAAGCTAAGAGAAGTATCTAAGAATTAAGGGACACAATTAAAAGCCCAAATGTAAGAGTTACGGGAGTTCCAGAAGACACAGAAAGAGAAGCTGGGTTTAAAAATGTACTTAATGAAATGATAAAGGAAAATTTCCCTAAACTGGAGAAAGAATTGGGAAACAAAATACAAGAGGAACACAGAACTCCCAATAGGGTTGATCAAAAGCAACCTTCACCACGACACATAATAATCAAGCTCTCTTGAGTTGAACATAGGGAAAATATCCTTAAATATGCACGTGAAAAAAAAATCAGTTGACATACTGAGCAATGGCAATCAGACTCACAGCTGACCTCTCAGAGGAAACGCTACAGGTCAGAAGAGAATGGAGTGACCTAGTCCAGATTCTAAAAGGAAAAAATTGTCGGCTCAAAATACGTATCCAGCAAAGCTTTGCTTTGTCTTTGAAAAGGAAACAAAATTCTTTCACAGTAAAGAAGAGTTAAAAGAATTCGCCTCTTACAGACCTGCCCTGCAAATGATACGTAAAGATGTTCTCTTGACAGAGAAAAATAATAGCACCCACTAAAACCAAGAACAAGTGTGAAGAGCATCCCAGTAAAATAATAGAAGACCAAATCAAGCAATGAAAAACCCATTGCTAAAAGGACAGGACCAAATTATCACCCATTTATTAACCTTGAATGTAAATGGCTTAAACTCATCAATTAAACATCACAGATAAGCAGACTGGATCAAAATTTAAAACTCATCTATCGGGCCCGGCGGCGTGGCCTAGCGGCTAAAGTCCTTGCCTTGAAAGCGCCGGGATCCCATATGGGTGCCAGTTCTAATCCCGGCAGCTCCACTTCCCATCCAGCTCCCTGCTTGTGGCCTGGGAAAGCAGTCGAGGACGGCCCAGAGCTTTGGGACCCTGCACCCACGTGGGAGACCTGGAAGAGGTTCCTGGTTCCTGGCATCGGATTGGCGCGCACCGGCCCATTGCAGCTCACTTGGGGAGTGAAACATCGGATAGAAGATCTTCCTCTCTGTCTCTCCTCCTCTCTGTATATCCAATATATAATAATAATAATAAAAAATAATAATAATAATAATAAAAGCTTTAAAAAAAAAAAAAAAGCTCGTCTATCTGTTGCCTACAGGAGACACATCTCACTGGCAAAGATCAGCGGAAACTATGTCTCATGGATTTTGATTTTTTTTTTAATTTTCATCTCTTCAAAGCAAATTTTTCCCCATTAAATTCTTCACTGACTCATAGGTCATACAGTAGCTTCATTTTCTTCAAGAAGATTCCTGATTTTTCCTTTTCATTTCTTCGGTGACACATTAGTCACTCAGTAACATGTTGCTTAACTTCATCGTGTTGTAAATTCCTATTTTTTTTCTTCCTGCTGTTGATTTTGTATTGTGGCTTTTCCTTTAAGGGGATGTACAGTGACTGTGTAATGGAGACTGTCATATCCAGTTGTGAGGATACAACACAGTATGCGTCTCTATTTCCAGATCAAAGATAGGCTGCATATGCAACTGTTAACTATATCTTGACAATAAGATGCTGAAGTCTCTGCCATTGTCCATGCCCACAATGATGGATCTATGACTGTTTATGAAAAACTATACTATTGCAATTATATACGGGAAATCTGTGTGTGGGAGCAAGGGATATGGGGAGAGGGATAAGGAAAATCCCAGAGCCCATGGGACTGTATCATCAAATAATAATGATAAATTAAAAACAAAACAAACAAAGCACAAGTCCGGAGTAGCAGCAGGGGTGTGGGGAACCAGGGAGAAAGTACTGGGCGTGAAGTCCCAAAGAGTGACTGTGGCTCCTCCCTGCCACCACCCCCACCCCCAGCAGAATTACGAAACTGCTATGTGGTCACCATGCCTGGAAGGGCTGAGTGAATGGCAAAAGGCAGGGTCACGTGTCTTGAGGTCATTCTTGCACCTGCCTTGGCCCAAGCCAAACGGTGGACTGCGAGAGCCCTGGGCCCCAGGGTGTGAATCACACGTTCTCACCTCCCCCTTCCTGTCCGCACCCACCAGAAATCCCTATTGCTTCTACCTTCAAAGCACAGCTGGGGTTACAGCCCTGACCACAGCTACCACCTGCTCTGAGCCACCAGCATCCCTCATCTAGATGGCTCCAGCCATCAGCTTTCTCGCTTCCAGCCATGGCCCTTCCTCTTCTGAAACATCCTATTCTCATTGCAACCACAGGCATCATTGTTATTAAAAGTGCATTCTATTTATTTAAGGCGCAGTTTTACAGAGGGAAATCTTCCTTATGCTGGCTCACGCCCCAAACGACTACAATGGCCAGAATTTGGCTAGACTGAAGCTAGGAGCCAGGAGCCAGGAGCTTCTTCTGGATCTCCCATGTAGGTGCAAGGGGCTCAAGCACCTGAGCCATACTCTGTTGCCTTTCCCGGGCACATTAGCAGGGAGCTGAATTAGGAGTGGAGCTGCTGGGTCAGCACAATGGCTCTCAACTAACTAATCCTCCCTTTGCAAGCACCGAGATCCCTTCTGGCCACCAGTTCGTGTCCCAGCTGCTCCATTTCCCACCCAGCTCCCTGGAAAAGCAGTAGAGGATGGGTCAAAGCCTTGGGATCCTGCAACCGTGTGTGGGACCTGGAAGAAACTCCTGGCTCCTGGCTTCAGATTGTCTCAGCTCCAGCTATTGAGGTCATTTAGAAAGTGAACCAGCAGACGGGGAGATTTTTCTCCTCTCTGTAACTCTACCTTTACAATAAAAATAAATCTTTAACAATAATAAAGAAATAGAGCTGCCGGGACTTGAACTGGCACTCACATGGAATGCCAGCATCCCAGGTGACAGATTAACCCGAAGCACCACAGCACCCACCTCTACAAGAGACCAGTTTAACACCCAAATCAGGTGGTGTCACTTCTGTGTTCAGAACCATCCACGACCCACCTGTCATTCATAGAACAAACCCTGAGTGTTTCCTGTGGTTGACACAGCCCTCTGAGCCAGTTCCTCCTCGGCCAGCACTCCTTAATCCGGCTGCTTCTTGCCCAAGTCTCTCTGGCCTTGTGCCGACTCCTCCACTAACAGGGCTGCTCCGCCCAGGGCCTCAACACTGGCTGTTCTGTCTCCCCTGAAACTCTCCTCTGCTATCCCTCTAGCTGTCTCTACATGGGCTCTTCCCCTAACCTGTTCATTCTTCCTCACTGGTTCTCCGATCGTTCATGGCCCTCTCCTGCTTGTCTGCACTACACCCAAACCACTGCCCGTTCAAGTGCACAGCCGTCTAACCCCAGACGATCAGCTGCTGTAGGATGGGAGCTTTGCCCTCTTCGCTGCCTGGCGTAACTGTGGAAGGAATGAATGAGTGAGTGAATGAATAAAGGATCATCCGGTCGCCCATGGATACTGCTGCAGCTTGGCTCTCTGTCTGCAGCATCTGGGGCTCGGCTTTTCCACCCAGTCTTCCCCTCTCCTCCCCCACCCTATTTCATTTCCCATCCCAGGGGACCTCTGCATAGACTGCACCCTGCACTCCCACCATGCCTGCAGATCTGGTTCTCATGCTTGAGCTTTCAAATCAGATGCCTCCTCCTCCAGGATGTTTCCCCAGATTCTCTCAATTGGAGGACTTGTCCCTCCTCTGTGCCCAGGGTACTCCCCGCATGTCCCTGGCTCAGTGGATTGCTATCCCTGCAGGACTGACCTTGAGTTCCATGCATTTCCCTAGGGGCCTAAGGGCGGTGTTGACCTGTGCATGATCTGCTGGGTGAGAGCACTTGAATGACGGCCCCGGCTGCGGTCACTTCTAGTCCACAGCCTCTCTCAGGGCATCTTCCCCAGCACACCGGAGGGTGCCTTTCTCCTGCGCTTTGCTGCAAGGCACAGCGTCGCTCTGAGCTCCTTCTCACCCCCTCAAAGGCTCTCGGCCTTTTCAGTTATATGGGAGGCTGTGCAAGAAATGGAGGTAACTGGCCTTTTGATGGGCACACCCCTAGCTGCCCCTGGACACATTCCAGGATGACCCTGGGGTAAGGGCCTTGCCCCTCCCCTCCTTTCTGCCTCTCCACAGCCCAGCAAGTTGGCCTGGTAAGGACCTGGGCCCATCGGCTCGGGAGGCCAGAGTCAGGGAACCGTGGAAAGGTCAAGTTATTTTAGATGAGTGGGGAGGGAGGAGATGAAGTTTACAGTAAGAGTTACACTCAGGCCCCACCTCCACCGCCACCCTTCCTCCGCTTGTCTCAGGCCAGGGCCTAATGGATCATTTCCTGAAACCCACCTGCTAACCTCGGTGCCCGCCAAAGACAGTCTAGGGCTGGCGAGGGCAAATAGGGTCACACAGACATGCAGGTGCTGGCGTTGTGGCACTCAGATGCCACCAGCAACAAGGGCATGTGTGGAAGGCTCATTGTGTACCTGATGCTCCTGTCTCATGTGTTCCCCCCAAACAACTTTGGGTGGGCGGGGGCAGGGATTCGTTATTGTCCCATTTTATAGACGAAGAAACTAAGGCATGGTGCACTTAAGTTGCTGTTTTCTTTTCTTTTCTTTTCTTTTTTTAAAGATTTATTATTATTGGAAAGCTGGATATACAGAGAGGAGAGACAGAGAGGAAGATCTTCCATCCGATGTTTCACTCCCCAAGTGAGCAGCAACGGGCCGGTGCGCGCCAATCCGATGCCGGGAACCAGGAACCTCTTCCGGGTCTCCCACGGGTGCAGGGTCCCAAAGCTTTGGGCCGTCCTCAACTGCTTTCCCATGCCACAAGCAGGGAGCTGGATGGGAAGTGGAGCTGCTGGGATTAGAACTGGCGCCCATATGGGATCCCGGCGTGTTCAAGGCAAGGACTTTCGCTGCTAGGCCACGCCGCAGGACCCCAAGTTGCTGTTTTCTTAAACATTGATTGATGAATTTGAAAGTGTCAGAGAAAGAGAATATTCCATCTGCTAGTTCACTCCCCAGATGGCTGCAGTGGCCCAGACCAAGCCAGGCAAATGTCAAGATCCAGGAGCTACATCCAGGTCTCCCATGGGAGTGGCCAGGACCCAAGCTAGATGGGAAGTGGAACAGGAGACTGCCATGACGCCCTCCCCTACATACCTGGGCGGTCATCTTGATGTCCACGCAGGTGTCTTGAAAGGTTACACAGGCAGGAAGACACAACACCAAGAGTCAAGCCTGGACAATCTGGCTTCAGAGCCTACACACTATTAAACCCACCATGTTGTGGGCCTGGTGTGGTAGCCTAGCAGCTAAAGTCCTCACCTTGCAGGTGCCAGGATCCCACATAGATGCCAGTTCTAATCCCGGTAGCCCCGCTTCCTTTCCAGCTCCCTGTTTGTGGCCTGGAAAAGCAGTTGAGGACAGCCCAAAGTCTTCGGACCCTGCACCTGCATGTGGGAGACCCGGGAGAAGCTCCTGGCTTCGGATCGGCTCAGCTCTGGCTGTTGCGGTCATTTGAGAAGTAAATCAGTGGATGGAAGATCTTTCTGTCTGTCTCTCCTCTTCTCTGTGTACCTGATTTTCCAATAAAAATAAATACATTTGTAAAAATCACCACATGGTAACTTTTCTCCGCAAGTCCCACCCACACCCCCTGTGTGTGGAGGTGTGACTTCCCACCTTGTCACATGGGCCTCTACCACCCATGCGGAGTGAGGGTCCTCCTGCCTGGCAGGTGCCAGTACGAATTCACAACCCAGATCTGCGAGGACATTCGCACATGGACACCTGTGAGCCTGCTAATACGCCCAGCCTAGCACGCCCCAGGTTTCCTCACATCCGTGCGTGTGCATGTGGTCGCAGACACCAAGGCACTGGGGAAGGTGATCCAGGAAGTTCAAGGAGAATGGAAGGAAAGTATAAACGGGTGCAAAAAAAAAAAAAAAAAAAAAAAAAAAAAGGAAACAAAGGCAGTTTTTCATGAATGTGAGACTTTCATGAGTTTTTTGGGCCATCTGTGCGTGGATTTCAAAGATTTCTGCACCAAACAAGTTGGCAGTTTTAAAATTCCATTTCCATGAACTTAAAAAAAAAGATTTAGTTAATCTGAGAGGCAGAGAAACAGAATGAGAGGGAAAGAAAAAGAGAAAAAGAGAGACCCCTACGCACAGATCTTCTGTCTGCTGGTTTGCTCCCCAAATGGCTGAAATAGTTATGGCTGGCGCAGGCTGAAGCCAAGAGCCAAGAGCTCCGTTCAGTGGCAGGTGCCGACGCGCCTCCTGCTCTCCCAGGCGCATTAGCAGGGAGTTGGATGGGAAGCAGAGCAGCCGGGACTCTGGTACGGACTCTGATATGGAGTACTGGTGTTGCAAGCCACCGCTCAGCCCACTGCACCCCAATGCCAGCCCCTCCATCAGCTTTTGGAAGTGCACTCCGTGCTGGGAGCTTGGGATGCAACTGTGGAGCAAGCCAAGCCCCGGCATGGTGGCAGCTGTGGCACAGCAGGCTGCGCAGAGTGGGCAGGGGCCATTGCACGGACAGCAGGCAAAGAAGTTGTGTGGTGCTGGCTACCCATTGATCTCCCTGTGATGCGGGGGCTATGGAAGCAGCACACCACACCCCATGCTACCTGTGCATGTGGAGGTCTTGGGAGCACCACACCCCCTGTGCATGCAGGGGCTATTGGAGCACCACAGCCCGCCCCACACCCCCTGTGCATGCAGGGCCTATGGGAGCACCACACCCCGCCCCACACCCCCTGTGCATGCAGGGCCTATGGGAGCACCACACCCCGCCCCACACCCCCTGTGCATGCAGGGCCTATGGGAGCACCACACCCTGCTCCATGCCTGTGCACACACCCTCCTTTCTGCAGAAGCCACAAGACATGACCTGAGACCTTGGCAGGAGAAAGCAGGGAGGCACCAGTCAGCAGTACTGTTTTCTGCATCCCTGCTGGCTCACTGATGTCTCTAAGACCCGGACCAGCACCCGTGTGACCCATGGTTGGGTATTTGTAATTATGTACACACCCCAGTGAGTGTAAGCCTTTTAGTGCTTCTTGTGCCCCTCAAGGCCTCCCACTGCTCGATAGTCCCTGCCCCTGAAGTTGCCAACTTCCTCTTCTCTGAAGACCCCTTGCACCTGAGAGTGTTGGTCCCCAGCCCATCCCGCCCCCAGGGCTCAGAGGCTGCCCAGCGGGGACTTTGGATGCCCAGGACTTGGCTTCCAGGCAGCTGTGGTGAGTTTCAATCAGCTTCTCTTTCTCAAAGAACCTCCGCTTTACAGTTCAACTTCAAGCTGCCGTGGTTTCCCCGCATTCTCATGGGGAAAAGGTCAAACACTTACACAAACGTCTACCAAGAACCATCTGGCTGACAGCGGTGGCTCACAGCCTGGGGAGAGCCGCTGCCCAAGGTCTCCAGCTGTCTAGGCAGCTGTGGGGTCAGCCAGGAGAGTTGAGTGTGGCTCAGACAGGAAGACTCACTCATCCTAAACTTGGCAGTGGCCAGGCATACCCTGGTAAGACCCAAGCAGCTGGCAGCTGTTCTTCTCAACTCACAACCAGGCATGTTCAGGGTAGCCTTTCATCAACACATACATACATACATGTGCACATAGACACAAACACACATGCACATGTATGCGTGCACACCTACACACAGACACACAGACACACACCTGAAAGGTGAGGTCAGCTGCTTCCGGTGCTGTGAACTGTCCCACTGTGGCCATCAGTGAGCTGCCAAGGTGACATCAGGGGACGCGCAGCTGACCACAGCACAATCACTGGTTGATCTCTGCTCCCTGCCTCTCCTGAAATGCACAGAGGTTCAAGCCAGAGCTTTGGAGGCCCAAGTCTTAGCAAAAAGTCCTGGTTAGAAGCACCCAGGAGAGGAGCCAGCATTGTGGCCCAGTGGGGTAAGCCTGCACTTGCCACGCTGGCATCTCATATCGGAGTGCCAGTCCCAGTCCTGGCTGCTCCACTTCCATTCCAGCTCCCTGCTAGTGCACCTGGGGGGCAGCAGAGGACTGTCCCTGCCCCAGTGTGAGAGACCCAGATGGAGTTCCTGGCTCCTGGCTGCTGCCTAGCCCAGCCCTGGCTGTTACAGCCACTTGGGGAGTGAGTGAGCAGACAGAAGCTCTGTCTCTCCCTCTGTCTCTGTTGCTCTGCCTTTCAAATAATGAAATCTTAAAAAGAAAAAAGGGCCTGGCAGGGTAGCCTGGGAGCTAAGGTTCTCGCCTTGCAAGCACCAGGATCCCATGTGGGTGCCGGTTCTAATCCTGGTGAAAGCAGTTGAGAACGGCCCAAAGCCTTTGGACCCTGCACCGCGTGGGAGACCTGGAAGAGGCTCCTGGCTCCTGGTTTTGGATCAGCACAGCTCCAACCATTGTGACTGCTTGGGGAGTGAATCAGCGGACAGATCTTCCTTTATGTTTCTCCTGCTCTCCGTATATCTGACTTTCCAATAAAAATGAATAAAACCTTAAAAAAAGAGAAGGAAGAAAAAGAAAAGCCAGCAACCCAACTGAAACTGCTTGTCAGCCTCCAGACCCACCCTCATGTGGTCTTCTAACTCGGCACTAACCCTGGGCCTGGCCCTGGGCACCCAGAAGTGTCTTGGACCAGTCTTGGCAGTGCTGAGTAATACTGCACAAATGCTGAACAGCTCAGACGAGAGGCTCCTAGCCCAGAGGGCTACCTGGAGGAGGTGGCACCTAAGTTCCATCTCACCGAGTGAGGGGGTGGGTGAGGCTGGAAGAGAGTTTCCCAAGCAGAGCCTAGAGCGTGAGAAAGCCCTTCAACACGGCTCACTACAGCCCAGGCTCACAGGCTCTGCCCTCTGCGTGTCCTGCCTGGAGTGCCCTCAGATGCCTCTGGGGGAGGAGGGTTTTCAGGTTTCCAATCACCCCATTGTACAGCTGGGACAACTGAGTCCGAGGGAATGTGAGTCAGGCGCCCTGTGATCATGGTTGTGCTCAGCCTCCCCACTATGCTAAGCCTCTAAAGCATGTGGCAGGTTGGGGAAGTTTCCGGGGGAAGCCAGTTGGCTGTGAGCTTGACTGAATCAAATGTCAGCGTATGGGAAGGGATCAGTAGGCAGCACCCCATCACTCACAGACCAGAGGACTGTCCACAGGGGGCGTGGTTGTCGAGGGTGAGACTGTCAGCAAACACTTGTTGGAAGTTTTATGCCTTGGCCTGGGCTGGGGCAGAGCCGTTTGCAGGGAGCTCTTGTGCTGTTTTCTTTTCTTTCCTTTTCTTTCTTTCTTTTTTTCTTTTCTTTCTTTTCTTTCCTTTCCTTTCCTTTCCTTTTCTTTTCTTTTCTTTTCTTTTCTTTCTCTCTTTCTCTCTTCCTTTCTTTCAAGATTTGCTTTGCATTGGGGAAGCAGAGTTACAAAGAGGAGAGACAGAAAGATCTTCCATCTGCTGGTTCATTCCCAAAGCCTTGGGACCCTGCACCTGTGTGGGAGACCTGGAGGAAGCTCCTGGCTCCTAGCTTTGGATTGATTCAGCTCTGGCTGTTGTGGCCATTTGTGAAATGAATCAGCAGATGAAGATCTTTCTGTCTTTCCTCTCTGTAACTCTGCCTTTTCAATAAAAAAAAAAAAGTAAATATCTTTAAAAAAAAATACATTTCTTCTTTCAGCAGGCACATGGCCACTCTCACAAGTGGAAAACCAGTATCCCTTTACCATCAACAGAAGGGAACTATGACATGCAAACCATAAAACCACAGCCACGTTGGGCAGTTGAAGCTGGAGGCGCAGTGTGGGAAGGCTGACCGGAGGAGGAGGGAAGGGCCCTTGGGGAAGGGTGGGTCTCTGTGCCCGCCTGCTCACCACCTATGCTCACCTCAGGGTTCCCAGCACTAGGTATCCCGCCCTGAGCACGGGAGGAGCAGGAATTCACTGGCTAGAGGAGAAGGGAAGAATGGGATTGAGATGGTCTGTGAGGTTCCCCCCGCCCAATGCTTAAGGAGGTGCAGGGGGTGTGCCATGGAGAACACCCCGGGATAAGAGCCTGTAGAGGTGCCAGCGGCTGGTAGCAGGCAAGGTGAAGGTCAAGTGTGGGGGACAAGGGAGTGGTTGGCGCTGGCCTCAGCAGGGTGAAGCAGGGAGTGGGGGCGTCAGGAGGAAGTGCAGGCAGTGAGAGGAGATGCTAGTGGGTGCTGTGGTTGGGGAAGAGAAACAAAGAGAGGCGGCAACCGTAGGCTACTAAGACAAAAGCCAGCCAGCAGAAAGGAATAGTAGTCAGACGTACTGGGGTGTGATGGGCTTCGGAGTGTGGAGGGAAGGGACAGCTCAAGCTTGCAGGAGAGACCAGAACTGGGACATCATCCTGGGGTGCAGGGCTTCCTGTCGCAAACAGGTGAGGAGGAAATTCAAGATGGTAGCCCTTGGCACTGGGCTTGGGGAGTGGGTAAGATGAGCACCTCTGTAGAGCTGCTGAGGGCGGGGGTGGCTACTCCTTTGGGGAGTGAATCAGTGGATGGGAGCTCTCTCTGTCTCTTGAATGAATTACTTAACGAAGTTAGAAAGACCCAGAGGTGGTTTCGATCATTTGGTAAGGCCATCCAGGACTTGGGTCCTGGACTTCCTCCACTCTGCCGTAACAGCACACTCACCTCCTAGGTTGCCCCCTGCTTGAGGGTGATAAAATGGCTGCCAACACACCACACATCACATTCAAGCAGAAAAGAAGGTGGCTGTGGGGCTTTCTTTTCATGGCGCTCTTTGTGATCAGGAAGGAAATATTCCAGCTTGCCCCTGACTGTGGCACAGAGGAGGGGCAGACAGATGGGAAATCAGCAAAGGCCGCGGTGGTGGGGAGGAGTGGGGAGGGTGGCTGAGGGGGGTATGTTCCTGCACACCCCCTGAGTGAGGGATTAGGCTGGTTTACATCAGGAATCAGCCCAGAGCTGAGGGCAAAGTTCAGAGCTGGACCAAGGAACAGCATGTGGCCAGGGTCAGCACACAGTCAGGACCATGAACAGGTCAATAGTATGGGGTTAAGAGTTGGTCTGTGAGGGCCGGTGTGTTGGCTCAACTGGCTAATCCTCCACCTCCAGGTACCAGGATCCTGTAAGGGTGCTGGTTCATGTCCCGACTGCTCCACTTCCCATCCAGCTCCTTGCTTGTGGCCTGGAAAAACAGTGGGCCTTGGGACCCTGCACCCGTGTGGGAGACCAGGAGGAAGCTCCTGGCTCCTGGCTTTGGATCATCCATTGCTGTCATTTAGGGAATGAACCAGCAGATGAAAGACCCTTCTCTGTGTCACTCCTCCTCTCTGTATATCTGACTTTCCAATAAAAAAAATAATAAATAAATCTTGGACCAGGTGCAGTAACCTTGTGGCTTAAGTCCTCGTCTTGTGTACACACTGGGATCCCATATGGGTGCAGGTTCTAATCTTGGCAGCCCCACTTCCCATCCAGCTTCCTGCTTGTGACTTGGGAAAGCAGCTGAGGATGGCCCAAAGCCTTGGGACCCTGCACCTGCATGGGAGACCCGGGAGAAGCTCCTGGTTCTTGGCTTCAGAGGGGCTCAGCACCGGCAGTTGTGGCTGCTTAGGGAGTGAATCAATAGACTGAAGATCTTCCTCTCTGTTTCTCCTCCTCTCTGTACATCTGCCTTTCAATAAAAATAAATAAAATCTTAAAAAATAATAAATCTTTACAAAAGAAAAGTCAGTCTGTGGCCTGGGATTCAGATGATTTCATGGCTGGGGTCAGAGATCAAATAGAGCTAGGATAGGTTGGTCCCCGTGCCCCTCCTTGCTGCTCCCATCTCTCTTTCTCTCTCTCTCTCTCTCTCTCTCTCTCTCTCTCTCTCTCTCTCTCTCTCTCTCCCCCCCCCCTTCTCTGGGGACACTGGTTTTGACCTCAGGGCTCTAGGGAGCAGAGAATGAGTCTAGACTCTTTAAGGTGCGTAGGGGAGAGTGTAAGGGGAGGAGATGCAGAGAGCGTGGTGAGGATGTGTATGCTGCTGTGGTCAGAGAATGCATGTCCCAGAGCAGCAAGGACACAACAGGACCAGGAGCCAGCTCACCGTGCAGAGGCGCCGGCGTTATGCTGTTCTGCCTCTTTCTGTCCCGACTGCCCCACACTACCTACAAACCGAGACCACCCTGGCTTCCTGTCCCTGCAACTTGTCCCCTACGGTTTGACAGTGCCCGCAGACTGGGGCAGCACTGTCAGGTGTCCACCACCTACGGGCACAGTTGATGTCTGCCCCGTCCAGGTCCATGTAACCGAGGAAGGAGGCAGGTCAAGGGAGACCGCAGGCTGGCTGGCGACCACGCAGCTGCTCCCGGGTGCACCCCCACGACCTGGGCTGCACCTCTGGATTCAGGGGGGTGGGATCCGGCGGGGAAGGTGGAGGTTGGTATGGAGTCTGTGCAGCCACCAGGGGGCAGCAGGGACCGGGCTGGGAAGGGACAGGGTGAAGAGGGCAGGTTGAGGGGACAGCAGCTTGGGAGGGCAGAGCGCAGGCTCAGAAACTCCTGGGTGGTTGTTTTGTTTCTGAATCATTGACTTTCGTGGGAACGTCGTTGTCACAAAGGTAACTGAACAGGATGCTAGGACTCTTGCAAAATCAAAAACAATGAAGCTTATTTCGGGGCCCGCCCACGTGGGATGCCAGGTGCTGAGGTGGGGGACGAGGACACTTCCGTTGGTTTTTCACTTTCCCCTTTATATCTCGGCGTTTTCTCTGAATTGCAAAAGGTACGCATGTGCAGCTTGAGTAATCAGAAAAAGGTAAGAGGCGAGCTGTAAAGCTGCTGCAGCTGCTGCTCCCCAAATCTCCGTGAAGTGAGGCTGATGACAGACAGGGTCAGGGCGAGCAGGGAGCCCCCATATCAGGACCTCTGGAGGACTCCCCCATCTCCCATCCGCAACCTCCCTCCGACTTGGCAGGCCGAACATCCCCTGGACTGCTGGGAAACTAGCATCTTGCCTTGCTCACACCTCCACCTGCTTCTACCTCCAGTTTCAGGAACAAATTTCAATATGTTCCCCCTCCTTCCCCTCACCCCATCTATCCTCTCCTTTGTTATAGCCCAGGGCCTTGAAGGTGGTGCTGGAATACAATTTCCATGTTGACAAATACAAATACATGTAAATACATTCACCACGGGAATTTCCATTTGAAAGTGAGCTCTTTCGTGGCAGTAGCTGCTGGCTCCTTCCAGAACCGCACCTGAGCGGAGAATTCTGCCAAGCCCAGCAGCTCCAGACTTGCTTTTGTGAAAGGGATTAGAGCGACCATGGTTCTTTGAGCCATTGTTCTCTTGTTCTCTGATCCAGCTGCTTATATGCATTGCAAACAGAAGTTTTGAGTCCTGATCAGAAGCTGAAAATGGGTGTACCAGTTGCCTCTCCAGAAGTGGCTGAAAAAAAAAAACCCTAAGATTGGGCCCTGCACTGTGGCCTAGCGGCTAAAGTCCTCGCCTTGAACGCACCAGGATCCCATATGGGCGCCGGTTCTAACCCCTGCTGCTCCACTTCCCATCCAGCTCCCTGCTTGTGGCCTGGGAAAGCAGTCAAGGACTGCCCAAAGCTTTGGGACCCTGCACCCGCGTGGGAGACCTGGAAGAGGCTCCTGGTTCCTGGCATCGGATCGGCACGGTCACTTGGGGAGTGAATCATCAGATGGAAGATCTTCCTCTCTGTCTCTCTTCCTCTCTGTATATCTGACTTTGTATTAAATAAATAAATAAATAAATCTTTATAAAAAAATAAAAGAAAGAAAAGAAAGGAAAAGCTAGGATGAAGGATGCAGGAATAAGCCCCAGGGAGGGAGCGGGTCAGGGTCTGAGGGTTTGGGGACCAAGGGAAGGGACAGGCCTGGGGAGCCTCTGAGGGGACTGTGCCAAGGGAGCTGGGAGACAGCCAGAGCAATCGCCCGAAGACCCTGGGTGTTTAAGTTTTTGTCCAACCCCCGACTGGAGGAGACGCTAGTGATGACAAGGCTGGTGTTGCTTGGTGGGAGCTGAGTGCCGCAGAGGTGGGTCTCACACCCTCAAAAGCTTCAGGTTCGTGGAGAAGAGGAAGGCAGAGCTGGGAGCTGTCAGGAGAAGAATTTGAGATTTTGTTTAGGAGCCCTTGATTAAGGGAAGTCCAGGGAAGGCCACCCAGCAGTGCAGCTGGTGTGTGACCTGTGTCCAGAGTGTGGGGTGAACCCACTCACGCCCACTAGGAGCTACGGACTCCAGGGTACCAGCAAGGACCCCCAGGAAGCAGGGAGGGGGGCGGAGAAGCACTAATCCAGCTCCCTTCGGTGAGCTTGGATGGTCTCAAACAGAGGAATACTTCTGCTGTCTCCAGGTCCTCTCATTGGCTCCCAATCCTGGACTGAAGAGATGGACCAATGATTGCTATTGGACTAGGTTTGTGAGTGGGCGGAGCTCATGGGTACTTAAGCCAAGCAGCCCACTTCCATCCCCTCACCCCCTCAGGTCACACCCAGTCTATGCTTACAGTGGCTCCCACCCTCAAGTCTCAGGGATTTGTACTTGTTCTGCACTCTGATTCAACCTGATCATTCTCCCAGTTCAACCTGGCTTCCGCCGGCTGCAGCATCCTCTCCTTCCAAGCCTCCCTGATTGCCTTTGCTGCTGGCAGCTTTTGCCTGCTGAATGGCCCCTGATGAGATGGGGGAGGGAGGAGGCCTTGTTTCACTCCCAGATGGGTCCTCAGCACCGGTTCAGAACCTGGCAGGTAGCAGGTGTTCAGGAGATACTGGGGAAGTGGGAAAGGCGAAATGCCCTGCCTTCCTCTGCCTCCGTAAGCCTGGGCAAGGTGTGCCTACATCCAGGTAGGAGATGGGGAGCTGTTTTGCTCAGTTCTTTCCCCTTCCCAAAGCCCCACCAATTTGGGAACATAAGCTCAGTTGGCAACCTAAGATCTTTTGGGGGATGCGAAGGGTTGGGGGAGGCAGCACGGTGGCTCAACGGGTTAGTCCTCTATATTGCAGCAATGGCGTCCCATATGGACACCTGTTCATGTCCCAGCTACTCCACTTCCCACCCAGCTCGCTGCTTATGACCTGAGAAAACAGCAAAGGATGGCCCAAGGCTTTGAACCCTTGCACCCACATGGAAAACCAGGAAGAAGCTCCTGGCTTCAAATCAGCTCATCTTGGGACTGCTGCAGCCATTTGAGGAGTGAAACAGCAGACAGAAGATCTCTCTCTCTTTTCTGTAAATTTGCCTAATAAAAAGCAATAAAGCTTAATATTTTTTAGAAAGATTCTGGGAGCTTTGAATCCATGTCAAGATCCCAGCCCAGCTAGCTGTGTGTCTGGAAGCCACACAAACCCATTTTCACTGTTTGAAGCCTCATTATTCAGCTTGCTATGTCCGAGACAATGCTTAACACAGACATGGTGAAAAGCTGAACAGGTGCTGTGTGCTGCCTGAAATGGCAGATCTGCTGGGTGTGCTGTGGTCAGACTGGAGTTCAAACCCTGGGAGTGGACCATCCAGGAGGTGAGTGTAGGCTGCTCTCCCAAGGGCACGCTGGGCTGATCCATTCCCCTCTTTGGAACTACCTTTTCTTACCTGCACACTGCATGCTGGGAGATGGGCAGCTGAAGGGACAGATTTGGGCTCAACACAAGGAAGGGGTTTGTGAACTAAATCAGCCTGCCAGGGAAGATGGGAGCCTACCACGCTGTCGCGGAGACCCCCTTGGCTGTTGAAGCGAGCAGTGTTGGAAGTGGCGGTGGAAACGCGAACCAGCACACGTAAGTGAACGGTGGATTATTGGTGTGGTGGCACAGATGTGAAGGCAGCACGCCCAGCTGGGGAGACCACCCACGTGCTTCGTGATCTGCGTCGTCACGTAGACACGCAGAGCTGGGCCTCACACAGCGAGCTCCTGTGTGTGGCACAGCTTGGACTGCCGGGAACCACGCCGTGCAATGGGAGAACAAGCCCAGCTGCTGCATTGATTGTCAGCACCTCCCCTGGCCGGGGCACGGCATTTCCTTTCCATGCCCCCCTCACCACCCACTTTCCACCTCTCTCTCACCACCCACTGCTCATCCAGGAGACACCCCTTTTGGTGTTTTGTGGCACTCTCACTATGTAGAGAAAGAAAGCAAATGGCTAGTCACAAGGATGCCACAGCAGGGGGCCAGACAGCGCCCTGCCACTCTGGGCCGAATACTTCCTCACTTCCTCTTTTCTCTGCAGTGATGGAAACACGCTCACTGCACTGCATACTTTTGTTAGAATAAATTATTCAGCGAATAAGGCGGTGAGCTCCCTGTGATGCTGGATTAGGAAGGAATCTCACAACTGAGTTGACCATGGACACAAGCCCCCTGCTGCTCCTGCTCTGGGCTCAGGCCACCTGCCTGGGATATTGGGCACCGGATTCCCTGATGGAGATAGACGCTGCCTGTATCTCCCTACAGGCTTGGCATGACCCAACTGGGTGACCTTGGCTAAAGCTACTGCCAGGGTCATGTCCACATCTCCTCCACATGCTACCGTCTCCCCAGCTCTCCATCCAAAGATTTTTTTTTCTTCTTTTTTTTTCCTGAAGCAGCAGCCCTGGTAGAATGAGTGTTGGGAACTGGAGCACCAAGGCTGTGGCTCCCGCCCCTCTGGGGGAGAAACGGGCATGCACCGTGCGAGGGTATCTGGCGCCAGCTGCCCTCCCTGGCGATGAGGTTACCAACACACCCTTCACTTCCTCCTACTTCGCCCTGGCTCACTTCCGCCACTGCTCCTACAGGATTCCTCCTCAGGCAACAAACAACTGCACGCCGAGCTTCAAAGTCGGGGAAGCCACACGGAGGACAGTCAGTTACATAACCTCCCGTGCGCTGCTTCTCCAGAATGAACAACTGAATTCACGAGGTCAAGCCCTCCCAGCGAATGGCACCTGGCTTATGTTGGCTTAATACATGACAGAGACGGAAAACAAACAGCCTTTATTTATACACATGGACTCTGCCCCCTCCCCAGCACACACAGCCACCAGGCGAAGTCTTGGAGACACAACCAACCTTGTTGGACACAAGATCCTGCTCGCCAGTCCCCCTACCCCCCCAAGTGTGGGTCAGTATGCAGGGTTAAGTGGTGCCTCACAGCTCAACTGCCCGGCCCTCGGCATGCATCACCTAGCTCTTAGTGGCTGCCAGCAGGTGTTGGGCCAGAGTAGCCGCAAAGGAATGAGGTTAGCTGATTCTGGGGGTTGCCCGGTTCCTAGGGGTCCCCATGGGCATCTGACAACAAAGTGTCCCTGCTGGGCACTTCCTTCTGTGTGGCTCCCGCTTGACCATGCACATCAACAGCACTGATTCAGCCACTGGCATCGACCCATGGCAGCCAAAGGAGCACCCTCCCTCAGCCATGTTCCCCAGATTTCCCAGCTTGGTTCCCTGCTGCTTCCAATTCAGGTCGCTGGAGGTAGCTCACCCCAGGTCCCAAATGCAGGATGTGACTTCATGCATGAATGCATAACCTTTGACGGGCTGTCACAGGAACATTTGCTGGGGCAGCTAGGGGCTAGCATACCCTGGCAGGTACCACTGTGGGGTCAGAGCTGCCCAGTGGCCCCTATTTTCATGGCATGTGGCACACACTGATGGCAGGAGAGTCCCTAGGGCCCATGGTCTGGCCAAGGTCACTCCTTCCTGCCGTGGCTCTCCCCATCTTTGGGAAATTTGTCTGCCTGGCATGGAAATACCTTCAGACCTCATCTGAAAACCTCAACTACAAGAGGCTTGCTACTTAGGAAACCCTGTGCATGTGGACCCCTAGGAATCCAGACCCACCACCCGAGGGGTCTGGCTTAAGTGCTGAGCATTGTTCAGGGTAGACCAGAAGCCCGGTGAGGCCTTTCCTTCCTCTAAGGATGCTGCAGGGAGGTGAGCTTGTTGGGGAGCCCTGGGGGGACTCCTGGGGGGTGAGGGGCCTTCTCCCCAGCAGCAGCAGCTACAGCAGGGACCGGCCACCACCTGGGCCTGGCCACCCTCCTCCTGGCTGTGACACTGTTTCAGGTGGCCGCACAGGTGGCAAGTGAGGGCTGAGTAGACGATGCCATTGGCCAGGTCATCCTTGAAGGGTTCTGTGGCCTGCTCCGGAGACAGCGGCGGCGACTTGTGCCTCTCCCCATCTGGCTGCAAACACAGGAGCTCTGGGGAGCTACTGGGGAGCTGTGAGGGCTGAGGGCTGCTGGGAGACCCCACATCCAGTCCAAAGGTAAACAGGGGCAAAGGGTGCAGGGCTGGTTCCCCAGACGTGCTGGGAAGGAGTTCCTGGAAGGGCCTATAACCCCCCTCCCCACCGCTGGCCCCAGGCACCGATGTCTCTGCGCAGACAGACCCGTTGGCCAGCAAGCTTGCGAAGGCCTTGTATCCAGCCTCTGCAGAAGGGCCGGCTGGCTTCTCTGCTGTGGTTGGCACAAATGCCCGGTAGCCACCGGTGGGAATGGGAGCTGGGGCCACCCCATGCTGCAGGAGACATTGGCGGAGCACCTGCTCCCAGCTTCCTGAAGTTGGCTCAGGTTGTAGCATGCTGGCCAGCTTGGCAGGTTGGGAACTGCCAGGACTCTTGGAGTCCACTTCCTCCAGGCTTTGGGCCAGCAATGTGGGGTCAGGAGAAGGCTCGGCAGGACTTGGGGACTGGGCCTGAAAGCCGCGGTATGCAGGGTTATCTGCTACGATCACTGCACCAGCCGGGTTCCAGGCTGGAGAAGTCACTTCGCCTGGCTCAGATGCCTCTATGGTGAGCTCTGAGGTTGGGGACTGGGCCCGGGGCTTCTGCACAGTCCCACCTGACGACTCCCCCAGGCTCGGCTGGATGCAGTGGCCATCCTGGTCCCCCAGCAAGTCCAAAAAGAGGCTCTCTGTGAGGCGGGCCACGATGCCCTCCCTGCCTTCCAGGAAGCCACGGCTGCCTGTGGGCGAGTTGCAGCAGAAGCTGCCTGCTTTGTCCTCCTCCACGACCTCCTCCTCGCCGGGCACCTGGGCCTCCACCAGCTGCACGCACTGCACCACACTGATATTCTCCGGCCACAGGACTATCTTGCTGGCGATGCCAGGGCACCATGCGGCCTTGCTGGGGCCCTGATGAGGCCCGTTTCGGGCTCCCTTGGATGCCTCTTCATCCCTCTTCATGCTGTGCTCCAGGAGACAAGGCAGGAGTTTGCTCAGACATGTTTTCCAGCGACTGTAATCACGAAAGGGTGTCAGGTCAGGGCCCAGTGTTGAGGATTAATGAGCTCCTATGCACCCTTCAAAACCTGACTTCAAATTGCCCTGGATGGGTAGCTTGTGACCTGACTTAATAACCCATTGACCTCTAAAACAAACCTGGTCTCTTGGGTGAGGAAAAGCCTGTGTCAGGAAGGATGGGGCTGACGTGGGATGCTATGGGAAGGCAAGGGTTAAAGCTAGGCACTATAACCCCTGGGAGGGGTGTGGGCACACTCGGAGGAGGGCGGAATATTTTAACAACTGGCATGGCTGCCCCAAGCTGGGTACTCTCAAACATGGGTTCTGCCTGTACCTGACCCTGCTGGTCCAAGAGCCAGCCTGCCCAGCTTGCTGCTACCCTCAAATGCCAGGCAGCCATGGAGGCAGGCATGTGGCCCATTCTGTCATCTTCTGGGTGCACACAGGTTACCACGCCTCCCTCTTCCCCCGGACCCTGGCAAGCCCAGACACTCACGGACACTTGGCTGGGTCCTGGCCCGGGGACCTCTTCTCCCACGGTGACATCTGAAATGTAAGAGAAGGCACGCAGTGAGAAGCAGCATGCACCGGGATCCCATATGGGCACCAGTTCATATCCCAGCTGCTCCACTTCCCATCCAGCTCCCTGCTTGTGGCCTGGGAAAGCAGTCCAGGACCAGCAGTAAGAACCTTGCACCCGCCTGGGAGACCAGAAAGAAGCTCCTGGCTTCGGATTGGCTTTTCTCTGGCCATTATGGCCGCTTTGGAAGTGAACCAGTGGATAGAAGATCTTTCTTTCTCAGCTCTCTGTATATCTGCCTTTCCAATAAAAATAAATACCTGTTTTTCTTTTTTTTTTTTTTTGGTTAAAAAAGCAGCTTCCTGGGATATGTCCTATGGGTGACCCAGGGCATCTTCTCTCCCCTCCAGGGGAGGGCAAAACCCTGGAGAGTCACTCCCCTCCAGGGGACCTGGCCCTGGCAGATTCAGCAGCTCTTCAGGGCCAGAAGAGGGAGGGGCAGGGGCAGCTCTGGGTTCCTGGGACCACAGGAAGCTACTAGGCCTGCCTCCTCTAAAGCCTTCCAAAATATTTCTCCACCATGCCAACCCGTCCAGGTTCCCGAGGTGTCCAGACACAGGCAGCTCCCCCAACCCAGCCCCGCACCCCGTCTTACCTGGGGCTCCTGGATGAGGATGGCTACAAGGTGACTGCGTGCGGGGTTGGGGATCTGATCCCACCACTCCTTCTTAATCCTGTAGGACAACAGAAGAAGGGCTTGGAGGGGGATGTCAACTCCACAGGCAGGCATCCTTCCTACCCAAACTGTCCCAGTCTCGTCTCCCATACCTGCTTCTTCGCCATTGGCTGGCGGACCACCGAAGTCCCATCCTGACCCGGCAGCAAGATGTCTTTCATTTAAGCCCATTCTACACATGAGACCCCATCAGGTAGGGGGGACAGTGGAGACCGTGGCAGAGCTAGGGTCACACTGCAGCA
The DNA here is from genome assembly GCF_030435755.1 of Ochotona princeps. Lineage (NCBI taxonomy): Eukaryota > Metazoa > Chordata > Mammalia > Lagomorpha > Ochotonidae > Ochotona > Ochotona princeps. The sequence goes on along the minus strand of NC_080855.1, from coordinate 23,567,482 downwards.
GTCAGGGGTCGCCTCTGTTCTCCCCTGGACCCCACCAGGAATGAGGCCCCACAGTGAGATTTTTTTCTCCATCACACTCCTGCGCACAGGCTGAGGGACATCTAAGAAAATAGACTCTCTTCCTGGGTGGGCTTGGAGCCACGGGGCCCTGGCAGGGAGGGAGGGACAAGCTGCCAATCCCTGCCCATCAGCAGGTGTTCACTCAGTGCTGGCAACACAGCGTGCCCAAGACCCCTGCCCTGGCAGCTGAACTAAGCAAGGGGCTGCGAGGAACAGGTACAGAAGCGATTACGCCACTTCATTCATTCATCCATTCATTCGTGGTGATGAGCAGAAAAGGGGATGTGCAGAAGAATGGGGCAGGTGCCTAGGGACATCTTGTGGGTGATGGCTTCCAAGCAGGGCTGGAGGGTGGTGGTGCAGGAGAGAGTGCTGGGAAGGGCTGGGAATGGGGCGGTCCAGGGAGCAAGGCTCTGAGACCAACACAGCCAGGAGGTGGGAGCACCAGGAGACACTGTGTCTGGAGGGAGTGATGACCAGCCCAGGGCCATCTGGGTCGCTGACGATCAAGCCCAGGGCAGGCACCTGCCCTGTGTCAATCCCTTGTCTAGCTGGACCCATCTCAGAGAGAGGTAGACTGAGGCCAGAGACACTGTGACTCTGTAACTTCTCTTCCACCACGTGGCAGCCCTCCCTCAACCGTCCCTTGGGGCCTGGGCTCTGTGGCCGCTGCCTGGTGTCCCCACTGCTGATTCCAACCGGCAAAGCCCTGTCAGTTACCAGCTACCAGCACCAAGACCAGGTTCAAAGCCAGATGCCTTGTCTACCTGCGCAACCGTCTCAAATTCGTCCGGCTCCGGCCCCATGCCTGAGTGTCTACACAGAACCAGGGGCCCCCTGAGGTGATAAAGAGATGCAGCCCAGGGATCACCTGGAGCCCTGCATTCCCCACACCCCTGGGGACCTGGCTGATGGAGCATCTTCCATCTCCATACTGGGATGCAGGTCTCCACAGTCCCTGTCCTGGTTTCAGCGCCGAGCAGCTGCTCAGGAGACCATGAGGGGCCAGAGCAGAGCAGCCCTTCCCTGTCCTCCTCCATCCCATGCCTCCCGCACACACACAGAGCAACGGGCTGGGTGGTGTCCCGTGCTGCGCCCCGGACTCACTTGATGGCGCTGAAATAGCAGGCCAGGCAGACGAACAGGATGACCACGCAGGATACACTGACGCCCAGCGGGAGGCGCTGCTCCAAGGGCGGCGCATACTCTGCAGGTGGGAAGGGAAGCCCAGAGCTGCAGACCCCCCCGCCCTCAACCCTCCTCCTGCTCCCAGACCCTTCCTGTCCTGGTAGCCCTGCCCAACTCACCTCCTCACCCCCACCCCACCCCCAACCTGCTGCACTTGTAGCTCTCCTACTGGAAACACAGAGGCCAAGTGTGTTGACCACTCGAGTTCAAAGCCCGACTCTATACATTTCATGCTGGGTAGCCCTGGGGATGTCCTGGGAAGCTTCTAGAAAGATTTCTGCCTCCTGGTAAAGGAGGTGCCCAGGGTGTAACCCCCACTGTAGCACCATTTCTTTGCCTTTCTCTCCATGCAGTGGTTCATGAAGATCAAACATCACCATGACAGGGAGGGTAGATCTCTGTCCTCTCTCTCTCTCTCTTTGAGTGTGTGTAAATGATTCTGCCTTCCAAATAAATACATACATCAAAAAGAATACTCTCCTGAGATGGTGCTCTGTAGCATTTGCCAGACTGCCAAAGGGACCCAGGGCACAGAAACGGTTAAGGATTTTGGTCCTGGAGTATAACAAGATGAAGTATGACAGCCCCTCCAAAGCCACTCAGCAGCCAGCAGCATTCACACCGGACTGTTCCCTGAGCAGAAAGGAGGGTTCAGCCATGCAACAGGTGGGCCCACCTGCCCCTGTGGTGCTGGCTAACATACCACGCCCCTCGCTAATGCTGCTCCTCGCGGTGAGAAACAATCAACCCCAAGGCCTCTGGCCACCATGCAACGGGAGCCCAGAGCAGATACTCTGAGTACTCACGGTTCTGCCAGCGGACGCTAGGGCTCCAGTCACTCCAGCTGCTGTTGTAGCTTTCAGCCCAGGCCCTCACCTGCGCTGTGTAGAAGACCCCAGCCTTGAGGGTGCTGGCAGCCAGGCGCACGCTGGGATCCCGGTAGGTTATGTTGTAGATTTTGACCTGGTAGAGGAGAGCGAGCCGTAAGCGTACCTGCTTGTGACGGGGGTGGGGTGAGGGAGGGCATGTCCCTTTTCTATCCTGGCTGCTGGCCTTCTCGGACCTTCCGAGAACCGCCCCCCACCACCTTCAAGGAGGGATATTCTGTCCTTGCTCCACATCAGGTCACGCTGTCTGAACATGGCCCCTATTTCTGACTCCTGCTGTGTGATCTTACGGAAGTGACATGACCTTTCTGGACCTCCACGTCGGGTCTCCTGCCACCTGAGTGGCTGTGAGGTTGGGTGCTTGGAACAGGGTCGGCCCAGAGAAGCACTGGGTGCTCTTCCAGCAGCCCCAATGGAGCCAACACATCCCTCAGGGGCTCCCAGGTGACTCCACGGTCAAGACTAAAGTTCAAGGCCTCGTCCCCAGGAACCTTAGCCCAGGAACCACTGTTCAGAGAATGAGATGCAAATGAGCCCAAGCTGCCTGCTGCCTTCTATGTTCTAAGATACATCCTGGTCTCCATCTTGATCCTGCCCTTGTACCACCCAGAGGATGGGCAGGACCTGGACTTGTTTCCAGCAGGAGTGGGTGAGGAGGTGGCAGATTACACCATGCACAGGTGTGATGGCCTAGGACAGTCATGTCCAGCTGGGTCACTCTTCCCACGCCCACATCTCTAAACTGGAGGGGCCCATGCAGGGTTTGCCCAGTCACTCGTGCAGTGCCTAGCTGCCACGGGCACCTGAGAAATGGTGACCACAGCATTCACAGCCCTCGTCCGACTGGGAGCCTCTCTGTCTATGTGCTCACTGCATATGTCCCACCATATCATTCCATGAACCTCCAAGCCTCTTCCCTCTCTGCCTGGCCTGCCCTCCCCCTCTTCATGTCCTGTCTAAAAACCCCTAAGCAACCCTCAATTCCCAAATCAAAATGCCCTCTCCATTATCTAGTCTGCACTGAGGGGAACAAACAGCTCTATCCCCCAAATCCCACATTCTCTTTTTCTACCCAGTTTGAGCCACAGCCAGGTCACTTGCCCAACATCTACCCCTCCACCAATCAGGACAGGTAAACAAATCCACAAAGCCAATGTTGATGCTCATTGGTCTAAAATGATCACAGCAATCCCATTCTCTGGCCTGTGATTAGTTAGAGGGAAACATGCAGCCAGCTCCCACACTGACTGCTTTAGGTTCAGCCAGCTGCTTGGAAGGGCAGCTTTAGGGGTGGGAGTCTTTGTCACTCCTGACCCACCAACAGGAAAAACCAATGGTGACTTTTTCCTTCAAACCTGGCATCCTATGGCCTGGCAGAGCCTGGCTCCTTGTGGGCATTTAGGAAGTAGACCCGTGACCCCTCTGCCTCTTCCTCTCTGTCACTCTTGCTTAAAACAAACAAACAAAATTCTTGGGCCTGGCCTGATGGCTCAACTGGCTAATCCTCTGCCTAGCATGTGCCAACATCCCATAGGAGTGGCAGTTCATGTCCCGACAGCTCCATTTCCCATCCAGCTCCCTGCTTGTGGCCTGGGAAAGTAGTGGAGGACAGGCCACAGCCCTGGGACCCTACACCCACATGTACCCACATGCGAAACCTAGAAGAAGCTCCTGGCTCCTGGCTTTGGACTGGCTCAGCTCTGGCCTTTGCAGCCATTTAGGGAGTGAGCCAGCACATGGAAGATCTTTCTGCCTCTTCTTTTTGTAAACTTGCCTTTCTAATAAAAATTTGCAAAAAAGAAACTAATTTCCCACTACCGCTGCTGGAAAAACAAGGAGCACCTGCCACAGGTGTCCTCAGAAGTGAATGGGACTGTGGGTGGCCTTGACCTATGGCTGAACCTGTGTTTTCCAGGGAAGTTCTAAGCCACAGCCTCTTATCTGTCCAAAGACGTCCATCAAGTCTTCTTCCTGCGTGGGTCAGCCTTGAGCAACCCAGTGAGTGACCGCTTTGCTTTGGGCCTCAGATTCTCGGAACCGGAGACCGTCATGTGTCTGCAGTCTCACCCGCTCCCACACAGCACTGCCCCCCTCCCAAACTGGGAACACTCCCAAACTGGGAGGCCCAGAGGGCTCCACTCCTCTGAGCAGAACAGGGGGGCAGCTTCTGCTGTCGGCCCCGCCCCTACCCAGCAAGCCCCTTACATCGGCAGGGTCCTCTTCACTAGAGACCTTGACCATGTAGGACAGCGTGTCAAACAGGTAGCTCCCTGATGGGTACGGGTTGCTCCAGTTCAGCAGCCACATGTCCAAGTCAGCGTGCACTGTAAGGTTGCCGGGGGTCCTGGGTTTCACTGTGGAGTGGAAGAGAGGGGTGCATGAGGGGTGATGCAGGGGGTGGAGGCATGTTCCAGCCTTGGCCTTGCCTGCGCAGCATGGCCACAGAGCCCTGCAGGGGGCCCCATGGACATTAAGAAACTTGAGAGGGGGAGCCCAATGATGATGATGATAAAATTCCCCCAATTCCACACAATTGGGGCTCAGCATTAAAGCCGCTATTTGAGACAATGGTATCTCAATAAAAATAAATAAATCTTTAAAAAATACAGCACTGTTGCTGGAGGACTAAACTGCTGTAATAATATAGGGGTGGGGGATGGTGGAGGCAGAAGGTTGGAGGAGGAAAGGAAAAAATTTGTACCTATCTGTATCACAGAAAAGAATGAAAATAATTTAAAAAATAGACAATGACAAAAATGTCACTTAAAAAAAAGATTTATTTATTTTTATTGCAAAGACAGATTTACAGAGAGGAGAGAAAGAAAGATCTTCTGTCCACTGACTCACTCCCCAAGGGGCCGCAATGGCCAGAACTAAGCTGATCCAAAGCCAGGAGCTAGAAACCTCCTCCAGGTCAAACACACGGGTGCAGGGTCCCAAGGCTTTGGGCCACTCTCTACTGTTTTCCTAGGCCACAGGCAGGGAGCTGGATGGGAGGTAGAGCTGCCGGGATACAAATCGGCATCTATATGGGATGCTGGTGCGTGCAAGGTGAGGACCTTAGCCACGAGGTTATCGCACTAGGCCCAGTTTCTTCCTTCCTTCCTTCCTTCCTTCCTTCCTTTCTTTTTTTAAAGCACAGAATTCTACACAGCACTTCAGTGTCTCTAGCTTCCTGTCTACAGTGGTGCAAAAGGATGAGCCACATCACAATGCAATCTTCGGACTTTGGCCACAGTTGCATGCCACACTCTCATTTGCCAAGTTCCTGCTTCTGGATTTTGACCCACCTGCTTTAAAACTTAATTCTCTTTCTAAGCAACCATATCCATGAGATCACACATAAGAGCACACCTCAACATGTCAGTGGGGAAAAAGGATTAAAAACAACGGAGTTAATTTCCATGCACAAAAAATGTGCAAATCCATGCATACAAAGAGGTGCCTGAAAGCTCACGGAAATCACGTATTACAAGAAAATCAGAGAAGGATTCCAAATTTTGTTTTGCACCAAAAAAAAAAAAAAGTCTTTTTTAAACATTTATTTGTTTGACAGGGAGAGAGATAGATTGATTCCATCTGTTAGTTCACTCCCCAAAAGTCCATAACAGCCAGGGCGAGGCCAGCTCTGCCTGCTCTGAAAACCTTAATCCCTGGGAGGGGCGGTCTTTGGATGTTGCTTCCACTGCACAGTAGCGTTAAGACGTGAGACAGGAGCCAGAAGTTATTCCAGCGTCACATGGGGCTGACAATGCCTTTTGGAAGCTGAGGTTCAGAGAGGCTGTGTGACCTTCAGTGAGGACACAGCCATACGTGAGTAGAGCCTTCTATTCCTCACCATGCTGCAGCAAGCTCATGGCGGAATTCCTGCAGGACCGCAGGGTCCCAGCAGGGGGTCCACCTGCCGTGGTCAAGGCCACTGAGAGAGGCAACGGGAAGTGGAAGGAGCATCTCCCATGCACAACCAGTGTGTCTACTACTAAGGATGACCCTTCCCGACACGCCTTCCTGGACACTTAACTCAGGGGCTTTAAACAGCTGTGCCGAGGTGGAAGGTGGGGTTCCCGTTTTGAGGATGGGAAAATGGAGAAGGCTGGCTCCCTCCACCACTCAGACCCCGGCCCCGGCCCCACCCACTCACCGTGCAACTTGGGCTGGAAGAGGGCTGTCCACAGCAGCTGTGGCCCTGCCCACAGGTCCAGCTTGTAGGTGTCCCCTCCAACAATGTACTCCGCGTACATGTCACACACACACACCGTGTCTTCGCTGTTCTTGGGGATACACGTGTAGTTTCTGTGGATACTGATGCTGAGTCAGACTTGGTCACAGGCAGCCTGCCCGACTCCTCCAGGACACTGCCACGCCCCTCCTCTCCCAAAGAGCCAGCCACCTGCTCTTCCAGCTGCCCAATCACCCCTGCTCACCTCTGACCCCTCCCAGCAACCTGCACCAGGCATAGCGCCTAGAGCAGACCATCTCCTGGGACCAACCCCACTGGGCACAGCCTCCCCGGCCCCTGACACCAGCACAGGCTTACTCAGGGACCACGAAGTCCAGCAGGTAGGACAGGTGGAGCTCAGCGCTGCAGTTGATGGGACGGTCCATCTCCCACCGGCAGGTGGAGATACTGATGTAGTCGGAGAAGCAGGTGGGTTTGTGCAGGACCCGGATACTCCCTGGGGAGACATGGGAGTGCCCTCTCTGAGTCATCAGGAACCATAAGCCAAGAGGACAATCAGGACCAAAGGGACAGGTCGGAAAACCACGGTGGAGGTACCACGGGGACCAGTGCACACCATGCTCCACAGCACTGGGGCCAGGACCAGGACTCACTCACTGCCTGCCCTGGGACGGCTCCTGGCGAGCACCTGCCCCAGTGCAGGTGTGAGGTGGGGAAGGAGCTGTTCTCCCCTGACTCCCTGCCTCGCCATAGCTCTAGGCCACTCAGCACCTGCTCCCTAGGGAGTGTTTTTGGTCCGTGCCCAGCACCAGGCCCCATCTGAGCTGATTAAACTGCCGTCCAATCCACCCCAAGCAAACAAACCCCCGATTGTCACCTGCTCCCCTAAACAGCTGTTCTGCTGCTGTCCCATGCTGTTTCCTTCCACGGCCTGCTGGCGCCCAGCAGCAGGGATCTGGAACTAATTTGTTAGACAAGGGCTTCAACTTCCACCTTCAACTTCAACTTCCATCCGCCCCGTCCCCTCGCCTAACGACGCAATCTTCACGGATCTATGTTTTAGTTCTGGGACATACCCCAGGCCCCTCAGACCAGAAGGACTGACATACAGGGAGTGACTTACCAGAGCCTGCCGTCCACATCAGGATCAGGCAGCTCACAGGGAGCAGGAGCCAAGAGCAAAGGCACCCCATCGGGAGATGGGGAGGGGCCTGTGGAGACAGAGCGAGAGCAGGTCAGCGCACACCTGGACCCCTGTCACCTTCCTCAGGAGGCAGCTCACTTCTGACCCTGCTTACAAGAAGCCTTCCATCCTGAGCCAGGATCACACATCTCAAGAGCTACTTCTTTGGGTGGTCTTCCCTTGGAGAGCCAGGCCCCTCCACGCCCGCATCCAGGGGTCAACCTCCCACTTTGGACCATCTGTGAACCCCGAGCCAGCAAGCTGCCCTCTGGTGCCTCTTTGGTCTCCTTATCTGCGAATGGGATCCCAAATGGCCTCCATCTCTTCTGAGTGACATGAGCAGAGCCCTGAACTGGTGACCAGAACACAATGGCCTGCCTCAGTGTACCCAGGCTTCTGGAACAAACAAACAAACAAACAAACAAAAAAACGCCTTGGGCTGCATGAGGAAGAGAGAACCCCCTGTGGGCAGAAGCTGGGGAGTCCCACGCGAGCAGATGTGGCGGGTGGGTGGGGGACTGCGCTCCACTTCCCAGATAGGGGCCTCTCCAAACACTTGTGTCCAACCTGCTTCCCATCCCTCACTCCAGTCCCTTTCTTTCTTAAAATTTAAAGATTTACTTATGATTTGTTTGAAAGGCAGAGTTACAGAGAGAGAGAGACAGAGACAGAGAGAGACAGCCAGGTCTCAAACGGAAAGTGGAGTGGCCGAGACTTGAACTGGCACCCATTAGGAACTGCAAGCGGTAGCATAACCCATTGCACCAGGACACGTGCCCTGGGTGTTGCATTTTAGCAGCATGGGGGACAAAGATGCGTTTGAGCAAAGGAATCAGCTTTGGGGGCCACACATGTGGCCGAGGTGATGATTTCCACTCGCTGTTCAGGGCGTGCAGGGGCTGGAAAGCACCTCAGGGGTCCCCTGCCTCAGTTCAGTGATACGTTGCCACCTACCCTTGGCTTGCTCTCCTTGTCTTATGAGGCACCCACTCCCAAGTGATGGCTGCTGGAAAGAGCGCCCCGTGCTGAGCCAAGCTTTTATTTATTTTTATTGGAAAGGCAGATCAGATTTACAAAGAGCAGGAGAGACAGAAAGATCTTTCATCTGCTGGTTCACTCCCCAAGTGGCTACAATGGCTGTAGCTGAACCGATACAAAGTCAGGAGCCAGGAGCATCTTCTGGGTCTCCCACATAGATGCAGGGTCCCAAGGCTTTGGGTCATCCTTGACTACTTTCCCAGGCCACAAGCAGGGAGCTGGATGGGAAGTAGAGCTGCCAGGACACACACTGGCACTCATATGGGATCCTGGCCCATGCAAGGTGAGGATCTTAGCCATTGACCTATCACGCTGAACCCTCAAATTTTATAAACAATTCTCTTTAAGAAGGCCCCCTCATCTAGGCAAAGGGTTAACTCAGAATGAAATCCAGGCCTCTGTGTGATAACAGCGAATCCCAAAAAGGCAATCACACACCACTGCACACACCACGAACCCATGACACCTTCCTGAGATTGTGAGCAGTGTGACAGAAAACAGACACAGTGCTGCCCGAGGCTGAGGGCGGGGGTGGGCGGGCCGGACCTTGCATGCAGCCATAAAAGGGCACAGGAGGGCTCCCTGTGGTGACGAGGCCTTGTGGGTCTCTTGTCTGCGGGGTGGATGTCCAGAAACCCCCCATGGGATCCAGCTGTGTAGACTGAACACATGTGCACACACACAGTGATTTAACTGTGAGCACATGTGCACACACACACACACGTGTACATGCATTCAGGGAGCCCAGCGACCATCCTGGCAACACCCAGGTCAGGATGTGTAAGCTAACGACCGCCAGTGCGGGATCTGAAGGGTACAGAAAGACAGTACTCTTCTTACAACTGCACACGCATCTGCAACGATCTGAAAATAAAAAGCTTTACAAAAATGAAGAATAAAATCCAAGATCCCTGATGATCCAGCCCACCACCCTCAGATGCCCCCTCCTCATGTCCTTCTCTTTGTCCCCTGACAACTGGATACCCTCTCTCGCTCCCTTCCCCCTTCAAGCCGTCCATACTTTGGAGAGGCCTCCTTGGAGCCCTTATCACAGCACCTGTGGCCCAGAAGTTATCACCATCTCAAATCTTATTAGTGAAGTTACACACATGAATGTTCATTTCATTTTGAGATGCACGTGGCCAAGTTAACAAGATTCGACTGCAAAAAAAAAAAAAAAAAAAAAAAAATTTCAACATCCCTAGATCAAAGATCTTAAAAATTAATGGAACGTGGACAAAAAAAAAAAAAAAAAAAAAAAAAAAAAAAAAAAAAACCTAGGAAAAGGCAGAAAGCCACATCACAAAGGGTTCATGGCCTTAACAGATAGAGATTTTTCAACTCGCTAAGACCAACAGCCCTGTGGGAAAGACAGGGCTCACAGAAGGGCATCCATGGCTCACAGAAGTGGCCCACAGTAGGCTGCCAGCTTACAGAGAAGGCTGTAAATGATAACTTGCCGTTTGCAGTAGGCGTTCACCTGTGCAGGTATGTGAACGGCTGGTCTCCTCTGAGAGCATCCAATGCCCAAGAGGACCGAGGTGTTTTTGCTTGTTAAGGATTAATTATTTTTTTCCTTTGAAAGGCAGATTTTACAGAGAGGAGGAAAGATGGAGAGAGACACATCCTCCATTCACTGGTTCATTTCCCAAATGGTCACCATGGCCAGAGCTGGCAGCCTACTGTGGTGACCTGCAGGTACCCACAGCTTGCCCAGCTCAGCCAGGTGCAGGGGCCTCCCGCACTTCTTGCCTCCTGACTCAGAACCTGTCTTGAGAGTTCCTGCTCTGAAGCCACCCTAGAGCTTACTCTGGTGTCTAGGACATCTGGGCCCAGCTGGCAGGGGCCCAGGGACATGCTGGCTGCTCCCAGGGCAGCAGCAGGCCAGCCAGGGTTTATAGCATCGGCCGCTGCATCTGCAGCTTCACCGCAGATGGTGATGTCCCCAAATAACCTGGGTCCTGCCAGGCTGCTCCAGCCCTGCTCAGCAGGAGTGACAGAGTGCCCAGCCTGCCTTGAGTGCCTGCTGTCTGCTCCCAGCTCTCAGCCTCTGGCACTTCCCCAGCACCTGCTAAGCGCCAGCCTCTACAGAGGCTCTACACCACCCACTCACTCATTTATCCACCATCTGTCCATCCAGCCACCCACCATCCATTTATTCATTCTTTTCTTTCACAAATTGTGTGAGTGAGACTGGGAGTCACCAGAGATTTCCAAGCAAAGTGATACAATGGGGCTTTTAAAAGGTCGGGGTGGGAAGAAGGGCAATGTTGTGGTACAGCTACCTAAGCTGCCAGTTGGGAACTCCTGCATCCCATATCACAGTGCTGGCATCGAGTCCCAGCTCCTTGGCCTCTGGCTCAGCTCCAGTATAATGTCTGGAGAGGCAGCAGCGATGGCTCAAGTGCTTGGGTGTCTGCTACCCACGTTGGAGGAGAGCCAAACTGGGTCCTGGGCTCCTGGTTTCCATCTGATTTGGCCCTGGCTGCCCCTGGCTGCTGCAAGCATTTGGCAAGTGACCAAGATCTTTCAGTGATGGAAGATTCTCTCCCTCTTTCTTGTTCTCTCTGCCTTTCAGATAAACAAACTTTAAAAAAAAAAAAAAACAAAGAGCCTCTGGCTGGGGGTGGGAGATGAAAGGTCATGGGTCAAGGGCAGAGACAAGGCCAGTGAGGAGGCTGCTGTTCTGGCTCCATGCCAGATACAGGGGCTTACCCCAGTGGTGTAGGGAGGAGGATGGTAAAAGGGACTGGCTGGAACCTGGCTCCGGGTTGAAGGTTCCATCAGCAGGATTCCCCAACAGCATGGCTGGTAGGTGTTGGGGCGGAGGGCTAAGGGTGCAGGAGGCACAGAGCATTCCGCCTGAGCTCTGTGTGGATGGGGGAGGGGCCAGTGTAAGAAACGGGCCGCTGGGGCTCAAGGGGTTCAGCATGACACAAGCGCAGGCAGGTGAGGGCACTGCAGGTCCCCTGATGCAAAAAGCTCTGGCACCTGCGCTCCGCTCCGATCACCTGCCCTGCCTCCAGGGACCGCCACCCCCCACACTCTCCGCCCACTCAGCACAGGGCAGGTGCTCACAGCACAGCCACCTGCACGTCACCTTCTGCTCAACACCTAGACAGTGCTGCCCGATGACCTCCCTGGGAGGCAAGTTCAGTGCCCGAGCCCATTGTACAGATTCAAAAGGTTTGTGAGAGAGGCATGAGAAGAGAGAAGAATGAACAAGAATAGCCAGACTGGGGAGGGGGCGCGCTTCCCACTTGCCTAGCTGGGCCCTTGAGAAGGGGAAGTTCTGGGAGAGAAGGCGGGTGTGGGTAGACAGCAGCCCAGGTTCCGTGGGGAGAAGCACTCAGGGGTCTGAAGCAGGAGTGATGCTCCAGGGGTCTGGGGCTACATGGGGTGCAGGGAACTGGGGGCTGGGCAGTGGCTCCAGGGGTGCAGAGCCTGAAGGTTCAGGCTGGACACAAAGGCTGAGGGCTCTGGAGGTGTGACTGTCTTGTCGTGACACAGCAGTGCAAACATCTGCAACTGACACTTGGGACCCAAGCACTCCCACCCTGGATCCCGGAAGCCAAGTCCAGTTTGAGAAGGGAAGTTTGCCAGGGCCCCCGCCCCCCGCTCTCTGCTGCCTGACCTGCCTCGTACCAAAAGGTGCCATCCCACCACCTGGGTTAGGCATGCCCTCTCTCACAAGGCCAGAGGCTGTTCCAGAGCCCGGCACAGAGCCTGGCACACACCAGGGGCTTCCAGAAACATCTGCTGGTTGTCCAAAGGGTCCCCTGCCACGTCCCAGCCTTTCAGTATCCACTTCTCACCACCAAGTCAACATGCATCAGTTCTGGCATGGAGTGTCCCTGAAGGCCAGCTGGGTGGCAGGGACCCTGTGGGGATGATTCGAGGCCCTAGGAGCAGGGACGCCACCTGACACCAACACACTGATTCCATCTGCTTGTATTAGCAAAGACTATCACAGTTCCCGGGGACCTGAGGCTGGCAGATGTCTCCCCCACCAACTGTCCCCAGGTCCCCCCTCCCAGCAGGCCAAGGCACCCTAGGCCACTCAGCCCATGGATCCCATTACCCCCAACTTCAGCCTCCATCCCTGACTCATCAGACCCAGCGTAGCATTAGACCCACCCCCACTCCCATGCTTGTTCAACCCTGACCCCAACACTGAGAAACACAGCACTGCTGTGAATCCCAACCCCCTCCCCAACCCCACATATGGTAGAAATGGTGCATGGGAGGGCCCAGCGCAGTAGCCTAGTGGCTAAAGTCCTTGCGTTGTACTTGCCGGGATCCCACATGGGCTCTGGTTCATGTCCCAGCAGCCCCACTTCCCATCCGAATTCCTGCTCGTGGCCTAGGAAGGTAAGAAAGGACAACCCAAAGCCTTGGGACCCTGCACCCACGTGGGAGACCTGGAAGAGGCTCTTGGCTCCTGGCTTCAGAATGGCTCAGCTCTGGCCGTTGTGGTCACTGGGGAGTAAATAAATCTTGAAAAAAAAAATAATAACTGGAGTTTGAACCCATGCCTCCTGGCTGTAGGTCCTTGGCACAGAGTAGGCAACCAGGAACTCAATAATCTGGGTGTGTCTCTCCCACTTGCAGGAAGGTGTGGTACAACATGCCCCCTGCAAAGAGGAGGAGGCTGAGGCCTCCCTGGCGGGGAGGGGGGGCGGGGAGCTCAGAGAGCTTTGGAGAGGAGCCAGCCCTGCCCTCCACAGTGGACTTGCCTCAACAATGCCTGGGACTTTGCCCCTTTGGCAGGGCCAGCAGGGGCGCAGATCAGAGCTCAGCTGTTCCCTTGCCTATCTGCAGACAGGTGTGCTGAGAGGAGGCTCTCGGTCAAGTTCTCCCATTTGTCATACTCTAGGTTGTTCCTAGCACGGGTGCGGGTTCCACGCACCTTCAGTCAGGGTTGTGTCCTTGCTGTGGGGGGTGATGGCAAGGGACAAGAGGGCACATCCTAGGGGGAGTGGTCACGCCTTGCTCTTGTTTTTTGCTTGTTTTGTTTTGTTTAATAAGAGGCAGAGAGACAGAGACAGGCAGTAAACAGAGATGTCCTGCCTGCTGACTCACTACCCAAACACCAGCAACAGCCAGGGCTGGGCCAGGCTGGAGCCAGGAGCCAGGAACCCAGTCTGGACCTTCCATGTGACACTTAGATCTCTCTCTCTGTTTTTCAAGTAAATCCAATAAATGTATATAAACTCAGTGACAGTTACACACAAAGGGACACTGACATAGCCTTTTCCTAGCCATTTTTCTACAAATTTCCACAAAAGGGGCAGGTGTTATAGGGCTATGGGATGTTAACATCTCATATTAGAACGTGGGTGCAGGTCCCAGCTGCTCCACTTTCCATTCAGCTCCTTGCTAACGCACCTGGGAGGTAGCAGGTGATGTGGTTGGTTGGAGTCCTTGAGTCCCTGCCACCCACGTGGGAGATGCCGGGTGGAGCTACTGGCTTTAACCTGCCCCAGGCCTCGTCTTTAGGGGTTTTGGGGAGTGAATTGGCAGATCCCTCTCTCAGCAGTAAGTTTGATCTAGCGGATATCTCATAGATTTTTCCCATCCAGCAGAAAACATACCTTCTTTTCAAACACACAAGACTCGTTCAGAAATACTGACCAGAAAGTCTAGCCAAGGCCACCTCAACACATTCTCTGTCATAGAAGCTACACATACAATCACTCTAAAGACCCAATATAGGAGCCAACAATAGAAAACTTTAAAAAAAAAATTCCACCCGCCTCAAAAAACATTGAAAAGCACCTAATACTCTGAAGTAACCCTTAAAATGGAAATGGAAAGAGAAATAAGATGTTATTTGGGCAGAGAAGGGCAGTGAGGCCAGACTCCTGGGGTGAAGCCAAAGCTGTATGCAGAAGAAAAATGATAACCATTTAGCCTTGAGCGGATCGGGGAACAAGACAGACACACACTAGCCTCCAACAGGCAATCTCAGGATGGAGGGAACTTTGACTGATAGCAGCTCATGCAGTGAGACAGGTGGGAGACTTAACTGGCAAAGCCTCATGCCATCCCTGGGCAGCATATGGCCATGATAAGGTATGACCACAGACTGCATTATCAGAAGTACCAGCTCCTGGGTCTTCTCTGACGGGACAAGCAAACAGGCTGTGACCTTTATGGCTGCCTGACTCATGATGGTAGAGTATTGGTCAGGGCCAGGTCACCATGCGAGTGGGGTAGGGGGTCCCCCAGGAAGCTGGATTCCAATTCCTGGTCTATAAAGGCCACTGAGGCCCAGGTTGGAGGCACTGTATCACTGCTCTTCCTGGAGAAGTTTCATTTCCTCTTTCAAGAACCTCAGGCCTCCCACGAGATTTGCAAAAATGGTTATCGGGGCCTCTGTTCCCTGGTTGTCCAGTGGACACTTGGGTTCCTTCAAACTGAATCCCCCAGGCCAAGAAGCTCGGAACCACAGTCCGTGGCATGGGCTTCTGGGTTTCTGGGTTTGGATCAGGAATCTGCTGTTTCCTAGCAGGGTCAGCAGTGGAGGCCTCAGCCACCACCTTGGGGAAACGGTTGGACAGCCATTCACCCCTGCTTGCCCATGCCTCGCACAGGGCCTGCCTCACAGACCTGCTGTGCCCCTTCACTTGGCAACTCCCGCCCCACCCACCATGCTGGGGAGCTACTGCTCCTTCGAAAGCTGATCTGCAGACGAATCAGATCCTGTGCAATGTGGGGTTTGTAGGAAGCAACCACAGCCAGACCACACTGACAGGGGGGCTGGGCACGGGGATGGCAGGTGCACAGTCAATAGGGTAACCACGTACAACTCGAGAGCAGATGTTGAGTCCAGGACCCACTGTGGGTGCCTGGGTTCCACGTCTGCCTCTGGCTCCTGCCTGCAGTTCTCAGTTCAGGTGCACCCTGGAGGCAGCAGGTGACAGCTTGGGGGACTGGATTCCTACTTGCACCTGGGAGATCTGGACTACGCTCTTGGCTCCCAGTTTCAGCCCCAGCCCAACCTTGGGGGAGAGAGCCAAGGAATGAGAATAGTTCCTACATTCCATTCATGCATTCATTCTTTCTATGTATCTGTCTATCACCTGCTTTGTCTAGCTCTCTAGCTCTGGCGCTATCCCTTCTGCCTCACGGTGGGAGGGTCCTCAGCACTTCAGGTAGTATTCACTGTGTTTAAACACAGTGGTGACGGCCTGGCGTGTTAGCCACTAGTGGCTAAGTCCTTACCTTGCACGTGCCAGGATCCTGTATGGACACACTTCGTGTCCCAGCGGCCCGGCCTCCTATCTATCCAGCTCCATGATTGTGGCCTGGGAAAGCAGTCGAGGACGGCCCAAAGCCTTGGGACCTTGCACCTGTTTGGGAGACATGGAAGAAGCTCCTGGCTTTGGATCAGCTCAGGTCTGGCTGTTGCAGCCATTTGGGGAGTGAATCAGCGGACGGAAGATCTTCCTCTCTGTCTCTCCTCCTCTCTGTAAATCTGACTTTCCAATAAAGATAAACAAATCTTAAATTAAAACAAAACACACACACAATGGCGAACAGCCTGAGGACTCTACACCTTTCAGGTGCCCTGCCTTGCTGTGGGACCCCTGGCTGGTTACTGAACCTTTCTGTGCCTTCGTCATAGCATCTACAGACAGTGGCTGGAACTCACCGTGTTATGACGAAAGTTCAGGGAGATTAGGCAGGTGTCTGGCACCTGCAAATTACCCTGACCTCCATTCCGTCCAACCACACCCGTTCTCAGGTACACCAACACTGTCCCTACCTCAGGGCCCCCACAGGTGTGTTTCCCATCTGGAGCCCTCCTCTCCTGCATACCCTGCTCATCTGCCTTCAGGTTTTGGACCAGCAGCAGCAAGCGTCCCCCCTCCCCGTGTTAGCACCTTGTTCCTGGGTCTCCCGTATCCTCATCTCCAGAACGTTCGCCGAGTGTGCACACAGACACACAGACCTCAGTTGTCACTCCACTCCTAGGAGCCCTGGTGACTTTCAGACTTTCAAGCTTTGGGCAAAGGGAAGGGGGATGCGTTCTGCAGGCTGCAGGCTCTGGCCCCTCCTCTCCTGGAACTGGGTTTCTGTAGACCCTAGCAGGCCCCAGCTCCTCAGCCCTGCCTACTGCCTGCTTCCTCTCTCCTCAGAAGCAGGCAGCCCAGCCCCTGCCGTGAGGTTACACGGAGCTCCTGGCCTGGCCTTAGCATGCAGCCAGGCTTCCGGAAGCACCCTGCCTGGTCTTGGCACACAGCCCACACAGGTCCCTGAAGCAGCCCACATGGGGTGAGGTGGCTCCAGTTCCCTCCCCTTCCCCCACCCCCCGGACCCCAAGAGAGAGTGAGTCAGTCAGGCCTCAAGCAGAAGCCGCAGAGCCATCACCGTTTCTTGGAAAGGCAAGAGCAGGCGCGTTTATACAGCACCAGCATGTAGGCCGGCAGGAAGGCCAGAAGTGGGGTCCTGCCTGCTCCTTGCCTACTCCCTTCCCTGGGCCTGGGGTGTCTCTCAGAGGTCACCTCCTCCAGGGGGGCCCGACCAATTACTCCTGGGCTCACCCTCCCCTTCTGAGGAACGGAAGTTGCAGGTACACTGTATGGTGAAACCCCTCTCTCTCTCCTTCCCTCGGGAGTGGTTGGATCTTAAACCCTAACTAAACATACTTTGTTCTCAAATTCTGCTTAACGTGAACCCATGGCTGTAACTAATGAGACCCCCACTGAACTCAACAGATAAAGAACTGAAACCTGAGAATTCCAGGCAGGGACAGGAGTCCCCAGAAGAGGTCCCCTGATCACCCCCCCCCCCCGCCAAGTTCAAATGCACCTCCCACCCCACCCCCACTTCCAAACCCACCTTGAAGCTCTGCTTACCCTTCAGCCAGGCCATATTCTTGCTAAATTTCCCCCACTCCCCTCTCGGCTTCTGAAAAGTCGTCCTGCTGGTTAGCCAGGTGGACCACTGCCTGCAGTGCTGGTGTGCCCCACAGGCACCTCCAATGGTGCAGTCCCCTCTCTATCAATGTGTCTGGAGAGGCACCAGAAGATAAGATCCAAGTCCTGAAGTGCCTTCCACCCTTGTGCAAGACCCAGATGGAGTTCCAGGCTGATTGTAGTGCTTGGAGGACTCAACTAGTAGATATAGGATCTTTCTCTCTTTGTCATTGCGCCTTTCAAATAAATATAGATATTTTCTTTAAAGTGCACAAAAACTCCTCTGCTGACTCCAGAAGCAGGGAAGGTACCCTGAGACCCGAAGGCACGCTCCCCACTCACGCCTCCCTACCACTCCGTGAGATCGCCAGCTCCCAGCACAAGCCGACTTTTTCTGCCTCGAATCTTGTCCCTGGCAAATTGGAAGCTCAGATCTAGCTCTCTGTTGTCAAGATGAGTTTCAGATTCGGAGATGATTCAGGTTGCAGCAAGGCCATCACCCCACCTGCCCCCTCCTTGACCCGGGGTCAGGGGAGGTTTGGCACAGCACTCCGAGATGGGGCAGCTCACACCTCCACAGCAAGCACCAAAAACCAGAGGCCACAGATCCTCGCAAACTTGCTCACGCACCGTCTTGCTCACTCCCGGCTCAGCACCGTTAGCTTTTATTAGGAGAAAGCTCAGGATTTGGAGCCTTGAGGGGAGCTGGGGCGGAGTGGGCAGTTGTCCTGTCATACAGAACCAAATGGCCAGGAGTCACCAGCAGCCTGAGAATGAGGGGGAGACCATTGCAGGTTCTGCCCAGTCAGCACTGGACCCTGAGCCTCCCACTGGACTTCCTGATGGGACTGCGGTTGCGAGTACTTGGTGTGGGCCTTCCAGGTGCTGGAGAATGTGCTAAGCGTCTTACTGAAAACGGGTGCTAAGACGGGTGCTGGGCATCATAATTCCCGAGCCACCAAGGACACTTGTATCCTACGTCACTGGAGAGCCGGGTCTCCCTGTTCCGGCTTTCCACGAGTGTGCCATACTGGGAGGTAACAGGTGGTGAGCGTTTGAGTGCTTGGATGGCACCCTGGCCTCCTGGCTCCGACCTGGCTCATCCCTGGTTGCTGCAGGCATCTGAGGAGGGAGGGTGAACTCTCTGTTGTGTGTCTCTAAACTTTATGACTTTTCAAATAAACTAGACATCCTAGACTCAACATCACTAACCATCAGCATGCGAGGCCAATTTTACAAATACTAAGAAAACTGCACTCCTGCCTTCCGATGGAGGTCCGGAGGCCCCACCTTCCAGGCAGCCAGCCACGCCAGGTCCACATCCCGGCAGGTTGGTCTCATCAGCTGGCACCTACCCCATGTGTGAAGCTGGCTAAGGGCCCAGCCCCTCCCCTGCCACAACCTGCCTGAAGATTTGTCCACTGCTCTGGTGGGGTGGGAGCCAGCGGTCACCCCCTGCTAAGTTCCCAGCCCTGCCAGACCGCCTCCCTCTAACTCCAGGTGCAGCTACTCCTCAGAGTGCAAACACCAGTACCAGGGGCAAGCCAGCCAAAGGGTCATGGAGCTTAATGGATATTTCTTTTTAAAAAGAAATCTTTTTAAAAGAAATCAGGGTGGGTGCCACCCACCCTATCTTACTGCAGGCCTCGACTGGCTGGAAAGCTCCCCCCATCCAGCCGCTGAACCTCAGGTTGCCCATCAGACTCCAGGATTTTGATAAAAACATGGGAATTCCAGAAGGCCATTAGGGGAGGAGCTGCAGGGAGGGAGGGTCCTCATCTCGCACTGGGCTGGGGAGGGGCAAAGGCGGGGTTCAGGTAGGGATGGGTCTGGCCTGGGGACATTCCCTGGGCCCCAGCTGGCCTGCCCCCTATCCTCCAGTCCCATCTAGCTCCTAGCAATCTAGATTTCATTAAAAAAAAAAAAATCGGAGTCCCAGGTTTTACTGAATCTGCATCTAAGGGGAAAAGCCTGGGAATCTGTATTATAAGCAAACAAACCCATCAACCACTACCTATTTTGGGGGTCCTTGGGCTGGGGGTCCTTTGATATTCATAGCTGGTAAGCCGCCAGCCCTGGCCTCAGAACACCCCCACCCACTCTTGCTCTGCGAATTGTCAAGGCGGCGTCTTCTCTTTCCCTCCCTCCCCTCCCCGCTGCGACAGTTCTGGGAAATAGCCTGATTTAACACGGAATCGGAACAACCACGTCGCGGCAACACTGGAAGACGAAGGCCGAAGGTCAAACGGGTCTGGCTCTTGACGGTACACTTCCCAGGGCCTCCCCACCTGCCCACCTGCCCTCCATCCCCACCGCGTCGTGGGCGCAAGGCAGGGAGCGGCTGCCCAGACGCGGTGGCTGCCCGGTCCTCTAAGCTCGATTCCACAGCGCCCATGATGTCCCCAATCAAGTCCCTGGCAGGCGGTCCCTTGCTGGGGGGCTCAGAGACAACGTCAAGTTCAGCGTCAAGTCCCCCAGCCCCCAATCCCTATACAAATACACAACACTCTCCGGGTCCTGCGCCATGCTGCCCGCCTCGGCAAAACAGCCAGAGCCTGAAACTGGCCTCGAGCTCGCGGGTGTTTCCCGCACGCGATCGCCCTGGGGGCCTCCGCCGGAGTGGTCGAGCATTTCACGGGGTGATCTCTCTCCCCGAGCTGGGACTCGCAAGTTCACCCCAGGGTCTTACCTGAGCGTTCCAGTCCCATTCGCCGACAGGGCGCCCAGGCGGGAAGTAGGGGAGCTCTGGGTTGCCCGGCGCTGGCTCGCCGGGCTTGGGGCTTTCCTGGGCGCGGGACGCCGCCCTCCCCGGCTTCCTGCGCTCCGCCCCGGCGCCCCACGGATTTACATGCACCGCCCAGGCCCAGGACTCCGGACTCCGCCTCCTCCACGGGTGCCCAGGGTCAGCCCTCCAGTCCCGGTCCCTGGCTGCGGTCCGAGCAGCCGCACCTTCCCTAAGGAAAGGCCCACCAGCCCCCAAAGCCAGTTGGGACTGGCTGTGCCTCTGTCCCCTGCACCTGTGGAGGGGACAGGAGCTGCGTGGAGTGGCGTGGGGCAGAGATCTTGGGCAACAGTGACTCCAAACCTCCTTACCGGCAGCCCAGCTTCTAAGGGCCTGATGTTTGTTCCTTGTTATAATAAATGTTTATTGAGCGGCCAGGAGAATTTAGATAGTAAAATCACCCTGTGACGCAGCAGCAGCTAATGCAATCCGCCCTACCCCTGAGCCAAGGTGCTGCACGAGGTGGACCCCTTTTCATCCTCTAGCTCCCCAGGAGAAATGTGATTCTGTGACCCACCCATTTTGCAAAGGAGGAGTTGGAGGCACGCCGAAAGTTGCTCAGAATTAGCACAGCAGTAAGCTGAGAAGCCAGGATTCAATTCCAGATTCCCTACCCACTCCTGAACATCATGACAGTGTGGTCCAGCGGCCTGGGTCAGGCACCACGGTGAAATTATTGTTTGCGACACCAGTCTCCTACAACTCAGAGAGCCTGAGTGTGAACCCCCAGGCCCCTCTTCTGATTCTAGCTTCTTGCTAATGCTCACCCTGGGAGGCAGCCAGTGATGGCTCAAGGTCCTTGGGTCCCTGTCACCCACAGAAGGTGGGACAGGTGGAGAAGTCAGGGGAGGGAGACCTGGGTTGGGACCAAGGTGAGCACTTGCAGCCATTTGGGGAGTGAACCAGAGATGAGATTTTTCTATCTGCCTTTCCAGGAAATGTAGGAGAGGTAGGGAGAAAATCCACAATGGAGGGCCTGGTGGCGTGGCCTAGTGGCTAAGGTCCTCGCCTTGAATGCGCCAGGATCCCATATGGTAACTGGTTCTAATCCCGGCAGCTCCACTTCCTCTCTATCTCTCCTCCTCTCTGTATATCTGACTTTGTAATAAAAATAAAAAATAAATCTTTATTAAAAAAAAAAAAAGAAAATCCACAATGGAACAGAATGGCAGAAAAAAAAAGGGGGGAGGAGGGGCTCCAAGAAGACAGTAAAATTGGCTAATCCTCCACCTGCAAGAGCCAGCATCCCATATGGGTACAGGTTCATGTCCCAACTGCCCCACTTCCCTTCCAGCTCCCTGCTTGTGGCCTGGGAAAGCAGTAGATGATGGTCCAAAGCCTTGAGACTCTGCACCCTTGTAGGAGACCCAGAAGAAACTTCTGACTCCTGGCTTCTAATCGGCTCAGCCCTGGCCATTGCAGCCATTCAGGGAGTATACCAGCAGATGGAAGACCTTTCTCTATCTGTCCTTCTCTCTATAAATCTGCCTTTCCAATAAAAATAATTGTAAAAAAAAAAAAACAGTGAAATTGAGGGGCTTGCTAGTGTGGTCATGAGTCAAGGCCACTCCTTTTTGGGTAGGCGACATGTAAGATGAGACCCTGGGAGCAGGGGGATCTCCCCAGAGCAGCAATGCAAAGGCCCTGGGTAGGGGGCTGCTTTGCCTGTCAGAGGTACGCCCTACCCCATCCTGTCCTGAAGTTGCTCCCAGTCTGAGGGTGGAGGCAAGCTCTCACCCCAAAGGGCAGATCGGTGGCTTCCAGGGCTGGTGCAGAGAGAGTCAGGGGCCAGCGAAGCCCACACTAGGCCCTTGGGTAAGACTTGGCTGCTTTCTGTGTCTTGGTCTATCTCGGCCCCGCTGTGTCTGTGACACGAGCTGAAGACACAGACTTGAAGACACAAAACCGACCTGGGACACGATGGCCAACCGCATGAGGGAAGCCCAGACTTGGCCCTGGGAGTCAGGGACGGTTTGCTGGAAGAAATCAGAGTAGAGGAAAAGGGTGGAAGGTATGATATGGGCATCCCTGGAGGGGAACGTGGCATGGGGATTAGCAGCTGCTTCTTGTCACCTCCTAATGCCGGGTCCCAGGTTGGGGCTGGGGAGACACAGCCCAGTTTTTCTCGTCCCTAGGAACTGGCTGGAGCAGAGAGGGGCAAGTAGCTTCAAGCAAGTGAGAAGGGACAGAGACACAGGGACCCTCCCAAGGACTGCTGGGAGCTTGAGACAAGATGTGACTCCCATATCTGCATACACCCACCCACTCACACCACACACACTCATGCACACTCACTATATGTCCACATGATTGGTAACTGACCCCTGGCCAAGCCTGGACTTTGGTTCTGCAAGATGGACTTGTTGCTTTGTCTTGGTGTGTTTCAGTTTGTACCCAGCCCTACTGGACATGCCAGCCCAAGGCCACCTCTGATGGCCCCTGGGGAGTGTGACTGGAACCCCTCTGGTGCCCCCTGGGGAGTGTGACTGGAACCCCTCTGGTGCCCCCTGGGGAGTGTGACTGGAACCCCTCTTGGGCCCCAAGCAGGGCTCCCTTCCTCTTTCTTGTTTCCACTTGATTTTGTTTCTTTCCTTGCTTGTCACCAGCTGGCTCTGTGTCTCATGGACTGTGACTTTGGGCAAGGCAGGTCACCAGTCCTGGACCTCAGTTTCCTCCTCTGTAAAGTGAGAATGACAACAGGCCACCTTCTAGGACCAGGGGAGGGTGACAATGCAAGGTACACTTGAAAGCACTCAATGGCTCAATTGGCTAATCCTCCACCTCCATCCCCTACGAACACTGGTTCATCTCCCTGCTGTTCCTAGCCGGCTCCCTGCTTGTGGCCTGGGAAAGCACTGGAGGATGGGTCAAAGCCTTGGGACCCTGTACTCATGTGGGAGACCTGGAAGAGGCTCCTGAGTTTGGATGAGCTCAGCTCTGGCCATTGTGACCATTTGGGGAGTAAACCAACTTAGGGAAGATCTTTCTCTCTGTCTCTCCATGTAAATCTGCCTTTCCAATAAAATAAATACATCTTTTAAAAACAAAACAAAACAAGAGCAGCTTCTGCCACCTCTATAGCAGTCTATGGTCATTCTTTTTCCTCCCTATTTTATTTGTATTTTATGGAAGACAGAGAGACTCAGAAACAAAGACAGAGATACAGTGAGATGAAGGAAAGATCTTCCTTTCACACATTTTGGTTCACTCCCCAAATGCCTGTGGGGGCTGAAGCAGGCTGGCACTGGGAGCCTGGAACTTGGTTGGAATGTTCAAGTGGTTGGCAGCAACCCAACTGCTTGACCCATCTGCTGCTGCTCTCCAAGGGTGCATGCACATTGGCAGGAAACTAAAACCAGGAGCCTTAGGACTGGAACCCAGGCATCCCCGGATGGGCTGTAGGTGCCCTAAGGGATGCCTTGACTGCTGAGCAAAAGGCTTCCTTCCCTGATGGTCCTTACTAGAAGGAGGGTGAGAAAGAAGTGCAATTAGAGCCTGCTCCCTCGGCCTGTTGGTGAAAGGGAGACAGCTGAGTGCTGGGAAGACAGATACGAAGGGGGCCGATATGGACAGATTTGAAGATCTTTGGGAAACTGCCATCTACTTAGGTTGGGAGGAGAAGTGACTCCAGCACCCTGCCCAAGTCCAGCCAACATTCCCATCCAGGAATGTTTGGAATGTAGAATCACCCTGACCTTGTCTCTGTGCAAAAGGTCAATGGCCACCATGATGAGTACCCCATGCTACATGTCACATGCATGTGCAAACCAAGGAGCTGCCACCTTCTCCCATTTCCCATGCCTATGATTATGAAGCCCAGAGCTGTATACCCTCCCGTGGTCACCCCACCATGTGGAACTGGTCCCAGGATGCCTCCCACCGTGGAGCAGTCCATCAGACTCCCCTAATAAAAGTCTTTACCTGAACAAAAAGTCTTTCTTTCTCTCCCTCAATCTCCCCTGAGCCTAACACTTGGCAGCTTTGCTACAAGCCTGAGGTTAGATCAAATGAGAATGCGAAGGCAAACAGGGCCTTGGTGAGACCCAGCCCAGACCATAAATAGAAGTGTAGGTTGGCACCCAGTTCTACCAGCCACGCTCCTGCCTCCCCTAGCGGGGCTGCCCTGGCTCAGGCTTGGGTGCTTCCCAAATTTCTACAACCCCCCTCTCCAACTCCAACTCCAAGCCAGGGGCTTCCCGAATCTCGATTCATTTCAGCTTATCTCACCTTCTAATGTAATACACTCACTTCTTTTGAAGGCAGTCTTCCAAGTTTTCAAACACTGACTTGGTTTTCCTTGTTTGGATGGTGGTAGATTCACAAGGAAATGAAGTAAATGGCACAGTGCATTCACTTTCAACTCCCGCCCCTGCCCTCAGTATCCTCTGTGGTTGGCGTCTGGAATCCATGCCTGCATCAACATTCATGCATAACGGCTCAAGCCTAGCTCTTCCTCCTGTCCAGACCTGAGGGTCGTAACAGGTGCACAGCATCATGTGACCACCTATAGAGAAAGGACAGCTCCACCTCCTTTGACGTCCCCTCTGTTTCCCCCTATTCATCCTACACCTGGGGGATCCACTCAGCAGTTCGCTGACTTAGGGGTTTTATTTTTTCAGAACGTCATATGGTCAGATTCAGGATGTACGTTAGCCCATGGGTGTCCTGTCTGTGGGTTAAGTCAGCCTCAGACAGATTGCACCAGTTAAGCCAACCTTGTGTCAGCACTGAACAGGGTCTCTTTCTTGTCATTGTTCTCTGCTTGGTGTGGCTATTTGCATAGGATTGCCACTGCATTAGGTGCCCTAAATCATCAGAAGGACACAGCGCGGTGCAGGTAGGTTACATGCAAATTATAAACAACGTTTTATCTAGAGGTCTTCAGCATCTGCTAATTGTAGCACCCAGTGTGGTGTGGATATGGCAGCATCATGCTGGGGTGTCCCCTGGGGTGTCCCTCACACTTCATCTGTATTCTTCCATGTCTAGTTTGTCTCTCTCTCTCTCTCTCTCTCTCTCTCTCTCTCTCTCTCTCTCTCTCCCTCCCCCTCTCTCTGTCTCTCTTCATTGCTTGATAACACTCCCCAGTATGCATGGACCCAATATCTATTCACTTACGGAAAGATATGCTGGTTGCTTCCAGTTTGAGACACTTACGAATAAAGTTGCACAAACACTTGCGGGTGGGAGGGGCTGAAGTCCTTGGCTCATCATCCACTGCCCTCCCAGGTTAATTAGCAAGAAGCTTGATTGGACGCTCAGCACCTGGGACTGGAGCCCAAGTTCTGGCATGAGCTACCAGTGTTGTAAGCAGTGGCAGCTTAACCCACTGTGCTTTTGGTTTGGGTAGGTTCTATTCGTTTGTCAATAAAACATCTTTAAGTATCATTTTAGGACAGGTCTGAAAGAGGCAAATTCTTTGAGCTTTTCTTCACCGTGGAAGAGTTTTATTTTCAAAGACAAGGGAAAACTTTTCTGGGTAAGTTATTCTGGGATGACAACTTTTTCCTTTTAGAATAAGTTGCTCCATTCGCTCCTGGCCTGTAGAGTTTCCTCTGGGAGGTCATGGATGATCCGGATTGGGGTTCCTCTATATGTTAATCAATTTTTCACATGCATATTTAAAGATCTTTTCTCGTTTTCACCTGAACAGAGCTTGGCTATCATGTGTCATGGCGAAGATTGCTTTTGGTCAACCCTGTTGCGAGTTCTGTGTCCCTCCTGTATTTTGTTTCCCAATTTTTTCTCCAAATCAGGGAAGTTTTCCTTTATTAGTTCATTGAATACATTTTAAACCCAGCTTCTCTTTCTGTGCCTTCTGGAACTCCTATAACTCTTGAATACTTTCCTTAGCTTGACTCAGTTCCTCTTCCAGCATTTTTATTTTTCTTCCATTATTGAAGGAAATGTCTTCCAATTCTGAGATTCTTTTTTTTTTTTTTTTGCCTCATTCATTCTATTATTGAGGCTTTCCACTGAGTTTTAAATTGATTTTGTTTCAATGTTACTATTTCTGTGTGACATATGGGTTAAATTTCTTCAACTCCCGTATGCTCTTCTTGTTGTTGTTAGGAAGCTTTATAACAAGTTTTTAAAATTCTTTATCCCCAATTTTCTCAATGTATTCCCCAGTTAACTCTGAGGTTGACAAAGGCTTTTGCTCCTTTCCAGGGGAAGCATCAGTAATGTTCATTGTGCCTCTGTCTCTCTCTTTTGGTCCTTGCAATTCTGGTTAGCAGATTCCTCTTCTTAGCGCCAGTTTCGAAGCTTTGTTGCCCACTGGTCTACAGGTCTTTAGTACGCAAAATGGTGCCTGATGTGGCACTGTTGGGGTTCTGAACACCCACCTGCTGAGGCTCTGCCACTCTGTTTCTGCTGTAGTTGAATCAGGCATATCAGCAGGATGGGGAAATTCTTTTTTTTTTTAACGATAATTTTATTACTATTTTATTTTGATAATCTTTACATAGTTGATCAGGGCGCAAAGGGTCAAGGGCTACGGGAAAGTGGGTAAGACCATTGTTTCCACTTTCTGTTAGGATGGGGAAGTTCTATGCCTGGGTTCACCTTCTGAGCTCCTGTTGAACTCCCCTTCCCACCTGACTGCTGGTGGAGCTGATCACTGACTATGCTGGTGTATCTGGTCACTACAACACCATTCTTTTAGCCATTGTGTTGCCCCCTTTTCCTTTATTTATATCTTTGGTTACTTTATCAGAGTTCCAAGTTTTTGTTATACAGATCCAGTACTCAATAGTGATGTTTCAAAATTTCTTTCTCTTTCTTTTCTTCCTTTTTCTCTTTTCCTCTCTTGCCTTCCTTTCTTTTTTAGATTTTGTCTTTCTCTCTCCCTTCCTCTCTTTTTCTTTTGGCGGTAAAGTATATAGCATCATATTTTAAATTTCAAATTCCAACTGTTCATTCCTGGTATCCCATTGCCTTTGGTATATTGCCCTGTAGCCTACAACCTTACTACTCACAAGCACTAGATCTAGGAGGATTTTTGGGTTGACTCCAAGATCCTTCACATAGACAATGATGTCATTCACAAACAAAGACAGTTTGGCTGCTTCTTTCCCAGTTTGTGTAACCTTGGCTTTCTCTGTTTGGATCATCCATAAGCAGGACTTTCAGTTTGATGTTGAAGGGGGATCCTGAAACATTCCCTGTTCCTGGCTGTTAGGGGAGCATCACCATATTTCTCATCACCGGGTGTTAGGTTAAGTGTAGTTTTGTAGACAGTTTCATCAAGCTCAGGAAACGGCCCTCTGTTCCTGTATCCCTGAGCACATTCTTCCTGAATGGGTGTGGGACTCTCACAAGAGTTTTTTTTTTCTGGATCTGTTAGCCATCCATAATTTTTTCTTCTTTAACCTGTTGATATGATTGATTAAATTAATAGACTTTGGAATGCTGAATCACCCGCTTTGGTTGGGATAACATTCTGCTTCATTGTCACGTCTCGGGCTTTTTACACATTGTTGGATTCGATCTGTTAGGATTCTGTTGAGCATGTTTCATGCTCCTGTACGAGAAATGATGAGAAATGTTGGTCTGTAAGTTTTCTTTCTTGCGACGTCTATCTTGGGTTTTGGTGTTAGGATCTGCGGGCCTCCCGGAAGATGTTAGGAAATAGGACTCTGTTCCTCAATTCTGGGAAAGATCATAAAAGATTGGTGTCACTTCCTCCTTGGCTATTGGGTAGATTTCATTATGGAAACCATCTGGAAGTGTTGCTTTCTTTTATGAAAGATGCTGACTTGTTGATCCCATTTTTTTACACCGTAACCTTAGGTAGTTCCTTTCAAGAAATTGTTCTATGTCAGCTAAGTTATCAGATTTGTGAATATGTACATATTAAAAGATTTTTTATTATCCATTTCCTGTCCCTGAGGTGAGTGGTAATGTTCCTCTTTTCAATTCTGATATTTAACTTGTATCTGCTCTGTTTTTTCGTTGTTTAGCTTAGGTAGAGGGGTATTACTTTCCTGGATTTTGTTTTCAAAGAAACACCTTGGGTTTCAGTGATTTTTCTCAACTTTTGTTTCCAACTTCATTTATTTTTATTCTAGTGTTGTAGTATTTCTTTTCTTCTGCTTGTTTTAGGTTTACTTCTTCTTCTTCTTCTTCTTCTTCTTTTTAAGATTTATTTATTTTTATTGGAAAGTCAGATACACAGAGAAGAGGAAAGACAGGAAGATCTTCCATCTGATGATTCACTCCCCAAGTGGCTGCAACGGCCAGAGCTGAGATGACCTGAAGCCAGGAGCCGGGGATTTCCTTTCGGTCTCCCACAGGGGTACAGGGTCCCAAAGCTTTGGGCCATCCTCGACTACTTTCCCAGGCCACAAGCAGGGAGCTGGATGGTAAACAGGGCCCCTAGGATACGAACCAGTGTCCATACGCGATCCCGGTGCATGCAAGGTGAGAACTTTTGCCTCTAGGCTAACGAGCCAGGCCCACCATAAACACTTTTTAAAAGATTTATTTATTTATTATTTGAAATGCAGAGGGTCAGAGAGAAGGTTGGGTGGGGGAGAGAGAGCTCTTCATCTGCTGGTTTGTTTTCCAAATGGCCACAATAGCCTAGGTCTGGGCCACACCGAAGCTGCTGAGCCTGGAACTCTATCCGGGCTTGTACTCGGGCCATCTGCTGCTGCTTGCCAGGTACGTCGGCACTGAGCAGGGTTGGAACTAGAGCAGCTGGGACTCAAATCAGCATGTTCAAAATTCATGCTCTCAACCCCTACTGTATTACAGTCATTTACCAAGGCTGTTGCTATTAATTTGCATAAAGTTATCTTAGGCCAGTTATGAATTAATTCTAAAAAAAATTTATTTGAAAAGCACAGAGGCAAAGAAAAAAAAAATAGAGTTTCCATTGGCCAGTTCTTTCCCCAAATGTCTGCAATAGTCAGACTTGGGTCATCACATCCAGGAACCCAGAGCTCCATTTGGATCCCACGTCAGTGACAGAACCACGGGACGCATTAGCAGAAAGGTGGATGGTCAGCAAGGAGCTGGGACACAGGCCAGGCATTCCGATCCGGATATAGGATATGAGCATTGCAAGGGGCGCTTTCATCCCTGTGCCAAACACACAGCTGTCACCGGCCATTCTCGAAAGGAAGCAGAGAACGAAGTGAAATCTAAGCTTATCCCCTCGGCTGGTTTGTTTTGTGAAATGAGGAAGGAAGGCTGCGGAAAAGACAGGAAAAGAGGCCACATATGCGGTCAGATGTGGAGACATTTGGGAAACCAGCAAAGGAGGGATTACAGGAATTCTTCATCTAGCAACTTTTGTGTATGCCTGGAATGATTTCAAAACAGAAAGCTACAGGAAACAAGACCTTGCCGAGATCCAACAGGGATAGCAAGAAACAGGTGTGGCTTTTGTGCCCTATTCCATGACTCAAGTGCCTGCCCGCGGTGTCAGGTCTGGGAGCCCAAAATAGTGCAAGTTCCCACCCACCCTGCAACCCAGGGGTTCCTGGACTTGGCTCAGCACACTCTGCGTCACACACAGGCATTTTCAAGTTCATCCTGATGGTTTCCAAACACTGCCTCGACTTTGCTTTTTGGACCCGTTGTGGGTTTCAAAGGAAATCGAGCAGACGATACCGAATTCCTGCTCGCCTCCTTCCCTTGCCAACAACTCAACCCTGTGGTCTGCCCTAACATCATTGTCTCTGTCCTTTTGCTTGTCTGCACACTCTACAGCACCCAACACGTCCCGGCTGACGTGGCCTCAACAGTTATCTGTTCCATCGGGAATGTTTCACACATGTATGTTTATTGTAACTTAGTATATTCCTTCTCTGACAGTCTTTGTGGGACCCAAGTTTCTCACCTAAGTGTTTTCCTTGCCTCTGTAGAACTCTCTTTTTTTTTAAATCTATTTGAGGTGGAGACATAGAGCAAGCGCTTCCATCTGCTGCTTCACACACCAGATGCCCACAATGGCCTCCAGCGAGGGCTGCAGGCAGGAGCTAGGGACTCCATGTGGGTCTCCTACAGGAGTGGCAGAGACCCCAGTGCTTGTGGACCGTTACCAGCTGTCCCCCAGGGGGCATCAGGAGCCAGAACTGGACTGACATTGAACCCAGGTCCTTGATGTGGACAGCAAATGTCTTCATTAGTGTCTGAACTGCTAGGCCAAATGCTTACCCTCTGAAATAATTTTTAAATGTCTGTAAAGCATTTCTTAGAAGGCAGGCCCCTTGGGTGTTTGTTTGAGAAAGATTTTCCCCCCTTTTTGTAAGATAGTTTTGTTAGATGGACAATTTGGGGTTGGCAAATTTTTCTTTCAATACTTTAAACAGGGCCCAGCGGCGTAGCCTAGCGGCTAAAGTCCTCGCCTTGAACGCACCAGGATCCCATATGGGCGCCGGTTCTAATCCCGGCAGCTCCACTTCCCATCCAGCTCCCTGCTTGTGGCCTGGGAAAGCAGTCGAGGACAGCCCAGAGCTTTGGGTTCCTGCACCCACGTGGGAGACCCGGAGGAGGTTCCTGGTTCCCGGCTTCTGACTGGCGCGTACTGGCCCGTTGTGGCTCACTTGGGGAGTGAATCATCAGACGGAAGATCTTCCTCTCTGTCTCTCCTCTCTGTATATCTGACTTTGTAATAAAAAAATGAATAAATCTTTTAAAAAAATACTTTAAACATTGCCTTTCATGCACTTCTTTCTGGCCTGGCTTCTGACAAGCCTGTCCTTCTGATATGAGCTGGATAGGCAGCTAGTTAGTAACATAGGGGCTAAGATCCTGGCAGCAGTCTATAGTCCTGTGCAAGGTTGGAGGTCATGTTCAGAACTAGAAATCCACACAGAATAGAGTTCAGCTTAAAACAAGCTTTATTGGGAGCGCTCCTGGGCCAGGTTCACTGGTCTGGTGAAATTGAGGGCCAGGGAAGTCATGCCAGGGGACGTGAGGGGTTGTTTTTATCAGGGGGCTGTGGAGGTGGGGGTTGTGGAACAAACGAACGGGACTTCTAGAGTGTTATAGGCTCCCTTTGGCCTTGGTGGATCCGAACATCATTGCTGGACTGCTGGCCGAGAGGGAAGCTGCCTTCTCCCGGTGCGGCCCTCTCAGCCACCCTGGCTGGGCCCTACAGGCTGCACTACTGAAAACTCCACCCCATTTCCCCGCCAATTCGACACACTCACTTTCACATGGTGCACCTGTGCCTCTCACACCTTGATGAACACGTGTAGGCTGAGTTCTACATGGAGTTACCATGAAACCATCCCAGAGGTCGTCATGTGCCCTGAGCCCTGTCCAAACATTACCGTTTATACAATCAAGTAGGGACCGCCCCCCGCCTGTCACCCAATAAAGCTGATAGCAGGGAGCTAGGTGGCTGGAACAGCAGCCCCCAGAGAAAAGAGGAATCCACGACCACCAGCGAAATTGCGAATCAAAGGAGCCTAAGTAGGTAGCGGCTTGGGAGCTGACCCTAGAAACCTGCCTGACCACCTCCCCTACCCTCCATGTGCTCCTGGAAAAGTGCTCCTGTGGCATTGCTCATTGGAAAGAGCATGTTTGGAATCCCAGGAGTCCACTGTTCCCCTGCCCCACCCTGGCCCTGCAACAATACCACAGCCTTCTTGAATGAGTTCAGTCAGCTGTCCAGTGTTGAGCAGCCTGGGACCTAAATCTAACTGGGAACAGTGCCATCACGAGTGTTGCACGCAGGCATGGTCAGAGGTGTTGATGACATCCACAGGCACGGGCAGTGAGAAGGCGCCATGACCCAGTAGGGGGTTTCTATGTGCTCATGTGTGGGTTTGATTTATGGAGTCTCCGTGAAGTGGCAGGTGGCAGAAGAAACATGAAAAAAAAATCTTTGGGTGATTTTTTTAATTTATTGAAAGGCAAAGTCGATAGAGGGAGACAGATGTCCTCCACCTGCTGGGCTTACTCCCCTCATGGTTGCTGTGTTTGGAGCTGGACCAGGCCAAAGCAAGAGGCGATGCTGATCTATAGTCTCTTAACTTCTTTGCGGACTAACCAACTGGCTTCCTACACAGCCCCCATTGCCTTGGTATCCTATGTGTTGTTACATGTTTCAAATTTAAAAAAAAAAAAATTTTTTTGAAAGAGTCCGATCCAGGTTGCTTTGTCTCTTCAGATTGAATTTTTTTCTTGACTTTTACCATGTCGCCTCATCCTCTGTTGGAAATCAGACATTGCTATATTGGCTAATAGATCCGAGACAATCAAATTTCCGTGGGAACTTTGCCATGCTGCCTGGGCCCTGGGCTGTGTTTAATGCTTGCTGGAACCATGGGTGCTACTACCTTTTTTTCCCCTCCTCTTTTGTCTTTGAGTTTCCCTAAGAATTCTTCCTGAAATTAAGTCTGTTTTCTCAGCTCTCTCAGTGGCAGTCTGCGGTGATGATTCTGGAACCCTACTGAGGCACATGGCAAGGCACTGGGAAGGGGAAACAGTCTAAGAGTTAAAGCTCAGACTTTAAAAACAAAACAAACAAACAAAAAAGAAGCATGGGGACCCGGCATAGTAGCTTAGTGGCTAAAGTCCTTGCCTTACATTCGCTGGGATCCCATATGGGTGCCAGTTTGTGTCCCGGCTGCTTTACTTCCCATCCAGCTCCCTGCTTGTGGCCTGGGAAAGCAGTCGAGGACGGCCTGAAGGCTTGGGACCTTGCACTCGCGAGGGAGACCCAGAAGAAGTTTCTGGCTCCTGGCTTCAGATTGGTTCAGCTCCAGATTGGTTCAGCTCCAGATTGGTTCAGCTCCAGACATTACAGCCACTTGGGGAGTGAACCCGTGGGCAGAAGATCTTTCTCTATATATCTCCTATATCTCTATATATGTCTGCCTTTCCAATAAAAATAAATAAATATTTAACAAACAAACAAACAAACAAACAGAATTAGGGGGCGGCTGGTGCAATGGCTAATCTTCCCCTTACAAGTGCCAGCATCCTCTATGACTGCCGGTTCGTGTACCAGATGCCCCATTTCCCATCTAGCTCTCTGTTTATGACCTGGGAAAGCAACAGAGGATGGCCCAAAGCCTTGGGACCCTGTACCACGTGGGAGACCTGGAAGAGACTCCTAGCTTCTGGCTTAGGATTGCCTTAGCTCTGTCTATAGAGGCCATCTTTGGAGTGAACCAGAAGATAGAAGTATTTTTAAAAATGTACAGTAAGTGAATAAATAAATAGAATGGGCTGAGTCCTAGACCTTGACGTTCAGAAGTGGTTGTGAGATTTTTGTTTTTCTTGTTTTGCCGTGAGACAGGAAGACTAGGGGAGGCTGGAGCTGGCCTGACTTCCTTTCTCCCAAGTCCAATGAGGCTCTCGTAAGCTTCACTGGGAAGGCAGGCCTTTGTTGTTCCCAAGAATGCTCTGGGAAAAACTCATCAGGTTTATTTTCCCCCTGGCTGCATTAAAAAGGGTTATTCTTTTCCCTCCCAGAGATTTTGCTTTGGTCTCCTGACTGACAATGTGGTGGGTTTCCTCGTGAAACTTGGCCCAGGACTGGTCCCCAGGAGCTTGTCATCCCCGACTTGGTTCTCGCTAATTCTGTAGTGCATCCGAAGCCATTGCTGCTCTTGGCTGAGTCTCCACACCCACTGGCCTTCTCGTCCACATGGCAGAATGACAGTTTGTCCCATGTCCTCACTTCACCAAACAAACCCATGACTTTTCCTGCTTGTTGAGCTTTTCCCTTGATGGGAGTAGAGAAGCAATGACTCACCGAGAACTGAGACGGGAAGCCCTAACCTAGTTATCCTACCCAGCATCCTCTAGAAACAGTCCTGGAGACTCAGATTCTCATGGCACCGGCTTGCTGGGTCAGGGGTCCTGCCGCAGAGCCCCTAGCCCTTGGGTCTCTGATGTAGATAGACGCGGTCAGGCCCTCGCATCTCTTCCTCAACATGTAGACCTTCAGGCGTGATTAACTCATTAACTGTGTGACTCAAGGTTAAGGCCAGAGCCAAGAACTTGCATCACAAAGACCGTAATTGCCCCTTCAGCTGACACGTCCATGCTGGCTTCTATTTTGAGTAAGCATCACAGGAAGTCACAATCCCTGATTAAACAAATTAATACCCAATCTGCCCTTAGCCACAGACTGTCTGGAGCCTGTCATTGCTATTCCAGAAGAGGCTTGCTGACCTCCATCACTGACCCATGAGCAGGAGGCCCAGTGCACCGCAGAGCTGCCACACACGGACACACACAGCCCACACCTGCATAGACACACGGCACACACAACATGCCACACTACACACATGTGCACACACCACATCATGCATACAGGCACCACACATATACACATCCTATGCATCACATCACACATACATAGACACCACACACACATAGACACCACACGCACACACACACTATACACCACACATACATACACATACAGACAGATACCACTCACATACACACCCACAACACATATATGTATACAGAACATACACATGCATTCATGCCACATACAAACATATGTGTGTGCCATGTGTGTGCACACACATCACGCATGTATATGTGCATACCACATACAGATACGTATACCACACATGCATTCACACCACACAATCACACAAATACTATACTTGCACCATACCATTCACACACACAAGAGGACCACACACTTCTCATCTCTGGCTTTGAATTGCCTTCAGTGTTGACTCCTTGCTTTGTGCCTTGCAAAGCAGCTCGTGCTTTCTAGTCTCACCGCAGTATCAGTCATCAGCTTGCCATGCCTAGGCTGGAGGGCCCAGTGCCCGGAGTTCTGGAGTAGTTCCTCCAACCAGCTTGGGGGGTTCTGTAACAACCCCAGAAAACCCAGTAGGGGCACCAGGGGGTAGGACCAGAGAAAGCGTTTATCCAGGCTGGATCACAGAGCAGGAAGGCAAGCAGTGTGGTCAAGTACAGCTCAGCTCCACCAGGGAACTGTGACAGGAATGTGTTCCCCAATTATTATATTCCAAGTTCTTGTCCCCATCAGGCCAAGATTCCAAAAACAGAGGCACAA
Organism: Ochotona princeps; assembly: GCF_030435755.1. Lineage (NCBI taxonomy): Eukaryota > Metazoa > Chordata > Mammalia > Lagomorpha > Ochotonidae > Ochotona > Ochotona princeps. The sequence continues at coordinate 23,532,227 of NC_080855.1, read as the reverse complement.
ATCAGGTGCACAACTGAGAGTGGCATTTACTTAATGCAAAGACAAACCCAGACAGCAGCCTAGGAGGACAGCATGTGGGAGGAGGCCAGGCAAGGACTAATGAGGGCCAGACAGCCAAAAGGCAAAACAGCAGCACGCCCACATGCTGAAGTCCCCTTTGTGTGGGAGGGACAAAGTAAGTGGTGTGTACCCTGCATCAGGCTTTCTGGGAGATTTACAGTGCCGCCACCTGGAGTTTGACTTGCAGGTGGCACCATCATGGCGTCTCCTCCTTCTTGGAGGCACTCGGCCATCATGGGAAAACTGGTGTACTGGATGGACAGGTTAAGGGCTGGAATTAAGAAGCAGGGTGATGCTGAAATTGAGAGAATCTTCCTGCTCATTGATTCCTACCGAAGCTTCCTGCATGTTTGCCGCCTAGCAGAACAACAGGAAAGATCGAGAACATATACCTGCGAGTTTCCCCCACGTGCTGCCCTCCCAACATACACCCAGAAATGTTCATGGAAACAGTCAGTACAGAAGCTCCCACCCCTCTTCTCCTCCCCAACCCCTTCCCCAGCCCCAGGAAGAGAATTTCAGATGTGAGAGACATGGGCGGTTAGCAAGCCAGCAGAATGTAATGTTCTGACAGCCAGGTGGGTGAGAGCTGAATGCGGGGTCTGCATGTAGCTGGGGTTTCTGAATCTAGGGTGAACTCCTCCCTACACTTTTCTGGGAGGGCATGAAATTGATGTTTTATGATACAGTGTCATCAGATAGGCCTGGGAGAGTTCCCTGAGATGCCTCCAGGAAAGGAGAAAAGGGCAGTTGGGGTGAGAGAGAATAGGAGGTGTGAGAAAGGTGGCATGGTGGCTCAACAGGTTAATCCCTTACCAGCAAGTGCCAGTGTCCCATATGGGTGCTGGTTCGTGTCCCAGATGCTCCACTCTCCATCCAGTTCCATGCTTATGGTGTGAGGAAGCAGCAGAGGATGGCCCAAGTCCTTGGGCTCCTGCACCTATGTGGGAGACCTGGAAAAAGCACCTGGTCTTGAATTAGCTCAGCTCCAGACATTGCAGCTATTTGGGGAATAAATCAGCAGCAGATGGAAACTTTTTCTGTCTCTCCTTCTCTCTGTAAATCTGCCAATACAAATAAATAAATGTGTTTTTATATATGTTTTATATATAAATCAAATATATATAAAGGAAAGAATGAAAGGGCAGCTGGGACAAGGTTTGGGACACGGTAGGATTTTTGCTGTGTGAATATCAGGGTGCTTCCAAACTTGCTTCCAAGGTTCCTCTTCCCACATGAGAATCCCTCCCCGCCCCCGTCGGCCCCTCTCACACACTGGGGTTAATGTTGATATTCCTACCTACCAGGAGCAGGCAGCTGGGTTATTCATATATCTAACCCCTCCCAGTCCTTGGCTGCACGCTCTTGTGGGGGCAGGGATGTTTAGTTTCTCAGCCTTTCTGGGCTGATTGTAGCGGACACATTTGGGAGCCTAGAGCAGGCCCCAGGGACCCAGGAGCAAAGCCCCTAGGCAAAGAGCCACTGTACCGGGAGTCGGGAGTCAGAGCTGTGCAAGGCAAACAGCCAAACTAAATGGATGCTCTGTGGTTTGCTGTGCCTCTAAAGTGAAGAATTGCCATTCCTTCCCCACCCCCCACTGCTCTTTTTTTTTTCTTGAGCATCCCTCACTTCAGTTCTTCTAAAGGAAAAGAGATACAAGTTTCTGGACGTGCAGAGAGAGGAGGTCAGGTGTTCTAAAGCAGTCTTCAACCACCAACAGCACTTTGCCGTCTGTTGGATCTCGGGCTGTCAGCAGGGAGTTGGAGTAGAGATTGTGCACTATTAAAAATAAGTCTTGTGCAAGTGGAGGAAGCTGGATTCCTCGCCCTGCACCAAGGCCTCGATGGCTTTCTCCCAGTGAGGAAGAGACTGTGTTGAACATAGTGGTGATGGAAATGACACCGTGAGTCCCAAGGATGCTCTAAATAAAAGAGGAGCTGGTGGCTTCCTCTGGCTTCCTCCTGGAACTCCTTCCCCTCCATAACCACACTGCATGAGTACGTCTTCCTTTGCTTCTCACATTCTGGCCAGATAAAGCTGAAGGCTCTGAGCTTGTGCCCGTGAGTGGGGGTGGAGCACCTTTTTTTTCTGCCCAGGGCATTTGGGTATTTATAGCCTCATCTAGGGGTCACACACAAAATCATCAACTTGCAAACGAGACTGCTGTAGAGTTCCTGAGTTTCAAGTCCTGCCTGTGATTGGTCGCCCTGGCAAATGGCGCCTTTTACGGCCTGGAGGCTGGAGCCTCTCCACCTCGGAGTGCCCACTCCATTCAGCAGATAAATATAACACTTGCTGGGGAATTCTAGAAACTGGCCTTGGAGACAGCTGGCTGATGTTGCAGTGATCTGGCCAGCGCTGGTCGGCACTGTAGGAGCGCTAGGTTTCTGACTGCTGAGGCTGGGCAGAGGCCACCACATCCTCTGTGTCCTTGCTCCTCATCCATCCTTCACCTTCCCTTTCTCCATATAAGTGTCTTCTAATGAGGCCAGCACGTGGTGTGATAGACTAAGCCTCTACCTTTGCTGCTGGTGTCCCTTATGGACATTGCTTTGTGTCCCAGCTGCTCCACTTCCCATTCAACTCCCTGCTTGTGGCCTGGGAAAGCAGTCGAGGATGTCTTTTTTTTTTTTTTTTTTTTTTTAAGTCTTCTTGATAACTTATAAATTGGGAAGAACACTTTGGGGATGGAAGAGTCTGCTCTTTGCCCCAGGATGCCGGCTTTGGCAATGAACCCTCGTCTATGGGGCCTTTACTGTCCAGTGACCAGCAGCCTAGGACCTGAGCAGCAACACTCATGCTTTGGCATCCCTATGTTCATACGCCCTGAAGTCACCAGGCTGGAGACGGCACTCCGGAGAGACTTCCCCAAGCACACAGAGCTGTTTGGCTCTTGCCAGCTCAGGCCCAGTGTCTAGAGCAAGTGGCCTTTAGCTGATTCCAGCTTCCACATCCCAGCTCCAGAGTAGTGGCAGCTAACACTGAGGGAAGGCAGAATTGAATCCACTGAGCTCTGACTAGATTGTCATGTCATGAGTCAAATAAATAGGGCCGAGGCTTCATCCTGCTGCCACGGGCCAGCAGAAACAAACTGCCAGGTTGCAGATTCATGAGCAAGATGAAGAGGCCGTCAAGGTTGGGGCTAGCCTGCAAGGCAGCCCCTCACAGGGCTGGGCTGTCCACACAACACACAGTCTTCTTTGTCAGTTGAATCCAGATTGTGAGGTGGGGGGTGGTGATGGTCCTATGTCCTACCTGAAGCCTTGGACCACGGTTCTCATAGGTCAATCATGAATAACCTGTTCCAGGTCTGCTGTTCTCCCTTGAACTTGGGTGGCTGAAGAATCTGCTCCACCAAGGAAACACAACTGCAATTCTAGGTGGGTAGGGAAACGACGGTTGATTTCTTCTCTTGAGGGTGGGAGTTGTCTTTCCTGAGAGGGTCTTCCTGCTGCTGTGGAGTGCCTTGTCACAATGAGAGAAGGTCAAGGCAACTGCCACGTGGTAAGCCTGACAACAGTGAAAAGCCAAGCCAGCCCCAACAACAGGCACAATTGGGAATTTGAGAAGGCTAGTGGAGCTTCCAGACATGGGAGTTCCGATATTTTCGGGTAGCTGAGCTCAACACGCTGTGGCCAACCTGCAGACTCCGTGTAACTGCAGAAAAAGGGGCCTCTGTTTGCATATCTGTTGCATAACTGAGCTATCTTCTATTTTGTAGCGTAACAGGGCAGATCCACTGAGGTTATTTTGAGAGCTGGGACCACACTTCTAGCTGGCGTGGCTCTACTGATCTTGGCAGGCAAAGACAGAAGGGTTTGACCAATAACCTTGAGTTAAGCTTTGCAGACATAGCTAGAAGATTGTGTCAGAGGAGCTAAGGGTTGAGTAAAAAGATATCCAGTCATTTTTGTTACCTTGGGCAAGGCAGGTTCAACAAACAAACTTTCTATAGGAGAATGTGATGATGTTAATGGAGTTGATTGTCAGGATAGTAGGGGGGCTATGGTAGTGATGGTTATGAGGCTGATGGTTATGGTGGAAGTGGTGGTGGTGGTGATGGTGCTGGAGGTGATGACGATGGCTATAGAAGTACTGGGAATGATGATGATAATGTTGATGATGGTTGGCTGTGGTGGTGATGTTGATGATGACACTGGTGACAGCTATGATGATGATGGTGGTTAGGATGGTGATGACAATGACATTGATGACAGGATGGTAGTGGTGGTGATGTGACAACAGGGTAAAGTTAAAAGTTAAAATTGATATGGCAGACCAGTGCTGTAATGCAGCAACATCTCATATGGGCACTGGTTCAAGTCCTGGCTGCTCTATTTCCCATCCAGCTCCCTGTTGGTGTGCCTGGGAAAGCCCCAAAGGATGACTCAGGCCCCTGGGGCTCCCGAACCCATACGAGAGACCCTGAAGAAGCTTGTGGCTCCTCACTTCATCCTGGCCAAGCCCCAGCTATTGTGGTCATTTAGAGGGTGAACCAGTGGATAGGAGGGGTGTGTGTGTGTGTGTGTGTGTGTGTGTGTGTCTTCCACTTTGTAACTCTGCCTTTCAAATAAATAAGCAAATATTAAAGAAAAAACATAAAAATATGTAGAAACTACTGTGCTCTAGGCCCTGTTGAAAGCTCCTGTCATGCATTAGTGAATTCTCCTAAACCCTCTAGGAGCTAGCTGTTGTCATTAGCCCCATTTCACAGACGAGAAAGCAGGTGGAGGGAGGGTGGGCAGATTGCTTAAGAGCCGGCAGCTGGTGGGAAGAATTGCATTCCAGGAGTCCAACAGGGCTCACTCCACACCACCACGTAGTCAGCCGTCAGGGTTCAAGGTTAAATTTCTCGCTCTTGTGGGACGATCCTCTTGTGGTTCCTCCTTGATGAGAAGCAGAAGTAGGATTTCTCAATCTCAGCCACATTTCGGCCAGATAGGGAGTTGGGGTGTGGTGGTGGCAGGGAATCTCTGTGTTCTGTAGAATGTTTAGCAGAACCGAGGGCCTTGACCCACTAGATTGCAGAAGCATTTGCCCGAGTTGTGAACATCAAAATATCCCCGGACACTGTCCAGTGTTCTTGGAGAGGAAGTAAAGAATATCCCCTCCCCTCACCTCCACACCAAGTTAGGACGTGCAAAAGATAACTTGACCTTGGGTTTCTCAGAAGTCTCTCCCCAAACCTCCCCGCCCTAACACACATACCCAGGCAGCTGGCTCTCCAAGACAGAGACCCCTGCCTCACTGACTCATTCTTCCTTCCCAGGGGGGGTGATTTCTACCTTCACCATTATCTCTGTCACAACAGACACAATCAAGCGGTGTGGGTAACAGGAAGTGCCAACAGGAAGTGAGGAGCACTGGCTGAGATGGGCCCCGCAGCGGGGAAGAGCTGTGTGTTGGAGGAAGAGTAGATTCTGACAGAAGGCAGGTGGGCATCCAGGGCAGGAAGAGCAGCCCGAGCCAGGGCAGGAGGGAGCCAAGGAGGTCTCGGTGAGTGCTGGTGGCGAGGCGAGCGGTGCAGCTCTGCTCATTCTCCCTGAGGATTCCCATCTAGCAGCTGCAGCTCTGGATGTCTTTGCTCTGTAGGCAGAATCCAAAGCAACATGAGCCACCATCACACTGGGTTGGCACCGTGTCTTGATTTCCCCCTCTCTAGCGGATGCTGTTGATGTCTGCTTGGGACTTAACTGTTCACAACTTCTAGCTGCAAGCACCTGCCCAAGTCCATTCTGTGGGCTTTCCTCATGTGACAGAAAGTCTAGAGCAGAGCCACCTGGGGACACGCAGCCCTTGAAGGATGGCAGGCCCGGAGGGCCAGGGCATTCACGCCTGCAGGAGCAACCTTCAACCAGTGGTGGCTGGAATTGGTGGGTAAACACCTCCAATTTCCCTTACTGTAAGGTGGCTTTGTGAGGGACACCCCTGAGGCTTGCTCTACACAGTTCACTCCAATGTGGACCTGCTGAGAACACTGCTTTATCAGTTTCCTTGTTCCCTGGGTTCATTTCCCAACTCCTTCACTGGTGTCCCCTGAAATCACATCCCGAGGAAACTGCTTGCATCCAATCTGAAACTCAGGGTTGACCACTGGGGATACCTAACTGGGAACATTCTTCCTATATCTCCAATGAATGACCCCTCCCCAGTTCTCAGTCTCAGGCATTGACTGAGTGGGCAGGTGATTCTCAAGCAATCCAGCAGAGCAGTGGGCCAATCAGACCAAGAGCTTTTGGTCTCAGCGATTGGATCAGAGGGGCCCATGGATCCAATGGGAGCCAATGAGATGGCACCTTTCTGGGGCTGCGAAGACAGCCATTGGTCCTTTCCACAGGTGCCTGTTGCTCGCACTGCCTAGAGGACACAGGGCTGGGGCTGGGGGAGCCCTCCTGCTTTTTCTGGTCATAAAGATAACAAGCTTGTGAAGGAGGTCCTGATGATGGCTTCAGTTCTTCACCCTTCCTTGGGTCTACGCTGCTCGCCGTGGAACTCGCCAGTGGCCTCTCACTGGAACAAACAGGAGCTTAGCACATGTGATGGGAGCACAAGCTTCACGCTTGGACTTAGGCTCTGTCACTGCCATGAGAAGCTGGAGTAGCCAGTCTAGGTCAGCCAACTGGCAGCCCTGTGTGAAAACCCAGACAAGATGAGCAGAGCCATCTGGTCAACCATTGACTGTGCCATGAGCTGTTCCATGCTATGGAGGGCTTGGTGCGACATTAAGCAGCAAGCAACTGACAAGCATTCTATCAGAAAGTTGAAGCCGGGAGAGGTTTTTGGTGTAGCAGTTGAGATCCTGCTCAAACTCCCTGCTTTCCAGGATGTGCACTGGCAGGAAGTAGGAGCAAAGCTTGAATGGGAACCTGGGCATCCTGAAATTTCCAAGATGTCCACTGATGACATTTTGCTGAACATCACACACACCCTCATATAAGTGGGTTCACCTTATACAAGCTAAGTGGGCGGCATTCTTCCTGTGTCCTCTGATACAGATCAGTGGTCAGCAAACACCCACCCAGGGGCCCCATCTGGCTCACTGTCTGTTTTTGCACAGCCCACAAGAAGAGAACGGGTGTTGCATCTGTGAGTGGTTCTAAAAGAAATCCAGTTATAAATAGAGCTTTATTGGGAACCAGCCACACCCTGTTCTAAGTCATCTAGGGCGACTTAGCACCACCATGGCAGAACTAAGTAGCTGCAGGGAGACCTCAGTACTCACAGAGCCTGCAATATTTACTCCGGGCCTCTAGAGATGGAGTTTGCCAATCCCTGCCACCAACAACCATCACCCCGCTGCTGGCAGCACGTGCCTGCAGGGTGGGCATTTAACCCATCTCTTATGGATGGAGATTCGGGCTGTTTCTTGTTCAAACAGTACCTGTGATCTGTGTTCAGATTTGTGTGTGAGTCTACGTCCTTAGGAACAGCCCGAGGGATGACACTGCCGAGTGGGAGGAGAGAATGTTGACACAGCCACACTGCAGTCTCTGGCCTTCCCTGGCCCTGGAGTTTGTCCTTTACATTTCTGCCACAGATTTATTTCAGTAAGGTGTAGCCATTATCAAAAGGAGGTGACTGCTGTGGCAGGCAGTGGGGTACAGCGAGTCAAGCAGCTTCCTGCAGCGCTGGCATCCCCATCTGAGCCAGCTCCCTGCTAATGTGTCTGGGAAAGCAGCAGAGGTTGACCCAAGTCCTTGGGGCCCAGAAGAAATTGCCGACTCCTGGCTTCAGCCCAGCTCAACTCTGGCCATTGCGGCCGTCTGGGAGACGAGCCAGGGCATGGAAGATCTCCGACTTGTCCTCTTTTCCTCTGTAACTCTGCTTACAAATAAAATAAACCTTCTTTTAAGGATTTTTTTTTTTTAATTTGAAAAGCAGAGTTACAAACAGGAGAGACAGAGAAATATCTTGCATCTGCTGGTTCACTCCCCAAGTGGCTACAGTGAGCAGAAGTGAGCCTATTCCAAGCCAGGAGCTTCTTTTAGACCTCCCAAGGACTTGAGCCATCCGCTTCTGTTTTCCCAGGAACTGGATTAGAAGTGGAGTAGCCAGGACATGAACCAGCGAACATATGGGATCCTGGTGCTTGAAAAAGAAGGGTTAGTCTATGGAGCCATGGCCCCAGGACCCAAATAAAATAAATCTTTAAAAAAAAAAAAAAGCATGTGACCTCTGTAAGCAAATGTTAAAGGGATCTGATAAATACAGAAGAATTGGCAATTAAAAAAATATTTTGTAGAGGCCTGCGTAACAGGCTAAGCTTCTATTTGCAAGGCTGATGTTGCTAGTCTCCCTGAGCAGAGCCTGGATTCAGTTCCAGCTGCTCCAGCTCTCTGCTTTTGAATGCGCCTAGGAAAGCAGTGGAGTGTGATCCAGCTGCTTGGACCCCTGCCACCCAGGCGAGAAACCGGGAGGAAACTCCTGGCTTCTGAGTTCCACCTGCTCTGTCCTGGCCATTGTGGCCACTTGGGAGTGAACCAGCACATAACAGATCTCTTCATCTCTCTGTTATTCTATCAGTTCCTTTGCCTTTCAAATAGACCTTTAAAAATAATACAATTACAAAAATATGCTGTGATGATGGGAGTGTACCCGCCCGTGTCAATGTAAACAGGTACTTGCCTCGTCCCCCAGCCATAGTCAGAGTTACCATAACTCTGGCAAGTTAGGGCAGAGTGGGGCAAACAAAAGGATGTGATGTCACCTCATGATGACAGTTGTTTGCCCCAGGCTGGCCAGGAAGAAGTAGCAATGATAAAAAGCCATGGTGTTGCGGGTGGAGAGAGGAGAATGGAAAGGCTGAAAGGCTGAGGTCTCAGGGCTGTGGGAGAAGGCTGCAAAACAGGAGGGCTGAGTCGTCCCAGGGGCTGCTCTATCTTGTTTGCAAAACCCTGGTCAGGAGTGAAATAAACCGGCCTCCCCAATAGCGCCTAGCATGTGTTTTCATGTGTGTGAAATTCCAGAACAAGCTAAACACTTCCATAGTAACAGGCATGAGATTGGAAATGGCCTGGGTATAGAGAGGATGAAGCAAGGTCAACTTCAAGTTGAAAAAAAAAAAGGAGGAAATCATCCAAAAGATGAAAACGGTGCTCTGTGTCCCGCTGAGGGCGTTGGCTACATGGGCACATGTTTTTGTTGAAACCAAAGACATAAAAACCAAAGCACGGGGGGGAACTTTCTGGGGAGTGACTGTGATGCTCTGTATCTTGTGAGGGATTTGCATTCCACAGGTGAATGAATTTTGTCAAAACTTCACAAATGTGTGCATTTCTTCACCTGTCAACTGAACAGCAAAAAGAAAAATCGTGGGTCAACATTGAACTCTAGTGGATGATCTGCTTGCTGAAGTGTTAGGAAGAAGAGGACCACTGATGTCCGTAACTTCCTTTATAGTATGCCATTATAAGTCAGATAGAAGGGCTCAGCGTGGTAGCCTAGTGGCTGAAGTCCTTGCCTTACATGTGCTGGGATCCTCTTATGGGTGCCGGTTTGCGTCCCAGCTGCTCTGCTTCCCATCCTGCTCCCTGCTTGTGGCCTGGGAAAGCAGTTGAGGACAGCCCAAAGCCTTGGGATCCTGCACCCATGTGGAAGACCCTGAAGATCCTGGATCTTGGTTTCAGATTGGCTCAGCTCCAGCCATTGTGGCCACTTGGGGAGTGAACCAGTGGACAGAAGATCTTTCTCTCTGTACCTCCTTCTCTCTGTATGTCTGCCTTTCCAATAAAAATAGAATAAATGAAAAAAAATGAGATAGATCAGTGGGTGGGTAGTGGAATGAGAGTGCTAGATGTGTGATGGAGCAAATATAATAAAATGTTAATGTACGGCAAGACACTTCAACAGGGAAAGATGGGGATTTTCGACAAATGGTGCTGGGAGAAACGGATATGCACCTGCAAAGGAATGAATTCGAATCCTTTCCTCACGCCATATACAAACATTTCATCTGAAGTTTCAGATGCATCAAGGACCTAAACAGAAGAGCTGGACTCTTGAAAGGAAACAGAGGAGCAAACATCTCTGATCTTGGATCAGGGCGTTGTTTCTTCGTGACCACACAGAATAGCACAGACCACGGAGGAAAAAAAATAGATAAGACTAGACATTGTCACACGTAAAAACATTTCTAAAAGGACAACATGCAAGACGTTAGAAAGAAGATTCACATAGGATGGGAGAATTTTTTAAAAAGATTTATTTGTTTTTATTGGAAAGGCAGATTTACAGTGGGTAGGAGAAACAGAAAGATCTTCCATCCACTGGTTTACTTCCCAAATGGCTGCAACAGCTGGAATTGAGCCGATCCAAAGCCAGGAGCTTCTTCCAGGTCTTCCACATAGGCACAGGATTCCAAGGCTTTGGGCCATCCCCCACTTCTTTCCCAGGCCACAAGCAGAGAGTTAGATTAAAAGTGAAGCAGCCACGATGTGAACCGATGCTCATATGGGATGTGGTGCTTGCAGGCAGAAGATTAACCAGTTGAGCTATCGTGCTAGTCCCAAATGGGTGAACATTTGTGCAAGCCCAAATCAGCTAGGGGACTTGTGTCTAGCACAGATGAACGGTTGAATAAAGGCAATACGTGCAGCCTATTTCAAAATGGGCAGAGGACTTAATAGGGAGTTTTCCGTGATGAAGAATTGGGCAAGTCACGAAAGACGCTCAAGAGCAACAAGGGTAAATGCACAGCAAGGCCACTTCGTCCTCATTAGGATGGCTGTGATCAGGACAGGTGCCAGCAAGCATTGGTATTTATACATTCTTAGCAGTGGCATTTGAAGATCAGGTGTGTTTAATTTTAGTGAGAGGAAATGTGTCATTTTTTCCTTTATTCATGCTTTCAGTGACATATCTGTATTAGCGATTTTATTATTTTTAAGGATTATTTATTTGACTAAGCTGCAGAGAGAGACAGAAAGAGAAACTTTCCACTCGTTCATTCTGCAAATAGTCACAACAGCCAGGGCTGAGCGAGGCCAAGGTGAGGAGCTTCACCCAGGTGTCCTACATGCGTGCATGGGCCCAAGGGCTTGAGCCATTTTCTGCTGCTTTCCCAACCACATTTCTGGGAAACCGGATCAGAAGATGAGCAGCTGGAACTCTAGCCGGTGCCCATCTGGGATGCTGACACTGCAGAGAGAGGATTAACCTACTCTGCCATAGTGCTGGCCCCCTACAGGAACATTTTCAGCAATTTTTCTTGAGATACAATTTAGAAACCATAAAGTGACTCTTCAATAAAAAGAAAGAAATTAGAAAAAAAAATACTGTCAAAAGACGAGACAGGTGTTTTGGTCTGTAGGTTAAGCCAGAGCTAGGGATGCCTGCATCTCACTGGAGCACCAGTTCACATGCTGGGTTCTCCGTGCTTCTGACTCAGCTCCTGCCAGCACACCTGGGAGGCAGTGCAGGATGGCACACATGTTTGATTTCCTGCCACACTTGTGGGAGACCCAGATGGAGCTCCTGACTTGGCATCAACCTGGCTAGCCCTGGCTACCATGACCATTGGAAAACGAACCAGCAGAGGGAAGAGATTTCTCTCTCTGTCTCTCCTGCTCTGTTAGTTTGCCTTTCAAATAAAATAAATAAAATTTTTAAAGATTTATATTTATTTTTATTGGAAAATCAGATATACAGAGAGGAGGAGAGACAGAGAGGAAGATCTTCTGTGCCTTGATCCACTCAAGTGGCTACAATGGTTGGAGCTGAGTTGATCCAAAGCCAGGAACCAGGAACCTCTTCTGGGTCTCCCAAACAGGTGCAGGGTCCCCAGGCTTTGGACCGTCCTTGACTGCTTTCCCAGGCCACAAGCAGGGAGCAGGATGGGAAGTGGGGCTGCCGGCACATGAACTGGTGCCCATACAGGATCCCAGTGCATGCAAGGTGAGGATTTTACCACTAGGCTGCACCAGGCCTAAAATACATAAATATTTTAAAAGATAAGTCACAGGCTGTGAGAAAATATTTGCCAATGATTTATGAGTTGAGGAATTTATATCCATAATTTATAAATAACTTTCAAAACTCAGTAAGAAAACAAATAATTCAATGTCCTAAAATGGGTAAAATATATAAATATCCACATAACTGTAGACATATAGCAAAGAAGATTGTGACAGATGCTTAAAGCGTTAACGATTAGGGAATAACAAATTAAAACCAGAAGGAACACACATGTATTGAAATAGCTAGCATTTTCCTTGAAATACTGATCATACCAGGTGATGAGAGGGATTCAGGCAATGGGAATTTTCCTATAATGTTGATGGGAAACTTGGAAAAAATCCTTGGAAAATAGCATCTTATGAACTCTGATCCACTTTCTCACTCCTTTAACTTTATCCAAAGAAATGTGGTTGGGCACAGATTCACACACACACACACACACACACACACACACCTGTCTGCAAATATCTATACTGACTTCAGTCATTTTTGTTCTTTCAAAAGGCATATCTACTTATTCACTTGAAAGGAAAAGCATCCGAGAGAAAGGAGACACAGAGCAATGTTTCGTCTACTGATTCCCTCCCCAGAATGGCTACAACAGGCAGGCCGAAGTCAGGAGCCAGGAACTCTCATTCGGGTCTCCCACACGGGTGGCAGGGTCCCAAGCACTAGCACTATCATCTACCACCTAGGTCAGAAGTTGGGCATCTGGGGCTTGAACTGGCACTCGGATTTGGGATGCTGGTTTAATCTGCTGTACCGTAATGTGGATCCTTAAATACAATTTCAAATAATTTTTTTTTCAAACCAACAAAAACAATACAGATGCCCCTTGCCAATGAATGGACAAATAAATAAGCAAACAACAACAAAAACAAAACAAAAAAACCCATGATCTTCCCTATGGGACTGCAATGAAGGGCACAGTGTCCCACTACACCAACACTATGCTGGGGGCTCAGCTGCTCAGAGAGCAGACAGGCTCAAAATGCTACATACTGTGGCATTCTTAGTTATATTCTATAGGGACAGAAAAGGGACCAGTGTGTCAAGGGTTACGATGGGAAGAAAGGTCAGCTACAAAGAGCATGGGAGAAACTTCTGGATTGAGTGAGCTGTTCTGGATTGTGATTGGCCGGTGACTCCTTGGCTGGGCCTGTCCAAACCCGCAGAACTATCCCTTTGGAAGGGACAGTCTTACTGTTTGCAAATTACATCGTGATTAAAAAAAATCAAATAATGAATATGGATACTAATGGTGGAAGGGAAGCTGAGTGAGGGAATATGGAGAGGCATTGTAAAATGTCTTCCAACTTTTTGGAAGGTTTCAAGTCCTTTACAGTCACATATTTCGGGTAGAGGATCAAAAAGATATTGGGTAGCTGAAAAGACAAATAAACTCAAGTATGTCCAAAACAAATATTGTACAGAACATGGTCGGTCATTTCAACCTTCAGTTGTTATATTATAGAGGCTGTCATTGTGGCTCAGTTGGTTAAGCTTTGACAGACGGTGCTGACACTCCATAAGCATATCAGTTCGAGTCCCAGCTGTTCCATTTCCAATTCAGCTCCCTAAGAAAGCACATGTAAAAGTTGTGCAAGATGACCCACGTTCTTGGGTCCCTACCACCTCCATGGGAGACCTGGATGAAGTTCCAGGCTCCTGGATTCAGCCCGGCCCAGCCTGGCCATGGTGGGCATTTGGCAAATGAACCGCAACATGAGAGATCTCTCTCTGACCCTCTCTCTGTCTCTTCCTTCACTTTCTGTAATCCTGACTTTCATGTAAATAAATAAATCTTGTTTTTAAAGAAAAAACTTAAACAATAATAAATGCTGTACAGTAAAGTATTGCAGGTCATGCCCCAATAAATTGGTTTTCCTAGCTATTGATGAACCACGACCTTCAGCCGGAAAATGCTGCTTTAGACTAGTGTGGGCCAATTCCCCACTTGGGGCGCAGAGTGGAGGTGGAGGTAGCCAGGACCTGTGCCTAGCTCCTTCCTGTCCTTTCAAGCAGGACTTTGGAGAGAAGCGGCCACCGGCATCCTTGGGGAACTTGTACTTCGGCAGAGGGGTCTTTCCAAGGAATAACCGTGTCAGTGTGGGGCACAGCAGGAGGCAGCCAGCATTCGAGGAGTCACTGGCCGTGGGGGACACTGCAGGGCTCTCCTCAAAGCTCTGGGCTAGATCGCAGCCGGGGTCCCCACTTGACTCTGGGTGAGGAGAGCCCCCTCCGCACTAGGGCAGTCCCTGCCCCACCAGGTTTGACTCAGCGGACACAGGCTCCCTGTTGATTGAGCTCATTATGGGGCAGGTGTGCGGCACCGGATCCGCTGCTCGGGACTCCCACTCCCCACGTCTGAGTGTTCGGGAGTTGTGACTCCACTTCTGACTCCGGCTTCCTGCTGATGTGCACCCTGGGAGGCAGCGGGCCACGGCTCAAGTCCTTGGCTGCCTGCCACCTGCATGGGGAGATGCGGATGAATTGCCCAGTGCCTATCTCATTGATCTCAGCCCTGACTGTTGGGGATATTTGGAGAGTGAGTCAGAAAATGGGAGATCTCTCTCTCTTTTTGCCTCTTTCAAGCTAAAAGGAAAATTTGAAGCCCAAGTTCTAAAAATTCTAATGTTTAGCAAAATTAGGAGACATTTCCTGTTCCCAAGTCAACGATGGCTGGAGAAAGCTATTAGTCATGTGCAGATTGTTTTATGCGAATTCCAGGCTTTCCTAGTTATTTTTTTAATTTAAGATTTATTTATTTTTATTGGAAAGTCAGATATACAGAGAGGAGGAGAGACAGAGAGGAAGATCTTCCATCCACTAATTCACTCCGTAAGTGGCCACAATGGCCGGAGCTGAGCCAATCCAAAGCCAGGAGCCTGGAGCCTCTTCCGGGTTTCCCACACGGGTGCAGGGTCCCCAGGCTTTGGGCTGTCCTTGACTGCTTTCCCAGACTACAAGCAGGAGGCTGGATGGGAAGTGGGACCACTGGGATTAGAACCAGTGCCCATATGGGTTGCCAATGAGTGCAAAGCACAGACTTGAGCCACTAGGCTACCGCACCAGGCCCTCCTGGTTTATTTTTAAGATCTACTTATTTATTTGAAAGTCAGAATTACAGAGAGAGACAGAGAGATTTTCTCTCTGCTGGTTCACTCCCCGGATGACAGCAACAACTATGGCTCTGGGCCAGGCCAAGTCAGGAAGCCAGAAGCTTCTTCCACATCTCCCACATGGTGCAGGGACACAAGCATCTGGGTTCCCACCTGCTGCTTTGCCCAGGCCACTAGCAGGGAGCTGCATCAGGAGCGGAAGAGCTGGAACACGAACCAGGGCTCCTATGGGATACCAGCACCACAGGCGGCAGCTTGACCTGGTCCCCAGGCCATTTCCCAGGGCTCATGAAAAAGCAACTTCCACTCTTTAAAAGTACAGGGTTGGAAAGCTCTGATTCTGGCCAGTTCTGCCTCTCTGAGGTGAAAGCCCAGCATCTTCTTCACCCACCTGGTCTCTTCCGTCCAACACCCACAGCTCCGATCAACAGCATGGTCCCTCAGGCCATTGCCTTTTCTCTTCTAGGTCCTGTCCCTCTGGTGAACTCCTATTCATCCTGTAGAACCCCACCATGCTGCATCTCATCCTGAAATTCTCCTCCTTGTGATAGGCACAGCCGTATTCCTTTTCTGCCCTTCTGTCCACACAGGCAGATTGAAGGCCCTGTTCTCTCTGCATGGACTAAAATCCTCACAGCAGCGTGCTGTTCCAAATAAAACAAAGTCTGATGCCAAGGCCTCCAGTCCCAGATAATAAATGAGACCCAGGGTCAGCTGGACTCTCTCCAGGGTGAAACCAAGGCTGGGAGGTGGGGGCCTCCTGGCGCTGCAGACGCTGGAGGGCTCTGGGGTCACAGAGCTTATGCCAATGACAGGATCATCATGCCGTACCCTCCCAACCCTTCCAGGAACACTCCCCAGTTTCACCCTTGCTTCTGCCCAGCCCCTCCTGAGCTCTCTGCTCTCTGCTCCTGCTCTCCTCCCTGCGAAATGCTTTCCTGGAAACAGCTTCAGCCTGGCCTGCCTAGCAGGAGGGGTGAAGGCTGCCGGGGCCAGATGTTTGCTGTCTAACGCCCTCCTTCTCCTCTGGCGGCAGTACTGACTTCAGTGTGTGCACTGTTTTATTTCCCCACCTGGGGCCTTCCTCTGAACTCTGAGTCTGAGGTCAAGGGCGGTCTCCCTGACCTTGGCCACCCTAAGACTGAGAAGGGGTTTTCTTACTGTGGGACCAGCAGCAAGTTTGTTTTCTTTCTTTCCTTTTCTTTCTTTCTTTCTTTCTTTCTTCCTTTCTTTCTTTCTTTCTTTCTTTCTTTCTTTCTTTCTTTCTTTCTTTCTTTCTTTCTCTCTCTCTCTCTCTCTCTCTCTCTTTCTTTCTCTCTTTCTTTCTTTCCTTCCTTCCTTCCTTCCTTCCTTCTCATGCCTCGAACTTTCTGTTTTCTTTCCTGGGACAGCAGTGGCACTAACTCCATGGTAGTCTCACCGCCATGCACCAAACCAACGAGTAGCCTCTTACAGCAGTACCTGCCATGTGTTTCTGGTGAAATCAACATTGTCATAGGGAATGTCTGGCTTGCATTCCAGCTCCCCTCTTCTGCTGTGGAGATTGTAAAGCCCAGGCATTCACCTCCCCAGCCCTGCTCAGAGTTGGCCAAGCACGCGGGACTCAACCTTTTTTTTTTTATTTTGATGATCTTTACATAGTTGATTAGGACTCAAAGGGTCAAGGGCTACAGGAAAGTGGGTAAGACCATTGTTTCCACATTCTCTTTTTTTGCTTCTTGGATCTGGAGGAAGGAGAGAGACAAAAGGAGAAGCCACACCCATCCTCCCAGCCATCCCAGGTGGGACCCAATCTTGAGTGTTGGGATTTTGAGTGGAAGTATGCAGGAGGGAGGGAGGGAGTCAGATGCTTGGAGCTGGGCAGCCACGCTGAGCCCATGAGGGTGGAATCGACACCCTGAAGATGCTGGAGCAGGTGGTCATTATGACACAAATCTTCTACCTTGAAACACTGGCAGATTAGATCTGAAATGAAGTCCGCTGTTAGTTGAGCTTTCAGGTATTAGCTGAAGGTATTCTGTTAAGTCCCCTGTCATGGACATAACTATCAAAAGAAAGTAACAAGATAGGAAACCCAGGTTGTAGAGGCCCAGGTTAGGGGACTTTTGATGACTGCCCCTACACTCCACCGCCCACTCACTATCCTGGGCTCACATTAGCCGCCTGTTATATTATAAACGTCCTGGGGTAGGCAACATGACTTGGCCCACAGGCCCATGCTTGGTCTCCCCAGCAGTTCTGCAGGTGCTCACGGAAAAGAGGGTGAACACAGAGGAAAAGGAAGAGAAAGGAGGCAAGGAGGGAAGAATCCTTCACAAATGGATGGTTCCAGATCCTCGGTCCATGTTCCTCTTGGGTCTCAGCTCCCCAGTTTGTTCATTTACTTTGCAGTCCCTTATAACCTTTATGGCATCAGGAGCTTCAGTCTGCTGTGTGCTGGCCAGAAAAACACCACCTGGCTTCGAACCCTGCTTCCCCTTGGTGTCGAACCTGGCTTGGGTGCATTATCCATCATCTTGTAGCAAGGTGCTCGGCACCTGTGCTGCCTCTTAGCACAGGCAGGACAGAGCCATGCTTCGCTTGTTTCTCGTTAATTCTGTGGCTAGATAAAAAAAATTTCGTGGGAAAGACAACTGCACCACCTATTTTTACCACAACAACTACCGGTCCCATGGTGGGGCAGGATGTAGCAGGGATTGCTAAGAGCAGCTTAAACAGGGTTGATGCAATGCTCCACACAGATGGAGGACAACGAAAGTGACGGGGTAGCAGCACTCGGACACAGCAGAAAGGATCCGATCCGTCTTCTGCGGCCACCAGACATCACTTCTTTGCCATCAGGGGGAAGGGCTGCCATCTCTATATGTCACAGTCTGTTTGTGCCACCAGATTTGGTCCTAGTCTTCTCTTCCTGGACCCCTCTATGCAGGCCATGTTTTCTAGAATCAACAACAGCCTCCTCCTTCATATTATGATTTCAGAGATAAAGAGATAGAAATCCAAGGAGTGGGAGAGATTCCATGCAATGCCTAGGGGCTGGGAACTCCTGTGGACGGCAGGAACCCAACAACTTCAGCCATCACTCACTGCCTCCAAGGGTGCGTGTTAGCAGGAAGCAGGAACAGGGATGAGAGCTGGACTTGAACCTACGCATTCAGATATGTCATGTGAGCAGTTGTCTAACCAGCTACACCAAATGGCTGCCCAAGATACTCTTCACTAACTTTCTCTGACCTAACGTGTTTCCCTCATTCTTCTCAGCCTGCTCTCTAAACATAAGCACACACCACATGCTGTTCTCTTCCCTTTACAACTCTCCTTGGTTTGCTCACTGGTAAACCCACGTTTCTCTTCTTGGCTACTCAACCACTATCCAAACTTCAGCCACGCAACAGTCTACAAAGCATACAAATCCTCTTGCCAAGAGTCTACGACTAACAGGGTGCACCATGGCCCCTCAAAATAGTTTGTGGAAAATGGAATTAAAATATAATAAGGGTGGGTGCTGGGTGCTTAAGCCGTCATGTGGAGCACCAGCATCCTATATGGAAGAGCCTCAGTTTGTGTCTACTTTTGATTCCAGCTTCCTGCTAATGTGCACCCTGGGAAGGTAGTAGGTGATGATTCCAACAGCCTACTGCCCATGTGGGAGACCCAGACGTGTCAAGAACAATGCTTTAATCTGGTCAAGCCAACACTTCAGATTCACCTACCGATGTTTCCCAAGTTCCAGTTCTTTAGGCTGTCATGTGATGGTTGTATAACCTTAGCTCCAAACTTACTTTCCTTCCAACCTCATCCTTAGGGCCTTAGCCTTAAAAAGACCTGGAGGATGTTGCTTTTATACTTCCAGGAGCCCTAAGTGTTTATACAAGAAACCCACCTACACCAAGGCCATCACGTTTTGAGGAAGTGGAAACTTATCACTAAGTGGGGCTTCCTGGAGGAGAACTCAGACTCTTGGCCAACAGAGGAGCAAGGCTCCTAGTTGAGCCATTCCAGCAGGCTGCTCCACTCGCTTGCATCCTCCGAGATGATGCCATGTGGAGCAAAGACAAGCTGGGGAGAACAGTTGACATCACCTCTGCCAGACAAAGCCAGTCTCCTCAATTCACACACAGCTGGCATCCCCACGGCTCCACTGCTCACACAGAGTCCCACCCTGCGTTAGCTTTCACACTCCTCAACTGTTTCCTGTCCTCCAGGGCCACCTCTTCCATAGAGTTTTCTTGATGATGTTGAACTCTGTATTTGGGGCATTTTGACCAGATCAAGGGCATAGGTGGGTGCCTGTCCAGCAGGGTGAGATGTAGCACCTGAGTGAGCCAATTGGCTGTTCTCTCTCTCTCTTTCTCTCTCTCTCTCCAGACCAAATCTTCAGGAAGACAGAGATTTGAAAATGGACATCTTTGCTCAGATTACCCCATCCACTGCTGCTGGCCTGGTCTGTCAGGTTTCTCTGACCTGTGACCAGCTTGTGCCTGATTCTTCCATGTTTCCTTTGAGTCCCCAGAGCATCCATGCTCGCAGACGGAGCAGGAAGACCCATCAAGGATTCCACCTATTCCTAGACATTCCCCTAACTTGGGGCAGGCAGGGCAGACCATGTGACTGGTCACTGATCCATGATGTTAGAGGTGAAATGCCACCTGTCACTTTCCAGCAGAGGCACTTACACATACCTGTGCAGGCCTCCTGTCTCTGCCTTGCCCTGGTCTGGCCACCATGGAGGCTTTGTGCCGTGGGTGCCACAGTGGCAGTGTGGGAAGGGAGGGGAGACCTCTGTACCTCAGCTCCCTGAGTGAGTGAGTGCAAGCAGTCTCCTGGGATCTGCCCCAGGACCTAGAAACAGTAACTTGGGGGTGTCTGTGGACCGCAGCAGGACCCAGCACAACCTGGCTAATCTTACCCAATACTTGCCTGATAAACAATTTCACTTGAAATTCTCCTGAGCCAGTTTCTTGCACTGAGAACCTTGGACTTGAGATGATGCCCCAGCAGTTAGCAGTTTCCTTGATGTCTCCCTCTTTTTCTCAGCGGCTAGCCACGTGCTCATGGTGACAGTTAAGATGTCTCTGCACTGACTGGACTGATGTCCACTTGCAAGGGCCTTGACAAATATTTGTGAGTGTGAAAACTCAATGAAAGTGAAAAATCTGATGAGTCAAGTAGATACTTTCTTTTCGAGTGTGGTTGCCTCATCCATTTTCAAGGGGGTTTTAATGAAAAGAGACATTAAAGATCTGATTACATCTCTTCCGGATGGTAAAGGTGGCCATAGAATTAAAACACGCATTCCCCATCATACTGTAATCGGTTATCTTACAGTCAAAGATGTTCTTAAATGACAAAAAGTAAAATCCTTTTGAAACATTACCACAACAATGGAGCTCATAGTGTGCAACAGACACAGCCTGCAGGGTTTCCTTCCACCACCCCGATCTCACAGCTTAATTTGGACAAAGGGAAAAGAGGTGATTTGCGACTGATTGTCTATGGTGTCCAAAGGAATTCATCTTTTTGTTTTTTTCAGATCAGAAGAAAAAACAATCTCAGACTGTTCTGACCCAATGAGAAAGATACATAGAAAGAAGGAAATTCTCTGGTGTTGCCTGTTTTAAAAAGAAGCACATGTGTCATGTGGTGTCTGGTGTCATGGCACGATGGGTCAGGCGGCCACTTGGGATGCTCACATCTCACTCTCAACTGCCTGCTTTGAATTCCAGCTGCTCTGCTCCCAACCCGACTTCCTGCTGATGTGCCGGGGAAAGCAGTGGAGGATGGCCCAAGCCCTTGGCTTCTTTCCACCTTTATGGGAGACCTGGATAGAGCCGTGAGGTTCCGGCTTTAGCTTGGCCCAGCCACGGCTCTTGTGGACATTTGGAAGGTGAATCAATGAATGAGATCTCTCTCTCTCTCTCTCTCTTTCTTTCTGCTTTTCAAATAAATAAATACCGGTTTTTAAAAAAGAGAAACATGCATAGTGGCATTAGTTCACAAGCTGTTCCCAAAAACAGAAAGAAAAGAGAAGTGTTTTCGTTGGAACAGACTTTAAGAGGACGTGGGATCCAGGAATGAACTTTGTCGTGTTCTGGGTGAGTGCCGCTCAGACTTTCATGTGCCTGGGACCCCAGCCCCACCCCAGGGATCTTGTTAAAGCAGGTGGGCTGTGGGCCCAGTTTATGGTGTGTGTGTGGGGGGGTCTCTCAAGCTCCCGGGTGATAGCCATGCATGCTGGTCCACACAGCACGCACTGGAAGTGTAGACAATTCTTTGTGTGATCATCCTCACCAATGCAGTTCTAAACTTCCTCAGAGGTCTGATTTGGGGTTTTGATGACCTTGCCCTGAATTCAGATTATGGTCAGTTTTCTCTCAATCACTGTTGGGAAATCTATTTCGTTGCATCTTATCTGGACATCGCTTCTCGGGTAACTTTGCTTTCTGGAAAAGAGTGAAGAATACAGAAGCAGGCAAATCCTGGGTCTCAGACATAAAAAGCATGTGTGACATGCTTGCCACACAGCTGCCCTGCACTTCTGTAAGTGCTGACTACTGGGGGCTACTTTTCCATCAAAGGCATCCATTTGTTTGCTCGGGCTGTGGAAGAAGCTAAGCTTAGGGGGCACTGGCATTGCTGGTAGTCTGGCAGAAGGCAAGAGATGAACATGCCACGAAAAGCTGATCCTAGACTTAAAAGCTCTTGGTAGTCCCCTCTGCACACATGGCACTGTCAAGGCAGAGAAGGCAAATTAAAAATTGCTAATAGGAGGAGACTTCAAAACAGCTGTGGCAAAATGGAATGAAAAGGCAAATTTTATTGTCATGCAAAAAAGTGAAATTTGTGCGTAGTTTTTTCCCAAATATGTGTTTCCCCTGAATTTTCTGAAGATCCTTCTTATAGAAATTGAGGGGGGATCTTTTTTAAAAGTGCTAGTGCTTGAAGAGAGAGAAGGTAATTACACAGAAAATTCACTTATGTAAAATTCTCAGAAATGCAGGATAAATATAGCTGTGACTAAGTCTCCATTTTATGTGCCTGTCCACCATTAATCTCCATCAGCCCTCTCATCTATCATCTATCTATAATCTCTCAATCATCTATTATCTATCAGCCATCCATAATCACTATATGAGAGCACTTAAAAAACCCCATGGAAGGGCCCAGCACGGTAGCCTAGTAGCTAAAGTCCTTGCCTTGCACGCACTGGCATCCCATATGGGCACCGTTTCTAATCCTGGTAGCCCTGCTTCCCATCCAGCTCCCTGCTTGTGGTCTGGGAAAGCAGTCGAGGACGGCCCAAAGCTTTGGGACCCTGCACCTGCATGGGAAACCTGGGAGAGGCTCCAGGATCTTGGCTTCAGATTGGCGCAGCTCTGGCCATTGCAGCCACTTACGGAGTGAATCAGTGAATGGAAGATCTTCCTCTCTGTCTCTCCTCCTCTCTGCATATCTGATTTTTCAATAAAAATAAAATAAATATTCAAAGAAAAAAACCTCATGGCAGATGCTTTTTGTACAAAAATTATACACAGATTTCAAACTATTTTGCACAAAAATAAACATCCTTAAAAATTCTTCTTATTTCAAATGCAGATTTACAAAGAAAAATAGAGACAGAAAGAGCTTCCCAAGTGATCACAAAGACCAGAGTGGAGCTGATCAGGAGCCAGGAGCCCCCTCCAGGTCTCCCATGCAGGTGCAGGGTCTCAAGGCTTTAGGCTATCCTCCATTGCTTTCTCAGGCCACAAGCAGGGACTTGGATGGAAAGTGGAGCAGCTGAGACATGAACTGGTGACTATATGGAATGCCAGTGATTGACGGTGGAGGATTAACCTGTTGACGACAGTGCTGGGCCCAAACACGTTCAATAAATTGTTTTAGTGCATTCTCATTCTATTTGAAATATAGAGAACCAGAAAGATCACTCACCTATTGTTTCATTTCCCAAAATGCCTCCAATAGCTGGGACTGCACCAGGTGGAAGCCAGGAGCTGGAAGAGGGACATGAACTCAGTCTAGACCTCTCCCATGGGTGGCAGAAATGCAGCTAGCTCAGTTCTTACCTGCTGCTTCCCAGGGTACACATTAGCATGCAGCTGGAATTGGAAACTGGTGCCAGACAAAAGCCTCAATGTCTTGAGTGATAGGAACCCGAACACTTGGGTATCACCTGTGGAAGGGGCGCAGCCTGGACTCGTGATGGGCTGTGCCCCATTTGGAGACACCTGCTTCCATTTTGCCTGTGACTTAGGCTGTGACGCACTTCCTCGTACATTGGCTTTTGTGTGCAGCTCTTATCACTCACAAAGATTCCAAGAAGCAGAGTCACTGAGTCAAAGGACATGTTTGGTACCTTTGATGGGCACAACCAAATGTCTCTGGCAGAGCTGGAACAATCTATGTGGTTTTTGGCAATGTGTGCATTTCCAAGCCAGTGTCGGAGACTTCCGCTGTCTTGAAACTTAGGGCATTTTTTTAAGAAGTTGACTTTGGGGATTGCTGCCACCCATTTAGAATAATAAAGTCTGGGAGCAGCGCGATGACTTAGTGGCTAAATCCCTGTCTTGCATGTGCCAGGATCTCACATGGGTGCCAGTTTTTGTCCCAGCTTCTCTACTTCCCATCTAGCTCCCTGCTTGTGGTTTGGGAAAGCAGAGGAGGGTGGGCCAAAGCTTTGGAAATCTGCACCAGTGTGGGAGACCTGGAAGAGAGTCTGGGCTCCTTGCTTTGGATTGGCACAGCTCCAAATGTTGCGGCTGCTTGGGGAGTGAACCAACTTAGGGAAGATCTTCCTCTCTGTTTCTCCTCCTCTCTGTATATCTGACTTTCCAATAATAAATAAATAAATCTATTAAAAAAAGAAAGAAAAAGATGAAGGAAGGAAGGGAGGAAGGGAGGGAGGGAGGAAGAGAAAGAAAGAAAGAAAAAGGAGAAAGGAGAAAGAAAGAAAGAAGAAAGAAAGAAAAAAGTAAGTTCGAGCTTCATACAGGAACACTTCCTAGATGAACTTGAACCCAGCTGGGTACACAGACAAATAGAAAACCTGTAACATTTACAACCCCTCCATGAGGGGTTGCACTGGTCTTCTCTCCCCAGCCTGGGGCAGCGTTCTGTCATTTTTAGGGTGCAAAAGTTCATAAAAATTTTTTTCCATCTGAGAGTAAGGATGAACATTTTTAACACCGTTTTCTTTTTTCTATTTGAATGTCTACTTCTAGAAGATTGCTTTGATATATTGGTTGACTCATTTTTGGCATACGAGTTGAAGACCTAGATGGGCCCAGCCTTCGTGTTGGTGTTCTGTCCCTGCTGTCAGGGTTACACTAACTTCCCTGGACAGGTCGGGTGGCTCTCCCTCCTGTGTTCACGGTACAGCTTACCCATCTGCATATGGGCCTCACTTGGCACATCACTCTCTAAAGTCATCTGGACCCAGCCCTTTGTGGGGGGAACTGAAGCAGATCCTATATTTATATACACACACAACTATTTCAATTCCACTCGTGATTATTCTACTTTTCTTCTGCTGCCAGGTTTCATAATTTGTCATTTTGTCAAAAAATCACCTTTTAATTGTAAATCTTCAAAGATATCAAATTTTCCACAGAATACTCTCAGGCTGGTCTGTTTTATTCGCTTTTCATAATTAAAAAAAAAAATCCATTTTCAGGGTCTGGCACAGTAGCCTAGTGGCTCAAGTCTTCACACTGCACACCCAGGATCCCATTTTAGGCACTGGTTCTAATCCTGGATGCTCCACCTCTCTTCCAGCTCTCTGCTTGTGGCCTGGGAAAGCAGTTGAGGATGGCCCAAAGCCTTGGGATCCTGCACCCATGTGGAAAACCCAGGAAGAAGCTCCTGGATCTTGGCTTCAGATCAGCTCAGTTCTGGACACTGCAGCCATTTGGGGAGTGAACCATTGGGATGGAAATCTCTCTGTCTCCCCTTCTCTCTGTAAATATAACTTTCCAATAAAAATGAATAAACCTTTAAAAAATTATTACATTTTTAACATCACCAAAATGGGCAATCCCTTAGAGTAAGAAAAAAAGAAAATGCTCATATAAATTAAAATCAGAAATGAAAAAGGAGACATTGCAACTGATGTCGCAAAAATAAAAAGTGCCATGAGACTTTTACCCATGATGATACAGCAAGAAATTGGATAATGTCACATGCATTTATAAATTTCTAGACACATGTAATGTACTGGGACTTTGATCATGAAAACATAGAAGAGCTGAAGAGATGTATAACTACCAGAGAAGCTGAATCACTAAATGAAACCTTGCAATGGGGGCTCACCTGGGTGCACAGTGGGTTGAGCCACCACCTTCTCTACATCCCAGAGCAGCATGAGTTGTCACAATCCCCAGGGGTGGCTTGATCTGCCACATTATACCAGCAGCTGGAAAGGACTCTAACAGATCATCCACTTTGTTTTTTCATAGTCTATATTCTCTTTTGTTTTTTTATTTCGCTCATTTCTGCTTTTGCATTCTTTCTTTCCTTCTGCTTTCTCAGGGTTATTTTTTTCTACCTCTAAAACTGAACCATTAGTTCCTTAACTTCTTTTTGCTTGTTTAGTAATAAGCACATTTAACTCTATAAATTCCCCTTTCATTGTTGTTCCCTTGGATTTCACAAGTTCTGTTCTCGCTGGCTTTCTTTGACACTCATTTTTGACTATTGTGTCATTTCCAGATTGGTTTCCTTTTTAATCTGTGTTTTTCAGTTTTCAAATGTTTGTTCTTTTTCTTTTTCTTCTAAGAATTTATGATAACATCTTTCAATGTACAATAAGGTATACACCTAATAAAATGAAAACCTGTTTACATACTCCCACACACATCACTTTGCCTAAGAAATAAGACTCAATTTTATGCTTAAATTTTTTTTTTTTCGCTTTTACTTTTAATCTTCTTATTCCTAAGTAAGAGACATAAATGGTTAAAAAAAAAGTTATCCTAACTTCCTGGTCACTTCCTCAGAAGCAACTGAAGTCATTAATTTCAGGTGCACCCTGTCTGTTGTACTGGCTTCTTTTGGGTCCTCTTCTTGTCGCTGATTTTAATTTCATTGTCGTGTGGTTTCTGACTGCGATCTAGAGGCTTTCTGGGATTTACTGGAGCTTTCTTTGTGGCCCAGCACCCAGTCCATTTCTGTAAACATTCCAAGCATGTTTGAAAAGAACAAATATGCCCAAGAACCCCTTGCAAAACTCTTGATTGCATAGCATGTATCCCAAACTCTTTGACCCCTTCCAAAAACCCTCTAGCACCTCCTCAGCTCCTTAAAAAAGTTTAAGATTTATTTTTATTGGTAAGACAGATGGAGAGAAGGAGAGACAGAAATAAAGATCTTCCGTCCACTGGTTCACTCCCCAAGTCTGGTGTGAGGGACTTAAGCCCAAGGGCTGTGATGAACTGTCAGCCACCTGCTGTAGCATCTTGATGCTAAATGAGGCTCTCCGTTCGTCTCCGTATCAAGCCAGATTGCAGTTCTCCCAGTAAACACCATGGAAGCTTCAACTCAATGCTGATCCAAGGATTGCAAACTGCTGGCCCCTGTTAGACTTCTCTAGAACAGATGGAAAATCTCGACAACTGCACTTCTCCCAAGTCTGTGCCGTGTACCTCTGATGGTGCTGAGTCGATCCTGAAAAACTGGTGCTCCCAGGGCTTACCTCTTCCTGTCTTTGGTTTGTCTCTCTTTACAGGCATGAACCTGCTCCCTGACAAGCAGGGAGAGGAAGAGAGCCTTGTTCGCCCAAGCCGAAACAAGCACTGTCAGGTGTGTGTGCTGGCCCCCTCCTCATTTACCTGGAGTCATCAGCCTCTCCCTTTAAATGCTGATCAGGAATTGAATTGAATTGTTTTCTGATTCACTGCTTTATATACATGTTTTTATATTTTAAAAGATGTATTTGTTTTCACTGGAAAGGAGATTTACATAGATGAGTAAAAAGATCTTCCCCCAATGGCCCCAAGGGTTGGAGCCCACACACAGACACACACCAGCTTCTATCAGTGATGATGGCCCAGGCTTCCCCCTGTCAGTAGTCCCTCCTCTAAGTGGTTTGTGTGTAACCCTCACTTCATACAACAGCCCCATCAGTCGTTACCTCACCCCCACCCCCACCCCCGTGTTAAGATAAGCACAGTAAGAAGGCCCAGAGTTTGAGAGTTTGGTCCAAGATCGGAGACAAGTCAGTGGACTACGGCTGCCTGTTCAGAGTTGCAGCTTTTAACCATGGCCCTGCCTGGTTTTGTCTCATGCAGCAGAGCGAGGAAACAGGTTATGTAGGACGCTCACGATGGAAAAAAAAAAAAAAAAAAAAAAAAAAAGGCCAGAGAGAGGGCCCTGGGCTAGAGTCCTGGAACTGGATCCTTGGGGTTGGGTGTTCAGCGCCTCCACCTGCTTTTCCTCCAGGGTGCACCAGAGCAACGCACGCTCTCCTCAGAACAACCCCTAGGTTAGGATGATCGCACTTTCACACGATGCTAAACAGCTAACTCGCATTTTTTCTCGGGACATCTCGTCTTTCCTAAGGACTAGGATCCCATATAACGGAACAAAGCCCCGAGGCTTAGCGCGGTCCAGGCCCTGGACAGCGTTAGGACCCCAGCCGGGGCCATGAGACCTCAGAACCCTCCTTCTGGACCGTCAGTCGTTTCGACGCGGAAACCGTGGGCCAGGCCAGGCCCCTGAGGGGGCGCTGACCGACCCTGCACGAGCCAGTCCCTCCCGGATTTCCGTCAGGGACACGCAAGCCCAGTCGGTAAGGACGAAGAGCAGCGCGAAACCGCGTATCTCCTAGTCGGAGGCCGTCTGGGGAAGGCGAGAGCGGGGAAAACAGGAAGTTCGTCACTAACCAGGCAGGGCAATCCCCCGGAAGCCACCAATGGGAGTAGCGCCTTCGCCTTCGCCCCGCCTCCAAAGAGGATTCGAGTCCGTCTTCCGGCCGTGTGTGGCGGGTAATTTTGGGCGAGTGGGGACTTGGGACTTACAGGAACAGAAAAAGGGGTGTCAGGAAAGGCAAGGAGGTGTGGGGAAGGCGGGGTGGGCGCCTCCTGTGCCCTGACCACGTGTGGAGCCGGGCGGCGGTGGCTCGGGGCGTCCCCTGGGCTGCTGAGCAAACGGGCTGGGAGACCGGCCCCTCAGCGCACAAACATTTTAAAAGTCGTGCCATTGGGTGCGGAAAGTACGAAAATGGTAGCCACGCCGGGGTCCTCGGCCGACCCCTCAGCTGGTCACGGCGCCCCGCGCGCCCCCTCAGTTTCGTGTCTAGAGTTTTCTTCTGGGGTGCAGAACCCAGATTTGCTCAGGTGCGGGGAAGGTGGAAGGAGGCCTGAGGTCTCTTGTTGCCTCCCACGCCGCAAGTTTTGTTTTCAGGCTCTTGGGGAATGGAGATCGGATCTTTAGGTTCACTTGTTTTTCCTGTTGCTGGAGATTAACTTGCTCCACAAGCCTTTTTGGCCCACGATGATTTAGGGAGTTGGTGCATGTCCTGGGTTAGGGTCTTGCACCCCTCACCTGCACGGACGGACCCTCTTCCCCGACAGGAGTTTGCTTTCCCACCTGCTTTATCTTGTTAGTGGTGACCCATAACAGGCCTACTAACTTGAGTAGAAGTGGAAGAACCAACATGAAATGAGGCCCCTTAGCCACTGCCAAGAGAAGGGATCTCACCTCATTGTAGACCCGTGTTGCTCCCTGGTTTTTCTTTGCGCTTTTCACCATCTGTGCTAGGTCTGTGTAATGAACACAGCGGAGGATGATTTTGCAGGCTTTGGCATGTTTTTTTGTTTTCGGCGTTTTTTAAGCGCATCCCAGTGGACATTTCGTGTGACTTGGTGTTTGCGCATGGGCGTTCTGTTTTTGAGACGCCATCTATGTTGCTGTGGGTTACTCTGCTTCATTAGCCGTCTTTGCAGCGTGATTGTCAGTAGCTTCATATAGCTTTGATACAGCTGCCAGACTTTGTGTTTCTACGTCGTGCCTCTGTAAACGGGTTTCTTGGGTCACACTGTGGAATTAGGAGGGAATTTATTTCGCATTTTCCCCCCTTGATTTTATTTGAAAAGCAGAGAGTCAAACAGAGGAAGAAAGCAATTTGTAGTGCTATGCCCCAGCGGCAGCCAGGAGCTGTGCGCTCTGGCTGGCTGTGCCGTGTGCGTGTCAGGATTCCAGGTACTTGAACCATGACCCACGCTTCCTCGCAGGGTGCGCCTTCCAGAAGCTGGGTCAGGAGCAGACAGCTGAGACAGTAATGGGGGACGCAGTAGAGGATGGCTCTAGTGCCTAGGACCCTGCATACACATGGGAGATCAGGAGGAAGCTCCCGACTCCCAGCTCTAGGACTGGACCGACCACTCTGGCCATTGCTGCCATTTGGGCAGTGAGCCAGCACATGGAAGATCTTTTTTCTTTGTCTCTCCTCTCTGTAAATCTGCCTTTCCAGTAAAGATACATTTAAAGATTTAAAAAATATATATTCTACCAGCAATGGATGGGAAGTTTTAGGCTCAGCCGTTCTTTCAAGTTTTTGCCTTTCAAGTGGTTGGTTATTTCCCTGTGGTTCTAATGCCGATTTGCGTGATCAAAGCGTTGAGATTGAACATCTTTGTGTTCACTATTTGTACATGATCCTGTTGCAAAAATTTATTGCCCATGCTTCTCTTACGACTGTGTTTTCCCTTCCTGATTCAGAGGAATCCTTTCTCAGATACCTTCCAGTTTGTAGTGTCAATTCCCCCTCCCCAGTTCTCTGAGTCTCTCGCCAGGGTTTGTGGCAGAGGCTCTTAATTTGAACAAAGTCCAATTTCTGAGTCTTTGGGGCACTTTTTAGTGCCTTCTGGAGCAGTCCTCCCCCCCGCTCCCCGTGGGCCTTTGGGGTAGCCCTTTGTCCCATCCTGCATGAGTGCTGCTTTTCCTCTGTCCTGGCTTTCAGTCTCTAGAATACCTGTGTGCAGAGTGAGGTAGGGATTGTATGGTGTATTTTGTCATGCATGGATAATCTGTTCTGGTGCCTTTTTGTTGAAAAGTTTGCTTTCATCTGGAGTCCCTTTCCCTAGCGCGTCAGGGGTCTATACCTGTGCACCTGTTTTTTGTGAGTTGTCAGCGCTGTTCCCTTCCTCATCTACCTTCAGCCCTGACTGTTGTTTAGAAGATAAAAGATGCTCTTATTACATGTTGGTTAGTCTCCGATATGAATGTAAGTTGAATTTTGTCAACTATTATTTTCTGCGCGCATTGAGATGAGCATGGGCTTTCCCTTTGTGTTGTTGCTATGGTGACTCACGGTGCTTTTCAGGTGTTGAGGCCCTGCTGGATCAGGCCTGCCGAGTGATGCCGTGCCATCCTTCTTACAATGCCAGAGTCAGCTGCTTAGTATTTTGCTTAGGACTTTGCCTCTTGTTCCTGAAGGCACTGGCCTAGAAGTTTCTCTCATTTTGAATCCCGTCCCAGGGGTTGCATTGAGTTTCCTCTTGTCAGGCTCCAAGATGATTTGGATCAGTTTGGATCACATCTGAAATTACTTGCTTCTAGAATTCTTGGTAGGATTTCTCAGTAAAGTCAGTGAGACTTGAGTTTTCCCACAAATGCCTTTAATGGT
The DNA here is from genome assembly GCF_030435755.1 of Ochotona princeps. Classification (NCBI taxonomy): domain Eukaryota; kingdom Metazoa; phylum Chordata; class Mammalia; order Lagomorpha; family Ochotonidae; genus Ochotona; species Ochotona princeps. The sequence continues at coordinate 23,501,468 of NC_080855.1, read as the reverse complement.
TCTTGGACTGTTTGGCTCTTCACATCAGTTTGCCATCAGTATTGACTGAACTTTTTTTTTTTTTTTTAGATTTATTTTATTTTTATTACAAAGTCAGATACACTGAGAGGAGGAAAGACAGAGAGGAAGTGGAGCTGCCGGGATTAGAACCAGCAGGCATATGGGATCAAGGTGAGGAGGACCTTAGCCACTAGGCCATGCCGCCAAGCCCCGACTGAACTTTTTATTGTGCACATTTTAAAATTCCAGATTGTTACAAATCATGTATAATAATATCTTTTAGAGATGTCTGTGGTGTTTGTAAGTGGTAATACTCTACTGAATATTGAATATTGTTTATTTGTCCGAAGAAATCTTGGGAGGTTTCTCAGTTTCATGGTTCCTTTTCTGTTTTAATTTTTATTTATTTATATTGAGAGGCAGAGAGTGAGAGAGGGAGGGTGGGTTCCCATCTGCTGTCCAGACGCCCACAATGGTCGGTACTGTGTCAAGCCAAAAATGGGCGCCAGGAACACAGTCCGGGTCTCCAGTGTGAGTGGCAGCAACCTCACTACCCAAACCATCACCCTGTCCCCCAGGATCTACATCAGAGTGAGGCTTGGAGCAGGATATTGAGTTCAGATACATCAGTATGGGACTTGGATCTCTTAACTGGTATTTGTTGTTGTTTGAAGGTTTATTTATTTGAAAGGCAGAACGACAGAGTTAGAGAGAGATAAAGAGAGATATAACATCTGCCAGTTCACTCCCAGATGACCCCAAGAGCCGTGGTTGGGCCAGGCTGAGGCCAGGAGCTCCATCCTGGTCCTCCATGTGGTGTCCGGGTCTCACAAGTACTCGGGCCTTGTTCCAGTGCCTGCCCAGGTGCATCAGCAGGGAGCTGGCTTGGAAGTGGAGCAGCCGGGACTCACACCAGTGCTGTGATACGGTAAGTAGGTGATGTTTCACCTGCTGCTTGGCATATTGGCCCTCTCTCCTTTAGCATTGTTTGAATTAAAAAAAAAAGAAAAAGATTTACTTATTTATTTGAAAAGGAGAGCAGAGAGAGAGAGAGAGAGAGAGAGAAAGTGAGAGAGTCTTCCATCCGCTGATTCCTTCCGCAGACGGCTGCAGTGGCTGGGGCCAGGCTCAAGTCCAGATCCTGGAACTGCTTCTGTCTCCCCTATGGGTGCAGGGCCCCAAGCACTTGGGCCGTCTTCTGCTGCCTTCCCAGGCACATCAGCAGGGAGCTGGATGGGAAGTGGACTATCCTGGACTGAAACCCCTGGTGTTAGGGGCTGTTAGTGTTGCAGACTGTGGGCGGTGGCTTAGCGCTCTGTACCACCGTGTTCGTCCGGCGTTCCTGGATGTGCTGTTCAAGCAGCTTTACTGGGTGTGCCAGTGGTTCATTTTCAGGGCCCCCCTCTTAAAAAAACAAACAAACAAACAAAAAAAACAAAAAAAGAGAAGCATGTAAGACTGTTCATTTCCTCTATTTCTTTGATTTCCCACCGGATTTTTAAAAATTGATTGATTAATTAATTAATTAATTTTGATTTCCTCTGACCTCTCCCTAAATCCCCTCCCCTCTACCGAATTCCCCTATATTATTACTATACCATAGCTCTTCATAAACAGTCACATGTTCGTCATTACGGGCATGGACAATGGCAGAGAGTCCAGCCTCCCCTTGTCAAAATTCAGTTAATAGTTTCATTAGTAGTCCATCTTTGATCTGGAAGTAGAGATGCATACTGCACTGCATCCTCACATCTGGATATGATAGTCTCCATTACACAGTCACCACACATCTGTCTTAAATGAAAAGCCACAATATAAAATCAACAGCAGGAAGAAAAATAGAAATCTACAATACCATGAATTTCTCAAGAGGTTTTGATAGTTCAACAGTCCTGAATTGCTGGCAAACCCGCCACTCCAATCACGATGAAATTTCTCCCGAATCTACTGGCCACAACAGTCCACCTTAGTGTCTCCGTCTGCCCAGATCTTCACTGCCAATGATTGGCTGGGGTAGTTGATCAATTTGTTCTGTCCTCCGTGCTCTGCCATGGTACCAGGTGACCCCTGGAGGCTCCGATGTCCTGCCCTATCCCTCATGTACGTTTGGATATGCTGTCCTCTGCTCCATCTGGCCACTGAGGAGGCCCAGCTCTGACACATCCACTCCCGCAGTCAGACCATGGAACCTGCAGTTTTCTCCATGGTTAGGGTTCTGAGTCCAGCAATTCAGTTGGTAGGGAATTGCCATAGAAACCTCATGTGAGGCCATCCCAGACCTGATTCTTGTGTGTGTTTGCCCAAAAAGGTCTGGCACCATCTGTCACCCAAATCAGCCTGTGCACACACTGGTAGTTGCAATTGGTGGGTCAGTTCTGTCTCCAGCCCCGTGTTTTATGCAACCTTGATGGGTGTTGGAGCCCAGCCTGATCCTGCCCACCACATACTCTGCCTTCATGTAAACCAGTGGGAGCTGCAGTCTAGTCAAAGCGACCCACAAAAGCCCCTACCAGGTCCACACTTGGCTTGGTTCCTGTGCTTGCCAGTATGTATAGCAGACTGGTCCCGTCTGTCCTACATCCCATTCAGCCCTGATACATGTTGATGGATATTGAAGACCAGTTGGTCCCAACCAGCCCCACTATCCAGTCTATACTGGTGTCAGCAGGTGCCATGATTTGTCTAAGCCATGCCTGTGCCTGACAGAATTTGGCCCCTGTTCCAGTATCTGCCAGCTGATGCTGTGGCAAAGCCCAGTTAATCCACACTGACACTGGCTTATGCATATACCAGAAGGTACAGTCAGCCCAGCCTGGCTTTTCCCTTATTCAGCTCACATGTAGGCCGTTGGATGTGGCCCTGCCTGGCCTGATCTGCCCCCATCCCAGCTCTCATGCTCACCAGTGGGAGTAGTGGCCCAGCAGGTGGGCCTTTGCAGCCCCCTCTCTGGGGCCATCCCTCCGCCCCCCGTTTCACACAGTGCCCAGTCTGGCACAACCCCCTCACCTTGGCATTTGCCAGCGGGTCCACCCTCAATTCCAACTCAGGCTGGTAGGGGCTACAGCCTAGCCCAGCCCTGCCAGCCCCCAAATCCGGGCCTCATGTGGACTGGTTGGTATTGCACCCTGACCCAGCCTGACCCACACTCCATTCTGGCACTCCGGTTTGCCAGTTGGTGATATGGACTGACCCAGTCTGGCCTGCTCCCGACCTGCACCAAATGTATGCTGCTGCCACCAGATTTTTTATGTGTAATGTTGAATGCAAAAACATTTTCTAATTTCCTTTCATAATTCCCCTCTGATAATAGATTATCTGGAAATGTTTTGGAAATTCCAAGCAGTGGCTCCTTCCCTAATTATCTCTTGATTCCAATGTCCGTGCCAATGTCACGGCCTGTGGTCAGATGACAGAACGAACGTGACCCAGCCTGCAGGTTCTGCTGAGACTTGCTTTGCTGCCCAGTGTGTTGTTTCAACAGACAGCCCTGTTCTGGGAGTGAGCGAAGATGCTGTGTTCTGGAGATGCCAGGTGCTGTGTTTCATGGCTGTCGTGAAGATGCAGCTTTCTGCCTGTGTTGTGTGAGTGATGATTTTGTTGCCTTCATCAGTTTACATGAAGGGCGTGTTTCTCCCGCTGTGATCTGACTTTCTGTGTTAACCTCTGTAATTCTGACAGTGTCACCTTGCTGTTTTGTGGCTCTGTTATTGGGTTCCCCAAGCATTGTAAGTGTTAACATCTTCTTGGGAATTCAGTGTTGGTCCTTGGGCCACTGCACCCATGTGGGAGACCCACCAGAGACTCCTGGCTTCTGATCAGCTCAGCTGTGGCCAGGATGACCATTTGGGGAGTGAAACAGCAAATGGCAGTTATTTATAAAACAAACAAATTACAAACAGAAGAAAAAAACTTAAAAACATAATTGAAGAGTAACTTATATAACTAGGTCTTCTCTATGAATTTGTCAGGTTTTTAGCTTTGATCTTTAGATTGGAAACATTTGGCCTATTTTTATTAATTTGATTCATTTCATTTGAGTCTTTTTTTTTTGCCTCTTTTTTTTTCTCCTGTCCTATTTGCCTGCTATGTGATTAACTATTTCTTTGAATTACATTATTTTTTCCAATTTAAAAATTAAACATTCTGTTTTTTAATTGATTACTCTAGAAATTGCAAAATTAGTGTAAAATTTATAAATGTCTTGACTCGCAACCATCACAAAAAGAACACCAATTTTAGTGACCACTTAATATCCCAATCTATATGCTATTGCTTTGTGTACTGTACTTTTTAAAAAAAGATTTATTATTTGAAAAGCAAAAGGAGAGGCAGACGGAGGGTAGGGAGGGAGGAAAGGAGAGAGAGAGAGAGACCTGTATCTGCTGGTTCATTTCCCAGATGGTCACATTAAGGATGGGTTAAGCTGAAACCAAGGGCCAGGAACTCCATCATGTCTCCCACATTGGTATGGGGGCCCAAACACTTGTCCCAAATTCTGCTGTTCACCCAGGCACATTTGTAGAGAGCTGGGTCAAAAGTGGAGCAGCCAAAGCATGAACCAGCATGTGATTGGAATGCAGCTGTCAGCCTAACCCACCATGCCACATGACCCCTACATTTTATTTATTAATAGTATTTACAATGTTACATGTTTAATCTTCCAACTAGTATCACTTTTTTTTTTAATGATTTGTTTATTATTATTGGAAAGGTAGATCTACAGGGAGAAGAGAGGCAAAGATCTTCCATCCACTGGTTTACTCCCACATGGCTACAGCGGCCAGAGCTGAGCTGATCTGGGGCCAGAAGCCAGGAGCTTCTTCCAGGTCTCCCACATGGCGTGCAAAATTCCAAGGCTTTGAGCCATCGTCTGCTGCTTTCCCAGGCCATAAGCATGGGTGGGAAGTGGAGCAGCCAGGATATGAGCCAATGCCTATATGGGATCCCGGCACCCGCAGGGCAGAGGATTTTCCAGTCCAGCCATTGAACTGGGACTGGTTATCACTCTCTTTTTCACTTGAAATCCGTGTGTTGGAATTTCCTCTGGTTAGGATTTTTCTCATCACTGGCTCTTTCAGCTCTTTGTCATTTGGGGCAGTTTTGATTCCACGCACAGCCTCCAGCTGGGCTTATGGTCTCAGTCGAGGCGTGCAGCCTTCAAGAGCGTTGAAGATGTCTTTCCACTGTTGTTGACTTCTACTGTTGCTGTGGTATAGTCAGCTGTCACTCTAGTTGCTGCTGTTTTGGGAGTAATGTGACTTTTTTTTTCCTTTGATTGTTTGTAAGCTGTGGTATTCCACACTTTTACGATGATCTACTGAATTGGTTGTTTAAAGCTTTATTCTGTGTGATATTTTGTGGGATTCATGATGGTTGTCATTCTTGGCATTCACCCTCACTGCTCAGCCTGCTTGATTTGCTCATCTTCGTTTGTTGGACTCGTGAGTAGAATGGACTGCTTACTTTGCCTCCCATTTACCTACTGGAGTTCCTGGAGTCCGACTGGGCTGCTTGCCTCCTGTTTCTTTCCTCCTCTCCTTTATTTCCACGTATTATAAAACTTCCTGTCTAATGACTCCTTAGTTTGAAGAGTGATAGTCTGCAAAGTGGGTGAAAAGCACAGATTCCCTAGGCTGGCAGCTTCTGCTCCTGTGTCCAGAACAACTACTGACCAACGCAGTGGTGTGCACTGCAGTGCCTTAGCGACAGGAAGGCAGCTGGCTGGGTCTGAGGTCGGGGGAGAGGAGGAGCACCTGGGTGCCCTGGTGTGTGATGGATGTGACTGTGGCCTGAATCAGCCAAGTCAGGTGATGCTTGGGGAGGAGGACACTAGGGCGGAAAGGAGTTGAGGGAGGTAGAAGGGGAGTTTGGGTCCAGCCTTGGAGATGCCCATGAGGTCCTCTCATTGATGCCCAGCATGCGTGCGGAGAAACCTCTAAGGTCTGCGTGATGTTGCTATTTAATTATGAACAATAAGTAGCATTTTAGGGCATGTGTTTGGTGGTTGCATTTCATTTCCGCTTCACTCAATGCTCTTACGATGGCCATTTCCCTTGTTTTGTAGATATTGAGACTGAGCCATAGGCCCTGGCCGCGTCTGCCTTTGGAGACAGTGACTTTCTTACCAGATCATATCGCCTAAGGCGCATGTCAGCATCTCAGAATTCCCGATCCCACTGTTGTCAGTCTTCCAAGGAAGGGGCCTGCACCTGGATGTCGAAGCATGCAGACGTGATGCTAAAAACTTGCCAGGTGTTGTGCCACTGTCTATCCCTGCCCTGTGTTGCCTCCACGTGCCAGGGGCAGACACCGAGATCGGGGCTGTATATTGCTTCTTTTTTTTTTTTTTTTTAAAGATTTATTTATTTTATTATAAAGTCAGATATACAGAGAGGAGGAGAGACAGAGAGGAAGATCTTCCGTCCGATGATTCACTCCCCAAGTGAGCTGCAATGGCCGGTGCGCGCCGATCCAAAGCCGGGAACCAGGAACCTCTTCCAGGTCTCCCACGCGGGTGCAGGGTCCCAAAGCTTTGGGCCGTCCTCGACTGCTTTCCCAGGCCACAAGCAGGGAGCTAGCTGGATGGGAAGTGGAGCTGCCGGGATTAGAACCGGCGCCATGTGGGATCCCAGGGCGTTCAAGGCAAGGACTTTAGCCACTAGGCCACGCCGCCGGGCCCCTGTATACTGCTTCTGTCAGTCACAATCCTTGTGGTTTGTTAGAGACCATCTTTTCAGTGCAAAATAGTCTAAAAAAAAAAAAAAACAAAACAAAACAAACAAACAAAAAAAAAACACCCAGGGTCCTGCCATGGCAGTTGACTCAACAGTGGTTCGGGGAGAGGAGATGGAAACCAGCATTTATTAAGTGTTCATTAGCAGTTTTCTAAGCAGTGAGCATTATTTTAAGTCTGTGGTGAGAAAACAAGGCCTCAGCAGTAGATCTGGTTCAAAGACCGAGTCACCCTATCCTAGTCACCATAAGAAAGGCTGGTGCTTGCTGCGTTACTAAGCTCTCACGTGTGTTAACCGACTTGCTCTTCATAGCAGTCCATTTATTTATTTATTTATTTTTCTTTTAAAGATTTATTTGAAAAGCAGACACACACACACACACACCCCTGCCCTCTACTGGTCCACTCTCTAAACACCCACAGCTGCCAAGGCCAGTTTAGGTTGATGCCAGCAGCCTGGAGCTCCATCTTACTGCAAGCCCTTAGGCCCTCCTCTTGCTGCTTTCTCAGGCATACTAACCGTGAGCTGGATTGGAAGTGGCGCCTCCGGGGCTTCGGAGCAGTGGCATTGCAAGCGACAGCTGAATGCCACGACACCATAACCTTCCTAGCACTTCTGAGGACATTTCCATTATTGCTTCCACTTCACCGAGGAGAAGCAGAAGTGCCCGGAGGCTCAGTCCACTCCCCAGCCCTGGCTGGTGGTGGAGGCGGGCTCCTGGCTGCAGAGTCCGTGCCTCCAAGCACTGCCCGGGCCTACCGTGCCTGCCCTGCTGCCTCGCCTTCACTTTGCTGTAGCAGTCAGCAGCATGAGGTCCTTCACTTTTGAAAAGCATAACAGACTGGTACCTGTCAGTGTGTAAAACCTTAGGCCACTGTTCAGTGATGATGACATTTCTGTGATTTTTTTTTTTTTCAGTTCCCTCCTCCATGCAGGGGAGTGCGAGAAAGCCGGGCGTCATGACTGACGTCCACCGGCGGTTCCTGCAGCTGCTGATGACTCACGGCGTGCTGGAGGAGTGGGAAGTGGAGCGTCTACAGAGACACTGCTACAAGGTCCACGACCGTAAGTGGCATTGCCCTGCCCCCAGCAGGCTGTGGCACTGTCCTGGGCAAGGACCGGTGTAACCCTGCAGCCAGCCGCCCCCCCGTGGTCATCTTTCTGATTTACCAGCCATAGCTTGTTTTTCTTTCTTTTTTTTTTTCCTCCACCCTAAATGTGGTATTTAGCCCAAGGGAGAAAACGTTGGACTCTTAGACTGACTGGTTTGTCACAGTTGATGCCAAGGATCCAAATACCTGCTCCAGCCTCCATTTTCTTATCTCTTGGAGGGGGCCGGTAATTGTGTGTGACAAAGAGGATGGGTCAGAGTTTGGAGCCCTTGATACACACAAAACCCGTGGAAGGCATTCAGCTAGCAGCATGGTGGTTTAAGGCCCAGCCTTAGAGTAAGCCAGGCCTGGAGTTGGGGCCGTCCCTGTCCCAGGCAGCTTTGGCCACTCTGAGCCATCTTCTGGGTGGATCTTGGGAGGGGTGACCAAGCAGGTGTGAGGTTCTGTTCTCCGTTGGAGATGGAGTACCAGCTCTCAGGCCCAGAGAGAAGAGGCGATAGTGGGTGCTGAGGCAGACTACTGTTAGGACAGGCTAGAGAGGGAAGAGTGAGAGGTTGCTGGGGGCATTCCATGGGACATTCTGGAAGCTTGGTGAGACTAGGAACAAGTTAAAGGCTTTGCCGGTGATAGGGTGTGTGGTGTGTTACAATAAGGAAACCTGTTTAACTGTGTTTAATTCTGTCTACCTGAACTTCATTGGCCTAGCAAAAGCATACCATGAAAAACCCTAGACAAGAATGTTGTTGAATTGCTTGCTTGGGGGGTGGGCTTACAGGTCATGAGGAGCCCTGCACATTGTACAGGTCACCTTGAGCTTGGTCCCACGGACAGTATACAACTCGTGAAGTATTCACAGCAGGAAAGTGACATGATCAGTGCTATGTTTCCTGACCTCGAGTGGATGGGGACGTCTGGAGAGAGGGCTCTGTGTCGAAAAGGAATCTTAACCCATTAAGCTGGCTTTTCTTGCTCCTGACAAAGTAGCGCCGGGACAGGTGTTTTGGTGGAGGGGCATAAGCCTGCTCTTGGGGATGCCTGCACCCCATTTCGGAGTGCCTGGGCTCTCAAGGTCCGCCTCTGCTGCCCATCCGGGTTTGTGCTCATGCACTGGGGAAGCAGCCGCTGATAGTCCAGGTGCTGGGGCTGCCGCCCCCCTGCAGGGAACCCTCATGGAACTCCTGGCTCTTGGCTTCTGCCAGGCCTAGCCAGCTGTTGCATGCATCTGCAGAGTGAAAAAGCAGATGGAAGATCTCTCCCTGTCTTTCAAAAAAAAAAAAAGAGGACGACAGAGCCTTCAGCCTTCTCCTAGGAGTCCTCCTGAGATGGGCTAAGGAATGCTCGTCCTAACCTTCCACGGACGCGCAGGTGCTGCGTTCTCCCTTCTCGTGCCTTGCACTGGTTGTGAACATGAGCTTGAAGGTTGCTGGGGAAGTTTCACAGTTCAGCGTAAGAAGCCGTGTGATCCTTAGAACTAAGAATGAAAGTGTTGTTGCCTTTATCTGACCTTTACAGCTTTCATGAGCTCACTCAGGAAAGTCCTTTAGAACGTGTCTAGGATTGGCCTTACAGTGTCCCCTTGGCTGTGGGGGCCAGGGGCAGGAGGGAGCTGTGCATCCCAGGACTTGCAGGAGATGTCTAGAACCGAGCAGAGCCCTCACTACCGAAACCACATGTGCTGTGTCTCTGTGTCTTCCAAGGCATGCCCTCATATGGGTAGTAAGGCTGAATGTGCACATCAGGCGCAGTGAGGAAGGAACAAGAATGAGCGAGAAGACTAACAACTGTAACACTCTGCTGGAATCCAAGATTGGTGCATGTGGTTGGGCGCTCTCTCAGAATATCCCGTGTGCTTTCCTGGCAGTGGCTGACACAGTAAAATGGTGCTGAAGAGATCTGCTGAATTCTTCCCGCTTTTTACAGCCTGGCCACGGTGAAGGTGGGCAAGGCTGTGTTTACGGCTGTCGCTGTTCCCATCACCCAAAGGACAACAATGTGTGTTCCCAAGCATTCTTGTCAATAGCAAGATTTAAAAAGCAGTGCAGGAGGCTAAGACATTTTGGAAATTAAGTAAATGTTTGTGAGACACAGTGCTGTGAATCGTGTGTGTTTTGATGAGATGTCCAGGAAAGCCCCCTCATACCAACTGGAAAGTAGTTAACTTCTAATTGTGAAACAAAAGAGTAATTGAAACTGTAAGCTATTCTAATTGTTTTTTTCCCCCCAGGGTTTGTCCAATTTATCAAAATATTTTTTTTTCTTAAAACATTTATTACTTGACAGAGTTAAAGAGAGAAAAGGAGAGATAGAGGAAAAGAGAAATATCTTTCATTAGCTGGTTCATTGCCCAGATGGCCACAGCAACTGGGGCTGGATCAGGAAAAAGACAGTAGCTCAGAACTTCATCCAGGTCTCTCACGTGGCTGCAGAGGCCACTTGGGCCGTCTTCTGCTGCTTTCCCAGGTGTGTTACCAAGGGGCTGGATCCAAAGTGGAACATTAGCCAGGACTTAGGCTGGCATTCCTGTGGGATGCTGGCATTCCACGAAGCAGCTTTACCTGCTGTGCCAAACGCTATCACCAGTACCGCCGTGTATTTATTTGAAAGGTAGTGTTACAGAGAGTGAGAAGGAGAGCCGTAAAGGAGCTCTTCCATCCACGGGTTCACTCACTCACATGGTTGGGGCTGCTATTGTCGGGGCCAGGCCAGGCCAAACCAGACCCAGAGGTGGGACCTCCGCCTGGCTCTCCCGTGTGGGGACCAGGGAGCCAAGCACCTCGACCGTCATCTGCTGCTCTCCTAGGCGCATTGGCAGGAAGCTGGATCGGCTGCTCTGATGATGGGATGACCGGGTTGTACCTGGTGGCTTAGCCCGTTGTGCCACACAGTGCCAGTTTATCAAAGGGTTTCCTCTGATTGTAAAGGAAGACAAATGCCCCAATGCTCTGGCCAGAGGGGAGTTTAAATTTTGTTCCCAGGGCTGAGCCGTGGGGTTGCTTTTCAGAAAGGCACGGAGACCTCCGTGCTCCCTGCTCTGGGGACCCCAGGGGTGGAGGCAGAGCTGACGTGTGTGCAGGTATTCCTTTCGCTAGCAGAGCCTCCTGGCACTGGCGACGGGAGCTGTTTGCTTCCCTGCGGGTCTCATGAGTCACGCAGACAAGTATGAGCCAGTAAGGAAAGTGGGTGCAGGAGACCCAGGGAGTAGCTGTTAAGACTCAGGTTTGGTGGTGCCTACTTTTGGTAAAGATGTGCCTTTCCTGGCTGAAACAAGCTCAAGTGGACCAATCTGTAATTACTGGGCATTAAGCAGTGAAGGACAGTGAAGGTTTCTCCCGCCACATGGGACTAAATATGTCAGATGAGAACTGCTGTTCCAGTTCTCCAGGTATCACCTGGGTGTGTGAGAAGTCGGCTCGGCTCTGACACGGCTCCCCTGGAGTTGGCGTTACATCCGTAAGTTAAAGAGGCTTGGCCCCATGGGCCTGTCCCAACTTCAGGTGCCAGCTGTGAGTCCTGGGCCACCTGTGCCTTCCCTGGCAACAAATCAAGGGTTCATGTAACTCGATCCTCATGCCTGGTTTACCAGAATGAGTCACAGAATTCGGGATACAACTCAGAAATGGGCAGACACAAGACAGGCACAGGGCAGGGCACAGAAGGTGGGGATGGTGTCAGGCCACCAGACTCTTAGGGTCACTTAGCCTCCCGCACCCAGATACATCCGACACCTGCAAGTTCTCCAGAGCCCACCTCTGAGGTGTTTTTGTTTTAACAAAGGCCTCATTGCAAAGGGTGGTTCACAGTTTAGCTCTTCCTCTCCCCAGACTTGGAGGCTGGGGCTAGAAATTCAGACTTCTCATTGAAGGCTTTTTTTCCCTATAGTTGGATATTAGCGTGTTAGTGGTTAATGGATGATGCCCATCAAGGTAGTGTCCTGGGGTCAGCACAGTCGGAGGTCCTCACAGGGACATGCCCTCAGAAGGTCGTTCTCATGAGAGGTTGATTGTAGAGGTCCGAGGTGGGCCTGGCTGCCCCCTCAGCTTGCCGACTCTGCGTGTGACCCTCTGGCTGCCATCCTCACCACACGCCAGGCTAGTGGTCTTGGTCTGTGGGCCGCCGGGACCGCAAGCTGCAAGGAGCCTTTCCTTCACAGGTAGCCTGTCTCAGGGGTTTGTGGTCATGAGGGCAATGTGGCTGATGACTACGTGTTCCTGAAGCTCTCCAGGGGCCTGCTCACAGTTCCCTAGGTGGAAAAACAGACATCTGATCTCTGTGCTGCTCAGGAAGGTTTTAGGAAGTCTGTGCTAGGAACCTGGGCCAAGGGCCAAGTGTCTCTCACCCCGCAGGAGGCGATGGGAACCAGCTCACCATCTCAGGAGATATCTCAGGCCTCGGCACAGAGAGCCTCAGGTTAGCAGGACAGGGTGTTGGTGCGAGAGTAAAACAGATGAGAGGAGCGCGGAGAGAAAGCTTAAGAGGTTTCTAGAGTGCCTCCCCTCCAACCACAAGTGATCTGGTCAGCTGGGGAACTACCTGAGGTTAGAGAACGAGCCAGCTGAGACGCTCAAACAACAACCAGATGTTCCTGGACTGGGAATAGCATGTGTTTGAGGCCCGGATGGCTTCTGTACAACATCGAAGGGAAAAATGATGCCATTTCTACCCATACTGTTCCAGAAACCCGAAGAGAAGCAAATGCTTCCAGCTGTTTTCTGTAAGGCCGGTGTTACTCTGATACCAAAACCAGACATATGTTGCAAGAAGAGAAAAACCACAAACCAGAGTCCCTCATAACTACAGGTGTGAGAATTCGAAGGATGATTCTGGCAAATCTAACTCAACAGTGTGTAAGAAAGACAGTCCCGCATGACCAGGAGGGTTTATCCTGAGAATGCAGGCTTGGTTTAGTATGTGCAAATCAAGCTCGGACTCGGAAAAAAAATCATTCCTGTAAGTTCTGGGAAAGTGGTTGACAAAATCGCACGTCTCCCCCAGCGTGATTGAGTAGCCGTTTGTCACAGGAGGATGTGCAGGGCCCTGGTGGTCAGAGCGTGAGTGAGGAGTTCACTGACTGCCGGAGTGTTAAAGAATCCAGTATCTGTTCCTCATAAAAGGAAGGCATTTTTTTTTTTTTTAAACCAGATGAGGCAAATCTCTAAAACCTACAGCTGGCATTATCCTTAGTGGTAAAAAAATGGAATACTTTTCCTCTCCTATCAGAAGCAAGACACGAACCGCTGTTCCCAACACTTCTGCTCAGCATCAGACTGGAGATTCTAGCTGGTGCACTGAGGCAAGAAAAAGAAGCGAAAAGCATCTCGATGGGAAAGGAAGAAGGAAAACTGTTCAGTCCTACTCATGTGATTGGTCCTCAGTGTGAACAGTCTGAGAAAACTGGAACTGACAAGTGAATCGAGCAGCGTTGTAACAAGGTCAATATCTAAATATCCACTGCTTTTCTGTATATTAGTGATGACTAATCAGAAATTGAAACTTCAAATAGCACCATTTCTAGTAGTGTCTAAAATAGGAAGCACTGGGCCCGGCATCTGGTACGCGGGCTCCAGTCCCTGCTTGCGAGGCCCGCATCGCAGGTGGGAGTGGCTGCTCTGCTTCCCATCCAGCTCTCTGCAGATGTGCGTCCTGGCAGGCAGCAGAAGGTGACTGCAGTCCTTGGGTTCCTGCCACACACGGGAGAGACCTAGCTGGAGCCCAGGGCTCCTGGCTCAGTGCAGCCCAGCTTTGGAAGTGGTTAGAGATGGCACCAGTCAGTCTGTTTCTGCCTTTCAAGAGAGATTGAAAAATAAAGCACATTCTTTTTTTTTTTTTTAAGATTTACATTTATTTATATTGGAAAGTCAGATGCACTGAGAGTAAGATCTCCCAAGCGGTCGCAATAGCCAGAGCTGAGCTGATCCGAAGCCAGGAGCCAGGAGCTTCCTCCGGGTCTCCCACGCGGGTGCAGGGTCCCAAGGCTTTGGGCCATCCTCGATTGATTTCCCAGGCCACAAACAGGGAGCTGGATGGGAAGTGGAGCTGCCGGGATTAGAACCGGCACCATATGGGATCCCGGCGTGCAAGTCGAGGACTTTAGCCACTAGGCCACCACACCTGGCTCTCCTTTTCTTTCCGTTTCTTTTTTTTTTTTTTATAAGATTTATTTATTTTTTTTGAAAGGCAGATTTTATAGAGACAGGGGGAATCTTCCATCTGCTGGTTCACTCCCCAAATAGCAGCAACAGCCGGAGCTGAGCTGGTCTAGAGCTAGGAGCCAGGAGCTTCTTCCAGGTCTCCTACATGGGTACAGGGTCCCAGTGCTTTGATCCAGCCTCTGCTGATTTCACAGGGCATAAGCAGGAAAATGGATTGGAAGCAGAGCAGCTGGGACTTGAACTGGTATCCATTGGGCATGCTGGCACCGCAGGTGGAGGATTAGCCTGATTTGCCACAGAGCCAGCCCTTAAAGCACATTCTTTTAAAAAAAAAAAACATGAATTGTTAAGGAATAAATCTGGCCAAAAAATCTGATCAGTACACCAAAAAGTATAAGACACTGTGCCCAGGAGTAATCAGATAGGATCCGGAAAAATGGAGAGGTTCTGATAAGTTACCGGTTCTTCCAAAAAGTGATTCGTAGAGTTCAGTCTCAGTCAGATTCCACCAGAGCTTGACTGGTTGTAAAGTTGACATGGAGTGTCAAGGACCTTGAAGAGCCAAAATCGTGAAGAAGATAGACCTGGAGGGCTCACATCTCCTGAGTGAAGACTTGCTGTTGTGCTGCTGTCCTGGCCACATGGTGTGCTGGGCACAACGCAGTGCGTGGAGTACTGGCTGGCTGTGCGTGCCACAGGTGCCAGTCTCAGGGTGCTGCTGTCCTGGCCACACGCTGGCTGGCTGTGCGTGCCACACAGGTGCCAGTCTCAGGGTACTGCTGTCCTGGCCACATGGTGTGCTGGCTGTGCGTGCCACACAGGTGCCAGTCTCAGGGTACTGCTGTCCTGGCCACATGGTGTGCTGGGCACAACGCCGCACATGGAGTAGTAGCTGGCTGTGCGTGCCACACAGGTGCCAGTCTCAGGACCGATTCTGCCAAATGGAATAATCCAGGCGAGGCTGTCTGCGTGTGAATCCATTCATGTAGGATTCTAGACAGCATGCGCTTGGCTAGAGCAACAGAGAAGTAGTCCTGGGGAAGGCAGGGTGGGGAGGGGCGGGAGAGAGGGTTACCAAGGTCTGAGGAAGTTTCTGGAGCAGAGGGAGGATAACGGATGTGTCTGTTACTTTGATTGTATGGCTTTGTGAGTATGTTTCATGGATTTAATATTGTATACTTGAAATTTGAACTATTTATGCCAGTTATACCTCAGCAAAGCTAATGTTTAAAAAATTAATAAATCTAGTTTTAAAAGTTAATCCTACTCTGCTAGTTGGGAGCTGTGTGTCCTTGGTCAGGCCACTGACTTGGGAGCTCCGGTGTTCCTCGCTGTCAAGTGGGGCTGGAGAGAGCTGCCACTCAGGGCTGCTGGCAGAGATACTGAAGGGAATGTGTGTGATGCGCTCCATGGCTTTCACGTGCTGCAGAATGACAACCTGTGCGGGGAGCGTCCAGTTGGCAGAACTGTGTGTTTCCTTGGCCTGGGGAAGGGAAGGCCCACGTTGTCTGCCTGCAGCTCCAGGAGAACAGGTGCAGCCCTGGGGGACGTGTCTGCTTGCAGAGCCTCAAGTGTGACCCTGAAGAGAGTTGGTAAGTGGTTATGGGATGTGTCTTCTGTTGAATTTCCTAAGAACAGAGCAGACAAGGGAGCTGTGGTCCCCGAGTCTCTTGGGGAGCAGGTGCTCGAGCCAGCTGATTCTGTTGTAGAGTGAGTTAGGTGGTCCAGCCAGCACAGCACGGGGTGTGAGTGGACCCTCAAACCTGGGGCTGGTTCTTAGCTGGAGCCTTGTGTTGGTCAGCTTTTCATTGCTGCAAAGACGTGCCAAAGGCAGCCCAGCCTTCTCTAAGAAGCAGCTCCATCACGGTGAAGGGCCCTGTTGGCTTGGCGTCTGGTGATGTTTGCACAGGATATGACAGGAGACAGAATGGCACACATGTGTGTGTTCATGTGGTCCTGTAAAGCTGCCAGGATTTAATCATGAGAACTCCACCCCAATGGTCCAACTCGTGCAACTCCCACAACCACGCGCCCCCACCACCGTCCTGGGATTAGGTGTCCGCCCTTGTAGTAGCAGGAAAGGATGACATTTGCCATGCCGACTGACAAGCTGACCCTGGCAGTCCTCCAACCCCTCTGCAGATGGGTTTTCGGAGCCCCCAGGTCTGTGGGGACGGCCCTGTCAGTTATGTGTCTTGTGGAATGTTGGGGGGCTGGGCTGATTGTGCCTGTTTTAGGGGAAGTAGCAGGTGCAGCTGGTCCCCTCCTGCTAGCAGCCAGGCAGCAGGGACGCCAAGAGGCGTGTCATGCTGCATTCCAGCCCCTCTCCCCTGGCTGCCTTGTCATCCACGCCCGGCACGCTCCCAGAAGCCTCTGGGATTATTTTTGAAAGTTCATTTTCTTGTTTTGAAATAATTGTAGATTCGCTGGAAAGTCCCAAGAATAGTGCAAACAATACCCCCACTCCACCCCCTTAAATTAGTTGAGATTAAATTACCAATTTACTGGAAATTATTCTCCTCACCCCGACTTGTTGCCTGTGTTTCCTAGCAAAAGCATTTCTTTGACATAACCACTGTCCCCCTGGCAGAATAGCATGTGAACATTGATATGTCACTGCCATCTACTCCACAGACTCACGCAAGTGTCTCTGATGGTCCTGGTAGCACTGCCTTCAACAAAGGGTCAGTCCTGGGGTCCTGTGTTGCATTTAGTCCTTACATCTGATTGGGCCCCTTACATCAAGACTAATTATCCAGGCAGTTTTGAAGATTACAGGCTAATTATTTTGTAGATACCATTATATAGGAAATATATGTGATATGTATATTATAAAGTAGCATGTTTTTTAAAATCAATATATATAATGGCCACATATATAGTGCAGTTTTCTGGTAGGAAGAAGCAAATGGCGTTAATATCCAAGATAGCTTTTTTTTTTTTAAGATTTATTTTGTTTATTTGCAAGAACAGAGAGATCTTCCATCTGTTGGTTTACTCCCCAAATGGTTACAGTGGCCGAGGCTGAGCCAGACCGAAGCTAGGTGCCTGGTACTCCTCCGGATCTCCTGGGGGGGAGCGGCACCCAAGCACTTAAGCTGTATTCCATTGCTTTCCCAAGTGTGTAAGCCGGGAGCTGGATTGGAAGTGGGATGGTGAGGACCTGAACTGGATGTTGGTCCTGCAAATGATGGCCTAACGTGCTGTACCACAGAATAGCAGCATCCCAACATGTCATGGATATGAAAAAGTTAGCTGATGAAATAGTTCACATCTTTCCAAAGGAACCTGTGTTTGCAATCCAGTGTGTGTCTGACACTGGGTTAGCATGTCTTGAGCTGGGCTGGCTCAGCTGTGGTGTGTTCTGATTGTGGGGTTGTCCTCGGTGTGGGCTGACCCAGGGCTCCCTCTGATGAGGTTGAGGCAGTACTGTGGGATTCCGCAGGCATAACAGAGAAGTCTTTGTGCCCCCTCCACACCTGTCCAGGGCATAGGGAGTGGGCCAGCATGGCACCTGCCAGACTTCCCCGCAGTCCTGTGGGGTGAGGAAGTGTTTTGTGGGAGGAGCAGTAAATGCTGCATCCCCCATCCCAGGGCTGCCCACTTGCTGTAGCATCGGCAGCATCTCTTCCTTGAATCCGTTCTTGGGTTCATGGTTGCCGATTGCTACAAGGTACCGTTCTCTGCTCTTGCAACACTAACCTTTTAGAATGAATTTTGTCGGTATCATTATGTCATTTGTTCTTAGGTGTAGCTTTCCATGGCCTGTTGTTTTAGGAACACACCTAAATTAAAAAAAAAAAAATCTGTAACATTTTAGATGAAAGCAACCCAGCTTTGAAATCATCCTGGCGAGCAGAAGTAATAGGATGTTGGGGCGAAAAAGCAACGTGCTGAAGTGCGCATGCCAGAAATAGATCAAGGAAGACAGTGTCACAGGAACACTGAAGTCTGAGATGTGTTTCCGGGTTCTGTCAAACTCCGTGTCTGCCTTCAGGCCAGGTTTGTTTTTAGCCTGCTGATTTACATGACAATATTAGCTGTGCTGTCTCTGTGTCTATTTTCAGGTTCCTGAACACCCACCATCAGGTGCCCCACACCCTGCTGGCAACGGTTGGCGGCCCAGCATGGGTCTGCAGTCCTCCCTTAAACACCTTCTCTTCCAGGCAGCGCTTAGCAGTACTTAGAAACCTGTTCCAAATAGGTTTTCCTTCTGTGTCCAGTGATTGCGCTGGACATCTCTCCCCTTGAGCCACGACAAGCAGTTAATAAACTCACACCTGTCCAGGCCGGCTCGCGTCTCTGGTTAATCAGGTGGGATTTCATGCCTGGGATCCCGACGGGAAAGTGACAGACTAAGCACAGAGCGCACCAGCCAACGCGTGACCCGATGCACCTCAGCACACAGACGTCGTAGCAAGCAGTTGTGTGCTTGAGTGGGACTCTGCAGGGTCCAGTAGTCTGGGCACCACAGTGGAGTGACTGCTGTTGTCCGCGGTCTGGCTTTTGCTGGCCTAGTCCATGTCCAAGCCCCGTCTGCTCCCAGTGGCATCATGAGTGCAGGAATCCAAGCTGACCGGCTGGCTCCCCGGCAGCCCTTTTAGGACTGTGCGGGCCAGCCAAGCCAGGAACTCTGTGCACTTCAGACTCTCCCAAGTGTAAAGGTCACTTGTTTGCAGATGCGTTCTGTCCTGGATCTCGTGTCGGAAGGAGGTATGTGAGGAGCTGGGAGTCAGTTCTGCGGTAGCACTGGCTGCAGCTGGAGCCTGGAGCTTCTTCCAGGTCTCCCACGTGGGTGCAGGGTCCCAAGGCTTCCTCCACTGCTTTCCCAGGCCACGAGTAGGAAGCTGGATGGGAAGTGGGGCTGCTGACATGTGAACCAATGCCCATATGGGATCCTGGCATGTTCAAGGCAAGGATTTAGCTACTAGGCTGTTGTGCCAGGCCCTCTTTATTTAGTTATTTACTTGGATTTATTTGTTTGTTTCAAAGAATTACAGAGGGAGAGAGGAAGGGAGAGGGAAAGAGAGAGAGATCTTCTATCTGTTGATTCCCTCCCCAGATGGCTACATTGGCCAGACTGAAACCAATAGCCAGGACCTTCTTCTGGGTCTGTGAGAGTGGCAAGAGCTCAAATATTTGAGCTTTCTTCCCACTGATTTTCCCAGGCCCTCCACAGGGAGCCGGATTGGACAAGGAGCAGGTGGGACATAAATGCCGGCCCTGTGATGTCCCCTTTTCATTGGCACAGATTCAAATCTGAGTTCTTCCAGAGACGTGGGAAAATTGTTCTTTGCTGAGCGTCATCCCAGGCCCTTGGGGAGCCCATGTTATGGTGAGGGAGGGAGTGCCAGGACAATGAGGGTGGCCACTCATAGGCAGAGGTGCCATAATTTGGGGTATGGTACCATGTGCTGAGTAGCAAAGCAACGTGTCCCGTGGGGCAGAGCATCCTGGGGCTGTAGTCTCTGTAAGACTTTTCTTTGGGGGGTCCCACTTGTGGGGGTGGTGAGGAAGAGCCTTCGGGTCTTGGGGAGAAGCTTCTGCAGTGGAAGGAAACAGGTGAAGGGGCTGAGGCGGGAAGAGCGAGCAGGAAGGCCAGGGGAGGAAGGGACATGCGACAGAAGACAGCTCAGGTCAGGTCCCAAGGGATGTGGGTGTAAGGGATGTGGGATGTCTGGGTTAGGGCTTGATGCAGGCCTTGGGTAGGGACCCCGGGAGCCAGGGGAGGCTGTCCCATGCCCAGGCCCAAGATGACCGGGATCCAAGAAGGGGCTGAAGAGAACTGGGGATAAGTGGCCTGCTCAAAAGCAGCAAGCTCATGTCACCTCACTGCAGGGACCGCACGGCTAAAGCCTGACCTGTGCTGGGGACAGGCCCGGAATGGAGGCCTGCCCAGAGCAGGGAACCAAGAGGCCTCCATGAGGACCAATGGGGGTTGTGTATTTGGGACCTGCCCTGGCAAGGAAGTCGACCTCCCTCATTGGTGTTTTGGCAGCAACTCAGACATGCAGAGGAGTGTGACACCTCCGGGGGGGACCCCTTTGCCTTTCTCTGGTCAGTCGGTCCTGGGCTGGAAGCAGGGACCAGAATTAGAGAGGCTGTCCAGGACTGATGAAGTTCTGGCCCTCGGGAGACAGTGACCACAGCGGTCCCTCTGGCTACCTGGGCAGGTGCCTGGGCCTGTTCCTGGTTGTGGACACGGAGGTCTGACCTGCAGGGGGAGCTCGGGGGTTGTTTGTGGTGGTGTGGGTCAATTGTGTTTTGACATGGGATCTGGCCATTGTGTGCATGTTGTCTCTCCCGGGATGGGTGCCACCCAGGCCTGCGCTGGGAGTTGTCCCCAGTCCAGCCTGTGAGCGACAGGAGCTGCTCAGTTGGTGGCCTGGGGCTGCAGGCTTCCTGCACACAGCAGGACCTTGAATGCCGAGGGATATCAGTGGCATCCAGCCTACCTAGGCCTGCTTTGTTTGCCCCGTAGTGCTTCCCATGTTGACAACAACAGACTACTACCGGGTTATGAAAACCTGGTGGAACACTTGCTGGGCACAGAGGCACCCAGATTTTGGATTGGAATGTGGGTTTGCCACACAGCTGAGCTTCTGCTCCATAGGCATTGGCTTAGTGACTTGGGACAAGCTTTGCTCCAAGGCCATCTGAGGGGGAGGTGGAGAACAGGGCTGCTGTGGTCTTAGCTGGGCTGGGCAGCTTGGAGGCTTCCCCTCTGCCCTCCTGCAGAGCCCTTTGTCTGAGGCTGCTGGGGAGGATGGGGGCCGGCATCTCAGAAGCTGTCTAGAAGGGGCCTTGGTTTCAAAAGGCATCATGAAGATGAATTCTTGCATGTTAGGAGCGTCTGTGTCAGGGGTTCTGCTGCTGGAAAGGCTCTGTGTTTTCTGGAATGATTTGCGGGATTGAGTGTGATGAAGCAGGGTTACCCTGCTGTGGTCCTGGGGGAGGAGTCCCTGTAGATCATGGCCAGGCAGGTGCCTGGCCCTGTTCCTGTGCACGCAGCCGAGGCGCAAGAACACTGTGTCAAGTCCAGGGAGATGCTTGAGAGACGCCAGGGATAGTTTCTGTGGGTCACAGATCAGAACAGCAGCTTTCAAACAACCTGTTAGGAGATCCTGTCCCCGCTGTGTCCCCCGTGCCCGGAGCTAATATGTGGCGTAGGACACACATCTTTCTGCTCGTGATTAAGTTATGTATGTGAGAGACAGAGAGCTCCCCTCTGCTGGTTCACTCTGCAAAGGCTCGCAGGGCCAACCTGGGCTGAAGCTGAGAACCTGGAACTCAGTCCTGTTCTGCCACATGGGTTGCTGGGACACAACTAGCTAGGCACCACCTGCTGCCCCACACTGTCCGTACCAGCAGGTAGCTGGCATTGGGTGTGCAGCTAGCGCTTGAACCCAGATACTCCGATAATGGGGATGTGAGTGACAGCAGCCTGACAGCTATTAGATCAAGTCCTGTCCTCTTGAGGTCAAATTATGTGGTTGTTGAGCCCTGGAATATTTATTATTATTATTATTATTACTATTCTTTTATTGTGGAAAAGGTCCAGAGAACAGAGCACGAAAGACAGCGTGTCCAGGGACCAGTCCAGCTCATCCCCCCCAACCTGTATTATCGTGTCTGGTTGTTCTCAGACATCCCTCCCTGTTCAAGGTTTTTGTGTCATTGCCTGAACTGCTGGCCAGACATCTGGCTTCTGGGCTGGGATCTGCTACTTTCTGGGCCTGCGAACAGAAGCCATGCCTCTTCCCTCCTTGCTCTGAGTGTTGGCTGAGAGGGTGGGGGCTGGTTGTGAGCTGATGTACCCACATGGGGGATTACTCTGCTGCTACTGCGACCCCATAGTGGCCAGCTCTCCCCCGACCTTCCCTTCTTCTTGGCACCATTCACCAGCTGTGCCTTGAAAGTGTCACAACTCTCATTTCTGCACCTGCTGTTGCCAAGGTCACCAGCATTCTTTCCCCCAGACAGCCGGCCAGTGGACTGTGAGGCCGTGGCCTGAGTGTGATCCCCCTCCCCAGTCTCTTGGCCCAGGGCCTCCTCCCCCAGGACCCATGTCTGCTGCCGGCCTTGGCCTGGCCTAGACTTGGAGCAGCACTCAGTGGACTCAGCCACTGTGCTGTCACAGAAGAAGGACTTCACTTGGTTCACAAGTGGTTTGGTCCCTGAGGGCTTTGCTTTTTTTTCCTTCCCCTGTATTTTCTGGTCCCTATAAATAACGGTTTTGATTTGGGTGCCTAGATTAGCACAAAACTATAGTGGGTCAAAGGTTAGAGCAGCAGCCTTCCCAACAGTGGCTGTCCAAGTGTGTACTAAGGCCCAGGTCCCAGCAGTCCCAGGGGAACAGGGATGGCTCCAAAGTGGAATCGGAAAGGGATTTTAGAAGAAGAGGAGAAAGAGCGCTGTGTATAGCCAGCAAGCCTGGGCTCTCCGCAGGGATCGGCCACCCCTTCCCGTGCGGAGGAGATAAGGACACAGGTCCCTCCAGCTGGCAAGTGCCCAGGATCTCAGCTGCTTTGCTCCCCTCTGCCTCACGCCCTCTTAAGGAAGGGGTTTGTCCCCTATGCATCTTTGCTTTATCCTCAGCTCCTCCTGTGGCAGAGGATGCTGAGCCCATGGGGCTGCAACCCTGCCATCCGGGCTGGACCTGGGGACAGGTGATAGGCAGACAGCTACCCAGCTGTCTGCCCTGGAGCTCCGCCTTCCTGGACCACTTCATCCTCCTTTCTTTTTGACCACATCCCTCCTGATTCGGGGGTCACAGGGCCAGGCAGGTATAGCAGGACATGGGACTCTGATAGGTCCTCTTTTTGGGGGTTTCTCTAGAGACCATGTGGCTTAGAGCCCAGAGCCTGGGATCTGGAGTAAGACAGGCCTTGGTTCCCTGTGTGGACACTCTGAGCTCATTGTCTAGCTGTCTCCTAGGCTCTTGTTTACAAAGATGACAGTAACTCAGCTTCCCGGGTCTTGACGACAGTGACTTGAACAAGGTGCACCCTGATGCCTGGCATAGAGCGTGCATTCCAGCCACAAGTTTGCAGGCCTGTTGCTTTCGGCCTAAAGAGGGTGATTTTACCCCAGCTCACAAGGGATGCAAATGTACGCTGCTGCCAAGTAGCCAGCTAAGCCACACGGGTTCAACCTGCTTGGCAGACATGGCACTGTGCAGGTGCCAGCTAAGCTACACGGGTTCAACCTGCTTGGTTCAGACATGGCACTGTGCAAGAGCCAGTACATGGATACCTGCCAGCCCCCTGCGAGAGCTGGATGGCATCCTGGGCTCCTGGCTGTGGCCTGGCCCAGCCATGGCTTTTATGAGCATTGGGGGGTTAGCCAGCAGTTGCAAGACTTTACATGCTGGTCTCTCTGCTTTTCTGGTGTATAGGCTTCAAAGATGTAAATGGGGAGTCTGGTCCAGGGTCCAGAGAGAGCTGCTGGTCTGGGACACCAAGGTGCTTCTGCTGTGGCCGGCAAGCAGCGAGCATTCAGGGTTGGCATGTGGGTGCTAGCTCTGTAAGTCTACCCCAGGTGGGCTCAGGAAGGAGCTTGGTGCCATGTGGGTAACAGGACCCATGCCAGCCAGTTGGACCCTCTCGCCCACGGCCACAGAACCAGCGGCCTGGGCAAAGAGGGGGCAGCTGTGGAGGGAAGGTTGCTGGGACTTGTCCAGCCAGAAGCAGCCACGGGGTCAGCCGGGGAGCTGCAGGTGCTGCGGGAGACAGTATGCGAGGGGAGGGTGAGCATTGAGAGGACGCGCACCCCGAGCAGGTAGATGCATGGTTCGCACAGGGAGTGCAGTGGGAGGAAGTGGTTGAGGTTTTCGTTGTCTTTCTCTCGTAAATGCAAATACAGTGAAAACATTCATATTTTTGAAAAATGAAGCCGGTCAACAAGCCCCGGGGTGGAGTGGGGAGGGCCGCCGGCCAGCTCCTCGCAGAGTCGGGGTGCTGGGAAAGTCCAGTGGATCCGGAGGCTTCTAATCTGCCCACAGGTGCCTTTTCTGAATGACACCCACGAATAGCTCGTGGGTGGAAAATGTGAGGTATCGTGCAGGCGTCCCTGGGATTTGCCGCTGCGTCATCTGGGGTGGACAGGGATGGCTTCTGCCCACAGGAGAGCAGCAGGCAGACAGATGGTTCTTGAAAGCCCTGTGGTTTTTGCCCCCAACTCTTCTAGGCTTGAGGACTTGGTGTTAGGGTAGAAGGAATCTGGCACAGTTGAGGACAGAGGCTTGTCTAGAATGGTCAGGCCCATGCCCCTGGAGAGAGAGAGAGGTATACTTCATGTGGGAAACAAGAAGGCATGAGAACGCTTGGCTTTGGGCACAGAGGAAAGTGTTTCATGGAGGAGCAGGCCGTGGGCAGCCCATGGGCAGCAGCAGAGTGGGCATGGGCCAGGCCTCTTCAGAACGAGGTGCGTGGAGGCACGCAGGCAGGAAGGGGTGTCGTCATTCCCAGCGTGTTTTCCAGGAGCTGCACCAGCTGTCATGTCAGCCTGCCCTGTCATACTTCCTGCACATTTTGTCACGTCCGTGAAACACTCATTGTTGTATACATTTTATTTAAGTGGCTTTCTAAAAAAAAAAGTGTACAGCTTTGTTTCCCAAGGAAGATGAGACTGTTGTTATAAACCACGTGTTAGTAGTTTAAGAAGTATTTGGTAGGCCAGTGACAGGAAGTAAGGAGAAGAGAAGGACTTGGCTATGCAGGGGGAGGCCTTCCATGCATTGGGTCACACCCCTCAAGTCCCCCAGCAGCCAGGGCTGGCTCTTCCGGAACTCCATTCTGGTCTCTGCACATGGGTGGCAGGGACCCAAGGACTTGAACTATCTTCTGCTGTTTTCGCAGGCGTGTTAGGGAGCTGGGTCAGACGCGAAGTAAGCAGGACTCGAAGCAGGCACCTTGCTAAGGGAGTGCTGACGTTGCAGGTGGCAGCTGAAGCCTCTGTACCAGCACCAGCCCCTGCCCGTTAGCATCCTGGTCCTGAGTACGAGCTTTGCCTGAGTCCCGAGGGGTCTGCCCCTTTGGTGGGTCCAGTGGGCCTGGGCCGTGATCACCCATCCACTTCCTGAGACCATGCCCTTCCCTGCCACCGGCTCGTCTCTCGTGTTTAGACTGTTCACATCTCCTTTCCAAGAGAAGTCAAAAGTCCCCTTCCAGGGACCTCATGTGACCCGGTCCCCTCCTAGCCACGGCCTTAGTCATCAGTTGGAGGCAGAACTGTCCTGGCCGGTTGTTTGAGCTTTTTTTGTTTGTTTTTTAAAGACTTAGTTTCACTGGAAAGGCAGATTTATAAAGAAGAAGAGAAACAGAGCTCATCCATCCGTTGGTTCACTGCCCATAGGCCACAGTGGTTGAAGTTGAGCCAATCCGGAGCCAGGAACTTCCTTTGGGTCTCCCACATGGGTACAGGGTCCCAAGGCTTTGAGCCTCGCACTGAGCCCCTGCAGTGTTGTTTTGTTTGGTTGCCATTTTTAACATCACTGACATGTTGTGTGTTCTTTCTGAAATGGTGAGTTGCTTTAAGATTAATTTATTTTTATTGGAAAGGCAGATTTACAGAGGAGAGAAAGATCTTCTGTTCGTTGGTTCAATTCCCAAATGGCCACAACAGCCAGAGCTGAGCCAATCCAAAACCAGGAGCCAGGAGCTTCTTCTGGGTCTCCCACACAGGTGCAGGGTCCCAAGGCTTTGGGCCATCCTCAACTGCTTTCCCAGGCCTCAAAGAGGAAGCTGGATGGGAAGAGGAGCAGCCGGGACTTGAACTGGCACCCATGTGGGATCCCAGCACGTGCAAGGCAAGGATTTAGCCACTAGGCTATTGGTGCTGGGATCTTGAGGTTCTTTTTCTAGAGTGATTTTCTAAAGTGCAGATATTTGAAATCTGTTTTAATAAGACAATACATTTTCTAATTCTTAAAAAAGATTTATTTATTTAGGACAGGCAGAGATAGAAGGAGGGAACTCTTTCAATTGTGAGTTCAGCCCCAGATGGCTGCAGCAGTGGGGCTGGGGCTGGGGCCAGGAACTCTACCTGGGTCTCTCACCTGGGTGCAGGGCCCAAGCACTCGGACCAGCCTCCGCTGCCTTCCCAGGCGTGTTGGCAGGGAGCTGGATCGGAAGCAGCACAATTGGGACTCAAACATAGCTCCAGTAAGGGGATGCCAGTGTTGCAGGCGGTGGCTTAGCGTGGCTGTGCCTCAGCACCAGTTGCACCCAGGTTTAAGATCTCACCCAGGGCAGGCGTCCGTGCCTGAGTGCCTGGGCAGCTGCCGGAATAGGGCCAGACGTGCAAGCATTCAGTAGGTGTCAGGAAGCAATCCCCACATGTGAGGACAGGCAGGGACACCAGGGACAGTGGGGGAGTGAGGCTCCACCTGGCCTGTGGTGGCACTCAGGACAGGCTTGCGTGGGCTTGGGGGCTGGGCCTGGAGAGCGCCCACTAGCGAGTGGTGGTGGACAGCTGGGCACTAGGCACGAGCCCCTCCCAGGCCTCCCTGCCTCCGCCTGCCCGACTTCCAGTGCTCTGCAGAGAAGCTGCCCGCCGTTGGCATTCCCCCAGGAAGCGGGGCCTGCCCCGGTCCTGCCCAGGCTGCACTCTGCCCAGGTGCAGGAGGGATGTGAGAACGCCCCCATTTCCTCTGTGTGTGTCCTGTTGCTCCCAGGCAACGCTCCTGTGGACAAGCTGGAGGACTTTATCTACACCATCAACAGTGCCTTGCAGTCTCTCTACATGGAGATCAAGAAAGGAGTCACGGAAGACGACGGCCGACCCATTTATGCACTGGTGCGTGCCCGGCGGCGCCCTCTCGTGGCTCCTGTGGGAAATTGCAGCCGGGAAGCTCCTGGGCCTGTGGCCCCTGTCTGCTGGGTGTCCCCACCTGGGCTCAGGTCTGTCCTAGGCTCTGGGTGAGCAGCACTGGAGCTGGCCCTTGACCTCAGTACCTTCATCACTGCCCCCAGGGAGGCTGAACTCTGGTTTGAATCTGATGTTTGGCCGTTCTCTCCTAGAACTCGGCCCAGACCTGAGCAAAAGGGGTTTGCTTTGTAAAGCACAGGAGCTGTGGGACAAAGTGTGTGGGAGGCCTGAGGTTTGAGACCCCCTCAGGGCCTCCTGGTGGCCTCACATTCACCCCGGCAGGTGATAGCAAGGCAGGGGGTGTAGGGAGAGCTGGCTGCCCCTCTGCTTGGCCAGTGATGGCCTAGGGCTGCTCCCAGCCGGGCCATAGTCACCCAGCTCCATTCCGTAGACAGTCACCTGCAGTCTCATGACCACAGATCCTGACCCAAGTAGAGTGTCTTCCCACTCGGCTCCTCCCACCTCTCATGCCCGAGGCTCCTGTCTGTATAGACTGGGCGCCAGGGCTGTGTGAGCCCCGGATGAACACCTGTGACATCAGGCTGCTGCAGTGGCACACCTGTGGCCTGCGGGAGCTCACCCACCGACAGGGCTCCTGGTGACCGTTCTGCTCACTGCCTTCCAGGTAAACCTTGCCACCACGCCCATTTCCAAAATGGCCACGGATTTTGCCGAGAACGAACTGGACCTATTCAGAAAGGCGGTGAGTAGGGGACCCCTACTGCTCCTCAGCTGGGGTTTAATGGGAAGCTCCTGTGTCCACCATTGGAAATGCAACAGCAGGGCCTGACATGATAGCTCACCTGGCTGTCCTCCTCCAAGTGCTGACATCCCATATGGGCACCAGTTTGTGTCCTGGCTGCTCTACTTCCCACCCTGCTCCCTGCTTATGGTCTGGGAAAGCAGCAGAGGATGGCCCAAAGGTGTCAGATCCTACACTTGCATGGGAGACCCAGGAGAAGCTCTTGGCTCCTGGCTTCAGATCAGCTCAGATCTGGCCATTGCAGCCATTTGGGAAGTGAACCAAAGGATGGAAGATCTTTTTCTTCTCTTCATAAATCTGATCTGCCTTTCCAATAAAAAATAAATGAATCTTTAAAAAACAAGAAGGAAGAAATGCAATGGCAGGGCCAGCCCTGTGGTACAGGTTAAGCTGCCCTGCAGTGCCGGCATCCCATGTGAGCACGGAGTGGAGTCTCTGCTGTTCGTCCTCCTTCCCGGCTCCCTCTACTGTGATGGGCACCTGGCTGTGAGCAAGCAGCCCCGCTGCCCTGCACTGCGGGGCACATACGTGTACAGCACCTGTCACACGGCCTCATGACCCTCGTGCCTTCTTCACTCCTGGCCTGCCCCATTTGCCTTCCACCCTATGGGAGAGGAGCGCTGCCTTCTTCTCTGGGTCCTTTCTCAGCCCTGTCCTCCAGAGAGGAGGGGTGGAGGGCGAGAGAGGCGAGAGAGGCGAGGCGGCCTGCCTGGGCTGCGGGCACTGCAGTTTCCTGACCTGGGAGGGAGTGACCCTTACACTGTGTAGTGTGTGCAGGGCTCAGGGCATAAGAGGTTCACTGTTGGCCAGAGGACCACGCCAGTGGCCCTTTAGGGCTGTGATGGCTGTGGCTGTGGCCATGTCCCTGCCAGGACCAGGTGCCCGCCGACATGAGCAGTGGTCCCTTCTGTTTTCTTTAGCTGGAGCTGATCACCGACTCGGAAACGGGCTTTGCGTCCTCCACCAACATCCTGAACCTGGTCGATCAGCTGAAAGGCAAGAAGATGAAGAAGAAGGAGGCCGAGCAGGTGCTGCAGAAGTTCGTGCAGAGCAAATGGCTGATCGAGGTACCGGGTCCCTGGCTTTCCCTGGTGGGCTCCCTGGTCAGAACCAGTGGGTGTTTCCCCCCAAACCGCCGTCACAGCCAGCACGTGTTTGCTGCGGCAGGCCCTCTAGGCTCTCCTGCTTGCTTCCAGGCGCCCAGGAGGAGTTGTTCTCCAGACCCCTGGATTCATACAAGCGCCTGGTCCATAGGGGGTTAACAGCAGGGTGTGTTCACCTGCCCGTGTGTCACTAGAGGGAAGTGCTGCCATCTGCCGCCTGGATGCTTTCCCTTTGACCGCTGGGCCCTGGGCTCTGGGATGGACAGGCTGGATGGCCCCTCCTACCAATGGCAGCAGAGCAAGGCTGTCTGTTGGGGTACCCTCCCTCCCCTCACCAGCTGTTACCATTGCTTCCAGAAAATCCAGGCCTAAGCTCAGCCAGGGCCCTGCCCCCACGAGGGCCTGACCATGCAGGGCGTGCCCATGTGTTGCCAGCCTACCTTGGTGCCCAGACCTGGGGCCTGAGGCTGCTGCTGGGCCACAGGCTTTTCCACTTCCCCTCAGAGAGAGAGAACAAGAGATGCTGAGAGCTGAGGGGGAGTTGCTGAGGGATCTATTGGCCTTCTGGCAAGGCCTGAGCCCACCTGTGCCCGCTGGACCTATCCTGTGTGCCCTGGGCAGCCTGCTCCTCCTGCTTGTTATGCTGCCAGGGAAGGGGTCAGGTGGGGACAGAAGTAGCTCAGTA
Source organism: Ochotona princeps (assembly GCF_030435755.1). Lineage (NCBI taxonomy): Eukaryota > Metazoa > Chordata > Mammalia > Lagomorpha > Ochotonidae > Ochotona > Ochotona princeps. The sequence goes on along the minus strand of NC_080855.1, from coordinate 23,472,052 downwards.
CTTGATGGCGACAATGTAAACCAGTTTGTGCAGTTCCCTGCCATGACCCCCTGGCTTTCCTGGGGTTTGTAGGCCCCATTAGGGTCTCTGTGAAGCCAGTGGCTGAAGTGGCCTCCAGGGTCCCCACAGAAGTGCCAACTGCCTTTTAGGAGTGGGGCGCTAGGCAGGAGTTGCTTGCCCTCCACCCCTGTGGGGGGAGCCTGCCTCCCTGTGCTGTCCCCACTGTTGCCTGGACCCGTGTGTCCTCCAGGGCGCGGGCTGGGGGGTGGGCAGGGCCTGGCTGAGGCTGGCATCTCGCGGTGTGCCACTGCAGAAGGAGGGGGAGTTCACGCTGCATGGCCGGGCTATCCTGGAGATGGAGCAGTACATCCGGGAGACATTTCCAGATTCCGTGAAGAGCTGCAACATCTGCCACAGCCTCCTCATCCAGGTGAGGCCGTCGCCTCCCCTTCCTCCTCCTCCTCCTCCCCTTCCTCCTCCTCCTCCTCCCCTTCCTCCTCCTCCCCTTCCTCCTCCTCCTCCTCCCCTTCCTCCTCCTCCCCTTCCTCCTCCTCCCCTTCCTCCTCCTCCCCTTCCTCCTCCTCCCCTTCCTCCTCCTCCCCTTCCTCCTCCTCCCCTTCCTCCTCCTCCCCTTCCTCCTCCTCCCCTTCCTCCTCCTCCCCTTCCTCCTCCTCCCCTTCCTCCTCCTCCCCTTCCTCCTCCTCCCCTTCCTCCTCCTCCCCTTCCTCCTCCTCCCCTTCCTCCTCCTCCCCTTCCTCCTCCTCCCCTTCCTCCTCCTCCCCTTCCTCCTCCTCCCCTTCCTCCTCCTCCCCTTCCTCCTCCTCCCCTTCTTCCTCCTCCTCCTCCCGTACCTCCTCCTCCTCCCTCCCTCTCGTTCCTCCCTCCCCCCATCCTTCCCACTTCCCCCCTCATCATTCCCCTCCTCCCCCACCTTGTCCTCCCCCTCCCCCTCCTCCTCCTCCTCCTCCTCCTCCTTCTCCACCTCCTTCAATTCCTCCCTCCTGTGCATCCCCTCCTCTTCCCTCGGTCACTCCGGGGTCCTGGCAGCAGTGCCTCTGTGTCAGCTGTTGGGGATGAGCCCCATGGTCACTGGCCTGTCCTGTTTCAGGGTCAAAGCTGCGAAACTTGTGGCATCCGGCTACACTTGCCGTGTGTGGCCAAGTACTTCCAGTCGAACCCTGAGCCACGCTGCCCCAACTGTAACGATTACTGGCCCCACGAGATTCCAGGTATGTGGGCCCCAATGTGCTTGGGGGAGGGGCTGGGCTAGCAGGGGGGACTGGAGACCCTGTGGTCCTGCTGCTGAGTGTGAAGAAGCCTGGGGAGACATGCACACACAGGCCTGCGTGGTGGCCTGAATCCCATGTCTGCAGCAGCTGCTGCAGCAGGGAGAAGCTGAGTGGCCCCATTCCAGAAGGCTCTAGAAGGTTCTAGAACCCAGCAGAGACCCGAGAACCAGAAGCAGCCGGTCTCACCAAGACTGTCCTTTCCTCAACCTGTTCCTCCGTGAAGGGGGGCTGAAGCTGGCCAAGACAGAGCCCTCGGCACAGGAAACAGCGGTGGGGCCAGTGGCCGTGCAGCCGGTCCTGTGCTCACTGGGTCTCCCCGCCTTCTCTGCACACAGAAGTCTTCGACCCTGAGAAGGAGCGTGAGAGCAGCATCTCCAGGCCAGCCAAGAGGCCGCTGAGGTCCAGACAGCACTAGCAGCGGCCTCGCCGCCCACAGGCCCTGGCCGGTGCCTCACGCACATCCCTCCCCTTGTTCTCTGTCCGCTCTCGGTGGGTTTGGAGTAAAATTGTCGAAGGAGCTACCACTGCCTCGGACTGTGGTCTCGAGTTGGGGGGACAGGAGTTCTGGTCCTGGTCCTTCCTGTCCTGGAGATGCTGTTAATGAAGTGCTGGTGTGGCCCCAGCAGCTGCTGTGGGCATGGCTGCTCCTGACCACGGCGCACAGGGCAGAGCCACTCCTGCCAGCGGCCCACTGCCCCCCTCCCACCAGTGGTGGTGGTGGAAGAGTGGGCATGGCCTGCAGACCCAGGCACACTCAGTTGTCCCATCAGCACTGGGCTGGCCCCAGTCCTACCCTGTGAGCTGTGTGTCCTTAGCCTTCCCAGCTCCTTATAGTCTAAACCCCACTGGGGCTGTGCTGGCCCCTGCTCCCTGGCCCCCCTGAGCCCCTCTTGGTGCCTGGAAACCCAGATGCTACCTCCGCTTAGCTCTCCTGCATGTATTGTCAACCATGTCCTGCCAGCCACTGCCACAGGCCCAAACCCCACAGCTGCTGCCCCAGGCTGGGTGGGGCCAGCCCTCCCCAACACCTGCCACAGGCGCTCCCAGGGGCCAGCTTCACCCCGTCCCCACCTCTCCTCCTACACCAGTGCGCTCTCTTATTTGAAAGGCAGAGGCCAGGAGCTTCCAGATCATCAGTCTGCTGGTTCACTCCCCAGATGCCAACATCTGGCTGAGCCAGACCAAAGCCAGGCTCCCAGAACACTGTCTGGGTCTCCCCACATGGCAGGCAGGAACTCACGTCCTTCAGCCACCACCTGCTGCCTCCCAGGGTGCGTGCAGAGGCAGGACTTGAACAAATCCTTCCATTGGGACGTGGGTCACCTGTGTGGTGATTACAGCCCTGTCTCCAGCATGACCTTCAGCTCCCACCATGCAGGTTGGTGGTCCACGCTGGGCTGGAGACCCCCCCGATGACTACCCTGCCTTTGTGGTTGGGTCTGGACTCCAGGAGGCCCCACAACGTCTTCAGCCATGCAGCATTTCTTTCATCTGTTTTCATCTCGGAGCCTTGCATGCAGGCTTCCCCCTGGTCCCCTGCCTTCCCTGCTCCCCACTGCTGCTGCTGCTGCAGGAGGCTCCTATGCCCTCATGCCCACTGCCCCATGGGCAAGGCAGCAGATACAGGCCCACTGCTTGGGCCCCACCTGGCTGACTCGGGGGGGCGGCTAGGAGTCGGGCACACCACAGGGGCCTTCCCTAGCTGGCCTAGCCAGAAGAGCACATGCTGGAAATGGAACCAGTCCAGGACACACAGGCCTGGGACTATGGCCCTGGACCAGCAGGAAATCAACTCCGCCTCCTAGCTTGTGTTCCCAGCACGCCCTGGACGTGCTGTTCTGGGCACCGCCCTGGTGTGCAGACCCTCCCTGAACACCCGCAGGGGACAGTCAAGTCTGCAAAGTGCTCTCAAGGGAAGAAGGGGCGTGGAGGCCAGCAGTCCTCACTGGACGAAGGGCACGTTCCACACTTCCAGCAAGCCTTCGGGGGTGCGTGCCTTGCCATAGGGGACTCTGGCCCCACCCCCAGCGGTTGGCCCAGTGCTTCCTGGCATCCTTGTGGCAGACAGGCCTCGGGACTGGGCCTCAGCTCCCCAGCGCCACCCCCGTGCCTCCGCCTCCCGGTTACCCCTGAACCCTGTGCTGCAGCCCACTGGCCCCTGGGCTGTTGACCTGCTGCAGGGAGCTCAGCCCATCAGTCTCATGGCCACGTGTGCATTCTGGGTCCTTCAGGCTTGTTCCTCGCAATGCCTGTTACTTTGTCCCATGGCTTCTGTGCTACCTCTTGGCTCCCTGATGCCGTCCTGGTGTTTATCCCAGCTGCCAAACTACCTCAGTACTCGGGGATGTCCATTTGATGCCACCTTACAAACCCCAATGTAAAGAATGTTCCAAGGGTACTGCTTAAGTGGTTTAGATAGTTCTGAGACGCTGTTGGTTTCGCTGCTCCACGCTTGAGAAAATCCTTCCGAGGTCCACTGGCTGACAGAGCCCATCCTAGCGCATCCACTCAGCCAGGAGAGTTGTCTAACCTGTTCTGCTCTCTGTCTTCTTACATGGCACTCAACATCCTGTGTAGGCCCAAACAAGCTAGCCTTCATGTCCCCCCATACGCACCTGGGCATGCTGTCCATTGCACAGGCATCAGCAATCAAGGAGGCCCAGACCCCAACAATACATTCCAAGGCCACATCACAAACCCTATGATTTTCCCTGTGGCTCGAGTTGAGTCCAGTGGACCAGCTGGGGAGTCCCCCAAGAAGTCTCACCTGGGGACCAGCTGGGGAGTCCCCCAAGAAGTCTCACCTGGGGTGACCCCAGACCTGACTCTTGAATGTGTCAGCCATACAGGTTGTGGTTCAGTCCATCACCCACACCAACCTGTGCACATGCTGCTGATTGAAGTTGCCTGGTCAGTTCCATCCCCTGCCTCATGTCCTATATGAGCTGACAAGTGTTGCGGCCCAGCCAAGCCCAGCATCCCACAGACCTTGCCCACACACAACCAGGAACTGCATCCTAACTGGGATGACCCCCTCAAACCTCCACCAGGTCTGCTCCATCCCTGGTTCCTGTGTGTGCCAGTATGTGCAACATCCCAATCAGGCTCTCGTATACACCTATGGGTATTGCAGCTTAGCCCACCCCACCCCATGACCCTGCCCGACCCAGTGCACACATGCCAGCACATGCTGCCACTTCATCCAGTCTGCCCCCGTCCCACCAGCCCTGGCTCTCAGGCACCAGTGGGAGCGGCAGCCCAGCAGAGGAGTGCCCACAGTTACCCTGCTAAGCCAGCTCTCAGTTCTGGATCTCGGCATTTTCCTAGGAGTACTGTGACCCAGTCATGACTTGCACTCTGTCCTGACACCTGCTAGCAGCAGATGCTGAGGCAAAGCCAGCCAGTAGGCACTTACCCTGGCCCTTGCAGGTATCAGCAGGTGCAGTGGCCTGGCCTGGCCCTCTCCTGAACCCAGGTCACAGGCAGGCCAATGGCTGTTGCAGCCCTGTCTGCCCACAGTCCCAGCATTCACTCACTCCCCAGTGGGAAGATTAAGGCCTGGCTTTAGACAGACCAGCAGAGAGGCTAGGTGGGCTTTTCTGCCCACTCCCTGCCACGGGAGCCCCTTCAGGTGCTGCCTCTGCCTCTGGATCCTGACTCTTCCCTCCTTCAGGACACCCTGCCCGCAGCACCGACCCCTCACCCAAGTCCAGGGCTACCAGTCCTGGGCTGCGTGCTGCCGTCCTTTCCCTGCACCTCCTGCGCTGCCCAGCCCAGCAGCCAACCAGAAAATTGCCCCAGCAAATGATTTTTTAAATACATTTTTTTCTGATTACTCATGCTGTTGGGCAAAATTTCAAATGGTAGAGAAAGGAATACTAAGAAAAGCAGCCACCATTCTTTCTTTAAAGTTTATTCCTTTGAAAAGCAGAGTTAAGGGAGAAAGAATGTTCCATCCAGCGCTTCACTCCCTAAATGGCCACAGTGGCTGAGACTGGGCCAGGCTGAAGCCAGCAGCCAGGAGTCTCATCTTGGTTTCCCAGGTCCATGGATTCCCAGGGAACTGGATCAGAAATGGAGCAGCTGGGACTGGAAGCAGTGCCCAGCCGGGATGCTGGTGTTGCAGGCAGTGGCTATGCCCAGTAAGCTATGGTGCCGCCTGCACATACCCGCAGTGGTCCTGGCGAACTTGAGGGTTTGATGCCAGAGCACAGTGTGCTGCGCTGAGCGGCTGTTCCCCACGGACACGTCCAGCTTTGTGCTGTCCCCACCCTGCCACACTGGCTGTCCCTGTCTTGAGCAGGGCTGGTACCAGAGGGTGCTCAGCCATTATCCAGGTTCTGGCTTCTGGTTCCGTGTCTGCCCAGCCACACTCCAAGCCCATCAGGAGGCCCCTCAGTGTAACTCAGTGGGCCTGCTGGGTGTACGTTACAGATCTCGGAGCACTGGTGAGCTGCAACTCCTTTAGCTTTGTTAGCTTATGTGTATACACATATATTTTAAATAAATTTAGAAATTCTATCATGTGGGGAAAGCACATTTTTATCTACTGGTTCAGTCCACTCATGTCCAGGATCTGTCTGGGTCTCCCACCTCGGTGACGGGGACCGGAGTCCTCGGGCCACCATCACCTGCTGCCTCCCAGAAGCAGGGCTGGGACTCCCATCCAGACCCCCAGGTCAGCGGGAACTTCACCACTGCATCACTTGTCCCCCTGTTCTTTTGGGGTGGGTCTGTGCCTCTTTACCTTGTGGTCCATGATGTGTGATGAATGGAGTCAACATCCAGACGCAACCACAGGACCGGCCGCCCAGAGCGAGGACGTTTAATGGTGAAACACGCAGGAAAGCTCCATTTACAGGACACCCGCAGGCGGGACCCCTCCTGGGAGGTGGCGCTCCAAGCTCCTGACCAGGCCAGCGACCTTCCCAGTGACCAGGGCCACCCCCGCATCCCCACAATCAGGAGGTGTGTGTGGTCAGAGAGGCTAGGACAGCTCTGCAGCAGCCCTGAGGCCTCCCAGGAGGGCAGGACCAGCCCTGGCTTACCAGCCCTGGCTTGCCAGCCCCGCACTGTGAAGCCCCTTGCTCATGTGATCCCCAGACACTGGAGGGGCTTGATGTCTCTTGGGTACACCTGCCTTGCCCTGGCCAGTTCCGCTAGGTGCCTGTCCAGTGCCCAGGCTGGGTGACGGGGCCTCATTCCCTGAGTGAGCCCACTGGGGCGGCTTTCCCTGGGCTACGTCCACCAGAAGCTGACGGAGAAGCTGAGGTCCAGCGCGCGCACGTAGTGCCAGTGTTTCACGGGGATGAACAGCATGTCGCCCGGCTCCAAGACACAGGCCAGGGACTGGACCTCGGCAAACCTGGGGAACTTCTCCAGGTCCGGGTTCTCCACGTCCACCTGCCGGAAACACAAGGGGACGCTTGGCTGGTAGCTGGGGACAGAGGGGTGGCGGGGCATGGGGTGGGGAGGTCCTCGAGGGCCCACCTGGCTGGTGTTGTGTAGAAGGTGCGTCTCGTGGGGGTATAGGGCTTCCGACTCCTGTGGGGGGTACAGCTGGATGTACTTCCTGCCCAGCACCTGGGAGCACAGCAGCGTGTCAGCCGTATGTCCTGCCGCCTCTCCATGCCTTCCCCACACGGGGCCTCCCTACCACAGTGCACATGTGCACAGGTGGTGCTTTTCCGCTAGACAGCAGCCTCGCCACACTCATGGCAGACCCGGCGGGGACCGTGCCCAGGGCTGGCCAGGCTGCAGTGTGGACGAAGCCCCGGATCCTGAGGACAGCTAGGCATGGAGGGCCTCGCCTCAGGGCCTGGTACTGTTGTTTCTGCTTTCTTTGCTGTCCACCAGCCTCCCTCCGGGTGAGGAGCCTGGAGCCAGGGCAGCACCCGGAGTGGGGAAGGCTCCCACCTGGACAAGGAAGTTCTGCTGTGGATCCTGGTGCAGCGGCGAGACGGTGCCCTGCGGCCCAAACCAGGCGTTGATGGTGATCTCCTCCTCCTCCCCTCGGCCCAGGCAGCAGTAGTCGGGGATGCCAATGTCCTGCTTTAGTTCCGGGATCTGCGGGCCATGGCAAGGGGCGAGGAGCAAGCTATGGCAGGGCAGCCCGGGGCCGGGGAGCAGGCTGAGGCATGGCAGCCTCGGATCCCTGCCCAACCCACAAACAGCAACAAGGAGGAACCTGGGGATGGGGTGGGCACAGCAGCTGGAGGGTCCCTGCCCACCCCCACATAGAGCTGGGGAGCAGGCTGGGGGCCCAGGGTTACCTCCCAGCAGGCAGAGACGAAGGCTGTAGCTGGGGTGTATGTTAAGGAACAGGCATGTTTAGCACTGTTTAAAATCCTGCTATGACTACCACAGAAGAGTTCTAATTTTATCTTCCTGTTTGTTTCCATCTCATATGTGTTCGTATTTTTGCCCTGAAAAAATCTGCTACTACTGCTTTAAACTTAAAAATAAGCCAGGGCCAGACTCGGCAGCGTGGCCTAGTGGCTAAGGTCCTCGTCTTGATCCCATATGGCCGCTGGTTCTAATCCAGGCAGCTCCACTTCCTCTCTATCTCTCCTCCTCTCAGTATATCTGACTTTGTAATAAAAATAAAATAAATCTTAAAAAAAAAAATATAAGCCAGGGCCACCTTTTCTTTGAAAGCTGAGTGTTTTCAAAGAGTCAGATGGAAGAAAAAATAGGATTGGTTGTGTCTCAGCTCTCTGGCTTCGGATTGGCTCAGCTCCAGCTGCTGCAGCCGCTTGGGAGTGTCTTTCCTCTATGTAGATCTGACTTTCCAATAAGAATAAGTAAATCTTAAAAAAAAAAAAGGACTGATTGATTTCAAAGATAGAGTAGAGAGAGAAAGAGACAGACATCTTCCCATTGCTGGGCTGATCTTCAAAGTCCCCCAGCAGCCAGGGCTGGCGGAGGCAGAGGCCAAGGGCTGGCAGTCTCCACCTGGGCCCCCTCTGCTGCCTTCCTAGACCTGCCACCAGGAAGCGGGCTGAGACCCACCTGGTCAAACAGCTGGTGCTGAGCAAGGTAGCCGACGTCCTTGGCCTGGTGTTGGGAGGAAAAACGTAAGTTTAGACAGAGGCTGTGTCCCTGCCCCGCCTTTCTGTGCCCCTTGGTGCCGGCTGCACTCCATCCGCCCTGGGCCCTCCATAGCAGGATGAGAGACAGGCCTTCAGCTCCGCTGAGAAACGAAGGGGCTGCTGGGCAGGCTTCTGTTTCCTCTCAGCACAAGCTGAACCATTGGGACGCATCGCTCTGACGTCTGTGTTTGTCAAGCTGTGACAGGTGCACATCTGATTTACTGAACCCCACCCTGGGGGAAGGGGTGGGGGGGATACTCAGCTCTTCTGTCCCAGGGTTTTCGTCCCCACCTCCCATATACTGCTGTTCGCCCGGAAGCAGACACCCGAATCACGGGCTGTGGACAGCTTCCGCCAGGCGATCCTCACTGTGACCTCCCTGCAGGGGCTGCTCATTTCCCTTTCTGCCTGCCTCGGGGAACTGGGGTTCTGTGACATGTTTTTGCCAGTAAGATGGAGGAGACCAGTGCTGTGCATACCAGGCACCCCAGTGAGCGAGGGATTCTGGGAAGGTAGCCGAGTGCCATCGTAGCGTCAGACGGGGGTACAGTGCACCTGTCAGCCCACTGCAGCCAGGTCAGAGCTCTGGGACCCGAAGGCGTCGTCTTACACACCCTCTCCTGGGCTCTCCCCACTCTACCACCTGCCAGGCCCCCCATGCCACGCACTGCACACAACAGTTCTGATAGGGTTCTGATGCAGTCTGCCCTTTGCGAGTCAGCCTGCTATGGATGCCATGTGCCAGGTCCAGCTCCAAGGGTCTGAGATCCCCAGAGAAGCCCTGGGAGGGTGGCACCAACAGCCCCAAGTCACTGCAAGTCACTGCGCCAAGCCCGGGGGGTGGGGAACCAGGCTGATCACCAGCCATGGCCATGGGCAGCCGAGAACATGACTGGGTCCTCCCACTTCTCCGTGCTGCCTGCTCCCGGGCCCTCTTCAAGCTCCCGGGGGCTGCCCCTGTGACTGCTTCCCGGCTGGCCGGCTGGTGCCTCAGAGGAGGGAGTGGCCCACCACCAAGGCTCTGGAAGGGCACGATGGAGATGAGCCTGGCTGGTGTCTCGGGAAGGGAGGTGTCTAGTTCTCCAAATGACAGTCCCTTCCTGCACATCCATGGGTGGTGTTTGCATATTAACCAGAAAGGGTTAACGGCCCGGCCGGCCACCTGTGCATAGTGGGATGACCATGGGAACACCATGTTCCCCACAGGGGGCTGGACACATGGCCACGGACAGTGGGGTTCCATCGTCATGAAATGTGCAGAACTGGGCAGCCCACAGGAGCCAAGTCGGCCTGGGGCCTACCAGGGTACGGGCAGGGATGGCCAATGACTGAGGGCACAGTGACACCGGCCTGGATTAGTGAGGGATGACTGTATAACCTTACCTCCTAGCCGAGCCCCTGCATTAAGCAAATAAACAAGTAAGGACCTGAACCGAGCCTTTCTGATGTGACAGCCCAAAAGTTCAAAATGGCGTCAGTCTTGTCAGGCCCTGTAAGTCTACATGAGTGTCAGGGCACGCAGGAAAACCAGTGTTCAGTTAGGGCTGCAGAAGAGGAGCCAGAATATTAGAAAGACACTTGCTGCCTACGTAAAAACTTGGCCAACTGCAAAACTGGTTTGTGTAAATGGCGCCTGCTTGCTTGCACTCCTCGCTAAGAGCCTGCTCTTAGTCCTTCAAGTACATGATGTTTAGACTAACTGGCCTCCAAGAAATGTTAACAGGTCGATCAGAGGCCACTCCAGACAGCGAGATGTTAAAGTTTAGAGCCATCATTTGCCAGCCAGGCCAACCTCCAGTAAAACTTGGAGAATCTGCCACGCTGTTGGCAGAGTCACAGGCCTTCCGCAAATGAGAGAGATTACATAATTAGCAGTCTCCCTGTTCCTCCTAACGGTGCCTGGCAGCTGAGCTGCAGGTGGTCGACCTTCCCCTCATTCTCAGATTAGCACTCAGCGATAAAGCTTCCCCCGACAGCCCAGGCCCAGACATGGTCAGCTGGCCAGTTCAGAGCTTGGTGGTTCCCATGCGTCTGTTAGAACTCAAAGGCTAAGGAAGGAAAGAGTGTCCAATCTGGGGCAGACAGGAAGAAGTCCTGACGATTTCCCACTCATCACACCCACCACGTCAGCCCAGTTCACTGGACAGTCTTTGTGCTCACGCCCATGTTTAACTTAGTTGGTTGGGTGGTTTTCATGTCAGTGTGAACTTAAAAATCCTTGACAGCTGCCATTCAGCTGCCCTCTTCTGCTTGCAGTGGTCCAGGGCGGTCCACTGTCCAGTGAACAAAGATTCCTGAGCTTCTAAGAGTCTGCCCCCAGCTCATCTGGGGATAGAATCAGTCAATGTGCAGCACCATCCTGTGTGCGGGGCAGCCCGCCTGCCAGCCCCCTCCACTGTCGCCCTCCACCCAATGTGCTGTGCTCTCCCGGGGGTGGAAGGACCATGTGCAAGGGGCCCACGGGACTTGTACCTTATTCACAATGTGCTTGCTGACGAAGTCGTTGACTGTCATGAGCCTCTGGGACCACTCGTCATCTGTGTACCTGGATCCCACCTCCACAGGGACTGTGCGGCAGCCGGCAACCTCCTGAATGTACTCCAAGCTGTGGGGAACGCCATGGGTTCATCATGGGTGGGGGGTGCCTTCTGCCTTTGGTGTGGGGGGCGGTAGAGGCTGCTGTGCCCCCAGGTGGGCACACAGTGGTGTGGAACCTTGCCAGGGCCACGCAGCCAATGCTGTGCGTCCGTGGCCCTGGACTTCTCTCGGTTGCTCTAGCCCCTGCTGACATTGAGGGTCCCCCCTGCCAGCCCTGGCACTGAGCCAGAAGGCCCACTGTGTGGGGAGCAGCAGGTGGGAGTGTGGTAGCCTCAGTGCCCACCGCAGGGGAGGGCGGTTTGGTGAGTATTTCAGCCATGCTGAGCCCCTGTGTCCCACTGGCTAGCAGGGCCAGTCCCACGGGGAGCCAAGGAGGATACACACACACACACACACACACACACACACACACACGGGGAGTGACTGTCCTGGCGCCCACTCCCTCATCCTGCCCTGGAGTCTCTATGGGAGCCGCCACCTCCCAGGGTGGGCTCCCTGCCCCCTCAGAGACATGGGGCACACAAACCCCTTCCATAAAATGGGGCCTCCCATGCACACACCCTGCCACACCCTTGTGTCACCCTGCGATCACTTAAGACCCACCAGCACCACCACACTGCAGAGGGAATGCTACTGCCTCCGCCGTGTGAGGTTTCCTCCCCATCAGAGAGGCCAGCGCAGGGCATCCTCACGGCCAGGCAGGGTCGAGGTTGGGGTGGGGAGGTCCTGGCAATACACACCTCCACTTCTTCATGCAGGGCCAGTGGTCCACCACGCCCTCCAAGATCACAGGCCGCCCGGGCAGCAGAAAGTGCTCCCGGAAGTGCTGCAGGGATGGGCAGTGCAGCCGGGGCACCGCGCTGTCCAGCGGCACCTTTGGAGCAGGTACCGGTTCACTCCTCGCTCTCTGAAATCCAAACACAGCAAGAGGGGCACAGCCTGAGAGCCGGCCAGGCCTGGGGCATCTCCCCCAGGGGCATTGGCTGCATGTCATTCACAAGAGCAACAACAGAGGGCGCTGGCTGTTCTGTTACTGCAGCTTGCTAAGCTTGCCCCGCACTGACCCCCGCGCGCACCTGCTCTGCCCCCTGGTCTTCTGTACAGTCCCCAGTTCTTTTTGCTTTACCATCTGCCCGCTCCCTCGATGGGAGAACCCGAGCGAGTCACTCCCTGTGCCCACCTGTGTCTCCTCCCCGCTTAGACGGCTAGGAGTCAGGACCTCTCTGGGGAAGGGCCCCGGCCTGCCCATAGGCACGCACTGGCTGGCCACATGATCAGCCATCTGCGATGGCCTCGGGCCAGGAGCTTCCCTCCCTGGCCACCCTGCCTGAGGCTGCATCCCCGGGCCACTCACTCTGCAACCAGGTGAGGCCCAGACGCCAGGGCACACGCTCAGCCCCAGCACAGCCGGGTCCCTCTGGTGCCCAGGAAGGCTGCGCAGCCAACACCCTCTGCCAGGGTCCTGGGGAGGCCCTGAGAGGTGGCAACTCTGGAAAGTGACTTGGGCAGGCGTCCAGAGCCCGAGCTGTCAGCCCTACCCCCACCCAGAGGCTACTTGGGCATAAGGCTGCCTGCCTCCTACCCCCTTGGGACAGATGTGACCTGGGGAAGTGCTGCCCAGGGGAAGAGGACTGATACGTGTCCCTTGACCTGCATGTCTGCCCTACCCTCTGAAAGGCCAACCAATGAGGCTGGCTCAGTGGTGCAGTGCGTTTAGCCACCACCTGCCGTATCAGCATGGGCAGGGGCAGCCACGCCAGGGTTACCTTGGCTCCGGGCTGCTCCTCGCTGGAACCCTGGGCAGGCCTCTTCTTCACAGACAGAACGTGTGCCTGCAAAATGGCGGCCATTTTAACGAGGACATTCCCAAAGATGGCAGCGCCCATCAGCAGGCCCATGTCGCAGGCTCGCAGTGCGGTGGTGGCTGCGGCCTCGCCTGGGCCCTCGCACAGACACAGGGCTTTGAGCACGCAGCCGAAGGCGTAGACGCGCCGCCAGGCCTTGTCCACGTCCCTCCACGGCCCGGTGTTGAGCCGTTCCCACGCGTAGTCTAGGAGCACCTCGCAGCTCTGCAGGCACTGGTCCCACCGGCCGCCGCCCAGCAGCTCGGTGGCCTGCTGCACCAGCATCCCCACACTGCGGTCCACTGCCTCGCCCAGTTCCAGCCGCAGCTCTGCCTGCGGAGGCAGCAAGGCCCGCAGGGCTTCCCGGAGGGGGCCCGATGCCACCACGCCTGGGGTCGTGGCCTCTGCAGCACAGCCAGCACCTGCGATGCAGCCGCCGTCGGCTCCAGCGCCATCGCATGCGTGCCTGTGGAGGATGAAGCAGCGGTTAGAGCCAGCCCACGGCCTTCAGCTGCTCTTGGGACTTCTTTATTTCTAACAAGATTAATTTATTTTTATTTGAAAGGCGGAGATAGAGAGAGGGAGAGATGCAGAGAAGGTTCTTCTACTTGCTGGCTCACTGCCTAAATGGCCACAGTGGCTGGAGCCGAGGAGATCCAAAGCCAGGAACCAGGAGCTGCTTATAGGTCTTCCACGTGGGTACAGGGTCCCAAGGCCTGGGAGAGGCTCCCCCGAGGGCCGTGTCTGCTGTAAAGGTGGCTTCCCCTGGAGCTCTGCGCCTTGCACACCACTCAGTGATCTCCCAGACTGTCTCCTGGGACACTCGTCTCCCGGGAGGCCCATGCTGGATTTCGCGCACTGGCATCCCAGGGAGACCATGTATGTAAGTCGGTGGCTCGGGGGGTGGGGGTGGGGGGTCCTCCAGCCGCACCAAGTCAGCCCCTCCCACCCCCTCCTACGGTAGCTGCTGATTTCCTCCCATCCACTGGTTCACTCCCCGGCATGGCCACAGTGGCTGCGGCTGGGCCAGGCAGAAGCCAGGAGCTTCTTCTGGGTCTCCTGGCCCAGTTCCAGCTGTTGCGGCCATCTGGGGAGTGAACCAAGCAGACGCATGAAAAAGCCTGTTGTTTATTAGTCCACCGAGAGCTCGCCATGCAGACAGGCCTCTGTTTTGCTGAGTTAGTTGCCAAAGTCAGTTTTTGAGGGTTGCAGGTGCAGCCTTCTAGAAGAAAACTGCAGGTGTTCCAGAATCCTCTCCAGCTGCCGAGTACCCTCTCCCCACACACACAGAGGGGTCCTGAGCCGGCAGCTGAGCCAGGCTCTGTGAGAGCCCCACTCTACGACGCCCACAGGGTGTCATGCGCGGTCTACACAACCCGGCCCGGTCCCCAGCCTGATGCCTCGGACCCTCGGGCCGCAGCAGGCCACGAAGAGTTCGACCCCATTCACCCTAACTCACTGACCCTACACAGCCGCACTAGGGTCTTAATGAGCCGACACCGAGAACTGCGCAGACGCACAATCACCAGCCGAGCCCACACGGTCACCCAACGCTCTTAGAGGAGTGCTACGCATGCGCGAAGCCTTCCAGTCGTTTGCCACACCGAAGAGCAGCTACACTATGTGTTCGGCGCATGCGCAGGCTCTGACGCCCCCGGGAAGCCACAAAGTGCATGCGCAGGGTAATTTTTTTTCTTTTCCCCCACGTTTTGCTCCTTCACTGGATTCCTCCCTGCCCAGCCCTGCTCCGACCGCGCTCTCGAGTTTCTCAGCCTGACCTCTCGTGCTGGGTCGGCGTTCCCTCCGCCCCGGGGCTGCCGACGACCTGTTCCATCCGGGTCCGCGCTCCTCGGCCCTGCGCTCGGGGTCGTCAGGCTAGCACGAGGACTTCCGAGCCCTCGGCTCCCGCCAGAGCGCCGGGAGGAAGGCCGAGTGCTCGATGCCGCGGCCCCGCCCCCCCGAGGGGACCCGGCTGGAGCGGGACGGGCCCTTCGGTGTCGCAGGCTTTTCCTTCCGGGCGGTAACATGGGGATGTGGCGTATCCACCATTTAAACTCCCCACAACTAAGAGGATTGCTTCTCCCTATGTTATAGAGAGGCAAACTGAGGCCGAGTGACGGAAAAGTGAGCATCTGCCATAGTGTTCTAGGTTAAGCCTCTGCCCGCAGTGAAGACATCCCACTTGGTGCCGGTTCGAGTCCCGGCAGCTCCACTTCCCATCCAGCTCCCTGCCAGTGCACCACAGAGGCCTGTATCAGCGAGTGTGGTTGGAGTCCCGGCTACACCAGTTAGTGTACCAGGTAAGGCAATGCCTGATGGCCCACGTCCCTGGACCTCTACTTGACGTGTGGGAGACCAGGATGAAGCTCCTGGCTCCTGGCTTCAGCCTGGCCCAGCAGGGGAAATGTTTAAAGAAACATTGCTCAGCTTCTCTCCTGCCTTCAGACCCCAGAACGTGAGGCCACCTTCAGCCTGGGCTGGCACAGAGCACCTGCTGGAGTGCAGGCTGGCCTTGGGCAAGCAGCCCTCCAACCTACTGTCCTGCCGGACCACCCTGTCATCCCCTGTGCCGACTCTCGATTTTTACTTTCTGCTCCTTGTGAAAGCAAAGTGTACAAGCACCTCCCCCTCTCCTGCCAGTAGCCTCCTGCCGCCTGGCACAGGCAAGAGTCTCTGAGCCCCTTTTGACCCCAGCGCACGGGGCCGTGGGCCACCCAGAGGCTGGAATAAGTCTACCCAGAAAGATTCGAACCCAGCACCCTCATTCCTCACCCACACTCGGTCTCGGGGGAGTTGGCAGGACCAGTTGGCTGGGGCGCTGCCAGGGGGGACCCACACCAGCCTGTTTGTGCTTTGAGAACCCATGTTTGACATGAATGAAGGGTGCAGGCAAAATGTTTTCTTGAAAGAGCTGCAGTGTTTCCAAGGGGCTGCGCTTTCAGTAACCTCATTGTCAGCGCCCCCAGCAGGCCGCCTGGGCCCCGTCCCGGTTTGCCCATTGTCCTGGCCGTTAAGTTGACTGATCTGTTGAAGTGAAGGCAGCCTTGTTACCCATGTGAGTGATTTTTCTCTCCGTTTGGACCACAAGCCTGTAATTTTAAGCCGTCCAAGTGTCAGAGGGAACACGGGTGGCTTCATTATCAAATTGATTTAAAAAGACATGCAAGCAAATGCCACTGTGAAATTGAAAACACCATTCAGTGCTTGGCCATTCCACACGCTCTCCAAGCTTAGACATGAAAGGGATGCCGAGACTCCTACACTCCTGTGTTCCTCCTCCCAGCCCCATCATAGCCTTCCATCACCCTGCAGGGGACTGGATCTCACCTGATTTGGACCAGTCTAGCCTGCCCCAACCCACCTCCTTGGTGGGCTCGGGTAAGGCAGGGCAGGGTGGCGTGTTAGTTGGTGACTGCTTATTTATTTATTTATTTATTTATCTATTTTCTGTCAGGCTGAAGGCAGTGGGGGAACCTTTACTAGGATGCTCAGAGAAATAGCTGAGGTTGACAACTTTAGCATGAACGACTCCATTTTGAATTGTAGCCTGGTCCTGTTGGGGCCCTGGACAGAAACTTTGGCCCGAAACCAGGGCCTCCTGCTATTTTTTTTTTTTTAAGATTTATTTTATTTTTATTACAAAGTCAGACATACTGAGAGGAGGAGAGATAGAGAGGAAGTGGAGCTGCCGGGATTAGAACCAGCGGCCATATGGGATCAAGGCGAGGACCTTAGCCACTAGGCCACGCTGCCAAGCCCGCCTCCTGCTATTTTTATGTCATAGGCGCCACAGTCACAGTTAACAGCTGCAGATCACAGAGGGCTGGGTGTTAGGACACAGTGCCTCTTGGGATACATCCCTACATGTCACATCCCGAGTGGCCGGGTGAGTCCCAGCCTTTGAGGAGCCTCCCATTCACAGGTGGCTCTGTGGCCTGTCCGCTAGACCTGGCTGCCTTCGCCCATTGGCTAGGGCAGAGGCCACCCCCTCCTAGGACAGGCTGGGGGTGGTGGGGGCTCCTGCTGCCAGGGCACAGCAGGTGGCGCCGTGTCTGCCTGGGCCTCTGGAGCACTAAGGAGCTGTAGAAGTCTGACCGCCGCCCCCTCCTCCAGTTGACTTTGTGTCTCCCAGGACAGGTGCCTTTATAACCTTTCAGCATCTTCCAGCTGAGTCCCTAAGACATCCCAGATTGGTCACAGGCTGTGTCTGCTGGGCCGTCTCCATTAAATAGCCCAGTGACGAGGGGTAGAACAGCCCCCCCCAGCTCCCCATGTGGGGGGAATTTGTTCTAAGACCCCTGTGGATGCCTGAAGCCATGGACCAAGCAGGCCCCTCACGACCGGGCTTTTTCCTAGTACACACATACCAGGGAGAGTTAGAAATGACTTGTATAAAACAGAAAGGGCACAGCAGACGGTGATAACGGGTGTCCGTGGTTCCTCTGTGAAAATATCTACAGCCGTGTCCCGGCTGCGGTGCGGGCTGTGGTTGACCGCGGGTAACTGGAAAACGAAACCTCAGAAGGAAGATGCTGTCATTCTGAGACCTTGCAGAGGGCGGGGGGCCGTTCTGGCCCCGGAAGCTGCCCGTGTGCAGGGGCGAAGGTCGGAGGGAGGGAGGTTGACGGTGTGACTCAGTCAAATTTCCCCCAGCTCTGGGTGCTCCCACCGGTGAGGGTGACTGGTTCTTCTTGTCTGATTGGTTATTCCAGCAGGAATTCCAGCCACGTTTGCTGGGGTAGGTAACGACGTAGCTTTGTCCCAATCGCCACCTTGTCATTGCGATGGTGACATTATCCACAAGATGCATCCCAATGTCAGATGTGAAAACCAGAAGTGGGATGAGAAATACCATTGGGGGTTGGTAGAACGAGGCAAGCGTTGATGAAAGGGTTTGGGAGCGGGAGACAAGGGATGAGGTTGGAGCAGGATGTGTTGTTGCTGGCCCACCCAGCAGACAACCACACACGTCTGGCTGTCTCTGGACCCCTGCACCCCTGAGACCTTCCCTAAAAGCCTGGCCAGGCCCTGGATGCTGGCACCCCTGCTGCCTTGCCTTCCTCTCTGGGTCCGTGTCCAGACAGGAGCAGACAGGGTAGCTGCCTGAAGAGTAACAGCCCCAGCCTTTGCTCCTGTTCCGTGTCTGGTGCTTCTGCCAAAGTGTTGCAGTCTGGCTGCCTTGTGGGCCTGGTGTTGGTGGCTGTAGGAGTTTCTGGGATTGTGTGTGTGTGTGTGTGTGTGTGTGTGTGTACCTTGGCCTGCTCATGAGGCTCTGCAGAGGAAGGAGTGGAACGCAGCGTTCCGTCCTGTGTCCACTGGGAGATGCCATCACCCTTGGGCGGGGGCAGTGTCTTAGCTGGTGTCCCATGACTTTTAACTGCAATTCCCAGGAAGAGTTTCTGGGGAAAGAAGGTGGCTTATTTTGGCTTTTGGTTTGGGAGGTTCACAGTTCCAAGATCTGGCATCTGTTTTGGCTGGGCCAGAGGAGCGTGGTGGGACCTTCACATGGCAAGCTGGGAGGCAGAGGGGCAGGGAGCACACTCCGCCTGTATAGCCCGCCCCCTCCATTCTTAAAGATGGACGCACAGTCTGCCTCAGTGGGGGTGGCATGGTACTCAGAAGTGTCCTGTCCCCCACAGGACTGCTGTCAGGAGCACTGTGATGGGGAGCTGACCCAGGAAGACACTCAGGTCAGAGGAAGGGAGGCCGAGAGATCAGGCAAGAGTGTGGTGTAACGGGTTAAGCCTCTGCCAGCAGCGCCAGCATTCCAAATGGGTGCAAGTACGTGTTCCAGCTGCTCCATTTCCCATCCAGATTCTTGCTAATGTGCCTGGGAAAAGCAGCAAAAGCTGACTCAAGTGCTTGAGTCCCTGCACCCATATGGGAGAACAGGAAGAAACTCCTGGCTGCTGACTTTGGCCAGTCCCAGCCCTCGACTATGTGGCCACCTAGGGAGTCAACCACTGCCATGACTCACTCTCTCTCTCTCTCTCTCTCTTTTTCTCTCTCTCTCTCTCTCTCTCTCTGCCTTTCAAATGAATAAATCTGAGGGGAAAAAGTGGCACCCGGTGAGTTGGCTCAACAGACTAATCCTCAATCTGCATGTGTTGGCATCCCATATGGGCCATCCTTGATGAATGCTTCAAGATTTGCCTCCCCAAAGTAAGGAAGTTCCATGCGTCACAGCCAGGCGACGCTTGGCCAGGATGCAAATCCCACAGGCAAGGATGTGATGGCCATCCTGTTGAGAAGACGCTGCCTTTGTGTTCCCGTCTCCCTGGGACTCAGGTGGATCTGCGCATCTCTGCTTGTTGAATATCCCGTGGCTGAGCCAGCCGTCGGCACCAACATGTCTTCAAGCTGCTCAGAGATGACATGAAAAGATGGGATTTTCCTGTTGGATTTGTGAGCCACGTGGCTTGCCTTTGTCTGAAGGGTCCCTCAGACACCAATTAAGCGACCAAGTCTGGGGTGAAGGAGCCTTTTTCCTCCCTGGAGTGCTGAGTAGCAGGTGTGATCAGAAGCAACTCGGGAGGCAAGACCACGTAGACCCCCGAGGCTCAGCAGGGGCAGGAAGCAGGGCTAGTCCCACCTCGGTGACCAAGGCTGGCCATGTGCCAGTGAGCGTGTTGTCGGGTCTTGGCAAGGGGATTGAATATTCATGAAATATTCAGTGTTGACTATGTCTCTTTCCAATTAGATGTGATAAAGGCAGATGTGGGTGGCCATATGTTTTATTGGGATATAATGGTTTTAACCTTTATGGAGTGTGTGTGTGTGTGTGTGTGGTATTCCAATTTGAATGTGCAACGAGTTGTCATTTTAAGATGCAAATGCAGTTAGCTTATGTTATTAGCAGCTTCTTGGGATTGAGAGGGTAATTCCCTCTTTTCTTTCAGCCTCTCACTCAGTGAGTTAGCATCCCCACATCTCAGTTACTGCGTTTGTTTGTTTCAAGATAACTTTCACCCAAAGTTAAGAAGAGAATGCACAGGGAGCCTTGGTAAGGGTTCCAGGAATGATGGCTGTGGTGCTCATCTGCTTTGTGTCATTCAGCACGTGACTTAAACTCTTCTTGAACCTCAGTTTGCCCATCCGAATAATGGGTCCCTGCCTGTCCTCTGGCCAGAATGATGCGGTTTTGGAGGGATAGAATCAGATGTTAGGTGGCCAGCCAATGAATGAGGGAGTTCTGAGACTCACTGTGAACTCGCTTGAACACAATCCCATCACCAAGGAAATGCCCCTCCTCCCCGCAGCCTGGCTTATCACATTGGAAAGGCAGATTTACAGAGAGAAGGAGAGACAGAGAGAAAGAACTTCCATCTGCTGGTTTACTCCCCAGCTGGCTGCAATGGCTGGAGATGAGCTGATCTGAAACCAGGAGCTTCTTCTGGGTCAGTGGGTGCAGGGGCTGTCCTCCGCTGTTTTTCCAGACTGTAAGCAGGGAGCTGGATGGAAAGTGGAGCCGTGGGACATGAACTGGTGCCCATATGGGGATGTTGGTACTTGGCTTCTTCAATCTGAGGCTCCATGCCCTGCCGGGACCTGCGTGTCCTATTCCCTTCCACCAGAGCAGGAGCCTCCCCCTGCCCTGGGTCCGGGTCTCCAGCACCCACACAGTAGGCAGATGTGTCTGTTGGCACCTGCCGAATCAAAGCGGATTTGTCTGACTTGATGTCACACCCTGGCTGAGGAGGTGGGAGAAGGCGGGGCAGGAGAAAGGTGAGAAGAAGTGTTGAACAGAAAAGGGGGAGGCTGGCCTTCCCTCCCGGGCCCACAGCCATTCTCTCTCTCTCTTTCCATTCTTGTCCAGTTGCTGGACTTCCGCGACGATTAGCGAGTTTGTTTTTTTTTGTTTTTTTTTTGTTTGTTTGTTTTTTGTGTTTTGTAGGATGCTTCGACGACACGGGCTCAGCAGTACCCCACTTCAGCCCTGAGTGGGGGCTGTTTTCGCTAGAGGAACAGGCGTTTTTAAATGACAGCACCTGCTGGCTTGTACACATTTATTTATAATTCTTCCCTTGGCGATTAGAGCGGGGCTGGAGATGGGGGAGCGGGGATCCGTCTCCAGCTGTTAGCTTTAGCAGGGATTTGATCTGTGAAGGAGCAGCCGGCCCTGGCCAGCGGCAAGGAGCCGTCCGCAGACCATCCTGGAGAGGCTTGCTCATCCCCCACGCCTGCAACCCAGGGAGCTGACGGATGAACTGGGCAAAGTGTGAGAGGGCAGGCGGCTGGTCCAGGCCTACCCTGGGGGTGTAAGGAGGTTGAAGGGAGAAGACCCGGACAAGGTGGACCCTTGAGGACCCCGCTTTCTCTCAGTGTGACACCCCAACTCTCTCTGGCCATGCCCCAGGACCTGGGCAACCTTTCCAGTCCTTCACTGTGGCTCCTTGCTGCCCCCTGCTGGCCTGACCTAGTCCTGAAGCATTCTGCATCTCAGGGCTTAAAAAAAAATTTTTTTTAAAAAGATGTGTTTATTTGTTTATTTATTTATGATTGCAAAGTCAGATATGCAGAGAGGAGGAGAGACAGAGCAGAAGATCTTCAGTCCAATGATTCACTCCCCAAGTGAGCACAACGGTCAGTGCTGCGCCAATCTGAAGCCAAGAACCAGGAGACTCTTCCATGTCTCCCATGCGGGTACAGGGTCCCAAGGCCCTGGGCCGTCCTCGACTGCTTTCCCAGGCCGCAAGCAGGGAGCTGGATGGGAAATGGGGCCGCTGGGATTAGAACCGGCACCATATGGGATCCTGGTGCATTCAAGGCAAAGACTTTAGCTGCTAGGCTACTGCACCGGGCCCAAAGATTTTTTTTTTTTTTATTATTATTTACTTGAAAGGCACAGTGACAAAGTAGGACGTGGGAGCAGGACACAGACAGAGAGAAATCTTCCATTCGCAGATTCACTCCCCAGATGGCTACGATGGTGTTGGCTGGGTCAGGCAGAGGAGCCAGGAGCCTGGAATGCTGTACAAATCTTCCACGAGGGGAGCGGGGATTCAAGTGTTTGAGCCATCTTCTGCTGCCCTCCCGGGAGCGTCAGCAGGGAGCGGGGCCTGGTGCTCGGCCTGGGATGCCTGCGTAGTCAGTGGTGCTTTAGCCATAACACTGGCCCCGCTCCCGTAGCTCTTGGGTCTCAGGTCTGTGTGTTTTCCAGGTCTTCCAAGACCTGTGTATTATTACCTCCAAGGAACACTGTATCACCTTCCAATCTGTCTCTTCACCTTTGGTCTCACCCTACAACCCTTCCTCCAGCATCCGCCCTTCTTTTCATAACAGGGGCCAGCATTGTGGGGTTAAACACCTGTCTGTGACACTGGCATCCCATATGGGCACCAGTTTGAGACCTGCCTGCTCCACTTTCAATCCAACTCCCTGTTAACGTGCCTGGGAAGGCAGCAGAAGGATGGATGGCCCAAGTCCTTGGGCTTCTGGAAGAAGCTCCTGGCTCCTGGCTTCAGGTGGGCCACCCCTGGCTGTGGCGGTCATTTGGGGAATGAACCAGCAGACGGAAGATCTCTCTGTCTCTTCTTTCTGTAACTTTGCCTTTCCAATAGATTAAAAAAAAATCTCTTAAAAAACACAGAAAAGAACTATGGAGAATGAAATGATTTAAGATTTTGAAATTCATGTATCATTCTTTTCATAAAAGACATCTTCCATGAATTTTTTTAGGATTCCTTGCATGTATGAGTTTAAAAAAATGTGTACCCGGGCCTGGCGGCGTGGCCTAGCGGCTAAAGTCCTCGCCTTGAATGCGTTGGGATCCCTATGGCTGCTGGTTCTAATCCCGGCAGCTCCACTTCCCATCCAGCTCCCTGTTTGTGGCCTGGGAAAGCAGTTGAGGACGGCCCAAAACCTTGGGACCCTGCACCTGTGTGGGAGACCTGGAGGAGGTTCCTGGTTCCTGGCTTCAGATCGGCGTTGTGCTCACTTGGGGAGTGAAACATCGGATGGAAGATCTTCCTCTCTGTCTCTCCTCCTCTCTGCATATCTGACTTTGTAATAAAAATAAATCTTAAAAAAAGTGTACCCAAACTAATTTTTTTTTTGATAAGGAAAAAGAGAGAGAAAGAGAGCTCTCACTTGCTGACCCACTCCTCAGATGCCTTCAATGACCAGGCTTGCACTGGCCAGACACCTGCCACCTCCCAAGGTTGCACTCGAGCAGGAAGCTGGACTCAGGCGTGGCACTCGGGGTGGAGCTGGCACCCGGCACTCCGACACGGGATCTGCTAATGCCAGCTCGTGTCCGTACTACTAAGGCCCCATGCCTGCTGCAGTGAATTTATTTTTAAATTCCATTTTTCCATGAGCTTTATACACACATATGTGTATATTTGTACACACACATATACATACAGGAAGATCTTTTACAGAGAGAAGGAGAGACAAAGATCTTCCATCCACTGGTTTACTCCCCACGTGGCTGCAAAGGCCAGAGCTGAGCTAATCTGCAGCCAGGAGCCAGGAACTTCTTCACGTCTCCCATGTGAGTGCAGGGTAACCAAGGCCTTGGGCCATCTTCCACTGCTGTCCCAGGTCATATGTAGGCAGCTGGGAAGTGGAACAGCTGGGATGTATGCTGGGGTCTGTGCTCGGCACACAGCAGGTGCTCAATGCTTGTTGAAGTAGTGTGTGGGCTTTTCACCTGGGGAAGGTGGGGAGCACCTTGCTTGTTTGACTCTCTGGCTGCGTCTCAGGGGTCACGGAGAGGCCGGGTCAGGGAGGGTGGCTTCGCCTGGGCCTGGCACCTGGCACAGCTGGTGCTCTGTGCATATAGTTTGAGCGCAGAGAAGGAGGATGGTGTAGGCGGACACTCAGCCATACTTGAGGCACCAGGCAAGGCGTCATGCCCTATGCCTGGTTTTTCTACTGAGAACCCTGCAGATCCAAGCAGCACGGGCCTGGCCCCAGACAGGGGGTCCTGTCACGCCGGCGCCCTCTACTGTTTGCCCTCCGAACTGCAGCACCATGGCGGCCCTCTGCAGCCTGCTCCTGAACACACCTCAGCCCTTGGAGCGCCCTGCTGGGCTATCGTCTTTCTGGTTCCTACCCTGGCTGGCCTGCATCTGCTTTGCACCCCGGGGGTCCAGCTTCCCCTGTATTCGTCATCTGCTGTTGTGCACAAGAGCCGCTGGGAG
Source organism: Ochotona princeps (assembly GCF_030435755.1). NCBI lineage: Eukaryota > Metazoa > Chordata > Mammalia > Lagomorpha > Ochotonidae > Ochotona > Ochotona princeps. Next base: position 23,448,083 of record NC_080855.1, on the reverse strand, counting down.
TTTGACGGATTGCTCATCTGGAATTGTGCCTCTTTCCTCCAGCCCCTCGGTCCCCCCCGCCCCCGTTTTCTTCTCATCAGAGCAGGTGGCTGCTGCCTTTGGGGAAGCAGGTGGCAGAAGGGGTGGAAGAAACTGCTCATACATCTTCCTCCTGTCTTTTCTTCTTCCAGGAGCAAAGCACAGAGCACTCTTGGGAGGATGAAGAGGCTAGGGTATAAGACGGGGCTCCCTGGAATCCAGACAGATCCAACAATTCCACCAGGTCTCCCAGCCGGGGCTGGAAGCAGCAGGAGGCAGCTGTGGGCCTGGGGAGTCCCAAGGCCTTGGAGACAGAGATGGCCCTAAGGCTGGAGGCCCTAGCTCAACTCCCCTTGGGTTGTTGACTGCTGCCCATGGCAACACTTGCTTTAAAGCTTCCAGTTCCTCTTGCAAAATTCACATTTTCCAGATGTGTACTTGGTCTGGAAAAAGAGATCTGTTAGCCCTGGGCTTGTGTTCCCACGAGGGTCCCTGGAGATCTGGGAGCAACTTGCTGCTTTCCCACAGCCACTGGCTCCCCTGGCGCCTGGTCCCTGGGATATCCGGGTCCTCAGGCTCTGCACGATGGTGCCAGGGGCAGCCTCGGAACTGGGTATGGGGCTCCAGGCGTGTTGTGAGGGCAGTGCGGAACTCTGCGCAGGAAAGAGCAGGATGCACACACCAGATGGCCACAATGGCCAGAGCTGGTCCAGTCTGAAATCAGGAGCTTGTTAGCCAGGCAGGTGCCCAGGTTTCACGCCCGATCGACTCAGTTAGATCTGACAGTCTCCCAGAACCTGCTGGTGGGCCTTGCGTACTCACGTGAGTGGGTAGTGCAGCCCTGGGTGACCTTGGCTAAACCACAACCCAAGTTGGAGCAGGACAGCCTGGGGTCCCGACCTCCCCCCGCTTCTGAGCCCTCTAGAACTCCACCTCCCTGGCAGGGCTCCACTGCTCCTTGTCCTGCTGGACACCCCAGGGCCCCGTGTCCCAGTCTCCCTGGCAGGGCTCCACTGCTCCTTGTCCTGCTGGACACCCCAGGCCCCCGTGTCCCAGCCTCCCTGGCAGGGCTCCACTGTTCCTTGTCCTCCTTTGTACACTCACTCAGCGAGCCTCTTCGAAATCACCTCACAGAGTGGACAGTGTGATAGAGCCAGGTTCTGACCACCAGACCCCTGAGGTCATTTCTCTGCATGTTTCAATCTTGTCTTGGCGAGTTTCCTTCCCAGGGACCTTAAGCCCTGAGCAAAGTCACCACCCATCGGAAGTGATTTAGCTGAGTAATGAGAGGAGGCCTGTGAGCACTGTGGAGCTACCAGAGACCCGGGCACAAGCTGGGAAGACACCTCACGCCTCCACTGGAAGGACCTCCCCCGATAGTCCAGCATCTCTCACCCCTGGGAGAGCCTGTAAGCTCAGTGGAAGCTGCCTGGCTGCTTGCTCTACACTGGGTACCTGCGGGTTTTTTGCGGGTTTTGTGGGATGGGCCAACCAGCCAGACCTGGGACCAAGACTTTGAAAAGAGAACACTGGAATGGGAGGAGGGAGAGGTCTTTGGGTGGGACACTCATGGGGTGGGAGGTTTCTAGAAGGGGACATTTGAATGTGTTGGAAGATGATGGACGGAGGGGGACAAGGAGCAATGGTGCCCTCTGGTGGCCAACCTGGGAAGTGTGTGGAAGGGATGCTGAGGCTGGTTGGGAGCAAAGCCGCCAGTAACCACTGCAGGTGGGCTGCAGCTCTGGAGGGAGGAGGCAGCACAGGTGCTCAAGACCTGCTGGACCGACGCACCACAGCCCAGTGGTCACGTCCACGGGAGGGAAGCCCACGAGCCGTGGGTCTCTGTGGCGTTGGGGACACCTCTACCAGCACTGAGGCTCCAGTAGCTTCCTGGGAGAGCCAGGATCCAGGTTCGCCTGAAAGTGTGTCCATACCCCCCCAGACTGCCCAGGACATGAACAGGTCCGCTCCCCAGAGTGGATGTCCCTGGGGGCTTGGCATGAGCCAGAAGCTGCTTGCTTGACTCGATTTAATCTCCAGAATAGCACTGTATGACGGGAATCCATGGGATTCCCCTTCTCAGCAAAGACTCAAAGCAACGTGTGCCTTGTGCAAAGTCCTGTGGCCAGCAGGAGGCGCACGTGGATTCCAGAGCTGGCCAGCTCCAAGGCTGGGCGGCTTGGCAAGGGCTGCCCAGGGAGGAGGGGGTCACACAATACGTGGGCATTGAGGGGAAGGGTTTGAGCTGCTCAGCTTTGCCACCTGCCCATCAACACGTGCAAGGGGGCCCCTGCCACTCTGCCTCCTGCCAGGGAGCTTATGCCAGGGCGCTGCAGGTGAAAAGAAGCCAACGGCAGGGGACTGTCTCCCTGACTAGGTGGGTTCAAGGCCTGGAAGTTCTTCTCTGAGCTTGTGTGTGGGCATAGCTGCCTACACAACCCCCTTCCACACGGCCAAACCCCGGGGGGCGAGCTTGGGACTTTGTGCCCGGACAACGATGTGGTTAATCGCGCCAGTATGTCCATTAGTTGACATAATCAGGAGATGAAATACCTTCTACTCTTCTGGCTGTATTTTAAAGGCATTTAAAAATGCTGCCTTTTTTTTTTCCTTTGGAGCCTAGGCACTCTTCAGAAATTAAATTTAGACTGTGATTTTATTACCCTTTTTATTTAATTTATCCTAACGTTTGCATTCAAGCTGTGAACCAGCTGTTGACTTTGAAAAAACATTGTTCAATTTGAAGGGAACGTTTTAAAACTTAATGTAATGGCTGTAAAGTAATGACAGTGGTGTGTGTGTGTGTGTCACATAGGGTTGCGGTGGGGACTTGGAACAGTGCGCTGGCTGGGTGGGCAGAGGGAAGGCTTGGGCACGTGGCAGGTGCTACGGACCCTGGGGACCAGCTTGGGCATGCTGGCCCTGCTGGGGGAGGGAGCCTGCCACAGGTCTGGGCGCACCTGAGTGCAGGGCCTCTGCCTCGCTGCAGGTGCCTGCGGTCCCCTTTCTGATCGGCCGTGTCTGCCCTTGACAGTGCTGCTCCGGCCCCTTCCACGCACACAGGAATGGGAGGTGTTCTGAGGTCAGAGGGAGTTCAGTGTCTTCACCTGAACGTGACCTTCTGGGTTGTCCCCTTTTGCCTTTGTGTGTATTCACCGGCATTTCTCCCATGCAGAAATGGAGTTCTCCAAGCCATTAAAAATTTATCGATTCATTTGAAGGCAGGGTTACAAAGACAGTGAGAGAGATCTTCTATCTACAAATGGCCACTGCAGCCATCTCAGGGCTAGCTGGAAGCCAGGAGCCAGAAGCTTCCCCTGGGTCTCCCAGTAACTCCCACAGGTTCTTGGTCCAGCTCCTACTGCTTTTTGAGGTGTCTTAGCAGGGAACTGGATGGGAAGTGAAGCAACAGGGACTTGAACTGGTGTTCACATGGGATGCTGGTATCACAGGTGGCAGCTTGACCCACTAGACCACAATTCTGGCCCCTGAGTTCTTGCATTTCATCTTGGCCAAGTGGTGGCCCTTGGTCAACTGGACATGAGCCAGTGGGGAGCTGGGAAAGACTGGAAAAATGCTGCCCAGGGAGTTTGGGTCCCTCCTGTTGCCCTCGGACTGTGGCGTGGAGAAGCTTAGGCAGGTCTGTGGGCTCCAGGGGGATGTGGTGGAGTGTGGCTGGGCAGGACCAGCAGGTACCCCTGTAGAACAGCCTGCTCAACCAACTCCAGTGAGCCAGCTCGGTAAATGCTTGGAGTCATCAGTTAAATCATGTCAAGTCCCCACAATTTGTGTGATTTATCATACAGCAATGGACACGGCTTTCACATCTGGTCTATGCCACATCTGTTGCAATTGGCCTTGGGTTGTGTACAGCCCGACAGGAAGCATGAGGTCCAGGCCTGTCAATCAGAGCACTCCACACAATCACAGCTTGGTGCTGGCTGCTCTGCCCTCCCCGCTGTCCTGCAGACCTGCGTGGTCGCTGGATCCAGGTCCAGCTCTCAGGCTCACCACTCGTGTGGACAGCCACTCTTGTACTTCCTGTGTCCTGCCCGAGTCTGCATACTGCAGCTCTGGTTTCAATGGAAAACTTTGCAAGGGGCCCCGTAGGGGCCTAAACTTTCTTCGTTTTCATGTGCCTGAGTGATATGCAGAGCAAGCCAGCAGTCAGCTCATTCTGCATTGGAGGCCAAACATTGCCAATTGTCAGATGGGCTGTGGTTTTGGGGGGACTCCAAAGGGAGAGGGGGCTGTCCATGGCCTTGTAACAGGCTCCCCAAGTGCGGAGGCATCTAGATTTCAGAGTCAACGTTCTCATCAAGGTCAGAGAAGTTCATCTCCAACTATGAGGCTGAAATGAATTAGAGGCTAAACAAAGAAAAGTGATACAATTCAAATGGGCATTTATTTAATAAGAGAGATGATGTTGTTTTGCTGGATCTAAACTGCCACTTAGGCAAAATGAATCGCTCTGCTGCCTTCAGTGGCTGGGTGGTGTGAGACTCAAGTTTCTTAATTTTTTTTTTTCTCCTTGGAGAACCTTTCACTGTCATTGTCAGCCGTGATGTCAATTGACCTTTAACTATCTGATCCAAACAGACCATGAATTAGTTAATCTCATGCTGTAAGATTTGTTTATGTGTTTGAAACAAGAGCGATACGGAGAGGACAGGCAGAGAACTTTTTCACCAGGATGCTGAATGTGACAGGTGTATTATGTGTGATACATTTGCATATATTTATTTGAGAGGAGAGGGATAGTGAGGGGGAAAGAAGAAGGGAGAGGGAAGAGAGAGAGAGAGAGAGAGAGAGAGAGACTGCCATCTGCTGGTTTACTCCCCTAATGTCTGCAAGGGCTGGGATTGGGTGTGGTGGTTACAGACATTCAACCTGTGTCTCCAGACGTGGGTGGTAGAACTTCAACTCCTCTGCCCTCCTGGCTGTGCACTGGCTGGTGCTGAGAGTGGACCTGGACTTGGAACCCAGGCACTCCAGCACAGGATTCGTGAGTCCCTGTTGGTGCCTTGGCTGCAGAGCCCAAGGCCTGCCCCATCACACGTGCTTAATAACCAGATTGCCTCTACGCCTTTCCCCATCGCCTTCTAGTACAGCAGGTGGTGCTAGAGTGGAGATACCTCTCTTACGCTTGTTCTTCTCTGGTGTGGCTTTGGGTGTAACACCTTATCTTTCTGGACTTCCATTAAAAAAAAATCTATAGTGTGACGAAGAATAATGATGCTATCCACCTCTCAGAATTTCTGGAAGAATCCAATTCAATTCAGTAATAGCTGCATTTGAATAAAAAATGATCCTGGGATCGGCAGCATCAACAATAGCGTTTCTTTCTTTTTTTTTTTTTAAGATTTATTTTTATTGGGCCCGGAGGCGTGGCCTAGTGGCTAAAGTCCTCGCCTTGAACGCCCCGGGATCCCATATGGCGCCGGTTCTAAACCCAGCAGCTCCACTTCCCATCCAGCTCCCTGCTTGTGGCCTGGGAAAGCAGTTGAGGACGGCCCAATGCACTGAGACACTGCACCCGCATGGGAGACCTGGAAGAGGTTCCAGGTTCCCCGCATCGGATCGGCGAGCACCGGCCGTTGCGGCTCACTTGGGGAGTGAATCATCGGACGGAAGATCTTCCTCTCTGTCTCTCCTCCTCTGTGTATATCTGGCTGTAATAAAATGAATAAAATCCTTAAAAAAAAAGATTTATTTTTATTACAAAGTCAGATATACACTTTCAAGGCGAGGACTTTAGCAGCTAGGCCACGCCGCCGGGCCCAACAATAGCGTTTCTTATACAGAACGGTCCTGCTGAAGGGCGCCAGGGGCTTAGATCCAGTCTCTCATTGATTTTTGCTGTCAGCAAAGAGAACGGCTCTGCAAACTCGGGGCACAAATGAGGCAGCACTTACCTGCCTTGTGAATAGGACAATTATCGTCTTTCTCCCAAGATTTGCCTCCTGCCCCCTTTGGAATGACCCATGAACCCTAAAGGCTTTCTTACTTCAAGAGGGATTGAGTCTAACACATGTTGTAAGAGTCTGGTTGCTCCACTGGTGTAGTTGCGACTTGTTGCCACGGGGGGTCGCTGTCAAAGCCCTGTTCCACAAAGTCTTGGTTTCTTGGTTGGCTGCTTTTTCTCAGCTGTTCTGCTAGGTCCGCTTTCTATGTATCAGTTGAGAAGGGACGGCCCAGCTGCTTCAGGGCCAGTTTTGGCCAACAGGCACCCGTGCACGGCTTCAGAGTTCCAGCTCTATCATCAGCTCTGTCCCAGTCTTTTTGGCCTCTCAACAGAACCTCATGTTTCTTTCTGGGACTCAGTTTTTTCCCACTCTCGGCTTCTATTTGAGTGGGACAGATCCTACATCTATTTTAAAGGGGGTGGGACTCTGACCTTAGGCAAGGCCAATCAGACACCTGAAACTCCTGGGCTGCAGTAGCGATGGGTTCAAGCATCAGCTCACAACCCAAGCGGGACCAAGGAAAAACTGTCCTGAGATCTTTAGCAGAACTTTGGGAAAAGCAGCGTTGGCTTTCTCTTGGAGGGTGGGATGGATGTCTGCTGGAAGCTGCTGGGATTCCACCTTAGCCACCAGGTGGAGAAAGATGGATTGGAAATGGAGTCCACTTGGTAGAAAGTAGAGGTGAGAGAGACAGAGAGAGAGACAGAGAGAGGCAGAGAGGCGGCAGGGTTCTGGGTGATGCTGAGCACCTGGATTCAGTTGTGCCTGCCTCTAGAACTACTGTGGGTCTTAGATGAGCCAGTCAGGTCAGACTGAAGCTGGGGGGTGGGTGGGTTTTTGACTACTTGTCACAGTAGCATGCAGATTCCTCTGCTTAGAATCAGCATATGGGAGTTCTTCTCAAAGATGTCGAACAGATGGACAGGCAAGCAAGCAGACAGAGGGGCTGTGGTACCTGGGGAGTTTATTCTACCTTTTCGCCTCATGGGAACACTCATCCTTGCTTGCGGGTGATGTAGCCAGGGCAGGGTGCCAGTATCAGGCAGACTGCAACTATTACAGGCCCTCTAGGGAAAACAGCATTGTTCCCAATTTATGTTTCTGTTTCCCCGCCCATCTCCTGAGTTTTTGCTTTTTTATTTAAGATTGTGTTCAGTGTTGTAATTACTTTTTAAATCGGTGGCGTCCGTGTCTGGGGTGGACGGTTTTCCTGCTGTGGCTGGGCTAGGCGTTGTAAACCAGCGGTGGCACATTGAGTGGGAGGCACCTGCTGAATTAGTGCCTAGAATAAAGAAGAGGCAAATTAGATATCAGAAAATAACTTCGAATTACATTTGAATTCCCGGGGAATTACATCTCACATCTACGTGAGGGACAGATGGGTTCAGCATGAACGGTGGAATCGGAGTAAGTGACCAGGGGACACAGAAGCTCTGGGCAGAGGCTGGGAGTGGGAGAACAGGTGCAGATCTTCCCAAGGGGAATGAGGCGTGAAGCAGAGGTCTCTTGAGGGAGGGCCAAGGCAGTGAGATGGGGCAGCGACAGGTGTCAATGCTAACATCCTGGCTATTCCCATGGGATCAGCCAGAAGGACTAGAACTCATTGAAAGCGGGGTCACCAGCCGACAGACTCAGAGGCCATGTGGGCTCTGACGTGGTGACAGCGACCTGTGTAGAAATGTGGGTGTTGTCGCCACCGCTGTGTTCCAGTGGTTTAGATGAGCGATGTTCGGGAACGTGGGTCCCCAGCTGTGTTGTTGAGGAACTTGTGAGCAGAGGGATGCTGTAGCTCCTTGTGCTGTTGTTCTAACCCAAGGTGCCAAAGCAGGGTCCTGCACAAAGATAGGAGATTAAGGGTGGGAAGTTGCAATGTCAAGGGTCACCTTTGGGCAGGGTGTTCTTGCTGGGGGCTGCTCCTGGTGGAGTGGTGAGGTGGGGGCAGGGCATCACGTTGCGGGGAGACAGAGCACGCATGTCGACTTGAATTCTCTCTCTCCTGACAAGCCACGAAGTGCGTGTTGGGGGCCCCGCCATCACCTAACACTAAGGACATCCTGAAGGTCCCACCAGTCACTCAAGACTGCGAGCATTATGTTTCCAATCCCGGGACTTGGGAAGGACACCTCAGAGCCACGAAGACAGTCCTATTTCTTCGCAGCAGAGGTTTGGCTCCAGCCTGACTTGGGTTCAAATCCCTGCTCTGACACTTCCGTGTGTATGTGTATGTGTGTGTGTGTGTGTGTGTTTTGGTCATACATTGCTCCGCATGCAGGTATTAATCTTTAAATAGGCTCAACTTAACTGAATAATTGTTTTTAAAAGGAAATATTACTTTGCCAACCTACCTAGAAAATTGTTACCATTTGCCATAGATAGGAGGCAATCTTGCAAACGCAGGGTGTTTTGTAAATGTAGTAACATTTCCATTGTTCGCTGGAAGGATAGGATTGTGCCCAGCTCCTTGTTGGTTCACAGGGGGAGGAGTGGTGTGAGTTTGGGAGGTGACGGGCATGTTAGCTCCACATCCAGGCTTTCTCATCCTTATCAGGCGTTGGCGAGGATCGAGCGGAGAAATCGTATTTTCCTCAATTTGCAATTCAATCTTCTCATTTAAGGCCCAATCTTTTTTTTTACCCCAAATTTGCTTGTACACTATTCTGAATTGTGTGTGAGGATCTGTGTCTGATACAATGGTTAAGATGCAATTTGGGGGACGAGCACGAGGGCTCAATGGCTAAATTCCCACCTCACAAGTGCCAGGATCCTATATGGACACTGATTTGTGTCCTGGGTGCTCCGCTTCCCTTCCAGCTCCCTGTTTGTGGTCTGGGAAAGCAGTAGAGGATGGCCCAAGACCTTGGGACCCTGCACCCACAAGAGAGGCTCTGAAGAAGTGACCGTCTGATGTCAGCGCCTGCAGGGAGGAAGCCCTAAGTGGTTGTGTCTGTGCACCTGCAGGGGCAGTGGCGAGCCCCTGGCACGCCCATGCGCAGACCTTCTCCAGCAGGGAACCAGCTCTGCACAGAGCCTCCCTTGCAATTTGCAGCGCCACCGTGGCCGCTGGGCTGCAGCAGAGAGCTTTCCCTCCCGTCTTCAAGTGTCATTCTTTAGAAAGAAAGAAAGAAAAAAAAAAAAACCCTTTCTTGGCCCGCGGCAGACACAGTTTAAACGAACTTAAACCGTTTCTTTCTCCACTCCCACCTCGCGATACTTTTTCACGGAGGAAGGGAGAGAAACCATTTAGGACGAAGCAGCGGGAACGGATGGATGCCCAGCACACAGGAGGCCAGGGTTTGCGGGGCTGCGGGCAGGTCTGGGAAACACACGGGAAGCTGCTATACCTTCACCTCCCACCCTGGCCCCCTCGCCCCAGGGCGGGTTGCTAGGAAACGCGTGGTGCCCACTCGGGTCCCAAGGGAGGATACCAACGCCGCAGGGTGGCAGCCCGCAGCTAGAGGGCAGCGGAGCCTCTCGGACGCGGCTGTGTGGACAAGGTGGTTGGGCCCAGACCTCAGAGCCACCTGCTGCAGCCCAGGTCCAGGCCAGGTCCAGCCCCCTCTCTCCACTGGCCCTCTGAGCTGCCTGGTCTGGAACCCCAGGAGATCTTTCTAGAAGTGGTACTTGGGGAAAGACGTTGGCTTGTCTGCTTCACTGAAGACCCACAATGGCTGGGCTTTCAGCAGAGACCAAGAGGGTGAGAACCGCGTCCCCGATGCCTGTTCCTGCTGCCTCCCAGGAGGACCCAACCAGCCTGACAACTTTCCTCTGTGTGTAGGGAAGGAACTTTCCTCCATGCGCTGTATCCGGGGAATTTTGTAGACAACTCCCCTTTGTCTCTCCATCTCATTATAAATTTGCCTTTCCAATATAAATAAATAAAACTAAAAAAAAAAAGAATCCTCACTAGAAACGGGATCATCTGGCACCTTAACCTTGGACCTGCAGCTTGCAGAGCTGTTTGGAAAATAATAAAATTCTGCTCTTTAAGTTACCCAATATATAGCATTGTGTAGCCTGAGCAGATCCTAGAGTTGATTATCTCCTTGGGGGAATCGGATTCTGTTCTCCACATCCTGGCTGTGGCTCTGGCATCTCAGTGCAGCTGGAAGCTGTTTGTTAGGGCTAGCCGGCCTGGGGTCAGTGGCCATGACCGAGGAGAGGCAGACCTTTGGGGTCTGTGTGGTCTTGGAAAGGCATTTCCTCAAACCTCATTAGAGCCAGATGCGTGGCCATGTGCCATTAATGTATTTAGTTAACTGTTTAGTTGGGCTATTGGCAATAGTTTCAAAGGAGTCAGATTCAGTAACAACCAAGTGTGTCTAATTATCAAGAAAAAATTATAATATGTCATCGGGGAGGCCCCTGCCAGGGTAACGCCAGGTCTGTTAAAACATGGAGCAGCCTGCACCAGTTTCTTTAGCTGTGGAACTTGCTTTACCTTCCTGGAAGAAATGTGGCTCTCAATGGTGCTCAGCTTTAGAGCACCGTGAAATGTCACCAGGAGACCCAAGTCAGGCTGATATTTCTCCCTTTGAACTCTTCCTACCACCATTCTGCCATTTGCAAAGGAAGCTTGGACTTGGAAGAGTGGGCAGGGCTGGGGCACATTTGTTCCTCCTCTGGAGTCTTCCCTACAGCAAGTGTTAAGAGCCAAGGCGAGTGCCACCCCTCGCTCCCTGGCCCGATACTGGTTGACTCAGACCCTGGAGATGTCACTTGTATAGCCTGTGGCTCCATCTCCGGCACACCTCACCTTATGGTTGGAATGGTTATATAAGCTCCAGAAATTCTCATGAAAACTTTAACACTGAGTATTTGTGCTGCTCTGACTACAATACCCAAAAGGAGCTTCTTGAGGGGGGCGGGGAGAAGGAGGAGACCAATAGGCTTATTTCAGCTCATATTTTGAAGGTTGCTGCTCCGAATGGGGGGCGATGATCTTCCAAGACTGGTACCCAGTGGAGGCTGCCCGTGGGAGAGTGAGAGTGAAGATGCCGTCATGTGAGTATCAGAGAGTGGTTTGGAGATATTGAATCAGAATTGGATTCTGGGATAAATTACACTTGGTAAGGTGTATTTTTATTTTTTGCTGCATTGCTGAATTCTGTTTGCTGATACTTAAGGATTTTAAAAATCTATATGCATGAGGGATATTGACCTATTGTTTCCCTTTTGCTGTACTGTCTTGTAAAAAAGGATGCGTCTATTTATTTGAAAGGCAGAAAAGAAAAGACAGAGGGAGAGAGAGAGAGATCATCCATTCTATTGGTTCACACGTCAAATGTCCACAGCAGCTGGGACTAGGCCAGTCCCAAGTCAGGAGTCCCATTTGGGTCTCCCTTGTGTATGTCAAGGGACCAGGTCCATAAGCTATCACCTGCTACTTCCCAAGTGCTTTAACAGAGAGTTGGATCAGAAGGAAGTAGCTGGGACTCGAACTGGCACCACTCTGGTGTGGGAGGCAGATTCCCAACTGGTGGTGTAACCCACTGAGCCACGGCTGTCTGTGTTGGTCTGCTGTTGGTCTCCTATTGGTATCAGTAAAATGCCAGCATCATAAAATGAGTTGGCAATGAGCCTCCTCTTCTCTTTCCCGGAACAGATTGCATAGAATTGGTGCTAACTTTTCTTTAACATTTAACAGAATTCTCTGGTGACTTCTTGGTTGGGGAGTTTTTTTTTTTTAATTGTAATTATTCTTTTTTTTTTTTCTTGATCATGTTTACATAGTTGGTTAGAGTGGGAGGGATCAAGGATTACGGGAAAGTGGATGAGACCGTTATTTCTACATTTTCTTTATCTTCTTCCTGTATCTGGGAGAAGAGGGGAGAAGCCACACCCAGTCTCCCCACTGCCTTAGTACCCGAGGATGGGGGCTGGCCTGGCCTGACCTCTCAGTCCCAACTTTCGCTGGCAGGTGCTGCACCTAGTCCTGCCCAATTTACTCTCATCCCTGACTCTTGCAAACCAGTAGGTGTGATAGCCTAGCCAAGCATGGCCCCACGCTCTATCCTGGTTTCTGCACTTATCAGTGAGCTAAGTCTGGCCTGGTCCTGCTTGATCTGCCCCCACTCCAGAAGCAACCCACACATTTGCTGACGGGTAGAGCTACCCTGCCAGGCCAGACCAGACCAACACCCAGGCTTGAGTTCCATGCTCATCAGTGGGAGCTCCTGCCCACCAGGGGGAGTTTTGTCAGGGGAGTCTTTAAACCACACATTCAATAATTTTTAAAAAAGGAATAAAAAACAGAAAAAAATCAAATAGCAGTGTACAATTCTCTGTACTCTAACACAAACAAGAGAGACTTAGCTTTTGTTTATTCAAAAATATGTTACAGTTAATTGGAGCTTTTAAAGTTTGATATTTTCCTTTAAAGAAATTAAGGAAGGTTGACAATAGGCAGAATATCCTTTTGGAATTATTCCTCCAACTTTTCAATTAGTCACAATTGTTCCTACTACCTATTTCCTGCGGTGAGTGGTGGAATCGGAGCTGCCGGAGAAATGGATGCGTCTCAGTTGAGTGCTCAGATTTGTGCTGTGGCTGTGTTCGCAGAGCTCCTTGGTCGCTGTGAGCACCCTGCTTCATTCCTGATGTTGGCAGTTTGCGTTTTTTTTCTCGTTGTGTCTGTCTTCCCGAGAGTTTGTTTGCTTTCAGTGAGGCTTCCAAGAACCAGATTTGTGTTTGATTTTCTGTATTTACAAAAAAAAAAAAAAAACCAAAAAAAAAAAACAACAGATTTTAAAAAGGCAGAGTTACAGAGAAATAGAGAGAGAGGAGAGAGAGAGAAGAGATCTTCATCTGCTGCTTTGCTCCCCACGTGGCGGCAGTGGCTAGGGATGGACAGGCTGAAGCCAGGAGCCAGCAGCTTCATCTGAGTCTCCCGGGTGGGTATCAAAGTGCCAAGCGCTGGGGTCACCTTCTGCTGCTTTCCCAGGTACATTGGCAGGGAGCTGGATCAGAGCGGAGCAACTGGAGCGTGAACTGGTGGCCGTACAGGATGCTGGTGTCGCGGAAGATGACTTAACTGGCTGCAGCACCATGCCCACTCCTCTCTGTATTGCTTTCCTGTTGTTGATTTTATTGACTTCTTTTTTTTTTTTAAATAATATTTATTTATTTGAAAGGGAGAGAAGCAGAGGCAGAGAAAGAAAGAGAGAGCTTTCACTTTCTGGTTCACTCCTCCCGAAAGCTTGCAGCAGCCAGGGCTGGGACCAGGACTCATTCAAGGTTCCCCACTTGGGTGCCAGGAAGCCAAGTGCTTAACCCATCACCTGCTGCCTCCCAGGGTGTGTGTTAGCAGGACGTTGGGCTCCGTTGAACACATCCAATACGGGTGTAGATCTCCACATGATGTCATAACTACTACGCCAAGTTCCTGCTTCTGCTGTCTCTCCTTGCCTTCTTGGAGTTTATTTTACCTTCTCCCATCACCTCGCGGTTCTTGAGATGCTAGCTTATATTACTATTTGAGAGGTTTACCCTTTCCTCAAGTCAACAGTGCTATAAATGCACCTTTCCACCTCATCTGACTGTGTCTAAAAACTTGGCTGTATTGCATTCTCATTCTCTTTCCATTCGCCGTAGTTTTAAATTTCCCCTGAGACTTCCTCTTTGATCCATGGAGTTTTCAGGAACGTTGTTTTTAGCTTCCAAATATTTGGAGATTTTACTTTTTCTCTCTGTTTTGATTTCTAGCTTCATTCTTTTGCAGTCTTTAGATACCCCCTGTGTGATTGACCTTATTTCAGTCTTACTGAGGCGTATTTAGGATTCAGGATATGGTCTATTTTGATACATCCGTGGTGGGCACTTGGAAAGAGTGTGTGTTGTGATGTTGGGTGCAACCATTTAAATCCTGTTGATGCATGGTGCTACTGACTCTTCCTGTATCTTTACTCCTCTGCTTCTCTGTTCTTTTTTGTTCTGTTTTGTTTCTTCTCTCCAGTTGAGAGTGGCTGCTGAGGTTTCCAACTGTGCTTGTGGATTTCCCTGTTTCTGTTTTTCACTTTACCAGTTTTTTGGTAATATATATTTATTTTGTTTGCCATTGTTTGTGTATCAATCTATTTGTTTATTTAATTTGAAAGGTAAAGTTAAAGAGAGAGAGAGGATGAGACAGTGAGAGACCTTTTATCCATGGGTTCACTTCCCAGATGGCCACAACAGCCAGAGGTGGGCTAGTCTGAAACCAGGAGCCAGGAACTTCTTATGGGTCTCCCGCATGAGTGCAGGACCCCAGGGCTTTGGGCCGTCCTCTGTAGCTTTCCCAGGCCATGAGCAGGGAACTGATGGGATGTGCAGCAACCGGGACACGAATCGGTGCCCACATGAGTCCTGGTGGTGCAGGCAGAGGCTTCCCTGTGACTGATGGCTTTTTACTCTAATGTTAGCTTTTTCTGATATTAGTGTAGTTTGCTCAATGTTTTCAGGATACGTTTATTTCATCTTTTTAACAGAAAACCTAATTCTAAGGGTCATAGTTAATGGGAATTTCTTGTAGAGTAGTTAGATCACTGGTAATCTGTCACCTAATTGATGCATTTAATGTAATTACTTACGCATTAGGATTAAAGTTGGCCATTTTAGTTACTTATTCATTTATTTATTTTGGTTTTTAATCTCCTTCCTTTTTTCTGTCCTCCTGTGGATTACTCAACCAGTTTAGAACTCTACTTTGATTCATCTATGGTGTTTTTGAGTGTCTTTATGTGACTTTTTAAACAATTGGTCTGAATATTACATTCTATGTGTGCATAATTTATTACAGCCTAATGGTGTAAAAATTTTATCAGTTCAAGTATAAAGTATTGAAATTCTTCCTCTTTTCATATTGCTTCTTTCATTGCTTTATAATATAATTATCTTAACCATTTCTTCTACATATATTTTGAAGCACTTTAAAGTCAGCCATCAAACATAATTTAGAAAACCAGAGATGAACATATATTTATCTATATTCTTAATCTTACTTTTTTCTCATTGTTTTAAGTCTTCCCATTTTATCATTTCCTTTCTGTTTATAGAGCATTTCCTCTAGTCATTCCTTTTTAAAAAAAATTTGAAAATCTGAGTTATAGAGACAGAAAGGGAGAGATAGTGAAAGAGAAAGATCTTTCATCCAGTGGTTCACTCTCCAAATGGCCACAGTGGCTGGAGCTGGGCCAGTTTGAGCCCAGGAGCCAGGAGTTTCTGCCGGGTCTCCCACGTGAGTGCAGGGTCTCAGGGGCATGCGCTATCTCCCACCGCTTTTCTAGGTACATTAGAAGGGAGCTGGATCAGAAGTGGAGCAGGAGGGACTTGAACCATATGGGATGTTGTGGCAACTTTGTCCACTACACCACAGCACAGGCCTTTAGCCATTCTTTGAAGGCAGTTTTGCTTGAGGCAAATTCTCAGTTTTTCTCCATTTTAGACAAAGATTTATTTTATTTACTTGAAAGTCAGGGTGATAGAGAGGGAGGAAGAACGGCGGGAGAGAGAGAGAGAGGTCTTCCATCCACTGGTTCACTCTGAGATGGCGGCAATGGCCAGGGCTGGGCCTGGCTACAGTTAGTACCCTAGAGCTTTTTCTGGGTCTTATACGTGATTAGCAGGTACCCAAGCACTTTTGCCATCTTCTGCTGCTTTCCCAGGCACGTAGCAGGAAGCTGGATTGGAAGTGCAGCAGCCAGGACACGATCTGGTGCCTATATGGGATACCAGCACTGCAGGTGGTAGCTTAATCCACTACACCACAGTACCAGCTCCTCTTGGGAGTGTTTTTATTTATGAAATCTGCTCTACAATTTTTCGTGTAGCCCTAATATCTTCGTCGTATTGGCATTATTGAATGTTGAAGTCTTCCTGATTCTTGGTGTGATGGGTTTCTTAGATACCTGGATAGTTTTACGTTATGTTATGATCGTCTGCCTTGTGGAAGCACATGTCCATTGAGCCTATTACCTAAGGGTTGGATAACCACACCTCACTATTTCTGGGTAGGGCAGGAACCATTCCTGCTGCCTCCCCGGGCAGGCATTAGTAGGGAGCTGAAATCAGGAAGGGAGCTGGGACTCCAGCCCAGACCCTCAGATTCAGGGCGCAGGTGTCCCAAGTGGCTCTTTTAGCCATTGTACCACAGGCCTCCCCGGCCAGCCCCGTGGAGTTTTTGCAGATCCCTCCTGTGAGACAGAAGGAAAATCTAGACCCTGTGCCCCATGGGTCCTCAATCCTTGGCCACCCTGCAGCCTTCTCTCCCCTTCAGAATCTTATGATTATTTTATGTATAATGGCCACATTTTACAGCTGTACTTGCTGGGAAGAATAGGAAAAAGCAATTTAACTGAATCTTCCTGGAAGCAGAAGTCAATAAATATTTTAGTGTAACATTTCTAGAAGTTAGAATAGTGCAGAGAGAAAGTCCAGGGTGAGCAGGACGCACACATTTGACATACAGACAGGATCTGCATCCTTTTAGCTTTTGCCTCACGCTCCAGGGTGGCTGCCACAGCACCGTGACTAACCCTGCATCCATTCAAGTGTCTGCATTTTGTACAAACTGACAGGGATATCTGTTTTCACTTTTTGAACGCTGGCTAACTTCTGAAATGTCCACAATGGCTGAGATTGGGCTGGGCCGGAGCGAAGATCTGGGAGCTTAGTTCATGGCTCCCATGTGGGCGGCACAAACCCCGATACTTCCACCATCACTGCCACCTGCCAAGGTGTGGGCTAGCAGGAAGCTGGCATCAGACGCAGAGCCAGGACTTGAACCCACAACCCGTGTATGGGATGTGGGTGTGCCACGTGATGTTTTAATCATGGTGCCAAATGCCTGCCCGTCTCATTGAGGTTTACATTTTAATTTTTGGCTAGTTTTTCAAAGAGTCAATGTGGTCTGCTAGATACAATTCTGAAAACATATTGATATTTTCTCCTTTTTTTAAAGCTTTTGAGATAACAATTTAAATATACATTACAGCAGAAAGGCTGCTGCACCCATTTTAATTAAAAAAAAAAAGATACAGTAAAATGCTTCCCATGAATTTTGAGTTTGTTTTCTTTGCTTCACTCTAGCCCTGCCCCTGGTTCTGGGGCCTCAGAAACGGGCCCGCCGGGGCTGGGAGGCCACCTGCTTATGATGTGTGCCACGGCCCAGTTCATTGCCGCGGCCCCCCGAGGGCTGTGGCCGAGCATGTGGGAGTGGGTGGAAGCCTACAGGATGGGCTGCCAGTTGTTGAGGGAGCTGAGGGAGGCAGGTGTCCTGGGAGGTGGCTCATACAGAGATCCCTCTTCTCTTTGACTGTGTTCAGCCCCAAGCTCCTCAAAATCCTCCCAGGGCACCCGAGCGATTTTGCAACACAAATTGCTAGAACTTCATAAGGAGAATGGAAATCATTGAGCGAATCGATCGTCCCGTAAACTGGCCATTTGGCAAATTGATTTCCCATGCATTTCTGCGAGTGTGCCTCTGGAGGTCGCTGTTGCCAGGTGCCTGGAGGTCATGTTCAGGCACTCCGCTGTCAGCCAAGCTGCACCTTCAGAGCCTGTGTCATTCTGCCTGCACCTGGCAGGCAGGCGGGAGGTCATTCCCCAGTGCTGGGTGGGAAGGACTGGGATGGTCACTGACAAACAGGGCGGTTGGCGAAGCTCCAAGGATCAGGCCATGATGGGCGTTTTGATACCCACCTGCAAGGACTGGAAGAGATGGGGGCCCAACACATTACTTCTTCACACATGCCGTCAACAGATATCACACCTTCCTTCTAAACAAAGATAGCGTTCCATCTGCTGAACACAACAGCTCCTGCAGAATCAGTGGCCAAGAATAGCAATGAACAAAACCCTGAGAGAAATAACGGTGTGGCAGGTGCCGGGGCAGTCCGCACCAGCCTCTGACCTCAGCAGCCCCTGGCCGTTAGGTTCTGAAGGCTGCTGCTGGGCCCAGCTGCCCCGCACAGCGGCACCACTCGTGAGAAACCCAGAGGCAGCTGTACCAGTGCCAGGCTGATGGGGCACTCAGAGGCTGCTCCCTGTCTCATTTCTGGGTTGTTCCAGAGTCCAGTGTGGGGCTGGCAGCCACCTCCATCACAACCACTCTGTGGGGCAGCGATGTGCTTGGCTGCCTCCCGCTACCTGCCTCTGTTCTGAGACAGACAGCTCCTGGGAACAGCCCTGTACCTCTCAACCGGGCCTCATCTGTTTGCAGGGCAAACCTGATGCCATCTGATCCCCCAGGCACTGAAAAAGACAGTGCTCCATCTCGGTCACTGCCACCGTGGGTACAGCCACCGTGGGTTCTCTCCTGGACTCCTAAACTCTGTTGTGAACATTCTCACACATTCTTTCTGATGGACAGAAGTGATCGTTTCTCTTGGGTGTAGACCCAGGAGTGGAACTGTTGGCTCTGAGGGCTGCTTTGGCAGACATTGCCAAGGAGCACCCACAGCAGTTGCACTCAGACCAGCAGCATCCGGGCACTCCTTGGAGACACTGTCTTGCTACCGCTGGGTGCTGTCAGTCCTGGGGCAGTGCAGTGGTTTTTCATCGCTCTCTTGAATTATATTCCTAATGACCAGTAGCATGTTCCCCAGAGAGGATTTATTCTCCTAACCTAGGGAATATGTTCAGAATAGTCTCCCAGGGGCTGGTCTTACCTATAAGGTTTCCTGGGCCCATGTGACAGGGAAGAAAGGCAGTTACAGGGAGCATAGCCTTCTGGAAGTGGAAAGCTGGCTATCGACACAACATTTTGAAAGACAGAGAAATGGATGGGTAGGAGAGAGAGACCAGAATTCTGTCCACTGGTTCAATCCCCATGGGTCTGCAGTGGCCAGGGCAGGTCCAGGCCAAAAGTCAGGGACCTGGAACTCAGTCCAGATCTCCTCTGTGAGTGACAGATCCAAGGGGTCCATCACCTCCTACCTCCTCAATGTCCAGTACCTGGAAACTTGAACCAGAAATGCAGCTGGAGCTTGATATGGGATGTGGGTCTCCCAAACAGCAACCTGACCACTGATTTTTCTCACCCCATCTTGAAGGAAAGGAGACCTTTCTCTGGTGTTTGCTCAGCTATGGTCACTTTCCCTAACACGTGTTACTTGTTGACATTAATAATCACCCCCAAAGCATCGAATGAAACAACAAGCACACATCCCAGTTTTGGTGAGCTGGGGATCTGGACATGGCTTGACCAGGTCTCTGACCAGGGAAAGGTCGTCTTGGTGTCTTGGCTTGTCCCACGTGGCTGCAGGCGGGCTTGGTCCTGACTCAGGTTCCATTGGCCCAGCTGTGGCTGTTATGGCCCTTCAGGGACTGGACCAGCAGATGGTCCATCGCTCTCTCTCTTCCCAGCCTCTCTGGAACTCTTCATTTCAAATAAATAAATCTCAGCAAACTAAGAGCATGGTCTCTCACAAGGACTCCAGGTCTCCCTGTGCTCAGTGCTCAATCTACTACCCACCTACAGACTGCTGTCTGGTTCTTACTAACAATGTTCTCTTTCTTTCTTTTAAGATTTTATTTACTTATTTATTAAAGATTAATTTTTATTGGAAAGGCAGATATACAGAGAGGAGGAGAGACAGAGAGGAAGATCTTTCATCCGATGGTTCACTCCCAATGTGACCACAACAGCCGGTGCTGTGCCAATCTGAAGCCAGGAGCTTGGAGCTTCTTCCGGGTCTCCCACACAAGTACAGGGTCCCAAGGGTTTGGGCCATCCTCAACTGCTTTCCCAGGCCACAAGCAGAGAGCTGGATGGGAAGTGGGACCACTAGTACACGAACTGGGGGCCATATGGGATCCCAGTGCATGCAAGGGGAGGACTTTTGCTGCTATGCTACCATGCCAAGTCCTGATCTTGTTCTTTCTAACAATGCCTTGCTCCTGATTGTCCTTAGAGAGTAAGGCACACTTCCAGAAAGTTCTTCCTTGGGTCTGGTTGAAGTGTCTCATACCACAATCACGATGCCATGTGGCACCCGACCCGCAATGCTACGTGGCAAGGTGATGAGATGTGGAGTCACCTAGAACCAAGTCCTGACCCTGTGTCCCCCCCAAGCCGTGGAACTAAGCTCCGGCAGGAGGGCCTCTCAGAGTCTCACTTCTCCCAGTTAGGAAAGCAGATGGGGAGCCTTGAGCCACGGAGCCTTGACGAGAAACAAAGAAGCAAGCATCAAGTCTTTTACTTTGTTTTTGTACCAAAATATCCAACACGGGATGGAGATTCTTCAAAGATATATTTATTTATTTGAAAGGCAGAATTAGAAAGTCTCTACCTGCTGGACCACTCTTCAAACAGCCAGAACAGTCGAAGCTGGCTCAGGCTGAAGCCAGCAGCCAGGAGCTTCCTCCTGGTCTCCCATGTGGGTAGCAGGGGCCCAAGGACGTGGACCACCCTCTGCTGCTTTCTCAGGTGTATTAGCAGGGAGGTGGGTCAGAAGTGGACCAGGGCCCGGCACGATGACCTAGCAGTTAAAGTCCTTGTCTATAAACGCGCCAGGATCCCATATGGGCACTGGTTTTAATCCCAGCAGCTCCGCTTCCTTTCCAGCTCCCTGCTTGTGGCCTGGGAAAGCAGTCAAGGATGGCCCAAAGCCCGGGGACCCTGCACTTGCGTGGGAGACCTGGAGGAAGTTCCTGGCTCCTGGCTTTGGATTGGCACAGCACCGGCCTTTGTGGCTGCTTAGGGAGTGAACCAATAGACAGATGATCTTCCTCTCTGTCTCTCCTCCTCTCTGTATATTTGACTTTGCAATAAAAATAAATAAAATCTTAGAAAAAAAAAGAGAGGTGGACCAACTAGGATGGGAATGTGTATCCATGTCAGGTGCTGGCATTGCAGGCAGCAGCTTCATACACCATACCGCAGTGTTGGGCCTGGATTCTTTTGTCCTTGGAGTTCCCCACCGAGGGAACATGTGATGCGCCTATCTCCATCCAGCTTTGCTGCTGGAGCCGCTTACCCCCTTGACCCCCGTGAAAGCCTCCCCTTGGCAAGCCAGCCCCTCCTGGGGACTTTTAGCAGATCGCGTGCTGTGTGTGGGGCTGCAGCTTGTTGATGCATGCAGAGAAAACAAATATTGTTTTAGAAACATGAATAATTGAGAGGCTCTCGGCAGAGAATTGGCCAGCATTAGGGGAATTGAAAATTAAGGCTGAGGTACTACTTCCAGCCGGTTTCCTGATGAATAATTCACAGGCCAGTGCCCACAGAGACCCAGGACAGGAGCTGGCATCTGTGTCCACTCCCTGCTGCCACTGCCCCTGCACCCCGGCTTGGTCCTGATCCCTTCCATGGAGGAAGAGTACATCCAACATAGAGCCCCGAGCTGAGCTTGCCAGGGCCGACTCGCTGTCAGGTTGCTGTGTGATCTCTGTTCCCTCTCTGAGCACGAGCTGGCCAGCTCAGAGCCAGTGGGACTCTTTGAGATCCAAATGACAGAAGCATTTCTGAGCAGCCACCCAGGCAGAGCCGCACCCCAGTGTTTTGCAGGTTCCTGTGGCACGTATTTGTGGCACCCCTCGTGAAGGTACTGTCCTGACCCCGCTCTAAGGAGAAGACTGTGAAGGGAATGGACACGGTTACAGTCCAGGGTGGCAGGTGGTCCAGTGAGAGGGCAGGGAACAGCCTCCTAAGCTTGGCATGAGATGTGGTCCGGGAGGGCAGTCCGGGAATTAAGTGCTGGGGAGAGAGACAGTGTCATCTTTGTCCTGTCTTTGCTCCTATGATGGAACGCCTGGGACTGGGGAGAACAGAGGGTTTTGGGGTTCAGGGATCCTGAGGTGGCATGCCGCCAGCGTCCACGTGGCTGCCAGCAGGGGCTCTTCGCTGGGACTGAAGCTGAACAGGCAGTCTGTGCCTGCGGAACAGAGTTGGGAGAGCTGTCCACCTGCTCTTGCAGAAATTGACCCAGCTGTCCACGAGGGGGCGCTCATTGCTGTCAGGACTAGCCCAGCCCCTGGAGAGAGTGCACACAGCCCCTTCTGCCTGCTTCAAGGTCTCCTGCCTGTGTGCCCCAGTTACTCGCAGTCCTCCCCACTCCTGTGCCTTTTGATGGAAGCCGAGAGGGGTGCATTTCATCCTTCAGGGCCCCCCTCGGCGGCAGGCTGAGGCCGGGCTCCTGTGCCATTGCTTACCTCTTTCTTGCCTTTTAGACTCCATCTCCTGGGAGCCCACTTGCCAGACCTTCCTCATCAAGCCCATTGAGGATCTAATTCTAGGGGACCCAAGCTAAGTAAACCTCCACCCCACTTCCTGTAATGCACTGTGGGATGAGAACCTGGCTCGCCTGGGAAGCTCCTGGTTGAGAAAGCTGTCAGCAGAAAGCCCTTCCGGTTCATCCACTGAAATGGACAGGAAAGGGCACTGCAAGGTGCAGCAGGCATGGGAGACAACCTCTGTCGCGGCTGCAGGTTGGAGCAGTAAGGGTCTCTCCCTCTCTCCTTCCCATCTGCTTCAAGTCTGCGGGCCTCCCCGCTCTGTTGGACAGACTGCATCCATAAGCTACTCTCTCCCCAGCCCGGTTAATAATGCAGAAGCCTATGCCTACAGCCAATCCATCAGTCCAACCCCACCACCACACGAATGCCAGGCCAATGGACAGGAGGGAAAGAAATCACCAGGCTGCCTCGAAAAATGGCTCTCACTTCAAGTGCCGGCTGGCGCCACTTGGGCTGGAAGTAGGGTGGAGGGAGCCAAGCTGAGCCCCGTTCCCCGGGCATGTGGGGAATGGAGGATGGAGATGCCCGCCTGGGGAGAGGGTAGTGGGCCAGCCATGTGATGCATCCTTCCCTCCATCCCTTCATTTATTCATTTGGCAATCACTGATCCTATGACTTGGAAGCGGACACGGTGGGGAGTGACACGATCACACGTGGGGGCGGCACTACACTGAGACAGGGAGCCCTGGGGAGCCTGCAGTGCCTGAAGCAGAGGGGACTGGGACAGATGTTAGTGGCTTAAACTGCTGGGGGGGGTGGGGAGTCACCCTGTGCCTCAGTTTCCCCATTTCTACAATGGAACAAACAATAAGAGACTGCCACACATTACCCTCCAACACGACCAAAGAACACACGCATGAAAATACAAACAAAACCTGACAAGTAGAGTGTGAAGGAAAGCCATGTCTCATGCACATCCCACAGCGCCGGGCAATCCCACGCCCAGTGACTTGTTTCTCCAGGTGACAGCGAAAGCAAGTCCACGCAAACACCTGTCAGCAAAGGTGGGCGGAGGCCTCGTCATCCCCAAGCAGGGAGAGTGAGAAGCCTCAAGCCGTGAACTTGCACAGCCCTGGGACGACAAGGTGCCATAGAGCCCCACCCCACCCAGGACTCTCTGGCCATCCTGGAGAATAACATGGATAGGAAGCTGGCCCTGAGCTGCTGGGGTAGGAGCAGGGATTAACTCCAAAGGGGCAGGAAGGAATTCTGGGAGGAGAGGAAGAGGTGGCAGGTACAGGAGCATGTGGCCATATTTCTCACAAGCCATAGAACTAGGAAGGGCTTGACTGCCTGCTGGTCACACCAGGCAGCAGGCATGGCACCTGCAAAGACAGGAGGCCGGAAATCGGGTTTGAGGTCACAGGGGTTTGTCGCGGGGTTGGGAGGCTGTACAGGTAAGCTGGGAAGGGGACGAGAGCAGGCAGGACCTGTTCCGGGCACTCCCATGGTTTACTCGCGGATCCACAGCATTCTGTAACCACCCTGTGCACAAAGCCCCCAGAATGGAAAACTGGGGCTTCCCAGGGTCGCTGTTTTGTCCCAGACGACTTGGCTTTCCCAGAGTAGAGTTGGCAGCTCAGCCTTCTTTCTCCATTGATCTTTTTTTCCCCCCCAAGATAGATTTATTTGAAAGGAGGAAAATAGAGAGACAGCCTGCAAACTGTCATCCATGTGCTGGTTCACTTCCCAAAGACCTGTAGGTGCAAGGGCTGAACCAGGCTGGAGCTGAGAGCCAGGAGCTCCATCTGGGTCTCTCCTGCAGGTGGCAGGGGTCCAAACACTCGGGCCACCATTTACTGCCTCCCAGGCACATTGACAGGAAGCTGGGCTGGAAACACCGAGGGGGACCTGGTCCTTGCACTGGGTATTCCGTGACAGGATGTGGGAATGCCAACTGGTGACCTGTCCCTCCCCCAGCTCTTTAGGGAGGTCGCCCCTTACTTCCCAGGAAGGCCCACAGAGACCCACACATATCTGACCCAGACACCTTTTATTATCCCAGGAACCCCCTCAGCATCCCCTCTGGTACCCTCTGCATGTTTACTACCAGCTTTGGCCTCCTCCCTACCTCGTATGCTCACTCAGCTCCCAGCCCTGCCAGGTCAACCTGGAAGGGGTGGGTGGGACCTCTTTATTGTGCAAAGGGGAGGGGCAGGGTCTTGAACCCTCCTCCCACTCAGCAAGGCCGTGATGGGACAGAGGACCCAGAGCTAAGGGACAGTGGTTGGCGTCTGCCATGCCCCTCAATCCCGCACCGTCTCCTCTGGGGTCCACATGGAGATGTGAAGGGGGCCTCTGGGGGTCTGCTCCTGCCTGCTGCTCTTCCAGACCTGCTGGGACTGCAGCTATAGGTTGTGCTGTTGGGGGTAGAGATGGGAGTTCTCCCAGTGCCCTGTGACCCCCCACCTGAGGTGGCACTGAGTGGCAGACATTGCCTGCTGTGGACAGCCTAGAAGGGAACAAGTTCCCCACAGGCATAGCAGCCATCCCCTGAAGGTGGGTGAGGGTGGTGTGTATCTTCTAAACTTGACAGGCTTGGCATCAGCTGCAGATGGTGTTCACTGCTTAGCAGGGTTGCCTCGCACGCAGTCCTAACTTCTGATGGCTCTTGATGCCGGGGGTGCATGGGTCACCCCCACTGCTGTTCCCGCCACGAGGCTACTGATGACAGGTGGTGGTGATAGGTCTGTTAAGGGAGGGCTCATTGCTCAAGTTCATAGGCTGTCCCCTGGCCAGCTCGAAACAGGTGTGCTCGGCCTCACCGGCCACAGCTCTTTTTGCCCGCAATGATTCTCACTGCTGCTTTTCCCATCCTTGACTACGAAGTTTTGCTACAATAGTTCCTGCTCCGTGGCACCTGCTTATAGATGGGACTTAATCCTCCGTGGTCTTTGGCCCAGCACGTCTCTTGGTGACAGCTGTTCTGGTTGCTTCCTGGGTTGGCTGGGCTCC
Source organism: Ochotona princeps (assembly GCF_030435755.1). NCBI lineage: Eukaryota > Metazoa > Chordata > Mammalia > Lagomorpha > Ochotonidae > Ochotona > Ochotona princeps. The sequence goes on along the minus strand of NC_080855.1, from coordinate 23,422,935 downwards.
TCCCTACCCCCTCTGAACCCTCCCCTGTGCCTTGAAGACTTGATGGAGCCTGGTGGGGCAGGGAACTTTCTTACAGAGGCACCTGCTCCTGGGATGGCTGTTTGCCCAGGGTGCCTTGGCTGGTGCTCTTCATGTTGCCCACCTCCCCCTTGTTCTCCTGGAGTTTGGTGTCGCTGTTGGGGACACTGGGCACGCTGCTGTCCACCCCGAGGCTCTGCAGGCTGCTGGTGTGGCTGGAGGGCTGCCCACCCGTGGAGCTGAGCAGCCCACTGCTCACCCGGTAGGTGAGGATGCTGCTTCCCGGACTGATGAAGCTGATACTGCTCAGGCTGCTGGCGCTGCTGCTCGGCAGCCTGCTGTCACTTTTCCCCTCCAGTCTGCTGGGTGCGGGGGGCTGGGCTGGTGAGCCTCCGCCTCTTCTTCAGCTCCTGGGGAGAGGTGGTGCAGCACAGCTCGCTGCTCTCCGAGTTGCCCACCTGGGCGTGGAGCCTTCTAGTGAAGCGCACGACGCGACGGCCAGGAACGGAGTTGAGCTCGCTGTTTTCCTCGTCGCCCGCGTAGCCGCTGCTCAGCAGGCTGGAGTCGCTGTGTTCCTCTGGTTGGGAGCGTTGCATGCCCCGCACGGAGCTGTCGCTGCTGGGGTTGCTGCCCAGCTCACTCGGGGGGACTAGGAGGGGCTCCGGAGTCACCTCTGTATGATGTGGGTGTGCCTGTGTGTGGGGCTCCAAACCCGGGGACACTAAGTTTCCCTCTTGCGCAAGAACATCCCAGGTTGAGGACTCCCCTGTTTCTTTGTCAAGGAAAATGGGGGGCAGCTGAATTGGGTTATCCAGGAGGAGGGGGCCCTGAGAGAGGCCTCTGGGTGTTGGTTCTGGCTTGTGTGGGGGAGGTGATTCAACTTAATAGGGTCGGTCCTGTAAAATGGAGTGTTCTCATTGGTTGGCTTGGTTGTCTAGGTGACAAGCCTTGTGAGGCAAGGGCCAGGATGCTGCCCCACCCAGGCCCCACCCAGTCTGTCTTGGAGGGAGGGGGTCAGAGAAGGCAAGGGGCTCATGGCTGGGAAAAAGGAGAATCACGAGACCCCGTTAATGCCCTGTGATCCCTGGCTCTGCTAGTTTCCAGCTCAGAAGCCTTGGGTGTGGCCCCAACTGAGCCCCGGATGAGCAGTACCTGATCTGGCTCTCCTAGTCTTTTCCCACCCGTTCCTCCCTCTGGGTGCCCACTGGAGCTGAGTGCCATCTTACTCAGTTCTTGCTTGCTGGCCAAAGGGGCTTTGCACTGGCCACTGTTGGCTCCTCCACATCCCCTGGTCCTTTGGCACATCCCTCGTGATAGCGGCCCTCCAGAAGTGTTTGTGGCATCCTGTGTTCCTCCTGGCATTCATGAAAGCGTGGAGTGGCTGTAACTGGTGTTGTTCTTGTTCTCTACTGGGTCTGTGGTGCTGGCATAGTCTCATTTGACTTGGAATGGATAAATGAATGGACCACCTGGGCTGTGGGTCACAATCACCTAGGAGTGTTTAAAAAAGCATGGTGATGTGTGTGTGTGTGTGTGGGGGGGGTGGCTGGGGGTGCAGGTGGTTTGGCCTGGCAGTGGAGATGCCCACGTGTCATGGTAATGCCTGACTCCGGTTGCCTGCTCTTACCCCAGGAGGCAGCAATGCTGGCTCAAGCTGTTGAGTCCTTGCCACTCACACGGGAGATCTGGATTGAGTTCCCGGCTCCTGACTTTGGCCTGTGGACATTTGAGGAGGGAGCTAGAGGCTGGGGAAATCTTTCAAACACACACACACACACAGTGGGACTTTCAGATTCCGTGGTTCAGGCCCTTGAATGCCCCTTGCCATCATCTGGGGCTGCCAGGGTCCACTTTGAGACTGTGATGCCACTGGCACGGGGCAAGGTTTTGAGCACAGAATTGCAAAAAGCTCTATAGTTGAAACCAACATGCAGCCAGGCCTGAGCACTGGGCAGGAGGCAGAGACCTGGCCACACATGGCTTTCTGGCAGGTGACTTGCTTGGCATGGGCTGCAGTCAGGAACAGAAGGGGAGAAGCCCTCTTTGGAGAGGGGACGTCTTAGCCCCCTTGGCAGCCGTTGGCACTGTCCTTGCTAATTATCATTGTTGTGTTTGAATGGTGTGTGCTTACAGGTATACGTGTGTGCACTGTTTTTTTTTTTTTTTTTTTTTTTTTTTTTTAAGATTTAGTTATTTATGTGATAGAGAGGGAGAGGGAGATAGATCTCCCATCCTCTGTTAACTCTCCAAAGGCCTGCAGTAGACCGGATTGAAACCAGGAGGCCGAGAACTTCATCCGAGTCTCCCACGTGAGTGGCAAGGGCCCAAGCAACTGTCAGGTGCTTTTTCAATCCCATTAGCACTTCTTTTCCCTCACCCTAGTCCTGGTCTTCCCTCTACCACATGGGTCAAGCAGTGACGCTTTGCAGGGTGACTGATGTGCCCCAGGAGGGACCGAGACTCGTTTCTTGGGACCCCAGATAAGAAACTGTCCCCCCAGTGGAGATCCAAAATGATGGAGAACCCCAAACTGGGCTCCAGTTACTTGGCTCCATAATTGATTGAGTGAGTGGGAGGACTGTGGAATCCGTTAGAATTCGAATCTCTCAAACCACGAGCTTCAACATGCTTACGGCAGTCTGAACACCTGCACAGAGCTTTACCCTATCCTTACCAAGACCACAGCACTTTTCCCTCCCGGGTACCGACCGCCCTTCAGTGTAACAAGCTCTGCCTGTGCCCACAGTCACTGGTGCCTCTCTCTGTACCCTGTGGCAGGTGCACCTGGGCCAGTGGAGGCAGCTGGGTTTCTTTGTGATGCCCCTGATGGCTCCACGACAGTAGGAGTGTAGGGTCCTGCCCCACCTTTGGCTTTCCATCCCTCAGAAGTCCACGTTCAGTGAGATGCGTTCTTATAATTAAAGCAGGAGTGAGAAATAACCTCCTGTATAATTCAAACCAGTAAAAAGTCTCGATACCTCTCCCAGCCCTGGCTTTAAATCTTAACCGCCAACGATTCCCCTATTAACGGACCTAATTAAATCCATTTTTCAGGACGTCTTTGGCAAATTCCATTTTAGCGAAAGTGTGGGAAGTTCACTTTGATTTGTCTCTGCTCCCCAAAGCCCTCCTGTGACAGTGAGGAGGGAGCGGGTGCTCATCTCTTGGGTCTTAGAGATGGTTATTGCGTGCCTACTGTGTGCTCAGCCATCAGAGATAGAGGACGAGAAACAGTGAAGACAATAAACTTCCTATTGTGACCTGAGGACCATTCATTCCCTCCCTCCCTCCCTCCCTCCCTCCCTCCCTCTTTCCTTCCTTCCCTCTCTGCTCTGCGGTCTCCTTGAACAACACCTTCAGAGGAGGATGAGAAGCAGAAGAGGGAGTAGGGAAGCTTTTAGCAATTTCAATGTTTAGGAAAGTAGTGTGGGGAGTTGGTGGATGAATCAATGGCTCATACCCTCCTGCAAGCTCTGGGGTCTCACATAGGTGCTGTGTCCCAGCTGCTCCATTTCCCATCCAGCTCCCTGCTTGTGGCCTGGGAAGCAGCAGAGGATGACCCAAAGCCTTGGGACCCTGCTCCTCATGTGGGAAACCCAGAAGAATCTCCTGGCTCCTGGCTTCAGATCAACTCAGCTTCTGCTGTTGTGGCCATTTGGGGAGTGAACCAGTAGCAGGAGATCTTTATCTCTCTCTGTTTCTGTACTCCCAAGAAACTGTTGAATTTATCTGGATAATAAGATGCTGGACTCTATGCTTGGTATTTCTTTGCAAAGAAAGAATCTTGACTGAATTTGTGCTGTAAAACAGCAAGAAGGTGGAGGAATCCACCATGGGGGGAGGGCACGGGGAGGAGTTGGGGGAATCCAAGAGCCTATGAAACTGTGTTACATAATGCAATGTAATTAACAAAAAAAAAAAAAAAAAAGAAGAAGAAGAAAAGAAAGGTAGAGTTAGAGAGCTTCCATCTGTTGGTTCACTCTTCTAAATGCCTGAGGCAGCTGGAGCTGACCCAGGGTGAAGCCAGGAGCATCCTCCTGGTCTCCCTAGGTAGGTGCAGCAGCCCAAGCACTTGGGCCATCCTTTGTTGCTTTCCCAGCACATTAGCAGGAAAGTGCATTACAAGTGGAGCAGTAGGAACTTGAACCAGCGCCCATATAAGATGTTGGTGCTGCAGGTAGCAGCACTATCTGCTACATTATAGCGCTGGCCCTGGGAAGAAGTTCTGCTTTTCTCCATGGCCATGTTGGCAGGAACTTGACTTCTTCCCTGTTCGTACTAAAGTTTTCTAAAATCCAGCCTCCCAGAACAATACACAAGAGACTCAGAGTGACTCTTAAAACTTGTTCTCAAGTCTCATCTTCTAGCACCACACCCAGCCCGCTGGTTTATTTTGTGAATAAGATTTTATTTTATTTTAAAACATATTTATTTTTATTGGAAAGTCATACATATAGAGAGGAGGAGAGACAGAGAGGAAGATCTTCTGTCCGATGGTTCACTCCCCAAGCATCCACAACAGCTGGAGCTGAGCCAATCCGAAGCCAGGAGCCTCTTTTGAGTCTCCCACGCGGGTGCAGCGTCCCAAGGCTTTGGGCTGTCCTCAACTGCTTTCCCAGGCCACAAGCAGGCAGAGAGCTGGATGGGAAATGGAGCAGCCCGGGATTAGAACCGGTGCCCATATGGGATCCTGGTGTATGTAAGGCAAAGACTTTAGCCACCAGGCTACTGCGCTGGGCCCTGTGAATGAGATTTAATCAAAATACAGCTGTGCCCATTCATCTGCTGTCCTGCTGCAGAGCTGAGCAGCACGAATGGAGACCAGGCACTGCCCAGTATTTGCCACTGTTCCTATGGAGATCAAGTGAAATCTTTAGGAACTGAGGGGAGTATATCTTCCATTCTTGCCTGCTTGGTGGGTTTAATCTGTGGAACTGTCTACACTGGGCTGGTTTCTATCATCTCATCTGCCTCACCCCCCTCATCCCTGCCTGCTTGGGTCAGCCTGCACCCTAAGCCAAGTCATGGTGGAGGTCTTGCTGTCCCAGTCCGCTTGGGCTGCTGTAGAGAGATGCTGTAGAGAGATATATAGAGAAATAGAGAGAGAGAGAGAGAGAGAGCTCAAACAGTGCACGTCTGTCTGACAGTGGTGGTGATGAGGGACAGAAGTTCAAGGTTAGTGTCAGCATGGCCATTTCCCAGGGAGTGCTCTCTGCCTGGCTTGTGGACAGCCACCTTTTGGTGGTGGCCTCACATGGCTGAGACCAAGAGAAAGCATTTTGGTTTTCTTCCCCTTGAAAGGACGTGGATTCTCTCATGAGGGTGTCCCCACAGTCCAGGCCTCATCAAAGTCTAATTAGCCCTCAAAGGCCCCAAGAATCTCAATCATGGTAATTTCTGCTGCTTTGGGCAATATATCCAGTTTTAGAAAAGCAAGAGGGGAAAATGTCATTATCTTAAAAACTCATGACCAATAAAATATCCTTGCCTTGGGAGCAATTAAATCCCATCTCCTCACATGGTCTCCACCACATGTTCTGGGGACACACAGCTTATGGCCATCACACCTGACATTACTCATCCTTTCTCTGCTCCCTCTCTTCGAATTAAGAAGGGCCCGTGGGCCAGTGGAAGTTCGTGGGTCAAGCGCACAAGTTTGTTTTCTAGAGAACTCTCAGAATACCCCGATTTGCTCCTTAAAAGAACCCACGAGAATCTCTACCTCTCTAGGTCTAAATGCGTGTTGCTGGTGATGCTCAATTTTAAATAAATGACAGTAACACCCTGAACTTCAGGAAAACATTATCTCTTGCTTTCCCAGGAAAACAAGAAGACCCTCTGGCTAATGGCAGGAGTAGAATCAGCAATTCCATATGCAGCCCCCAACTCAGTCGTTTCTAAAACTCTGGGCAATACACCTGATTCTAGAAAAAATCAATATCATAAAGCTTGCAGCCAATAAAATCTCCAAAGTGGCAATTTCATCCTTACTGTGTCCGCCCGCATCACTAACTGTGTACTCAATGCCGGGGTAGAGAGAGGAGCTATGGGTAAGGCCAGCTCGTAAAAATGACCGATGCAGATATTAATGATTTAATCTGCTAACACGGCGCGGCAGCTTGGGAGACTCTTATTCGTCAGCATCCAGGAACCCATTACCAGGATCCCGGGTGAGGAGCACCAGGGATGTGGCACGAATGAAGATGAATTGCAGAGTCCAATATTGATTCGCCTTGTCTGGAACGGCTGTTTTCTGTTTCGAAATCTGGAAAGCAAATGAATGAATAAATGAGCTGGCTCGGTGAACTGTGCCCCCCCTGGGAGCCCTGGGATTAAAGCCACACTTGCCATGCAGATGCTAAACAGAGTGGGAAGAGGAGCTGCAGCAGGAAGGAATGTGGCTCCGTGTGTGAGCTTGAGAGTGGCATCCCAAAAGGTCTTGGAGGGGAGTGGCAGGGGTCTTGGGGTCAGATGAGTCCTTGGTTGAGTTTTGGCTCAGTGCCTGCTCATGGTGGGTGCTGTCAATTCGTGCAGCGTCTCTGGCCTTGAGGTTCTTTTTCCATAGAAAGGGAGTCCCACGCCAGGAATCAGTGACAGGATCCAATGAGATCACTTCTGTCCTTATTGGGTCCACTGTGAGATACTGGGCCATTCATCTGTCTGATCATTCTGTGCTCCAAATCTCCCTTCTTGCCAGGCAGATCCCTTCTTTTGGGTTATTACTATGAACTGAGTCATGCACTTAGACCCATACCTGGATTTGAGTACAAAAAAAAAAGTGGCTTTTATAACCATTCTATCAACACATTTTTAGCAAGCATTTACTGAATGCCAATGATTACTCTAGGTGCTAGGGACAGAGCTATGAACAAAACAGTAAAATCCCTTTCCTGAAGTTTTCCCTGTGGCTGTCTGAACGCTTTGGTACTGCTTGGTGGAAAAATTCTCCTTCCTCTGTCGAAGTGTGTTCATGCCTGTTGGGGGTCAGTTGGCCATACTCACAAGGCAGAGGTTTCAGGGTTTTGTGTTCTGTTCATTGGTCTGTGATTCTGTCTGATGCTGCACCTGCCACATCATCGTGGTAACTGTAGCTCTACATTGAGTTTTACAAGTGGGCTGTTCTACTTTCTCCCACTTTATTCTCCTTGATCGAGATTGTGCGTCTGTATCTGCAACCGTCTTGCTCTGGGATCTTGGTGGGGTTGGTTTTACACCTGCATACCAATTAGGGAGAATTGACATGACTCTGTTGGGCCTTCCCATTTGTGAAGACAGTATGACTCTTCATTGATTTCCTTGATTTCTGTCACAGTTCTCAGCATGTAAGCTCTAAGATGCTTTGCTAGGTGTGTAAGCACTGCATTTTTCCTTGAACTTGTCAACAGTGTTGCATTTCTAATTTCTGCTTACATGTGTTCATTGCTAGTACTTAGAAATGATCTTGGGTCCTGTAGTCTTGCTGAATTCACAAACTCATCCTAGGGGTAGGATTGTGTGTGTGTGTGTGTGTGTGTGTGTGTAGGTGCCTTGAGTTCTTTGCATACACAGTCACGTCCTCTGCAAATAGGGACAGTCTTAGTTCTTCTCTGATCTGAACAGATAATATAGATATCTGGAATTTATCTTTACAGCAGAAAGGCTAGAACCAAATGCCCAAAGTGGCCAGCTTGAAACAAGCTGTGGCCAGTGGGAACTCTTACCAGCCAAAAGGGGTTGCTTTTTATCTGGCTATGCAGGAGTGTGGGTCCAGCTCTTTTGGTTGTTCAAAGAGATTTTGATGGGAGATGTTCTGATGTTTCAATGCTGGTGAGATTTTCAAATATTTAAACACCTCTCAGGCCAAACCAAGCACATCTGTGAAGTGGACTGAGTTTGCACCAGTTTGTAACCTGGCACAAAATAAGTGTGCTATAAACAGAAGCATCTGCTCCTGCTGTATTGGGTGGGCTATGCCCAAGGGAAGTGCTGGTAAGCATCTGTTATTAGTGGTTCATCCCAAATTTCCAGGATGGACAAGAAGGCCTATGGGGCTGAAGGTGAAGCTGCGCCTGTGAGACTGTTGCTGATATTCTGGTGGCTCGGAACCATCTGGATACTCCTCTCCTTCCTTATCAGCAGAGCAGCTGTGTCCCAGGGAGGTGGGCTGAGAGGGGTGAACAGAGGGTGATCGGGGCAGCAGCTGATGACGAAGATGATGGAGTCAGGACTGAGCAGAGGGCAGAGGCTGGAGACGACACCACCAAGTGGATTGTCTGGGTGCAAAAGGGAGCTCTGACGGAAGGAATTGGGTGAGCAAATATTGAGCCTGTGACACACGCCACATGTCATGCTAACTTCATCCTCCCTGGTTTCCATCCTTCTTCATACCTCAGGTATTTACTGAGTCGACTCTATGCTGGCACTGAGCTAGTTGCTCACATCTCACCCACTCCTCTCGTACTCCTCTAAGACAGGCATCAGCCCCTCCATTTAACAAATAAGGACATGGCACTTTGGGAACGGAGTCTATGGTCCCGGGTTGGCCTGTCTTCAAAGCCTGTTCTATTACAACCCTACTGCTTCGGCAGATCCCTCTCATGCATTCGGACATTTCTGTTGCTGGGAGCACCAATGTGACAGAAGATGCACACTCCAGTTGACTGGTGAATCCGCCAACCAGGGATGGGCTGTGGCTTGAGTTGTCTGTGTAAAGGAATAAAGCATGAGTGTGAGGGTGGCCTGAGAGTGCTCTCCATTCCAAGTACAAAGAGATGAGGAGGAACCTGGCAGCGGTATGACTGATATTGATCGGTATCATTTCTGACATGATTAGGAGTGAAGGAAGACTGAGTGAGGGCTAAGGGATACTTTACCATGGACCTTCAAGACCCTCCCGATGGGGGTGGGAAAAGCTGCTGAGCCGTGTCCCACCTCAGTCAGCTCTAACTCCTAGGGGAAGGTTGGGTTTCACAGACAGGTGCATCAGGCCCTGGCACTGTCACCCTGGGCTGTGGGCTGTCTCCTCATTCTTTTTCTTACTTCAATCTACTTCTGCGGGGGGTGGGGGGGTAGGGAGGAGCTACACAAAGACTAGGAACTGAAGTGGGGGAAATTCCTCGGGAGAGTCTATTAATCAGCGCTCTCCAACTTGTATAGCACACACACAGAAGAGGAAATTTGTTGGTTTGCTTAGTTGAAGTCTCCCCAGGGTAAGAGTGTGCCTGCAGGCATAGCTGGATCCAGAAGCTCCAGCTGTGTCTTCAGAACAGGTGCTTGCTGTGCTCACATCTTCCTGTGCTGCCTCCCTCAGGCTCTGCCGTGGCTCTCAGCAACTCCGGGTTCACATCAGCTCTCATCTCTGCAGTAGTGGAAAGACACTTTTTTTTTTTTTGCCCCAGAGTTTCCAACAAAAGTCTGGCAAGTGGAGTCTTCTTAGTTTTGTTCACTTGCCTATCTCTGAGCCAGTCAATAACACAGGAAGGTATGGGATGTTCTGACTGGGCAGGCCTAAATCCCGTGGCCTCTACTGGGTTTGGTGAACAAGAAAGGGAGGCAGTCTCAATGAGGCCCCAGGATCTGGGAGAGTAGGTGGAGGTTCCTTAGAGAAGAAGAGGGATGGGTATACTCCTTTCTGTCTTGGAGTGATTGGGGATCTTATCTGGGTTGTAATGGAATGGAGACTCCCAGGTGCTCTGTGATCTTCACCTCCTCATCGTACCCCCCATATTTTCCACAGACAGGCATTCCCTGCCTCCCAATAGGGCTCATTGTCTTGTGGACTCCCCTTCTGTCTCTCTATCTTGGGAAGAGTGCCTAATGACACAGATCATGTCCTTGGTGCCTAAGAAATTGTGTACCATGTCTGTGGGGAGCTGCCCCCTATCTTCACCCTCTTGTGCCAGCAGCATCTTGCTTTTCCCTTGGAGAACACCTCTTCTCATCTACCTCCACCAAATCCATGTCATTGAGGCAGGAGCCATGCTCTCTCCCCGCATTTCCAGCTCCTGGGATGAGCCTGTAGTCTGGTAGAGTCCTCAACCAGAGTGTGTTGGGAGAAAGGCGTTCTCCTTGCCTGGGCTTGCTAGTAGGATATTCATCTGGAATACTAGAGTTCACACATCCTGCTGAAGAACAAGGCCAACATGGAAAGAACCAGAGCCAAGACAGCCTTGGTAACTTGTTTCAGATCATCTGGATCCAGTTGTGCCTGAAGGCCTTTCCTCCAGGACTTTTTCATGCACACAAGTAATTCCATCCCCAGTTTGCTTAGGCTGGTTTGACTTGAGGTTCATCTTTCACATTCAGGATTCTAGGTGAAGATGCAGTAGGGAGGGTCTCATGGGCTTACTCTAGCTGGGTTATAGATGTGAGTGTTAGAGTCATATGATCTAACATGATGATAAGCGGAAGGGAAATTTTCAGAGAGAAGATTTATGTGTTGGGCCAGGCTTCATGGTTTGTTGACCATGAGTGGCTCAGGGTGTGGCTAATTTTGAAAAGATCAGACAACAGCCATTCAGGTGGCCAGGAGGGATTCCTGGTCAGGAACTGAGTGAAGCATAGCTGGGTGGACCAGGTCATGGTTTGGAGAGGCCAGGGCCTCATGAACCTACATGGTCAAGGTCCTCTCCAGATACATTTGAAACTCAGCTTGGGCCACAGACCTTCACCTGCTGGGGAGATGGATGGTGCTGTTGAAGTGACCAGACCTGGCTCATAGACTCCACAGGAAATGTGACTTCGACTGAAAGACTCGAGCTTTGGAGGAGCATGCCACAGCCCTGGCACGTGATGTCTCCCAGCAGGTGTAGCGAGAGACTCAGAGACTACTGCATTGCCCGGTACCCCAGTGGACACACCTGTGTGGGTGCATGGGAGGAGGGGAAGAAAAAGGAAGGGAATTCCCTGAGCCTTAATGATACACAGTAGGCACAAGTCTGATTTCCCCTGTAGCGACTGCATGGCTTTGGGTCTCCTGCCAGAACAGCCCATCGCTGGCCAGGAAGGGCCATCCATGGCCTTTTCATGCTGCACCTTTCTCCTTCTGGCTGGGCATCCACATGGACAATTAGGAAAAGAAAATCTAATGCTGAAGAAATTAACTGGCATTTGCCAAATGGGTTTGGAATCCTCCGCGAGTTGCTTCTCTGTCAACATAACAGATTAGAGCACTCAGAAAGTGGATGCTGTTGACAAGACCATCCCTGCCTGGGGATCCTCTGTGGCTCTTTTCAGAAAGGTGAGGGCGGACAGCAGGACATGGTGGTCCTGGAAAGTGGCCTTCTTCTCCTTGGATACCCATGCCTTGCAGGTCATAGCCTCCCAGTCCTAGCTTCATGAACACCAGCCACTCCCGGTTGAGAGCCGGCTGTGCACCACGCGCATGGTTGGGATGATTGCTTTCTTGCTTCTTTGTGAACTGTGTAGGGAAGTTATTAGCATTCTGGGGTCAGGATTTGGAATAGCAGTTAAGACAAGGATACCAAGAGCCCCTATTGGAGTGCCTGCTTTATATCCTGGCTTTTAGTACAGTTTCCTGCCAAAGTACATCTTGGGATGCGGTGGTTTATGGCTCTTTTTGTTGGGTACCTGTCTGTATGGAGGCAAAGATGGAGTTCTAGATTCTTGGTTTCTTTTCTCTCTAGCCCAAACTTTTGTGGGCATTTGAGGAGTTACCTGGCAGATGGAAGAGCTCTAACTCTGTCTGCTTCTTATTCTTTTTTAATATTCATCTTTATTGGGAAGGCAGATTTACAGAGAGAAGGAGAGACAGAAAGATCTTTCATCTGCTGATTCACTCCCCAGATGACCACAATGGTCAGAGCTGAGCTGATCCAAAGCCACAAACTGTGAGCCTTCTCTGGGTCTCCCATATGGGTGCACGGTCCCAAGGACTTGGACAATCCTCCACTGCTCTCCCAGGCTATAAGTAGGAAGCTGGATGGGAAGTGGAGCAGCCAGGACACGAACTGGTGCCAAAAATGTGATACCAGCACTTTGCAGTGGGAGGATCAGTCAATTGAGCCATCATGCTAGCCCTGTCTCTCTCTGCTTCTTAAATAAAGGAGCGTATCAGTATCCTCATTTCTCAGATGAGAAAACAACCCAGACACGGGAAGTCCTTTATCTCAGCTCACACAACTGAAACCCATCATGTTCTTCCTTATATCCCACTGCATGGTGCATAGACTTTGGATGCTCAGATGTGAGTTTAGAAGAGAGTGACTGGTTTGCATCCCCATCTCTGGAGTCAGCCTTTCTGAGTTGAGATCCTGGCTCAGATATGACCTGGATCATCTCAATGAATGAAATCCCCTCTCTGAGCTTCCTCATTGGCTGCACAGAGAGAAACAAGATTCTTTCTCCCTAGGGTTGGAGGAGGTGATGTGTCAGGGCCCTTGACATGGTACATGCTTAGCAGGGGAGCAGGCGCCACAACCTCTACCCCACTCATTTTCTCTTTCCTCTCCTCTTTCCTTGCTGTGGGATCTCTGCCTCTGCATCTGGTCCCAGCCACACTTTCCTCTCTTCCTCCATCTCCCCATTCTTGTCTTGCGGTAAGCATGGCTGACCCTAGGAGGGAGGAGCCCAGGCCAGGCGTGAAGAAACGCATTTGGGATTGTTGACTTTCTAAATCCTCACACCAGCTTTCTGAAGTGGGGGCTACATTTTATGCCTCTAAGACAAATGGTGGGCATCTCCTGGGATCCCAAAGCTTGCCACAGGTGGTGGTGGGCCAGTGCTGGACATCTCAGACCTGGCGTAGAGCCTGGCAGAGCTGATGCTCACCCTACTCCCTGCCCCACTGAGAGGAGGGAACTGAAGTTGAGAAGGTAGTGAGCTCTCTTCTTTGAGTCTTCTGAAGCAATGGCTGCCTGACCCTGATTTCAGATCCTCAACACCCACGTGGTGCTTCTGGCTTGCAGAACCATCCAATAATCTATTTGCTTCTGGGTTTGTTCTAAAGTTGGCAGGAAGGTAATAAGAGTTGACAGGTGTATTGTGCCCGGCAGTGCCAAGGGAGGGCCCCTGTTTGTGTTTCTATGGCAGCACAGAGCCAAGGGAACACTTGCCAACTTGTGGCTCTGTTCAAGAGCACTCACAGCCCCTACTTTTGATGTGATGGGTGCCAGAGCAGTGCAGAGCATCCCCGTTCTCAGTAAGACACTCTTTGCCTGCTCCCACAGCTCATCGCCTTCTCTGCAACCTTGTAGGGCCAGAGCCCACTTCTAGAGCTCCAGATCTGTGTCACAATTGCCTCATAACATATTACCCCCCCCAACACAGATGTTGGACCCATTAGTCATTTGCTTAGCTCATGGATCAGAGTAGGGGTGCAGCTCTGTGAGGTTCCCAACTGAGGCGCTTTCTCAAGGCTGCATGGAAACATGTCATTGGGCTCTTCTTCTGAGCTGCCTTGTGGGGGTTGTTGGCCTCAGGTCCCTACTGGCTGCTGAAACATCAGCTTCTTGTTATGGGGTCCTCCTCATGGGACAACCCACAAGCTGGATGCTTCTCTCTACTGCTTCCAGCCAAGGCAAGAACTCAGAGATGGAAACATTGGCCCCATAGAAGCCACCTGCATAACTAGTTGGTGATGTGCAGATTAAGCTGCTGCCTGAGGCTCAGGGATCCTCCATGAGCTCCGATTCAAGTCCTGGCTGTCCCATTTCTAATCCAGCTCCCTGCTAATGTACCTGGGAAAGCAGTGGAAGATGGGTCAAGTGCTTGAGTCTCCTTGCCTCCCAGCTGGGGCCCCATCCAGGGTCCCCAGGTGGCCATTTTGACTTTTTTGGTGTGAACCAGCAGATAAAAAGATTGTTTCCTCTGTGTCTCCCTCTCTGTCACTCTGTATTTCATATAAAAGAAAAAGAAAAAGAAAAAGCAGTCACAGGTGCATGCAGCCAGATCACCACCACTGCTCTTCAGGGCTTGTTGGAAGCCAGTGGTGGGGTCTCCATGAGGGCTTGCAGGCCAGGTGAAGCAGCTCATCGAGGGCCCTTTCCAGGGCTTCCCATCCCAGCAGCAGTCTGTCTCTGGATCTGCTTGGCAGATGAAGAAACTGAAGACAGAATGCCCAACCATGCCAGGCCACTTGGTCCTAGCAGTAGCTGATGCCCGATTGGTTCCAGGTTGCTGAGAAGCGCTCTTAATTAACCATCGACTCTGTCCCACCTGCAGTTCCACCTGCAGTCATTCACCCCGTTTCTTCCTCCTCCTCTTCCTCGGGGTCTCAGGCTGTTCCTTGTTTCTGCATCTGCCTGTATGTCTGCTTTGGGCTGTATCTGTGTGTTTCTGTCTCTTTGTTTCCACTCTTGCCTGTCTGCAGCCCATTGCACGCCTTCTCCCTCTCTCCTTCTGGGCATCTTGTGGATTTATTTCTCCTGAACTCTGCTCCCCTTGAGCTGCCTCTGGTTTTATCCCATCTGGGAGATGCTTTTTGATTATTTAGGATGTGATCACTTGTTAATCATTAGCTTTACAACAGCATAAAGACAGGGGAATTCAAGTTACCACCTGCGGGTGGCCAGTGACCCTCCCTCATCTGATCTCAATGCCCATCTCCTCCTGAGACTGTTGGCTCCAGTGTTACAATCACAGCAATATTAGAATAACAACTTAAAACCAATCATTTTTATGGGGACACACACAGTATGAAAAGACCTGCCTATCTGAGGACACATATAACACCAGCAGCTATGGCCCCATAAAGCTGTCAGATGGAGAAACATCGTGGGGAGTCCTTGAACACCACTACCCAAGTGTAACTGGGACAGGGGCTGGGAGTAGAGGAGACAGAGAGAGAATGAATTACATTTCTTGTTGATCTGGAAAAAAATGTAATTGAAACCATAGGGAGCCAATGGTCCAGGCCTGGTTCCAGGTGATACTTAGGCTGAGTCCTGAAACAAGGGAGGAGGCTTAGAAAGGAATGTGAGGATGGTGCCTGTGGTCAGCCTTCTTGGGTTTTCAGGCTCGATTGCCTTCTCTTGGCCCAGTCCTTTGGGTGAAATTTTGTTAAGATTTTGACCAAGAAGCATTGTAGGAAAAAGCAGGAAGGCTATGAAGGTACAAGACCAGGAAGGATGTGGGTGGTTCTGAAGGGGGCAAAGGGATGGCATCACGTAACATTGTTGGAAGTAAAGCTTGCACCCAATTCCAAGGGGCAACCACAAAAAGTGTCTGTGTCTCCACCTCATGGTTGCACTGACTCTTCTGCACCCATAGGTGAGGGCTGCCACGTGGCGTCCTGCCTTTCACATGCATGGGCAGAAGCTCTGAAAGCTTGGGGTGGGTAGGCTTCCTGGGGATGAGTGTACTGTGGGAACTGGAAGGCAGGGTCATGGTCAGAAGGACCTAGGAGGCCAAATGGAGGAGCACTGACAGCATTGGCTCCTGGGTTATGCCCGCATCAACACAGCGGCTTGTTGCTCAAGCTCTGCTTAGAACAGGGTGGGAGTATACACAGATGGGCTCCCTTTGCGTGTCAGCTCTTGATTCCCCACTGCGCAGGGAATTCTCTTATGCCCAAGTGTCTGCTGTTTCCTGCTCCCTGTCTGAGGTCCTTCAAACCTCTTTGAAGCAGAGTTTGTGAGCCAGAACTCCACGATAGGACCAGTTCCCTGGAGATGAAGTACAGCAGGTGGAAATCTTGAATTCTAAGTGTTTGCATGAACAGGCAATGGAACCAAGGGTATAATCAACAGCGGCTCTTCTGAAAGTTGACCAACCAACAAAGCTGAAACCTTGACTTGGAAGATGGTTGTAGGAGTGACAGAAACTTCTACAGGGTCCTGGTTATTTCATAGGGTGCCTTTGTGTAAATTAGGATGCATTTACCTGTTGTGTTTTTAGCCTGTTTCTTGTGGTTTTAATCTTGTGCAACAATGGAAGCAGCAGCCTCTCTTCATCCACAGCATCTCTTCTATGATTGGAGGGGAGAGACACACAGATCCAGAGATGAGCCCTTGTGGAGGGGAGAGACACACAGATCCAGAGATGGGCCCTTGTGGGATCTACCCAGTCAGCCCAACTGGGGATTGGTTCAGAGACAGGTATGTGACTCTTTTGAAATCAGTAAAACAAGAGTGGACATTAGCTGGCAGTTTTTGGGACCTCATGCCTTCCTTCCCTCTTATAAGAAGAAACTTCTGGAAGGATCTGGCAGCCATCTGGTCTCCTCAAGGACTTGCATCCTGGTTTGGAGCAGATGTTGTGGAAGCCAGGGAGGGTTTTGGGTGACATTGTTGAACTCCTGGATGACACCTTGCTGGCCCTGTCAGTCCTGTTTTAACCGGTTTGGGCTGTGGACATTTGGGTACTAAACCAAAAGATGGAAGCTTTTTCTTTCTACCTTTCAAATGAAGGAAATCTCAACACAGTAGCTGCCATGTCTCATTTGTCACTGAAGGCTTCACCTGTGTTGTTTCATGTACTTTTCTCAGATTTGTTACCAATTACTTTGGTTTTACCCATTTGTGAATGAAAGAACGGAAGCCCAGTGTGCTCTGCTTCCTACGCAGAGGCAAGCAGCCTAGCTTTACTTTGACCCTGATGGAGCCCAGAGCACACAAGAAGTGGAACCATCTCTGCTACCTCCCATTCTTGTTAGCAAGAATGCTGGGATCTGGAATAGATGGTGTGCAAGTGTCTTAAAAATGAAGAAGAACGATGTATTTGAAAGGCAGAGTGAAAGTGAAGGAGAGACAGACAGACAGATAGATCTGTACTCCATCTGCTGGTTCATTCCTCAAGTGGCTGTGAGGGTCAGGGCCAAGCCAGGTTGAATCCAAGGTCCAGGAAGTCCATCTGGGTCTTCTGTATGGAGGGCAGGGACCCGGGTACTGGTCCATCTGCTGCTACGTTCCCAAGCGCATTAACAGGGAGATATATGGGGAGCAGAATACCCAGTACAGGATGCCAGTATCACGAGCTGCAGCTTAACCATCTGTGCCACACTGCTAGGCTGGTATGCTGATGCCGAGGCTCAAGAGCCACTCCCTTCACATATTTTATTATTGTTTTTTATCTTTTGATTTGCCCAGAATAGCTAAGATTAGGCCAGGCACTGCCAGGAGTTGGGAACCCGTTGTGATCTTTTGTATGCATGGATTTCACTTTTTTTTTTTGTCTTCAACTAATCTTTCAGCTTTATTTTCTATGACATTTGGAGTCGTTTTTATAATCACTCTTGCTTTCTTTTGACTAAAATTGTGTGAGATGCCATTCTCTGTTCTTTCATTGTCAACCTCCCCATTTTATCATGTTCAAAGTGAATTCCTTACATAGTAGGATTATGGTTTTTTTTTCATCTATGTTTGCCAAGCTCTATTTTAAGAGGTATACTTACTTTATTTACATTGTTTGGGATTATCGACATATTAGGACTTACGTCTACCATGTTGGATTTCTGCTTAATGCTGTATTTTTTCTTCTTATTTTTTGTTTTTCCTGACTTCCTACAGGTTAACTGGACAATATTCCAAATTTCATTTTGACTTAAGTATGAGGTATTTAAGGGTATCTTTCTATAGAGCATTTTAGTGATTGATCTTGGTATGACTTGGTCATTTATCACAGTCTACTTGTTGATTCATCCTTTTAATAGTCTGAGCGAAGTGTAGACATAATTTATCTTTTTGTATTATTTTACCTTTCCTGTCTGTTACATGCTTGTCTTCAACGTTCCCTCCATAGCCACCCGGAGTCCCATTGGTGGTGGTACATTTTCTGTTCTTACGCACTTTCTTTCGTCCTGATGTTCCTAGAGTTTATCTGTCATTTCCTTTCTGTTTAGAGAAGTAAGCTCCTTTCGTCACTCGCTGAGGTTGGCCTGCCATCATCCGATTCTTAGTTTTTCCTCACCTGAGAGGAGTATCTTGAATTCCTCTTCATCCCTGAAGGTTTTTCTCTTAGAAGGTATTGTGCTGCTTCTTGCAGGTATGACTGCTTTTGGATGTGAAATCTACTCTCAATTTGGTTTTTCTGCATAGGCAAGGTGTGGGTCTTCTATTGTTCTTAAATTTTTATATTGGATTTTTTTTCCAGAAGTTTAGGATGTTTATTCATATAGATTAGATTTAGCCTGTTTGGAGTCCACTCAATTTCTTCGATATGTAAGTTTAGGTGCTTTCAAAATTTATGGGCTTTGAGTAATTTTTTTAAAATTTAATTTAATATTATTTTAGATATTTGAAAGACAAAGGGAGGGAGGGGGAGAGAGAGAAAGAGAGAGAGAGAAAGTTCCATTTTGTTTATTCCCCAAATGCTCACAACAGCTGTGGCTGGTCCAGGCTAAGACCAGGAGCTAGAAACTCAATCTAATTATTTAAAATCTTATTTATATAAATTCTTGATACACATATAGGCAAAGCACAAATTTCTACAAATGAAGCACATAGAAAAATGCCAGTTACTCCTCCCGCCTTTGTGGAGCCCCTGCTGTAGGTGGACCACAGCAGCAGCGCTTGCATTTCTCCACTTACTGTGCAGAGCAATCCTGCCTTTAAAGCCACCTGCTGGAGACCAGACCTCAGCTAGGGCATTTGTGACAAGGAGAGCAGGTCCCTGAACTTCTGTATGCCTGCCCCCGTCCCCATCATTTTCACAGTGAGGATACATAAGAGTACTTGCATCCTCAGTGAATGAGCTATTATTTTTCCTATTTTATATACGGGGAGACGGAGACTCAGAGGAGATCAATCATTTCTTAAGATCCCAGGTGCAGGCTTCTGTCCCTCATCTACCTGAATTGTGAATTTGCACCCTCCGAGTCAGTGCAGTATTCTCCAGAAACACACCTCGCCCTTAATCTATTGCTCTAATATTTATTAGTCGTGGCAGTGCAGCTACAACTCATTTTTTTTTCTGCTTCAATGAATCACCTCCTGATACTTTTGATTTCCAAGAGCAAAATGCCACCTCGATTTCTATTATCTGCCAGAGCCCAAGGAGCAATCCCAGGCCTCCTCTTCTCTTGGAATTTTTCCCCCCCTCCCTGTACCTTATGGCCCGTGCTGCCTGATATATAGCAAAAATGGGTTTGTGATTTAGCGGCAGAAAAGGTTAACTCTAAATAATGATCAGAAAGTTAAAATATAGAGCCAGAATGTTGCTTTAGTTTTTATAGGTTTTAAATAATTTCGCCTCCTTCCCTGAAGGATTTAGCATAATTCAATGAGAAAATTGCATTCAGATCCTGTGGGCTGCTCCGACGTGACTGCATTGCAATGAGCACAAGAGACGCAAAGTGTCTTGCTGGCAATGAACTTGACTGAGCCATGAGCTCGGAAAGAGCGATGGTCCTGGGGAAGGAACCAGCTACCCAGGGACTCCTGGGTCCAGTCCTGGAAGCAGCTCCAGGGGCACAGCTGGCAAGGACAATGGGGAAACTGTGGGCTTGTGGAGGACCTGCTTAAGCCTCGGGCAGCCCACAGGGAGCATCCAGTCCTCTTCCACCTCCTCCCTAACCACAACTCCTGATGGACACCTTTGTGGAAGAGGTTGGAAATAGGAACGTGTCCGGCTTCCATGGACTGTTCCCTTAGCATCCTCTTTCTCTTCCTCCCTGACTACAGAACCAGGCTGGGGGGAGTCCTAGGTTGGGGGTGGGGAGCTAGGAGGTGTATCCCCACCTTCATCTGCCTTGCTCTCAATACCTGTTGGCAGTAAACCCAGAGTTCCCTGCACCAGGAAGAAAGCCAAGGGCCGTCTCAAAGGATTCACCGCCTGTGCTCAAGGAGTGCGGGAGCATCCTCTTTAAAAGAAGCCAATTTATTTTTTATTCAAAATCTATACAATAGAATTGAAAAATAAAACTGTCAGACTCACTGTCTCTTTTAGCGGGAAAGTGTCACCGCGAAACCTGCTTCCTTCTCCCCATCCTCCTGTTGCTTCCTCGAGTATTTTCCAAGCACCTACTATGCACCAGGCCCTGGGCTTAAACTTGCAGTTTCCTGTCACATAGAAACACCTCTGCAGGTGCACTGTTCAGGTGTTTTTTTTCTGATGTTCACACCCAGCTCTGATCCATTTGAGGAGCTTTCAGGCAAGGCTCTTGGCTTGGAGAGCAACACTATGACTCGTACAAGGTGTGAGCTTGTGCAAAGTGGCTCCATCTCTGCCCCTACACATGAAGAGCCTTGATTGGGCACAGCAAATGTGTTAGGAATAGGATCGCCAGCACTTTGATGGGGTTTGGGACAGTCAATACCTAAGTTACTTTTTCTGGGAATATCTTGGAATGAGCTTTAGCACGGTTAGGGATCGGGCAATGCTTAGCTGGGGTAAGATGCGGGAGGTGTTTCAGGTCGGATCCTTCTCTCTTCTTTGGTAGAGGGATGGATCAAGGGGTCCACAAGACCCAGATGTTACCTCCCACAATACTTAAAGATGCCACCCACATGGGGAATCCAAATATACCTTCTAGACCCAGAGGTCTCCTGGGTTCAAATCTCAGCTCTGCCTATTCCCCAGCTGCTGTGACCCTGGACAAGCCCGTCAGCAACTTCTTGGTTTCTCAACTGGAAAGTGGGGGTGAAGTCCATTTCTGCTCTTGAACTTGTGATGAAATTGAAATAGACTACTACTTGTAAGGTTTCATTATGTCCTCTACTTGGTACATAATAGACGCTAGTGTGTATGTGGTCACACAGACACAAGCATATATATACATAAATATAGTTTAGGGGCAAGTGGCTGAGGAAGTAGTTAAGACACCTGCTTAGGACATGTGCAGTTCACACTGGAGTGCCGAGGTTAGAGTCCTGGTTGTGCTGTTCAAGCCTGGTTTCCTGTTAAAGGGCACCCAAGGAAACAGCAGGTTAGTGAATCAAGTGGAAGACTTAGACTCAGCTCTGGCGCCTGGCTTTAGCCTGGGCCAGCCCTGGCTGCTGTGCAATTTATATCTGGCATCCTGTCCAAATAAGACTTCCACGCCATTATAATGAGAGATCCACAGGCAGGCTTGACAGAAAGCTTTTCTTCTAGAACTTGAAATTTGGGTCTCATACCCAGACCTCACTGTGCATAGGAAATACAGAATTGGTCATATTTTAGTATTGCTATCATTTTATGTAAAGCATAATTATACTGCTTTGGATTTTTTTTTTTTGCTTCGAGGGTGTTAAAATGTTAATATGTTCATTCAAGGCATGTGAAGACTCCAGTGAGGCGGTTTGGACATTCTTCTTTCATTATGTCACGATGTCTCAAGGCAGAGTCTTCGTGCGGCTGTCCGAGGTAGCCAGGTGGGTGAAGGGGAGCAGGCAGGGTAAGCGGGAACTTCCGGAGCGGTGCGTCTGCGCTCCCACACGTGCTCGGGGAGGGGAGCGCTGCTTGTTCTTGCCTCCCACGAGGGAAGTTATTACTTGGCAACGCTGCAGCTCCCTCCGCGGTGCTTTTCAATCTTAAACAATTTTCCGACTTGTCATTGCCACCTGCAGCCCTGTTCGTCATGTTGCAGCCAGGAATGCAGTGTGACGGAAGCAATTACTGCTGACACTGTCATGTAGTGGTGGCGTTTGTCACCCACATGTTGCAGGGTGACTGCCTGCCTCTTCTCCCAGCTCTCCTCTTCTCAGATCCCTGCCTCCTGGTGTCAGGAGCTTGGAGAAGTGGGTACCTGGCTTTAAGGACCAGAAGGATGCCATGAACTTGGAGCCAGAAGGGTCTGTGGATCCCTGACTGCCTTCCTTTGGCTGTTGCTGGACTCTGTGGCAGTTTTTTGGTCCTGTGCACCTCATGCTCACCTTGACCTCGGCCTCTCGTGACCCATTGGCTTGGGGACCAAATCCAGCTCTCCGACTCTCAGAATGGACCCCTGTATCTGGTCACCAGACTCCACCCCTGGGAAGCCTGGTTGGGAGCTGCAGTTTGTAAACTTTGTGATGTTACTACTGCCCATCTAACTGCCCAATCCCAGAGACGACTCCCTGTTTGGGAATCCTTGTGGTCCTGATCAGCATCACACAAAGTGACTGTCACATGCCAAGCTGTCTCTCATGTAAATAACAACCAAAGACCCCACAGATGGGAGGTCCCCCACGTCAGCCCTGCTGCTGTGCTCAGGTCTTTCATTTAGTGACCCCCAGACTCCCAGAATCCTTGGGGGCTTTAGAGAAGAGTGGTTGGAGGATCAGTGCAGCCCTGCAGGACAGGGGTGCATGGGGAGAGATGGGCCAGGGGTGCAGGTGGGCACTAGTGGGAGTATTCTTGCTTGTCCAGTGGGCACAGGGTAGGCTTGACATGCTGGGATAGGGTCTGCTTTCAGGACAACCTGAGAGAGTCTGGAAGAACAGGATGGCTTGGGTATTGAACATGTGGGACTACCATTTGCCAAGTATCTTGGGAATGTCTCTCTTCTCTCTCTCTCTCTCTCTCAATATATATATATATATATATATATATATATATATATATATATATATATATATGAATTTATGTATTTTTTATTGGAAGGGCAGATTTACAGACAGAAGGAAAGGCAGAAAGAGATCTTACATCTGCTAGTTCACTCTTCCCAAATGTAGAGCTGAGCCGATCCGAAGCCAGGGGCCTGGGGCTTCTTCTGGGTCTCCCAGGCAGGTGCAGGGTCCCAAGGCTTTGGACTGTCCACTCTCTGCTGTTTTCCCAGGCCAGAAGCAGGGAGCTGTATGTGAAGTGGAGTATCTAAGATATGAAATGGGTCCCCTATGGGATGCCAGCACTTGCAGATGAAAGATTGAGCCATTGTGCCAGCCCAGAACTTCTCAATGTTTTAACAACTTAGAGAGCCAGGGCCTGGTGGGACTGACACTCAGATTTTTGTCTTCTCTCACTTTCTCCTCTGTGTCTTTCAGTGTCTTCAATTCCCTTTCTTTCTCTGCTTCTTCCTCCCTTCTCCTCCCCTCCCCACTCTTCTTCTAGGGGCAGGGTCATGCTTAGGCGGTCCTAGTACCAGAGCCTGAGTAGCTTTAGCCTGGGAAGCAGAGCCTGAAAGTGCAAGAGGAATGTGGGTAGGGTTGGTTCTTTCCTGAGCATCCCTCTCTCTGGCTTCTCTGCAAAGCTGCACATCCCTGAGGGCTCTCCCAGTGTTCTCATTTCCTCTTCTCACAAAGGTACTAGTCAGGTCAGATGAGGGCTGACTCTGGAACTTGGTTCTGTTAAATCGCATCTTGGGAGGCCCTGTCTGCAGGCAGAGTCATGTGGGGTGGGTCCCATCCCCGATGGTCTCATTTGCCCTTACCTGTTTAAGGCCCCACCATCATTTCCATATTTTAGTCATCAGGGATTGGTGTCCTGATTGTAACTTGAAAATAACACGTGAAAAGTGAATCACTTCCACCTAACCTAGCCACGCCACACAGCACTCTGCAAGCATCCGTGGTCTTCACTAGTGACCATGGGGCTGCTCGGGAGCCATGCCGAGCCATTTCCCACGGTGAGCAACAAGAGGGGGCTTGCCTATTGCCAGCACAGGGAGAAGACACACATGCAAATATGGCTTTTTTATGCAAATATGGCTTTGACACCATTGGAAAGCCAAAAGGTGGTAAGTGTGAATCAAGGACCGCCTATGACACTCCTGAAATTCTGGAGGCTGGGACCTCACTCTGCCTTGGAGCTGGAGTGACATGAATCAGGCCACAACAGGGGTGCATCCCAGGCCATCTCTGATCTTGGGCCTCAGCGTGTCTCGCGAGAAGCCACTAGGGAACAGCTGCAGGGAACAGGTGTCTGCACCTGCAGCTGCATGCTCCCTCATCCCACACCGCAAAGACAGGTTAGATTTTTTTCACAGTGGCTGCTTAGGTGGCTTCTCAGGCCATATACAACAAGAAGTATGGCAGGTGCGTTTGGGTAACAGCTCTTCTCTTGCTTTCCCTTTCTGTCTCTGCCAAGGGTGCCATCGTGTGGGGAAGGCCTCTGTGGCTGCGAGGACTGGAAATGTCTCCTGGCCCAGGGTGGCTGCTCTGTGTGACCCCAAGATTGTCCTCAGAGGAGTAGCCCTCCAATCCCAACCTTTCCACCTTTTTCCTTTTTTAAAAAAATAAATTTTTGCAAGAAGGACCTTTAATATCCTTCGTGTAGCTTCTAGTATTGGTATCTTCTTAAAAAGATTAAATTTGAAAGGGAGACAAAGAGAGCTCCCGTTTGCTGGTTCACGCCTCAAATGCCTGTAGCAGGTGGGGTTAGGAGCCTGGAATTCCACTTGAGTCTCCCAGGGTAGTCAGAGACCCGGGTACTTGTGCCATCAGTATGGGCTCCCAGGGTACATACTAGCCGGAAGCTGGCACTGAGCAGTGCTGGGATTCAAACCCATGTACTCAGGTGTGGGATGCAGGGGTCCCAAGCAGTGTCTCCACTGCTCACCAAATGCCCACCCTGATAATAGTAGCTTACCTAACCATAGCACCTTTATCAAAACTAAGAACATCCACTCAACACCATCAACTGCAGGTTTTTAAAAGACCTCAGCAATTTTCCCACTCAGGCTCATTTCCCCTTTCCAAGCCCCACAGCGGAATCCTGCTTTGCATTTAGTCTTGTAAAATACTGAGACCCAGGGCTGGGAAGGACCTGGCTTAGGGTTTTCCACGCAAGCTGTGGGTGCAGAACTCTCTGGGTCTCTCTCTGTGTTTCCTCCAGGTTGAGCTTAGACTCCTCTGGGAGCTTTTGCAGACCCCACGTTCTCCCTCTGAGCTATGGCTGATAGGGCATGATGGCTGCGGAGAAGGGAAGTGCATGAAGCTCTGTGTGAAGTGGGAGTGTGATACCCACCGAGAGCTTCATCAAGGCCTTTTCCTTGCCATGTGCATGTTTTCCTCTTATGTTAAATGGGAAGGGGGCATTCACATCTTTCTCCAAAACTATTGTACACAAAAGAGCATGAACCAGTGCTTCCCTAGGGATTCCCTGCTCTGGCTGCCCATGGGAAACACTGGGTGGGTGGGTGGGTGGGGGGAGCTGGAGTGGCCTTTGGGTCCCTGTTTTGAGGGTTCTGATGGCCTGTGTTGGTGTCAGCTGCAGCCCAAGGGTAAGGATTTTAAGATCTCCCAATGCCAGGGTCAAGACTCATTGGTTTTAATCAATAGTTTCTTCCCACTCCACCTCTCACACCTGCTAATTACTGGCTTTAGTGAAGATGCAAGGATGAAAGTTATGATTACCTGGTGGGAGGGAGGCTGTGTTTATGGGATAAGGTTTCATTATTCCTCTAAAACAGTAACACCAGTGACATCAGAGGCCATGGCCAACATCTGTTCTAGCCATTGGTACAGTCCCGAGTACTTCTGGTGTATAATTTACGATAACTCTATGACCCAGATCCTACTGTTGTTTTCAGCATTACAGAGATGAGGAAACTGAGGCATTGGCTGCTTGAGTTACCTACTTGAGCTTGCATAACTGTGTACCATCAGGCTGGGCTGTGACCCAGGTCACTTGAATGCCAGGGTCCATGATCTTAGTCACAGAGAGATGGGCTGAGCATGGAAACCCATGTTTTGCCAGTGATACATCCTAACAACCTCGTGCCAGGCTCTGGGCCTACGTCCCCCTATCTTCGGCAGTCTTAAGAAGCTTCTTGGTTCCCTGGAGAAAGAAGCTTCTAGAGAAGGGCAGAGTCAAAGGCCTCAGAGTGACTTTGCAGGAGCCTGCCTGTAAGTACTATAACAAGTACCCTAAAGTGCTCTATCCCCATGATAGCTTGATTGATCCATTTCACAGCAGCGAGTTTTGCCTTAACTAACACCACAGTCACTGTGCTAGGAGCTCTGCATTGATCCTCTCATTGAATTCTCCCACCATTTCCAGCACTATTGACATTCACCAAGAAGGAAGCTAGCCCAGAGTTATCAGGGACTTTCCCCAGACCACAGGGCAAAGGAGCATTTGAGTATGAATGTGCACTACAGTGAGACTGCCATGTACAAAGGGGCTTCAAAAGGTTTGTGGAATATGAAGTTCAGGAGTAAGTTTATTTTCGTGCAAAAACTTTTTGAAATTCCTGCGTAGTTTTTGACAAAACACATTTTGTTGAGCTTTATGTATAGATTTAATTTGATTTTTTTACATCAAGATAGACATAGCTTTTGATCCTAATTTTCATGATTTTTTGATGTTCCCTATTTAGGACCTATTGTATCTACTCATGCCTGTTTGGCATTTGTCATTTCCACCATCTGTTCTTTCTCTGACCCTAAGTTGATTCATTCCCAAGATTTGAGCTTCCATTTTGGTTTCCTGCCCTGAACCTGGGAGCCCTGCTCTACACTTGCTGTCTTCCAAGGCTTGGCACCTCATGTTCAGGGTCTATGTCTGAGTCCCTGAGAAGGTCATGGAAGAATTGAGCTCCTTCTCCTGCTGGACCCAGACCGAGAGGACACCCTCCCAGTGCAGAGGCAGCCATGGTTTCATGTCAGCTTTCTGTTTTAAGCAAACAGAGCTGGAATGGGAACTGGCATTAGGATTTGGGGGCAATAGAGGTCAGCCCTGAAGCAAAAGCACCACTGTGGGGTGTGGGTAGACAGAGCACAGCACACAACATGGGAAGCTGGCCCTGGCAGTATGTGTGGGCATCAGCAGGATGGGACAGGGGTTTCTCTGGCAGACACCAGCCAGCAGGACACAGCAGAGGACTCCTCAGCATCTCTGATGACCTCTCTAAGGTCATCTCTGGTTGTCATGGCCATCTGTATTTTACTGTTCTTTTTTTTTTTTTAATCAAAAGATTCATTATTTTTGTTTTGAAAGTCAGAGTTTTAGAGAAAGAAGGAAAGACAAAGATTTTTTCCATCTGCTGTTTTTCTCCCTAGATGGCCACAATAGCCAGTGCTGGGCCAGGTTGAAGCCAGGAGCTTCATCGGGTCTCCCATGTGGGTGCAGGGGCTCAAAGACTGGAGTCATCCTTTGCTGCTTTTCTAGGCCACATTAGCAGGGAGCTGGATCAGAAGTGGAGCATCAGGGCCATGAGCCAGTGCCCATATGTGGGATGTTGATGTTGCAAGGCGCTTTACCTGCTGGGGCACAATATCAGCCCCACAGCTGTTTTTGTTTCTCTAGAATGTTCTTTACATTCCTGATGCCCCTGTGCTGGGCCACCTCGGAGAGCATCCTGCTGCTTTCACCATGGGGCAGTCACATGAGTCTGACACAGCCAGGATCATCTCCCATTCTTCTGGTCAGAACAGTTGGTTCAGGAATGGACACATGGCTCAGGATGGGCCAATGGGCACCATTTGTTGGAGGAGGACTGTTGCCTTTTGGGTCGTGGCTGTTTTATCTTCCCAGTGATGGACACCTACCCACAGCAGGGGATAAAAGACCGGAAACGGTCAGGACCAAATCAGACACAGTATTGAAAAGGTGGACATGGGGTTGATGTCCTTCTGTGTGGTTAGAGAGAGGTTTAGATGGACAGATGACAGAGTGGTGATAGGTGGAGAGACCTTGGAATATGCCATGCCTGAGGACAGTGCTATGTGGGGCATCCCAGGTACATGGATCAAAAAGTCTGCCTTCAGTTTAAGTAGCTGGTTTATAATCACTGTACCTTGCCTCCCAGGGTCTGGCATGGCCATTGGCCACTGCTCCCTGCAGACACCCATCTCCAAACTCCACCTGAATGGCATTGCCCTCTGCCCATAACACTTTCCTTTCTTTTTTTAAAAAAAATCCTCATTGACTCCAGTTGCATACAGATGAACAAATGGAAGCTCCAAGGGTTAGTCACGAGCCCCAAGTCTCACAGCTGATCCTTGGTGACCAACTTGGAATTTGAACCCAGATAAGTCAAATTCTAATGCAATTCCTGTGCATCAGCAGAGGTGGGGGATATCCAGTCCATGGATTGAATAAGGCCTGCAAAATCACCGGGCTTGGTCCTGCCCAGGCAACAGCAGGTGGGATTCCAAATTCAATATGTCTATGGCAGGCTGGTTTCTAAGCATATCATTTTATGTGGCTGGCAAATGATGCTATAAATATCCAAATGGCCCTTGGCAGAGGAAAATGTTTCTCCACTGCTGTATCTACAGGATTGATTCTCAGACTTTAGTGTTACAAAGACTCTTAAAATCTTGCTTAAACACATTGCTTGCTAAAGCTGGTTAAAACCCTGGAGCTTCCTGGAGGTCTAGGGTGGGAGCCTGAGGCTTTGCATGGCAGGGACACTGCTGCTGGTACTGCTAGTCTGGAGACCACCCTTGGAGAACCATGCTGTGCAGTGCAAGAGCTGTGCTTCCTGCAGGAGGAACATCTGTGCTGGGAAGAGTTCTTCTGGTGAAGGTAAGAAGGAAAGACACATCAGCCTGGAGGATTGGCCAGGGCTGGAGACAGGCAGGCAAATCTCTTCTGCTGTTAAAGAAACCTGCTTTGGAAGTAGGCAGGATGGGGCACAACTGGTTAAAGCAGAGCCTGAAGGGCTGGTGTCCCATAGGGGCACTGGTTTGAGTCTCAGCTCCATGTTAAAGCTCCTGGGAAGGTAGTAGAAGATGGTCCAAGTGCTTGGGCCTCTGCAGCCACCTGGGAGACCCTGATGAACCTTCTGGATCCTGGCTTTGGCCTGGCCTGGCCCTGGCCATTATGGCTAATTGGGGAGTGAACCAGTGGCCATTGATGGGTTGTTTTTGCTGTCCCCAGCAACATTCTCACTGTGAACGTCTTTGACTAACACATCCTTGACATTGAAGCCACATTGTTTCCAAGGAGCATGTCATTCAAAGCTTTATGGTGCATTTCAGCAGACTTGAGTTGTGACGTTGATGGAAACAAAGGTTGCCACCATGCCAGGTCTGATACCACCTGTCTCCACTCAGGAGAATCTTCACTACCAACAGCACTGATTTTTGAAGGCATCCCGCAGGGGCAGGCAAAGGCTTGTCAGTTGGTCTAGGTGGTGAGAGGATGCAATCCATTGTAATTCCACCAGCATTACTGTCTTTATAGATGACTTTCCATGCCTTGAACCATGACAAACTCGCCCTTGCTTGTTGTCACCATTTCAGGCAGAAACTGGCATGAATGCTGCCGTGGTAGGGTTTTTAACCCTGTTTTTCTAAGGTATGTGCTGACTTCTTTAATGATTTCCTTGTATCTCCCCTCACTCTAGGTGGCTTGGTGGATCCCATTTTATTCACACAAACAGTGAGTTGTTTCACACTGGGTGTGTGAGCCAGGAGGGCGTGCTCATGGGTCTGCCCGTTCCTGGAAATACCAGCTTCAAGTTCTTTGAATGCAATGTCTGTGTCCTCAGGCCTCAGTTGTGTAATAATTGCTGATCTCCAATGTCCACAGGGAGATGTCCATGGTATCGGCACGCTTGCGTGTAGCTGCCAGTTCGCTTGAGACCCAGGCATTCTTGAAGGAGCCCTTTCCCATCTCAGCAGTCTCCTTTGAGATACTGTCAGTGGTTCTGCTCTCAACAACACCATGTTGGTAGATCAGATGGGCAGTGGTGATGCACCTGCCTGAATCTCTGTGTCCAAGGGTGATATAGAGATGAGTCTTTCCTACTTTTGCCTTTGTTTGGTGGAGGTTTTCATGACACCTGTGTCCTGGCAGCAAACCTGTTGAAAAGAAGCTATAAGGAATTTTGAAATCAGAAAGACTTTGTTCTTTTCGAGATAATTTTAGCTCTTCTGGGTTCCATGGTTCTGTATGAATTTCAAGAATAAAAAAATCCTGTAAAAAACCTTGCCCAATCATGATGTTGAGTATATTTCTAAGTGAAAGCCACTTGAAGAGTAGGCTGTCAATGGCACCTCTTTTACCAGTGTAAGGGGCAGACATCACTAGTCTATCTAAGAGCTACTTGTTAAAATTACCTTCCCTGTGGCATTGCATGTGGTCCACACCCAACAACTGGCAAGAACAATTGAAGCCTGAGCAATTGCTTTCTGTAGGAAGAGTTGAGTACTGTGAATCCAGGTTGTCAAGAGAAAATAGTTGGAAAACAAAGATTTTGGGAAAGTGTTATCCCTTTTTACTACCTTGTGTGCATTTTGTTTGGCCTTCATGCATTCCATTGGCTTGTTTCCCACCTGACTTTGGCACAGTTACTGTTGAGAACTGGCTGAAGGACAGGGTGCGCCACGAGGAGTCATCACATGGCAT
The DNA here is from genome assembly GCF_030435755.1 of Ochotona princeps. Classification (NCBI taxonomy): domain Eukaryota; kingdom Metazoa; phylum Chordata; class Mammalia; order Lagomorpha; family Ochotonidae; genus Ochotona; species Ochotona princeps. The sequence continues at coordinate 23,392,845 of NC_080855.1, read as the reverse complement.
CCACCTTAAACACACAGAAGGAAAAGGCACAGAACTGCCGCTCCCCTGTTCTCACCACCTCTCTCCCACAGCAGTCCTCTCTACATCCTTCTTTCTGTTTTAAGTGACATCAGCTAATGTCCACTGAATGCTGACTTTCCACTAAGCACTTTTTCCAAATTCGTGATGTGTGTTGATTTATTTAATCCTTATAGCAACTCTTGGGTAACTGCAGTTACTAACTCCCCTCTACAGGTGGAGAAAATGGGAATCAGACAGGTTAAGTGTGTTTTCTGATGGTCCACTCCTGGTAAGAAGAAGAAGCAGGACTTGGATATAGAACTTAAATTCCAGAACCAGAGATTTTTGTGCCACTCTAAGAGCAGCTCCCTGTAGGGCAAATGAATGGGACCTCAGGATAGATTCCAGACATGCTCCTCCCCTTCCAGGGTCCTTCCCAAGCTTCTCTCTATCATCTCTTGACATGTCTTCCCTGCTGTCTTGTCCTGGGCTCTCACATTTGCTGCCTGCTCCACTGGTCACCAGTTATCCCACAGAGCCTCCAGTGCTTGTACCCTAAGGCTCACATCTCATCTTTCCAATCCATTCAAAGCTTTATTGATCTCGCCTGACATTTTCTTCTCTCAGGTTCTCAACCCCACGCAGCCAGACAAATGGCCTCTGTACTTCTGAGGCTCACAGTCACACAGCTGTTAAAACCAAATCAGAGCTCTAGGTTAATCCGGAGAACTCATGTTGGTGGAAGAAGCTGCTATAGTAGATGCAAGAGGGACATTTGCCTCCTGGGGACTCTGGAAGATTCTCACCAGGGACTCCTAAAAGGCATTGATCTCAGCACTTTATGCTTTTAAGGCACTTCTCTCTGAAGTCCTGGATGTCCCGGGGAGTGTCACATGATCCAGCAGAGGGTGCAGGGTTGAACTCCCCTGTCTGTTGAGACAAGGACAGGGACTCATGTATTCTGGGGGTTAGTCTATCTAGACTGCCTAAATGCTGATGTTGCCTGATGGCATCTCAGTGATTTCTTCCATGCTCTTGGATCACTGGATCCCTGGGTTCCCAAAGCATCGAAAGTTGAAACAGAAGCATGCTGTGGTGTTGGATAAGGGGGGGGGGGAGTGAAATGCTCGTTTGAGTTCTCTCTGAAGTCAGATCTATGAAAAGATTTCTCTATTATTGGGATACAGAGAGTGAATTGGGTTGCTGAGGGACATAGCAGGCAGTGGCAGCGTGTGACATGCCTGGCATGAAAGGGTCACTTAGCAATGACAATGGAATCTGCTTCTGCACAGTGTTGTGCGCCAGCTGTAGTCCTAAGCGCTGAGTCAATGGGAACTCATCCGGTATGCATGGCATCTCCGAGAGGTGGGGACCCTCACCTCTTCCTAGTTTGCAAATGAGAAAACTGAAGATGGGCAGAGCATTTCGGTAACTTGCCCTTGGCTAGGATTCGCACTCAAGCCTCCAACTCCTGGATTTGGGGTCCCAACCTAAGTCCTTCTGCCTGACCTTGCCTGCTCTTGAGGCTTCTGTCACTTACGTCTGCCCCATTTTATGAACCTTTTTGTCTTAGTGGGGGGGGGGGGCATCCCTAAATGAAACCACCAGCTGTGCTGAGGGGAGAGAGGCGTGCTAAAGCAACAACTCAAGCTCTAGTTTCTCGAGGAGAAAAGGCAAAGGAAGGGTTACATTAAATGACCATTTGTTTTTTCATTCTTTATTCACTATTTTTTCTGAGTTTTTTTTCCAGTAAATGTTTATTGAGCATCAGCTACCTGCTTGGCTAACACATCTGTTTGCTTATCCAGGAACAAATATTTGTCCAGTATGGGTATTTGAAGACTAGCGGTGAAGATCATCACATTTCTAATGGTATAAAATGGAGGGCCTGAGTTTAATTTCCAACTCTGGATCCAGGTTCCAGCTTCTGCTAGCACATGCTCAGGAAGGCAGTGGTGATGACTTAAGTGATTAGATTCTAGCTGTTCATGTGGGAGTCCTAGATAAAATGCCCATTGATATCAAACAACACCCCAAACTGGTTGGAGGCATTGTTGTAGAACCCCCAAACTGGATCTTTTTGTCTGACAGGCAGAAAGCCAGTCATTGACATAGGGGCTTTGGAAGAAAGTAGGTCTTTATTGCAAAACACAGAGCAAGGAGCCAGGCAGTTATTGCTTAGTTCCCAGGCTCCCCAAGGGGCCCGAGGGTGAAGGCTCTTATAGACAAAAAAAAAAAAAGGGACTGAGAGATGCGTACATGCAATATTCCCAATTGGTCAGCAAGGCCCTGGTTTTTAGGAAATTTATGATGGTCTGGTGGGCTCCAGCCCATTTGGGGCATTATGTGAATGAAGTTAAATTTTCTCCAGGACTTCCTTCCAGACAATACTATCCATTGATGTTCTTTTCTATTGGAGAGACAAGTGACTCTGGAGTCTGTAAGGCCAGCTGGATCACTTCCCTAGTCAGTGAATTCCTTTTGATAAAAGGCAGGCAAGAACATCCTGTGCCAAGGGAGACACACACAGGAGGCTTTCTGCTTTCACATTATAGGGGTTTGGTTTCACCTTGTTGCAGCTTTGGCCCTTAGCCAAGGAGCAGTGCACGCTTCTGAGGAGTGAGCTAGCAGCTGGGAGCTCTCTCTCTTCCTCTTTTTCTCTCCCCTGTCCCTCTTTGGGTCTCTCTCTCTCTTTTTTTAAATTGCACATCCCAGGAAAAAACATAATGGAGAGGTAAAGAGTTTTGCAGAAGGGAAAATGCAGTCCCTGAAAACCCTATCCGGATCCTACTCTCCTGGTCTGAGGCAGATGGCCACCAATTTGTCCAAAGCTAGATGATTATGTGTGATGTTTGTCATGTTCTGAGCAGAGCTCTCCACTGAATCTTGGTATTCTGAAAACATCTGAAAGCCTTGACTTGTACTGCATAGTTGGAAAGATTGGAGGCAAATAGGACTTTTCCTTATTATGGATTATGGGAAGCCCCAGGCTCCTATTACAAATCTGTTCCTTGCCACATGTGGCCATGTGTTGGTAGAACTAGTTGCCCAAATCACGCAAAGAATACAACAAAACCTCCGTAGTCATGGATCCTAACATGTTGAGAAAGGGTAGGAGCTTAGACCCAGGTTTACTTGGGTCAATCCCAGCCCTGACACTTGTTGGCTATTTGATTTTGAACACAGTCACTCCCCCCAGGCCAGATGGTGTCATGAGCAAGACATACGTGTTTGGTTGTCAAGCCTTGATATTTCTGGTCTGTTATAGCAGTTGTAAGTGCTCCTGTGATTGGAATACTTGGAGTGGCAAAGTGGAAGGTCAGAGGCTGGGAAACTACCATGTGTTGTTGAGTATGGAAGAAGGTGCTTACAGTTGTATGATTCCCAGGTCTTGAGAAGGATTCTGGAGGTGGAGTTGGTTCCTGCTGGCATTCTTCTGTGATTCCATCTGACTGCAAGGATAATCCTGCATGCTTGACCCTGGTAGGGAGAATGTTTTTCATTTCCCACCTCCCTGAGCCAGACTCAAGGCCCTTGCCTGAGTCCAGATGGCAAGCCTTTTCCGTTTTTCCTCCGTAAGACTTTTGAGACGAGCATCTGAAGAGGGTTGGTGGGAAGTGTGGAAGTTGGGTTCAAATCCCTGCTCCCTTGTATTTGGGAAAAAAGACTTATCTATTTTTCTTTGAAAGGCAGATTTTATATATAGAGAAAGGTTTTCCATTCACTGTTGCATTTCCACAATGACCAGAGCTGCGCTGATCTGATACCAGGAGCAGAAACTTCCCCTGGGTCTCCATGTGGCTGCAGAGACCCAAGCACTTGGGCTGTTTTCTGCTTCTTTCCTAGGCCATAAGCACAGAGTTAGGTTGGAAGTGGAGCAGTCGGGACACGAACCAATGTCCATATGGGATTAGCTTTTGTTGCCACCATTATCTGCCCCAACTCAAATCTGTTTTTAGAGTGGCAGATGCCCTCCCGTTGAGATTGCTCTGCTCTTCATCTCACTTACTGTCCATGCTGGAGGTTCATGGGGTGGGAGACAGTCAGCCAGGGAGGCTAAACTCTCCCTGCATCTCAAGTCTTACACTGGAGCTTTAACTGCTCTTTAAGTTATAGCCGAGTCCCTTTCTACTTCCCATGTGGATTTCCTGTTGCCATTTCCTCTCCTCCTGACTGTCTTGCTTCAGATTTCAAGTGTCTCATTTCTAAGCTGACCTCAGCCCTCTGATGGTTTCAAGAGACTATGATTTCATAGACTCCCTGGAGTTTTGTCCTACTGGCAAGAGACTTCTTGTGTTAACCTGATAACATTGGAGTACTACCCCTAAAAATCAATTTTAATCAGTAGTTTTCCAATTTTTAAAAGTTGTCAACATGTAAAGGCACTCCACAGACTGAATAAAGTGTGTTTATTGGCCACGTGTGAACTGTATGTGACCAGTGACCCCTGTCTTTGTGGATAATGCTGGAGGTCTGTCTCTCTGGGTGGACTGGGTGTCCCTTCACGGTGGATTTTTCTTACTTCTTCAAGTGTCTGTTGCAGAGTCTTGGGGGACAGTGGGTGCTTTAAGTCAACTGCTTCCCTTGGGCACATCTTAGTCCCACTCAAGTTAACTGTTTCCTCCAAGGACAAGGGAGGATGTTAAAGAAATGGTAAAAAGGGGTTGCAGGTGGCTTTGTGCAAAAATGGATACTTGAGGAAAGAATCTTACAGCAAAGGGCTTAGAAGAGAAAGGAATCCATGAAATCTTTCCAAGGTTGGGGAAATCACAGGGCACATGAGGCCAATAGGAATCCCAGGGAGTCCTTCAGGCCCAGACACTTGGAGGCAAACCTAGACTGTGATTGGATACTTAATGAACAACTGGGATCCTCCTAGGATCCATGTCTGCTTGGTGCATGCCTTTGCATCCACCCAGGCTCCGTGGATACCATGTACTGGTAGCTGGGCTAAGCAACACACAACACTGCTGAGAAAGAGAGACCCGTGTGGTCCTGATGTGAAATAGATTGAGGGAGGCCCACCTCCCCTCTGCTTCAGCTCAAGGCCTGAGTCAGGATCCCCTGTCTGTCCTGGTCTAAGTCCTTGGGTTCTGCAGTTTCCTCATCCCTGGCCACTAAGAGCAATAAGGCACGCCTCTTCTTGTGACAAGTGTCAGAACAAATTTACGGCCTTTCTGCAGACAGATAAAACACTGCCGTCTTCTTGGCTGCCTGTCATGTTGGATGAGAATGTGGGACACTCCCCCTCACTCCCTTACAGATGGGATTTTGAGTAATGAGGATGGGATGGAGGGTGGGTGGAGGTAGGGCAAGAAAGGAGAGAAACAGTGGCAGTCAAAGAGATACAGGGATAGAGATGGAATTCACAGAAGTTTTACACACACACACAATAATGATGATTCTAGGGAGAATGAAAATCAGGCTTGTAAGAGGCAACGAAATGTGGAGTAGATAGGAGACAATATGGACATACAGGACTGATCCAGAGAGAGGTAGAATGCAGTTCAGGGCAGAAAGCAACAAGGGGAAAGGATAGGGTTGCAGAGGGAGAGACTGACACAGAGACCCACATGGGCTCCAGGGAGTGGGGTGACTGCCTACAGAGCAGGTGCTGGGAATGGGAGCGTAATCTACCAAGGTGGTTTATATTCAGATTTGAACTGAAGCCAGGGGCTCACTGAACTGGAAGTCCCCTGGCCCCAGAATCCATTCTCTCCTGCAGGAAGGAGGGGCAGGACACACAGACAATAACATGGAAGAGACCAAGCCTTGCTATGGGAAGAGGTTGGGTCTTCAGCTCTTCCTGTCTCACTTGTAGTGCAGTTGCAGTCAGAGTTGAAGATGAGGGGGAGAAACAGAGGAGGAGGCTTTGATAGGTCATGGCAAATCACATTCCTTGGACAAGAACAGGATTGGAGGGCTATTTTCTTGACTGGGACAAGACGGTGGTGAAGCTGAGATGAATCTGTGGTGGTAGCCAGTATTGCTCTTCCTGTGTGACATTTGATGGAGATTCTGCTTTGGCTGAAGGAAGATTGGGGTTGAGGAATAGCCTGACAAGCAATGGGGGGGGGGGGGTCTCAGGTGAGGTCAGAAATGTGCACTTGGAGGCTGGAGGCAGCGGACTCCACTTCTTGCCTCACTCTGGAGTTAGGCAAGAGTCGGAGTATCATATAGGCTGGCCCCAGGAGAAAGCTCATCTCTTCTTCCCATGGGTCCTTAAGTGAACCCCCTCCGAGGGACAGGCAGAGATGGCTTGCTCACATTGGGGGCTCTTATTCCTGGGGGTCAGCACTGAGACCAAGGAGAAGATCTCCAGGAGCTGTCTGGCCTCAAACCTTGCTGACAGAGAGAGAGAGAGAGAGAGAGAGAGAGAGAGAGAGAGAGAAAGAGAGAAAGAGAGAAAGAGAGAGAGATAATAATAATAAGAAGATGTCTAGCCATCAGTGGCTTTAAAGCAGCAGAAAGATTTCTTGCTTACATTACAGAGCCAAATGGGTTGGCACAGGGGCTGGGCTTCACATGCCCTTTTGGGGACCCCCTTCTTGGGATTCTGCTCCTCTGTACTCCTCTAGCTCCTCTGCTTGGCTGGGTGAAAGAAGTGAATATGTCGTGTGGGCCCAGTGGGCAAGTTGCACACAGCGGTGTGCTTGTGAATGGGGCTGTGTCCTGGGAAGGAACCTTCTCTCCAGGATCTTCCACTTGGAGCCTGGTGGTTAGAATTGTGGTATATGGGCACCCCTGAATGCAAAAGAGGCACAGACATCCTCAAGTCAGCTGAGTACAATGCTACCTTGGGCAAAGTTTGTGTGAGTGAGTGTGGGTATGTGTGCATGAGAGTGTGTGAGTGTATGTGTGTGTGAGAATGTGTGTTTATGCATGTGTGCGAGTGTGAGCATGTGTGTGTATGTGTGAAAGTATGTATCTGTATGAGTATATACAGATGTGAAATGTTTGTGTGTGATTGTATGTATTATGTGAGCATGTGTTGTGAGTGTGAATGTGGGTATATGCATGAGTGTGACTGTGTATGTGCGTGAGTTTGTGAATGTGTGAGTGTGTGCATGTCTGTGAGAATGTGAGTGTGTGATATTGTACATGTGTGAATGCAAGTGGGTGTGTGTGTGTATGTGTGAGCATGAGTCTGAGAGTGTGTGTGTGTGTGTGTGGGTGGGTGTATGAGGCAGGACACACGCTCTGCTCACCATAGCTGCCCTGACAGTAGGCGTCCGTCAGTTAAGGGCAGAAAGCCAGACTCTCTTGACTATGTATATAGCAGCCAGTGCTCTCTGTGCTTTTTAATTTGGGGGAGGGATTCTGTGGAAGAGGGGCTCCAGGGTGTGGCTGGGGAGAGAGCGGTGACTTGGTCAGAACGATTCAACTGGCTCTCATATGCAGAGTCTGAGCGGTGGTCCCCTTCTGCTCTGAACAGCCCCCTCCTCCCATCTTCTGTAATAAGTATTTCAGTTTGTGGAATTTGCACAGCATTTGGACCAAATCCTTGGGGTGTCTGGTGTCGAGAGTGATTATCTAGGGGTGATGGGCTAGATCACTTGTAAAATACAGGAAGTGGCCACAGCAGCCTTGCAGAGACAACTCAGGTCCTGGAGAGGGCGGCCCAGGGAGAACAATGATGTGGCCAGACTTCTAAATATGTCAAGAGATGCTGCAAGTTCAACCTGAGTGTGCACTTTCCTGTGCCCACTGCCAGCGGGGACCCACCTGGGATGCCCTCGATACCACTACAGTTCAAGACAAACATGGCCACAGAAGACCTGTCTCCCCAAGGCCTGGGTTCTTGCTGCCATAGCAGGCCGGGTGTGGAGCCAGTTCAGGGTTGGGGGCTGGTGGGGGAAGCTGGATCCCTTCTTGTGCCCGGGAGGGCCTGCATCTGACAGCGTCAACTCCCTTCTAAGTGTGCTGGAAAACACCATCCAACGTTAACTAAACACCCGCTAATTATCCTGAGAATATTTATTGAGGTTTCCCCTATGCTGAAATAAAGAATTATTGAAACATGTATCACCTCCGGAGCTGTTCATCATCAGTGGATATATTTTAAATACAGCAGTCTATTAGTATTTTAATTTAGCCTGTCTCCTAGAGAATATGTGCTGGATCAGACAAATGTCCCCAGCTTCAGAGCCAAGGGGGAAATTTCCTCACCTAGTTAATCTTTATGTTCTTCTCGCCAGGAGCAAATTCTGGCTGTACCGGCAAAAGAGAAACGTCCCTCCCGGGGGCAACACTGATGATGAGTGTCCTTGAGGAGCAGGTGGCCAGAGCAGGGAGCTCTGATCTGGGGAGGAAACAGGGCAAGGCTGGGTGCTTGGGAGGCTCCGTCCCTTCCTGGGCAAGCTTCCTCAAGGCTGAAACCAAAACACAGCTGGTGTATTGTGTCCCAGGGATGGCAAAGGACGTGTCCACCTTGGGCGCAACCTTTCTATCTATGGGATAGTGTGTCCTTCACGTATCATGCATGCTTTTTTATTTGGCAGGGTGGCGACACTTAGAAAAGGACAGACACAGCGACTTGGAACTTGAATGTTTCTAACTGGCCCGTGCCTTAGAGATTGTCCCAGGAGCTCTGTGAGACCCTCGCACTGTGCATCCAATAGACGTCTCTAGTGTATGTCCTGAATAACAGGTTCTGTTCTGGTCACTGGAGAGACAGGTGTGAGCTACGTAGAGAGGTGTGAGCCAGGTGTGGGAGGCAGAAAGCAGACCTGTGGGCAGTCATGAATGCAAGTGTGTTTCAGAGAGTGACCCCTGAGAACACAAGCAGGGTGATGGGAGCTGGGAGTAGCCAGGGGAGAAAACCTTGCTTGGCCTCAGAATTCTTATTCTGAAGTGAGGGAGTGGGAGAAGCTAATGGTATCTTGGAAGCTACAGAAGTGGGGAGGATGTGTTGGGGGTCATTCTGTGTGCCCGCAACACATGGGAAAGAGCAGGACTGGGTGAGGGGGAGGGGATGATGATGCCATAATTTGGAGCATGTTGAGGCCGAGGTATATGCTGCATAGCCAGTTACTGAGAGGAAAGGTGTGTACTGGAAACACTTCTCTCCCTATTCTCGCTGATGTACTGAGCTGCACTTTCAACATTGATTTCAGCACACAGGGATGGACAGTTCCATGCCCTGGCTGGTGTCCTGCATCAAGCAAGGGCTACTGTGTCTTTTTTGCTCTATTGCCGCAGTTGGGTGGAACTCAACTCACAGCAGTTATATCCAGAGTTAACATCTTTGGGGTTGGATGGGATGGCATTTGGTGTAGAGGTGAAGTTGCTGCTTGAGATCCCGCATCTTATAGAAAACAGATTCAAATCAGCATTAGACAACAGTAAAACTACAAAGACATACAGGGGAAATCATGAGCGATGCTGACAACCTCTTAACAGGAGATCATATACACAGAGTGGGCGGGGGGAACCCCAGAGGGGAGCAGGGGGACAGGAGGAGGAGGCTCGTATCCCAACCCTGGAGACTCCCGGATCCTCACCAAGGACTATCAGTATGGGCACCAAGGACTACATTCCAACTGCCAAAGAGACCACAGGGAATTGGAGTGCCTTCAGAGACCGAGAACTCTGAGGTCATCCACCCCCGTTTGGATCAACCACACGGGATGGAAGAAGCCCAAATCTTTCCTCGCAGGATCCAAGGTCATCGGAACAGCCAGGAACCCTGAGCGGTCTGCAGAAACAAAACAGTAAAACTTCCTTCGGGACTAGGGAGAGGAGCTTTCTCTGGTCCTTACTTCGTTCCAACTTTGGGTCCCCACCCTCTCTTGCAATGACCATCAGGGTCGCTCAGGAGCGCCCTTCCATACACACACACACACACACACATTAGAATAGACAGACAGAGAACAAGGAAAGCTTAGAACCAGACAGGAAACGGTCAGCATGGACTCACACATACCTTACTAGGTAGGACACAAAGATAAGTCACTCCTCACTAAGGTATTGAAGATTTCTCTGCACATCCCTCCTAAAACTGTTCTGCACCTCAATTGTTGACATACGCCTTGTTAGAGTTATAACTTAGTTTAGACTATCCTAAAATCTGCCAAGTTCAGCAAAATTATGCTTCAACACTATAAACTGCTAAATACTAAAATCAAAGTAGACATGAGACAGCTGAATAGTACCCTATAGCCATTTTAAGGTATATGGAAGCCGGTAGTATATAAACTAAAATTGAAATGTCAATGAAGTAGTCACAGGGTGTGGTTAAGAACTTGCATTTTTTTTTAACATATTGGTTACTCAATACCATGTGAATTAATTCCATAATGTTGTAAATTGTCATTGATGTTATGTTGTGGCTTTTAATTGATCAGGATGATATTCTGCCAGCTCTGCCTTCAGACCAGCGATGGTCTCCCCCAGAAACCGTTGAATTTACCTGGACAATAAGATGCTGGACTCTATGCTTGGTATACGCTTGCAATGAAAGAATCTTGACTGAATTTGAAATGTAATTCAGCAACAAGGTGGAGGAATCCACCAAGGGGGGAGGGCACGGGGAGGGGTTGGAGGAATCCCAGAGCCTATGAAACTGTGTCACATAATGCAATGTAATTAATATATATATATCTCTCAAGTCCCTGCGTCTCCTATAGCAGGGTTTGGGTTTCAGTCCTGGGTCCTTCTCTGCTTCCTGCTGCTCTGCACCCTGGGCAGCACCAAATTATGATTCCAGGGCAGGGGCCTCTGCTCCCCACATGGGAGACCTGGATGGTGTTCCAGACCTCTGGGACCAGTCTGACTCAGGCCAGGTTGTTGTGAGTATTTGGGGGAGTGAGTCAGTAAATGGAAGATTTCTGTCTGCCTGTGTCTCTTCCTGTCAGAGAACATGAAAAAAAAAAAATCCCCGTGGAGACCGTCAGTGAAGGGAGACTGGTGGGTAAATGTGCCAGTTTCTCCATTTCTTCGGGGCACAGCTCCCTGCTACAGTTCTGTGCAGAGTTCCCTGGACACCGGGCCCCATTGCCCACTGTCCCTCCCCTAACCTTCTCTCACTCATCACTGTGTACCTTGTACTTGCATTTCTTCCTTGTCATCCAAGTCCCTCAGCCCTGCTTTTTTAGGATTCGCCTTGCTTACTTCTGGCTCTAGAGTCTTGGACTCAGGCTGTGTGTGGGGGGTCTCCAAGTGAGGACAGACTCTTGATTCACTTCATGGGGATGAGGATGTTCAGCACTGACAGGGGGCAGGGGCAGATTTCCCAGGAGGGATGGGAGGTAGGAGGAGTGGGCCAAGGGCTGAGAGCAGACCCCTGAGGTGTATGAACAACCAAAAGGGCAGGCAAAGAAGAGGGCATGCTCTTCAAATCACCCAAGAGCCAAATCCTTAGAAAGAATCCCTCGTGGATCCTCTTCTTTTTTCTTTCTGTTTCTTCCTCTGAGCCATGAGGTCATAAGCAGTTCTCAGGGGGACTCTTCACAACCCCCACATGTTGTTTCTGGAATTTCTTTTTCCTAGAGCCTGCTGGTTTGCAATCCAGTGGGACTGCTTGAAGCATGGTGTGCGTGGTGTGCACATCCACCTGGGTCCCCTGTTCAACAGCTGTCCCTGCAGGATTCCCAAAGTCACCTCTTCTTCCTTTCAGTTGCTGTCTTAATCAGCCCTCCCCACAGCCATGCTGCCTAGGGGAACAGCTGGGAGACTCAGGGGTCTAGACAAACGGGTTTGCTTTTCTTGTCTACACCTCTGCAGGTTGGTGAAGGCAGCCCTGCTGCACCTGCTTTTGTTCTCTGGTTGGAAGGGCAGTGGCATGAACAGTACCTCTACAGAACTCACAGCTTGTCCTTTCCCTTCCTAGCTGACTGGCCAGGCTGAGTCTTAGGTCCAAGCCCCTGTTTTCAGGGAGCCAGGAAGGGCTTCTCTCATGAGTATCTGGTGCATTATAGGTATGCACTTGAACGCTGACCGAGTATTCGTCTTATATCAGGAATCATCCGCTCATGCTCTACGTCTTCCTGGTGGTATGAACAGCTTTTGTATCAACCATGGAGTACACATATGCTTGATTTCCCAACTACACTGTGCCATTTCTTCAGGGAAGAACCCTCACACCACGACTCTCAGCGCCTCCCCACGGATTCATTTAGCAAAGGGATAGTGTGTGTGGTAAACTATGGCCACGTTGTAGGTGGATTTTGATAGTAAATAAAATTTGCTGACAGACTGGATAGGAGCTTTGTAAGACAGTGAGGGGCATGGTGATATGGTTTTTGACCTGAGCAATTGAGTAAATGGAGTTGCCCTAGATAGATGGGGGAAGCAGTAGGAGGAACTGTTGCTCAGAAAATTGAAGGTCGTTAATATCTGTTTCACCGCTTGCGAGCATGTGGGATGCTCAATATTTATGGGTTGCAGAGAAGCTATCGAGGTGATATGACGACCCTAGAACGGTTAACAACGAGTCCTAGAGTTAGCAAGCAATTTATCTTTCAATTTTTTATTGACTCTTTTGATTAGTTGAAAAGTCTCTGGTGCTACCTAGTTGTCTTTAAATGTTGGCTCATTCACCTTTTTTTTTTTTTTTTTTTAGAAAAGGGAGATTAGGCTGCAGACTTAAAGAACTGGGTGGGCAATCTTCTCTGGCTAGATTTTCTTACAGAACTTTCTTTTCCTTGTATTTCATCTTTGGAGTAACTTCTCCTTAGGACTGTGGACACATTTGCAAATGCCAATATGCAATTCCCTTAAAAATGAATCTACTTACACTGGGAAGGACATCTATTTATAAAGAAATGTTTTATAAAGAAATAGTCATGAAGTATAGATTGTTTTTCAGACACTGCTTTGGGTGCTGGGGAGATGGCTGCAGGTAAAAGTAGATGGAAACTCAGGCCTGCATGAAGTTTGCCATCTGGGGCATGGTGGCAGAAAGCAGATCACAGACAAAAGGAACAGATGAAATAGAATTATTTTAGAAAATGGCATGTCCAGTATAAGAAGAAAGGAGGGATTAGTGCTAAGGGCCAGACACTGCAATTTTAATAAGGCGGTAAAGCAACCAAGGAATGTTTGGCAGAGAAGGCAACACCTGGGGAGAGGCTGGGAAAGATACTATGCTGGTGTGTGAAGAACAGTATTGCTGGCCTAGGGAACAGCAAGAAGGAAAGCTCAGGTTGGAACATGTCTGACGTGGTCTAAGAAAAGCAGTCTAATGTATTTGGTATAGAGGGAGTAGCAGGGAGAAGAAGCAGGTGCTTGTATTTGGCATGGAGGGAGCAAGGTGCTATCAGAGTGGTGGTAAGGTAGCAAGATCTTTAGGTTCCATGAAATAGGTAGTCATTTCCTTGTTACTTGAGGAAGAAGGAGGTGGAGTCCCTGGGAGTTTTGGGCACGGGAGTGACTGGACATGACATGTCGCTGACAACCCTTCCTGCGGTGGTTGCATCAAGAACAAACTCTTGGGAGCAGGACAGTGACAGGGACAACTAAGTGAAGGCTGTTGTGGGAACTCAGGTGAGAGATGATGATGTTAAGTCGGGTGCCGGCCCGAAGTGATCAGCTCTTGGATTCATTTTGAGGGCAAAGCAACCAGAATATCCTGACAGATTGAATACATGCCTTCAGAGGGAATGAGGGAGAAGGGGTGCTGGCTTTGACCTGAGTGATTGAGAAAAGTAAGCTGCTGCTATGCAAGTGACCAGGAGGGGCAGGTGAGGGGGACACAAGAAATTTCATTTGGTCGTGTTGATTCTGAGACACCTGTTGGACATGGCGTGAAGATGTTAGATTAGGTTGGATGGCTGAGGGTGGAGTTCAGGAAAGTGAATGTAAGAGTCACCGGCCTGCAGATGGTGCTGGATCAATGGCTGTAAGCAGGGGAGGGCACAGAGCTTGGGGGTCTTTCCTGCCTGCAGCTGCTTCTGTATTTGTAGCTGCTTGATTGGCTGAACTCCGAGTCAGAGATATGACAGGTACAGCTGGCACAAAACTATTTCCCTGGTAGTGACTCTGGGAGAACACTCCAGTGTCATGTGGATCCAGAAGGGTAGGGGAATTTTGCTTTGAAAAACTGTCATTTTGGCATAATCACTCCATATCCCGAGCTTTGCACGTTAAGCTTCTCAAATTGATCTGTCCTATCATTTGACTTCCTAAAAATCTTGTCTTTTTCTTTGCTCAGCTCGTATCTCCACTGGGAAGCAGTTGTCTGAAGCCTGAACTATAAATGTCAAAACATCGTGCTTCAGGTTTTCTGAGGTTTCTGATATTGGACAATTTGGGGCATTAGCTTTTCACATCAGAGAAGAAATTTTTCTTCCTGTCCTGGTGTTATCACTGTAGAATGGGCCTCTACTGCTCCAGGTCTTGGGGCCAAACGCAGATGCTTAAGATGTCTTAAGATGTGTAGCGAATTTTGTTCTGGGATGTGAAAATGGCTTAGCTTGAGAATTGGGAAGGTGATTTAAAATGCTAAAAACTACCATCAGAAGCTATGCTCCATTTGCTAGGTTCTGTTTTTATCACAGCTCCTCTAATTCCTCCCCTTCCCTCATAGACACGAGGAAGAGGGGGAAGATTTGGAAACAATGGACTCACCCACACTCCCCCAAGCTCCAACCCTTCTTACCCTGGTCAACTACTTATAAAACTGGGCTACGCAGTGACCCATCTGCTAAGAAGGTGCCTGCCCTTCTGCTACCTAAAGGGGGCAGCATTCTCCATATGAGCTGCTGGTCTAATTCTCAGATTATTCCTAAGGAAGTTGGATTGTTTTTTATTTTTTAGATTTACAAATTCTAATGTTCAAAAATCATCGGGTCCACCGAGCAGAATTCCCCTGTGGGTCAGAGGGTGGCCCCAATTTTCCCTGCTGATGCTGGGTGTCTATGAATGTACCTATCTCAGTGCCCTGCAAGCACTCAAGTTTTGGTCTCATCGCCTCTGTAGCTAGGAGGATTTTGCTCTAGAATGAGGAAAATAAGATAAAATCCGAAAAGGCTGGAGGTTGTCTGTTTGTTGTCGTAATGGGTTAAATCTTACCATTAAATTTTCCTGAACCTAATGACTTTGCATGGAAGATATTCCAGCCAGCCCTGAAGACCCTGAAAGCTCTATTAATCTTTCTGTAACCCCATTAACACTCACTGCATATTTCCCATGAAAAAGGATTGGAAATGACCAGAGCCTGTTGTATGAAAGTATCTGTCGTGTACCCAGGAGTAGGACAGAGCGGGGGCGGGGTGGGGCATCTGTTGCTGGCACGCGCGCAATGGGAAGATGATAGAAACACACTTTCTTTAGGATTGTTAAATGGATGGAGGAGGCAGGGGGCTGAGATACCAGGTAGAAAGAATCACGTAACCCAGGGAATCTTGCAACCTGACAAGCATTACAATAGAGTCACCTGTCCTTTGCTCAAAGCAACATCTATTACCTCGAACCTGGGTTGAATGCCTGCTCCCCAGGGGAAGTCTGGAAACAGAGATTTATTCATGCGGCCATAATTGAGGAGTTCATTGGAGTCCAGGGTGGATCTTTCCCCACAATCAATTTCACGGTCTGTCATCAATATCGGAGGTCGCCGAGGCAGTCAGCCGGGTGGGGGGTGGGAGTGATGGGGAGGTGGGAGGGGAGGTTTTGGTGAGCGTGGTGGACGTGACAAAGCCCACTGCGACGGCAGGCGTGGAGACAGCCTGAGTGGCAGGGTGCTCTGCTTGATTATTATTATTATTAGTTCCTTGAGTTGCCCACGCCCGTTCGCAGTGCCTGGAGAGGGCGCTGTGATCGCGCCAGCGCGCACCCGGCTGCCTGGGGCACCCAGGCCTCCTTCCCACGGAAAACCCAGCCGGTGGAGAATGAACAAGTGGATTACTGTAATTGGCATAGTTTCGGGGATGCTTCAGGTTAGCTTCCCCGAGGCGGTGCAGGAAACGGGCTGTTTGAAGTCAGAATTAAAGAATAGAGAAGAAAGGGGGGAAAAATCAGTCTTCGTCGCTTTACAGAAAATTTTCATTTCTAATGAAATGAGATGTAGAAGTTTGAAAACTTCACATCTGCCAGATAGTGACTTAATTATATCTCCCAGCCTGGATGCCCTCTCCCCACCAGCTCTGTGTCAACCTTCCCAACCACAGGACCCTAGCTTATGCTGCTTTGCCTCACCCCCAATTCTCCCTCTCTCTCTCTCTCTCTCTCTCTCTGAGGGAGAGAATCTCCTATCCACTGATTCACTCCTGAAATGCCTGCAACAGCTGAGACTGGACCAAACTAAACTTGGGAGCTCAGTCTAGGTTTACCACCTGGGTGGCAGGGACCCCACATCTCAGATCATCTTCTTCTGCTTTCTCCCCTCCCTACCCCTCCAGTGTGCATGAGCAGGCAAGTTGGAGTGGGCAAGAAGTTGCAGTGCAATCCAAGCATGGGTGGGTATCTGAGGTGGCACCCTAACTTCTGCACCCAATGCCCAATCCAGCCCCCGGCTCTAAGTTTTCGTTTTTACATTTGAGTAAATTGAGATAAACAGAGAAACCGGGTGTTATGGCTTTGAATAGGTTCTCGAAGTTCCTATATTGGGAACGTCAGTATTGGGAAGCAGGGTTCAATAAGAGACGATTAGGTCATGAGGGCTCAGTTCTGCAGAACGGGTGCAAGTCATGATTGAGGAATGGGTTAGTTACAGCGAGAGCGACTTCATGATGAAAATGAGCCTAGCCCTCTCTTACTCTTTCCCAATTCCTCTTGCCCTTCTGCCTTCTGCTATGGAATGATGGAGCGCCAGAACGCTTGGCCGACACCAGTACCTGCTCCTTGAAGCTCCAAGTCTCCAGTGCTGTGAGCAAAACAGGTGTCTGCTTCTTGTAAATTACCCAGCCCTGGGAATTCCCTTTTGCCTGCAGAAGGTAGGGCAAGGCACAAGGTGATGGGCTCAGTTTCATCAGCTGGTAGGCGGCTGCCTCAGGAACCAAACATAAGATTTACTTAATGACTTATCTGCAATTGTCTCCTGGGGTAAGCCCAAATCTTGGCAGTTTTCTTCCAGGGAGGGATTAGATTTTCCCAGGTTGCCGGAGAAGATCAGTGACTAGATTTGCACTTGTGCATATTCATTATGTATCTGGACACACAGGCCATCTTTCCTCTTCTCTATTGATTGAAGCTAATACTAGACATTGGCACCTTGGTCCCTGCCTGTACTTGTACAGTAAAAGAATTCAAATCTTAGCTGTGTCTTCTAAGAGTACAGGCAGGAGGTATCTGAGACAGGTGCCTATTTGATCCCCCCTCCTTCAGAAGGGAGGGTACAGATGGAACAGGGGACCATTAACCGTTGTGTTTATTTACCAAGCACAACACTGAGGGATCTAAGGGCCATCAGAGAGAACTTGCCCTTTGGTCTGGCTTGCTCTGGGTACCCTTGGCCTTGTCCCACTCTATAGTTGACTGTGATGTCCAGGGTGATACTGACCAATCAGCTCACTCCTTTCTGGTCTTTTGCTTCTTCATCTTTAGCATGGTCAGGTTTCAATAAAGTAGGCAAGGGGACTCTGGAAAGCTCGGTTAGATCTCACCCCATACTCTGCCCAGCATCCTCAGTGAATTCCTATTGCATACAAGATAAGACCTAAGATTGGCTAGCAAGGCCCTACATAACCCAACTCCGCCTCCTGCTGTCCTTTCTCTCGCTCCATTCCAGCCACTGCAGGTGTCTGTCATTCTTTAAACAGGCTGCAAACTCTCCTGCTTTGGGCTGTGCCCTATCCGTTCTCCTGAGGTTACCCTCCTTGTACATAACCATGTGGCTTGCTTCCACTCCCTTTCACATCAGCCTTCCCTGACCTTCCTGTCTAAAACGTAGCTCTTTCCTTGCGGCCAACTTGAACAGTCTGCCTCTTGACTGGGGTCCTTTGTGTGTGTAGTACAGTCTAGTCTCAACTTGTACTTAGAATCAGGTGCTTGCTACGTGTCACTAGTAGCATTGAGGAAGGGAGGGTCCTTACTGCTTAGGAAGAGGTGACGCTGAGCCAAAGTCAGATGGGGTCCTAGGTATCTTGCTTTTCAGCTGGGCTCCTTCCAATGATTTCCCTTATTGGGAATCAGAGGCAAGAGGAAAGTGGGCCCAGAAGAGGCTAAACACACTTGAACCAAGTGGAAGCAGCATCCTCGTTTCAGACAAGTCCCACATCTCTGTCACTTTGTCTCCTTTCCCTTAGAGCTGCTCCAGCTGGACCTGGCCATGGCAATACATGCCCCATCTCCTTTCCCGTTGGACAAGAGCATCTTCAGGAGAGGGTTCAGTGCAATCTATTCATCAGGCATCAAATTTTCTAACAGCTTGTTGACCTGAAATAGACTAATCTCTGGAATATTTACAGCTTCCTGTGTTTCTGCTTTGTTTGCCATCTTTCAATGGGTAAAGACTATTTTGAATCCATAGATCTGTGTGTATTTCTGATCTGTTGAGTATTACTGTTTCTACATTTTTGCAAAGGGTAAGCGTCTTTAGAATCCCTGTGGGTTTTTTTCCCTTCCTATTTTATCTACTTTTGATATCTTCCTTTACAACTGAGAACGCTTGAGTAGATTAAAAGGTACTCTAAAAAGGATATATATATATATTTGAAATAGTTTACAAGTATATACATACATATGTATATAGGACATATATAAAACATAAAATGTATAATTTCAACCATTTTTAAGTACATTCGCATTGCTGTGTTGCCATTTGGGATTTGTTCATTTTCTCCAGGTTAAACTGTACTAATTAAATAATTAAATACACACTTCCTCCTTCTCTCAATCCCTGACAAGTGTCACTCTGCTTCCTGTCCCCATCAATTCGATTCATCAAGGAGCCTCAGAGGGGGGGAATCCTACAATAGCTGTTACTTTGTAATTAACTTATTCCACTTATACAGTCTTCAAGATTCACCCATGTGTAGCAGGCATCAAAATTGTTCTTTCTTTTTGAGGCTGAATACTTTGCCATTGTACGTATGTGTAATATTTTGTTCATCCATTCATCTCTTGTTGGACATTTGTGTACTTTTGCTGCTGGGAGTAATGTTGCTAAAAACACAGATGTACAAATATCTCTTCAACCTTCGGCTTTCAATTCTTTTGTGTCTATGCCCACAGGTAGAATTGGCAGATTACGCATTTAAGTTTTAATTTTTGAGGCATTTCCATATAATTTTCCGATGTGACTACATCCTACATTCCAAACGCATAAAGTTTCCGTTTTTTCCACATGGAAAGCATAGGTTCTCTTTCTCTCGTAGTACCTATACTAATTAGTGTGAGGTGTAATCTCATTGTGATTTTGTTTTTTGTTTCCCTAATAATATGTGATGTTGAGCACTTTTTCATGCATTTATTAGCCAATTGTGTATCTTTCTTAGAGAACATCTGTGCAGGTTCTTTGTCCAGTTTTTAAATTGAGTTTTTATTGTTGAGTGGAAAGAGTCCTTCTATATTCTGCAAATCATTTTTATATTAGTTATATAATATACAATTTTTCCATAGTATTTAGATTGTCTTCTTGCTGTGTGATATACAAGAGACTTTAAATTTTTGATAACGTTTTTCTTTTGTTGCTTGTGTTTTTGATGTCATAACCAAGAAATCATTGCCACATGTCATGCCAAGAAGACTTTTTCTTTTCAAGAGTTTCCTAGTTTTAAGCACTGACATTTATGCTTTTAATCAATTTTGAGTTTGACTTTTGCATAGGGTATAAGGCAAGCATTTAATTTAATTTAATTTTTTTTACAGCTGGACATCCAACTTTCTCAATACAATTTGTTGAAAACACTATTCTTTCCCTTATTAGATGATTGTGGTACCTTTGACCATATATGTGAAGATCTACTTCTGGGTTTCCTAATAAAATCCATTAACACACACATCTGTTTTGATATCACAGTCATGCTCTCGATGACACTATCTTTGTAGTAAGTTTTGAAAATAAGAAATGTTGGACCTCCAACTTTGTTTTGGTTCCTAAGGGTCCTTTGAGATGTCATGTTTGCTTTAAGATGGACTTTTATGTTTTGCTTGATGGGATTTTGAGCATCCATTGAGTGTCACCGACATCTTAGCAGTGTTAAGTCTTCCAGTCCATGAACATGAGATGCCTTTCCGTTTACTTGTGTCTTCTTCCACTCTTCATTACTGCTTAACAGTTTCCGCTGCTCTCGTCTTTGCCTCTGTGGGCGAGTACACTCCTAAGTATTTTATTATTCTTGATGACACCGGACATAAAACCATTCTCTTGGTTTTCCTTTCAGTTTGTTCCTTGCCACTGGATTATTTTGTGGTGTTGTTTTGTGTGTTGATTTTGTATACTGCATCTTTGCTGAATTCCTGTATGTGTTCCAATAGTATTTTTTATGATAGTTTGTTGCATAACATCATGTTTTCTGGTAATAGAGAAAATTTCATTTTCTGCTTTATCATTTTTGTGTGTTTTATTTATTTATTTTTGACTAACATCTCTCGGTAGGAATTCCTGTACTGTGTTGAGTAGGCATGGTTAAAATCAACATCCTTCTCACATTCTTGAACGAAATCTTTCAGTCTTTTGCCTTGGTGTCTGATATTGGCG
The DNA here is from genome assembly GCF_030435755.1 of Ochotona princeps. Lineage (NCBI taxonomy): Eukaryota > Metazoa > Chordata > Mammalia > Lagomorpha > Ochotonidae > Ochotona > Ochotona princeps. The sequence continues at coordinate 23,372,267 of NC_080855.1, read as the reverse complement.
TGTGGTTCTTTTGTACACAGTCTTTCATGCCACCTTTTTTTTTTCTCTTCTTCATTTTTATTCAGGTAGTTTCTTTCTCTTCTGGGTTTGTTGAGTTTTTTTTTTAAATCATAAAACAGTGTTCAATGTTGTCAAATGTTTTTTTCTGCATCAGTTGAGATGATGGTATTTTTTCTCACCTTCTCTCTGTATGGCTTATTACATTGAATAATTTTTGTGTATTGAACTATTTTTGCCTAGTCCAATAAAAGGAATAAACTCTACTTAGTCATGGCTTATAATCCCCTTAACGTGCTGCTGAATTCACTTGCTGGTATTTTTACCTGATATTCAGCAAAGTTCTTGGCCTGTGTTGTCTTTGCCTGTATTGCCTTTATTCTGGGGGTATTGTCACAGTGATGCTGGCTCCGCAGGGTGAGTGGATCACTGCTTCCTCCTCTTCTAGTTTTTGCAAGAGTTTGAGAAGGATGGGTGTCTCCTGTGGAATTTATCAGTGAAGCCACTTAGTCCTGGGATTTTCTTCACTGAGAGGTTTTTCATTACTGATTAAATCTCTTATTATTTTTCTGTTATATTTTCTATTTCTTTGTGATTCAGTCTTGTGGTTTGTGTGTTTCTAGGAATTCAGCCTTTTTGTCTAAATTATCGCATTTGTTGACAGACAAGAAGTTTGCAATACTCTTCTACAGTATTCTTATTTCAATAAAATTGTAATATGTCTTTTTTTTTTATTTCTGCTTACATTATTTGACTGTTTTGTTGTGGTCAATCTAGCAAAGATTTACCAATGAAAAACTCTTTTTGAAGATACAGCTCTTAGTTTGGCCCATTTTCTCTTTTTATGATGATTTCTTTTATTCTTATTTGAAGGTCAGAATGAGAGAGAGAGAATGAGCTCCCATTTGCTGGTTCAATTCCCAAATGGCCACAATGGTGGAAGCTTGAGCTTATCTGGAGCCAAGAACCATGATCTCCTTCTGGGTTTCTTATGGGGGTACAAGGACCCAAAGACTTGAGCCGTCCTCTGCTGTTTTCCCACACCATAAGCAGGGAGCTGGGTCAGAAATGGAACAGCTGGGCCACAAACCAGTGCTGCCATTAGAGGCCTAGTCTACTTGCCAGAGTGCCAGCCCCTCACTTTTCTCTCTTCTTTATTATATTCTTCATTGTACTTTTCTCTAATATTTTTTTATTTGTTTTGTTCATTCTGCTAGTTTAGGTTTAGTTTTCTCAAGTCCTCTAATTCCTTAAGACAGAAAACCAGGCTGCTGGCTTGAGACCATTCGTTGTTTTTGATGCTCACATTCTCAGCTCCACATCTCCCTGGTAGCACTCATGGCCTTGGTATATTGCCTTTTTTGTTGTGTCCCAATGTCTACATGTTTCCCTGTGACTTTCTACCTTCAAATCATTGGTTAAGAGTATATGGTTTCATTTCCATGCTTATGAAATTTCTAAGTTTTCCTTCTGCTTTTCATCCACTCTAGCTATTTGCTTTCCTTCCATATGAGACTGAAAAGAAGTTGGCACATATTTCCCTCTCTTACTAGTCCTGGTTACTCAATCTCCACCCCAGTCCTTCTGTGCGATGCTGTGCCAGCCCTGGCCATGGCTGGAGGCCACAGGAGGGTGACCACAAGGAGACCCTCCATGTACAATGACATGGTTCATCCCATGCACTGCACTGGACCCAGAGAGAACCCTCAATGGGCACCAGTTGTAAAGACCACAAGGACTCGTGACTGCCAGTGCCTGTCTCAGCTGGACATTGCACATGCCTCTCCCTCTGACTTCCCCATCGGGAGGTTTCCCTGAAGCTGGGTAAGGGGCAGGGGCCCTTTAAGAAGCCCTGCCTCCTGCTTCAGTGTGGCCTCCAAGAAATGTCAGAGGCCGAGTAGGCTGGAGAACTGTAATGCGTCCTGTCAATCAGCTCTCTGACCGCAGAGCTGCCAGCCCCATAGACAGAGGCCCAAGAAGATTTATTTTGTCTCACTTAATTGCCCTTTTTGCTTTGTAAACAGAAAGGTTGCAGCTTATGGTCTGACAGCTAGAGTAGTCTTTTTCTTATCAGAAAAAAAAAATGACATTTGGCTTCTTAGAAAATGTTTGCCTCATTCTCCACTATATGCCCACCCCTCTCTCCTCTTGCCAACTGCAGGGAGGATGTGGAAGCCCGTCCAGAAGGCTCCCAGTAAATACAATTAGATGGACCCTGGTGATCTTGGGCCAAGTGGTCTGTCCTCTCTGTCCTCAGTTTGTTCTTCTGTGAAATGATGGTGGGGTGGCAAAAAAGCTTACCACAAAGTTGTGTTGTGAAAATTAGCTGAGGGGGAAGATTGCAATGGAGTGAGTCAGAGCTAGAAAAAGGAGCCTTAGGTTCAAATACCAGCTCTGCCACTTACTGACTCTGTGGCTTAACCTTCCTCTGCCTCAGCTTCCTTCTCTGTCAAGAGACAATTGTAGCACCTACTGTGCGGGTGTGTGTCAGATGCTTGGGAGAGGGCCTGTGGAAGGGGGCCAGTGAGATAATTGAGTGCACCAATAGGCAGGCTGCTCCAGGTGTTTATACAATGTCTCCTCCAGGAATGCTTTGATGATTATCATCTAATGCCTGGGCTGTTTTGTATTCTAGGCAGATTCCTGGCTTCTCTTGGGAAGTGGGGAGCTCTGGGACACCTGGGAACCCTACTATTGCCCACCCCGTGGCCACCACAGCTCAGTTCAGCCCGGTGGTGACTCCAAGTCATCCACCTTGCAGCCACAGGCCAGGAAAAGGCACCCACCCCATCTGGTTTCTTTCGCAAGGCGCTTGCTCAGGCTTGAGCTCAGGAAATGCATTGTGTGGCCGAGGAGGTGGAGTGATGTTTCTAGCCTTGACTGAGAGGAGACCATGACCTTGACTGGCGTTTTTTGAGGGGGTGGCACTACCCTACAGCCCTTAGATCACAAAAGGCTTGAATAATTCCCAAAGATTCAAACTGGAATTTCAGAGTGAAGGGTGAGGAAGACTGTACATATTGTCGCCTCAAATCTGCCCTGATAATCGCCATTTTAACTGTAGCTTAATCACTTGATGATCTAAGGTCTTAGACTATTCATATAGCAACAAGGGACTTAATAACATGGCTTCATTTTGAATATAGGAAATATTGTGACCATCAACACACAACATCTATTTGGAAATATTTACCCCCACATCACTCTTCTTTGTACTTCCTCAAATCCTTATGGCTTCTGTCGTTTTACTGGGGCTATCAGGATGATGTGTAATGGTGTTTAAGTAGATGTTCAACAATTTGAACTTACTGAAATCATTTCTATGACTCACCTGCTCCATGAAAGGCGAAGAGAAGAAGGACAGAGACATCCTACTTTAACAACAACAACAAAAAAGACCAAAAGAGTGTAGTGACAGGTGCTGTGTGATAATAGTGATAATACATGGAAAGGTCTGGGTAGCAGGGAGTGGTGAGGAGTGTGACAAATTGCAGAATGCATGCACTTCCTGGAAGAGGCAGCTGGAACTCCAAACATGAATGGTAATTAGTGTCACCAGATGATTTAGTTTTTTAAAGCTTGGAACTCTTCGTTTTACTATTCATCTTAGAATTTTTAAATGTTCATAAATACTGAAAATTAAAACAAACAGCTGTGGTACAGGTGTCATGGCCTAGTAAGTTTAGCCTTTGACTGTTGGACTGATATCTCATGTTGACCTCATTTTGAATTCCAGCTGCTCTACTTCCAATCTAGTTCCCCGATGACAATACGCCTGGGAAAGTAGCAGAGGATGACTCTACTCCTTGGGACTCTGAACCCCTGTGGGAGACCTGAGAGAAGCTTCTGGGTTTGGACTGACCTAACTCTGGCCACTGTGGCGTTTGGGGAGTGAACTAGTGGATAGTTTCTCTTAGCCACATTGCTGGCATCTGTTTGGGCTCCGTCATGCCATCTCTGTCATGCAGAATATTAGCAATGTGCTTGGGACATGGGATCAGAGAACACAGGACTTGTCTCCAAGCACTGTGACTTGGAACTCTCTGCACTGAATTTCTTTATCACTTATGTGAAGACATGACAGCCCAAAATAGTCATGATTGAAGACGAGAAGAGAGCATTCTTGTGCAAGTTATCTCGTATGATCACTGCCTTTGGTCCCCCTTCTCACAGTGGTTTCTCCAGGTGAACCCCCAGAATGTGTGGCTTCTGTTTCCCTTTGCCCACACCTGCTCTGCAGAGAGGCACAAATAGGACTGCTTGGCGCTTGGCTTGGTTCCAAATGCATTCAGGCAAGACCAAGTGGGGGGCAGTCAAAGAGGCCCTGGACAGGGGCTGCTGGTTGCCAAGTCTTCTCTTGGCATAGCATGAGCAATCAGCAGAAGGTGTTTTATACACTGCCCCTGAATCCCTGTGCATTAGCCTGCCATTAACATGAAAAATATTAAGTAATAAACAGTTGCAATATTTAACACTCTACAGAGGCCTGTTGCCACGGGTATCACCAATGCAGATTGTGTTAATGAGCCATGGGGAGTCATATAGCAGAAAAGGATGGGACTGGCTTAGGTGTAAGTAGTCTCTATGCAACTTACGAAGTCTGTTAGGATGAAGTTACGAATACCCTGTATGCAGCCATATAGGCATGCCTCCACAGGGGCACATCCACATGCAAACACAACCAGGAAAACATACAGACACATGTCTACAGGCACACCATGGTAAGCATCAGTGCACAGGCATAGAGTCATAGGCACAACATGCCCAGGAAAATGTACATGTGCGTAAGTTCACAAATGTAGGCTCTCAGATGTCTCACCCATTCTTGTATTCACAGGCAGATTCCAATTCTTAGTCACATGCATACAAGTGGAGTGATGGGTGGAGGGGTTGGAACTTATCCTCAGAGCAGACTCATTTCCTGTGTCCATCTGGAGGAGGGGATGGACCAAGCAATGGCTTCAATAAGCTGGGAGTGTGTATGGGATCAGCTTGAGGTGGGCCACGGGAGCTGGGAGAGAAAAAAAAAATGGGATAAAGCTAAGTGGGCAGAACAAAAGCCTGTGGGAAGGTTGCCCAGAAAACAGAGAAGAATGGGTCTGTTTAAAGAGCGTGAGATCTGAGGATGTCTTCCACTCCACCGTGTTCCCGTGGTGAGGGGCTAGGAGCAGACGGCCACCTCTCTTGCTACAAAACCAGCCGGTTGCCTATACAGGGCTATCTCAGGTGGCCTCTATGTTGTACCACCTACTTTACAAAAAAAGCATTTATTTATTTTGGAGAGTCAGATATATATAGAGGAGGAGAGACAGAGAGGAAAATCCTCTGCCCAATGACTCACTCCCCAAGTGACTGCAATGGCTGGAGCCAAACCGATCCTAAGCCAGGAGCCAGGAACTTCCTCTGGGTCTTCCAAACAGGAGTAGGGTCCAAGGCCTTGGGCTGTCCTTGACTGCTTTTCCAGGCCACAGGCAGGGTGAGAATCAGGGCCACTGGGACATGAATTGGCACCCATATAGGTCCTGGAGCATGCAAGGCAAGGACTTTAGCTGCTAGTCTACTGCACCTGGCCCCACCTAGTTGTTTTTGAGGGAATATGTACAGGTGAGTCAACTGCCTCTGGGTGACTCTAGCTCCCATAATGACCTTTTTTAGTTGGACATAAAGCAGAACATGAACACGCTCTAGCCATTCATCTGAAAGGAAGGGGAGTAGGCTCAAGAGACACCCCTATGAGTGAAAATCATTTAGGATGAGCACAGGTGTCTAATAGCCTATCCTCACTGCTGCAGAAGGCTCTGTCCAAGTGCGGAATCTACAGTCTGATCAGACACCCTGGATGAAGGAACGGTGGTTTCCAACAAGGCAAGGTGTAGGATCCAGGCTAGGTGCAGGATCCAGGCTAGGTGCACATTTAGTCTGAAAGAACTCAGGTGAGGTCTTTAGAGGAAAGGCCTCTTTAGAAACCCAGAGGTCCTTCTCATGAACATGCATCTTCCAGTCGTAATGAATAGCTCCACAGACCCAGCGTCCAACATCTGCAGTGGCTAGTAGAATTTTTCTTCTTGATGACAGCTTAATCCATGGGAGGCAGGCTTTTCATAACCAATGTCGTCTATTGCAAACAGCTCCATATTTTGAAGGTAGATCTGGTTCGGATCCTAGGTACACTCTTACTAGCTATGTGACCATGGATAAGTGACATGGCGTGCTTGCAACTACAACTTCCTCCTCTATGGAGTGGGTAGTGGGTCAGATGTGTTTATGAGGATGTTGAGAGGTTTAAGGGAAACAATGTATGCAAAACTTAAAAAAAAATCCTGTAGCAAGTTCCAGGCATGGAGTACACATGCAGATTGTAGCTGTCCTTGTGTGTGGCAAAGTTAGCTTCTTAATCTCTAAACGCACCTGCTAACCTACTCAACCATGCTGTGCACCACCGTGGTGGATAGAAAAGCTAGGTGTCCCCATGGCATTGTGGATAATTTCTGACAAATCCCTATGTCCTGGCAGATGTCGAAGAGAATAGGAATGAGTCTGTTCCTAGAGCAAGGGCAATTATTTACCTTCTTTAAGGGAACAGCTGAGATTTTGTCATCAACCTTCCACACCGTGGGGCTGAGGATACAAAAATGGTCCAGGAAATCTCCGTTCTATTCTAACCTTATCACAGGCGATGAATGGCAGTGCATTCTGCCCAGTGTTCCCACTCTCATTGCTATTCTAGTTATCGTGCCTGTGTCTGAGCATGCCAGACTCTTCAATTGCTCAACCTCAGAGTCCAAAATCCTTAATCTGACTTTAAAATTTCATCATGACCCAGAATCTTGCTTACCTTTCAAGTGTCTTCTCTTGACATTTAAACGCCATTCACTCTTGCTGTGTTGTTCTTCTCATCAGTCTGCTGAACCTGCCTCTGTCACGCCTCTGGACTTCTGGCTCTTAACATTTCTCAATCCCAAGCTCTTTTTGCTTGAGACCTCTTGCTGGCCTGGAACCTGATCATTCTGTGACCAGCCACCTCCTATTTGCACCTTATGTCCTGGATCACGGCCACATTCTTGGAGAGATCTTCTCCTATAAGTGAAGGATTCTTAATTGGAAAATTGAAAGTCTGAAATGCTCCACAATATGGCACTTCAAAAGCACTGACATGATGTTAGAGGTGGAAAATTCCATCCCCGACTGCATCTGGCAGTCCAAACACGAGTGTACTGGAAGCATTGCATCAAATTGCCTTTAGACTCTGTGAATAAGGTGTATATGAAGTGTAAATAAAATTTAGTGTTTGCAATCATACCCCATTTTCAGGATATTTTACACACATGCACTCTCTACACACGTATTCTGAAATCTGAACACATAAAAATCTGAAACAGGGACCGGCGCAGTGGGCTAGCTGCTAAAGTCCTTGCCTTTAACGCACTGGGAAACCATATGAGCACAGGTACTAATCCCGGCAGCAACACTTCCCATCCAGCTCCCTGCTTGTGGCCTGGGAAAGCAGTCGAGGATGGCCCAAACCCTTGGAACCCTGCACTCGCATGGGAGCCCTGGAGGAGGTTCCTGGCTCCTGGTTTTGGATCGGCGCAGCACCGGCCGTTGCGGTCACTTGTGGAGTGAATCATCGGACGGAAGATCTTCCTCTCTGTCTCTCCTCCTCTATGTATATATGACTCTGTAATAAAAATAAATAACTCTTTAAAGATAAAAATCTGAAACAGTTCTGGTCTTATGCATGTAAGAGGAGAAATACTCAGCCTGTTTCTCTCTCTCTCTTTCTCTCTCGCCACACCATAATACCTACTCAGTTGAAATTAATTACTTACTTAGGGCTGGATTATTTACCCAGTCTCTTGTTTGCTAGTCTTGAAAACTTCACTAAGGATACACAGTATATTTCTTATCAAGTATTTATTTATTCAGGAGAGAGAGAGAGAGAGAGAGAGAGAGAGAGAGCGCAAGTGCTCTGCCTTCTGTTGTTTCATTCCCCTCATGTTTATAGCCAAGATGAGTCAGCCCAAGACTGAGAATTAGGAAGAAACTCAATTCAGATCTTTCATGTGTGTAGCTGGGACCCAACCACTTACCCATCACTGGTGGCTTCCAGGGCACAGGTCAGCAGGAAGCTGGAGTCAAGAGTGGAGGCAAGATTTGAACCCTAGCATTCTGATATGGGACGCAGATGGCTTAATTGGTATCTCAACAACCAAGCCAAATGCCTAGCCTAACTAGTATATTTCTTCTTTTTTTTTCTTTAAATAAAAGCATACCATGTTGGAGAGCTTAAAAAATAATATAATTACCAAAGAATGTTGCCATTCACCTATTCATATACCACCCACCCATATCTCCTTTCACCCAAGTACTCGTTCACCCATCCATCCACTCTATTTAGTATGTCTCTCAAGATAAAGAGCATTCTGAAGAATGGCTGTATATTAGACCCTTGATGGACACAATGAAGCTCATTCACACGTTCACTGATTTTATTAGTTTTTGAAGATTTGCTGGGAGATGCACTTATTCGTCATCAAGCGCAAGAGGGGAAACAACTAAGTCCTATCTGAAGGAGAAATAGTGAAGTGTCAGGAATGTGAGTTCGCCATTGATGTCTGTTGCACCAAGATGTAGGAGGCAGAGAGCAACACGCAACTGAATGGTCTCTCAGGGTAACCCAGGGTGAGGCTTGATGCAGAAGCTCCTGGCAAGGCAGCAGGCAGCCTGATCACCACTGGGGCTGGGGACTGGGATGGAGGGGGAGCCTAGCAGTTTTCTTAGTCCCATGCCATGTGTTAGGTCTATTTATTTCCAGCAGCTGGATCAGGGCCTCAGCGCTTGAGCCCAGTTATGACTGAGGTCCCCACATATGCATCAGCTCCTTGCCTATGTTTGTACCTCACTCTCCCAACCAGGACTTGAGCTCCGACTGTTTTGGCTGGAGCTCTGACCTTCTCCCTGGTTCCTGTTCTCCTTGCTCCTAACCTCCGTGTGGGGGTCTTGCTCCCAAAAGAGCAGCTCCCAACTCTTTAAGAGGTTTGAGTCTCTATACTATTGTAATAATATGGGGAAAATCAGGCAGGGGTGGAAACTTAGAATTGTACCATAAAATTCTATTTTTTTTTTCCTTTTAAAAGAGGCTTGAGTCTCTGCCAGCCTGAACATGAGCATCACCCTCAGGTTTCCTAGCTGCCCAGATGACTGCTGGACTGGAACTGACCTTGAATTTATCCCATATCCCTTGTCTCAGTTTGCTCTTTCAGATGGTAAGCTTGAATGGTTGGAAATGTTCCCTAATTCCTTCTTTTGAACAATCTCTACCTTACTGAGTTGTTTAGAAGACTAAATGAATTAGTGTTTATGAAGGGCTCACAGCACCAGTGTCTCACATGTGGTATCAGGTCTTAAATATGCTTTTGTTATTATTTTGTATTTTATATGAAAGATATGGAGAGGGGATAGAGAAAGAGTGAGCGAGCTCGTCCTCTGGTTAGCTCCTCAAATGCTTGCAACAGCCAGGGTTGGGCCGTGTTGAAGCCAGGGATCAGGAGCTCCATTCAGGCCTCCCACAGGACCAAATGATCTGAGCCATCACCTGATGCATCCCAAGGTGTGCAAGCTGGAATTGGGAGGCGAAAAGGACGAAGCTTGTTGTGAGTTGATCATTGATCCTCCACTTGCTTCCTGGTGTCTTCCCTCATTCCATGCCTTCAATGCCATCTACTTTTTCTCAATTCTCACTCCCCTGCCCCAGGGTGTTTTTCATTTGTTTGTTTGTTTCTAGTTCAGAATACCATCTTACCCTCATCTGCTTATTGAGCAATTCTTTACTCTTCCAAAAATTGCAACGAACAGCTTTTTCTGGCTTCAGGAAGAGTTCCTGCTCTTTTCCTCCATGTTGCTTGAGTGTTGTGCTTGGAGCTCCTGCTTGGTGCCTGTGGTGGTGCAATGCAATGACTTATTTCTGTGCCTGTCTCCTCCATTGAACTGTGAGCCCTGGAGGGCAGTGACTGTGAGATTTATCTTTGTAGCTTTAGTGCCTGGAGTCGTCGCGGTGCGTAGTAGGCACTTAATAAATGTTTCTTGCAGGAAGAGGATTCAATCTGGCTGCAATTTATCGCAGCTTTGCCAGTGTCCCCAATTGCACATCATTCCCCTGTGTCCTAGAGGATGCTGTGAAGATAAATGTGACAACATTACAAAGGCCTGGGAAAGAAGGGCAGCTGGTGAGCGTGGGGTTTTGTTATTAGCAGTGTATTGCTTATTAAAAGACCATGGCACATTGCACCTGCCAGGGGCTGGACGTAACAACTGGAAAAAGTCATGATCAGAATGCCAGCCTGGAATAAAAGTTTGGTTGGTAAATGCTGGAGACATAGGCTCAAAAGCCCATAATTTACATTGGATTAGCCAGTGAGATTAGGTGATCTGTGAAACCCATCCCTTGTTGGCATCTGAACAGTTCTCATTTATAAAAATATTGATTCTACTTCTTTGAGTATAATTGATTAATTATATTTTGGGAGAGAAAAATTGTTTCTAGGTCTCTACAGGGACCTTCCTGAGCTTGTTGCACACTGTCCTGTTCTCCCCACCTCCCACTCCCAACTGTTGATAACACTATTTTTCAAGATTGCAATGACTCCGTCTTAGGAAGCAGCGGTGGTAGGGAAGATGAGCAGAGCAGGGAGGTTACAGGCAAATGGAATGACTCTGTCTCCGAGAACTTGTTGGGTGACCGTAAGACGAGATAGTCTGAGCTTGGGAAATCAGAGCTGTGGCCTGAGAAACAACAGGAGACAGCTTAGGAATGATCTCTGAGATGCTTGGCTTCCAAACCTCACAAGTCATCAAGCTCCGTCTTATAGAGGAGGCTGATCAGGGCAGTGGGAAATCCAAAGCTCATTAAAAAGCCACTTGCCTTGCATATTCCGTATGGGGAATCACCAGCACAGAAAGCAAAGAAGGAAATAAAAATGATTTTCTCTGACACCACCACATTAAGGAAACCACCGTTAGTATTTCAGAGCAGGTGTTTTCAATCACCTCCTTTACCTTGTTGGAATCATTCTCTTGCTCTTTCTTTTTTTGTCCAGGCTGTTGTGATCACCTTATTATTGCTTTTTGTGATTTTAATGGATGGATATGTATTTTGTCACCTATTTGCATACTGATGTATTTTTTTTTCATTGTTTGGGTGTTTAGGGTGCTCTTGCTTTGCTTTGAAAATAACAGTACAGAGGCTGGTGTTGTCGTGTGGCAAGAAACTGCATCCGACAAAGGTGCCAGTTCCTGTCCTGGTTTCTCCACTCCCTGTCCAGCTCCCTGCTAATGCAGGAAGAAGCAGCAGCATAAGATGGACCTCTGTCACTCACATAGGACACCTGGATGGAGCTCCTGGGTCCAGGTTTAGGCCTGGCCCAGTCCTAACTGTTGTGGTCATTTGGAGTATTAACTAGTGTATGGAAAATCCCTCACTCTTTCTCTTTCTGTCTGTAACTCTGATAGCAAAATAAATGTTAAAGAAATCCTAAAAATGCAATTAACATTGTGATATAGTGATACAGAGCTGTGTCTGTGTCTCTAGATATTTTCTGAGGCCACATTTCCTAGATGAGATTGCTGGGACTAAGGTTACTTTATTTGCAGGATTTCTGACATATGATTGAACTCTCTTCCAGAAAATATACATCTGTTTCCATTCCCATTAGGACTGATTTTCTTACATCCTCATCAAGGCACAGCCTACGCATTACTAGTTGAAAAAAAGCTGTCAACTTGCTAACAAGAAAAGGTGTCTGATGTTTGTTTGCTACTTTTGAGAAAGAGCCCAGTGGAGATGCAGTTCATCCATTTGATTTGTACAATCCAGTGTTTGTAGGGCATTGAAAACTGTGTAATTATCATTGCGATTTAATTTTAGAACATTTTTATCTTCCCAAAGGAAACCCTGGACACATCCTATCTGCTCCCATCCCCCCAAGATGACCACTGATGCATTTATGCATCTCTGATTTACCTATCCCAATCTTGGCATATAAAATCCATTTCATATGTGTTCTGGAATTGTATAAGCTCTGGCCTTTCTGAGTTTTTATGTAGCCTAGTACTTTCAAGATTCATTCACATTGTGGTAGCCTATTTTTTTTAAAGATTTTTTTTATTATTTGAAAGGCAAAATTACATACAGGGAAAAGGAGAGGCAGAGATTTTTCCATCCCCAAATGGCCACCATTGCTGGAGATGGGTTAGTGTGAATTCAGGAGCTAGGAACTTCTTCCATATCTCCTATGTGGATGCAGGGGCCCAAGTACTTCTTCCATCACACATACTCTGCTGCTTTCCTTGTCGCATGAGCAGGGAAGTGGATTGGACGTGGATCAGCAGGGACTTGAACCATCACCCATCTGGGATGCTAGTGTCACCGAGACTGCTTTACCCACAATGCCATCATGTCTGCCCTTAGTCCATGCCTTTTGATGGCGGAGAGATCTTTCATTGAGTGGATAGATCACATTTGGTTTACCCATTCACCTGTTGATAACTATTTGGGTTGTTCCTACTTTCTGACTATCATGAATGTTACTGTTATCAACACTGGCTGTGCATCTTCATTCCTCATGGAGCTATCCCTAAGAGTGGAGTTGCTGGACCAGATGATAGTTCTACAGGTTTGGATATTTAAAGAACTACAGACTGTTTTCCAAAAACACTTCACTAGCAGTGAATGAAGAGCGAGGAGTGCATTCCTCCTCATCCACAGGAACATTTATTGTTTGTATTTTATTATTATTATTATTACAGTAGTTCTGGTGGTGGAGAAGCGATAGCTTATTGTGACTTTGATTTATGCTTCTCAGATGGCTGATGACATTGAATACCTTTTCCTGGGTTTGTGGGTTATGGACATATTTCTGTGGATTATGTGTGCTTGGATCCTTCAGCTTAAAGTAGCATATCCTTTTAAAGAGTTTTTATCTGTGTTAGATTCAAGTTTATTATCAGTTATTCGAGGGCACTACAAAGGTTGATGGAAAATATAATATTACAAAAAACTCCATAGACTTTTGAAAAAATGGTTTAGGTTTATTTTTAAATTATTTTGTTTATCTTATTTGAAAAGATATGAGGAGAGAGAGAGAGAGAGAGAGAGAGAGAGAGAGAGAGAGAGATTTTCCAACAGCCTGTTCAGACTCCGAATGCCTGTTAATAGCAGCGATTGAGTCAGATGGGAGTAGGGATCCTGGAACTCAGCCTTCATCTCCCATGTGGGTAGTTGGCACCCAAACCCTTGAGCCATCACCTGCTGTGCCACAGGGCGTGCATTAGTGGGAAACTGGATCAAAGCCAGAGTATCCAGGACCTGAGCCAGGTGCTCTGATACGAGACGTGAGCATCCCAAAAGGTGACTGAACTACCCACCCTATAAAAAATGTTGCATTTCTGTATGATTTGTAAATATATTCCCCCCAAAATGGAGAATTATATTTGCAGTTTCTTGGTGGTATGTTTTATAATGCAAATTTTTTTGTGTCAGATGAAGTGTAAATTTTGGTTTTCATTTTTCTTCTTCTTTTTTTTTCTTTTCATTTTGTGGTTTAGTGAAGAAATTGTTGTCTCATCCAAGATCAGGAAGCAACTCAAATGACACTTAGATCTAAGGCTTGTAAACAAAGTACTACTGAGGTTGCATGTTCTTGGTTTTCCTTTTATAGTTTTTTCACATCGGCTTTATTTTTCCATTCGATTTTACTAACCATTGATTTTAGTGAGTAGTTTATATATTGATAGCATCGTATCATTTGCTGCAATTTTATTTTTCTGGCTTGTATTTGCCTAGTAATTTTGCTTGCCCACAAACCCCTCTACCTGGCACAGCAGGGCTGTGAAGCTGGCAGCCCCATAGATGCTATCTGAGCTGTGGAACTGTGTGGCTTGATGGCCTGGGAGGCTTGGTCCTGGGGGCTCTTCCCTCAGCAATGAGGAGGAGAATGTGAGTCTTAACATTTCCTGAGGGTGGTCAAGGTCTTCAGCATCTCAGGTTGGGAATTCAGAGCTGGGATCACACACACAGAAACCAGAACCCCCCAAAAGACTGCACCTGCTGAGCAAAAAGAGAACAGGAAAAAACCCCACTTCTGTCCAGGGGTAGGACAGAGAATGTCTAGTTTTGTTTGATTTCTGGGTAGACAACACCCTGGTACAATTTCATAGCACAGATCTCTTCCTTTGCCTCACAGACACTGGAGACTTGAATTCGTGCTGAGGAGCTCCAAGCTGAGAAGAGGGACCACAGTTTGGTCAGACTTTTCTGACCAAATCGTTATTGGGTATGGAAGAAGAGGAGACGTTTCTGAGGCTTTTGATGAGATTGGATGATGACACCACAAGCCAAGGAGGAGAGTGCAAGAAAGTAAGATTTCAGAACAATCTCATTTAGGAACATGGGTGGGACAGGTCCAAGTATGTTGTTAGCAAGAAATAATGCACCTCTACTGAAACATCACACACCAAGGCCACAATGGCTGTATTCAAGGGATCTGAGTTTCCATCACATTCAAAGATCAATGATCTCATGAGCAAACTAAAGGACAAATAGCCCGATAAATTTCCATAGCAGAGAATAGAAGGGAATTTCCTCACACTCATTAAAATCCTCTAGAAAGCATCACATTTCATAGAGAATCGAGGAAAGCATTTCTCTTAAGATCAGGAATAAGAACACAGCACTTTTTTGTTGCTACTTTCATTCCGCATTGACCCCAGCAAGCCTAGTAATATGAGAAAATAAATAAAAGCTATAAAGTTGGAGAAGAAATAAACTGTTAATATTCCCAGATGACATGATTATTTATAACAAAAATGGAAAAGAATTCACAGGTAAATTATTAGAACTAGTAAGAGAATGTAATGTAACTCTTGCACAAAAATTTAATGCACAAAAATAAATTGCATTTAGAGTAACCAGCCCCCAGGGATAAAGTGTAATAAAATATATAGCATTTGTAATAGTACATATGAAGAAATCTATATGCAAAGATTTGCAAGACCTTTAAGGAGAAATTATAAAGTGTTTTTGGAAGGAGTTAAACCAGACATAAAGAGGCATTTTATGTTCATGGATAAGAAGACTCAATCCCATAAAACTGTCAGTTCTTTGCAAGGTGATGTAAAGAGTCAATGCTATTCTCATTAAAATCTGAACAGGCTTTCCTTTTTTTTCCTTTGTAGAATTTGATGTTCACACTAAATTTTATGGCAGAGTAAGGCCTAAGGATATCTGACACAGAGAGAAGAATCATGAAGGTAAACTTGCTTCACCTAACATTAAAAAACAATCTAGAGCCTTAATAGCTAAAATTATAAGTCTGTGCTAATTAAGCAAGTGTGGTGTATAGATGGACTGTATCCCTACCTCACACCACACACACACATCAAGACCAGGGGAACCAAACACTTACAATCTACAATCTCTCAGAAGGCATTGTTGGAGAGTATCTTTGTGACTGTGCTACTCACCAGTGTTTCCTAATTCAAATATGAAAACTGAGAATCGTAAAAAGAAAGGAATTATTTAGGAATAAGAAAACGAGGTTCACTTGGAGATAGTCACACTCTGTGTTGGAGTCTGAGTCCCCACCCCGTACCCTGCTTTTAGTTCTTTTTTAAAGTGAACACTGGATACAACAAGTGACAATTGCACATGGTTGGGGCCCTGCCACCCACACAGGAGACTTGGATTAAGTTCCTGCGTTCCTTCTTTGGTGTGGTCCACAGCTGGCTGTTTGGTGGTATTTGGGGAATGAGCGAGGCAGTGAATTAAAACAATCCCTACCTTTCTGTATCTCTTTCTCTGTTGTCTCTCAAATAGTAAGATTAAAAAAAAAATTAGAAAACCCTTGGGGTTGGCATTGTGGTGCAGTAGGTTAAGCTATCACAGGCAACGTTGGTGTCCCATACCCAAGTGCCAGTTCAAGTCCCGCCAGCTGGGTTGTGATCCCGTCTCTTACTAATGTGACTGGGAGAACAGTGGATGATGGCCCAAGTCTTTGGGTGTGCGTTGTAAGACATATTCAGGAAGGTTCGTAGCAAAAGGGCAGAAAGGGCGGAAATGATTATCAGCTTTGGAAGGCGGAGGTCTGTTCTGAGAGCTACCGTGAAATTTCCAAGCAACAGTGAAAAGGAGCTGTAGCTCCATGTCTTAAGAGTGAACCTCGAGAGCATAATAAACAGAGCAAGAAAAACAAACGGTGAATAATTTGCTATGAGTCTTTCTACTTGAAATCTGAAACCCATAGGAAATGAAATGGTGTATGGCTATGGATATAAACCGGGCACAATTAAAATGGAAAACAAAGGTGTGAGAAACACAAAGGCTGGGAAGGATGTCACCTCTGAGGGAGAGGGAGCTTGCGAGATTCGGGGGGAACCCATGGGTGGCTTCTGGGGTGCACGTGGTGTTCTGTTTCTTAAGGAGGTACAGGGCACATGGTGTCCAGGGTATAGTTTCCTGCATCACCTGTGTGCTGTAAATGATAAAATTGGGGTTTTTTTTTTAAACATCTATAGAGTTGCAGTCAGGTAGGGTGTCCCAACCTAAAGAGCTAAGGCACAGCATGAGGACTGGAGTTAGCGACAGTGTTATTTTCTATGGGAAATTTGCCACCAGAGATTCCAAGTGTCTTTCTGCCCCACTCCAAACACAAGGTAGATTTATGAGATGGGGGTAGGGGTGCATCAGTTGGCTTGATTTGGTAACCATGTCACTGTTTACCAGTGTGTCTATTAAGATGAGTATATCATGACATCATGTTATACAGCTTAACTAAATATATAATAATAGAAAGAATTTAGTCAGTACAGCTATCAGCATCAAGAAACTAAATGAATAAAACTCTAGGTTTCTCCCAACAAATTGAGCAATGCTGTACCTATGAGGAATGTTTGTGATTGAAATAAATGTGCAGCCCATTGAGAAGATGATTCCTTGATGAACAACACTGACACTTTCTTTTTTGTTTAAGACTTATTTATTTTATTGGAAAGGCAGATAGATATACAGAGAGGAGGCGAGACAGAGAGGAAGCTCTTCCATCCGATGGTTCACCCCCCAAGCGGCTGCAACGGCTGCAGCTGAGCCAGTTCGAAGCCAGGATCCAGGAGCTTCTTCTGGGTCTCCCACGCGGGTGCAGGAACCCAAGGCTTTGGGCCGTCCTCGACTGCTTTCCCAGGCCACAAGCAGGGAGCTGGATGGGAGTTGCTGGGCCGCAAGGATTAGAACTGGCGCCCATATGAGATCCCGGCGTGTCAAGGCAAGGACTTAAGCGACTAGGCCACGCCGCCGGACCTGGGAATTTCCAATGAGAGCGTAAATCCAGTTTCTGGATTGCCACCTTATCCAGAAAGGAAAGCTTTCATTCAGTGTTGCACAGAAGGCACACTAGTATAGGGAGACAGAACATGTGGACCTGCATGTGTAAATATATACACGGAGAAAGTACAGGTGAACCAGCTGTACAGAAAGAAATACAGCTGTCATTAGTCACAGTTAACAGTGCTACGGATTAGAACGAAACCGAAGATAGAGTTGTATTAGCAGCAAATACACCAGTTCAGCAAGTTTCTGGATACATAATCAATAGACAGGAGAAAAATCAATTATGTTCTTTAACACCCGCCAGAAACAATTAAAAACAGTAATTACAAAGATTCAATGTGCCATCATAATAAAAACTATAAATGAATTGGAACTATGTCTACCTAGCAGGAGATGTACAAGAGAAAAATGTAACATTCTATTGGGAAACATGAGGATACATAAAGAAACATCCCTGAGCAACCATGATTTTTCTACTTACTACCTATTGAAGTCTTTATTTAGTAGAGGGTTAAACCTGGGATTATAAAGAAAGTTGAAAGCGTCATTACAAAAATAACAGGAAAAATAAAAGAAGGAAGGAGAGTGGGAGACAGGGAAGGAGAGTGGGGAAGTATAATTAAGTTTTTAAAACTGTTACATGAATCCATGAAATGTGTTCCCTTTACATACGTAAAAGAAAAAGTACAAAACTCACCTTGCGTTAGAGGCTAGGAAATCTCAGTTAAAGTGGTCATTTTTTTTTGTTATTTATAAATTGATGCACTGTCTATGAAAATGTCCAAATGCTTCAAGTATCTATGAACTCCCTGTGGGAAAGTAAGGGCCAAGTAGATCTGAGATAATTTTGAAGAAAAATAAAGAGGAAACTTCTCCCTCTTGGGTGTCCCCATTACCAGCAGGTTCCTGTATATTTCAGGTGTCACCAACAGATAGCAGCCACACCAGTTGTTTCAACAGAGAGTGTTCAATGCAAGGAGCTGTAAGCTGGGTATGAAATTGTTGAGTCAGACTCAAAGTTATTACAGGGCAGTGACCTCAGGCTTCATCTATGAACTGTGGGTTGGAGGGACAGGGAATTACAAATGGTCATGCTGAGGGGATATTGTACAGTTGAACACAGGGTTCTGAGCTGAGTTCTGAATGTATTTAGCTGGTGCTGCTGTACCCGTGGGGCCAGCATTACTCTGATGCTGTCAACTGGCTAAGGAAGCTGCTCCCTAGCTGAAGTGGTGGGCTATGCTCGCAGAAACCACAAGCAACCAGTGGGAGCCAGTCCTCACTCCTCTCCCAAGCTTTTCTTTCTTTCCACCATTGTCAAGTGTCCATGAGAGCCAAGAGCCAAGCATAAATGGGCGAGGGTGCAGGGTCCCAGTCCTAAGGATACACAGCATAGTGTGGGAGGGTGGATTTGGACTGGGGACATGATTATATCATAGCAAGGGGAATGATGCATGTAGTTAACAGTGTCAGTATGGGAACAGACAAGATAGAGCTGAGTACATCCAGACCCAGACCTTCATCCAGTGAGGAACTTAGGCATACGACATGATAAATCAGTGGCTGGGGTTGAGGTGAATGTGGAAAGAGATGAATCAGATGTTTAACTTTACACACTATGAATTATGCAAAAAATCTTCCATGTGGATTCAAATTACACATGTGAAAATCAAAGACAAAAAAAAAACAGTAGAAAAAAGTCCCAAATCTCCTCAGGGAACTGTGGTGCAGGGAAGGGCCTTAAATTCCACAGAACAAACTTGAACTACCGGGTAGAATATCAGCAGACACCCTGAATTCAGTTAAAATAGCTGTGGAGCAAAAAACATCCCGTGCCTTGGGAGCAGCAAGTCTGAGAGGATGGACCTGCAGACCATGTAATTAGGAAGGGATTTGTACCTAGAACGTCTCAGGAATACTCACATAAATCATTTGGAAAGAACTCAATATTCACAAATCGTGTGAGAAAGTCATTAAAAGAAAACTGATATCCAACACGCAGAAAAATCTTCTTAATGCTACAGTGAGCCTGTTCACAATATGATATAAAATACTGCTCTGTACTTCTCAGATGGACAACATCAATGAATCTGGTCATGCAAATTAAGTGTTTGTGAGAATATGGTAAAACAGAAGTTCATGTTTCTGGTGGGAATGTGGAGTGATAAGGTGATTTTGGATGGTAATTTGGCATTGCCTAGGGCATTGGAAGATACCTTTTCCTGATACTTGACTGCATTTCTGGATGCTCATGTTGGAGAAATGGCCCTACATGTCCAAGAACTGGACAAGGAGGTCCACTGCTGTAGATGGTAATTGCAAAGATGCAAAAACAACCAACATGCTCTTGGAGGAGGAATGGTTAAAAATGATGCTTATTCACCTTGAGATATTTCATCACAGTTAAATTGAGTGAACGAGATCCACATGGATCGATGAATTTAAAATTAACTTTGGGCCTGGCACGATGGCCTAGTGGCTAAAGTCCTTGCCTTGAATGTGCCTGGATCCCATATGGCCGCTGGTTCTAATCCCGGTGGTCCTGCTTCCCATCAAACTCCCTGCTTTTGGCCTGGGAAAGCGGTCTAGGATGGCCCAGAGCTTTGGGTTCCTGCACCTGTGTGGGAGACCCAGAAGAGGCTCCTGGATCCTGCCTTCGGATTGGCTCAGCACCGGCCTTTGTGGTTACTTGGGGAGCAAACCATCGGATGGAAGATCTTCCTCTTTGTCTCTCTTCCTCCCTGTATATCTGACTTTCTAATAAAAACATTTAAATAATTTAAAAATCATTAAAATTAACTTTCAAAGAACAAATTTTATAAGATACTACAAGTAAAACGTATTATACATGCACACCTATGTATACATGCATACAAACATATGACAAAGAAGGGTACTTCTAAAAATGGAAAATGGAATAAAATATGTTAATTATTGTGCAAGCCATTTTGAAATCCATACATATAAAAATATCTTCAAAAGTTTACTGAAAATACATGTTTTGAGAAACATGTGGATGGATTTGAAAATTTTTTGAGCAAAAAATACTGAAATTGGGATACAGGAACCCAAACTGGTTTCCCTACGTGGTTTGCAGGAAACTAACAAGTGACCCAAGTTGAGCCAGCAAGTGCTGCCTCCGAGGGTAGAGTGTGCAGCGATGCTGGGACATGAACCCACACACTCTGATATCGGACATGGGCATCCCAAGTGTGTCCTGACCACTATGTGAAAGCCTACCCCAGACTCATTCATTGCTTAAGTTGTTGCTGGGTATGAAGGATGTAGAGAAAAAGTTGAGAGGCATGGCAGAGAAAGAGTGTACCAGCACTTATAACAATTCTGTTCTTTTTTTTAGAATTTCACAGCAAAATGGCAAAATGGTAACATCTGTTTTATCTGGGAAAAGAGTTCTTACATGTCTCATACATTACGATCTTGGGTGTGTTTAAAAGTGTTGCATCATTAGAAAGAATGAAGGAGAGGATTAAACCAGAATACTGAAGCACCTTGGGTTATTGCTACTGTGATGACTAAAGTGCAGGCCCAAGACCACCAATGAGCTTGCCAGGTCACGTTCAGCATGATCACATTGGCTGAAAGAGAGAATATCCTGGAAATGTTCTGAAACTGGTGTCATGGCTATGTTCTTCTGCTGCTATTAACACCACTCATGTAGATATTTATGCATTTGACAGGAAGGAGGGAAAGGAATGGGGGCGGGGAGCAGGGAGAGTGAGTGAGCTTCCGTTCGCTGTTTCACTTCCCAAGTGTCTGCAGTGCTGGGGCTGGGCTGGGCTGAGGTGGCAACCGAGCCACATGATCTGGGCGCTCCCCAAGGGTGTCGGCAACTCCATGACTTGTCATCACTGATGCATTGGAGCGAAGCTGAAGTTAGGAGCTGGGGCCAGGACTGGAACTCACCCCACTCTGATGTGGGGTGCAGGTATCTTATCAGTGATATTCTCCCAGTGACCATTCCCCACATTCTCATTGTATAGCTGCTTTGGTCTACATATGGTTTGAGTACATCCTCCAAAGTTTCCTATACTGGAAATTTTGTCGTGTATGATACTTGGTTTTTAAGATGCTAAAGAACTGCTATGCAAGGCTGAGCAATGTGGAATAGCAAACTAAGCCTCTGCCTGTGGTAACAGTATCTCATACTGTGACAGCCCAGACAACAGAAAATGGTGACAGTAAGGCGAGGTCTCCTGAAACATTTCTGGAGCTGGTCCATAATCTGACATTTGCCATGATCTTGGGTTCTTGGAAAGACCCGAAAAGGGAGTGAGAGTGCTTATTGTAAGAAAATAGCTCACTCCAGGATGAGATCTTGCTTTTCTTTATCTAACAGCCCACATAGGACGCTGATTGTCTCAAACTGGTTCCTGTATGCAGAATTGGTTCAGTTCTTTACTACTAAACAGGATGTAGTTTTTACTGATTGGATGGTTTTAAAAGGCAATGCTTAAATTTTGCATTGGGTATTTGTGTCTTGTGCCACTTCAGCGGATTGAGCAATTTATATTGTGCACTGATATAAGCTTGATTGATTGAATGGTTTGTATCATGTGCCAGTTGGTTGGATGATCATTCCTTAAAAATGTCTGAACATGACTGGTTGGGGCTGGTCCCCTCTTCCACGTGTGGTGGAATGAGACAGTCTCTTGGCTGGCGAATGAAGATTCCGAGCCTCAAACAGTCTGTCTCTGACTCATTTTTGGGATACGTTTGGTCAGTTCTTAGAGAACAATATGAATGTCAGTTGGAGTTTTAGCTGCTCTACTTCTGGTCCAACTCCCACTGATGCATCTGGCTGTGGCCTTGCACAACCTTTGCCATCGCGGCCATTTGGAGAGTGAACCAATAGATGGAAGATCTCTTTCTTTCTCTGTAATCATGTCTTTAAACAAACAAACAAATATTTTTTTTTTTAAATAAATGTTACATAGTCTGGGACAATTGTTCCGGGCTGAACATGGTATACACTTTTGTTGTGTGTGTTAAATAAGTTACTCTTAATCTAAACTTAATCCCCTTGCAATGAACCCATTTAGTCCTCCACAGCTAGCTCTCCCAGGGCTCTCCTTTCTGGGTCTTATCTCCCCATGGCTTCACTCAAGTAGTGAAGATGACCTATGACTGCTCACTGTTTTGCTCATGCCCATGGTCTAAAGCCTGGTTGTTAGCCTGGTGTTGCCAGTTTTTCTTGTTTAAAGCATCTGGCCTTTTCTATGTCTCCTATTCTATTTCCTATTGATATCCCTGTTGAATTCTCCATAGTCTTAAACAAAGCAAACCTCAAGCATACCTGTACTAGTTCTCAAGCGAGGCAGGGTCCAAGGGCTACATTTACAGGTTTGTGAAGGACGATCTTTTAGGGAAATTGGCTCATGCGATTATGGAGGCTGAGAAGGCCCAGGAGGTTGTCCACAACCTGGAGACCCCAGAATGCCTGCAGCAAGGTCCAGTCCAGTCTAAGAACCAGAGCTGAGAGTGAATATCTCAATCTGGTGCCAGCAGACTGCTGCTGTAGGTCCTGGCAATGAAAGACCAATGACTGCCATTGAAGATACAAATCCAGTGTGCCCAGCTCTCAGAGAGGGTAACCAACTAACCCTCTGCACTAATTCTTTCTAGATCCCAGGCCCACTACAAGTGTCCACAAATTGTGAAACCAGCTCTTCCCTACCAATCCATTCAGACTCATACACTCTTTAGGAGATACACACATACATGCACATATACACTCAAGACACTGCTTTGCTAGGAATCCAGGCACACCTTAATCCAGTCGGGTGAACACCATAAAATCCATAGCATCAAAAACGCGACTTCAACCACCAAAGGGAATGTGGCTATCACTTATTGCCTTAGAGAACAGGTATGAGTGAGCCCACTGACATAGGAAGATGACTTGGGAGTTCTCAGAATCTCAGGAACAGCTGAGGTTATAAAGCCCAGCTTGTTTACAACCCAGTCCTCCACTGCTTTGATACGTACCTTGCTTTTGTCACATGTGTGATGAACAAGTCTTACAAGAGGCAACACAGGGAATGAATGTAGCTGGAGTCACATGTGGGTAGCAGGAGTTAGCCCACCAAATCATGCCCATCCTGGCAGAGAATCTTCAGGTATTCTGCTATTTTCCCACCATTGCAAGCCCTCAGTCCCAGCCATTCCAAATGTCTTCCCATTTGTCCCATGATCTATCCGTGATCATGCCATCAGATCTCTGTTCAGCATCATTTTCCTAACCTACTCCTCCAGGAAACACCCTCATCACTTCTTAGAGCTTACGTGGGGCAACTCCTTTCAGCTCGAGCCTCTCCGTTTTCCCAGCCCACTTGCTCTTCAAGCAGGTGAATCATGCCTTCTGCTAATCTGAAGCTCTTTGTGCGAGCTGCCTAGTTAGGACATTGTACTGTAGTTATCTGGGTATGTATCTGATTCTCCCAATACACAATGAGCTCAGAGGAGGAGGATATTAGTATTCATGTAGCAGACACTTGAAAAATGCTGAACAACTCAATAAGCAAGAGGGTAGGGGAGCAGGAGTCTGCGTGTTTTCAGCCAGAATGTCGGCTCTTAGAGGTTGACAAGCACATGGCGGACAGTATGGTCATTTAGCACACTCCTCTGTATCTCAGAAGACCCCAGGTATGGGGAGGAAAGGACGAATGTTGTTTCCAGCTGACCCCAGCTGGGGCTGATCACTGTATGTGGAGTCTCTGTTTTGTTGAAGCAATACTTTTCCTCTTCATGACAATACATAAAAAAAATTAGAACATATTTCAAGCATGGAAGAAGCCCAGAAAAATGAAATAAGACTCAGCTGTGTATCTACCAGCAAGACTAAGCAGCGGTTGACATTTTGCCTTGTTTTCTCTGGGCATCTTTAGTAGGGAAGTCATAGTGATGGATAGAGTTCAGTGCTTCCTTCTCTTCCTCCTGCCTCTCAGCCTTCTCAGGGGGAAGGTTTCTTCTGAAGGTGATTTGTATTCTTCTCATGCATGTGTGCTCTAGCTGCACACAATGCACGAGATTTTAAGGTGAGGATAATGAGTAAAAGTTTACATGTATACTATCCTACTGCCAATGTTGCCATTGTGCTTTTTAAAAGATTCACTTTATTTATTTAAAAGACAGAGTTGAAAAGAGAGAGGGGAGAGAAAGAGAGCTTCAGGCTGCTGGTTCATTCTCCAAATGGCTGCAACAGCCAGGGCTGAGCCAGGCCAAAGCGAAGGGCCTGGAACTTCATCCGGATAATCTGTGTGAATGGCAGGGGCCCAAGTGCTCAGGCTATCTTCTAGTGCCTTCCCTGGTGTAGCAGGAGGTAGTTGGGTTGGAAGTGGATCAGCTAAGTCTTGATGGGAAATGCCAGGATTGCAGGTGGTGGCTTAAACGGCTGCACCACCATGCTGTCTCTAATGTTGCATGGTTTGAGACATCTAGTTAGTGTCATTTTGATGTCATGAACTGATCTGAATTGATGCAAATGAGCCCACTGAGTGGGTAAATGTGTTTCCTATTCATTGCCTTCTTGGAGATCGTTTTCATGGTACCTCATCACACACCAGCTCCAGAAATGACATCCTTGTTCATGCTTTACTGTGTCCACAAACTCCTGTGATAGATGGTGACGCGTGACCACAGGGCTGGTGGCGTCCGGAGGTAAAGGCTTCAGTGCCCAGACTGACTTTGCAGAGGTTATCAGGGCTTGCTGGGAAGATTTCCCTTTGCTTTGGGTCGTAAGCTGAATGTGATAATGCTAGCGGCCTCTCAGTCCTGAGGCTCCAGGTCTTCATGGCGTGAAGGACAAAGGAATTAGGAAGGTTCGTTCTCTGGTCTTCTCTGAATGAGTGTGTGTGTGTGTGTATGTGTGTGTGTGTGTGTGTGAAAATGCCAAGAAAACTAATCCTAGAAGCAATGACCAGGGTGATATTGACTACCCAGTGCACGCCTCTGTGACTAGCTAGGATGTGTTGAAGCTGTCGCTATCCCCAACATTATCTTTTAAGCTACGAGTGTTTATGGGGGAACCTGTTTTGTTTCTAGCTTCATTTTAAGAGTTAGGTAAGAATTGGTGAGGAAGTTAGAACTTCCTGTGCAGTTGAAGACCGTAGACAAACATGAGGTATAGCGTGGGGTGGTGTGTCCCCCTCCAGGATTTCTAGGCCGAACCCTGACCTGCCAACATCTTAGAGTGTAACTGTGCTGGCAGACACAGCCTCTCACGAAGGGATTTGGACGAAACAAGGCTCTTAGGTTGGACCTAAGTTCAACCCAACTCTTGTTCTTGTAAGAAGAGGAACTCGAAAGAATGTTTTAATTACATCTCCACAGCTGATACCAAAACAGAAGCTGGGATTGCAAACCAGGCCTCCGATGTGGGTAGAGTGAACTCAACCACTTGAGTCATCCTTACCACCTCCCAGGGTCTGTGTTAGTAGGAAATCGGAGACTGGAGTCAGAACGGTGTGTTGACCCCAGACATTCTGCTATAGACTGTGAGCCTTGTAACTAGCCCCTTAGCTAAGAGGCTTAATTCCCACAGCAGGGAGGGATGTCTGGACACACAGAAAGACACAATAGAGAAAAAGCCAGAGAGGACACCACAGCAAGAAGGCAGTCATGGGTGGGGCCAAGGGAGGCCTTCGAGGGACTGAATCTGTGGGTACTCTGACCTCAAACTCTTGCTCTCCAGGAGTGCAAGCAAACAAACTGCACTTATCTAAACTACCTTGTCTCTGGAGTATTTCGTTATAGTAGTTCCAGTGAACTATTCCAGGTGTTCAGGAGAAGCAATGGGTAAGGAGAAGAGAGCTGTTGTTTTGTTATGGGGTCAGCAAAACACTGCATCTTAAGGACTTCATTAGATGCCGTGAGACTTGTTCCCACTCTATAGATGAGGCCATTTAATCTTAGAGACATTAAGTAATTTCCACAATACTGCACAGCTGGGTAGCAACAGAGCTTCAAACTTAACGTCTTTATTGATATGTATTTGAAATGGGGTGAGCAGAGCACTCCCATCTGTTGTTTCTCTCCCAAGATGCCCATAATGGTGGAGGTTGCGCAAGTAAGGTTGAAGCCTGGAGCTAGAAACTCCTTCTGGGTCTCTCATATAGGTGGCAGGGGCCCTATTATTTGAACTATCACCTATAGCCCCCTCCATGGGTGTACAACTGAACCAAAGATTGAAAGTAGAGCCAAGACTTGAGCCTAGAAAGGGGTTATCAGATATGGAATGTGGGTGTCAAAGTGGCCACAGTAGGTCAGATACCCAACCCAAAACTGATGTCCTTCGATTTTAAATTACTCTTGTGTTGTGCACAATGTCATATTTCTTGTCTTTTTTTAAAATATGGAGCAAAAGTGAGCATAGAAATGATGCTGTAGAATGGATACATTATTTTTCATAGTTCTTTTCACATTTGTTTCCTCTTTGGACAAAGTCCGGATCAGCTCCTGAATGCATATGGGACTAAGAACCTTGTGTTTATGCTTTCATGACAGCCCCATAGGGACGTGCTGGGCAGTCTGACTCAGAACCTCAGGGGCGCCACTTGCTCCAGCCTCCATCTGCACGCATGACCACCCCTTCCTGGCCATGAGTGAGACCCTGCATGGCTCATCAACCCTCTTGATGTTGGATAAATCAACCTAACTGTGGAGAGTTAATTTGTCTGACTATAAAGTGCATTCAATAAGTGTAAAACAAAACTAATTGGTTCTCTTCCATACAAATTTAATCATACCATAAAATGTGATCAATGCAAATAAAAGCCATTGAGTAGGTGAAATGTCGAGGACCCATAAAGGGGGGAAATGGCCCATGTGCAGAATTGGAGGAATTCAAGTCTGGGCGTGCAGTCACTTGAGCATCAATCATGTCCCATGCCAGGCTTGACAACTGCTCGGCTGTGTTGGAGGGATGCTGAAAATGTCCTTCTTTTGTGCCAGTTGTGTGGAGCAGCTAATTTCTGCATTAGTTTTGGGACTCCTGTGTTATCAGTAAATGGATTCTGAATAATATTCACCGCATGCATTTCTGTGCATCTCCAGCCCACACATTGCTCATAGGCACTGTCATAGTCTCATGGCCAATAGAGTTGGGGGTTTGTGAATAACGCCAGATGCGAAGGATCTTCCCATGAAGTCAAATGATGCAGAGAAAGCGGTGGAGGTCCCTTTATGCATGATTTATTTGGGAAGGACAAAGCTAGCTTGGTAGAATCTGGCACCTTTGGTGACATCAGAAGCAGTCCTTTCTTTTTGTTATTCCTTGCTTCAGAAAAGCAACTGGGGGTGGGGACAGTTGTGCTATCATTTTTGATTGGTGTCAGGTACTGATCCCTAGATGTTCCTGGAAGGTCAATTGTGTTCAGACCGTGAATAAGACCTGTTAGGATAGGTCTGTGGGGAAGGGTAGCCTAGCAAAGAATGCATAAAAATCCCAGGGGAAAGCTCTGATGGTCCCTGCTTGGGTCATGTACTTATTCCAAAGGGTCAACTCCAGGTCACATGATACTAGCAGCAAAAGGTCAGAAGGAAGAGACCATGACCAGCAGCTATTATCAAGTAGCCGAGAAAGGTCACATGTTAAGTATTTCATGGTTCCCAGGGGAAAGCCCCCTTGTCCATCTTTTAGCACCTGCAGCTGCTCACCTGCAGATACTTGTTTCGGTGACTAAGGTCTCTGCCTCTGATTCGCTTCTTCTTCCAGGAATCTTATCTCACCGAGTTGCCGAGGCTCTGTCTTCTTCCTGGTGATGGATCACCATGGTGTCTCTTGCCATTCCACTCTCCTATTCATCTGCTTTCAATAATTATTTAAGTTTTATTAGGTATTTGTCAAATAAATTGTCAGCTTCTGAAGTCTGCTTACTGTAGCCAGAGGTTTAGAAAGGGCAATTTGTATGCATCCCAGAGCTCAACATGGCAGATCCTCTCTCTGGATTGAAATTATGATGTGAACATGATGTTTTATGAGATAATAGAATGAAAGTTCCAAATTCTAGGGCTGAATATACATATATATGTATATGTCTATATATATATATATATTTCTTCTATATATATATTTCTTCTTCTGAGCTTTCTTGAAAAAAATATAGGAGCGGCTGCGATGATTGGGCATTGAACATGGAGAGTGTGGAAATGTTCTCATTGTGAAAGGCTGAAGAAAGAGCCGATGGATAATCCAGTTCAGACAGCCTTTTGTTTCAAGAAGGTGCAAGTCCAGCCCCAGTGGGCACTGTAGCTCCTCCACTGAAATGGAAGTTTAATTAATCTGTAGGGTAAAAAAGAGGGCATTGCCCTGGAAGGAGTAGATGAAAAGGCAGATACCACAGTGGAGATGCAGCTGCCACAGGGCCCCATTGCACACCTGAGACCATGGGGTGGAGGCAGAGGACAGAGTTCTTTCAAGGGGTGAGAAGGCATGAGGCTTGTCATGGAAGAACTGGAGCTGTGTGGTCCTTTTCGGCTGACTACAACTCTGAGGGGCAGGCATGAAACACACCACTGCATCGTGTGCAGAATCTCAAGCTCCACAGAGTTGCTGCAGAGAAAGCCTGGGGCTTTTGCCTGCCCTGTGCTCCTGGCATTTATTTCTCCCCTTTGCTCATAGTAGCAGGTAGAGTCATCTCCCAGCCTCAGTTAGTGAAGTTGGGGTGTGGAGGTTGTGTGCCTCAGCTGGACTCTGCCTTGATGTAGCAGATGTCACAGCACTCAGTTTTGGGGCTGTGGTTTGAAGGAGTGGAGTCGAAAAGCTCTTCCTCTAATGGGACTTGAGGCTGTGAGGGCTGTAGCGTGAGCATGTCTGGGGCTACTGGGGGCTTTCAGGATAAGAGGACTGGCATCAGTGGAAGACAGTGGAGAAGAAAAGAGAAGAGGGACAAGAAGGCTGCAATTGCCTGATATTGCCTAGGCCTAGGCCTAACCATTCCTAAGGAGTCTATGTCTGCCCTTGGCAGAAATGTGAGACAGAAATGAGTCCCTGTTATTGTCATTATTACTACTGTTCCCGAGCTATTATTTTCTTGCATTATGTAGAGTAGTATATTCTGTCACTATTCAAAGAATCCAAGTCAATACAATCATTCAGCTAAAGTAATGAAAATACAGGCGATGGTGATAGTATCTTTTTTTTTTTTTAGATGAATATCTTCTTTGAAATTCCTCACCCTTCTTCCTGTGTCTGTTGTATGGGAAAAGCTGAACTCCCAGTACTTGGACGTCAACTGGAAGTCAGGGCCCAAGGTCAGTGGCGTGAGGCCGGGTCAGGCCCAGCAGCTTACCTGGGAATAACCATGGGAAAGTCCTTGATCTGTAGGGGCTTCTGAGTCAACCCCTGTGTGGAGACACTGATTTATGACTTACAAATGAGAATCAGAAACGACAGAAATACTCTTTACATAAGAGGGTGTGAAAATGAGTTCTTGCGGCTGTTACTACTTTCCCTTTGGCTCTTCAGGATCAGGGTAACTGTCTTGGGTCATCCTCTGCTGCTTTCCCAAACCTTCAGCAGGAAGCTGGGTGGGAAGTGGAGTATCGGGTACATGAACCAATGCTCATATGGGACGCTGGTTGCTGTGGGTAGAAGGTTAACCTGCATGCCTCCATGCCAGCCCCGGATGCCCACACTCTTAGATGGGATTCTTACCCTCATGTTCTACCTGGCAAGTCAGGGATCACAGCCTGGCCCCGTTCCATCATTCCCCAGGCCCCTTCATGTATCTCTTCCTCCTGTCGGAGGCCAGGATGCCAGGCAAGAGGCTGGGATTTGGGGTTTCTGGGTCTGGTTGTGGTTGGGGAGATGAGCAGATGGAAGAAGAAATCAGGACCTCCTGGTTCAACCGAGGCATATAAATCACCAGGCTGCTGTGAAGCCTTTTAAATGTTTTGACAATCCCCAATCCATCAGAGCCTTTAATTGGGTTTTGACTGAGTTGTTCTATATGTAAATACCAGTTACTGGGGAGGTTGTTTATAGCCAAACTGTCTGTTTATGCAAATTGTGTTCCAAGATCGCAGCGTTTTCATTGCAGGATAACAACATTCCTTTTATTTAATGCCAAAATTGCTTCCTCCTTGGGCAGGGGTTTATTTTCCTCTTTGGCTTTTAAATACAGCGAAGCAATTAG
Organism: Ochotona princeps; assembly: GCF_030435755.1. Lineage (NCBI taxonomy): Eukaryota > Metazoa > Chordata > Mammalia > Lagomorpha > Ochotonidae > Ochotona > Ochotona princeps. Next base: position 23,341,739 of record NC_080855.1, on the reverse strand, counting down.
GTAAGCCGGCAGAGAAGTGGTTCTTATCCAGAGGAGGTCAGTAAGGGGCAGTGCAGGTGGCCATTTGGGCCTCTGCAGATTCACAGAACGTGTTCTCAGATGCCTCATCTCATCTTCCCTCTTCAAACAGAATCCTACTGAATGGTGGGGGATGAGTGTGTATGGCCCCTCAAAACAACTTCTTGGCCTATGCTTGGGCAGCTCTGCCTGAATCAACAGGGTGGTCCTTTGACTCACTGCAAAGGGTCCAGAGATGCAGAGGAGTGCCCCAGGAGTACAGGTGAAGATAAGATGTTCTCTTTCCGGTTGGACAACCAGAGCAGGGGCAGGGTTACTGCTGGACAGAGGAGGGGAAACTTGCCCACTCTTCAGGTCCCAGAATCTGACCTTCCAATACTGTGAAGGTGCCCCATTGCTCCCATAGGACCTTCAGAAGCTTTTTTTTTTTTGCAGTTCTTGTTTATATGTATTCCTTTCTAATCTCTCCCAAGTCACGTGGAAATGCTGGCTATGTGCATGCTGCCCACCAGATGCCAGGAATGGAATATGACTGAGGCATGTTCTTCTGTGCTTCTCCTAGGGGAGGGTGAGTGCAAAGTGAGTTTCTCTGGTGACACCGTAAGGCTCCTCTGAATAGGTCCAACTTCTCTTTCCGTCTCATTTCCTATTACTCTGCCTCACGTCATATATATTAGGCATGCTAAAGTGCTTGCAGGTGAATGAACACACCACAGTCTCTTTGCATTTCCCCATTTGGCTTTTCATGTCCATCTGTATTTCTGACTCAAGCTGCCAGATTCCCTCAGTGTTTGGTCACTTATCGATACAAGTTTGTTCATCACCAGGTGAACTAAGTCTGTTGGTATCTGTTTCCTCAGTGCTTAATAGAAGGCAATCTTAGTAAAAGACAAATATTTGGCTTTCACGTGTACTTGTGGAAGGAGCACTTGACCCAGTGAACAAACAAATGAATGAATAAATATCAAATGAGTTTCTGACTAAAGCAGCTATGGCTTCCACCTTCTTGTTTAAGGGAAGTTAATTCCAAACATTTTACCCAAGGGTGTAGCAGGAATATCCTCTTCGAACCAACCGACTCGGTTTTGATCTCAGCGTTCGGTGGAATTCATGCTTTCTGACATTGTCTTGTTTATTGATGTATGTCCAGTGGTTATCTGTCCCTTCCACCAGGATGTCAGGAATCGTGTTCAGGGCTGATCCCTAAGGTCTCTCCTGGTACCTACCCCTCTCTAGATGTCTGATAGACGTTTCTTGGATGAATAATTGGTTTGCTTTGAAAAGGCGGCAGCCTGCAGAGGGCCTTCCACTCTGGGAGACTTCACAAAATAGAATGGGGAGGAAAGAAAGGCTTTTGAGCGAATAACATGGCTGGAGTTGTCTAGGGCAGGCTGCAGCACTTGCCTGCACAGAGCAGGGCATTATTAAGGGGACACAATGGATCTATGTGTGCCTGATCCTTGATTGCAAACCCAGGACCACGAAAGATCTAGTCTGTGGATCATGAGCACCCAACAGGTGCTCATGGCATTTCACAGCACTAATGAGACAAAAAAGCATGTAATAACAAGCCCAACAATTGATTAATGCATGCTCACTTTGGGTGGAAAGCTACTGTAAGTGTCTGACTGTCCTGATGGCTGATTCTTTGTCTCTTCCTTCCTGGGTACATGCCATAAATTACTGCATTTCACAGGTGAAGAAATAGGTGCATACATAGTAGCACAAAGTACCATTGAAAGAAGTAATTTTTTCATTTCTGTTTATTTGAAAGGCAGAGAGAGAGAGAGACTGAGACTTCTTTGACTTCTTTGTGCGTCAAATATTCACAATATCCAGGATTAGGCTGAAGCAGAAACCAGGAGCTGGGAACACTATCCAGATCTCCCCATGGGTGGCACGAATTGACGGCTGAGCCATCACCTGCTACTTCCCAGGGTGTGTTGGTCGGAAGCTGGAATCCAGAAAGCCCAGGTGCTTCAATAGGAGATGAAGGCACTTTTTTTGGTGGATTCATTTTTTTTTTTTTAATCAAAAGACAAATTTTTACAGAGAGAGGAGAAGAGACAGAGAGATAGATCTTCCATCCATTAGTTCATTCCACCAAATGGCCCCAATGGCTAGAACTAGGCCAATTCATAGCCAGGAGACAGTAGCCTCTTAAATATATCCTGTATGAGTATAGGGTCACAAGCTTTGGCCCATCCTTCACGGTTTTCCCAGGCCATCCGCAGGGAGCTGCATTGGAAATAGAGAAGCCGGGACTTGAACTGGTGTCCCTATGGGATACTGGTGTGCAGGTGAAGGATGGGCTCACTGTGACTTCACGCTGGCACCTGAGATGAAGGCAACTTCACCACTGAGCTAAGTCCCTCTTCCTGCATCTTGCCTCAAGGCTTTTGAAATGGCCACTGCATCTGGTTTTAAAGTGTGTTACGCTGGACTGGATGGCATTTTTATCATTAAGAGATTGTACAGAGAAATGTGGATCTGCAGGTTGACTCTGATGAAAGAGTTCATAGGCTATGTCAACAAAGATCTAGCTTCCTGTATTGCAACAGCTACCTGATTCATGTTTGGCCCACTGAAAAACCACATTTTCCACTTAATCTTGTTGCTGCCTTTCCCTGTTGCATTCCACTCAGGCTGTTCTGCTGATCTCAGTGACCTGCTTGACCTCTGGAGCCCTTTGTGTGTGGTGACCGCTGCTTCACAGCAGATGCACTCACTGTGCCCATCGCATTGGGCTGAGAACCCCCTCCTGTTGATAGCTGTTTTATAGGTGGCATCTGGGGGGCATTTTCATATTCCTTGGGAGCTCACTGGGAATCTTTTTGGATGAACTGTGTCCCTGGATGAGAGACTGCCTCACCACGCAGTACCAGGTCCCTTGTGGTGCTAGGGTGGTGGGACAATGAGGAAGAGATGCTTACACGCCCCTGTTTTTTGCCACTCCATATGCAATAGCCAAGGGGAAGTCACCCCAGGTGCCCAACCATAGATGGATGGCTTAAAAAGATGAGATATTACTCAGCCATATATACATACATGTATATATAATGAAATATATATTATATGCCATATATTATAGAATTATATATATTCTATATAGTCTATATAATTATATGATATATTATATATTCTATATAATAATGAAATCCTATGATTTGCATAAAATGAATGAATGCCTCAAGAGGACACCATATGAAGTGAGACAATTCAGACAGAATGACGTATCCTGTATGTTTTTACGTGCAGAAACCAATATAGTTGACCTTAAAGAAGAGAATAAAAGAGTAATGACCAGATGTTGGCAAGGGTCAGGAACAGGGCAGAGGGTATTTGGAGAGCAGGTGCCAAAATTCAGTTAGATAGGAACGGTGGGTTGTAGGGTTCTCCAGCAAGAAGGTCAAGTATAATTTCCAGAAGCATACTATACATCTTCCGAAGAACCAGAAGAAAGGATCTGGAAGACTCCAGACACAAACCTATGACAAGGAGACAGAAGTATCAATTACCATGGTTTGATCATTATACCTGTGTACATGTATTGAATTATCACACTGTATTTTGTAACTGTGTGTCATTATTAGATATCAATAAGAAAGTAAGCTAATAAAAAACTGTGACAGGTCTTTTTTGAACATGCATGATTTAAATGCTTTTTAAAGTAATACCCTTGTTACTTATTTCCCTCTGTTTCATTGGGAAATGCATTTGAATACATAATTATAATTGTAGGCTCTCAGAAGTCCCAATCAGAATGCCGCAGGGGTCATGGGGATTTCTTAGTGTCATGGAGAACTTCCCAGAGAGGGACAGTGATGTACACATGGACACATAGGAAGTTGGTTGCAGATGGAAGCCTTGGGTTTGACGGTTTTCTCCCACAAATCCTGAGATAGCAGCATCAGAGAGGAGTCTGGGTGCAGCGAATCTGTCCCTGTTGTGGATCTAAAGCCTCCAGAATGCCATCGCTAATACTTCACAGCAATGCCCATGCCCTCACCTTCCTGAACACCAGGTGAACCTCAGTTACATCTCCACTTGGGGCTGGAGGCAAACTGTTCACATAGGCTCATGAAGAGATTATAGCTCAAATGTGAGACTAGAGCTTTGGGTCATTCATAATCTACCAAACATTTAAAAGTGTATGCCTTGAGGCATCTGAGAACTACAGGGACATCTCATGGTCTCATTTCAGGGGCATACATCTGCCTTGGTTGGGCACCATTCCAGACAACAGGTAACTCTGTTTTGCCCAGGCAAAAATTAGGTATAAATAAGGGCTGGGAAATGCAATTGTTTATATGCTGGGAAATGGAGAGTGGCATGTGGGTGAGAATGTACCCAATTCACACATGCTGGTCATGCAGGGAAGTGGAGGCAACAGGTGGGGTCATGGTGGAGGGATCTTGGAGGGAAAGCTTTGGAGACAGAAGTGGTAGTGGCTGCAACTGCTGGAGGAGCAACCAGGGTAGACCTAACAGTGACAGGGCACAGGGACCCAAAGGATCTGGGTCAAGGCTCAGGGAAAATGGGCATTTTTCTTTGCTTGCTAAAGATGCTTGATTTACATAAAGCACACAAGTTTGAAAACCTAAGAAAACAAAGCCAAACCAAAATCCTCCTACAGTAAGAGACAAAACGGAGACTATAATTCCGTCCTCATGCCTCACCTTCAATCTCCCAGTTGGATGAGCCTCTGTTGCTAGAGGTAATAGCCATGTCTGTTTTGTTATGTACTTTTCAAAACAGGTGATGCACATTTATTTTTCCATTGATGGGAGAATATTAGAATCTCTGTTATTATGTGCCTTTTGTGTGTATCAATGTATCATGTGTCTTGAATATCATTTTTTGTATTAGTACGTAGCAATCTCATTATTTTAACAGCTTTCCTGCGTTCCGTTAAATTGTAGTGCTGTAATTTATTTAACCTTTTCTTATGAATGGATGGCTATTTTTTTTCTCCCCAATCTTTTGTTACTGAGAGTCATTTTACAAAGAGATTCTTTCAAGCCTTCTCAGATGTTTAGATGTCTCTGGTCACACATTGGAAATACCTGTAGAAGCTTATTAGAAGTGAAACCATCGGGTCAGGTGTGCCCATGCCCTGCTCATTTTGCTGTCTGCTGTCAAAACTGTGCTCTCAAGAGGTTGCACCACAGAGATCTCCTCACCAGAAGTGTGTGCTGGTGAACGCTTTCCTGCCCTCACCCTCTGCTGGCAAACATTTTTGTTTTTTTTTTTTTAACTGAGATATGATTTACAAGCAGTGTTATGTACAGAATCTTAGTGTATGGTTTAATACAGTTTGGCAAACATAATAGCCCAGGGACCCTACAGTCCAAACAAGACAGAAATCAACTTCAGTATTTGGGATTTTTTTTTAATGACCTTTTCCAATTAGTTTAGACCTCTGCTCTAGGGAGCCACCACTGTTGTGGTTTTTATCGCTGTAGATGGATTCCATTGGAATGGACTCACACTCTTGCGTGGGACATCTTTCACTCAATGTGGGTCTGTGAGATTCACGCATGTTACTCTCGAGTTCCTCCTTTCTCGCGACTGAGTAGCATTTAATTGTAGGTGTTGTGCCCAGATTTTGCGATCCCCAGAAATCACAAGGAATCTGAAGTAGATCCAAGTGCACAAGGATGGTTTATTCAAGCTTGGCATGTTCGAGCTCGGGTTCTTGGTTGAGAGCAGGCCGGCCGGGACCAACACAGCTTACCAGAGTGTGCAAATTTTTGAATAACCAGCCTATTTTAACAAAAAAATTTGCTGAGATTTTGATTCTCTATTAAAGTTATAAAGATCAATACAGGGAGTTTCTCATTTTAATGAAATTACATTTTCCAATCCATGATCGTAGGAAATCTTCCATAAACTCTTATTTAATTTGACTCAGAGGATCTTGGTGTTTCATAATTTCCTTTAGCACAGAAGAGTTGCAAAACATTCATTTTACTCTCCCATATATTTATCCTAAACATTTTGTAATTTTCATACTGTTGTAAATAAAATTTCAAGTTGTTTTTCCATTTTTGTTTTCAGAATACAGAAACACAAGTGGATTTTTATATTCATGTTGTATTTTATGATATTGCTAAGTTTTCATGTTAGAGCTGGCAGTACTTTGGAACGGATTTAAAAAAACTTTTCTATGCATACAATTATTTCACCTTTGAATAAAGGCAGTTTTACTTTCTTTTACACAAGGTGTGTCTGCCATAGGATTTTGTTCAAAGTTGTATAGAAGTGGTTGTATGTGGGCATCTTATTTTGTTCCTATCTTAGAGGATTCACCATACATTTATTTGTAAACTGTATGAGTTTGTCAACCTGAGAAAGAGCATCTTATCTCAAAATGTGAACTGAAGAAAATACTAGAGGAGGTTTTAGCAATTTTTATATATAGATGTCCCTTGTCTTATGATAAACCTGTTATACATTGAAAATATGCTTAAGAAGCCAACTTGTTTGATTCAGAACTCAGCAACACAGAACATGGGAGTCTGTTGGCGGTTTCCCCTCATGACTGTGCAGCCAATTGAGAGTTCACTGGCACTGGCCAGCACCCTGAGAAAGTATCATACTACATATTACTAGTTTGGGAAAATAAAAAAATTTAAATTCTATGGAATTCATATAGCTTTCACGCCACCATAAAATTGAAAAATTTGAACTTTAACCATTATAATTTGGGACTCCCTGCATTTAAAAGCCATTTGTAATTTCTTAAAATTTAAACTTGTTTGAATGAGAGAGGGAGGAAGAGGAGAGAGAATGCACTCCAAGGGTGGCCCGAGGACAAGGCTGGACGTTGTGAACTGAATTCAGCCCTTCCAGGTGGGTGGCAGGGACTCAGTGATGGGAACCAACACCTGTTGCCTCCTGGGCTGTGCGCTAGCAGGAAGATGGCGTCAGGATCCAGGTGTTTTACCCACTGGTCCACATGCTCACCCCACCTCCAACGTTGGCTTGTCCCAAGCCAAAGAAGGAACAGAGCTGCTGGGAATTCATGTGCCTGCACCCCTTTAGTGTTGCAGAAGGGCCTGCTGCTTGCCCCCTTCTACAGGAAGCCTTATGCAGGGCACAGCTTATGCAACCTTGCACCCAGCCTAGCCTGTCCGGTGTCTGCTTGCCTGTATTCCCTGCTCTGTTTCTCTGCTTTTCCTGAGACGTTCCTTGATGTACAGTTGGGTGGGGGAGATCATGCATTTGTAGCTTGAGCAAGAGCCAAGGGTGAGTGACATCGTAAATCCTCCTGTAGCTGGACTGCATATAATCACTGGCATGGCTCTAAGTAGCTGGCTGTTGTGGCCTCCCATACATATTCCTGTTGTCAGCGTTAATAAGGTACAATTGCCTGGGGCCTTGTTACCCACCAATTAAACTTTGGATTTTATTGTGCAACCCCGAGGATACTTTATGGTATCAGAAATGTTTGGCAGTTAAATACGACTAACATTCATCGCTCCCACACGGGCGCTTCCCGTCCGGCTCTGTACGCAGTGTGATTAAGGAATTAATTGATTTGGATGAGATTGGCACATGCTCTCGACAATGAAATAATCACTGCTTCATGAAGCTGCAGATGTAGAGGGCTTGCAGTTGCCCCGGGGGCTGCTGAGTGGCCACTCGCCACCGGGCTTTGGGGACCAGGCAGGGTCACAGCGGGGCTTGGCTCCGGCCAGAGGAATCTGGAGAACTGCAGAGCAAGGCTTTTGAGTCCAGCCCCTCCCCTGCCCTTGCCTCTTCTCCTCTCCCCTTCCCTCTCTTCTCCCCTCCTGTTTCTTCTTTTCTCCCCGCAACTTCACTCTCCCCTCCTCCTTTCTCCTCCCCTTCCCTCCCTTCCTCTTTTATGATCTACTTTCTCCTCCTCCAACTCCCATTCTCTCTCCCCCTCCTACTTCACTTCCTCGTCCCCTTCTTTATGTTTTCCATTCTTCTTATTCTCTCCTCTTCCTGCCTCATCCTTCCCCCCTCTCCTCTACCCCTTTCCTCCTTTCTCTCCTTCCTCTTCCTGTTGACTTCTTCCCCTTTTGCTAAACTTTTTGTTGATCCTTCTTTCTCCTTGCCCTTTTCTCTGCTGCTTGATTCTCTTTTTCTCTATATTCTTTTTCTTATTTCGCCTCTATTTTTTTTTAACCTCCGCTCCTCTCTTCTTCCTGCTCTCTTGCTGTTGGGATTTTATCGAGATATCCACATGCATCCTCCATCGTAACTTTCAGAAAGTCCTTAGTCACAAGATTGGCTGAACTTTTAAAAAAAAATGTTTGATAGAGTTCACTGATGGATCCATCTGGGCCTTTTCTTTTGATTTTGAAAGGTTATTAGTTCTTAAATTATTTTCTATAATGTTATAGACCTGTTCCGATAGTCTATTGTCTTGATTTGAGGGTTTGTTTTTTTCTTGAGTATTTTAAGGAACTGGTCTATTTCATCCAGATTACCAAGTTTGCGAGCATGTAATTGTTCAAAATATTCCGTTATTATTCCAGTACACATGGGATTGGTAGTCATATTCTTTTTCTCACATGTAACATAAGTAACTTTTATCTTCTCTATTTTTCAACAGATTTTATTGACCTTTTCAAATAAACGGATGTACTTCTCATTTCCCAATTTCATGGATTTATGCACTAGTTTTTGCATTATCTTCTTTTGCTTCATTTGACATACATTTGATGCCACATTTTAGTTTCCTAAGGTAGTGGTTTGGATTAGAGATTCTTCATCCTCCTTGCTTTCTGATCAGCATTGCGTGCTATAACTTCCTCTTCGAGTGGGAATTTCTCTGTGCTTCACACATTTTTCTTATGTTGTATTTTCATCTTTGTTCAGTGAAACTACGTTTACGTTTCTCATCGGATGTCTGTCCTGACCGACGTGTTGTTTGTAAGTGTGTTGCCTGACATCTGAATGCCCTGACATCTTCCAACTGTCTCTCTGTTGGTAATTTCCACTTTAAATTTCATTGCGGGTTAAGAAAGCACATCATCTAATTTGTGTGTGTGTGTGTGTGTGTGTATTTTACAATTGTTCATGGGCATTTTGGGGCCAAGAATGCAGTTTGTCTTGTGCCTGTTTCCTGTGAGCTCGAGAAGAGTGTGTATTCTGCTGTTGGGAGTGACATCGATTCTACGTGTTGCCTATTTGCAGTCAATTGCTAGTGCTACTGAGTTGAGCTGTGTCCTTACTGGGTTTCTGCACGTGAGAGATGTATGTCTCTAAGAGAAGGGTGTCAAATCTTCAAGTTTTTGGTGGACTCACCTACTCCTCCTTGAAATTCTATTAGTTTTTGCTTCACGTGTCTGATGCTGTATTGCTGCGTACACACACATTAAGGACTGTTATGTTGTCTCTTCCCCCTTTGTCACTGCGTAATGTTCTTCACCATGCCTTTTGTTATTCCTTGTCCCAAAACCTGGTGTAGCTTAAATGACCATAGCTCTTCCTACTTTTAA